>NC_086244.1:29581117-30812367 GCF_036321145.2 Pelmatolapia mariae
TTATGTATACTCAGTAAAGGAGGTCAATGTACTTAACATAACTTGGGAATAGTTTTAAGGTCAAACGCTGTTTGAATTCCTAGGACAGGAATAAAATATCTCTAACCTATAAATTCTTACTGCTAACCTATTAGATAAACATTATTTTGGAAAAAAAAAACACGACTGAACAGACGCTTATGTAGGTGACACCGACTGTTAGGCATGTTGACATCCCATTGATTCATACAAATTGTCCAAACAATCAAGGATGCTGCCCTGGTTCCCATTCACAACAAGACAGAGAAAGGAAGATTGCAGACTCTACGTATCATTTTATGTAGCTTTCTACAGAATGAATCTACAGTATGAAATAGCTCGTTTTTAGCAGCATATCATTTACTCCCTCAAAATTGACAGTAATGCTGGATCTCTCAACTGATAACACACCTCCACTGAAACCCTTCAGAAATGTTGTACTTTGAATTTTACTGAATGCATCATGCATTATAAACAAATATCTGAACATAAGCATCCAGATATACAGTTATGTGGGAAAAAGCTTTCACAGCCCTCTATGCAGTCCTATAAAAAACTAAGTACACCCCATGATTTAGTAGCTTTTAGAATCACATTTGGCAGCAATAACTTGAAGTAGTCACTTGAGAGGGTGCCAGTTTAGCTCACTAGGTTGAGCAGGTGACCCATCTGCTGTAAGGATAATGCAAAGAACTGTGTTCAAATCTGACCTGATCCCATTTGCTGTCTACCTCCCCTTGTTATCTCTCCCTATCTTCTCTGCACTTAACAGACGTCAAAATATACGCAAACAATATTTTTTCTGTCTTTATCAGTCTCGCACATCATTTTGGAAGTATTTTGGCCCCCTCTCCCTTACAACATTGCTTCAGTTCATTGAGGTTTGTGGGCATTTGTTTATGCACAGCTCTCCTGGACCTTGACTGGACCATTAAATACTGGATCATTGTCCTGTTCCGTGAAGCAATACAAGCCAAGCTTTAGCTGTCGAACAGATGGCCTCACATCTGGCTCTGGAACATTTTGGTTTACAGAGGAGTTCTTGGTCAACTTAAGTTGCCCAATTCATGTGGCTGCAAAATAAGTCCAAATCATCAAACCTCTAACACCATGCTTGACAGCTGGTATGAGGTGTTTGTGCTGATACACAGGCGCCTTGTTTGGTTTTCACCAAAAACGGCGCCTGTGCGTTCTGCCCAAACATCTCTACTTTGGTCTCGTCTGTTCAAAGGACATTCTTCCAAAATCTTGTGGTTTGTCCAGATGCAAGTTTACAAGCCTAAGCAGAACTTCCATTTTCTTCCAAACAAGACATACTTGTTAGTCTTTTTCTCTTTTTCTGTTTGTGCTGTCATTAACTTTTTTACATTTAACATGCTAACAGAGGCCTGCAGAACCTGAAGTGCGGCTCTTCTGTTGTATGCAGTTCCTATAAAACTGCATGATCTGACTGTCTGGAGCGAATTTGCTGGGATGTCTGCTCCTGGGAAGAATGCAGCACTGTGTTAGCGCCCACCTCAAGAGGTCAGGACCAAAGAACAGTTTTTATACAGATGTTCACACTTGCTGATAATCAGTTTTATAAAGTGCCATACCGGGCTGCTACTTACCCTCTGAATTCCTATGAAAGCAGTAGGGGTGTGCTTAGTTTTTCACAGAATTGAATGGAGCCCTGTGAAAACTTTCATTTTCACATGACTATATGTTGTATGCAGATCTGCAGGAATGTACTTGGTTTCTGTTTTATACTTAAAGTCTAATTGCCAAAATGCAAACTGGACCTTCATCTTTCTATTATTATTATTTTTTTAAAGTATCTTTATTAGCAAACAATGGCTGGTTGACAAAATTGGAAGTCTGTGCCTCAGTATCCATTATCCACTATTCCAGATATCGACTGCTTTCACCGGAAATATTGACTGTTGCTCCTAGAGGGATAAGTAAGCAGAGAAGCTGATTGTTTTCCCAGGTTGCTGAGTGCATGACTTCATATGCTGTAGGTATTCCTGTGAGTATGTTCATTATGTTTACCTTCCGTATAATTAAGCAGTGTGGGCATCGTGGTAACTACAGTTCTGGATAAAGTAATTAATTAATTATGAGCAATTCAATCCATACGCATGTAGCCCCTTCACCACCCAAATTAAATCTTTCCCCCATTTCATGTATTCACATGTATTTTAGCAACCTTTACTAAAAAGGTTAAATGGATAAAAACAAGACACAGCTTCATTCTTCACTGTCACAGGAAAATGACAGGCACCACGCTGTGCTTGCAGCACAATTTTTTTTTTCTAATTGACCACAAAGGAGCGTGTCTCCACTAACGATAGTTAACACAGAGGCATCAGGCGTGCCTGTTTAAAATTCAGTTACCATGGGAACCCTAGCCTAACATCGTCTGTCAAGCGTATCAAAATAAGATAAAGAAAATGACAAAAAATGAGAGAACAGCCTGTAGGCATTATTTTGCTAGTTGACACATACACAATGCGTGAGAGGGAAGAAGAGGTGAACCATCACATGGCACTGAGCTCAAGAATGTGACAGCTCGTGTAGAGGTAGGCATGCTGAAGTGGTGGGTGGAAGAGGATGACCAACAGTTTCAAGTTGGATGTCAGGCTTGTAGTCTGCATTCAAATGCTTGTTGTGAACACAGGAGGTCAGCCGAACAAGATGTAGATATATGGCAGTGTATCGCTTTGGAGGGATTATGTTTGTGTTTGATCATACAAGACACAGAAATAAGTTAGACTAGTGTTTAATCGCATTACACCCTTTGGGAAGAGAATATTTTTGCTTTACAAATCTGATCTAACCATATCAAATGTGATATACAACACGGCTGTTAAAGTGATTATTTTATGGCTTTCACTACACTGTAAATGGCAACATGGTATTCTCAGTACAGGAAATGTCATCATATGGCATAGGTCTTCAAGCTTCTCATCTGATCATACCTCAAAATAAATGTCTGTCTTTATCAGTAGTTTGAAAATTCACTTTCATAATTATAATAAAACTGTAATTATTACTAAACTTTGGCTCTCTGCAAGTGTTTCTTTTGTCTTGTCTCCCTCCCCTCACTCCTAACAGGTCATAGCCCCTCCCTAAGCCTGGTTCTGCCAGAGGTTTCTTCCTGTTAAAAGGGAGTTTTTCCTTCCCACTGTCACCAGGTGCTTGCTCATTGTAGATCTCTACCTTACAATATAAAGCACTTTGGGGTGACTTGTTGCGACTTGGTGCTATATAGATAAAATTGAACTGAACTGAATTACCTTTACAGTGTCTGTTAGGTATTAGAAGTTACAATGCTTTACCTTAGAAAATGCATTTATGCAGGTTCTAAAATTATTATGATGACATTTGATTTTTTGGTACCTGTGTCAAACTGTGCAACCAATTGTTAAAGGAGGGATCTCCAAAAAAAAAAAATGATGTGATGTCTTCCTAGGTCGGGCATTGTCTCCTGTCGCACATCATTTGTGATGATAATGCAGTGACAGCTTATTACATGCTGCTTGTTATCCGTAATATGTCTTTGAAAGCTCCTGTTACTTCGAAGCAATATGAGTTTATCCTGTGGAGAATTCCACGTTGGCTGTGAAAAGACCACTGGCTATGCTTCAATGAGCTATTACAAATCGATCATAGGATGACTTAAAATAGGACTCAAGGGAGAATTGCATCAATGTGTGCTAGTCTAAACAAGCACTCTTGCTGAATTTAGGTGCATAAAAAGACACATACGAAGGTGTTTCCCATCAGTCTACCACATGATGACCTAAAAGGATGTCTGTGTGTGTGTGTGTGTGTGCGTGCGTGTTTGTGCGTGTGTGTGTGTGTATTGATTGGTGACAGACTGCACAGAGGCTGCACATTAACCAGAAAGTGTGAGACTTGCATATAACCTTGCAAGTCCCACACTCTTAGTTTAGGAGTTTGCTTGAATATCTGCTACCTGTCACACATTAGAGGAAGTTGCTCTGTGGAAAATGTACCATGTAATTCTCTTACTGTACTGCTTGCAGTCAAACTTCTTGCAGCACCATGACAAAAACCTAGAAAACAGTTATTCAATATTTTTTTCCTGTAAGTGTTCACCTAAACATACATCTACACAAAGAGGCATTGCTCTAAATGAGGGACGCAAGGAGCACCACTATGACTGCGTATAGTTACACGATTGTTATATGCACCAGGGAGACCAAAAGTGGATCAGGTGAAAGGAAAATGAGATTGGAGGATGCATGGAGGGACAGAGGTGTGATGGACAGATGGATGGATTTTAGATCTAATTTTCCCCCCTTCTTCACTCTGCCTTCTCAGTTTCTGAAATTCTGAGTCTGGGAGATACTGTAGCCTGCGGTGTGGCTGCAAACAAGCCAGAGACACAAGGACTGGCAGTCTGTTTGAGTATGTGGGTGAACAGAAGGAGGCATTACTTATGATGATAACTTTTTGGAAGTGTTAAAATAAAGCTTGCGCTGTGGTTATTTTGTGTTTTTGTGTGTATTTTGCTTTCCTTTCTTTTTTACTGTTTGCCTCGGTGAATTCTCTTTGTTGTTCCTCTGCTTGGCAAACTTTTACTGTAGCAGCTGTGCTATTAAGTTCTCTATGAAAATGAGACGGAAAGGGGGAGGGGTGATGTAATAACTCATTGTTTTAATTAATCTTTAGCTCTGATGTGCAGTTTACACCTTGTGAAAGTGAGCAAATTTTAAAACCCAAATTTTCAAAATAATGGCATAAAAATAGACAATTACCCCTACACCTGTTGCCTTTTTCTGAAAACGCATACACTTCCAGTGAAAGCAACATCACAATTTGAATCAGTGCCACTTTGCACCTTTTTTCTTTATTCATTGTTATAAATGTGTGGTTTCAATCGAAAAAAGTAAAAACTGCCGTCCTTCTACTTTCCGAGCATTTTCATTAAATAGCCCACTTTTAAACAGTGCAGTTGACATATTCAGGAGACCTTTCCCTTGCCTCGGCGCCCACGCCTGCCCCCTCTGCCACACCCGCGACAATACACTTCAATTAGCTCATTATCTTGAGCATCAGCTGTTAGCTCCATAGACATAGAGAAATAATAATCCTCTCTCTCACACACACACACCGGCATTTCCAAGAATAGGTCTGAACAATTGTACGTGGGTTGTATGTTTTTAGCGAGGGAGCTGACCAGACGTTATATGATTCAGTAAGCCGATAAAGGTGCACTTGCTTCTTGCTGGGCCTTGATATGCATGGAATAAAGGGTGCCCTCATTCCATGCAGCTTATTAAACCAGCCTGCCGACCATATTGGTCGTATTAAAGCTAATGTGGCAACACCCTCTTCATCCGCCCATGACACTTGAGGAACAAAAGCAGTGTCTTTACGGAGCATACAGGACGCGTATTCGCGCAAAGCTATAATCACCGGTGTGTGTGATGCTTCTCCCTCTTTGCCTCCAATGTCACTTGGTAATACCCGGTAAATGCAGCATGCACCTGTTCCGCTGTCATCCGCGTCGTATGAGACAAACAAATAAACATGCATACCTGTCCTGTCAGAGCCGGGTGTCAGGCTTCAGCCCAGATTCTGATCATTGAGATGAAGGGAACTGGAAGACGGACGCCGCCACCGCCCCGGAGAGCGTTTTTCGCTGCCTCGGGAGATGCAGCCCTGCAGGCTGGGACGGAAGATAGGCACAAGCCGGCAGAGATGGCTAGCAGTCGGAAGGGCTAGGAGGACAGAGGAGAGGCGTTTTCACGGTGTAAGCAAGGGAACTCCTAACGTCGTGCGTAATGTGAGGACCGCTTTGCTCGTGACACGCAGCGTGTCTTATCACTTGCTTTACTGGTTTTCGGGTCATCTTATCCCGCTGTAAGGCTCAGTAATGGGTGGGGTGGGGGCTGCTGGCTGGAAAAGAATTAATTCTATAGCCTAATTTCACTGTAATCTAATAAATTACAAAACCCATTAGTAAATTTGGAAAATTATAAAAGAATTGAGTGCACTTAATATAGATGCTTACTGCATTATAGATTGGAGGAATTATATGCATGTTGTCTAGTCATATGTTCTCACACTTAATGATCACTTAAAACCTGGAGATACCAGCACTATGGGTCAGTTTAGGCTTCATAAGAAACGGATTCAATTCTTCCCTTCAGTTGCTGAAAAAAGTTCATGGCCCAAGCACTCCAGTTTTGTTTTGTTTTTTAAATAAGTCAATAGCAGATAATAATAAAGAAAAAGAAACCAAGTTGAATATTGTTCAAAGTCAGTAACATAGTAAATGCTGCTGTTTCCTTTCAAAAATCATATTCATTCGACTTAATTGGACTTAGTGTTTTTATCCTGGTCGTCCACGCCCAATCTGCAGTGACTCTGTGGCCCATCAGAGGGGGCTGGCGCCTCTGTTTGAGCCACTGTGTTAAGATTAGTTTGAGATCAGGTTAAGTGTAAAGGTAATACTGATGGGAAGCAAACTTCACAAGATGATCCCAGAATTTTCTCTGGCAGGCGTCATTACATTGAAGAGAGCTGCCTTTCCTTTTTCATCATTACCTGCAAATACAGCTCCCTTAATCTTTGCATGATACAATTACAAACATATGTGACAAGGTTTAACCCCTCATATTATTTTATATTCAGGGGTTTTTCAAAGCCCATATCTCACAAGGTTAAGTAAAAACTGCCACACTGTTCTGTGCAAAGCAAGCACTGTGCTGAATGGATGGAGGCTCTGTGGGTGATGTATTGCTTTGGTGAGTCATAGGAACCTTCTGTGCTAAACGCCCTCTTTGGCTTCATGCACAAGTGTGTTCTGTTGAAATGCAAATATGCATACAGGAAAATCAATTCCTTTCACGCTTCGCTGGGTCTTCTTCAGTTGGTTACAGGATATGCATAAAGGAGGGGTAAGATTTCTGGAGGAAAAACTAATGCTATAGGATATGTCTTGATGCTTTATTGCCAAGTTAGTCTGTGGTCTCTACGGTGACCAAGTACCGACATCAACATTTATTGGATATCAGAGGTTATTTACCTGTCTTTATAATAAGCTTAAGTCATGCAGAGTGGTTAGGATAATATTTCTCCACTTGGTGGCAGTCATTTACCAGCTTTACTCTTGTCACAGCCACCACAATGGTTGGAATTTACTATAAAAATTTAAACGCTCCCCTATAAAAAAACCCAAAAAAACCCCAGATCAAACTCCTAAAACTATTTCATTTGCTCTGCACCTGCAGTCTCTCTCTGAAACCACACATGTATTCTGGCATGTGCCATGCTTTAATGGCCTGGTTGCGCACTCTTACTCACCGTTTTCTCTGGAAGTTATAAAAACTTTACCGCATCCCAACATTCTTTTATTGAAGCTGTCATATTCCCTGATTGACAAATCAAAAGGTATAAATGAGAAATATAAAATCCGTTCATGACCATGTCCCTGTACAGCTATATTTATTATATATTTACTAGATTGTTTTAATATTAGGCAGCCAACTTTATGAGTTTCTTTTGTGAAAATATAATATACATAGCTCAGTATATTTTTCTTCAAAGATAAAACTGCAAACAAAAATGTAAACCTCAAAATGTTTCTTGTAATCTTGTAAATACACACTTTCCAACCAGTATTAATATAATAACTGCACATGTCTGTCTTCACATTATAAAAGTTGCATTATCCATGCAATTCAATAATACGACAAATCGAAACATTTTTTGTATTTTAGTAATATAAAAAAATGATTATGGGCCAATATCCAACTTTATTAATTTAACTTCCTTTTTCTCTGTTAATTAAAGCAAACAGTCTTAACAGTCCTAACATCACAACAGTGGCAATAATGAGTTTTTAACATAACTTTTATTTTCATTGTACTGCAATTTAAGTTCCTGTCACTGCTGTATTGAGCTACTGGTGACAGTAGACGCTGGAATGAAAATAAGTTAAAGGCAGGCCTCCTTCGTTTTCAAACAGGAGCCAGCGATTATTCTAGTGGTTAATTTTTTTCTTTCTTTCTCCAGAGGTCTCAGACTCATGTATCTCACAGGGGACAATCCCACAGTGAATTGCCAGTAATTTAAAAGGTTAAATTACAAACAAAAAAAGACTACATTATGGCTCATTCCCATATGGCTCCATTTTGGCAATATGTTGTGCTTCTACTGAGGGCCAGTATTTTTGTTAAAGGGCTTTCTCAGGTCATACATGTGAACTGTACGTGTAAGCTCAAAGGCTGATTGCATAAGTATCTGTATACATGCTGAATAATGCATCATAAACTCTTTAATAAGCATTTATGGATTAAGCTAATATAAACGTCCTCATATAACTGTGAAACTGCTACTACAATAACAAATGTTTTCTTCCTTTCTTAGTTAATTGAAGTGATGTGGTAACAGAAAGGAGGATTCAGCTTAGGCTCGCAGTGCTCCAAACATCTGCTGTTCCTACAACATGTTACTGAAAACATCTTGAGCAGAAATAGCCCCGAATGCGTGCTCTTTGCCAAGTTTGACCCAAGTGAGGATTTGATAAATAACTAGACCAGAAAATGGAAAATAGGAACTTTCAACTGTGTCACGTAACCACAGAGCAGTCCTCACATTCAGCCTCAATGACAAGGATAGAGATAGTTCAGGAATGAAGCAATTAAAGTAAGTGTGAGAAGCAGATGCTTGGCATGTGTTGGCATCTGAAAACGCTGGAAGATAAATTAATCGTGATAAGGCATTTGGTGGGTGAATCAAAATGCTTGAAGCAATCCTGAGTTTAGGACACAGCTGGTCTTCACCTAAAAGTCTGTCTGGTGTGTATTCTTTACCATTGTTAATACCCACTCATATTGTTTTCTGCAGCATGGGAAGGAAACAGGATGAGAAGCCATCTGAAAGATCCTGAAGAAGGGATGAACAAAATCACAGTAAAGCCATGAAACTAAATTAAGTGCGCTCCTTTTTTCATACTTTCCAAAAAACTTCACGAACTGTTTTTTTCCCCCAGCATGCCAAAATGTATGTCATTCTTTAAAAAAATAAAATAATAATAATAATAATTGAAATATATTAAAGTGGTGCATGTCTATATTCTCCATATGTTAACATGGACTCAAGTGAAAATACAGTGGCCGCTATTAGGTCATTACATTCCCGTTTTTTTATTTGGTTGTTGACAAAATTTTTAACATGAATGAAAAATTAGTCTACAAGATTCATTTTTTTATTACTAATGGAAAAAAATAAAAATTAACATTGCTTTGCTGTCGGGCCACGAATGCTTGACATGGCATTTCTGTTTTATGAGATAGTATGAAAGCGACAGCACTGCAGAAAATTACAAGAGACAGAGAAATAATATTTAGGCAATGACGGGCAGCCAAGTTTCTTGCCTGGATCTAATTAGCTGTTAACTGTAAACATCAAAGTCAGTGTACCTTCCACCGTCCTCTGTGAGGCACGTCCTTGGCCTCCAGATGTTTTAAGTCAAATCAGACAGCTCTACAGGCTACACCTTGTACAAAAAAATAAAAGAAAAAAGACTGTAACATCACTGTTTTTTAAACATTTCTGCATTTACAGAGTGTCTTTTTCTGCTTTGCTAGATTCTGGGTGAACTAAAAAAGAAAGTGGATATGAAGGAATAAAAGAAAAACTCTAGCGCAGGTGCACAGGGCATTGCTGTTCCCAGAAAATTCCCTGTGGGTGTGAGAGGCATGAGCTTCTTCTCTTCATCTCTCTGCAGATCCACAATGGTGAGTGAATTTACAATCTTGGTTGCTGTGGTTTACATATATCAAGTAAAAAAGGAAGTTGCACTAACTCTTCCACTCATTCTGTCTTCATCTTGTTCAACTTTGATCACTGCCTTCAAACACTGAAAGGAAAAAAATGATTTAATTGATTTTCTATAACCCAGAAATAACACAGCTCTTGTTTTCTTTAATATGATCTAAATGTAGCTCATTGCTGGACTCAGTAATAAATAAGATTTTATATAGTGAGATGGTTGTCATGATTTTCCAGCAGAGTTGTTTGTCTGCAGTTTGTTTGACTTGTGACCAAATAAACACAGAGAAGATTTCTGTCAGCATCTCTTGTTTAAAAGCAAACATGCTTTTACAAGCTTTACAAGTAAACTAGTGGGGTTTTTTAGGTTTTTTGGGGTTTTTTTTAATGTACTGATCATTGTTGAGATTCTGGGCTTTGGTATTGTGTTTGCTTTCAAAGTATTATAAAATACTGTTTGGGAAATTTATGCACATTTTTGTATGTTTAATGATATTAAAACAATTTGTGTACATAAACATAATTAAAATAGTATTAATTGTCTTTATGTAAGAAATCAACTTGGGAAGTTTAAATTTTATTAGCTTTTGATTTAAATGTGAACCATTAAATGGTGCTTTCCAATAAAAATGTGTAAAATCATAAAATACTTATTTTTATTTAAACCCCTTTAAGTTAAAATAGCTGCTTCTTTTACTATGACCCTGAAAACTTTAGTAGTGTTTCTATGTTGTCTCTGTGGGGAGTTTGTTCATTTGTTATTCAGACATTAATTTATATGACAAAACATCCAAAAAACACATTTAAAAATGACTTTTAGTGGCAGTTTTCTCCAGTTTGGAAGTTTCCAAACTGCTCTCTATTAAAAATGTTTGACTCTAACATGTCAATGAAATGACACAATAACTTTGTACTTACAATAATTAGGGGAAATGATTTGTTCTGCTTTTTTTTAACCCATCCATCTGTAGGGTCTCTCTTTGGTAAACGTGGAAAACATTATACCTGCTAAACATCAGCGTGTTAGAATGCTCAGTATGGCTCAAACATCCCGGGGCCTTGACACACAACCTGTTATTGAGATCTGGAAGGTGTTCATTTAAACTGATCTGCAAGCTGCAACAACCTTACCATATCACGCTGCAGACAAACATCTGTATTGTCTGGAGAAGCATAAATCTGCCATTTGGTTTGATCACTGTGGCTCAGATTTACACAGCAAAGAAGGAACAAAAACCCAAATTGCTCCACTGCGCTATGGAATGATGTTGTTGTTGTGTCACGGATAGACAGCTTGGAAACTATGTGACAAGTTCAAATCAGTCAAGTTGGTAATCTTGATGTCAAGAAGTGTGAAACATTTTGCTGTGCAATACACGGCTGCATATAATCACTTCACTTCTGACGGGAAAATTCATCCTTGAGGCTTGACTGTAGGTGCCAATATAAAGTCTGACTCAAAAATTCAAAAGACAAACAAATCAATCATGTATGTGTCATTAGTGATGCACATATATACCTACCCAGTCATGCACTCTAACCATGTCTGGCAATTGCTTGTGATGGATTAATGTGTAGCTACTGTAGTCGATCAAGGTTGATTCAGCTATATGTAGAATCGATCCCAAGTAGTATATTACAAAATATACTGCTGAAATATTAATACAGTTCAGTAACAAGTGCAATATTTCCATATGAAATGTTGTAAAGCTAATGTAAAAAGTTAGCCAAATTGAAAATTATTGTGCACGCCTACATTACAGCACTCACATTAGGCTTTAAAACTTGGATAAATGTACTTTATTAAATTAGTTTTAATTAATCGTAAAAGTTGTGGGGAGGCATGAAGAGGTTCGTGAGGGACCAGGCCAGTGAGTTTGAGCTAAAGCCCAAGTAAACCCACACAGAAAAGTATGACACTACTGCAAGTGCATTAGCTAAATGATTAATGTTGCAAATTTCCAAAGGTGTTGAAAGCAGAAATAAACCCTTGAGGCTAAAATTACAGGCCACATCATTTTTACTGCACTTAATGTGCATTTGCACATAACCAGTACTCAGTATGTCCCATCGCTGTCACTCAGAGTGAAAACTGCAGGTCTGCAGCCAGCTCGCCGCTTTTGGCTTTTATTAAGAAAAACAGTAAAAAAAAAAAAAAATGAAGTCTTTCTCTGCAATAATTATAGTTATCATTCTTTGACAAAATTGTGAAAACCCCTATGAAATTAACCACATTGGAATGAAAATGGGGATCAGTGAAATGGAACAATCATTTCTCCGATCAGTACTGTAGGTGTTAACTCTACATCGTAAAATGTCGTGTTGTAAAAATAGAGTTGTCAGAGGGGAGCAGTAATCAAGCCCAGAGGCCAATAGTTTGTTCATTCATGTTATTAAATTCTTGAAGGAATCTTCACACATAATTACATCTACGTGCACCTGGTGTGGTGCTACAGCCTGTACTCATACACTGCACTTCTTGGCTCCCTGTGGGCACATCATCAAATAAAGCTCTGACAGACAGCTTTATTCTGATAAATGAGAAAGTAATCATCCTCCAAAGCAGCCTGATTTTTTTACAGGTACAAACATTTAGCCTTTTTACTCAAGCTAATAAACATGTTTTCACTTTGAGGTGTTATTTAGGCCAATTAATGACATGCTTGCTTCAGTTATGTAAGTTCTGCGGCTATCTGCAGCGATCACTGATCAGAGCGCATTTTATTTCATCCAAAAGCAAAAAGTGAAAATAAAAAACACAGAAAGGACCAAAATCGATGGTATTTCTGAAAGATAATTAACTTCATTGTTCGATAGTGCAGTTTAACGTCCATGGTTAAATAAACAAATTCACACTAAAGTGAACAGACTGAAGACTCCTGCTGCTTCTGTTGTGCCCATTTCTCTTTCACACAACAGACACTTGCTCTTCTGTGACATCGACTAATAATTTGGAAAACAGAAGACAATTTATTTAACAGCAGGCTGCAAACCAGCATTCAGTTCTTTGGAAATATTCCTTTTATTATTTTTTTTAACAACAAGTATTTAGAAATATAATAAAAGTCAATTTATGAGAAGTTCAATGAAGCACACACACACAATCTAATTGATCATGACTACAAAGCGCAAGATTTTTTATACATCAGCCTTCCCTAGGTGAGCTTGAGCCCACTCAAATTGATAAAATAAAGATTTCTCACATTTGACACAACCAGAAGTAAGTTTATATTTAGGAAACTTTTCAATTTGAGCAAAAACGAAAAAGCCAGAAAAACTGTAGTTAGCATATAAGCTAACTATATATGTACAAAACAGGTTTAATCGCCAAACAGCGGATTGCTTCATTAGTTTGTTTATAATAATGTTACTAAAGCAACAGTTGAATGTTGAGGTCATCCACTGGGAACAACAGTTCAATTGGGAACACTCCTCACATTCCTCAGTAGAACAAACCAGTGTTTGCATGTTACTTTCTTCCTCGAGGTGAGATTTGACTCTCAGCTGCATAAGAAGTCAAATGTTATGAAAGACTTTTCCTCCTATGATTTACCTTGCGGTTTAAAAAAAAAGGAAAATTCTACATAATCATGCCTTCTGGGTAGCAGTATATTTTTCTTAAGACTTATGAGAAAAACTTCCTCATCCTTGAATACCAAGAGGTTTGGGCTGGAGATCATATTCTGTATGTGTGATGTACGTTCTCTTTAAGTAAATAAAGTGCTGGTTTCAGTTTACTGCCAATTGTTTAAAGACATTCTCCTTAGCGTAGACTTGCACCACAGTTGCATCTTACATATTAATAAATTCATTGTTATTCAGATGCTACACTTTAATATGTTCACTTGGCTCTTTGCTAATATCCTGCAGTTTGGCGCTGGGCAGACAGTCTACATTTTTAGAGCTTCTTCCCTAAAATTGTTATTTTTACACTGCTGCGGAGGCAGTAAACCAAAACAATAAAGCTAACCAAAATACTAAGGTCAAACAGTCTGGTGTCGCTCCAGCTGCTCTGAATTATTTCGCTTGTAGTTAGATTTCATGGACAGTGCCATTTTGTGAAGATATTTGTCCTTGCTCTAGATTAATAACACATTGCTCAGTTTTGATGTTTTAATAGGGAAATGTGTGCTCATAGGCTGTGAATCTCTGTGTCCCCCAACTGGCCAGATGTTTAAAGGAGCTTAAATGTACACTCAAAGATAGGAAAAGGGTAAATAAAAAGTATTTAAATGTTTTGGGTTGTTGGTTTTTGTTCTTTGTATTTTAACTTCTGATTTTGCGGTGCAAATAAATTGCAGGTGCTGGTTGTCTGCAGCATGGGAATGTTCCCTTTGTCTTTCAAGTTGAAACACAAACCTTTGTTGTAAAGGCTTGACTGACGATAACCCTAAACTGGGTTTGTTAGGTAGGCATTCTTGGAATCTTATTTTTCCACACTCCTTGTTCCCCAGTGTTATGTATGTATTTACCATCCATAATGTACAGTTGCATGTTATGGAACAAGATTAAAGTTCACAGTTCACATTAGCAACTTTGAAAAAAGTGCATGACAAAAGGTCAGACACACAGAAAATGTTGGCTGTTAATACTCAGTGGTCTTTAAAACAATTGGAGAACCACAATAGATTTTTTTTATTTTTTTTAAATATAGAAATTAAAGTTAAAAATAATGTGAGTTGCGGCGTTGAGGCGTTGGCTGCACCATGCACAGCTAGCTTTTCTGTGGCTGCACAGAAAAGCTTCATTGGACCTTAGCAAAAATCCACTGAACAAAACATATTCCTGCACTTGGTGTTTTAATATTGGTGATGACGAGGGCGATTAAAATCTCCCACAGCTGTTCTTTTAGCTTAGGATCTGGTGACCGCAAAAGCCAAAGGTTATTTCATATGCATTTTTATATGCATATATATATATATATATAGTTAGGTAACTGCTTTTAATTGCATGCCACATGTATTATTATATTATTATCATTTAATTTTACATCTTGTACATTTTCTTTATTATTTTATTTATTATTAACAACAAAACTAAACTGGCACATAGCAATAACATTAGATTCACAATTTTATCTTTTGCTTTTAATTCATTTTCACAGGATGAATTCAATAAATGTTTAGATATTTTAAAGGGGTCAAACAAAAAACATACAAATACTTGATGAAAGTTTAAAACTCTGGGTTAAATTACAGGTGGCATATAAGAACTTTGTAAGCGCTGAGCTTTGTACCAGTTTAGAGTGATGACTTACAATCTTTAGCACCCCAATACCTTATCACCAGTATCATTCGGAATACATTTAAAAAAGTGTGACTCAGAAACATGCCAGGAGGCCTTTATGTCAGCCATGATTCAGTAGACCACTTCATCATAAATCAAGGAATTGATTCCAAATGTTTCACACTTTGGCTCCAACCTCTTTTATGCTGGCTTCAGCTTAGAGTGATTTTTCAGATTTACAAACATCAGGTTGAGGTTTAAGTGGAACGCAAAAGACTTTAAAAAATAAATAAATAAAATAAAGAAAGAAATAAAGCCCCCTCAGTGTGAAGTATCGAGAAAGAATGTAGTTTTAAACTTGCTCTGGAAAGTAGAGAAGTGTTTCGTCATTTTTTAAATTATAATATTATACATGGTAATATTTTTGTGCTTTTTTTTATTACACAGATACATTCAGATACTTCATTTGTTACACCTTGCTAGGACTGGGTTGAACACCCTTTTTGCCTTCAGAACTGCTTTCATTCTTCATGGCATAGATTCAACAAGGTGCTGGAATCATTCCTCAGAGATTTTGGCCCATATTAAAATGATAGCATCACACAGTTGCTGCAGATCTGTTGGCTGTACATCCATGATGCCAATCTCTCACTCCAACATATCCCATAGATGCTCTGTTGGACTGAGCTATGTGTGAGACTGTGGGGGTCATTTGAGTACAGTGAAAGGGATGAACATGGTCAACAACAAGCTCGCTAGGCTTGGCATTTAAACAATGCTCAGTTGGTACCAAGGAGTTCAAAGTATGCCAAAAAAGGATCCATGCTTTCATGTTGTTTACACCAAATTCTGACCCTACCATCTGAATGTTGCACCTTAAAGTGAGAGTCACCAGGCCAGGCAATGTTTGTCCAAAGTTTTTCAGTCCAATTTCGATGATCCCATTTGAATTGTGGCTCAGTTTCCCAATCTTAGCTGACAGAAATGGTACCTGGTGCCATTCTGCTGCTGTAGCCCATCTGCTTTAACTTTCCTTGTATTGTATTGTGCTCTTCTGCATACCTTTGTTGTAACAAGTGTTGATTTGAGTTACTGTTGCCTTTTTAACAGCTTGACACAGTCTAGTTATTCTCCTCTGACCTCTGGCATTAATAATTCATTTTTCAGCAGCAGTTGAAATACTCTGATATACCGATGTTGACATCCAAATGGTGCCAACTCGTAATATTATTACTATTATAATAATAATAATAAATATGCTGTCATCTCATGAACAATAAAATAACAGCATTTTAAAAAGCTGGTTATTATTTAATCAAAGCATAAAAGACTTTAATGCATATTCACATCACAATACATTACATTTTGTTTACAAACAACTGTAAAATGACAACAAATATCATGTTTGATGTAGAAGGTGAGCTCCATTAGACTCAGTTAGTGTGCATTTGAGCAACATAATATCATAATTATCATATCATATTTGATAAGATGCTGTACTTTTCTATATGTAACTGACTCAGAATAGGTGAAGCAATATTGACGTGCATTTTGTGAAGCATTTCTTTTTTCTTTTCTTTCCTTAATGATCTTCTGTATGTTGATTACATGATCAAAATAAATTGAACATAAACAAACAATAAATGTAATTAAACATCTTGATGATTTTATCATATCTGGATAATCTGTTGTGAAAGGAGCAATCTTTATTATCAGTGGTTAGGACCGGTAAGTTCACTCTATGACACACCGGGTTCATTTATTTAATGAGCCAGAACACAAACAGCAAACTGTAAGCCACACAGGGGCCCTGAACCTGCTGTTGAATGGTCAGGATGTCTGCTCGGAAATATTTCCCATGGTATACTGTGGGAATAAGACCTTGCTCACTGTAGGTTTACACTGAGGCTCCAGGGTAGGCTTATTTAGGGTGGACTTAGAGTGACATTCCAAGATGATAGGTGGTATTAGTGTTTCAGAGGGTCCACGTGACCTCAGTCTGTCTACAAGGGGGAAGGTGTTGTGTGAGAGAAATTCCAAACAAAATAATGCCTTAATGGATAAAATGTAAAACAAAAATGTAAAAACACCAACAACAGCAAAAAGTGACCATGGTCGCAGTTTTTAAAAATATGTTATCACAAGGCAAATTATCTCACAATCTCAGGATAGCCAACATGTTTTCTTATAATGAAGAGAGATTTTCCTCCTTTTCCTGAGAAAACAAAGACTCAAATTAATTAGAAAATTATCTCATGATCACATGGAGAAATATTTTCTTTTGCATAGATTACAAGGACATTATCCCATTATCTGGATAACTTTGTTATTTCAAGATATCAAGATTGAAAGAAAGCGTCACAAACCACAGCTTATATCAGCTTCTCACAGTATCTGCTGAAAAACTTTGTAACTGGTATTCGCTTTATTTATTGTTCATCTTTTTTTTAGCACAAGAAAAAAATGCAGGTAATGAAACTTGTATAATTATTAATGTCAAGTTTTAGATTTTAAATGTATTAAATACTGTACAATGGTGGACTGGCTTAGAGAGATAAAATATTTGTATACATGTGGCGGCAGTTCCCATCTCACAATCTGAGCATGAGTTGGGCTAGAGCGTAGATATCATAAATTCAAATCAGCACATGTGATGGCTATGAGTGAGTAATTTTTGGTGAAAAGAGTTAAAGCACTGTGACTGACCTTGTGCACACCCAACAGACAATAAACCCTGAGGCTACTCAGCTGTGCTGCACTCAGTACCTCCCCACATCAGACCACTTTTCTAGACCAGAGAAGCTCCATTTCTGATGAAAGAATTTCACTTCACCGGGTCTGGGTACTTATTGTACATTTACACAGTCTGAGGCAGTTGTATATTTGTAATGAAGTATTCGTAATGAGTGAGGATCAAATACGCAGAAAGAGAATTTAAAGAAAAGCAGGATTTACATAATGGTGAAAAAAAATAGTGAAATTTTGTCACACCATATAAAAAAGTTCACTTATATAACTGAAAGGATTTACATGTACATTACTCTGTTTATTGCTCCTCATATCCCCTGATATCTTGTCCAAAGATTAAGAGTCACACCTGTTTTAATAAAAAGCATACAACAAGTAAATAGCATGAAAATAGTCACTATTACTGGCTAACAGATTATATAAAGTTACCAGTCTTACAGGAAGAAAAGTTATTTCATCTCTACAATAAACCACTGTTACTGCCAGTGTTAATGATGTTTTGTCATACTGTTAAAGGAAATCCTGGCTCCCACCTCTATTTCCAGTAAGCTTATTTTTCATTGACCTGTTATGTTTAACGGTTGATTAAGGAATGGGAATACGAGCTTTTAAATGTAATACATTTAAATATACAATTCACACACACTCACACACTATACATACAACACAAAGTGAGGAGAATTTTGAAAGGATATGTGTAATATGGAAAATGCATGTATAGTTTTGACTCTGCGCATCCAATATGTTACATATCATATCATGGCATACGCTTGCTTTCAACACTGGATTCTTTAACAAAACTATAAACATTAGTTATTCATAAAATCAGACACTGTCTTGTTCTCCTCACATTAAAAAGTAGCTCTTTAAGTATAACAATACTATTTTTTTTCCACGATCATTATTATCACATTGCTTAATGTTCACGGTCTCTCATCCTTTGTCTTATCTTTCTTGCACACAGATGCCAATTGTGACAAGTTTAATTTAGGAGCTGCATTCCCGAACCTGCGACTACACATGAAATATGTGAAAAACACTGTAATGCTAGTTTAAGCTCGAGGGCCTAATATAAGTCAATTATTAGAGCTTCCTCATTTTAAACTCCATAAATTAAGCAACAGACACTAACATTTACTCCTGTAATTTTCCTGTTTGGTTTTCTATAGCAGTCTGCATAATCTGACTTGGCTTTAGTTTATACTAACTGCAGTTTTTCTGCCGTGAGAATATTTTTGTTACTTTTACTCTAAATTCTGAAAGGTGCAAACATTTTAGAGAATAAATAAGCAAAGTTTGTTTGCTCAGAATCTGTTAGAGGACACTGAATAAATGTATTTATTGCTCAGCTGAAGGGTAATGATATAATAAGATGCACTGCATAGTTGTTTTTTACATGAATCCTAGCTATACACCATAAAGCAGTTCACTGGCTCTGAAGTTGTTATTAATCTGAGTTTGCTGTGGAACTGAGATGAAAGCTTGATGAACAAACATCAATAATGGTTTTAACAAATAATATAATTAAATGCCCCCCATACAGGCTACATAATATTATAAACCAAAACTCAGTAATATGCCTCATAACACAAGTGGCATTCTCCATTGTGGAATGGTGTTTTAATGGCAAAGTATCAGGCAAAACATCAAAATATCATGGCTTCATCCTGCTTTACATAGCTCCTCCTGGCACTTTTCCCTCTACAGCATTTTTGTGAAAATGCCTCTGTCTTCCTATATACATTGATATGATCTCATTATTTTGAAAGACTGAGTCAAAGGCAGTTCATAAAACTACATATGAACGCATGGTGGGTCTAAACGAGCTTTGCATAACAAAAGGTCACCAGCTATTATGCTGTGGTTAAAGTTCTCCTCATGAGGCTCTCAGATGGGATCGAAAGGGGATAGGCTCTGCGGTCTGTATCATATTTGCTGAAGTTTCTGAGTTCTTGAAACCAACTTGCTCCAAGAGTTATGATGCTGAGGAATGTCGGCAGTGTTAAACTCCAAAGTTCTTTCCCTGTGCGTACCTGGGAAGGCAAAGTGCCAAACGGAAAGAAATGAAGGGTCCATTCACCCAAGAAGAAGAGAAGAAGATGGAGGTGCATCAAACTGTCATCCAAGTCCAGGAATTTTATGACGAGTTCGGGTTGGGATGATCTGTATGGAGCTTTGAAGAGAACATATCAGACTAAATTAGTAATACTGAAGAAGCAAATATTGTAATTCAGTGCTGCAGATCCATAAAGTTAGGAGACTCAAAAGAGACTGCATCATTGTGGCTTCACTTCATGGTCCCCAGTGTGGGATTATACAGTAATACAAATTGCCCTTATTTAGACAAATGTGCTGTATCCAGAAGCACACAGTACAGTAAAATCAGATACTTGACAGATTTATTCACCAACCTCTTTCTTCCCATTTTAAACAAATGCCCAATTTACTAAAAATATACTACAAGTTTCTCGAGTCAAACACTTATGTATATGTTTTGTGTATATTTTATAAATTGGCACACTGTCCATTGTTCACAGCATATTTAAACACCAGGAATCTATTCAAGCTACAGTTTGTTAGAGAAAAGTGCTTGCTCTGGATTTGTGGTGGCCCACTACAATCTTAATTTAGATTTGTAAATGTCACAGCATTTTCCATTCAGTATGGGAACCTCCCTCATGCTTGTAAGTTAACTTTTGACTGTCCAGGCTTGTCAAACTGAAGGAAATTTCAGCTCCCTAACAATTACGGGCAGTTCCAAGAAGCAGCTGATAGCACTTGTTTGTGCAGCCTACGAAACCTATGAACAGCTATTACCCTGCACTTATGTGGCGATTTAAAGTGCTGCATGCTGCTGAAGTTCAGGCTTTTCGCGCATTGATTTATCATGGGATGTTTTCCGCACAGCTATTGAACAAACTGCTATTCATCAGAGCTGACTTGAAATTGTGTTAGTGGATATGCTGGTCTTGAATCATCAGCAGGAGAAAATCAATTTCTTTCACCACGTAAAAAACAAACGTAAGGTAAGCCCAAAATAAATTAAATGTCAATGACGAACCACTGCAAGAAAAAGTTGCCTATTCTGTCTGATAACAGGCTAGACGATGTGCCTATCAGTTATATTTATAAGAAAAAAAGTACCAGTCACACCACTGCTCTAGAGCAACCATCCATCCATTTTCTTCCATTTATCTAATTCAGGGTTGAGAGGGGGGCTGGAGCCTGGAGGGGGCTGGAGCCTATCCTAGGTGTCATAGCGTGAGAGGCAGGGTACACCTGGACACGTCGCCAATCTATCGTGGGGCTAACACAGAGAGACAGACAACTACTCACATCTAGAATCGATTTAGAATTCCCAGTTAACCTAACTCCAATAATTGCATGTCGGAGAACCCATAGATTTCCCACACAGACATGGGGAGAACATGCAAACTCCGCACAGAAAGGCCCCAATCAGAGGGTGGAGTCAAGCCCAGGGCCTTTTTGCTGTGAGGCAACGGTGCTAACCACCTTGCCAACGTGCTAGAAGATGCCCACCTAGAAGAACCTAAATCAATACTGGTTTTCTTGTTATGTAGTGCAAGCCATTGCTGAAAACATATTTTACACAAAGCGAAAAGTCTGGGTGTTTTTCTCCAACTGTGTCCATGAGAGAATAGCACAGCTGTCCAAAGCAACTGTGTGGGCATATTTTTTGTCCTGTGGGCTCTAAAGGCAGCACCGTACAGATAAACCAGAGTAATTCAAGTACAGGATCTGGCCTGTCAGAAAGTAGAACTGCTGACAATGTCAACATTTCATTGTCTGGGCATTTTCTGAAGTTCACGTTAAATTTATTATAAGCCTCTTGTCAGCACAAGGTTTATTTCTGTCACTCTTTAGGCTCATTTATGGATGCAATCAAAATTCACAAAAGCAGAGAGAGAAAAAGGATTGTCTCAATATCATTTTTACAGAAATAATCAGACTGACCTTGACAGACAAAAATCACGACACTCCGGGTCTGCATCGGTCGCAACACAACGGCAGCGCGGTGTCTCTGCCCCCTCGTATTGGGACGGCTGAACACCACGTCGTTTTCGCTGACGTCCTCTGTAGCTCGACATTCCGTACGGCACAGTGCGCCTTAGAAGGACAGAGAGAGGCCTTTTTTCAGCATTTAGCAACAGATGAGCAAAACAAAGCAAAAATAATAAATGGAGCAGATACATCAGGACCTTCACACTGTCAGTGCTCAAACCCTAAGCAGAAAAAATTTGTTTTAAGTTTTAATTATTCATTTTAAAGCAATGTTTAAACAACTACATTTTTATGTTCTCCAGTGAACCAGGGAACATTTGTTCTTTTGATAATGGAAAATGCAGCCAGAAAGGTCAGTGAAACTGAATAAAAAACAAACCTGACATATGACTTCGATATATCAAATTTATAAAGTCAGCGTCCATCACTATATTGTCTATTCTGGCCCTAATCCTCGCATCTGGATAACATTTAGATTCCAGGTAGGCATCACTTCTTTTCTTTCTTTTTCCACTCATCTCTTTTCAACCATGTGTGATTGATTCTGTGAAAAAAGAGGATCTATATAGAGGCCTTTATATCTTTAGGACCTAAGAGGTTCGGGGGGGACTCTCCTGAGTCTGCTGACAATGTCAACATTTCAAATGAAAGATTCATTGAATTGACAGATAAAAGCCTTTCTTTTGTAGATTTGACAGATTATGTCAGACTGCCTGCTGCTTATAACTGACTGAGTACCTACAGTGTTGCTGGCATCTTGCTGGGCTGCCTTTACTGTGTCTTTTTCCACTGGCACTTCAGCCTGTGTAATTAACTTCAGGGTGAAATGCATTTGAACCTAATACCTGTTCAATCTGAAGTTGGGGCTGTGAGTCAGAGATCACGCTTAATGTAGTGAAATGCTGTTGTCAGCTGAGGGCAGTTATTCCAAAGTGAAAGAAGGGATTTGAGGAAAGCTTCACTTTAAACACTCTTACAATGTGTAGGACCTTTGTGATCAAACTTGGAGCTGTAGAGGAGATGTCGTACTGTATGTACGCACAAATATTTCAAAGTTAGTCTTGTAAGCAAGAACAAAAGGATGGAACATTTGGGATTTCTCCTCTAACTAAGGGTTTTCTATGTTTTTTTTTTTCAAAAGCATCGAATCCTTTTGGGAGTCTTCTGTTTCAGTGCAGTGCTCCAACCATGTAAGAACAAGTTTTCAACACGCACATGATGCACCTAATACTCGCTGCAATAGAGTTACTGGTATTGTTTTCACCTTTGTGCGTGTGCGTGCCCATGTAAATATGTGTGTAAGGACACACCCTCTATAGGAGAAACTGACATAACAAAAAGGTTTTAGAACTTTGGCAGGTGTTTGGGCGTCTGCCTTTACCTTACTTTACAGATCTTTAGCTGAACTCAAACTGCAAGTGGCAGCCACAAGTTAGATGATGAGTCCTATAGCTGGAAATAAAAAGCCAGCTAACTAACTGAGAAGAATATTTATCTGTAAGACTTCAGCCAAAGAGGATTTGTGATTAGATTGGTTTGACTGTTTGTCGGTTCCTGAGCAGGATTATTTAAAAGTTATAAAAAGTTATGAAAATCTTACTAAAGGTGGTGCTTGGCCTAACTTAAAAGGAAATCTGAATTTGATGTGCAGAATTTGATGCTGTTGCGAGATCAGACACTTTACACCATGTCTTCACGTCAAATGTTTTCAACAAAAAAAAATCTGAAACTAAACCAAATCCTTGGTAGACGTATAGCATCTTAGACTGCCCCGTTTTGTATTTGTAGTTGAGATGTTTGCTGCTGGCAGCAAACATCTCAGACTCCTTTTTTTCCCCTGCCATAACTTTGACAACTTCTCTAAGAAACACCCCTTATCAAGTGTTTTTCACCAGTTAATAGCAATGGTAAAGGATATACCTAGATAAAGCTAAATACATAACCTAATTAACATAGAATCAAATAATCATTAAAGATGTAACAATACTTACTTAATTGTGCCCACATAACCTGTTACTACCCAATCCTAAATATATCTGTCAAACCATTTCAGCCAGCGCAATGAAGAAATCTGTCATTGCATTTTATCAATAGACAGACTTAGTCTATGACTCATGGCGTGCCCGGAAAACACAATAAATGCACTAACTTTGGTAAATAATATCCTCCACCTGCCTGATTCCAAACTCTTGCAGGAACATTGGCAATCTGTTGGGCCTGCCATCACTTGAATCTGGTGCCTCGGGGTGGGTAACTGGGTGTAACTGCAATGTGTGGTGCCTCTAGTGCACGGCTCCTATTTCAGTTGCAAAACCAGCCACGTGCCAATCTTCGTTTGAAAGACTCTAAATTGCTACTTCTTATCACTCCTGACAAACGAGGAGACGTTGTGCAACCTTTGGGATTCTTGCACAAAAGCGGATTGAACTTAAAAAAGCGTGTCTTACTCGGGGGTGTTGATCCAGATGATATCCAAGTGGCAGTAGTAGACGCACTCTTTATCCTTGTAGGAATAACAGGTGCAGCGCTTTTGTCTGGACTTTGCTTCTGTTGTCTCAGACAGCTGTGAGTCAGCGGATCCCCGGGAGCCAAACACCTTTGAGTCCAATTGGACCAAGGCGCGGGACGCCAAGATACCGTTATTAGAAGCAGCTATGTTTAAAAAAAAAGACAAAAAAACAAAACAATAAAAAATTATAGTAAACAGCTAAATCAGAAGTTCTTCATAAATAATAAGGTACTGAGGGGATTCATAAACAACCTTAAAAAATAAATATATCTTATTGCCTACCTTGCAAGACAATAACTGCCAGTATCTTGAAAAGCACGACTCTTGTGAGGATGGACAGCATCTTTGCCATGTGTCAATATATTCCACAAAATAAAGCAAACGCCTGATGAGGAAACAAATTAATCTCCAACCATCATCGATCCATTAACTTTGGCGCGTGTCCGTGTGCAGTTCATGTGGTCCGCAGATGACAAAAAAAAGTGTCGGAGGACGCCGAGTCTTTCATTCTAATGACTTCATCCCGTAAATCCTGTACCTGCAATTTTCACACTGAGGCGAAGGGAACCTGTGTTTCTTCTAATCCAAGCTTCAGACTGCCGCAGTCGCAAAACAAGTGCGGTCTTTGGAGCGAGGCGAGGAACAATTACCCTTGAAGTCGCTTTGCCTTCTAAGACATGCGGGACTTCGGAGGGTACACGCCCACACCTCTCCTAGCACCCACCCTCTGTCAGATGCAGCAGCACGAGATCGCAGTGTATGTATTTACATATATACCTATTCACACTTATTTATTTAATGCTTTTACTCTTTTTTACTGGACACCTTTATGAATAAATCAATGAATGAATATTAATGCTCTTGAATAGTAATACTCTTATAACCCATCAAAAGGTATTGCTCAGTGATGGATAAAAGATACAAACGTGAAATAAGTCCTTCAGCTGCACTAATCAGAGCTGACCTGTTGCCACTGACTGGCGCATATTATCCATAAGTTGAGGGTATGAACTCAACACACAGAGGCCCCACCCCAGCTAGGAGATTGAAGCCAGGAGCTTTCTTGGTGTGCTGCCCAGAACCACTTATCACTTTTTGCTATTTTCAAGTTTATAGTACAGCCGATATAAACAAACCCACTTCTAGGCCATCTTGGTGTTGCTGCCATACAGGAAGTGTGTTTCCCCCTTGATAGGCCTTTTAATTTTATGGGTAGAGCTTGTTACTAAGTCAGCTGTAAACATTTTTTTAATATATAAATATCATTAAAGTCAGTGTTTTAATTCATTCAAGCCTATTTATGATTTCATTTTAGTGTATATCACGTGTGTGTGGTTAGCATTGTCACCTCACAACTAGAAGATCATGGGCTCAAACCCACCTGCCACCCAAGGATTGAGTTCCTATGTTCTAAGATGTTTCTGACTTCCTCCCACAGTCCAAAGACACGCATGTTAAGTGGACTGACAATTCTAAATTGTCCGTAGATGTGAGCGTGAAGGATTGTCTGTCTTTCAGTGTTTACACTGCGATAGACTGGAGACCTGTGTAGGTTGCAATTTTTTTTTACACAGCTTTCCTTCTGTGCATTTTTGCAAAAAAGGAGTTACAGTAAAAAGATTTGCTTTTGAATTTAGCAATTTCCTCTCAACTTCCAGACCAGATAAAATGTTTATGCTAGAGTTGCTAGTGTTTGGCGTGCAAATAAAGTAAACTTAGCAGTTTGCAAACGACCTGGGACACCATACAAAACTGGATCAGTTACGTGGCCACCACCTATCAAGAACACAAGCCAGAATGAAGAGACTTGGAAGAGACAGCCAAAGTAACAAAGGTGTTTTATTGGTACACAGGAATGTTGTTGACTGATCCAGTTAATCATCAGAACTTGTCTGGTGATGAATGTAAGACAAACATATCAAGCAGTCAGTGACTGATTTACAACCAAATCGAAAATATCAGTCATATTTCAGTGAGAGCCAGTTCCAGCTCAGCTCTGAACACTGAGGGAGCAATAAGTTACATTTCTAAGTTATGAAGTAGTCATAGACACATGGAACTAACACTGAAAATTCAAGCGGCGGCATAAATCATGAAAGTGGCGGCGGGACGGGGGGGGGGGGTGTCACTGATGTACATCACATACAGAAATAGTCAGTTAAGATGTTGGATGCTGAAAAATTGCAAAACCAACCAAGTCAACCCCGCAGACCACAAAGGGTTTGTGAATGAGGGTGCTCAAGTGAATAAAAACAAACATATCTCGCTGAGCCTCCAACTCCAATTTCCTTTCCGCTGGCTTTCCATCTTGAGGCAGCGATCATTCATGAGCAAACCTGCTAATATCTTCATAGTTTCTTAAACATTATGGTATGTATCTATGTTGTTTTGTATTGTTCAGTTTCTTTCTATCATATAAACAATACACAGATGATCATTTAGGAAAAGGAGAAAAAAAAAGAAATACAAAGTAAAGCAAAACACACTCCAGTATCACTCCACCTGTTCTGAATCAGTTTACATATCAAAAAGGAGCGTGAAGAAATGCTCATTTTTCAAATATGGAAGTGCTTTTTTCCTATTTGCAGAAATAGCTGTCTAAAAATAAACTATTAGATAAAGTGTAGATTATGATTAGGCTTGATTTAAAAGTTCTTCCTGGAATTGGTGTCATTAAACCTAGAAAATTCATCCACATTTATATGAACACTACTGAAAAATTTACTTAGATACATTGGTGTAATGATCCAAAGTATATAATGTTTACCTTCTAATTCTCTGGATAGTCTGCATTAAGTATTCTGGATTAGTACTTTCCTACAGAAGCATCCAAGCAAACTTAAATCTGTCTGACTCTTGAGTGCCCTCTGGTTCCTTCCCAAATTCCCCAAGGCTAAGGTTTTGTGCCATACCCCAGTTCTCTGGCACAATCCCCAAGCTGGGAAACAGAAAGAATTCCAGATAAATTAAGACCATATTCTGTTTTCTTTTTCCTGACCAGTGTTATGGAGACAGAAAGCTATCAGAAAACTGAATATGTGGTTTAGGAGTCACATAATGTACGCATGATTTCAAGGTATCATTTTGGGTTTTCTGTGAAGGATCTCTGCAACCTGGGTGGATGAATCTGACGTTGCACTCTGGCTTCATATGATGCTGATTATGTACCCAGAACTAGGCAGTCAAAACAGAATAAGCATGTTACAAAATCTCCTTGGATACCTTGGTTTGGCATTGCTGATCATGGATATTAAACTGAAGCTTTAGAGTGTGAAACCTAATAGCAGGCCTTATTTAATTAAACCTTTCTCATTTTACTCATGAAACATAACAGTCTATTACCAGTGCCATTCTAAAAATCCACTGTGGACCACCAAGTTTTCCCAATAGGAAATTTCTGTTATTTCCCAAGTTGTTGTAGCAATTGTAAATAATACATCTATTTTCTCCTCGCTTTGACTCAAGAAATCATGCATATAGTTTCATATTATAACACGTGTATTCTTATGTTCACTTCCAGCCTGCCAAAAGTGTTTTTTATAGCTGTGCTTTTGGCAGAGGGAATCTCTTTGCAACACATTCTAGCCTGAACTGGGAGACATGAGGGAGCGTAATACATCACAGAAGCATTCCAGCTACCACTTTGTCCTGTTTTTCTTGCCCTCTTATGTTTTATTAGAAAACATTTTGTGTGTGCTAAATCTGGGGATTTCCATGCTCATTACCCTGTGGAGCTCCTAAGGTAGGGAGCGGAGAAAACAATAAACAGGTGGTATTAAGATGGATAGGGATATGTAAGCCTATTGAAATGAATCTGATGAGCTCATGTAAAATGAGTGGTGCCGCTGTAGTGCAGTGGTTAGCACTATCACCAGCAGGGAGGTTCTTTTATAGATTTAAGGGCCTTTCAGAGGGTTCACCCAGTGTTTTGCATGGGTATCCCTGGAGCACTCTGGTTTTGCACCCACAGTCCAAAGACATGCATGTTATGTTAACTGGTGAATCTTTAGCCATATGTGTGAGATAGGACAATGTGGGAAAACTAACAAGTAATTTGTGACAATCCTTAAAACTCCCTAAAAAGCCTTCAGTTGATGCTGCAGCGGGAATACTGACAGGAACTAGAAATAGAGAGAATATTTCTCCCAAATTGGCTTCTCTTCATTGGCTCCCTGTTAAATTCAGAATCAAGTTTAAGAATCAAGTCTAAGATGGGTCTTGAATCCCCATCTTATCTAAAAGACCTCATAGTACCACGTTACCCTAGAAGAGCACTTCAGGCTCAAACTGGTGGTTTACTTTTGGTTCCTAGGATCTTTAAAAGTAGAATGGGAGGTAGAGCCTTCATTTTCAGGCCCCTCGTCTGTGGAACCATCTCCCAGTTTGAATTCGGGAGAAAGACACCCTCTTTACTTTTAAGATTAGACCTAAAACCTTCCTTTTTGCGAAAGCTTATAGTTAGAACTGGATAAAGTGACCCTGAATCCTCCCTTAGTTATGTTGCTATAACCCTAGGCTACGAGGGGCTTCCATTGATCTACTGTTTCTTGTTCACTCACCTTTTTCTCTCTATGTGCTTATGTACTCTGCATTTAATTATTAGCTATTATTAATGTCTGGCTCACTTCCACAGGGTAATTTTTGTCCTGTGTCTCTCACCTCTGACCGGTCATGGTGCATGCGCCTCTAGTTCCCTTAGCTGTCTTCACTGAGTGACTTACTTTAGGTGTTTCCTCTGGATGCAGACAAGGGTTTCAACCAATTTTTGTAAGACTGCAGAAATATGTATGGCTGTGCTGAACTTTCCACGAACGGAACATACTTCCAAGGTGAGGATTATAACACTAAACACAGCAAGATAGCGCTCAAATGAGTAGCAGCTGATCCCGTCTACCCCAGAGATTTCCTGCTTTGCGGTATTGTTGTTGAAGAGCATATGGTTTACCATGACTGATGACTAGCACTTGCTGGAAATTGTATGACCTCCGTGATGCTTCACATTAAGTTGGCGGTATTGTGGGTATGCAAAACCCACAGAGTGGTTGAATCAATATTGTCAAACTAAAACAGTCACAGAGGGCCTGTGAAAGAATGACCTAAATTTGAGATGACAGTTTAAATTGGAAAATAAAGTTGGAATTTAACTTCATATCCACAGAAGACACAGGGTGCATGTTTAAAAGAGAGAAACCCATGTGGATTCACCCCCAAATACAATTTGCATTCCAAGACACTTGTGATCATGGAGCTGGTTTTTTTCTTGTTGCATAAAGACTTAAACATAAGCGGTTAGCCAAAATTACAGGCAACATGCATACAGCTACTACTGGAGACTGATAGAAAGTCTCTCTACAGTGAGTGCCAAACCAAAACTGTTGCACAGACACAAATGCAGGAAATGTGTCTCAGAATAAAAGCTTGCTGAAACACTGGCCTCTGATTGGCACCTATTGCTTAACTTATTATCAGGGATTAGGAAACAAAATTTTTGCACACACTGGGTTTTGAAAAGCAAGGGGAAAGAGTAAAGCCTGAATGTTTCTTAAGAAACACAAAGGACTAAAACTGACAACGGGACACTATAATTTAGTGTTGTTTAAAAACAGTAAGGTTGCTGGTTGTAGGAAAAATGTAAAAAGGTATTAGAGGTAACCTAAAACAGGCTCAAGTTTCATACAGCTTTCAGTATCTGCACTTACTTTTCACAGAGGAAGGTTGAAAACACTAAATCACGTTAGCATTTCTGTTTAAGCAATTTGTCAGTTTTCAGTCATCCTACATGTAATTGCGGTATAATCACACGCTCATTTAATTATTACACATGGCATGCACAGTCGGTCGGGGGTGGTCCAAATATTTATTGCCATTTGGAGACCAAATTAATACGTGCATGTTTTTACTTCTGCGCCTCAGCCAAGCAGATGAAGGTTAAAAGAAAACTGATGCCATTTTATAGCCATCTGTTTTGGATTTGAAACATAAAAATTTGCCATTTGAGCAGATTTGATCTAGCCTTCATCTTTGTGATAAAAAAGGACCCAATAATTACAATAAAACCCCCTCATAATGGCTCACAGTCTAATGTGTTCCTTAAATCATTCATTGCGTTTTGTAACAGCTGTCATTTCAATGAGGCTTTGAGGCTAGGTTTTGGTTTAGCTTGAATGCCATTCATTTTACAATTTGAGAGGTTTTCAACATTCATCTTAAAGTCTTCTTAAATAGCCTGATCAGATTTTATTTACATATACATATAAACCAGAGTGTAAAGTATGGATGATTGTTTGAGGTGACAAATAGTAATGTGCCAGTTTATTTAACTTTTCACAGAAATGTGAGTCCAGCGTAAGCTCTCCTCACTTTGTTGACAGTACGCTGAAAAACAACAAATGTCAATGTTTTTGCAAACTGGCTATAGCTTAAAAAGAGATACTTTCCACGTACTGTAACCCCAACCCACCACGGATTTTTTTTTTTAAATGAACATTAACAATAACCAAAGGATCAATGAGACTGTGGCAGGGGTGTGGTCTCTGGCTCTGCTGCAATGGAGGGGTGGTACGGTAAGATCACGGGGCTGTGCCGGGAGGACGGAGAGGACAGGTGAGATGGCTTACAACTAATGAACTCTGCCCCTTTCTAGTGCCTGGACTCAGGAACGAGCGGTGTGCTTTCTGTGGGAAGGAGCTGGAAAATATATTCGGTGCCGAAGCAGTGGGAATGCTATATTTAAAAATAAAGGTGCTCAGAGTGCGTCACTTTGAGCACTTTTATTTTTAAATGTGTGGGTGTTGAACACGGTGTGGGTCCTGATCATATCACAGAGACATTAAAAAAAATTCGAGGAAAGTAATGACACTTAAATGAGCAGGCTTCGGTCACAAAGAAAAATATGCATATTAGATACAATCCATTAATCCTCTGCTTGTTGGGGTTTTGCTCTCTAATATTGTAGGTCTTTACTTTGCAGTGTATATATGCACGATGAGGGGACTGTTATTGTTGGTTAGCGTTATATAAATTAAATCGAACTGGATGAGCTCAATTAACCATTGACAGAGCACTGTGTTCTGTCAATTTAAGAAGCAAGGGATTAAAGATCAATCCATAGTGATGGCAGTTCACTAAGTGCAATTCCTGTCTCTGGTTTTTGTTAATGGATTATGGCAGGATTATACACTAATAATAATAATAATAATAATAATAATAATAATAATAATAATATAGCAGTATTAGCTTCCATTTATATATTTGTTGACAGATAAATAATACAAATATGTAAATAATGCAATTGCACATTAATTCGTTTAATTTAGCAGGGAATAATAAATGTTAAATGCTGATAAACAAAATACTATTATTGATTAACATATGCTACAAATGCACCATTTGGCCCACTCATTGGAGTTTTGGCGCCACTAAGTGGTGAATTGATAGAACAGATTCTTAATAATAAAGATAATAATGATTACTGTTTTCATCATTCTTTAGAAGCTTTTGTATGCCTGTTATTTTTAATATGTTCTCCATATTATCGGGTTAACGAGCAGCTCATGAGACCCAGTCATAGATGCTGGTGCAGGACTGTGATTCAAATGAGCTGGATGAAAACCTCACATTATTACAACCTTCGTGAGCGTTTTATGTGTCGTTTCAGAATACCGCTTCTGCTTGAAAAAATAAATCTCCGTCTTCTACGGGAAGCACACTAGGACATTCTTCCGACAGTATGGTGCAAGGTTGCCATGGTAACATTGTTGTTAAACACTGTTGAACAGTAGCTAAATTTTGCTATTGTAGCTAGTACGCGTTACATTTTTAGTGTTTTTAAAAATACACGTGAAAGTAAGAAAAATACAGTAATAGTAATTTCCACAATTTCCTCTGTTTTTTGCGGTCAGGGCATCCATGTCAAAGTATAAGGTAAACCGAAAGAAGCGACATTGTTCCCATAACAAAGATGTGGATGTGGCATTGCCTAGCTGCTAGAGTTATAACTTACTTACGGGATACACAAGCTAATAATTTAATAATAAAAGCAGAAGAGTGCTGTTCAGTGTTGTATTCAGTTGTCTGAAAATCACTCGTTGACTTTGGGTTATCCCAACTTTGTGGCCTTAACGCTGAAATAAAATAGTAACACATGAGAGCCACAAATTAGGAGGAAGTTGGGGTTAAGCAGCCATTTGCCAATTCTGAAAAATTGCTTATTGACTACATTTTTCAACATCTTACAACTACACACTCAATTACCAATTGAGCTTGAAATTGTCAAGTGTTTGTAAAGCTAAATTTTGTCACTCCTCACAGTCACTGAGTTCTTTTTGCTTCCTTTACCTTTACAGGCATATGGATACAAAGGCTCATATGAAGAGCGGTAAGTGTTGTTCGTAATTTGATTGTACATTTAAAAATACATGTACTGGCAGCACTGACTGTGATGCAGTGTTTCCTCAGGGAAGGAAGAAGCTGTGTGCGCTACAAATGTGGCCTGCCTTGTAACACCATACAAGATGTCTTGCACCAAAGACCAAACTGGATTGAAGTTAAAGAGTGAGTAGATTGATATTTTAGAAAGACTCTGTGGAATTATCTGCAGGATTGCATATATAGAAGGAAATCAGGAACATTCCCCAGAGAATGCTACACCAGGGATGGATGGCAGTGGTGTCTTTGATCCTGCAGCTTTCTTTTCTCCTCCTCACAGTGATGGTGAGTGGGACTTCAACTGGTGTGATGTGGGATGGCTGAGGGAGAATTTTGATCATACATACATGGAGAAGCACGTAAGGATAAACCACTTTCGCAACCATTATGAGGTGAGTTATCATCAGCCTGTGGTTTCATGTAACTGTTAAATGGACATTTTAGTGGTAAACAAGTCATTTCCTTTGTTTCTATGTTTTGCACTACAGCTGACTCGCAAAAATCTTATGGTGAAAAACCTCAAGAGATACCAGAAACAGCTTGAAAGGGAGGTCGGTCGCATAGAAGCATCCAACTGTGATTTTTTCCCTTGCACTTTTGCACTTCCCAGTGAGTATCATCTCTTTGTAGAGGAATTCAATCGATGCCCTGGCAGCACCTGGATCATGAAGCCGGTTAGTTAAAAAACAAGCAAAGAAAAAAACAAGTAACCAGGTGCAAAAACAACAAAAAAAAGTTTTTATGACCTCAGAAAGTAAAAATAAGTTATAACCATGTTGCTCCGATGTCATGAAAATATCTTTCTTTTGTCTAGGTTGGAAAATCTCAAGGCAAAGGCATTTTTCTGTTCAGAAAACTGAAAGACATCATAGAGTGGAAGAAGGTGGGGTTATGTAAAAAACTGGTTGTAAGTTAAACTGCTAAAAGGAGACATTTTGAGAGTCTGATTGATAATACTCACACAGGATGGTTCCCGCTCAGAGGAACAGAAGGACGGAGTTCAAGTTAAAAGCTATGTGGCACAGCGCTATATAGAGAACCCTTATTTAATCAATGGTAATGAGCATGCTAAAAAAATACACTTTAATATAATTAATTTACAGTTTCATTTAACATACAATGAAAATTGACAATACTTTGTTTAGCAATGTTAACTGTAGTCGATGAGAAAATAGAGGCCCATATCCTTGCTTCATTACTTTTTATGCTTTTTTTCCCCAACAGGCAGAAAGTTTGATCTGAGGGTCTATGTGCTGGTCACATCAGTATGTATTGATCCCTGTAGCTTGCATAGTTTTATATAAAATGTAAAATCTGCTGCATGTTAAAATCAGTTTGTCTCTCTTTCAGTATGTACCCCTGAAAGCCTGGTTGTATCGAGATGGCTTTGCGCGCTTCTCAGGCATTCGCTTTTCCCTCAGCAGTATTGATGACAAGTGTATCCCTTTTTCTGCTATTGTTGATTTTTTTTAGCATTAAATTGAATGCTGATACATTTACTAATATAAATTTAGCCCTGGGTTATCAGCATAATAAATGTAGGCTCTGTCTAATGAAATAGTCATGTAAAAATAAATTTTAAATAGCTCAGTTTGGCCACATTTCCGAGACTGTCACATCCTAATTTTCTTTTTGCTTTTGTCCATGTTGAATCACATCAGTAAAGTTTTCTCCTTAGCACCTATTTTCAGATATGCATCTCACCAATGTGTCTGTTCAAAAAACAGCACCTGACTATGATCACAAGAAGGTGTGTAATTCAGGAACCTCAAAGAAAAAGAGCTCATGTTACATTTACATGTTCTGAAACATGTCTGTTTTAAACAGCTTTTATCTCTTTATTGCTGCATTGTTTCATCCAACGATAAGCAGGGATGCAAGTGGCAGATGCAACAGCTTCGAAGATACCTGACCGCAAAACACGGCAGAGAGATGGTAGAAACCCTATTTAAAGAGATGGACAACATCTTTGTCCGCAGTCTGCAGAGTGTACAAAAGGTCATTATTAATGACAAACACTGCTTTGAGCTCTATGGTTATGACATACTACTGGATCAGAACCTCAAACCGTAAGTCTATAAACACATGCCAACACAGTGCACTATCATATTTACGTGTATTTCTAAACATACACTGCTAAGCCATGCATGCTCACGCTTAAGAATTTTTGGGTTTCTCAGTGGCCTGAAATAACTTGTATTACATATTTATAAAATAAAACTGAAATAAATACCTAAGGTAGGAGAATTCACTAGAAATGCATGAATAACCACAAACGAAATGCTCAGCATATCTGATAAGCTGAGAGCTGGGCTGTGTTAAATTACAGCACACGGATTAATTAAAGCACCTCTGTCCACTGCAAATACTAGCCATCCTTAATGAACTGTCTGCTGTACTCGTGGATTGGCCCACAGTGGCATGAAAGTAAATGTTTGCTGAACATAATCAACCCTTCATCTTTCCGCAGGTGGTTAATTGAGGTGAATGCCTCTCCATCACACACGCCCAGCTGTCAGGAGGATTACGAGATGAAATGCAGACTGCTGGAAGACACTTTGAATGTTGTGGATATGGAGGGAAGGTAAAGACCTCGTTCGTATGTTTTTCCGTTTTGTCATTAGGGAGCAGAGTTTGAGGGCTTCCCCTCCCTGCAGTCATTTTATATGGTCTGAGCCTGGATTATAGCACATTTAAAAGTTAAGAATGTGGGTGTGAAGAAGCACTTTTGAAAAGCTTACCAACATTAAACATCTTACTTCCATTTCCTTTTTTTGCATACTGTGTTCTAATGGACTGTTTTCTCCTTAGGCTCACTGGGAAGGAGAAAAGAGTGGGTGGCTACGATCTCATGTGGAATGATGGTCCTGTCTACAGAGAGGATGCCAACCTACAAACATTTGCCAGCTCAGGTTTCACAGCCAACACACACCTAGGTAGCCTAAATGTGCTGCTCCTGGTTTTTGTTTCCTTTTCTTTTCGAGGCAACAGTAATTCCCATTCTAAGAACCTCTTCTTTGTTGCAGGGTGTGTAAACGACAGAGAGAAACAGCTTCGCCAGCTTCTAAAACCATTTCCATGCCAAAGGAAGGCATAATCAGGTTGAGATTTTCTACTACAATGCTGCTACTCCAGTACTTAGTGTTAAAGATCGAATGATCAGGGTGGCATTGAGGGGTCTAATCAAGCAGTCAGCTATGGGGAAATACATCTCTAATGCTTTATACAGTTATCTGTGCAGATCTGCTGCTTAAATTCTACTACAAACCATGTAACAACCCTACATTACATTCAACAAGAAATACACCAGTACAGAGGGTTTTCTTTTGAATCCAATAATCAATGTGCTTGAATGGCAGCATGTGTTTGCATATTTGCATGCACAATGTCAATGACAAAAACAGGTGCGAATCTAGCATCATTTCAGGTGCTTCAAAGAATGACCAACAGACCAGTGCCGCTTGTGTGCAAAACATTTATTTCTATGCCTTACAAATACTCGCATTCAACATTGAGAAAATACTGTACATACCACAATCTTTCTGCGTGCATGTCGATGTAATGTACACATTTAGAACAACACTGCCACTCCAGGCCCCTTATCTATGGCTTTGATAGTTTACATAGATATTTAAGTTAAGAGGTGCAGTCAGAATAAGTAGCACATTTACATTGGTGTCGTGTTTTCATGAATCAAGTGCACATAGTAATCACAAGAAACATAAAATACTCATGTAAACACAGTGTCCTACAGACGTCAAGTATGGGATATGGAGGTGATATGTAGAACATTACAGCCTAGTAGCTATGATCCTCTGAACTTCCATTGAATCCTGGGAATGACACAAAGTTACATTCAGCTCTTTTTCTTTGTGTTTTTCTTTTTGTGCGTGACAGTGTAAACAGCAATGATGATGGGGGGAAAAAAGAAGAAGAAGAAGAAGAAAGTACAAGTCAACCACAGCACTTCTGATAAATATAACTATGGCATATAAAATTTGGAAAAATATGCATTTACATTCGTAGCAAACATTACACCGTCTTCAATGATAGAAAGAGCTCAGCTCTATGCAAAATACAGTATATTATCATAACTACAATTCAAGCTGTTCAAACATGAAAAGCCCTTGTAACCGAAAATGTAAAACCATATCACAAATATATCTGGAACAGACCACATTACTGCAGTACCCCACCACTTACTGTGCCTCCTTTTCACCTAAACTTGCTTTAACTTAAAATGTGTCTTAAAACATGGAGGCACCAAAGGAACAATAAAAAGCAACATTGAGGAAAAAAAAATAAGAACATTGAAAACAAATACATTCCAACATTCAAAAATTGCACTGAAACAGCTATGGTCGTATTTGATGGTTGAAACATAGTGACCTCTGTTTATCTTCACTGTGGATTACTTATGCTGAAAACTGGCCAGCGGGACAGTAAATGCTTATTTTAACATTAGAGGATTACTGAGCAATGACTGTGCAGTGCAATAGTTTTACTTATTTATTTATTGTACACAAAAGCTTTACTTTTTTTGAATAATAGCAGTGTTCAGGCTCATAGTGAGCCATATAACTATAACTGTACATTCGGAATTAAATGCAGCGTATATAGTTCTGCTCTATTTAAATGTCGAGTTATCTTTGCTGTTTTTTTTCTGTATTCTAGCTGCACAATTGCTGATGGTTTCGACCTTTAAAGGCTGTACACCACTTACTGATTTAGCTGTACAACAGTTAGAACATGTTAGTATTACACAGTTTACACAGAAAGCAAGCATAGATTCAAGCTCCTGTACCGAGTAACCTCTAAGGAAAGCACTATATTGCAAGTCTACAGGGGTTACTTTGCGACAAAGTGCACATTTTTCGTTTTGCCGCACTGCTTACTACTGACTGGGGCTTTGGGGAGAGAGGACAGGTCTTTAGCAGCTCTTTTCATGGCTGTTTTAGAGGCCTGGCCTACTGCCTCTGTCTTCTGCCAGTCCCTCTCCTCTTTCTTGGATGTCATGGTCTCTCTCTTACTTGCAGCAAAAGCACGTTTCTCTGCACCAGTTGCTTTCATGCCACCAGCCTCCTTTTTAACATCTGTCTCAGAGTTAGCTCTGACACGGCTTTTCCTCGCCTGACCTCTGCTGTTTGGGTTAGTGCCAGATTCCTGGGGTAGCTTACGGGCATTGCCTGCAGCCTGCATTTGCCTGTGGTGACTCTTTCCAGCTGAGGGGCTAACTGGGGTGTGAGCCCCTCCCACACTTCCACCTTGCCCTCCTGGGCTCCTACCTTCTGTGGAGGGAGCTCGGGTCTCACTGCTGCTCCTTTTTGTCGGTGCACCGGGTCTGGCTCTGCGCTCAAGCAGTGGGCTGAGTCGTGAGTGGCGCTGGTAGGCATAAGCAGAGCAGCTTCCATTGCACAATGGGTAGCGAATGTGACAGTGAGGACAGACTGGAAAGCGGGAGACCTGGTGCTGGGTTGAGGCAGGTGATGGGGGGTTGTTGACGGGTGCAAATGGGAATGCTCGCTGGGTGTGCCGCAGCCCTTTTGGGGAGTTGAGTCGGGATGGTGGAGCTGTGTGAGGCCTAGGTTGATGAGCTGTAGTGGCAGAGGAGAAGCCCTGTGGCCTTGGGCGGCTCCCGGGCGGACGGCTGCTCTCTGCCTGCACCGTTTGAATCTGGAGCCACTCCAGCTGGAGGAGCCTCTCCAGGTACTTCTCTAAGGGCCCTACTGGCTTAGGCCGGGGGGCACCACGACCCTCTGTATGCAGAAACACTGCCAGCTGTCTCAGACTCCAACTGTTAAAGGGAGGAGGAAGAAAGTCTGGGTAACTGTAGCTGGGTTTCTCGTTCTCATCTTCATCACCCACTGCCCCATGGGGTCCCGGAAAGTCTGGGGGAAAGTCGCTAGAGTTGATGATCTCTGCCCGGAGGTTGAGATGGGGAGGGGTGCAGGGAGTGCATGGGGAGGGCAGAACTGGAAGCCTCTCAGAGTCCGACAGATCACTTGCACTGTCTGTGTCATCATCCTTGTGGTTGTAGTGCTGCTGGAGTGCCTCGGGAGTGGGAGCTGGGGAGTGTATCAGGGGCTGAGCTGGCACTTGCCGTACTCCTGATATCGGAGAGAGAGGCAGGGAGAGGGCTCGCCGATTTTTTCCCATCCCCCCACGGTTTTGCTGGAGCTCGCTGCTGCATTGGGACACACGTTGATTTTCTCGCTTTTCCTCCTTCCTGTGTGCATAAGATTGCTTGCGGAGCTGAGGTCTCAAATCCCCTCCTTCTTCTTCGGGGCTGTAAGGAGACAGACGAGGAAAAGCTGTTGGGGATTTAGGGATTTACAAAGTATTCGCAAAGCATGCACACCCCCAACTCCACTCTTACCTGGACACTTTGCTTGTATTGCGTGTAGTGCAAGACTTCACTCTGGCACCTTTTGATTGTGCACCCTGTAAAACAATCTCTCATTACTTCTGCTTTATGTACACAGGTAGGAACTCATGAGGCAACACTATCTTGCTATCAAATAATAAAAATAATAATAATAATGTTGTATACATTTACATCCCTTTAATTTATCAGGGTATCATTTACATACCCTGTGCACTGTTGTCACCGTGTCCTTATCTTGACCTGGTCCTGGGAGACCATTTTTCATTTGGCCCACAGATTTCTTCGTCTTGTTACCCTTCTTTGAACTGCAAAAACATAACACGGGCTTGTTAGGATCGCCTTCGCGTCAGGGATACAAATAAAAAGAAAAAAAACGTGCAATACCCGTCAGCGTAAACGAGGCCTACCTGGTTACTGTCCCGCTATTTTCGGTATTTTTCACCCGAATCTTCTCTTTGGAAACGACGCGTTTCAGTGTCGTGGATGCTGTGCGCTCCTGCATGATGGGCCCCATGTTGCAGCACAGTGGGGGATGATTGTTGCTTTCGAGTCCGACGCAGTTAAATCACACGGTAGCTAAAGGACCCAACCGACATCTCGGATCACATATTCCAGTCTGCTAATGAGGCTAAAAACACCCATTTTCTCAAAAATGCTGCAGTGCATCGTGCGTAGATGTCAAGCGTCCCCTGTATCCGCAGGTTGAAACGCGTCCTCCTAATCCCCGTCGTATGGCCCCGCTGCTCGATCGCAGATCAGCTTTTATTTGAATCGCTTGCTGACAGCTGGCGCGTCTCCTTCCCCGATGTCGTCCTCATCGCCATTACAAATGCGAGACGGTGACACGGCGCAAACGCTTTGTTTGGCTCGCCGTCCCAGTCAGATAGGTTTGTTTACCTGCTGCTGACTGGCTCGCCTGTTGGTGTCGAAGCGAGCGTCAGCGGTGCATCATGGGACTTGCAGTTAAAAGCGCGCTGGCTTCATTTTAAAGCGTTTGCGGAAGCCCCTTTTTTGCAGAGTCTTGCTTGCAGTCGATAAGCAAATGGAGTGCACAAGATGGGATCCGATGAGGACCGTGTCCCAGAGAAGGAGTTAAACAGCGTGAACTCGCACCCGCTTCATTTGAAGTACTCAATCACCCATGCGACATCATTCTGGTCCGTGTGTAGTTTCCTGTTAACTGCGAGCACGTCAGCTGATCTGTATAGACCTCACGTTGAATGCATGTATGGGATGTTGGAGAGCGATGAAGGGAGTTAGCAGTTACAAATCAGGCTACGCGGCTGCAACCAATAACAGGCACTACACGGTGCACGGAAACACGCAGCACTGATAATACTACTCTACATGGAGGATCGAGATTGGGCTGCTTCCTGCAGCTTATAAGTGACTGACGCTTCGCATCTTCACATGGTGAGGTGATGTCAACGTCTGATTGCAGCAAGTGATGTTAAAGGCAGTTTCAGGAATACTGCAGTCATTTAGAGAGGCAGAAAAAGACCGTATGCATGCATGCGGGCACGTACTTCCCGAGTACACGCCCACTCTTTACTGTTTAAACGTCAAAGTTGCTCTGTTGAAAGTTGCTTCACGGCTTGTTGCATTTAGTAAGCTGATGCTGAAGCTTATGCTTTTAACGCGAGTAAAATTTGCAGCTAACTAAATACTTCCCAACTTTACAGGTGAACTGAACCCCTGTTCTCACCACACATGGATAAAGGGTGGTTTATTGGACTTGAGAGGATTCCTCCAGCACAGTCTGAACAGAGGAGGTCGTGTGTTTCTATTAACCTGACTGAAATGCTCCGGGCTGACAAGCCTAATGTGCAGAAGAAGCCAGTTCCAATCCGCCCCCCGAGCCCCAGAGTTTCGTTCCCAAAACAACAGTTTCACCGCAGTTTCTCCTGTGAACCTACGCCTAAACCCATCATCCGTCAGCGGTCGCACTCGCTGCCTTCTGCCACTGACAAGAAGAAGCAGTGCAGAAGTGTTGGCGTACGGTTTGTTGACTCTTTGGGACTGGACCTGGAAGACGTCAAGATTTTTAAATCGGGAGAGGATCCACTTGTGCCCCATCATGTTACCTTTAGATTGTTGATGAGTGCAGAGATGGCAGATGGAAGGCATATGGAGATTTCTTTGCCATACCTGAAGCCAGCATTTGCCCAGCAACCTGGAGACCATCCAGGATTCCTGCATCGTCTCCATGAGCAGAAAGTTTGCCTTGAGAGAGTCCTGTGTTTTGAGCTGGGGGTCATCGGAATCACCCAAGTCCTCAATTTGGACTTTGAGAAAGATGTGACGGCTCGTTATTCTTTTACAGGGTGGAAGAGCTGTGCAGAAGCTAAGGCCTCTTGGGTGTCCAGCATCACTAAGAACTGTGAGGTTAGAATGGGCCAAATCAGCTGCGATACATTTCGTTTTCATCTGCCTGTACCTCCATTCCTGCAACCAGAAGCAGTGTTAGAGTTTGCCATTCAGTACAAAGTCTGTGGTGCTGAGTACTGGGACAACAACGATGGAAAGAATTATAAGTTAATTTGCAAGAACTACAAGCTCTCTGTGCCCAAAGAATGCGAGGATAGCATGGTGCACTTCACTTAGTATGCACACAAAAGGGAGAAGAGTTTGAGCATTAGAACACTTAATGATTACATGTAGCAATATCTATACAAAAAACACTCGGTAAACACATCATCTGTCAAGGCCGTTTGGGGTCATTTTTGCAATTTTTAACCATGTGCATAAAAATTTAATTTTTGAGCATGCTACAGCTTGCCATAAAATCCTTTGGAATTTGGCTTTTTTGGGGGTATTTTATGTGTAATGTTAATGGCAATAAGATAAAGAAATGCACTGATGGAGGCATAACTACACACAGGAAACTGTTCATGCTCTTAGTAGTGCTGGCATAGTAGCAGTTTGAATAAAACACACACACACACAAGTGCACTTACACCTGGTGCCAGCTTTACTGCCAGTTGTATTTTTGTTTGTAAAAATTGCACTGAATTGTTATATTTTCCTAATAAAAGTTGCACTTCAGTGTGGGAACATCCCGTACAAAATTTTTTGGTGAAAATGAAATTAATGGACTTCACAGTCCAGGCTTTCTACCAGCTGGATGTTGGTCTTCTGGACCGGTTTGCTGAGTTTTTAGGATCTGTATTTGGAAGTCAAATGTTGTCAAAACATGCCATAGATACAGTGTAAATGTTTCTCATGTGCTAAGCCATATTTAGCTTATGAAATGCAGGAGTCCTGCATCTCAAATGGGCTTGAAGATGCCTTTCTAAAAAAGCTGTTATGTGTATTCTTAATTACAGAATACTCTAACAAACATATTTTGTAAATATTTCAGCCATAGGAGAAATAAATAAATGACTTCACACTCGAGGGAAATGTAATGTTTTATCTTTGCAAAAGTGGCAGATTCTAAGTAGCAGTAGGCCTACCACACTGTGAAAATACCCACTACCAGCTAAAATCCTGTATTCTAAATCTTACTTAGGTGTGAATATGCAAGTATTATCGTGGGAAACATGCTTCCTGATTGTGTTTTCCTTTTATATGTGTTGTTGTTGAATTGCTGTTGCCCTGATACCTGTGTGTATTGCATTTCACTGCTGTAATGTTGAAAGTGGGGCTAAGTTTAATTGCTGCTGAGTAGTTTATTGCACAACAATGGGTTCTATAGGAAGATGTTAGTAGGGTTCCCCAAAAATTGATTCTGTTCATCTAGACGTAGTGTTTTCAGTTAGTAGTGTTATTGTCCTGTCAGAAAACAACCATGTTTTTAGCTTTGTAAGTTTTTTTTCTTTCTTTCTAAAGGTGTTTAAATACACTATGAGGACAAAAGTACTGTGTCGCCTGTCTCACTCTTTGAATTCATGTGTATAAAACCAAGCATCTATAGCCATGTGTTCAGGCTTAGCAAACATTTGTAAAAGAATTGGTAGATTTGAAGAGCTCAATTTGAATTTGAGCGTTGTATTGTAATAGAATGCCACACTTTTAAAGAGTCATTTCCTGGAAATTTTTCCCACCTAGATGTTCCAACATTAACCGTAAGAGGTATTTTTGAAAAGTGGAAGTATTTAGAAACCACAGCCACCCACGAAGTGGCAGACCATATAAAGTTACACACCGGGGTTGCTGAGACTTGAGGCACATGGTCCCTAAAAGTTGCGAACGCTCTGCTGACTCAGTAAGTGCAGAACTCCAAAACTCCTTTCGCACTAACATAACACAAGGCGCTTCTTGATATGGGTTTCCATGGCCAAGCATCTCCTGTAGGTGTAGTTTATCAGGAAGATATCAAGTTAAAAATCACATGGGGAGGATAGTATATGTGGTTTTAACTGGACAGAAAGGTATGATCCTGAGAAGTAACTGATAAATAAAGCAGTCAGACAACTGTAGTAGAATAGAAAGTTTAAAAATGTGAACAAAATAAAGTACAAATACTTACAGTTTACCCTTCAATATTACTTACTATACCGCAAAACAGAAAAAAAATCTAAACATGGTTCTCTTGTCCCTGGTGAATAAGCAGATCTATTTCAAATCAATCAGACTAAAAAGCTGCTGAGAAACAGTGCCTGTATACAGGATTTTTTAAAAATATATTAAATGTTGTCTTACTGTATTATGAACGGAGGCGACAGTTCCGGCTGGACGTAAACCCCCTCGCGCGTGCGCAAAGAATGCAAAGACTTCGCGCGCGTTGTGGGGATCAACTGAAAAACTTAAAATACGAAGCAACCTGTCATGTCCTCTTTTTGTGCCAAATTTGACAACACAGTAAGTAGAGCCATGTAAATAATACACGCCGATATTATCTCCTTAAGCTATGTAGTAATCCCGGGCCAGCTGATGGTTATGGTCTGAAAATATTGTTGGCTAGGAGAAAGTTTAGCTTTTATTAGCATCAAAGTTAAGCTAGCTAACTTCAATAAAGCCTGATGAGGTCATAAAGGTTAGCAACATATCTCATGACTCAGCTCAGATTTCATGTACCGCAATAGATTTTATATAAAGCATCTCACATAGATGTGAAGATAACAGATAACTTAGTGTTTAGCTTTTTGATGGCAAATTAATTAAACTAATGAAAATTACATGTCAATAAATAATTTATATAAAGTGAGGCCTTTTCAGATAGGCCTATGATTGGTAGGTTTATGTCTGCTGTTTTTGTTTACAGTCAATTTAAAGAGGCTAAAACCTTTTCTCACAAGGATGGCACCTGCTCAGAACACGCAGGTGAGAATGCATACACTTTCTCCCTTTGTAAATATTCCTATCACTTAATTAATCAATATTCAGGCCTAATGGTGAAAAGTAAATTGTATACTTCAACCTTTTAGTTGGAGCACATAATCAGTGAGGCGGTAAAGTCCGGAGATGTCCGAGCACTGGATGTGTTCTTGCAGAGGGAGATTTATGAAGAGACTCCCATGAAATGCTCTCAACAGTTTCTCAGCAAATTGGATAAACTTATCTGCAGGGTGAGATAAAACTCAAAACACCCAGTTACACAATATGATGCTGTGTTATCAGTGGAATTAATGAAACCATATTTATGTTCCTTAGGGTTTGGTTCAAAAAGACCCCAAATTGGCCAGTCTGGGATTTGCCAGTCTTTACAAGTGTGGAAAACACCTAATACTACCTGGTGGTGGCCAAGGACTTTCGGGGTTAATAGCACAGGGTCTAATAAAAAAGATGAGTATACACGTAATAATACATAAAGGTACATACTATGTGGGTTCTGTAAACTTACGTAGTCTGATTGAACCCTTTTTTGTGCAGATGGTGGAGTGGTTTGAAAAATGCAGACAACTGTGGATTCAGTGTGGGCTGCAGTGGGATGAAAACTTAATCAACCTCTCTGAAGACTTTTTAAATGCTTTAACGGTGAGCTAACTTCTAATAAGAAACACACTTTGTAAAGTCAACCGTTTCAGTATTCTTAATTTGGTTTGTTTTTACTTTCTCTATGTTAAAGGTGGTTCATCAGGAATGCAAAGAGGGTATGGATGTACATATCTCTATGTACTGTAGATAATGACATCTTTTTTTATACTGTTTAAAAACGTAAATGGGGACATATTTAAGTGTAAGATGGATAAGAGTTTCTAACTTAAAAGAGGTTTCTAATAAGTTTACAACAATTTAATGATGACTCTGTATACAAAAAGAAAATATTGACTTTTGTCTGCTACACCGGTTTTATTTTATTTTTGCAGGGACATATGAAGTCACTGAGTCCTTTCTGTATCCTATTGGCCAGTTGGCTGTTGACCGCAGAATCGACGTCCTGATCCAGAAAGAGGTTTACAATAGTTTTTCTAATTTTTTTTAGAGTAACACTGAACCTGAAAGACCGATGTGTTTGGTACAGTTGATTAACTGCCTAATAATGTTTTAACAGGCAATTCGGAAATTCAACTTAATTCTGGATAAAATCCCAGTGGAACTTAAAAAAGACACGAAGATCCTAATGTCACAAGAGGCCTCTGATATCATGTATGTCACTGTAGTTTTCTTAAATGATTATTAACATTAAATGTAATACAATTGGAAACATGAATGATCACAATCAAGAATGAATTACCACATTTACTAATTATTAAGAAGTAGATTGCTCATTTGATTACAGGATCAAACTGGCTGATCATATAATGGATGTTGGTGGTAAGCTTTCTTTATACATTTCTCTTTACCCAGAATTACTATTAAAAACAAAATATGTAAAACACTGTTTTTATTTCCCCCTCAGACTATGACTTTCAGTCATCCTTGATGGAGGCATTGTGCAGAATGGCCACAACTGACCAGAGGAAGGAATTTGCATATAAATGGTTCAGAATGAGCCATGTGGCCAGTGCATTTGCCAAAATACGTGATTCTGAATTTGAGACGGTAACATTAGTCTGTTTTGGTTTATTTTATATTTGCTTTTGATTTTTGATGTACTGATGCTGTTGCTGATATTGTTTATGCTGACAGACTGCATAAAATTGAATGCAAGTCTGTGTGATTTCAGGCTTGTCGTACGTTTCTAAACATGGTGAATGGGATGCAGGGAGACAAGAGAAGGTACATACATAACAGAGCTCAGTGCTATACAACACATGTGGTTTCATTAGTAACTTTCATTCTGAACCTGAGTTAATATGAATTTTCATATGTTTGTCTATTTCTCTAGCAATATTGCATTTTACAAATTCTTTCACCTGTCAAGCTCTTTTAATAAAAATCTCTAATTACATTCTGTATTTGGGCCATCTTGACTGGAAACATTTACTGAAAGTTCTGATGACACAATTCTTTGTGCACTGTAGGGTGTATTCCTACCCTTGTTTGGAAGCTTATCTGGACAGCAGTGAGGTCAGTATCAACAGGGATTCTGTTCTAAAATGTGAAAAACAAAACTGAATTTGAAACAACTCAGTTATTAATTGTCTGAACACACATAAGATATCTCTCACCACACAGTCCTAGTCTGTTTAATCTAATAACAGCTTATGTCCAAATTCATGCTGTATTGTTAATACTATAAGTTGCTGTTGTAGTAAGGTTGTGGATATGTTGTCAGCTGCTGATGCCCTCGGATGAGAAACTTGAGGAATTCTGGATTGACTTCAACCTCGGCAGCCACAGCATCTCTTTTTACTTCTCCTTGGCTGATGAAGAGGTACAGATACCTCAAATCAGTAATATACACACATATACAATATACACAGTAATATACACATTAAAAAACTCAACTTTTGCTTAGCACAGTCAGCATCTGCTTAACAAACTTTGGTTTACCCTCAATGTAGGATAGCCACTGGGAAACTATATGTATCAATGAGCATGAAGTCCAAAGCTACACTGTAAAAGGTAATGTATACACAAAGGCCAATGCATTTGTGCCTGCTCACATTCACTGAATTTTTATTTGCATGCGACTTTGCCATTTCGTATAAGTATTTGCTCTACTAAAAAATTTCTTAATGTCCAAGAGGAGGGCAAGAGGCAGGTCTTGCAGATCAAGCTGTCAGAGGTGGTCATTGTTGGTGGAGCTGAAGGATCCACTCTTACGATCCATTTCAGCTCCTCGCTGGACATCCTGCAGGCTGTGCAAAACGTCTATGGACACAGCAAAAATAAAGTAGAGTCTATCTGTCTTTACTGAATTTTCTTGCTACACCACAATAGATACATGACAAGTAAATTCTAAGGTATGCATTAATGTTAAAAAGACTTTCACACCAAGTGGAAAAGTCCATATTTTGCACTGATAGAATGGGGCTCCAAACAGAAGCTAAACTGTGGTCATGATGAATTTAAGTATTTGGATTAAGACTTTCTTCTTCCATCAGGGCTCATCTGTAGTGAAAGCTACAGCTAGATCTTTAATGGAGAACAACACTCAGGTAAACATTGGTTTGTCAACATAATGCTCTTATTGTACTTCTGTAATAATTAGTTCTCATCTCAGATTCCAGTGTTTATTAAACTGTCAATATTTGAGCTGGAGTTGGGTTTAAATGGTAAATTGACTGGTTCCTATAACGCTTTTGTACTCTGATTCTCAAAGCGCTTTATGCTTCAGTGCTTTCTGTCCGCGTTCAACTTCGGGTTAGTATCTTCTCCAAGGACATTTGGTAGTGTAATATATTGAAATGTATAATATGTTGATTCCTGGCTTATTTAGATCGAAATTATAATGGGTGCGAGTGTTTGTGTTTGGGGTTTTTTATTCATGTGATCTTATTGTATCAGAAATCTTTTGTTAATGTCTAAAAAGATTTTTCACCCTGTATGTTCATCTTTTTTAGGTTGTTCCAGAGAGCCAGGTGTCTCTTGGTGAAAGTGAAAAAAGTACTGTCCACTACGTTTTACCTGCTACAGCTTCACCAGCACAGGTAGAGATTTAAATTGTAAATTACAAACAGTTAAGACCAGACAGGAAAATGGAGTGGGAGCAGGGGCATACCATGATTGATATCAACATAAAGTTAAGTCAGAGAAGGCAGTGTTTTAGCTTACTTTACAGAAGTGTGCATATTTTTCCTGGTATTTCTGGGTATGAACAAAATTCTGCTTTATAAATTAAACCCCACTGAAAACGTAGGTTAAAATTCTAGCTGCTTCTAGAGATATGCAGGAAAATCCCTGTAATGTGTATAATATTATTTAATGTAGCAATGCAACACATACATGACATGCAACTACCTGCAAAATAAGAAGGAAAGCAGAAAAAGATCAGTTCAGAGAAAATGAATGTGTCAAAACACAAGTTGGAAGTTAACGAAGATTGATACAACAAACAATTCCTCAGCTGAAGTCAGTATTTTCTATATCAGATGAAATCTATTGAGATAAATATTTATCCATTTATTAATATGAATGCTAACAGCTACACTCTAACATCTTTTTTAAGGCTGGCATCAGTTATATAATGAAAGCGTAGGACAACTCTTGGTTGGGATACTTCAATGGAAAGGCACACTTGAAACTTAACAGCAGGGGGTGCACATAAGCCACCAAATAAATATTGAGCAGTATTTTCCGCACCATGGATTAAACACTAAATTCCTCTTAAACACAGAATTTATTCTGTAAAGACTTCTGTGTTATTATTGATGTGAAATAAAATCTACAAAACAGACCATCATAAAGATTGCTAGACATCTGATTTTCTCTCCAGGTGGTCACCCCAGCCAAGATGAAGATTTCTGAGGCCACCGCCTTTTTTAGCAGCGGCGGAGCTGGAAGTGTGCATCGTTCCTTCTCTCTTGCATCAAGTAGGTGACAGTAGAAAGTGTGAAGAACTGCAGCCACACCAATTCCAGTAATTGTACTAACTTACAGGCTTTATGTTATTGGTGAGAGAAATAAATGGGCTATATCACAAGAATAAACATAATCACAAAAACAACTAAATATACAAGTTGTGAAAGAAGACAAAAAGAACACCCTATACAAGTAATTTTTGCTTTTTTTATAGACTGTATTATAACTCTTTAAGAGTATGAATAGGGAAAACATGTAAAGATACTAGAGCTGAATCAGGTTCCTCATGTCCTTTGGGGTTAGTTTAGTTCGTATGTAAATACTAAGTAGTTATTATGTGTCCAGTTGTTTCATTTGTGCTCAGTTGTATCATTCTCAACCGCTGAATAAATCCTGGAGGATGAATGAGTATGATATTTTTTGTCCTCCTTTTTAGACACTCCAGCCAATGGCATTGGAACAGAAAAGTTATCTCTTGAAGTGGTTAGTTCACATATCACCACTGTTAAGAATTGCAGTCATAGCAGCTACTCTTTAATGTACTCAGTATTAAGTTTTAGTTATACTCTGATTATATTGCTTTATACTGTAAGTCCTTGCATACTGCACAAATAGTGTAAAGTAAATGTTCATGTTTTTGTAATGTGTACTGTTTAGCCAAGTTAGGAGTAGTTATACGCCAAGTCCAGGAAATTCAGTTATTCAGTTACTATCGATGTGATGCATCTCTACAGAGCACAACCTCTAAACAGGCCATCAAGAATAAAGGTGACAAATACAAAAAGGTACAGTCTATCTATAAATGATACATTTTTAAATTTTTTTTACTACTGTTGCTACTTTTGCATGATCTTTTTAACCTTTTTGATTAAAGGAGACCATAATACAATCCAGCTGTGTAAACAGAGGTTTTGCTTTTTACGTTTCTTAATAATTCAATGTTTTAACTACTTAGACTTATCTAGACCACCTCCGGTCACCTAACCATTGAATTTTCATGAATCTGGATTTTTTTTTTAGATATAATGGTAACTTTCCATCAGGATACTGGTTTGTTCTTTTTTTGTTTTGTTTGGTTAATGCTCATAGCCTGATGTAAAGACATAATTTCCACACAGTCAGAATAAAGTGATGTAAAAATCTTTGCTGTTGGGTTCTTAACAATGCAGTCAGTGCAGCAATTATAAGCAACAGAGGATTTAGTATGAGGCACAAAGTAGCTAACGGTGTTCTGCTAAATATGAAATATCATACAGTTTCATTTGCTGTCATTTGCAGAGCATACCACTGAGAGATGCTGTGAACATGGTTCTGGCTGAACAAGGAGGAGAAAAATCCCAGGGTATGATATAAATATATTTTCATTGGTTTTTGCTTAACTCAGAAGTAAAGCTGTATTATCTTTATTACAGCTTTATTTGTTTAAAGGCTCAACCCATTACTGGTCTTTTCACTTGCAGAGGAGAATTTTGTGCCTGACACCCAACCCCAAACTGGGAGTAACATGCAAGTATCATGAAGAACCTCCAGTCTGTTTGCATAGCTGCATAGCCAGTGTTCTGATTGATATCTGTATGTAATGGGTCTAGCTGAGTATATTTATGTTTTCGTTTAAATTACAGGGCTTCTAATTGGCACAAATTTTCCGTTTCAAAAATGCTGATGATGCCAACACAGAAAACGAGTTCCCTGCCAAGATCTGGTAAACTAAGGCGGCAACAAATATCTTCAATATCGCTAAAATTATGAAACTCATTGTACATTACAGCTAGTAAAATATACAAAACCAAGCTAGTTAAATGTTAATGCCATTAACAATTATCAGGGTTTTGATTACAGTTATTTTCCTCTCTTTAGAACCTTGTTCAGCTATGCTGCGTCCTCGGGAGTGCTCCTTATCATCGAAGTGGTCAGTTTCAGCCTCGAGCTCAGTCTGCCAAAAGCAACTGCATATCCAGCTCAGCAAGCGACTGCAGCAGGTCCTTAAGGAGAGGAACCAAGACTCTCCACCTCCTGAAGCATCTGATATCAGAAGGGACTCGAATGAAACAAATGCAGAAGACCAGTATGTTTCCTCATTATGTACTTCCAAGCCGCAACATGCCCAGAGCAATGGCCATGCAAAAGGGAAGAGCAAGGGCCAGACGTCACTGGAGACTGGTGCTGTTCCAATGAAACCATCAGTGAAGACCTCCACAACTAAAACTCTAAAGGAGAAAAAAACACCCAAATCTGAAACTGAAAGTAAGAGGACTCAATTAGACAAAGAAAAGGTATGACTTCTGTAAAGTTTATGCAGCTTAATGTTAAGTCCAAAGTTCTTGTTAAGAATTAAGGTTTTTTTGTTTCTTTGGTTTTTGGTTTTCTTATTCCTTGAAATTTCTGCTCTCAGAGAGACTCAGAGGCTGCAGGCAGCATGGTGAAGCTCATCTCTAGCCGCTATAAGGATAATGGCCAATCTAAAGAAAAACACACTTCTGAAAAGCTCACTCAGAACTGGGTTCCTTCTCTTGTCAACAGGTATGAACATTTAGGGCTGTAATTTTTCCACTTTAAATTTCCACTTCAATAATGTCATTAATGGAGTTGTTTTTGTAGTAGACCAATCTTCAATATGAGCTGGTTATCAACTGGAAAAGTAAGTGATCAATATTTGAATTATGTCTAGGATTAATCTGAGTAATTTTTAAAGTATAGTTTTTTGGGTTTTTTTTTAAAAGTTGAAAGCACTTTTCTGTACTTATTTTACTAAAGATAATTTATTGATTCATTTGATGTATTTTAGAGAGAAACATCCAGAAACCCAATTAGATCCTACAGCAGAACCAAAACAAACTCTGTGAGGCGGAGGTAATCTAAGTCAATTAAAACATTTCAAAGATATTTGAAGATAGATTTGTCTTTCAGTGAATGTAATAGTTTTTTCCCCTGTTGTATAGAGATGACGTTTTTGCATTCAGGACCAATACACCCCTCAGTTCTGAGGTAAGTGTTACTACTGTGAGTCAGTTTTATGTATTGACATGTATCAGCATGAGAACTTAGAAAATTCAGGATAAAAGTTAACAGTCTTGTTTCACTTATTTCATTTTAGAAGGAGAACATAAACAACTGTGGCATACAGAGCAAGTAGGCCCCATTGAGAATGTTCTGTGAATTGTATTTGTCTTAAATATTAATATTTTGTTACAAGTCTTTCTTAAATCTATACTTCCCATATTGTTTGACAGTGGCATCCACTCCCCAGTACTCCTCAGCACAACCAAGAAGGAGCAGCCTGTGGCGAAAGTAGGCATTCATTGTATGTTTGTGGAAACATTTTCTTCATGCTTGTGTACTCATGTCTGTCCTCTGCTGTATTCTGTGTTACAGAAGAAGGGGCATGTGAAAAAGCACCTGTTTAGTGACACAGATACAGAAAATGCCACAACAGAGGTCAGCTGGCTGAGAGAGTCAGCCACAAAGTCCAAGCCCAAGGTTGCCAAATACTCCAGGCAGGCGCCCATCAAACCTAGACCTGTCCCACACCATGCTTCTTGTAGGCCATTAAAGTTACATTCAGACTCAATGTCCTGTCTGAAAATTGTTGCACCACGACTGTATGCCAATAAAATTATTTGTAAACATCAGTAATTGCATACACGTTTTGTTTCATTACAGTTGAATCTCCAGATTTAGTCCCGACCTTTCCAAGAGCTGGACTGGGTAATAACAAACCAACTCGGGTAAGGAATGATTAATGTTTTTGTAAATTGTGTGCTACAAGCTGCACTATTTTAAGTAACCACAGTGTGTCACTGTTGTATCAGAAAAACAGGCACATGAAAAGGGACCTTGGTCAGCCAAAGGAGAGAGTAAAGCCTGCAGCAGCACCTAGCAGAGAACATGCCGCTACAATGAGGCCCAAGAGAGTTGCAGCCACCTCTACTAGAAGCTACAAAGAGCCAGATACTGATGACAGTCAGCCAGAAGAACCTGAGGATCCTCCTGCTACCAAGGCAGGAGACAGACTTCTTTTTCTTAAGCATTGTTACTGTTTTTTGTTTTTTTTAAACAGTTAACAGGTACCACTTTGCTTTTTTAAGTAATCCTATTGGCAACGGTGTTCAGAGCAAACAAAAGATGAAGCAGACATGTTTATTCAAACATTTTGCAAATATATATGGTGTAAAAAGGCAAACTTCATCCTGCCTCCACACATTGTATTGAATATCAAAACGCCTTTTTTTCATGGACTTTGGCCATTCTTTCAATACTCTAAAGACATACAGTTTTAAGCTCAGGTGTAGAAAATGTATCGCTCAGTCACAGTGATAATAAACTACTCACTAAACCATATTGAGTTTTAAAAATACACATTTCATCTGGTGAAAAGACAAAAAAACAAACTTTGAAGCCAGTTCAACAATAATAATGTATATTTTGCACCTTTCTTTTCTTTATAAATAGTACTCATTCTCTGATCGTCTAAAGAAAACTGAGGAAGTTCATGGAGCTCAAAAGAAGAAGAAAAAGACTGACAGCACCCAGCAAATGGAAAACAATATAAACCCATGCGCAAAGAAGCCAGCCACTTCCAAGGTCATTTGTGTTTAATGTCATCTTTACTAAGTGGTTATGTGAGAAATGGCTGGAGCAATATCATATTTATTTTTCTTCTGAATTTCAACAGAAATATTTTATAGACCAGCAGAGGAAGCATAAGAAAACCTCTGAGCAAGCAGCTGATACCTACAGAAGAAAACGCAACAACAACCAGTCAGATTTTAAAAAACCTTCTGTACTTAAGGTAGGACATCAGTTCTGCACAGAAATGTTCTTATTGCTTGTTGTCTTCAACTCACAGCTTTACATCTTTGCAGATACTAAGTGTTTATACAGTTATATACTATAGATGGGTAATTCAGACTTACACCATGCTTGATTTTTATAGAATTTATGAACAAGTGGTAAATTTAAATGAAAAACTGTGGCATTCATAGGCTAACAGCTTCTCAGTTACAAGGTAGAACTTCCCTAAACCATGCCCTGCTTTACCCCTTTGACTCAACAGGGGAAATCAATTTCCAAAATAACCGTATTGTATTCATAAAGACGTTAAACTATCGGCTGAGACCAGAAACTTACTAGAAAAAACCCCAGATTTTTCTTATTAGACCTGGCAACTATGTTTATCATTTGTATACAGTCTTTGATCTGAATATATTTCGGTAGTTTATTATTTAACGTCAAAAGGAGAAATGTAATTTTTTTTTGGCTGTATTTAGCTGAGACTATGCTGTGGTCTTAAATCTTCACCTGCAGGTTGTGTTTCTGAATGGATTTCACAGTATAATATGTTGTCATAAATAACGTACTTTGTTCTCCAGCAGAGGCCTGAAAATGTTCCTCAAGAAACCTCAAAATTGAACAAGACAAATGCCCAAGAACAAATGAGTTCATTGAAGGATTCCTGGGCTACTTGCCAGACCTCTTTCTGTCCATCCCCTCCTCTCATGGAAAAGATGAGATGTAAGATACAATAAAAAACGACTCTCTAGCGTCAGAGTTAGATAAGAGCCATTTGATCCCTCTGACAGCTGCTAATGTCTATTTAATGTTTAATGTTTGATCAAATGGTTTGTTAATTCCATCACAGTGGTCACATGTATCATGACCCCAATTCCCCCCTGACAACCTTAGACACTGTAAAATGTCAATAAAAACAGAATGCAGTGATTTGTAAATCGTATTAACCCATATTTTGTTCACAATAGAACACAGAAAATAACATTAAATGTTTAAACTGAGATATTTTACTATTTCATGAAAGATAATAGCTCATTTTGGATTTGATGGAAGCAATAAAAGGCTGGTAAACTAAGTGGTACTAAAATGAAACCATTGGAGAAAGATTATGCACTTAATTAGATTGATTGGCACAGGTTAGTAACATGAGTTGGGGGTAAAAAGTGCATTTCTCAGAAGTAAAGATGACAGGTTCATCTGAAATTCATTTCAAAATGAACTTGAGTTTTTTCTTAAAATGATACATTTTCTCACTTCTTTCTATTCTGAATGAAATATGGGTTTATGAACTTTTCAAATCATTGGATTGTGTTTTTATTTTTCACTGCATCGCAATTTTTTCAGAATTCAGGTTGCACTTAATAGCCATTTTAACATTTGGCTGAAAAAAAAGTTTTCCTTTAGTGACACACTTCTCCTGCTCAGTCACCATTTCCAAATGACACAATTAGCCATGGCCACCGCTGTAGTTTGAGTAAAGTGTCTTCAGTATCCCAGATTTCACTAAGCTCATCATCTATTAACTCATCAGTACTCACCAGCAAAGTTAAGGACAGCCCCACTGTTGCCCTGGCTCTATCTGTTAGAGCAGAGGTATTGGCTCTTTACTGATTTTTGGTTTCTTCAGCAGAAGAGTGGATGGTAATCTTTGATTTTCATTATTGTGTAGAAACATTGACTGTTTAACTATCTCAAAAGATGAGATTGTCAGAAACGCTAACTTAACGTATTACTCTGAGTCATAATGATGAGTCTCGTTATCTTTGTTAACATTTATATTTGTAAAAAATTATACTCTTCACGCAAAAACCCCTTTTTTTAACGCTGGTTCTTTATCAGCCTTTATTTGTATAAACCCCTGTGAAACAATTTGGTGGCAGCAATGTGTGTTTCCATGGCAGTGAAACCTTTTCACTCTAAACACTTTATGTAAAGCATTGCATAAAGAAACCTTTTGCTCTCCAACCTCTATGTAGAGGAACTTGTGTATATTGACCTTCTACTCTTTGTCCAACTTCTGAAGCCAGCTGTTTGAACATCTGTGCTTATTTTGGATCCCCGCAGCTGCTGATAGGTCAGTCCCAACCTTGGATTTGACCTGCTCCCCTCTTCTCACCCCGCGGGGATCCCCGCTGCCTGCCTCCCCTAAGCCTTCTTGCCAAGACACCCCCTCGCCAGTCCTGCTGCTACCCAAACCTAAAGTCAGAAGTAAAGAAATGTGCAAGTCTTCTTTCTACACTGCAGAAAAGAACCATGGCTCATCCAAGACTCATTCTAAGCAGTCTGTCCCTTCTCTCACTTCACTTGGAGGACAAATCCCTGCACACAGTCCTCCGACTGAACTTAGTGCAGCAAAGGTACATCACCTTTCTGACATATTATGGCACTGTGGTGAGGTATCTGTCAAGGGTTAGAACAGAAAGAAAGTGTTTTAGGGTAGAAAAATACTTGTTTCTCATTCACCCTAAAAAACGTCACAGTGCAAAATACATAAGTATGGGTTTTTTCTAATTTGTTGAGTTGAAAGCATATTTTTTTTATTTCTGAACATTGCTTTAGCAAATAGTGGAGTATTCCAGTGTGGGTGGTGTTCTGTTATTAAAGAAAATAAATAACAAAGTAAGAAGATGGAAAGGGTAGTCACACCTAACTCAGCGAAAAGGCCAGAAGGGAAAGAGTGAGGAGGCCTTATTGATTTAATTTTGTCTTTGCTCCTCTTTGTATAAAGTTAGTCCAGTATACTGCACGTCTGTAGCGATCTGCCGTGGGCTGTCTGAGTTGTTAAATTCATCTGGACTCACCATAAAGATGTTTATACACTCATTTTGGCATCTTTGTCAAGTCTTTAAGCTATTCATGCACTTCTACTCTGCATAGATGTTATTGATGTCAGCCAACAGTCTTGTGAGAATCAGTAGCATAGCTTGAATGGTAGTGTGAATTATTATTTCACTGAAGTAAAAACGTAGGCCACTGACCTAAGCATGACAGGTTGAAATTCCCAGACTGTTTGAGAAAAATGTGGGTAGGGATGATTGAAAATATAACTCCCTGCCCTTAACAACCTTATTTTGAACCTTGTCCTTTATAAGCAAGTGAAAAGTTTGAATTGCAAACTGCTAAATTCTACTCCAGGCAGGTTTTTTGTCTAACATGAGATGGCTACGGTTAAACTAAGCCATTCTTATGAGTAAGCCATGTGAGGAATTCCTAATAAATAGATCAGTTAATTATGGGGAAATGCACATGATGATTGAAATGACCTACTTAATGCTGTACAGAGCAGATAGTGGCTTTGCAGCACTTAATCTGTACTTCTTCGTGCATTGTGTGAAATGTCTTTTTCATTTATTGTCACTTATCTATGGCAGACATGATCATTAGCTAACCACAAAATGAGTTACCATATTTTTTCTTGACATTATTTCTCATCACTTTCTGCCGCCTTCAATCTTCTATTTGTTTCCAGATTAGTACAATCGAACAGCATCTTTCTTCAGCACCTCATTCTCCTTTGTCCACTCGACCCCTGCTGACATCCACACTCCTTGAGCTGGACAAACCACCCTTGCCTTCTCCTGCTCAGTCACCATTTCCAAATGACACAATTAGCCATGGCCACCGCTGTAGTTTGAGTAAAGTGTCTTCAGTATCCCAGATTTCACTAAGCTCATCATCTATTAACTCATCAGTACTCACCAGCAAAGTTAAGGACGGTCCCACTGTTGCCCTGGCTCTATCTGTTAGAGCAGAGGTATTGGCTCTTTACTGATTTTTGGTTTCTTTTTTTATTAATGTATCTTTACAGCTAGAAGAACAAAAAAAACATTAGGAACACTAAATCACTCTAATGTGTGTCTAAGTTGTTGTAAACTAACTCATTACTGTCCTCCTGATAGATGACGCCACTGTCAGACCAAGACTCAAAACTCGCACAGTCTCATGTTTCAGGTAAAATAAACGTTTAACTTGTTTTTTTGGGTTTTTTTGCCATGAATTTCCTGGTTGCTTACAGTTTAATTCCACTGTTAAGTCCACTCTGCACCAAATTAAAGTTGCGCTTCATTATAAAATGCCATCCTATCTAATTGTCGCATCTGATTTTTGAAACAGGGCCCAGCCGCAAGCGCCACATTTCCTTGTCCAGTCATTCAGAGGACGAGGAGACAGAAGAGAGGATGAGAAGCAGGATGAGAGGGAATGACTCTCCTCATTTGAAGCCACGGAAATTATTCAAGTCGTGTAAGACATAGATGAACTATGTAACACCTATTCAGAGTCTCTTACATAGATAAGCACAGGAAAACCTTAACTACACATGCCTTAATCAGACAAGCTAATATGATTGCAGTCATTTTAGTGTTTCAACTTTGGCACAGGAAGTTTCTTCATGTGTTTTTTTCTTAGATCAGGATTTTGCTACATCCAAATCTAATCTAAGGTGATCTATCTGAATGTATTTTTTGGAGCTATTTTGTTAAAAATGCCCCCAAAAAGTATTTTTTTGACGGTGTTTAATTATATGTGATGTAAAACAGATACACGGGAAGTCAAAATATTCCTTGCAGCATAGCCAAAACATCTTTTTTTTTTTATAACTATATGATTTAGGATGTAGTGAGGATATTTAAGATATCAGTGGCATCTTTAAAAGATCTGGTAAAAAAAACTATGAAACATTCTTGAATCAGAATTTGACTCTAATGTTGTCCTTTCTAATATGTTAATGTTCCTGTTTGTTACCTACAGTTGAGTTGCCTGCTGTGGATGAGTTGAGCCAGGTGAAGTCTTCCTCTGGTCATTGGGAGGGTGAAGTAACAGATGGAGACGTGGACATTGATGAAGGTTTAGATTTGCCAGAAATTGCTGTAAACCCAAGAAACATGTGTCAGCAGTTGAGCTCGGAGCTCAAGAAGAAGTTCCAGGTTGGAAATGTGTCCAGACATACAACATAGTTAGAGAATAGTGCTGTACACTACATTGCATCTGTGCTGTGTTCACAATTTAAAGGAACACTTAATGCTGTGAGAAATCTAGTACGTGGTAAACATGTATTTGAAACAGCAGTGTGTACTGCTGTTGAATGATTACTTACAAAACTGCTACATAACCATATATATTCATGTTCAGAAACGTTACAGCATGATGGAGCTTTACAACAAGCAGTCTTTGAAGACCGTCCAGCAACACGTCTCTTCCATTAATATGCAAATTACCAAATGCAGGTCAGTTAGTTTGTCAGTGTGTAAATGAACTATAAGTCTGATCTTTTCGGTTAATATGCAACATTTGTTATCGCCAACGTTTAATTAATTTGATGGCCGATAATCGCACACTAACAGAGAAGTCCTGAAAGGTAAGTGAGAATCTACAGTGATCATTTTCTTATTTTAATCTAAATTATTTTCTCTTGTGTGTTCATAACTGGAGAATATGAAAAAGAAAGATTTGGCAGAATAATCTATTCAAAAAAATGTGTATCTGGGCTTCTTCATACAGGGGTCCTTAGCAAATGTGAAACCTAGTTAGAAGTCAGTTTGCTGTGTTAATAAATCCTGTTTATGTTTTATTGGCTACAACCCTACAGTGTTCTTTCATGAGTGTGATAGGGCACTGTAACCTTTGTGTTTCCTTGTAGATTTCTACTTTACTGGTTAATTGTCTGTCCTCCCTACAGGACTCAGAGGCTTAAACAGATTCAGAAGGTCCTCCTGGATGAGATACACAAATTGGAGCAGGATGACACTGTGCTGAAAAACATGGACAAAGACCTCACTGTAGGTTATTCTGACTCTGTCTGCCACATAGAGAAAATGCAGAAAGCAATATTAAAAACAAAATATCCAGCCATATAATGTTCTGCTAAATAATACCTGCTGCCAGGATGATCTGTTGTAGATTTGACCAGTGCCAATGGTTTTTCCTTATACAGATGTACTGGAAAAAACAGATGACGGCTTTCCATTCTTACCAGAAGCAGGAAATCACGAGGTGAAATTAAGGCGTGTGTTTGTGTACTAAAAAGTCTTATAATTCTGTTTTCCACACTCTGATCAATGGTGTCCTTTCAGGTTTAAAGAAGAATACACAGAATTATATAATTTTTCTATTGGAAGAAAGATTAAAACCTTTGACTGGAAAAAAACATTTTTCATTAAGCTTGAAATCATCAACTAAATACACGTCCTATACATCCTATTCTTCTTCCTATCATTTAGCTGGGGTTATCGTAAGCATTCCCTCCATAGTTACACTGCTAGTAGCTGAAAATAAAAATAAAGCACCCCCATTTATCAACTTTCCCCATATTTTAATTAACACACATAATCTATACAGTCGTTTCAGATGTGTCTGACTTCGTCACTCAGTGAGTATATGAGAAACCAATATCATTATTATTCCTTTGATAAACATATATTTTATTAATTGCCATTTATGCCCTCTGTTCCTGATTCCCCGTTTTAAAAAAATTCCATATGCAGTTTATTATGCTGCTAACTCCTCGAATCTGAGAAGGGATTGTATTAAATGGGTCCTTTAGCCACACTACTGTGCAGTCCATACTTGTGTCACTAATTTGTCGTCTGTTCTTTGTTATCTTGGTAGTTCCATCCTGAGTGACACGATTGCCACGAAAATATTTAAAAATATGTAAAAGAAATCAGATATACAGCTCCATGGTTGTCTGTCTCCTTATTTCCAGAAATGAGCTCCTGAAGAGAGCGCTTCAGAGTAACACGTGCAACAGCTTGGAGTATGAGGAGAGAATATTCACATCTGAGGTGTGATCCTCATGCATAGACTTCACAGTATATCTAATATTTGCTTCATTGTGTTGCTTGAGTGCAGTCTGTAGCCGTAACTCAGAATTCAGCTTTGAATAATCAGTGTTTATATGTTTTAATTTAGAAGAGGTCATCTGCCTGTCAAGCTGTCTATCAAATATGACTTTTGCTGAGTGGCCTTTGTGACATTTTGCTTATCTCTTTTATTCTCCCCCTGTGTGTCCTGACTGTGTCATGTTCTTTATTACCACTCCCCAAAACCCTGCTGCTGTTCGTGCTGTTTTCAGATGTGCATGATCAGAAAAGACATGAAGTCAGTTCAGGACAAATTTCTCAGTGAGATGGTGAGTATGAACAGGTTACACTTCAGGAAACACAGAAGAGCTGGGCTTGCATTGTGTGTCTTTAATGTTGCGTCCTTCACTCTGTCAAAAGAACAATGGTTCCGTGAAAGCTTGTGCATAAGCACGTAGCATTGAAAGAAAAGTGTGACTCAGATGATGTTGTGTAAGATCTCAAATTAAGCGTCTTTCTCGAATGTTTCTGTGTGTCCTTTATAGCTGGAGGGAGAGCTCCAGAGTGTCAAGAAAGGACTGCATGCTTTGTTCTTCCCCTGATGAGGGAGCCGGGTTTGAGTTCAACACTATCCCGGAACGCAATAAAGCAGGTTGTGTGTTTCGTGCTGTCCTGGGCAGTTCTGCTGTGCTCAGTCAAAGTATTTTCATGCAGTGTTTGTTTTTCTGGATTCTGCTTTGATTCCATGCAGATGTGTTTGGTTTATTCTAATGGTGCGTTGTTCCAGTGTTTGGGATTTTATTGGAAATGTTGTGTTCTGGTGTTATTTTATGGCTTTTATAAATTGAATAAGTTTTGGTGTTATTGTAAGCTCTCCCATGCTATTCATTGACTTGACTCTATTTTTAACCCTAATTCTTGATTTATTCATTGAAGCTTGTTAAGTACTAGAAATGGTCAACTAAACTTTCAAGATCTTCATTGTATTGATTGCTTTTTAATAACTCCTCTACCATATTGTTAAATGAAAATAAAGTTGTTTTAAAAATAAATGAGGCTGCACAGTTTAAAAAAAAGGCCTTGTATTTTGAAGACAAGTAAGTGCTTACAAAGGTATTTCTCTTTTCAGTGAAGACGTCGACGGTCCCATTCTGATTGACATACTGTATGTACAGTTAATATCAAATTCAACCCCCAACGCCACCTCCCCCACGCTGCACAGTCTTTACACAGTCTTGACACATTATTCATCAGTTAAGAAAAGGTGAAGCTGGTCACATGCACAACTTCTTCCCACTACACAGATTCACACAATCTTGTCAGGAGTCCATGAATTAGTACAAAAAAAAGAAAAAAAAACAATGACTGAATGACAAGATTGTTTTTGTTTTTTTAATACTCTGCTCTTGTCCTGAGAGTCAGAGGCTCCACCAAAGTCTCTTCCACCTGCCAGTTTCCACGTTGGCACTCAGCAGTCTCCAGGACACGCCAGTGCTAACATTACCATCATCATCTCTCCCATACCCGTGACTTCATACTGATAATATGATGGTCAAGGGTGGCGGAAGATTCCTAAAAAAAGGCGCGCCGAAGACAGAAAGGCTCCGGGCTCTTTGAACTGTCGCCACTGAGCAGCTTCTAGCAGCTTCAGGAAATGTCAAAGCTCAGCATTTCTTCACAGAAGAAACTCCACACTTTCACGGTCGGTGGAACCTGGAGAGACAAACACAGAAAGAAAGGGAATAGAAATAAATGGTGAGAGCAAGAGGGTGCCTTTGTTACCAGATGCCCTTCTGTTATTGCAGCCATTAATCAGTTCTGCGGCTCTATTTTTAGCACAGCCGTTTACAGTGCTGAGAAGCCAGGCACGTACACTTCTACCCTCCCTCTAGGTCACTGTTACAACTCACGAGGTCTCGTGCTTTTCAAACACGATTAAGCCGAGGACACGGTGGCCTTTCATCATGCTTTGCTGCCTGGTAGTGAGAACTCTCTGGAGGACAACCTCCCCCTCCCTATTATAGCACTCCCATCTATCTTTAGCTCCTGCATGCACCTCTGTATGTTCAAGGAGAGCTAAATTTAGACTGCTGCAGCTTAGAATAGAGCATCAACCCATGCATGCATGTTCTTCCAAACACAGGCAGGCGTTTCCAAATGCTGACCTTGTTAGATGTTTGCTTGAGGCATGCACTTCCATCTCGGTGCTCTTAAACTCGTTCAGCTCTTTCCGGATTGCAGCCTGTAGGGAAGAGGAAAAAAAAACTGCATCAGTGCATCAAGCAGCAAAGCAACAACAGGAAGAAGGAAATATATATGTATATACATATATATATATATATGTGTGTATGTATGTATAAAATCAGGCTAAAAAGTTTAAAGAGGACAGGGGATTTTGTGAGATAAGCTGATAACAGCAACTTGCAATGCTGGATAGCCTGAGTAATAGGTCAATGGGGAATTTGGGAAAAGATGTTGGGTATTTGTTTAATCCGACTGACTTAAATAGTGAAATTGATTTTGGTGATAAGTCCTGAGTGAGTGGTGGCAATAAGACATAGAGATCAACGTGATGTGACTGCACTATCCAATACACACCTTGTCTGCTGCTGACAGACGAGTCCAGGGCTTGTCTGCTCTCCTGTCGTAGTCCTGAGCTTTAGCTACCTCCACATAGTCACTGAAGCGGATGAGGATCTTTCTGTCCCGCAGTTCATCTACCGTGGGCCGCTGGTTGAGCTGGAAGAGACAAGAAGGTGCCAAACATTTGTCACCGTCTGTTGTTTACGTTGAAGTAACCAGAGCATCAGAACAGTGTATTTAATAGAAACGGAGTCTCACCTTTCTGTTTAGCCGCTGTTTGATCTCCCTCCTCTCCTCCTGTTCTGTCTGATCGTTTCTCTCTGAGAAAGTAAAAACAGCTCCTTTAAAAATTCATAATTCAATTTTTAAAAAATGAAGAAAAAAGTGTACTCATGCGTTGTTTACTGTGCTGATTAGTACACGCGCTTGATGTATTAAATACGGCATGCCTCGCTGTGAGATACTTCGCTGTGAGTGAAATATTAGTAGTTTTGCGGTGTCTGAACTCACGCTTTAAAATGTTTCGACTCTCCAGCTCCTCCACATTCGGTCTCTGGCTCAGCCTCCTGCGGAGAAACACCAAAACCACGTTTTGAACCATCGTATCTTCAGATAATCTGTCCGGTCCTCTTTAAACGGGCTGCAGCTTCTTCACTGTGCGCGTTCTCGAGAGGAATCCCCTATGTTTCCATCTCGCATCCAAACCGCGGCTGTGAGACTTCAGCGGAGGCGCTCCCCACATCTGGAACAATCAGCGAAGCTAATTCTCCTTTTTTGTTGTTGTTATTATTATTTTGAGAAGTCTGCTAATTATTTCTCGGGTGCTGCGTGCTGCATCTCAGACGCGGTAGTATCTGCTGCACAACGCCGCAGCAGTGAAGGCACTCCTCTCTACTACTCGCTACACGCGCTTTTCAACTGGGTCGTGATGAGCTGCTGAGGCGCGACTCCCCCCAGTCTCCCTGGTTACTGCATGCCGAATTAATAGAGGCGGGGCATAGCGGGCTCCCGCTAAAGGCATCCCCAGCCTCCTCCTGATGTGCGCTGGACCACTACCACAGTCATCTCTCACCCTCTTTGTTGCACCAGCTGAATTCAGTTTTTCCTATTTTGTTTTTGTTTTTTAAATGAGGAAATATTGTTATAAGAAACAGAATTTACTTTGTTATATAATACAGTCTCTCAGTGCACTATAATGTATTTGCTGGTGCTCAAATGACTGAATTTAGGCTCCCACATGCTGACCCATCACCATCAAAGAGCCTAAAAGGTCTTCAAAGTTCAATATTTTTTGCTGCTGCTGACATTTATTATTTATACAAAGGGCTCAGCTTCAGACAGCGTGCGGCACACATCACAGTGCACCTCTACAGGTGGAAAGGACAGAGAGGGTAGAGCACAGCAGGGCTCTCTTTATCCTTTTGACCAAACCAATATTTGGACTCTTTATAGTTCTTGTTCTGTAACGGATCAAAGTTAAGTCACATAGAACGAGCTGAATGAGGTTTTGTGTGTTTATCGCTGGGTAGACGGGCACGTAGCAGCCAATTAAATTGTTGTATTCTAAAAGTCTGTTAATACAATAGAAAACCACATCTGTGAGAGAGCTGTTTCCACCATCCATGCACAAACTATGCAGGTCTCTGCTGCACTGTGTAATGAGCATTAAGCACAAACTCATTTTCTTTACATGCCTTTTAATTAAGGGACACAAAACTGGCAGAAAAAAAAGATAGCGGAAAAATCTGGTGTGTGATTTTTTTTTTTTTTTCAGATGCTCTCAAATGCTGTGTTTTTACTCAACGCTGCATAGAATAATGAGTACATCCAAGCAACAAGTCTTTGTTAATTAACATGTGTGACCAGACACGGCACGTGGAGTCGCATGAGGAATTATTCAATAGCTTTGCTCCCTTGGTGAGGTCTCCTCTGAGACGTGCGATTAGAAATGGAACATAAAGCAGAAAGGTGTCTACAATGATTACAGCATTTTGTTCCATCAGAATATGAGGATCCCATCGTTATAAACATACACATGCACACATATATATTTATTAAGCCTTACTTCATTTTTTTAATTTAAATTTGTGTGAATGCCACTATCTTAAAACCTCATCGGGGGGAAACAGCCCAACGTGCTGCTTTTCTTTGCCTCACGACTCTTCGATAAACAAAGACAAAGTGTTCCCACAGCTCCGAGGATATTACATTTTAAACACATGGAACAGGAATATCGCTTCCAATGCCCTAGTGGATGCCACCAGCCACAATATTATTGACCTGGTCGCCTTGTTGCTTAGCAACGATACTTGGTATCCTTAAGACAATACAGTCTTCCTGCACAAATTCTCTCTTCTGCCTAGTAACACAGGGGAGGGGATTTCACTACTCCACAAAGAGCCCTATGCGCTTTATGCAGAAGCTGTGGCTATTTTTAGAAACAGCCCCTTAATTATATTTTTTTGGTCTTTGTGGGTGAGTTGAATAAATAACACATTACTGTCAAGATTGGATGCTATTTTGGTGGGCAAATGAGATTTCCTTGTGAGATGTATGAATCACGAAAGCTACATTACCCCTCTGCTCTCAAGTGAGGAGATTTTATATTTTGGGGAACCCTGAATATCCACGGATGAGGCAACACTCTGACTCATTGTAACGCTTCATCACCCACCGCTTTCTGAACGAGAAGAAGTAAGATATTTAAAAGGGATCCCCCAGAATACTGCAATGACGCATAAACGCCCGTCGGTTTAGGGATCTCCATTAGACACTTGAGTTGAGATGTTTGCAGAAAAATGAGTTAAAATAGAAAACCTAACTATGCCTGCCGGGGGAGGAATACAAAAAAATACAAACAATAGAAACGCCCATGTGTGGTTGACGGAGGCGCTCGATCTTTTGTTTCAGCTGCCAACTGCAACAAGGAGACGAAATTGGCCATTCCAAGCTTCCTTCATGTTTCAAGTACAGTAGCAAACCCCCCACCCCCTCCTGCTATTATTTCTGCTGCTATAACTCCCCGACATTTATGGAGAGGAGGGAGCGCATGGGGAGATGCATTATTGAACAGTGTCAGGAGCTAAGATTGGAAACAGCACAGTATGACTGCAGCACAAGTGCCAGGTGGTGTGATTCTAAAGATAGAAAGGTCATCTATCACTGACAGGATGGATGATCATTCAGCATGAGTACAGAGAGGTAGATTTTTTTTCTCTGCCGCTTATCTCATATGAATTGTATTGAACCCAGATCATTCTACAAACCTGGGCAGTGCAGAGGTTCACCCAAATAAGACTGCTTTGGGTATCCCCACTGATGCTCCTTAAGCCACTGATTTATGGCTGTCTAAATTCTTTACAAAATGAAATCAAGAAGGAGTAGTTCAGCAAAAGCCAGTGCTCTGTATATAAGTCTTTATGTAACAACTGCTGTGCTACAAGTGGAACTTCTCCGTCTTGAAATATAGACCCTGAAGCTCTTATGTAAGCTACAGCCATGCTCCATCCTCACCTTTGCGTAGAGTGTTTTTGCTCGAGAATGCTTTAAACCTGTTTTCCTCTCCCCCAAATAATAATATATTTTCCTCCAGTAAATCTAAGAAAATGAGGAGGCGGGAGTATTATTAGTTCTCCTGCAGACAGACTGTAGATCTTGTTCTTTAGAAAGTGTGGGTGGCACTCTGCGCTTGGCTGGGAGTTATTGCACAGTAGGTTATGCAACACTGTGCCGTGCCCCTGTTTGATACGCCTGTGTTAAAGAGCCCCAGTCTTGTGACACGAGACCTCCGCTGTTAGTCTTTGAACATCAAGTTTCTCACTTGCATTAGAAAAGAAAAGAAAGAAAAAAACAGTTGTTCTATTAATGTCCTGGCAGCGCTTTTGTACAGAGACATTTCCTGGAAGCAATGTCTGTCTGTACTCGTTGTACTCCAGAACGCTGAAGAGTGGCAAGTTTTTAAAGGCATCTAAGAATTTCTGGTACATGATATTTTTTTATTCTGCGGAATAAATTAAACTGTTTTATTCAGTTTGGCCTTGTTTGAATAGATGTACTATTACTACAATGGGTAACTTCTAAGTTTAAAACTAAGAACATAACAAAACATTCCAAAACTAAGAACTGACCTTTAGTAAGAAAAAGAACTACACATAAGCAATCTGAGCAGATTGTGCAAGATAAATCAAGTCTGTGCAAAAGACTCGGATAATCCAGTTAGAGCCAATGTTTATCTCACACCTCCACCTACTCTTAGCTGTTATGTAACCGAGGCAATTAAGAATATACGTTTACCCTGGAAAGACACTGCCCAGATGTTTTTTGGGCTTACAGTGCATTGTTACATAATGAATTACATGGAGACTGCACGACACTAATATGGAACCATGGCTTTAAAAACCCCCAGCAAAGTTGGTGTTACTGAGTTAAAAGATATCTTCACAAGGCAACATACATAACCTAAACTGCTTTTTCTAAAATGACCAAGGTTTTGTTGCAGGTATTATGACAAATTAATCACTAATACTCCACAGACAGCAGTCAAAAGAATATTTCATAGCTTACTTGGCGAGTTTCATCTCAATCTGCTGGCGAATTTCCTGACGCTCCTGATCACTCCTTGCTGGGAAGATATTCCTGTCTTCCAGCTCCTGCTTGCTGGGCCTGTTTCGTAGTTTGAAAGCCAGCAACTCCTTCCTTAGCCTGCGAGGAAGTGTGCCTACAACCACGCATGCAAGCATTAAAACACAGAGCGCTGTCACTTATTTTTAAACTTTGGAGAACTTTGTAAGGAATTTCTTCCTATTCATATCCTAACAATGGCTGCCAATGGCTACTTTATCTCATCCAAACCTCCACACTAACAGATAATTGTTTACAGTGGCGTTTGGAAATATTTGGGCAGAAACTTGTTGGGTGTTTTGCTGTGTAGTATAAGACAGTGGATTACACATGGTAAAGTTCATACTTGAAAATGAAGTGTTTACGTATTTCTTATTACCAATAACCAAGCCCTCATGACTCCTTATCATGTACAACATGTGAATAAGAACAAGTGGAACAGGACATTAAGACCTTACTTCAAACATTATTCTGGTGCCAAGATGAAGCTACAGGAAAAAAAATAATTTTAAGAATTATGATTATTTGTTATTTTATTTGATTCTGTGAACGTCTTTATTATCAACCTTTCTTTTTAAGCTAAAGTTGAACATGCAGCCACAACATGCACGAGCACTCTGTGGAGAGCTGTGCTTTATGTCACCTCGCTAATCTAAATCCAACATTGACTCCTCATTTAACTCTAGGCTTTTAGAGCGGTTTAGTGAAAACTGAAAATCTAAAACGGCAAGCTCGAAGATAATTAAATGCCGGGTAATGGAGCTGTACAAAGTAACTAATACAGCAAGAAAACCTGTGGCCAGATGGTATGGAGGACAGTGGGTTTACAGTTGTGGTAAGAAGTTTACATACAGTCATCATTGGCATAGAGTGGCATTCATCTTTAATCACTTTAAACAAGAAATGGGGTCAGAAAGTACACATACAATCTTATATACATACCCACTAATATTTGGTTAAATGTCCCACGTGGAGATGGACCTCATCTGGACACTTTTGCTAGCTATCAACAAGCTTCTGGCATAATTCTGATTGGATATTTGACCAATCTTTTTGGCAGAATTGGAAGACTTAATTTAAATTGGTTGGCTTCCTTTTGTGGTTCCATATTTAAGGTATAGCTCACCACTGACAGCAGTCCCTGAGCTTGGTGCTACCACCACCACGCTTGACAGCTGGCACAGTGTTCTCACCTTTACTCCTGCAGTCGTCTAGAAATGGTCCCAAGAGGACTTCCCAACTTCTGTAACTCCTCAATTCTCCCTCTTAAATCTGGATTTTCCTATTTCATCATCTCATGATCACTAATGATAGGTTACTAGTTAATAGGTCTTGGCCCTGTCATGTTAACACATTGTGGAAGCACTACTTATTAAAAATGTAAGTGACTGTATTTATAAATTTAAGCCTACATGCATATTTTTGACCCAGTGTGGATTAGAAAAAAATGAGAAATGAATTCAAACTTGTGCACCTAAATCTTGTTTTTAAAGCGATTAAAGATGTATACTGTACAATCACTCCACTCTAGAAAAGAACAATTAAAAGAAATCATTAAAAGCCTGAAATGAGCAGAACATTTGTGCCCATAATGAGTGTAAACTTACTCGAAAATCCTAAAATTGATGCAAATGCAAGACTTTCATCCCGTTGAGTGTAAATCTTTCATTTGTAAAACAAGTGCACCCTGTTCAAAACCAGAATGTGCAAACTCTGCATGCACTTTAACATTGGCCAACCCACCAGAGATAACAGACTCGTTCCAGCCGTCCAAGTCGGTGGGGAGGCCTGAGGTGTTGGAGAAGCACTGGTCCAGCCGCACATTCTCCTTGTTCTCCTCTGCCTCCTTCTTGGGCCAGTCAGACCCTCCAACCCCCAAACAACTTCCCCCCAGAGACGATGTGTGATGGTTGTCCGAGCTGCAGGAGCGAGAGAGCCGTCCGTCGGAGCACCACATCCGTGGGGGTGAGCCCTGCTCACACCCATCGTGGACACTGAGGGACATGGTGTGGATGTGGACAGTGGATTTAAAAGCAACATTTTATCTGAGGAAATTATAGGCCATTATAATTTACAAAATCCTATCACAGTATATTAGACGTAGACTATATTACAATGAAGTCATAAATTGACACAGTAGAATAGTGATAAACCAACAAAAGAGCTCTGTAGCAATCCAGTGGCAATGGTAAAAGGCAAAATCACATGTAAACAGCTGTATGGGTTCACTTCAGACTCACCTCTCCTGTCTGTTCTTAGAAGCGAAAGCTCTTTGCAGTTCCTCCATTATGCAGCTAGGGGGCATGGGAGGGTGTATCATATTGCCTAGATGTGGGGACCCTGAGGGGTTGGCCAGAGGCCCTCTTAGTGGCAGGGTCATTGAGGCCAGACTTTCTGTGGCCCTGGGTAGAGGCTCCTTGGGGAGGTAGGAGTTGGGCAGATGAATAGGGAGTGATAAAGGACCTGAATCTGACAAATGAAGATGAGCAGGTTAATTAATGTCTTCTTATCTATCTTTAGCATATTACTTTATTTCTTTATTATTTGTTTATTTCTTGACATCTGCTAAATACGACAAGAGAATGGCGTGTGTGAAGGAAATGAGGTTTTTGCAAGGATATCGTGCAAAGAAATGAGATTGATATTTGTGCTCTGCAGTTTTTATTGAACCACACAGTGATGTGAAAAAGAAAGTACACTCTCTTTCAGTGCTAAGGTTTAATTTATCAGGACATAATAAAAATTCATATGGTCCTTAGCAGGCAGGTATAGTGTGTTATTATTCATTTACCAAAAGCTGCACAATACATGCATAAATCCAGAAGCAGTGTGTGAAAAACACTTTTACTGATTAATATAAGTAGCAGCTAGGTTTTGCTTGTCACATGCATTTGATTAACTGATCATCAGTAAATGTGAGCACCTCTCTTGTATGGAATTATATTTTATGACAAAAGTATAAGTTTGAATTCAGGTGAGCATCAGAAAAAACAACAACTGACATCAACAAACAACAAATGACTGAGGTAATACAGGGTCTTGATGTCTATGACTAGTTAGCTGTTTCACTAAAGAGACATATTTCTTCAAAATCTCTAAATAGTTTTTAAAACCGAAAGAAGTAATGTAATCCGATATTTCAAAGAAACGAAAGATAACATATAGAAAAATGTTCAAATTTGTGTTTAAATTGTTTAAATGATCTGATGAACCTTCAGATTTTGACTTTGTGAAGGTGCTTGACCCCTCGGCACATCGCTACTGAACAATTTCTGCCTAAGTACATTCGCAGAGGAGTTCAAGGTCTCCATCATCTCCACCTTGACCACCTAAAACAGCAAAATCCTACTTATACACTTCAATACGCCTTACTACTTCATTTAAAGATCTAGGACTATTACTTTTAATGCAGTATTTTAAAACTGTGGTACTGGTACTTTTACTTAAGGAAAGGAAACAGTTCCTCCACTGTCAAGCACATCTTCCAAAAATAGTCCATTGGTGTTTAATTGCATTGCACTGTGTTGACTCTAAAGGGTACATTCACATCACATTTACACTTATTAAAAATAAATGTCTTTGCTTGTTATCTTGCTTCAATTGTATTTACCAGCATACAGTTCAGATAGAGATATGCTTTATACAGCTCTTACAGTGCTGCAAAAAAGTATTTGCACCCTTTCTGATTTCCTAATTTTCTGGATATTTGTTGCACTTGAATGTTTCAGATCACCAAACAATTTTTATATTTTAATATTAGACAAAGATAACTTAATTAAATACTAAAAATATGAGCCATACCCTGACCTGCTGAATCGAGAAATCACTTAAATAGAACATGTCTGACAAAGTGAGGTTGGCTAAAAGACTTCAAAAAGCAACCCATCATGCTGTGATCTGGAAACAGATGAGAAAGTCATTGACATCCATCAGACTGAAAAGGGTTACAATGTCATTTCTAAGGCTTTGGGATCCCACCGAGAGGCATGATCCACAAATGGAGAAAACCTGGAACAGTGGAGAATCTTCCCAGGAGTGACCAGCCTACCAAAATTACTTCAAAAGCCCATCGACAACTTATGCGGAAGGTCACAAAACAACCCACAACAACATCTGAAGACCTGCAGGCCTCACTTGCCTCAGTTAATGTCAGTATTCATGATTCAACAATAAGAAAATAGGCAAAGCTGGCAGGAGTGTGCTGAGGAGAAAACCAGTGTTGCCCAAAAAGAACACAAAGGCTCGTCTCACATTTGCTGAAAACATCTCGATGATCCCCCAGGACTTTTGGGAAAATATTCTCTGGACTGATGAGACAAAAGCTGAACTTTTTGAATTATTTTTTCACTAAAATCTGGTGTGAACCTATGACAGCATTTCATAAAAAGAACATCATAACAGTATTCAAACATGGTGGTGGTAGAGTGATGGTCTGGGGCGGCTTTGCTGCTTCAGGACCTGGATGACTTGTTCTAATGGATAGAACCATGAACTCTGTTCTGTACAGGAAATCCTGAGGGAGAATGTCCAGCCGTCGGTTCATGCCCTGAGGCTAAAACACTTTGGGCTATGCAGCAGGACAATGACCTGAAACACACCAGTGTGCCTCTGGATGGCTCAAAAAACACTGACCTAGTCAAAGTCCAGATTTAAATCAGATTGAGATGCTTTGGCATGACCTTAAACAAGCCACTCAAAAACCCTCCAACGTGGCTAAATGCTCCACACCAACGTGAGAGACTAGTAGTTGTCACAAATGCTCGATTGCTGCAGTTCTTGCAACAAAGGTTGTTTCGGGGGCAATTACTTTTTCACACAGGCTGGATAGCCTTTCTCCCTTAATAAATTAAATTAACCTTTAAAAACTGCATTTTGTATTTGCTCAGGGTATATTTGTCTAATATTAAAATATATTTGATCATCTAAAACAAATTCTGAAATCAAGAACAGGGTAAATATGTTTTCATGCCACTACATGTGGATGAAAATGACAGTTATTTACTCAGCACTCACCATCTCCAGTACTCAGCTGGGGCAAAAGTTTTGGAGGTACTTGTGGTGGGGAAGTTCCTGGAGGAATCTCTTCCTCTGATCTCTCTTCCATCTGTTCTCCCATGTCCTGCAGTCCCTCAGGTAAATCCCCTGCAGGGTGCACCTCCTCATCTCCCTCCTCCTCCGGTAGTCGCACATTTCCCTCCACCCGTTCACAGTCTTGGAGAGGGGCGGCTACTGAAGAACATTAAAGAAGGAGGAAAAAAGGTATTTATTCAAAGAGTCTCAATCAAAGAGTTTCACAGCACATAATCAATAAAATGTCATTTTAATTGATTCCAAAAGCTGGAAACAGCTCATTTATGGACTTTTGTTACAGAGTGATCATACTTAATATGTGTGGAGAAACCATGCAAACTCTCATTTACTTTGGCTAAATACAAAGTAAATGAAAATTCCCTCAGTTTCAGCCTGATTTAAAAACTTGACACTTAAAGTCTGCCAAAGCCTCTCTTTAAAAAATTAACAAAATGTGCTTATTTGCGGCACCAGTTCCAAACACATCCAAGCATTCACAAATTTCCTGTAGTTTTGTAATTATTCCAGCCCTGTGTAGGCTGAGCATGAAGATTAAAATCCCTTTGCCTTTGCTGCCCTCTACTGGTACAAAGTGCCGAAAACGGGTCCATAAACAAGCATCTCAGTTTCATTTGAGAAAGCCAGCACAGTGGATTACTCTTGCATTGCAAAATGTTTACATCCAACTCAAGGCTTTCCTTATGATATCTTGCAATACACAAACCAATAATTCAATTTTAAAGTCAACATACATTTGTGAGCTTTTGCGAGAAAGTAACAAAATAAAGTTCCTCTCTTCCTTTTGTTTTTCCCTCCAGACAGATTTCAAGCATTGTATCAAATTGCAGCAACGTTATACCATATTGATCTTTTGATGCTGGGTTAAAGACATCCAGCCACATCCACTTCACAAATCCATTTCCCCCTCATCTGTTGCTTTTGCAGTTCCATAATATCCATTGATTAGTTTACATTGAGTACAGCAGGAGATTGTCCTACCTGAAGGGGGATGCTCCTCCTCAGGACCAAGGTATTCCACACTGCTTACTGTGAGGTTTGGATTCAATGGTCCCCCAAATCCTCCAAGTAAGACCGCACCATCCGAGCAGCAGCCTTGGGTGGGGGAGTTTGGGTCGTGGCATAGAAGGCCACTCGATAATGCTACATCTGTGAATGGAGAATGAAACTGAATGTAGTTCATTTGTTGGTGAGAGTAGTTAACCCATAAGAATACACACACATGATATAAAGCTAGATAGAATTCGTTTTTAAGTTCTTCCAAATTAGCTTTGAATTTATAGAATAACCAATCAGACTGCAGCTCTTAACTGGACATGGTGTCCAGGTAAGAACAGTTAGAGAGCAGTTATCAGCAGGATGGGCTGAAAAACACTGCTGCACACCTCTGATGTGACCAACTGTGATTTCCCTAAATGACATTCACTCTTTCCGTCACCTTCATTCAACATCAGTCTCCATTACAGCAAGGCCATCACATTTAGTCTTGTCTTCAGCAAATATTATGCTGCTTTTAAAAGTAGACACACAAGGTGACTCGAGATAAATCAATATTAAGGTCCGTATACTTTGAGTGGATCCTAACATTATGATCACATCATGCAGTTTTCTAAAAAAAAATTAATACAAAAATAAACATTAAATGCATTTTTGCAGCAGCAGCAATCTGATATCGCAGCCATTACATTTTAGCCTCAAAATTTGAAGATGGTTGTCATGCAGGTATTAATTTGCCCTATACAGATTTTGCTCACTCTGCTTATATTTTAAAACAAAATGCAATGTTTACAATCTACTTTTTTTTAAGGAAAAGGAAAAAGAAGTTTAAAATTGGTAACTAAAATTAAAAGTGGGTATCAAAAAGTTTTTTTAAATTTAGAAATAATAAATCAAAATATAATAAATATTAAATATTGTTTAATAAATGAAATTTTATACATTTTGCATTTATCTTTTGGGATTGGTGTAAGACCGGAATGTCTACATGACTGTAAGTGATTTGCATTCATAAAGTGTTTATAATTGTAATGTCTGCCCTGAACTTTTAACTAGCCGCTGAAAAATTCTTGTCCGTATTATTAAAAAGAGACTTGAAAAAATATTGAGAGTAATAAAAACTAAACTAAAATGAATGATTTTAAAAGATAGAAACTATAACTCTGCTTACAAATCAATATATTCAATTATGAAAAAGTTTAAAATCCTTTCTCTTGTACAGCAGGCAAAATATTCCAGCCAGATGGCTACAAGTCTTTGGGGACTCTGGTAATATGTTTTCTAATAACAGCATCTGATGTTTACCACTGTGACTAACTGAAATGTAAAAGTAAAAAATGGGATGTAAAAAACAGGAGATTATTGATGTGAAACACTGAAATATTGTTTAAAACATTCAACTTTGATATGTGATGCGATGCAAGAAAAAATATTCTAATTGACATTATGTCACACCTACAGCTTTGCTCTTATAACAATCATCTGATTCAGTGAGAGTAAGATTAAAAGACATGTATCAGGTATTTCCTTAGTATAAACCATGTTGTGCTTTTCATCTATGTGGCTTAAATAAATAAATAAAAAAATACATTTTTTGCAGGTTTCACCGTGTACGAAACTTGGAAATACAAACACCTGTTCTCATCTTACCTGTGGAACTCTGCTTGAGCTTCTCGTTTTTCTTTTTCCTCCACTTCCAGGGCTTGAAGATGCGCCCCAGGGTGGCCAGCTTGCTGTTACGTCGGATTGGCGGTGTGTGCACCCCAGTCACCAAGCAACCTGTCCTCAGCACCCTCTGCTGGTCCACCACATCTACTGCATGATGACAGAGGGTGGAGAGGTTTTACAGTAGGGCGAAATGAGTTGAGGACGGAGTGGGTGGGGATTTGTAGGTGAATGAAACAGAAAAAAGAAGGCAAAGAAAAGTCAAAGGGGAAGAGGGGTGGAGGTGAGAGATGAAACAGAGAGAGAGGGGGAAAGAGAGGAGCAAGGGCCCAATTAGTATGCTCACCTTAGTGAATAAACCATGATAGAGTCCAAGTGCTGTGAACAGATTGAATTAGAAAGACTAATTTGATCAAGGCACGCTCCCTGATGGCTGCTATTTCCCTGTGAATCCCCTCCCTCCCAGGCGTACGTCATGCATCAAAATAAATCTCTCTCACAGTCCAAGATATGGCAAAATATGAAAGCACAGAGACACAGACAGCCTCACAAAACTACAAAAGAAGCATTTCCCCAAAGACCAACAGGTGTGCCAGTTTTGCTCTTTTCCCAAAAACAACAATAGTATCAGATGCCTTTTAAGGCAGGGCTCATCATTTTATTGTGTCAGCATTCTTATTTCTATTACACCACTCCTGTGCTTCATGTTGATATGTCACTTGTTGTATCTCACACTGTATGTATATACCTGCAAAATGTTCCATAATGTCCAAAATACAGCTGAGATGCAGTATATTATGTTTTTTGTTACTACCCAAAATACAGGCTTCTCCTAATTTAATTACATGTAAATTTTCCATGTAATTCTATTATACAAGTACAGTGTAAAATTTTACATTTTATGAGATCTGGTCAAGTGAAATGAACTTGATTGGTGTTCATGCTGGTAGCACGGTGGCGCAGTGGTTAGCACTGTTGTCCCATCTGGCCGTGGCCTTTCTGGGTGGAATTCTCTCTAAGCACTCCAGCTTCCTCATGCAGTTAGTAGGATTAGGTCAGTTGGTGTTTTTCTAAATTGACCAATAGGTGTGACTGTGAGTGTGAATGGTTTCTTTCTCTCTGTGTCAGCCCTGCGTCAGATTGGCGATCTTTCCAGGGTGTACCCCGCCTCTCGCCCTATGGTAGCTGGGATATGCTCCACCACCCCTCGCAACCCTGATAAGGAGAAGATGAATGAGAATGGATGGATGGTGTACATTCAATTTATACCAAGTACATTTTCCTTAGGATCGTTTATCTGGATAAATAAACCTTTGATTTTATATATTTCAGTTGCATTTTAAAAAATGCTTCATTTGTATTTTGTACATCTGTATTTTGTCTTGATCGTCCTATAAAGACATGATACTTTAATACTATGTAGACTCTTGTCTGTTTACATTGTGTCTGAGGCTGGTGAACCATGTGCTTGTGTGTTTGTGTTGAGTTCTGCAAGCAAAAAATGATACTGAATGAAACAAACAAACAAACATCTCATTTTTAAAAGATAAAAAAAAAAAACAGTTTTAGAAACAAATTAAAACATATGGTAGCAATCGACACGCTCCATGACTGTAACGATTTATTTATTGTGGTAAATGAGTTGTCCCTATTGACTGTGGTGCTTTGCGCATCCTTCGTAAAGGAAGTTCGTATTTTGAATGAACGGCGGCGGCTATGACTCATGTCTGGGAAAGTGTGGGTCTACAGATTCATGTGCGTGCATTGCTGCTGGCTTGCAGAGCCAAGAAAGCAGAAATATGCTATATGTGCTATGTGTTTAAGAGCTAGATGCGTCATTGTGACAAAAATGAAACGATATCTGCCTTCGCAATGCCGGGAGCGTTGTTCAAACAATCAGCTGAGGAGGAGGCAAGGATTTGTGATAAAGGAGGTTTGGGGGGGAAGAGGGGGGATTTGGAGAGTGGCTCAGGGTGTGATGTGGAGTACAGTGATGGAGGAGGGTGGATACAGCTGACTCTGTTTCAAGCCTCTTTTTTTTTTGCAGCCCTTGCTTCTTTCTTGAAGCACATGGGTAGGGAGAAGAAAGTGAAAAGCAGGCAGTGGTTGGGGGAAGGAAAATAGAAGAGGAGAGGCTAAATATGGAGAATAAGAAGCAAGAGAAGACCAATAAAAAAAGAAAAAGAAGAGAAGGAGGTTAGAAAAACAGTAAAAGAACAAATTTAAAAACTGAACACTGACAGAACAGGGGTCGTAAAAAGGCAATGGTGAGGGACATATGAAAGAAGCAAATTTCTAGTTTGGCATCTTGTCCCTAAAAGTTCCTGGAAACAGGTCAGTTGACCATCCATCTCGGCATATCATCATCACCACTGTCACACATGCAGCGTTGCAAATGTGGCGCCGCACGCAAAATCCAGGTCAAGCTGGAAGGAAATGCACCCAGTCGCTCAGAGAGAGAGAAAAAAAAAGCTTAAGAGAAGGAGAGGGGGAGTAGGAGGGGTATGTCTGCGTTAGGGGGAGTGTGTGTGTGTGTTTGAGGAGAGAGAAGAGAAGGGGAGAGGAGGTGGGGTCAGGCCCGCTGCTGTTGCTATGGCGACCACATCCAGATGCTGCCGCAGCAGTGGGTGCCGGGTGGACGGGGGAGGAGCGAGTCAGGCCGAAGCAGAGGAGAGGAGGAGAGGGAAGAGGGGAGAGGAGCCCCCTATACAGACACCGCCACATCTAAAGCCAGTGGCGGCACCCAGTGCATTGTGGGTAGATGGTGAAGCCACATGGAGGATGAGATGTGTCTGCATTTTGAAAGAGGGAAGGAGATGGAAGGGAGGAGGAGAGAGGGGTGGTGGGGGGTGGGGATTCCAGGGAGAAGAAGAGGCGAAAAGAAGAGATGGGAGGGGGGAGAGGGGGGTCTGTTGCTATACGGAAGAGCTTGCAGTAGAACCCGGCCTCGTCCAATCACAGAGCAGCTATTTATAATGCATATCAAGTAACTGTTCATTTTTCATAGAGGGGGTGGTTATTTAGGGAAAATGACAGGAGTCTGGCGAAAGCGCGAGAATTAGGTGAAAACACATGCGTGCACGTTGAGATTTCCTTTATCCGCTGAATGGGGATGCATCGAAATGTGTGTCAGATAAGCATGAATGGACGACATGCACCGTGTGGGGATGATGCGCGATTTTAATTACTATGCTAATGTAAATAGGATTTATTAAATCCATGTGTCATGCTCATGCAGGGGACCAGTCAGTTCCTTTGCTGTGCGCCTGCCTGCAACTTCAACCCGAGGCTGCACACAGTGTAATTCCAATCATGTGCCGGCATCTCATAAACCTCCTGACCTTAGGAGTACAGGTAAATATAACCTACAAATGGTAGACTCTAAACAGCATCAGTAGAAGTCTGAACTCAGAAATGATTTAGGAGTGGAAAAAGGAAGGCAATATGATAATGTCACTTGGAAAGGAAACTAAAAAACAGCGCTTTAGTGTGCCACTGGGGACTACACCCCACTTAACCAGCTTGTCAGCACATTCTGGAGCAAAAGATATCACCCACCCACCCACACACACACACACACACACACACACACACACACACACACACACACACACACACACGCACACACGTCTCTATGTGTACACACACACACACACACAGACACACATCTATCTATCTATCTATCTATCTATCTATCTATCTATCTATCTATCTATATAGATAGATAGATAGATAGATAGATAGATAGATAGATAGATAGATAGAGTCCCTAGTTGAGAACCAATTATTTTAAAATAGAAAGTCAAAAATTAAAGTGCAACTATAAATAAATCCCAAACATTTAATCTTATGCTCTCACACTGATAACCATGAAGCAAAAGAGCATCAGTGAGCAATAAATACAACTCTGAAGCTTTTTGTGAGCTATTGAATGAAACTGATTCATTCTGGGTAGTAAGATAATATCAATGACATAGTTTCGCCAGTGAGGTTACATGAGGCAAAGCCTTGCTTTGCTAAATACACCCGATCTGCTCACTCAGTGACACTGACACAAATCAAAATAGAAGTGCACTGCACAATTAAGGCAACAGTAACTAAGAATCAAACTGTGCCAATAATAGTTTGCATTATTTCACTGCATTACAGCTAAGACTGCTTATTTTACAGGCAGGTGTTTAAACCTGGAATGCCAATGCTGAAAAGGCCTTGAAGTGACGGAGAAATACGGTTTGTCCATGATGTTACAATTTTAAGTTACAACTCAAACAACAAAATGTGTGTGTCTGATATTTGGGCCACAATGTTGGTCCAGACTACATCAGAATCAGAATTTTTTACCATGTATCCATCAGAAGATAGATACACTGTGCTCATAATTGGATATACGTGATCAGCAACAATAACCAGGTCGGCTGTGACATTTAAATGATGCCCATTTCTGACCCAAAGTATGTCAAGATAATATCCCCGAACCCATTACACAACCACCACTAGCCTGAACCGTTCATACAAGAAAGATAGATCCATGCTTTCATGTTGCTGACAGTAAATGCTGACACTACCATCTGAATGTCGCAGCAGAACTCGAGGCTCATGACACCAGGCAACAAAAGGTATCCGGTAAGGTCTTCTGCTGCTGTAACATATCTGCAGCAGATGTGCCAAGGGTTCAATGTGTTGTGCATTCAGGGATGCTGTTCTGCATACCTTGGTTGTAAGTGGTTATTTTTTGTTATATTTGCCTTCCTATAACCTCAAAGCAGTCTAGCCATTCTCCTCTGACCTCCAACATCAACAAGAAATTTTCACCCCGACAACTGCTGCTCACTAGAATTTTTTTTCCTCTGTAAATACCAGACATGGTTGTGCATGAAAATCCCAGTAGATCAGCAGCTTCTGAAACACTCAGACTAACCTGACTAGAACCAACAACATTCAAAGTTGCTTAAATCAAGTTTCTTCCCCATTTCTGATTCTCAATTATAACTTAAACAGGTTGTCTTGACCATGTCTACATGCATAAATGCTCCTGCCATGTGATTGGCTGTTTAAATACTTGCACTAATGAGAAGCTAAACACGTGTGCTTAAAAAAGTGTCCTTTGAGTGTACAATACAATGATTAAAGGCCCAATACCTGCCCCACCAAATGCTATTCTAATTAGGAAAACTTGATAGTCTGCATTTTAGTATGTTGGCATGTTTATGATTGAAACATTATGACTCTCATTAGTACACTGCTCAAAATACTGTGAACATCTCAGAACCAAATCTTTAGCATTGGTTGTCACCACACAACTATAATATATGTGAGCTTCACTGGCCTTATCACATACATCAAACCTCCCCCTTGGTGTCTGTCATCCCTGCAGACCATACAGAGTCTCATTGTGAACGGACAGTATGCCCTTGAATGGAACACCTCCTTACCACGCCAGCTAACCTCATCGCTTTACCCCCCTGGCTTTACAACTGTGCTGCCATCTGTTTGTAGCCCCTCTGCCTCAGGGGCCCGGCCACAGTCAGGGCACACAGCTATCATCTCGCAGGGAGAGAGTGAGGAGCAGAAGGGCTGAAGCAACATACAATGACCAGAGTGTGAATGAGAGCGAAAGGCTGAGACCAAGAATGGCAGCGGTCAGCTATACTTAAAGAGGAAAAAAGGAAAGAATTATGAACATGTCCAGAAGATGACTCTATTCATGCTTCCCCAGGCATGCCACAGAAGGATTAAAGCCTTATTTCTTAGCTCTCTTTATTCTAAGAAACATATTTTACGTCTACATTGACCCCTGACTCAAAGGAAATGGCACAATGTGCAGATTTACAACATTAGTATCCTCCTGATTGACCTTCAGCAGTACTAAATAATACAGTTAGAAATGATCAAAACAGCATTCTTGTTTTGCCGATAGCTTCAACAGTGAGCACATTTTGCACCCCGACCACCACTAAGGACACAGAGGTCATGTCTTTGTTATCTTCTTTCCACGTTTGCCCTTTTTCATTTTCATACAATACACTTCATTAGAGATGACAGAGTCATCATTTCCGTAATGAAAGCCATATCTAAGAAGCAGCATTCTCATTTTTTTTAAACAATATTTTTATTGCTTTTTGCAACAGCATACAAAGGTTTGTTTTCCCAGTAATATGCTGCAGTAATAGGAACCCTTTCCCCTGCCCTCACCTCCCACCCTCCTCTCTTCCAAAACTACAACAAATTAAAAAACAAAAAACAAAAAAAAAGCCACTCATTTTTACCAACTAATAAATTATTAGCATGTTTATGCTCTACTGATTGATCCATTTTAACCCTGATAAATAAGTTCTGGCCTAAACGTTTAATTAGATAAAAGCGTCAGTCTGACGCATATGTGGCGTACTGTAACTTGTTTGGGAATATAACTTGTGTCTGGGAAAACGGGGTATCGTGGTGTAAGGCTGCAAAGGTCAAGTCTCTAGATCATCAAAGCAATTATAGCCAAAGTGTGAAACACCAGCGTGTGGGCATCAAGCGAGCGAAATGATGTCAGTGAATCCAGGAGCCAATAGAAAATGCCCGAGGCCCTTCTTTATTACCATATGTTAGAGCTGAGAATGGGGACTGGTGGGTGGCTTTGCTTGTAAGCCGTTGCTGCATCATCAACAAGGAACTAAGAGTTTAGTTTATTTTCACTTTCTGATGAAAGGCTGCTCCTCTGTTTTCACTGTTTCTACTTCCATCTGTTTAGATTTACACGAGCGCTATCAGGCGCACAGATGTTAGACCGAGCACAAACGTACTGGCATTTTGGTGCTGATTGCTGTTAGGTTCCCTGTCGCGTCTGATTACCAATGAGTATATGTTAATATCTGTGTGACATTATATTATAAAAAAAAAAGTCTTTAAATAAAGGTGCATTCCCTCAGTGTTAGGACTACTAAGCATAAACTCTGTCATATATCGTCTTTTCATTGTCCCACAGGAACCTTTGTAAAGTGTGAAAACAAAGACTCCTAGTGACATCATCAGGGTTATGTGGGTTCAGCTTGGAGAATCAAAGGTGATGTGTATCAGTGATGCCTAGTTCATTTTAACAGTATCTGAGACTCTGCTGTGTAGCTGAGCATTTCCAATAAAATCAATGCACACAGGGCTGAAAACTTTAGTAAAATATTGTATCACTATAACACGCCTTTGAAACTGTGTCCCATGTTCTGAGAACACAAGCAAATGACACAACATACACTGACAATCATCAAGCTTGCAAGTATTTGTTGTCACTGGAGAGTGAAGTTAGAGAGAATGTAGAAACTGCAACCCCCCCCCCAAAAAACCAGGCTATCTTTGACCAACTGTGAAAACCTCCATGTATCTATCGCATCCACCCAGTGGGCTGAAAATGTCCCTGCTAAAAGTGTGTTTCCTGTTGCCCACACAACAGGGGGAGCCTCAGAAAATTTCATGCCAACCTTCACTCCTACCAAATAAAGGAAGAGAACCCATCCAGGCATGCTTCACATTCATATTTAAGTTTTGGGCCACGTTCCCTATACCGATCCCAAGAAACGTCATTTCAGAAAGCTGTTCAGAAAGCTTCCCTCCAATCACGTAATGGAAGTCTTGGTTCACCCTTTGCACCTTGGGCTGCTCCTACAGTCTGCCACATTAATCTAACAAACTGGGAGATTCATATTGACTCCTTTAGCTCCTTTTATATCTTCATAAGTGCTGCTTGGAAAAGACTTTCCTCTTCACAGGGTGATGATTTAATTATAAAATTAAACTTCCCCTTCCTGCTGAATGCCTCAAATTCTCAGGCAGCCTTGCGTTTAGAAAGACTCGAGTTTAAAAAGGTCTCAGTTTCAGTACAAGTGCTTTACGCAAACTTGAACAATAACTTGAGTAATCGCTTACTCAATGATGTAACACTTTTCGCCACAAATGTTTATGCACAGGTGTGTCAGAGGAGGTGCAGTTAGTTAGCAACTCGAGCAGCAGACACAGGCGGGTGAACTTTATTGCCATTATTTCCACAGATTTGGGCTCTGTTCGTGAAAATGTAATACAAAGCATGTCGAGTGTGTCATTGAGATGGAGAAGGAGAGCCCAAAGTTTTTGTATCTGCACTTGCTACAAGGCTGTTAGCCCGTCTCTGCTGGGCTCTCATTGCTCTGCTGGGAGGAGAGCACAAGCATGAAAGACAATGGGAGGTGCACAGAGGAACAGCACAATTCACCACTGTTAGCACTGTAATTCCCAAACACGTCCCACAGCAAGGATACACCTCGCATTCGGATCCCCTCGTGTGTGTGTGTGGGATGGTTTGGGCTTAAATGGAAAGCAGAACAGGGAACCACAGTATACAATAGTGTGCCCAAAGCAGCAACTTCTCAAGGGAAGCACAAAACCGAATTAAACATAGAACACTTCCTACCATGTTATTGATGGGAAAGCAGGTTTACATCCCATGTCCTGGACTTCATAAAGGGTTTTGCAGGCAAAGGATCAACAGTAGAAAAACAGCATTTTTTTGTGACGACAGATTGTGCAGACACGAGTCAATGCGCTAACTGTCCTGTAGCCTCATTTGCCATGGACATATGGACTACTTAAACAGGCCAGACATTAAATGCATGTTCACATTTTTCATTATTCCAAGAAATAGCCATGTCAACAATCATCTCATGCATATTATGGAAAACTATTCAAGGGCACAAGATTAAATAAATGCATTGCCTTTTGGTTGTGAAGAGAGAGATAAGGGTATGAAATATGCACATTAAAATAATAATTAAACAGCAAGCCTATAACCTTAGCAGATTAAACCTCTACTCCTTTCTTGGTTTTTGAGAAGATTTCATGCGTTGTTTTGTTTTGCAGGCTCACTATATAGAAAGATAGTTTCTAAATTTGCTATAATATAATACAAGAAGAAAAAAGCAACATGGTTGTAGCAGAAAGTAATCAAATCTGCAGTACAGTCTGGTTGGAGAGTTGTATGGGACTGGCAGCATAGGAAAACTGTCAACAAAAGATTTTGTCCAGTTACTGAAACACATTCATTAGTGTGATCACACAAGCTTCACAGCAGTTGCTCTGTGCCACAGGGACGCTGTGGTGGTGTAAAAAAGGCATTACTGTATCTGGTAGCTAAAAAGGTGTGGGCTCAATGACGAATCTGTGTTTATTAAGAAATTGCTAGAAGCCACTCAGTTATCAATAACAGCCAAGTCACCATACTGAGCTGGCCACAGTTCTAATAGTAGTTTTAATGGGATTGGATTTGAGCTTTTGGCTTGCAAACTGTAGATGTATCCGATGATTACATTAAATGGAATTTGTGCCTCAAACTGCACAATGTGCTTTCCTCATTAATGTGTCGCTGCAAAAAGTATATATATAAAATTTTAAAAAGAGGAAAGAAAGAAAAAATGGTAAAAAAAAAAAAAAATGCTGGGCTTCTTTCCCAGCAGATCAAGGGCTCAGTTGAGTCAAAGCATTTGAGATCCAGGACAGACTTATCAGCACACAGAACACGGCTCTGCTCAGTTCAGCAGCCTGCCGCAATGCAAAGACTGGCTCTGTCCATGGTGCTGAAACTCACCCTGGTGTAATACATCAGAGTCAAGTTTGAGATCTCTCGCAATTTGTCTTTTTGCATCATACTGTTTGACAGTTTGAATTCTTAGTCTGAAAATTAGTCACCACTATCCCGTCAAAATCACTAACACTGTAACAAAAGTAGAAAGCCTTGTTTTCAGCTGTCACTCAACAAATGATTTCCATTTTTTTTCTTATTTAATCAGTTGTTTGCCAGAATAAACGCCTGCCAGTTGACTAACCGATTAAACCTTTCTGCGTCATAGATGGAAATGACAGTTTTGCGAGAATCATCAGTGAATAATGACAACAATTATGATCACGCATAAGCGCTAAACTATAAACTGCTCATGCTGGTTTGCGCTGCTGATATTTTCATTCATGATGACGATTGGCTAGGAAATGTGTAACCATGGGCTTTGGAAATTTCTAGAAGGTAGACGTTTAAGGCGTGACATCTACTGTCACTATCAGCTAGATTACATGTCATCGTAGTTACGTCTACATTTAGATGGCTTCCCAATGTGAGGGTGCAGACCTGAGCGGTGTCTGAAGTAGTTAATTTCCACACTCCAAAAAGTTGTCACAGTACGGAATAGAAAAAAGTAAATGTGTTGGATTTTGACTGCGTGACGAGTGTCACTTATATATACGGCTTTGCTGAAAGTCACAGGGTGCAGTTTCTGAACTTCAAACCTTTTCAAGATAACGAAAACTTGAATTTACCTCAATCCCTGACAGATAACCTCAGTATAAATAAATCTGTGAAACCTTGTGTTCACAGGACTCAAAACCGAGTATAAATGGGATCTTCTTTAGCTTTAGCCCAATTTGAAACAAATTATAAAGACTAATCATTGACTTATGAAACTTTCATTTTGTGTTTCATCTGGTATGTTTATGTGTTTGTATTAAAGCCCATCACAGAAACGAGGTAAAGTTCAACATCGTGGTATTAAAAAGTGACAAAGGGAAAAGTGAGTAACCTGTGAACCAAAGTACCAAAGTGGATAAACATACAGTCAGACTCTCTAACCTCCACTCGCTTTTTTAAATACTCACTCACTGTCTGTCTGACAGCACAATGAAATGCTTTAATTCATTTTCTTTTTATGACTGTATTCCTTCTAGTACAGTTATCTGATCTGACTATGCATTTAATTTACCATCTCCTGAGTGGCCCTGGCAGAGAGTGTTCAATAATGCTGTACTGTAAGTGGCTATCAAACAGCCTCAAACCACTTTCCCTCCTCTCTGTGGTGGTTCAATGTCTGTCGCTTTGCCATAACATCATACCTCCATTGTGTTAGGTACACGAGCTTTACCTGTTTTTAGTTTGTCTTTGTACTTCCCTACTCCATCACATGTGCTTAGTTTCTTCCTGCTTTCTGTGCTTCTCTGTCACAGACAAGAGCTTTTTTGTGTTGTTGACGGGGCCCAGGACTCGCCTCTTCTCACTTCACTGATCTCAGACTGAGTCTGGCAAATTTGATAGGGAAGAAAGAAGCTGGGGATATGAACAGGTGTGACGGGTGCAATGCATGACTTTATGTCTGTGTGTGTGTAAGAGGGGGCTCTGATGTGAATGCTGCCAATTCAGTGATGCTGAAACAAGCCAGACAAGACTTTATAGAACAGCTTTCTTTTTTGTGTCATCCAGTGTTACTTAAAAGGGACACCCTAACAATTTAATCACTCACTTCCTGACATGGCTGACAACAGTGTGAGACAGATTTTAAAAGAACAGATCTGACTGATGAGTAGTCCAATAGATCTTCACTTTTACCCTCTATCAGGGGTGACGCATGTCCACGTTACTACTACTGATCATTCCTCAAAGCAGAGAAGTTTCAAGTTCACCACATCAATCAATTATCAATCAATGAGAAAATGTAAACATTTATAAAGCCTTAAACCCGAATTTTGTGTCTTTAATATAAATGTTTTTAGGTTTTCAATGGCTTCTCACACTAAACAATCAACTTTATATTTGCCATTGTGGGCTAAAGGAAGCAACAATGAGAATGATTTTTAGTGTTTTGTTAAATTTTATTCATTTAAAAAAATGATTGAAAAATAGATTAAGATCAGTGATGAGAACCATTAGCCGCAGCCCTGAAGAAAGATGAAACCTAAATTACATTTTTGATTTTCGAGCTTGATAACTGAACATACTGGCAAAGAGTTTCCAGACAAGTGACTGTAACTAGATTTAATAAATTCAGTCAAAAGCTTTTGAAGTCTTTGCAAGTTCATTTTTATGTTTGTCGAAATGAACATTTAACTAAAAGGAACAGTTCAATCAACTAAATTGGCTTAAACATCTGAGGTAATTATCAATGAGGAAAATGATAGAGGAAAAAAAATCTGGCATATCAGCATTCTTGGTTTAACTGCATCACTTTAGGGTCTGTATAGGATCTGTGGAACGCTGTAGAGGTCTTCCAGCCAGAGCCACACAGTCACTGCCTGCGACTGGTCTATTACAGCCTATCCATCATCTCGCTGTGGCCAGTTTGCAATTAGGATAACATCTTGGCTTTCTTTCAATAAAAGCTGCCACCTCCTCCTTTCTTTCTCTCTCCTCCATCTCCTCTCTGCCTCACTAGTTTAGCCTCCTTCTCCTTTTCTCCCCAGCATTTTTTTTCCTTTTTCTGCTTTCTTGCGAAATGTATTTCCACTGCTCCACAGAGTCAATGCCAAAAGGAGTTCTCTCTCTTAGATTTTTTACCCTTCACAACATAGTGAATGCAACTTCCTGAACTCAATTTAACCCCGGCCTTTAGAGGCTTAATAGCTCCATTACATGCTGCCTTTACCCTGGGGTCTCTGACAGGTGTGCGGGGCTTTTCGACTCTTTGTTCTCCAAAGGGTGACTGTCTTTTCTAGCACACACTGTGATTTTTTTTCTTTCCAATTCTGCGCAAACCTGCTACATCTTCTGCAAATGAACGCATACATGGATTTACTTGCCAAAAAAACCACACAGGCGCACGGGTGTCAGCCGTAGCAACACATGGCCCAAACAACAGCCGCACTAACACATGGCTCAAACATTGTCAAATGCCTAATCTGCTCCCGCATCCACAGGGAGCATGCATGATGTAGGACTTCTGCTGCTGTCGTCATTTAATGCGCTCCATTTTCAGGGGGAACAGGGAGACTGTAAAGGCATCTACGGAGAGCAGAGCTCAACAAAGAATCTGCATGCAACATATCTCCTTAGCTCGCCACTCAGCAGTTGTGGATCCTAAATGTGACAGAATTGTTAGCACAGTGTTCATTTTGGTTCCAAATGAAGAAAGGATTTTTTTTTCTTTTACATAAGGCTAACATGACTTTTTTGTGGCTTCATTTGGTTTGAAGGAGAAAAAGCAATGAATTTAGTTGATGACTTGGTATAAGCATGAGATCCCATCATCACTGTTTTTTAACACGAAGAGACTAAATGACTAATAGACTTCTCAGTTTTTTAAGAGGGAGTGTTGAGTGATATGATACCTGGGGATGGGAATTGAGAACCGGTTCTTGGTAGCCATTATGGACATTACTTTTATTTTTATCTTACACATGGACAAGAGCGTGATGGTAAAGTGTAAACTGCATCTAGGACAGAAACAGCTGCATTATGCTGCTAACATAACGTCAGCACTTAGCAAGCACCTGCACAGACAGCATGCTAACACTAAGCTAGCCAAACAGCAAGCTAACACTAAGCTAGCCAAGAACCCAGAGGGCTGATAAAGCTCAGTAAAGGCTGACCCCAGCCCAGCAGCCTGACCCTGAACTTCAACAGGTAACAAACTCATGTTTCAGTAGAATCACTGTGGCAATTGTTTTAAAGTGTCTTTTTGCTGGTTTTCATCTTTGCTTTTTGCTGTCAGCTTTGTGTTCTACTAAGAGAAAGATCATGTGTGTGTCCTTGTTGGGATAGGGATTTGTGTTGAGTTACTTTCTTGAGTAATGACCCCAACACTGATCATAACAAAGAGGGGAAATACCTGCACAAATATCTGACCACACAGCATACATTAATTTGAACAGATGTGATGTCTTTGATATTCTGCTTAGAGAATATGCTGACTCTCAAAGCCGAGCTAATGATATCCCAAAGAGAATCAATAGGTGACTCTGATAACGGAGTCGCAATCGCTAAATTCTTATGAATTCCCATCCTTAATGATACCCAATACTAAATGTTGATGATAGTAATTCATGATAGTAAGAATCATTATTTTAATTTTAAAACTGGTGGAAAACATTTGAATATTTGAAGCCCATGGTTTCTACAGTGACTGTGCTGAGAGCCTGAGAGTTTTCTGTGTTTAAGGCAGCAAAGCTTTTTTTCCCCCCTCCATAGGGATTTATAGTGAAATCTTTGTGAGGGCCACAGGTCTTCGGATTTCTGATGTACAAAGTTTCTTTCAACAGGTGGATGTTGCCACTGTAAGTAAAAAACAGCTCCCGACTTTGATGTTCCCACATCTGATCTTTACTTTATGCTCAGTGCAGTCTGGTTGGAATTTTCCTGTGGTTTTATTTACACAAATTTGATGCCATTAGATCCATGTCAGTTGAATTATTATTTGACAAAGATGGATCTCAAGAACCGCTATCATTCTGTAGATGTTTCTTTGAAAATCTAATTATGTCTCATTCTTTGAATTTCTGTCTGCATGCATTTTTCTCTATGAAGTGACTTGAATCTGGTGATTCTTGTTGATTTCTGAAACAGTCCTCGTACTGTTTATTACCCGTTAGTTTTCATTTTACTCAAGACAAATCCTTCCCTTTTTATCGTTTTTAAAACAAATTGTGGAATGTTAACTTTTCTTTTAGAGCAGCGGGTTTTTTTGTACAGCCAAATGATGCTTGACCCTTTCCCCTGAGCTCGTTTCACTTGTATTTGCCATGTTGCAGTTGCCTATGACTAACTTGTTCTGAAGTAATTTATAGAGAATGAAAAGCCAGTTACGCTCAAGTTCACACAAGTGCCCCTAGCAGAGTAGTTCATCACATTAACAGTGGACATGATCCATTAGGTTTGACAATCAGAAATGTCTGAACATTTTATACACAAAGGATAAGTTAGCCTTCAGGGCGTTCTGCCTGAAAACTTAAGAACTTGGCATGTTAGCATGTTACTGTGACTATCTATATATATATATATATATATATATATGACATGTGGCCACTAACAGGACGTGCACCCCTGGCTCCTGGGTGAAAGTCTGACTCAATATTTGTTGAGATTCATATTTTTCTGAATATGACAAATACCTTCTATGGCAACCAGAAGGCTCCTCTCAACTTGACATTAGATGTACTTTTTCTCTTGGCCTCTGAAGGGACCTCTGTGCATCGTGGAGGGAAGAATGAATAGCTCTCCAGTGGCTACTACTAACAGGTGGCCTTGACTGACTCACAGTCCCTTAAGGCTCACCGTGATGAATGAGTCGTGACTTCAGCGTGAATTACAGCTTTCCTGGCTGAGTTTGATAAAGTTGCAGGTTCTAAACAAAGAGCAAATCTATATACAATATGTTCTCATTGTCCATCCAGATCCCTTGAACTTGTTTATGTCAACCATACGTGTGCATGTAGCTTGATAGATCCTCGGGTTTTACAGTTTTCAACTTGACCGCAGCTAAAAAACAAACAAATAAACAAACAAAATTCAAAAATGAGAGACCAATATTGAGCTGCATGTGCATGATGAAGTTTATGTCCTGTTTAAAGTAAAAGTCTCCACAAAAAACCAACCACATGAATAAAATTCGAGGTTGTGTTTTGCATACTGGCGACCTATCAAAGCACAGATAGCATGGTGTCACGGGCTGAACTGTAACAGAGGGATTGTTTTCTGTTTTCTCACTTGTATCCACTTCACGGTCACCGTCGCTCTCTCTTTTGTTTTAACCACTTAACACGTATGACCCGCAGCAGAATACAACAACTTCACACCCTTTTCTCTGCACTCTTGAGGATGTTGACAATCACTTGGTGGGGAAAAAAATAGACTCACAGGAAGACAGAATGTGTGGCTGTAATGGCATCACATACCGCTGAGCGCCTGCCTCTTAATCTGTCTTAAATGAAAACTGCAATTTCAAACAGTTTAATTTACAGTTAATTACTCGGAATAGAAAATAATTATAAAACTGCCCCAGATACTGGTGGAGTTTTGCTCATCACAAAACCTGTCAACATGGGCAAGCCCAACAACTCGTCCCAACAACTTGATGAACTGCCAGTAGTTTGGATTGATAGCTAGATAGTTACTGTGTGCAGTGTAATTATCTGTTTAGAGCCAGCGCCAGTTGAAGGCCACACCAAATGCTGTGCCACATCCAGCGTTTCTTTATCTCCCTCTTCCACACCATCAAGATACTTGACTGCCTCATTACAGGTGAACGAAAAACATTCTTCAAATGTGCCGCCTGCCAGCATCTGGCATTCTTGCATCTTTAACCCTCTCTTCACCTGAAAACGTCAAAGTTCCTTTTTTTAAATTGAATCAGGGCTGTTTCTTAAGGTAGGGTCATATATATCTCTGTTTGTTATGTAATTACAGTTTCTTTATTCCGCCGCAACTCGCTGAAATCTGAAACTGGGTCTTAAACCGTTGTTATGTAAGGAATTCCTGTGGCACTAATACCTTTTTGTTTACATTATTACTTTCAAACAATGTTGTGTTAATTGCGGGAACATTATATAAGACCTGCTGACTCAGAATTTCCCATATTTGCTCACCAAGCCCTGAATATAAGAGGGATTATGTACGACACAGCACTCGGGTTTGGGGTGAGTCATTGTCATGGCTCAATATCAGCTTCCGCAGGGTTTGACATATCGTCTTGTTCATTAGGCAGGTCCTCGCCTTTTACCTGAATTCTTCAGTTGTTCTTTTTTTGACAGATCTGAGAGGATTATTCTTGTACCAGTAAGACCAGGAGAGAAGGATAAAACAAAACGAGAGAAAAAAAAACAGAGATCAGCAGGTACTTATTGGATAAGTCGTCATGTGAGCGGAGACCAGAAGTGGTCTTGAGCAATGTGGTATATAGCTGCAGGTGGGGAGGGGTTGCAAGTGAAAGTGATTTCACCATGAATTATTACAGTCTTTTGCCAAAGGATGATGTTCAGTGAAGGAGCAGTTGGCCATCTTTATAAAGTGCTGCAACTAATCAATGAAATGTCAAACAAACTGAGAAATTATTTAAAAGATTTAAAACATCTGAATATATTTTTTTATTTTTAGAATTTACTGTGGATATATGACGTGATTTCTTCATGAGGAGGATATTCTTCTTTTCTGTGTTTTGTAACTTTGTGAACTGAATTTAACAGTCTGAAGATAACTACTTTGTCTTCGGGAAACTGTAATGTGCATTGTATTCTTTGTAATAAAAAAGTAATAAAAAAGTGAAACTTAATCAATAATAGAAATAGTCTCTAACTGCAGATTTATGTGCACCATAAATCTGCTTGTGCTGATATTTGTGTGATTCAACTCTTCTCAAACTTCCAGCTTCTGTGCTGTTCATCTCCACTGTTTCTCCAGCTTTGCATCTTTCTACAGGGGAAAAGAATTATTTTGAGGAACGAAGCCATAGGGATAACCCTGCTTGGACAAGCTCCCTGTCCGCAAAGCGTCAAGGTGTCCTCTCCACACCATTACCTTGGTCGACATTCTGCAATGACTAAGTGGAACTTTGAGCGAAAGTGACATTTTATTAGCAGGGGACTCTAAGGGCTCCTTGTCCAAATGAACTGATTAGACGTGTTTATACTGCTGCTCCTGTTCCTGGACTTATGTTCCTGTAACTTTGAATCATTCTTGTAAATCTGGAGCTCAAAGAGGTTGCCTCAAATTAGATAAACTCCCAAAAGAGCAATGCAATGTCACTCTGTGCGCTTTATTAAAAGACAGTAGGATTTGCATTGTTGGACACTTGCAATGTGACCGATCGACTTGCCCTTCTCTGAGAGGGTGAGTCTGTATTGTAGTATTACTGCAGCCTCATTCAAAAAGGAAACACTACTCTGATTTTCTGAGATGGTCAGCTGTAACTGTTGTCTCTATTGACTCTCCTCCCAGTATTGAGTAAGTGTATGAACACATTGTAAGCCTCTGCAGCTGCGAGATCTACTGTATTGGGAGGAGAAAAAAAAGGCAGTCTTTGCCAAAGGATTACTTTGGCAAAGACCAGTGCCCCAGACATTAGTGCAGTGGTCATCCACGCAGAGAAGGAGTGGGCGATGCTGTGTACTTTGGGCCACCAGACACCGATATTGTCCTTGCTGTTACAACTGTATTTACTCCGTCCTTCATGTAGCATGCTCGTGTCTGAACCTGTGATGCAGTTGTGCATATTCCAGGGATGGAGGCTGACGTTCAGCGTTCCCTGACAGCTTTAGCTCTCATCACTGGCCTGGCTGATCCGCCAAACTGCTGCGTTGTTTATTCAGGTGTGTCAAAGACCCAGTGTGACATCATCACATTCACCTATGTGTGAATTAAATCATCCCTGGGAGGGTTGAATTCAGCAAGGCTCCATTATAAACGTGCTATGGCCAGTTGATGAGTGCAGGCAGGTGTGATTTTGGAAATGTGAAAAAGCGAGTCTCGTTAGTGATAAGTTGAAAGGTGAACTACTCTGCTTTTTTTTCCTGAATCATTCACTCAAGCATTCATGTGCGTAAAACTCGCCATGTGTGGGTGTAAGCAATGACTCTTTCTAAACCCACACAGTATGACCATAAATAGTCTCACTTACGTAAAAAAAAAGAAGAAGAAAATAAATCAGTGTATTTTAGGTGAATGCATAGGCTACTAGTCCTTCCAGCACAACAACAACCAAATTCACTTCCAGGAGCTCACCAGAGGAGAGCACAGCATGAGTGCTCCCTGGTGTTCTGTCATTAATGAAAGTTTAATTCATTATCCTCTTCCATAAAGCAGAAAGATGAGTAACATTAGATGACTAACCCACAGAGAAACAAACAAGGACTCCATATTGGAAAGATCACCTGAAGGATCAATAACTGGCCAGTCCGATTGTACCAGTACAAGGCTGTGATGATAAGTTGGGTACATTTCCACCTATAGCCTATATCACGTGGATTGTCGGCTATTGATCACAGCAGTGATCAGTTCGGTATGGGGTGGGGATTCAGTGCTGTCAATACAGGGACAGAGCTCTAGGCATAGGCCTACAATAAGAGAAGCATGTGCTTTTTCTTTCTTTCTTTTTTAATGCAACACGTCAAAACATGAATCCCTCCATGGATCTCTCTTAATAAAAACGCTATAGCAGTGGATCAGACAGGACAACTCATTCGTTAAGCTTGGATCATGGACCACACATGCATGCAGATTTTGTGATGCTAAATAGCCTGGGTTCACTATAAAGGGGCTGGGATAGCGTGGAAGGCAATAGATAGGCAATAGAGTAAAAGTTGCACACGGTAATATCACATTAAACGGCCAACACGCGGATTCCCAAATACTACTTGCATCCATATCAGCCACAAGGGCTACAGGCGTCTTTGTAAGGCGCAAATCTGGTGGGGAATGCAGCCATTCACAGACGCTGAGATGGCATTCGTTTTCAACATGCAGCTCCACGATTCAGCGTTACAGTCATATTCTACATCCAGTGTCGGGAGCATATGCGCTAATTGTGCCTTAGTGTTCTGACATCCCACTAGGCAAACAAGGAGGTCTGCAACGCCAAAGAAGCGGCAACCTTAGAAAAATAAAATACAATAAAATAAAAATAAAAACTCGCATATGGAGCGGATGAATGTAGACAAAATAACGCCTATCTTACCTGTGCCGTGAGCCAACTCGATGCCCGGTTCGGTGAGTATGTTCGGGTCACTTTGAGATCTGCCTCGCTGCAGACAGCCGTCTAGTCCATCCGATGTAGCCATGGGGAGGCAGCGCAGGAATCCTAAATAAAATATTAAAAACCCAACCGGAGGCAGACAAGGTCAGGAGGAAAGCAGCGAGCGAGAGTAGATATAATTCGCTCTGACAACAGCCGCTTTGAGCACCTAACAGGGAGCCATGGCTGAGCCGAAATTCCGTGTGTGTTTGTGTATGTGCGTGTATGTGCGTGTGTGTGTGTGTGCGTGTGTGTGCGTGTGAGTCTGGGCTGTGTGCGCGATGATGTGTGGATGAGGGAGGGGTGATTTGCCCCCGATGATGCCAACGGGTTGATGATGCCCATCCCTGTCCAGCAACGCGACCAAATATTCAACAGAGCACTATGCTTATTCGCACACCGATAACCTAAATTTATGGCCTTTATTAATTGTTAATGTAGCTTTTTTTATGGGTTTTGGCAACACACCAGTAGCACCATTTATTCAGGGTCTATAAGGTTTAATATATTTGCAAGCAGCATTGTTAATGCTGTAAAATGACAGATTAAGATGAGCAGACGTTTGATAGGCTAAATTAATTGAGAATTTTCAGGCCTGTAATTGGTTGATTGGTTACAATTCACAAATTGACATATGACATATTATGTGCATTTACTGTAGTTTACATTTATCTATGGATTCATTTATTGTCTTCACATGGATATAAATATAATTTATCTAATCTACATATAAATTATAATTTGTCATACCGCTTCCATACCGCCTTCACATGTAACTAATAGCTTTTAAAATGTATTATTTTTTTAAATTTCAGAATTTGCTTAAAATAAAACAGAAACATATTCCATATATATATATAATTTTTTTTTAAGAAAATATTTTGGCTTAAAACAAAGCAGCCTCGTGTCAGTGCCAAGAATGACTCCATATGGAAGCAGCTCATTGGCTGATTCTATTCATGACGCGTTAACGCGGAAGTCAACCACCGCCTCGAGAAAAATGGCTGCTCACAGGTGCAGCTGCTGGTCTTGGCTGCTTATTCTTTTTAGTTTGTCCGTGTTTGTTGTCGCAGACATTCATGAAACGACGCCAGTTAATGACCACCACGGTGGGGTTGACCATAATGCACAAACAGCGGAACAAACGGCTGACCAGCCCGCGGTGGAGGAGAGACGGTGGGAAGCAACCGAGGTTAAAGAAGCCGCTACGGTTGATGCTGCAGCCGACACTCAGGGCACTTCTGCCCCTGAAACAGTGGTACCTTCGTCGGTACCACAGCCTAAAGACGACTTCCAAGAAGAGCTGGTTATCAGACCTCTGCACTCCGGAGATATTTATGCCAGCTTCCAGTTCCGCACCCTGTGGGACACAGATTTCATGAGAGAAAACAAAGGTAAGCTAACTGCTAGCAGGGAGATAACACTCTGTTAGGCACGAATAAGAAAATATACACATGTAAATGTTTTATCTTCTTATAGAAGTAACTTATGAATATACTTGAGTCTGTCGAATAGCTGACAGAATAGCTGTAAATGTATAAAATGATGAGCATTTAAATGTTTCGAAATGAGTGTTCATATTTTGCTTCTCGATGCTCCTATAATCTGTCAGATTGAAACATTAAAAAGATTACCACGGCATCTGTATTTTCCGTCAGTTGACTTTCTTTTATAAATCACCACATTTTTGTTGATTTATTGATGTCCACTTCCTGTTAAAATCTGCGTCTGTTCCTGTTTAGTTGGTTTTAGGAGTGTTTATTCATTATTGGAAATATTATACAAGTTTAATACACCCCACATTAATTCAATAAGATTTTCTTTCTCCTGTTCTCAAAATTACAACAATGTTTGGTCTTTCTAACTCTAAACCACGTTGTTACATTTCTCAGTGTCCCACTACCGGCTTTTCCCCAAGTCTCTGGGCCAGGTCATCTCCAAGTTCTCAGTCAGAGAGCTGCACATCTCTTTTACACAAGGTTACTGGAGGACCATGCAGTGGGGGCAACCCTTTATACCATCCCCACCTGGAGCTGAGCTCTGGGTCTGGTTCCAAGACTCCGTGACGGAGTGAGTACAACAGTGATGAAATGAATGTGTGGATTAATAAGGGGGAAAAAAAACAGACCCGTACTTATATAGTGTTTTTCTACTCTGAGCATTTAAAGCCCCTTCTTACTACGAGCCTCATTCACCTATTCACAAACACATTCATTAACCTGCTTTCGTAAACATTTTTTCTATGCCTTAGCATTTTTAACCTACCATGCACATATGACACTCATCAACGGGAACTGGGGGTTCAGTATGTGGACCAAGGATACTTTGACATGCAGACCAGACAAGTAGAGGATTGAACCACCAACCTACCAGTTTTGCTCATCCATAACCGTCCTTGCTGTTTTTTGTTTTTGTGTTTTTCCTTTAGTTCTTATAATGACAGTGATGTTTCTCAAGCATATGCCGAACTAGCAGACAGTTCAGGTAGTTTTTTTGCTGCTAAATGAGACCAACGCTCTCAGTAAAACCGGGCATAAATGTTGCATTAAGACGGAGCTAATCTGTCATCAGTCTGCGATTGAATTACATGCAATCTGTTTCAGATGATACATCAATTAAATGTGAATTTAATTGAATTTAATGCAAGTTTGCTCAGCTAACATCATCTCAGGATGGTGGTGCATGTGATGAACCCTCTCGTTCGTTATATTCCCAGAGTATTAATATTTGGTGACCCTGTATCGATACAATATCACCATACAAAGTATCGTAATGGTTTGCTGTATTGATTTTTCCCCCCACCCATATAAAACTGCCAGAAATTCTACTCCCACAACTTTTGACTACAGTTTGTTTTGATGTAGTTGCTGCCTAACCTACCTTTGCTAAATCATGCTAACATTTCCACATGCCTTTTTTCTGCCTTTCCCAGTGTCGATGCTACATGGAAGGAGCTAACCAATGTTTTGTCAGGCATCTTCTGTGCATCACTGAACTTCATTGACTCCACCAACACTGTTCAGCCCAGTGCCTCCTTCAAACCCCTGGGAATAGGCAACGGTACAGTCAGTCTCCTTTTTGCATTTAGAGTAACATCTCTAGTAATGAACCTCTGCAAAAGCTAATTGTGTCATCAGCCACCATTGAACTGTCTAATATCACGTTTTTATACAGAATTAGTGCTAGAGAAAATCCTCTTGCAGTAATCCTCTTCTCACCCTGTTCAATCACTGGTCAGTTATGATTCATACAACTTCAGCAGCATCAGCTGCCATAAAGTGCTTCAGATTACTGGAGATCAGTCTGTCATTTTTACCTTGTCTGTCAGAGTCACAAACACTGTGGTAGCTTGAATATTTTGCTCAAAACTTTAACCTCACTGATGAGTGTTCAAAGTGCTCTTAGAGGAATTCTGAAAGGTTGGCAACCTCTAGGAAGATTCTCATTTGTTCCAAACGACCATGTGTAGCCAATTTCTTTCAATATTGAGTCTCAGAGATTTAGTGCAGTAACCTTCTTCCTCATCTAACCTAGACATGTGCTTTGTTTTTTGTTTTGTTTTTTAAACTATTGTTTCTAGTGATTTTACACCTCATACTACTGCAAATGGTCGACTTCACAGGTGATTTGATTGTCAGGCTCGTCAGGTGTGCTGCACCCTGTTAGAAACTTGGTTTAGTTGTGTGTTGTTTTTTTGCTGTTTTTTTGTTTGGGAATAAGTAAACAGTTTTTACACAGGCCCTGTTTGCATTAAAGAAACCTTTTGCAATAAAATGCGTGCTTTACCCGTACTCAAGATGCCTCTTTTTTATATATATATGAATGTTAGATTTATTTGAGCATGTGATATTCTTATTCTGAGGTGCATGTTAGACAGTTGAATACCCATTACAGCACTGCAGATGCCCCAGGACTCACTGTACTGCATATGCAATATTTGTGTGTGTGTGTGTGTTAAAGTGACAGACCACAGCTTTCTTCGCTATGCCACCCTCCCACGAGAAATTGTTTGCACAGAGAATTTGACACCCTGGAAGAAACTCTTGCCATGTGGATCCAAGGTAAATGTCTCTCTCTCTCTCTCTCTCTCTCCCCCTTTATGTGTGCATTTTTCTTCCTAAAATAACACGGACATCAATGCCATCTGTTAGCGTACCAAGTTTTCTCCTCACTATGTTTTCCGAACAGGCTGGTCTCGCTGTCCTTTTGAAGTCAGAGAAACTCTTCCACAGCAGTTTTCATTCCCAGGCAGTGCACATCAGGTCCGTGTGTCAGGACTGGCAGTGCAAAACCACATCCTGGGAGCTGAGACAGACGTTGAATTCAGTCTTTGACCTGCACAACTCTGGACAGGCCAAACGAGGTGAGCAAAAGCATGTTTTTTTTGTTCTCTGTGCCATATTTGGGTTTTGGTAACATTCCCCTGGCTTTTGTTAATTCATGCTGTCTCTTCCTTCAGAGTGGTCTTTGTTCAAGATGTTCTCTCGGACCCTGACAGAGGCTTGTCCGTTGGCCTCCTCCAGTAAACTATATATCGACATCACAGACAACCCTCAGGTTTGCTTTTCCTTGAATATAAAATATGCAAATCTAAATCATTAGATAATTCAAACCTTAGAATACAAAACATCGAATTGTGACAGCTATATGAACATGGAAGTGTTGCTGATCTAGTGGATTATCTGTTGATAAATGGCACTACTTGTATGTATAGATAATGTGAAATTTATTATTGAAGCTCTGTAAGAGTTATGATTGGAATAAACCTGTTTTTATTTTGCAGGGGGAGCAGTTTGAGCTCAGCCCAGCCACTTCCCTGCTGAGCCAGGCAGTGGTGCTGGGAGACAGACGGACCTTCTCTGTGTACGATCTGACCCAAGAAACCACCTTTGGCTCTGTGCGCTCCCTCAACCTGTTGATTCGATGGAAGTCCAATGAGGGTGAGCCAGAAGAGTAGAGACTATAATGTATAAAGCTGTGTATAATAGTCAGAATATTGTCTTGAAGAATGTATGATGAAACAGGAACAAGATTATAAAATGCACACACTTCACACATTTTTAAGGCATTTTTTTGATTGTCACATTTGTTTTACACCCAGTGAATTATTAAAATCAGTCTGACTTTCTGTACTCAGGTGAAATGCTGCGTCCCTTGCTCCACGCTGAGCGTTATGTGGCTGGATACGGGCTGGAGACAGGAGAGATTCACACATTAATGTACAACAACCACCCATACAGGTCTTTCCCTGTACTCCTGCTGGACTCTGTGCCTTGGTATCTTCGTCTCTACATCCACACGCTCAGTGTGACGAGCAAGGGAAAGGACAACAAGCCCAGTGAGTATTTTTAGAAAGCAGTAAAGGATGTGTGCACTGTTAATTTGCAATCAGAATAATAAATTTACATAGTCGCAAAAACAATTTACCTTTGAAAGACAACCAATATCCTGTACAGTGAGTACACAGTGTAGTACAGGATATTGGTCCGGTACAATGTCCTTAACTTCACTTAAGGCCACTGTGGGGAATAAGAATATCATGGAGCAGCTGACTTATGAATTATTAATTAAATCAAAAATGTATGTCTTATATGGCCTTCGCATGTACAGTTTGGTCCAGTTTGGATTTTTGATGTTGACTTCTTCAACGATGGGTATTATTATTCAGTCTTTTACTTAACCCTGTAAAATCTGAACCATGAAATAATTGCCAGAAAAATCTAATTTTCTTGAAGCTGGAGTTTTTATTGAACCTGTCATGAATTATGAGTTTTGACTTGTATGATTTTTGCTACAGCAGCATTTCTGTGCAATTTATTGATGACTATTCATCTTCAGCAAAAATGTGTAAAGGGTTTAATTTTAAAGAAATCACACTAATGATGGTAAGTCGGTCATGCTGTTCACAGCCCACTGTAAGATACTTGACTTCCCACATTAACCCACAGGAAGGGTTAGTAAGGGTTCATGCAGCTGCCTCTTTTTGCCACAAGGTGGAGAACATGAGTCATGTTTTCTGTAAGAAACATTTATCAAATACATATGTTGGTGTTCATTTCTAACTTGAATAACATGCTGTTATTGATTAAATATTGTCCCATTATGTCACTTATATAAACCAGTGATTTGTGTCTAAACTAGGGATTCACTGACTGTAAAAACTCTGGGTTGATAACAGTTTAAAATACAATTTTCTTGCCAGCAGATACCAGAGCCTTTGTGTTTGTGCAGTTCTAGTTTGAACATTTAATCAGTGTATTATTGGTCACTTGTTTTTTTTTCTTCCTCTGCTAGGCTACATCCACTACGAGCCATCTAAGGACCGTGTGAAGCCCCACCTGCTGGAGATGCTGATCCAGCTTCCTCCAAACTCTGTGACTGAGGTTACAGTGCAGTTTGAGAGGGCTCTGCTCAAATGGACTGAATACCCACCCGATCCCAACCACGGTTTCTATGTCGGGTATGCACGTAGGATTGCATGTGTGACATGTGTTGCTTCTCAAATGATTTTTGCTTTTTTAAAATTTTTTTAGGATTTTAAATTAATGTTGGACTTTTATTGACTAAAGTCCTTGTCCTTGTCTTTAACATTTAGATCTTCAGTTATTAGTTCTCTTGTACCAAGCACTGTCGCCATGGATACAAACAGCACTCGGGAACGACCACTTTTCAGCAGCTTGTAAGTACACAGCCCCCATCGCCCACCCACCTTGATGAAAATGACATTTATTGTGTTTTATTCACGGACTGTTTGAGTTTCTGCACAGACACGTTTATCTAGAAAATGGGATGATCAAATTTTCCTCTCTCACCAGTTTTCCCTGTAAAGAAGAGTCCAGCTACTTTGTCCGCATCTACACAGAGCCTCTGCTTGTCAATCTGCCCACTCCAGACTTCAGCATGCCTTACAATGTCATCTGCCTGACATGCACTGTAGTGGCTGTGGGCTACGGCTCTCTATACAACTTACTAACGCGGAGCTTCCAGATCGAAGAGCCCAACCCAGGACTGGCCAAGCGGATCGCTAACGTCATCCGAAGGATGAGGGGCGTCCCGCCACTCTGAGGCTTTGTGAGCATGCCAAGTGGCATCTTTTAGAAAGGAAGTTTTCCTTTTGTTGAAACTACTGGAGAATATATAATATACAGGAAGAACTGGGACAAATACTGCTATGAATGTTTTAAAACCTGTCAACTTGAGGATTTTGTTGTTGAATGGAATAAGATGGATACATTTGTTGAACATTTGTGTTGTAAAGCAATTTCTTGCTGCCTAAGGACAAAAAAAGTAGACGGGAAGTTGAAGATTTGTTCTTGTTTGATAAATATGATGAACCAAAGCTGAGCAATGGGCTGCAGTGTTTTAAAACCCCTTCGTTTTTGGGGATTTGGGGTAGGGTTTTTTTGTTTTTGTTTGTTTGTTTGTTTGTTTTCTGGATTTTTAAAACTATAACCCATTACATCATAATGCCATACTGTCATTAAGGCATACTGTTACTGTGAGGGAACTGTAATAAAATCAGGTTATTCTGATTTCATATCTCACTGCACTCTGAAGCCTCTGGGCTCACTTAGAAATATAATCGCTTTTGGTCTCTAAGTGGTCTTAAGACTTTTTTGGCATCTCCGCCACTATGAGATACACTAAGTCAAAGTCACTTCAGGATGTCATAACGTTTTTCTTTTTAGACTGCGTATCTTAATTGAAACTTCATTCATGACAGGGCATTAAAAACTCTAAAACTCATTCCAGTATGATGTCATATATTGTGTGAAACGAATGCTAAAAAGTATAGACTTAAAAGTGATAAAATTAACTTATTCCATGTTTCTACGCAGGATATCAATTGTTGTCAAGTAAAACCGAGCTGCCCTTTACCAAATATTTATTTGGCACTGATTTTGGTTAGTTTTGAATGTTAATGCAATTGTCTGAGCATAATAAATACCTTTATTTGTTGAATTATTAAGTCATCAGTTTTAAGCACTTTCGTTGTCTTATAACAAATACACTATGGACAAAACTACAGAGCCACACTTCCTCTTCTCTAAATTCAGGTGCTTTCACTCCTGTTGCTGCAGGTAACAGCCAAGCAGTCTGCCTTTATTTGTTAAAGGTTGTTCTAAAGAGCTCACTAAATTTGAGTATGGTAGTGTAATAGGATGCCACCACCGCAACAAGTCAGTTCATGAAATTTCTTCCCTCTTAGATATTTAATGATCAGGTGAAGTGGTGATATAGCAAAGTGGAGGCATCTAGGAGCCACAACAACTCGGCCACAAATTGTTGGACATGTAGATCTTCAGAGGGGTGTCACCAAGGGCTGAGGTGATACAGCCTAAAAGTCACTAAAGCTGCTGACTCGATAACTGCAGAGCTCCAAACACCTCTGGCATTAACATCAGCACTAAAACTGTGCACCTGGAGCTTCGTAGTCCTGGGTTCTATGTGCTGTAGATGTTAAATACTAAATAAAATACTGCCATGCATTTACTTTTGTTTAAGTCTTTTACACACATTTTTTTGTTTTCCTTCCTAGAAAAATATTTCTGTAAAACAGTGAGCTCCATTTGAATGTTTGACTATGTTCTGTATTGTTATTACTGTCACTGCCTTTTCAATAAACTGCCAAAAATAATTTTTCAAATTACTAGACGCGAAATTGCCCAACTCTAAATTAAACAGGAGTTGGAGCATTATTACTTCCCATTGAGTGCCCATATTTTTGTGTAAACATAGTTGGCCTCACTGATGACAGACTCTGAAGGAACAAACACAGACGTCTCTCTGTATTTGCCAGGTCAGCAATTCTTACCCCTGTGTGTTTGCCAACAGTGTGGAACAAAAACAAAGCAAAACGCAGCTTTCCACATGTAGAATTTGATGTTCATATGTGATCTGCTACAAACTGCAATTTTTCTCCTCGGACATGATATAGCAAAGGAACTTGTCACTGATTGTTGCAACTTTCTTTGGTCAAACTAGTAATTTACAAAAAACTAAAATGTTCTTTAAATAACAAACAGCAAAATACAGTTTGAGACACAAGTGTGCAACAATCCTGAAAACTAAGAACGTTTTCATCGTCCATCTGAATCATTTTGTGTTCTGCCAGGAAACACTTTCCATTCTTGCTACATTTCATCATTTGTTTTTGCAGGGAAACGGACTCAACCACCCCCCCTTGTGAATTCCAGGATCTATTAAAAACACATTTATAGCAAGGTTATACAGGATTGGGCTATTTTTATTGGTCATACAAAAACAACAAAAACAATGCATCATACTCTAAGGCTTTAATTAGAAATGGAACAGATATACTGTTTTTCACACTGAAGTAAGAATACATGTTGTAAAAAATAGAACAAGAAATAAATGCAAACAGGCCACTTTTTCTCTGTGAGAAAATGCGTCCATTTAAACAGAGGGAGAGCCGTGATGTTTAATGCAGATTGATGGACTTCCTAATCAGCAGGGCTCACTGCATGCATGACCACAGGTAGTCCTGCAGCACTTTTGATGTCCTGGACACTGACCATCGTGATAGCAGTACTCAGCACACATGGGGGTGGTCTCAGGCAGAGGACAGCCGCCAGGCTTCACTGATCACAGCGAAGTCAAAAAAATATGATTACCGGTAGTTGCAAAATACCTTTAAACACTTGGGATGCATATGGGGGTGTTTTCTACTTTGTTGATCTCTCACCTACGTATGGTGCCATGCACTCATGTCCACATCCGTTGGAGCAGCACTTTTTCTTGTCGGGGCAGTCACTGTCATTAGAGCAAAATTCAGCACACCGTCCGTAGCCCAAGCGCCTGCGAGGACACACTCCTGGCTTTACTGAAAGAAAAGAGAAATCAGTATAGACAAAGAGATAGAACGGGAGAGTGTGGTACATGGGCCTTTTGACTGGAAGAAACCTTTTAGACAGCTGAGACTTGAAAGAAAAAAGCAGAAAAGCATTACGGATCAGCCGTGCCAAATGAGACACGAGTTATGATTTTGAGTGGTTCCCAATTTGGTTGCTAAACAAACAAGCACGCGCATTTCAAAAAGAATCCGTAAGCAGTCAGATAATGGGTTGAAGAAATTTGAGTCAAAAGAAACTTGCCTGTTAATTTGCAGCAAGCTCGCGCTGAAAGAACAGTGTCAAAGTGCGCTAATGCGCAAAATGCTAAAATCAATGCGCAAATTGTCCACCAGTGTTTGTCCATGTTCACTTCTTGCTCAAAACATGTACTGCTGTGTGCAAAAATACTGTACACTAGTCCATAGCCACATGCTGAGCAGGCCACTTAGAGGATGCTGGGTCCTTGTGCCTGTAGAGTTACAGATAAAATATGGCATGTACTGTGGTATGAATCTTTTAATGTTGTTTACGTGTTAGTAATAAAACTAGACAGCTGAAAAATGTTATGATGACCAAGAGTTTTTGTCATGTGACCTCATTTTACCTTCACTTTATTTTAGTGCTTCCAGCAAATTTCTCAATTTCTCCTCCAACAGTATGTGACATGTGCGAAGCGGTTTATTTTCTTTTTAACCAGTGGACCAGCCCGCATTTCCATCTAGCATTATTAGACTCCATAGACAAAAAAAACAATATGCGGTTGGATTATTTACACACTACTACACAGAAACACATTTGATACAATAGATCAGATGAGGAGTTTTAAAGTCATTTCAGAGTTGTTTTTTTTTAAGAGAGGCACCAGTTTGTGAAGTTAAACGAATTATTGCTCATATATTAGAGAAGGAAGTTATGCTTGTGGTGTCCCCCAGGGGTCAGTGTTGGGTCCTAAATTGTTTAAATCACACATCAATTACATACATAAGGTGTCCAGAATATTAATAATGATTCTGTTTAAGACTAATAATTTATGCTCTGGTGGTGATATACAGCATTTATTGGATGAGATGACTTTATGACTCTACAAAATAACTATTGTTTAGCGTGTTAGCTTAAGGGTGATGTGGAGGATGGCCTCTCTGTTCAGTTTAGTTGGGTGTGTGCTTGGCGTGTACACCACTGTGCAGACCACACAGTCCATTGCAGAATATTTTACTTCCCACAGAAATTCTACAAGAAGTGTTGGTAAGTCTCAAGCAGCTACTTCTTCTTTTCTCCACAAGGTGGGGAACATGTCTTAGTCTTCCAATCTAACTTGTTTATTAGTTTTTGTTGCAACATTGCATGCTGTTATTGACTGAATATTGTCACATAGTATCATATTTATTTAAATTAGTAGGCTGTGCTAAAACTAGGGATGCACTGATAAAATGAAATGATAAACAAAGTAAAGAATAAATAAATAAAGATTTGGCTTGATAAAAACAAAGCATTACATTTGATTAAAACTGAAATATTTTTTATTTGGAAATAGGACTGAAAGATGTCAATGATTGATTTTAACTGGTTGTTTCAACAGAGCTTTCCAAATTGAGTGTGTGAAATCCTACATATGGCCACTCTGACAAACTCATTTTCCTGCAGTTTTTGTGTGTTCACAAACTGTGAAATGTTCGTGCTATTTAATTCTGATTCTCTGCTTTTAGCACTTAAATTCCTCCCCTGCACAGAATGGAGAGCAATAATGTAAACAGCCGTGTGTTTTGCTTTAGTAAGGGTTGATGCTGCTGCTTCCTTTCACCACAAAGTGACGAACATGAGTCATGTTTTCTGTAAGAAAGGGGGTTGTCAGATACATATTTTCGTGTTCCTATCTTGACTTGTTCCTTAGCTTATGCTCAAACATTATATGCGACTATAAATGGAATATCGTCATATTATATCTTTTTATGTAAACCAATGGGCAGTGTCTAAACCAGGCATGCACTGACTATAAAAACTCGATAGCTGTGCTTAAAATACCATTTTTGTTGATAGCAGTGTTGGTGTTTTTATTTTATTTTTATTTTTTGCAGCTCTAGTTTGAACATTGATTTGTTTTCTGGAAGTTTGAAACTGTAACTCCATTAAATCATCATGCAGCCATATTGCCATTAAGGCATGATGTTACTGTGAGGAAACTGTAATAAAATACAAATCAGGTTATTCTGATTTGATATCTCACTGCCCTCTGAAGCCTCTGAGCTCACATGGAGAGATTATTGATTCTTTTCAATCTCCCTACTAGGAACAATCAGATACAGAGATACGTTATGTCAGAGTGAATTCAACATGGTTTCTTTTTTGTTTTTAAATGCAAACTTTGTCCAAAACAGGATATCCAAATACTCTCACAAACAAACAAATACAAAGAAAGATACCTAAAAGTAATGAATATTATCTTTAATGGGACAGGAAATCACTTGTTTTGAAGTAGTTTTAGGTAAAAGCAGCAGGTATGGAGCCACACGTCCTGTTCTCTGAATTGAGGTGTTTTTTTTTCAGTCCTATTGTCACAGACGTATATAATCAAGCACCTAGCCACGCAAAAAAGTCTTAATAATATTACAGAAAGAAAAAAAAGTATTGCATTAAAGAGAAGGCCACAGTAAATGTGTAAAGATGTTTAATGTAGATTGACTTGGTACTTTCTAATCAGCAGGGCTCATTGCACGCATGACCACAGGATGTCCTGCAGCACTTCTGCTCTCCTGGACACTGACCAGCACACATGAAGGTAGTTTCAGGCAGAGGGCAGCAGCCAGCCTTCAGAGATACACCAAAGCCAAAAATATGATTAGTTACAAAATACCGTTAACCACTTGGTGAATTATTTAAATGGTCTTGGCTGCTTTGTGCATCTATCACCTTTGTAGGGAGCCATGCACTCATGTCCGCATCCATTGTAGCAACACTTCTCAAAAAAGGGACAGTCTCTATCATTAAAGCAAGATTCAAGGCAATGTCCATGGCCCAAGTGTCTGTGAGGACACACTCCTGGCTTTACTGAAATGAAAGAGAAATGAGTATAGAACAAGAACTCCAGAGAGTGTGGTGGGTTGTCCCTCTGAAAGATATCCTTTTACCTTATTGAACCCTGAATTGCAGTAAATTAGTAAAAATCTCTTCTAAGAGTTTCTGGAAATTGTGAAACATTTGATTGTGTTTTAGGCTGTGGCCACCCTGTTTCTCTGAAGGATGCTTACTGTACTTCCTTCTTCTCGACTAAGGTATGAGTTTCATGGATATCCAGTTGATTAATCTCTCGTTTCAAGTTATATTCCACCCAACGTGTACACTCCAGTTCCCAAATATCAGGCAAAACTTATACAGTCTCATACAAAATTACAGCAGTAAGTCTCTGGTCTGCAGTACACAAAGAAACACATGGTCATAAAGAAGAGTAACAGGCTTTTTTTTAAGTTCTCACTCTTTCATGTTTCATACAATCTCAAGTAAATGTGTATGAAATTAAACATTTTCTCTTTTTTTTGCACAATTGTTAGAGACAGCCTTTTCTGACTTCTACCTATTGTAGATGACATGATAACAGATAACCTGTAGATCAGCGGTCCCCAACCCCCGGGCCACAGACTGGTACAGGTCCGTGAGTCGTTTGGTTCCGGGCTGCGAGAGTTGAGGCTCGGTTGTGAAATTTATAGATTTTTAAGGTTTCGTTATTTTTTATCGTTTTTATCATTAACTCGGTTTCCCTGGCTCTTTTCCCGTGTGTTATGAATAAATTTTCTTTTTTGGGTACCGGTACTGGTTTTATTTTGTTGTATTTATCCGCGACACCTTAAAGGCTAGTCCGTGAAAATACTGTCAGACATAAACCGGTCCGTGGGGCAAAAAAGGTTGGGGGCCGCTGTTTTAGATAACTGTCACTTTGTTCGTATCTCACCTATGTATGGTACCATGCACTCATGTCCGCATCCATTGTAGCAACACTTCTCAATAAAGGGACAGTCTCTGTCATCAAAGCAAGATTCAGCACAATTTTTATGTGCAAAGTGCCTGCGAGGACACACTCCAGGCTTTCCTGAAAGGAAGGAGAGATTAGTGCAGACAAATAACCAGAAAGTGTGGTAAATGTGGCCTTAACCTGAAGGAACTTTATTTTTAAACTACTTGTCATTTTATTAACTGAGAAGATTTAACCAAATATTTAATCCACACCCTTTTCAGAAGACATTAAACATAGTGACACGTACTGAAGACAGGAGGGATGCAGATTTCTTCACCATCATGGATACAGCATATGTGGTCTCTAGGACAGCCATTACACCCCTTACGTGACAGATCAAAATTAAGATGGTGTGGGCATTCTGGTTTTGGAGGAAGCACTAAAACAGAAAAGGACATGGATGAGCTGTGGTAAATGAAGTCAGTCTTATAAAGCTGTCTGATTGCCAGTTTGGCTGCTTAACAAAGCAAACCAAATATGCACATTTCAGAAAGAAACCCCGAGCAGTAGATTATAAGCTGAACACGTCTGAGTCGAAAGAAACTTGGTTGTTAAAATGTCCCTTTGTTCAATCTCACCTGACACTGGAGCCATGCACTCATGTCCACATCCATTGGAGCAGCACTTCTCATTATTAGGACAGTCTCTGTCTTTAGAGCAAGATTCAGTACAATGCCTGTCGTGCAAGCGCCGGCGAGGACACACTCCAGGCTTTGCTGAAAGGAAAGAGAAATTAGTGTGGACAAAGAACTCTAACCAGAGAGGGTGGTAAATGTGGATTTAACTTGAAGAAACTTTATTATCTGTCATTTTATTAACCGAGAAGGTTTAACCAAAGATTTACCACACACACAGAAAAGAAATTAAACATTGTGACACATACTGGAAACAGGAGGGACGCAGACTTCTTCACCATCATGGATACAGCAAGTGTGGTCTCTAGGACAGCCATTACACCCCTTACGTGACAGATCAAGCTTAAGATGGCGTGGGCATTCTGGGTTTGAAAGAAGTAGTAAAGTAGAAAAGGACATGGATGAGCTGTGGTAAATGAAGTCAGTCTTTTAAAGCTGTCTGATTGCCAGTTTGGCTGCTTAACAAAGCAAACCAAACATGCACATTTCAGAAAGAAACCCCGAGCAGTACACTGTTCCAAAAAATAGTAATGTCAAAGTATCTTACTGTATATTTTACAGTTTTGTACTATCTTTCTAGAATATCATTAAATTTACATAAGTAGACTGTGATTTTACATGTCAAAGGTAAAATAACATAACATCACTGTAAATATAGTAAAACACAATTTACTTGTTTTTTTAAATATATTTTTTTGTACATATGCATATTTAGATTGTAAATACATTCAGAAATGTGTCATAATTTCACAAATATTTGTCAGTTATGTGAGAGAATGATCTGTTAAATTCAAATGTAATACTATGGAAAAATATATAAAATGATCGAAAATTAATGAGAATAATCAATAATTAAAGGAGTATTTGAATTATAATTTTGCTGAAATTTCATGTCATCTAGGTCTGATTCAATAATTCAGAGGTAACAAGTGAAAATATAATTAATAGGAATAAAAACTAAAAAAAACATATAAAACATTGCATGGCCACGCTGTGCTAATTATATATTTAAAAAAATAAATGTAGAGGTAGGAATTGCAATTACTATAAATCTCAAAGTATTCACAACATTCCTGAACAGAAATGGGCCTCTGCACCTGGGGTGAGGGTGTGGCCATGAAAACAATGTGACATGCCATTGGATGTTGGGACACATAATAACATGATACTAAGCATCGGCCAATGAATGTGAACTAACAACCACAAGGTCGCGGGTATGGCTGCACTGTAGGAAAAAATCCTAATATAAAACTATTTTACTGTGCATTTTACAGTTTTGTTCTGTTCTTCTAGAATATCATTAAAGTTACGTAAATAGACTGTGACTACACATTTCAAATGTCAATTAACGTTAAATCACTGTAATGTAATAAAACATAATTTTCATGATTATTAAATGTATCTGTCTGTACACATGCATATTGAGATTGTTAAAATACATTCACAAATGTATCATGATTTCACAAATATCTGTCCGTTATTTGAAAGACTGAACTGTTGAATTCAAATGTAATGCTATGGAAAAGTATATAACATGATTCCTATAAGCTTGTGTTACATCACATAAGTATTATTATCATTGCTAGTTAGGGCGATCGTGGCTCAGGAGTTGGCAGTTCGCCTTATGATCAGAAGGTTGCCGGTTCGAGCCCCGGCTCGGACACGCTCGGTCGTTGTGTCCGTGGTCAAGACTCTTCACCTACTGGTGATGGCCAGAGGGGCCGATGGTGCGATATGGCAGCCTCGCCTCTGTCCCAGCGCATGCAATCCATTATTATTTAAACCAACTGTTAACTGTATATTTCTGTACATTTAAGTATTATGATTCATATTGCCACATTCATTGACCTTGTTTATAGGTAATTTCATTGTTTGATCACGTTAAAATGTTCCTAATTTAATGTGTAAAAGCACTTGGAAAAGGCAGAATCCCATGTAAAATTAGCGCAACAAACTCTATTTTCATTACTGAAAATAACTGTATTTTTATGAGAAAGTTATTTTCTGTTATTTTACGGTAGTATTTTGCTGCCGGAATATTACTGTTTTTTTAGGATTTGTTTTTTTTTCCTATTTAAAGATAATTTCATTGTTTAATCACATTAACATGTTCCTAATTTAATGTTTAAAATCACTTGAAAAGGCAAGATCCCATGTAAAATTAGCTCAACAAACTGTATTGTCATTACTGGAAATAACCGTATTTTTATGAGGAAGTTATTTTCTGTTATTTTACGGTAGTATTTTGGCGCCCCAGCTGCCGGAATATTACCGTTTTTTTAAGATGTTTTTTTTAACAGTGTAGATTATAAGCTGAACACGTCTGAGTCTAAAGAAACTTGGTTGTTAAAATGTCCCTTTGTTCAATCTCACCTGACACTGGAGCCATGCACTCATGTCCACATCCATTGGAGCAGCACTTCTCATTATTAGGACAGTCTCTGTCTTTAGAGCAAGATTCAGTACAATGCCTGTCGTGCAAGCGCCGGCGAGGACACACTCCTGGCTTTGCTGGAAGGAAAGAGAAATTAGTATAGACTAAGAACTCTAACCAGAGAGGGTGGTAAATGTGGATTTAACTTGAAGAAACTTTATTATCTGTCATTTTATTAACCGAGAAGGTTTAACCAAAGATTTACCACACACACAGAAAAGAAATTAAACATTGTGACACATACTGGAAACAGGAGGGACGCAGACTTCTTCACCATCATGGATACAGCATATGTGGTCTCTAGGACAGCCATTACACCCCTTACGTGACAGATCAAGCTTAAGATGGCGTGGGCATTCTGGGTTTGAAAGAAGTAGTAAAGTAGAAAAGGACATGGATGAGCTGTGGTAAATGAAGTCAGTCTTATAAAGCTGTCTGATTGCCAGTTTGGCTGCTTAACAAAGCAAACCAAATATGCACATTTCAGAAAGAAACCCCGAGCAGTAGATTATAAGCTGAACACGTCTGAGTCGAAAGAAACTTGGTTGTTAAAATGTCACTTTGTTCAATCTCACCTGACACTGGAGCCATGCACTCATGTCCACATCCATTGGAGCAGCACTTCTCATGATTAGGACAGTCTCTGTCTTTAGAGCAAGAGTCAGTACAATGCCTGTCGTGCAAGCGCCGGCGAGGACACACTCCAGGCTTTGCTGAAAGGAAAGAGAAATTAGTATAGACAAAGAACTCTAATCAGAAAGTGCAGTAAATGTGGATTTTACTGGAATTTATTTTATTTTTAGACTATCTCTCATTCTACTGACTGAGAAGATTCAATGAAAAATTTATCACACCTTCGTAAGAAGAAATTAAACATTGTGACACATACTGGAAACAGGAGGGACGCAGACTTCTTCACCATGGTAGACACAGCATATGTGGTCTCTAGGACAGTCTTCACACCCCTTACATGACAGATCAAGATTAAGATGGCGTGGGCATTCTGGTTTTGAAGGAAGCAGAAAAACAAAAAAGGACATGGATGAGCTGTGAGGAATAAGTTATGATGCTTTGCAGTCGCCAAATTGGCTGTTTGACAAAATCAAACATGCACATTTCAGAAAGGATCGGTAAGCAGGCAGATTATAAATCGAGCACATCTGAACCCCTCCTCCCCCCAAAAAACTTGCCTGTTAATTTGCAGTAAATTCTAGCAGAACAAACAAAAACACTGACAAAGTTGATCAGTGTTTGTCCACGTTCATCTTTTGCTCAAAGGAATGTGCTCCTGTGTGCAAAAATACTGTCTGTATTTTTGTGCACAACCACAGGCTGAGAAGGCCAGTTAGTGGATGCCGGGTCTTTGTGCTCACGGATTTGCAGTCTCTCTGATAACATGTCATTTAAGACACACTTTCTTTTCCAACCATGCTCCAATAGTGGTGCTTATGGTACATAGCTTGTGTTTAATATTAGTAATGAAACCAGACAACTGAAAAATGTTATAATGAGCAGCAGTGTTTGTGTTTGATCTCACTTTCCTTTCACTTTACTTTACTGCTGCGTTTCATTTTTGTGGTCAAAGATTGCATGCTGTTATATTGTCTGCATGCATTGACCCTGCCAGTCACTATCACAGTATTTTGTTGTGCAGCAGCTATTCCTGAAGTGCAGCAAATTCCTCTCTCCTCTTCCTCTTCTGTTTTTGTTGAATTCTGTTTCACAGAATGATGCTATTGGACCTCTTTCTTCCTGCTAAGGAATGAGTTTCCTGGAGAAGTCTAGTTTAAATTCATATTACCACCCCACATTTACACTCTAATTCCCATATATCAGACAAGACTTGTGCAGTCTGATACTGCATCATTACAAGAGTCTTAATGGTTTTTGTTGTTCAGTACCCAACTTACCCCCAAGCAAAAAAAGGAGATTAACACAACTTTTCACCTTCTCAAATTTCATGCAGTCCCAAGTATACATATATTAAATTATTAATCTTAATATATATATATTTTCCTATATTAAATTATGTCTGCACAAATTAATGGTCAGTGACAGCCTTTTTGCAACTTGCAACGTGATATGTGTTGCAGTAATTGATATCCTGTGGATAACTTTCACGTTGTTTATATCTCACCTGACACAGGAGCCATGCACTCATGTCCACATCCGTTGGAGCAGCACTTCTCATTATTAGGACAGTCTCTGTCTTTAGAGCAAGATTCAGTACAATGCCTGTTGTGCAAGTGCCGGCGAGGACACACTCCTGGCTTTGCTGAAAGGAAAGAGAAATTAGTGCAGACAAAGAACTCTAATCAGAAAGTGCAGTAAATGTGGATTTTACTGGAATTTATTTTATTTTTAGACTATCACTCATTCTACTGACTGAGAAGATTCAATGAAAAATTTGCCACACCCTCTTAAGAAGAAATTAAACATTGTGACACATACTGGAAACAGGAGGGACGCAGACTTCTTCACCATGGTAGACACAGCATATGTGGTCTCTAGGACAGTCCTCACACCCCTTACACGACAGATCAAGATTAAGATGGCGTGGGCATTCTGGTTTTGAAGGAAGCAGAAAAGTAGAAACGGTCATGGATGATCTGTGAGGAGCAAGAGTTATGATACTTTGCAGTCGCCAAATTGGCTGTTTGACAAAATCAAACATGCACATTTTAGAAAGAAACCGTGAGCAGTAGATTATAAGCTGAACACGTCTGAGTCGAAAGAAACTTGATTGTTAAAATGTCACTTTGTTCAATCTCACCTGACACTGGAGCCATGCACTCATGTCCACATCCATTGGAGCAGCACTTCTCATGATTAGGACAGTCTCTGTCTTTAGAGCAAGATTCAGTACAATGCCTGTCGTGCAAGCGCCGGCGAGGACACACTCCAGGCTTTGCTGGAAGGAAAGAGAAATTAGTGTGGACAAAGAACTCTAATCAGAAAGTGCAGTAAATGTGGATTTTACTGGAATTTATTTTATTTTTAGACTATCTCTCATTCTACTGACTGAGAAGATTCAATGAAAAATTTATCACACCTTCGTAAGAAGAAATTAAACATTGTGACACATACTGGAAACAGGAGGGACGCAGACTTCTTCACCATGGTAGACACAGCATATGTGGTCTCTAGGACAGTCTTCACACCCCTTACATGACAGATCAAGATTAAGAAGGCGTGGGCATTCTGGTTTTGAAGGAAGCAGAAAAACAAAAAAGGACATGGATGAGCTGTGAGGAATAAGAGTTATGATGCTTTGCAGTCGCCAAATTGGCTGTTTGACAAAATCAAACATGCACATTTCAGAAAGGATCGGTAAGCAGGCAGATTATAAATCGAGCACATCTGAACCCCTCCTCCCCCCAAAAAACTTGCCTGTTAATTTGCAGTAAATTCTAGCAGAACAAACAAAAACACTGACAAAGTCGATCAGTGTTTGTCCACGTTCATCTTTTGCTCAAAGGAATGTGCTCCTGTGTGCAAAAATACTGTCTGTATTTTTGTGCACAACCACAGGCTGAGAAGGCCAGTTAGTGGATGCCGGGTCTTTGTGCTCACAGATTTGCAGTCTCTCTGATAACATGTCATTTAAGACACACTTTCTTTTCCAACCATGCTCCAATAGTGGTGCTTATGGTACATAGCTTGTGTTTAATATTAGTAATGAAACCAGACAACTGAAAAATGTTATAATGAGCAGCAGTGTTTGTGTTTGATCTCACTTTCCTTTCACTTTACTTTACTGCTGCGTTTCATTTTTGTGGTCAAAGATTGCATGCTGTTATATTGTCTGCATGCATTGACCCTGCCAGTCACTATCACAGTATTTTGTTGTGCAGCAGCTATTCCTGAAGTGCAGCAAATTCCTCTCTCCTCTTCCTCTTCTGTTTTTGTTGAATTCTGTTTCACAGAATGATGCTATTGGACCTCTTTCTTCCTGCTAAGGAATGAGTTTCCTGGAGAAGTCTAGTTTAAATTCATATTACCACCCCACATTTACACTCTAATTCCCATATATCAGACAAGACTTGTGCAGTCTGATACTGCATCATTACAAGAGTCTTAATGGTTTTTGTTGTTCAGTACCCAACTTACCCCCAAGCAAAAAAAGGAGATTAACACAACTTTTCACCTTCTCAAATTTCATGCAGTCCCAAGTATACATATATTAAATTATTAATCTTAATATATATATATTTTCCTATATTAAATTATGTCTGCACAAATTAATGGTCAGTGACAGCCTTTTTGCAACTTGCAACGTGATATGTGTTGCAGTAATTGATATCCTGTGGATAACTTTCACGTTGTTTATATCTCACCTGACACAGGAGCCATGCACTCATGTCCACATCCGTTGGAGCAGCACTTCTCATTATTAGGACAGTCTCTGTCTTTAGAGCAAGATTCAGTACAATGCCTGTCGTGCAAGTGCCGGCGAGGACACACTCCTGGCTTTGCTGAAAGGAAAGAGAAATTAGTGCAGACAAAGAACTCTAATCAGAAAGTGCAGTAAATGTGGATTTTACTGGAATTTATTTTATTTTTAGACTATCACTCATTCTACTGACTGAGAAGATTCAATGAAAAATTTATCACACCCTCTTAAGAAGAAATTAAACATTGTGACACATACTGGAAACAGGAGGGACGCAGACTTCTTCACCATGGTAGACACAGCATATGTGGTCTCTAGGACAGTCTTCACACCCCTTACATGACAGATCAAGATTAAGATGGCGTGGGCATTCTGGTTTCAGAGGAAGCAGTAAAGTAGAAAAGGACATGGATGAGCTGTGATAAATGAAGTCAGTCTTATAAAGCTGTGTTATTACTAGTTTGTCTGTTTAACAAAACAAACCAAAGCAGAAAAGGAAATAGATCAGTTGCGATAAAAGATAAGATACTGTGTGACTGCCAGTTTTTGTTTAATGAAACAAACCAAACATGCACGTTTCAGAAAGAAGCAGTGAGCAGTTATTATAAGCTGAGCATGTCTGAGTCAAAAGAAACTTGGTTGTAAAAATGTGACTTTATTTTGTTCATCTTTCACCTGACACTGGAGCCATGCACTCATGTCCACATCCGTTGGAGCAGCACTTCTCATTATTGGGGCAGTCTCTGTCTTTAAAGCAAGATTCAGTACAATCTGCATGTATGTAGTACCTGACAGGACACACTCCTGGCTTTGCTGAAAGGAAAGAGAAATCAGTATAGACAAAGAACTCTAATCAGAGAGTGCAGTAAATGTGGATTTTACTTGAAGAAACTTTTTTATCTGTCATTTTATAAACTGAGAATGTTTAACCAAAAATTTACTCCACACCCTCTCTAAAGAAGTCTGTCTCTAGGACAGTCCTCACACCCCTTACGTGACTGATCAAGCTTAAGATGGCGTGGGTATTCTGGTTTTAGAAGAAGCAGTGAAGCAGAAAAGGATATGAATGAGGTGTGGTAATTGAGCCAAAAGTTATGGTGCTGTGTGGTCCCCAAACAGACCATATAAGTAACTAACAAACATGCACATTTCAGAAAGAATTGTTAAGAAGACAGTTATGAGCTGAACACGTCTAAGTAAAAAAGAAAAACCCAAACTCACCTGTTAAAATGCCACCAGTTTTCACTGTGGAAAAAACAGTGCCAAAGTGCACCAATGCACAAAGTGCTACAATTAATACACAAACTGTAGACGAGCCTTTGTCCATGTTCACCTCTTGCTCAAAAGAATGTGCACAACCACTGACTGAGTGGCCAGTTGAATGATGCTGGATCGTTGTGCTTGTAGTCTTATATTCTCTCTGATAAGGTGTCATATCAGAAACATTTAGTTTTTTACGTTCCTTGTTGCTGATATGATTATATGAATCTTGTGTTTACATCTACATCAGTAATACATCTACACAGTATTTAATATCTTCTTCATATAGAAAGACAACAACGACATGCTCATGAAGAACATTAAGAAGATTTTTCCCACAATTGACTTTCTTATATTTCTATACCTTGTTGGTACCTACGATTTATAAAAGTATCAAATGAATCACATATTTCTCCTTGTTCTCTTATATCTAATTGTTACTATCTTGTTCAGTCCCCTGCGTCCTTGTGTACACCGTGTCCTTGTTTATTTTTTGATTGTTCCTGTTCTTCAGATGAAGCTATGAAGTTATCTAAATCACATTTAACAACGAGGATTTATTGTATGCATAGCCATTATTTCTGATACCAGAATTTTGTTCAGTCTCACCTAATGTATATGACATTATTGTTTTGTAGGATAACAAATTAATATTTTGACTCTAAACAAATCCATATACCTGCATTTGAATGTATTAATTTTTTTCATTTTTTGTCTGTTTAGCCTCTCCACCAAGTTCCAGACAGGCTTTTTGCCAATTTGTCACTTTTTCCTTCTTTTATCTATTGTAGATGATACCAACGAAACATCACTATATGCGATATCCGTGATAGGAGGAACAGGGAGAAATTAGTGAGATTGTCTGCACAATTACAATTTGTTTCTGCATGAGCTGACACACAGCTTAGTGTGTATTAGATTTCAGATCTTCAGATAAGTCTCACTGAGCTCCTTCTGCCTGAGTATGTGATTGGGTTCCCTGACTCTGATAAAATGGTGCCAGCACACAAAATTTACTGCTGTCTCATGATGTAACACCCAACATGTTTTTATTGCATTTGTAGATCGACTGTAAAAAGTATTCTAAACTAATTAGAAGTAAGGAAGTAGCTCTAATGAAAACCCATCATGAGACAAAATGAATACATTAAGTAAGTCATTAAAATTGTATTTATATAGCACCTTTCAAGATAAATATCACAAATGATTCACAAAAAATGTCTAAAACATAAAAACAAAAAGTAGTCTCTTTAAATTTTTGGCCTTGTATGCTGTGGCATCAGCAGGCCCTGAACACGTGTGTTGAGGCCCTCAACACACCGGCCTCTGCCTCAGTTGGCTGTGGGCGTTCCGTCCAGGGCCTCCTTATTCCCTTTGCTGGGAAACCCAGCATTTCTCCAACTGCTCCATATGATAATTATGTGAATAATAAAATAATAATAAATAAACAAAACAAAAAGACTAGTAAGAAGAGCCTACAGAGGCTCATCTTGGAATAGCTAATGTGTTTGACACAACAAAGCATTCAGACATTGATTCCGTTTACTAAAATAACTGTCAGATTGGAGAAGTTAAGCATAAGAAAATAATAAAAATTGAATGGGTTAACTTGAAATTTCTATTTCTGCACTTATGACTTGATTAAAACACAAACCTCTGTTTGGAAGATGATTGTCATGGTCCTGGGTCGAGCGACCCAGTGTTTGAGTTTTATGTATCTTTTGTATTCATTTGTGCCTTAGGTTAGTTCACCTAGTTAATTTATGGATTGCTGTATCGTCCTGTTTCGTAGTTGTTTATGTCATATCCCCCTGTGCTGGGTCTCCTTCGTTCATGCGTCAGGTCTGTGTGGTTATGTTTAGTTCATGTCATGTCTAGTCTCCATGTTTCCTGTTTTACTTTGAAAATCTGTATTCTATGTCAGTGTATTCAGTCCTGTCGTTAGGTTCATGTGTGTCAGCTGTGTTCCCATGTGTGGCCACTTCCCCTGATTATCCCTCATGTGTATTTAGTCTCTGTGTTTCATGCACTCTGTACCACGTCGTCTGTGTTATCTCCCCTACCCCTTGCCACAGTTTCCCAGCCATAGTCAGTCATCGTTTGTTTATTATTTTGTCATAGTCAAACTTCTCAGTAAGAGTCCTAGTTTCCTAGTCTTTGTTCAGGTTTCCCTCAGTTACCTTGTTGCCTTTTTGTGAGTTTTCGGCCCTCAATAAAAGGCTCGCTTTTTGTTAAAGTTCCAGTTTCGTCTCCTTGCCTCTGTCTGCTCTTGGGTCCGCTACTTACTCCACACGGTCTGCCCCGGCAGCCCGTGACAGATGATCACACTTACAAATATGTTCTCATCTATATCAGACTAGTCCATCAGCTGCAGTAAATCAGGAGTTTTATATCTGAATTGTAACTTTCACACATTCTGTTCACATTACGGTCAGTTAATGTCAGATATTTAGGAATAAACCTTTCACATGTTCTGCTACTAAATATAATAGATAATGATGATCTCTCATCATGTTGGAATATATTACTGTAAAGAGACGGGGAACCAGACAGAGTTCAGTTTGACTTTTGTTTATTTATGTTTTCCCGTTCTGGGTTGGCACCGACATGTTCTCCAAAGACCATATCCCCGCTACAATTACCTATATCACTCATGGGGAGAGTTGCCTCAATTAAAGTTATGTTTCTGCCTAAAATAAGCTATTTGTTTTCACAGATCCCTAATAAACCTTTGTGATGAGATGTGTTTCAGGGGGCAGTGTCAGGGGAAGCTGGTCATCATACTGGGCAGTGAGCAGTGGTGAGGAAACAGAGGCATCAACGTGCTGGAAAGCAGTGTGCTGCCAAACAGACAAGTTCTGTGTGTGCGAGTGTGTGCACAATAAAATAATAATTAAAAAAAAAAAAGAAGTCTTCACTTATCCCATGTGAACTAAAACCCATTTGGACAGAAAAAGAAAATACATAAATTTCAGTCATGGCACAAGAAAGAGATAAAAATTATCTAGAGTGCATTCAGATCAGGGAGCAACCATTGCTTAGGTGTGGGTAATTTGCAGGTTATGCGCACCTTGTCTTGGACTCGGATCAGTTTGTCTCGTTTACAGTGGACAGGACCATTCATGTGGCTTTGCTTGCTGTGCTGTGTCCTGCTCTTTCTTTATTCTTTCCACATCTGCTCAGTTGTTCCTTCAGCCCCTGGCACTTCACTATTTTCCTGTGCTCCTTCTTTCTTTCTTTTTTAACAAAATTAATCTGTAGTCCTTACCGTCTCATGACCAGAGTTGGCAACAGTACAGACATTCTGTACTTAAGTAGAATTACAGACACTATTGTTAAAAAAATACTCCAGTAAAAGTACTGATTCAGCTTCTTCACTCAAGTAAAAGTGAAAAAGTACCAGCTGTGAAATGCACTCAAAACAAGAAAGTAAAAGTAGCTCTTTGAAGAACCTTTCTACCACCCATTTTATGGCATGCCAACAGAACCTTGCTCTACATTAACCTCCTAAGACCCAAACTCTTCCACGGCATGCATTTTTAATTTCTCTTTGATATTTGGGCATATTGGGACCCGATGAATATAAAAACAAAGAATTACCAGATTTTTTTTTTACCTGATTTTTGTTTCTAAGAAAAATAAAAGCCACATTTGAAGATATTCGTTTAAAATTTTGATAGAACAGTAGCAGTATAATGTCCTTGTAAGTGGATATCAGGCCCTTGTAGAGCAAAATTAAGTATTTTGGTCTAAATAACCCAAAATGTGATGTCCACATATGTGGACGCCAGGTCCTAGGAGGTTAATGTAATAATAAAATAATATTATCTTATGAGAATACAAACTTTATGTTAGTTTGCATTTTAATTCTAATGAATGCACTCAGCTTGAATCAGTAAAGTAAGACATTAGCAGAGAAAAAGAAGAAAAAAATAGCTCTATTTTCTTTTAGCTACCACGTAGAGGGTGACTTTACCTCTAAACAGGAAAATGAGTAGGGAAGAGGTTAAAGTGGGATTCAGTAGGTGGAGGAATCAGTTGTAGTGGCTCAGTTCACAATAACTTCTATTGAGAGCTCCAGTTAATTTTCTTAGTGTACACGCTGTAATCAGCTGGCCTACTGAGGTTCACTCCTCTTTGTGGATTTACACACCTTAATTTAACAGATGTTTCACGAGTTGTCCTGGCTGCTTTCCATCCTCTACACTGGCACTACACTGCTATCTTTATATTAGACACTATAAAGTTGGTATGAAGGTGCGATTTGGTGAATAAATCTCAGCATCATCAGCTTAACTTCAGATTCACCTCTAGTTGATATAACCTAACTCTGGCTTTAAACCTGTGACATTACAGCAAACTAACTTGTTTATCTTGCGCTAAATAGCAGAATATTTTCAAACAGTCTTTAACTAATATACTTAGTCTACCTCAATTTGTTTTGCATTTTTCACAATATGTTTAAGGAGCTTGGAAAGAAAAGCGTCTGGACTTCTTTAAGTTGCTTGAAGACATTACACCTCTCATCAGGTGAGTGGGTGTTAAGGCGTCTGGGAGGTGATCTTAAAACTGTATTGTAGATGGCAGACAGTTGGTGTCGTAAACCACCACCTCTGTTCAAAGATGGTCGCTCACAGTGGACATAATGGCTTCTTTCACTCCTCTTTCAAACCATCTTTCTTCTCTGTCCCAAATGTAAATGGTAAATGGTAAATGGCCTGTATTTATATAGCGCTTTACTAGTCCCTAAGGACCCCAAAGCGCTTTACATATCCAGTCATCCACCCATTCACACACACATTCACACACTGGTGATGGCAAGCTACGTTGTAGCCACAGCCACCCTGGGGCGCACTGACATGTGAACACTGGTGTCCTCGAAGGAGTGACCTTTGTCCTTTAGATGCAGATGAACAGCTGAGTCTTGTCCCGTGGAGGGGGCTCTTCCAAGGGCGTAGATTTGGTTTTGGCATTGGTGGGGACGGATGATTCAACCACCCAACCCTGCCATGTTTCTTTTATTTTTCCATTTTGTCTTTGATTCTTAGTAAAAAAGGAGAAATATACTTGCCTACATATGCTATTCTACATGGTTTTAAATCATTTAAAATTACAATTCATAGTTTTATATGTGAATTATATAATTATAATTGTATAACTACTATTAAACAAATGACTGACAAAGTATTTTAGGCTTTAGTTTACTTCAGCCATATTCCATATAAATCAGGTATCATACAAAAATAAAAATAGCTTTAAATACAGTCATGACAATAAAAGAATATGACTTTAAGGACTTAACAACATTACTTCAGTTATAGTACACCAACATGTCTTATAGATTAGCACTAAGGGAACACTGAATGACCTCGTGGTTTTTGTCCATAAAACTACTCATCTAAGATTACCACAAAGTAAAAGATCTCTCAGCAAAATTATGCAACATTTTAGGCACACTATTGCCCATATCAAATCAGTGAGCTGGGATTTTTTATTCTAAACATGAACTACTGTTACAGCAACAGACATGGACTACTGGTGCCCCACACAACAACTCAATGTCCACTATGTGAATGAGCCAAACACATGCCTTCTCCTCTCGTTAACTGAGATAAACTGCTGGCATATTTGTTTTACATCTATACTGTCCAGTCTCTCCTGGTGGACATGGCAACACGTTATTCATGGTTACATACAATTTTAGACTGATGTGGGCCAAAGCCTAGCACATACTTGCCAACCTTGAGACCTCAGAATTAGGGAGACATTCAAATGGGCTGTTGGAAGGGGAGTGGTATAAATATACAAATATATACAAAAAACTTGAATTTTTCAGTGTTTATTTATCGGACGGAAACAGGTCGGGGGTGTCCAAATTCAGAGGCTGCGTCCACCCGAGGACCCGACCTTCGCGATCTAAGTGGGCCGGGTCCTCCGAAAGCCAGGTAGACCGGAAATGAGCGACTGTGAAATTGGACGGTCTAGCCTTCAGAATTACGTCACCGTCTGCTCCTTGCTGTCTAAAATATAACCGGACGCTGGCGTAAATTTTCGACCATCTCACACTTCTGTTTAATCAGTTTTCCGTTTGACGTTTATTCAGCTGTGTGAAAACCCCGGAGGAACCCTCCCGAGGGATCAATAAAGTTTCATCTAACCTAATCTAATAACTTTAATCTCTGCCAAACCGATTTACTCACGAACAAATAAAACACCGAAAAAAGGTCAAACAATAACATTTTTAAGTTAAGTGACTTATATATCATGTTTAACCTGAGTAGACCGCGGGGGTTTGAAAATGATGTGCTGGGAATTTGCTGTTATATTATTATGTTATATAGAAGTTTACACAGCTACATTCTCGCCTGAAAATATGTTAAACGTTTATTTTGCGACCCAGAAAGATTAATAAGAGTAATATTAAAACTAAGTCGCTGCAGTAGTAGTAGCCATTGTTGGAATCTGGAATTGGCTGGGCCAATCTCGGATATTGTTTTCTCAATTTTGTTGTTCGGGTGGAAAAACAGTAGAAATTCGGGAGAATGGTGGCTCCGGGAAATTTTCGGGAGGGGCACTGAAATTTGTGATTTTCCCGGAAAAATCGGGAGGGTTGGCACGTATGACCTGGCATAGCCTGTAACGTTATTATGACGGACACATTTTATGAGTGAACTTGACTTTATGTGACTTACAGGTTTCTTTGAAAAATACTTTCTTATATCCAGGTTCTTCCTTTTTGCTGCCATCCTCCTCTCCTCTTTGCAGGTCTTCGCAGCGCAGGCTTCCCGCTGCTAAAACTAAACAGAGCTCCCTGAAAGGCACAGCCAATCACATTGGCCATATTTGTCACATGAGGTAGGACTCCAGTAGAGAGCGTAATTTAACTCTTTCTGCACCGCTGGGTGAATGAGACGTTGATAGATCGTTTTTTTCTTTCTATCGGGTTTGTTTTTCTTTACTCGAGGAGATCAAATTATTGGTGGGGACAATTCAATAATCGCTGGATATTGGTGGGGACATGTCCCTTCCGTCCATGCCAAATCTACGCCCTTGGGCTCTTCTATGTTGTGACATGCGTTTATGAAGTGGCTGTTTGGTCTCTCCAATGTAGAGGTCTGGGCATTTCTCACTACACTGTACAGCATATACTACATTGTTAAGTTTGTGTTTAGGAATTTTGTGTTTGGGATGACCCAGTTTTTGTCTGAGTGTGTTGCTGGGTCTGAAGTAAACTGGGATGTTGTGCTTGGAGAAAACTCTCCTGAGTTTTTCTGATAAAACGGCTACATAGGGGATGACAATGTTGTTGCGTTTGTCTTTCTTATGCTCCCTAGTTGGTCTCTGATCTTCTTTTCTGTGCATCTTTGCTGACTTGATGAAAGCCCAATTAGGATAACCACATGTTTTAAGAGCTTCCTTTACATGTGTGTGTTCCTTCTTTTTCTCTTCAGGTTTAGAGGGAACTTTTTCTTACATTTCAAAGCAGGAAATCATTTGTTTTCTAAGTGATTCTAGTGATTGTAGATAAAAGGGGAAGCCCTTTGATTTGTTGACTCATTACATTAGTGACTTGTCAATTTTAAGCACTTTCCAGCAAGTACACTATGTTGACAAAAGTATAGGGGCACACTTTCTTTCTGAATTCAGGGGTTTTCAGTCCAGTTATCGCAGGTGCATAAAATTAAGCACCTAGTCATGCAGTCTGCTTTTACAAAGATTTGTGAAAGAATGAATGCTTTTAAAATCCAGTTTGAGACACAAGTGAGAAACAGAATGTTTTGATAATCCATCTGGATAAGTTTGTGTTCTGACAACAAGCAATTTCCATTCTTGCTACATTTCAACTGGTGAGGGGCAATTTTTATTGGTATATATAAAGAAGAAACACATGAGGCATCATGCTATAACTATGTAATTAGAAATGGAAGAGATACACTATTCATAGTGAAACACTGTTTCTTCAATATTTTCACACTGAAGTAAGCTCGCATGTTGTAAATAAGAGAACAAGAATAAAATGCCAGCACACTGTTTTTATTTGTCAGTTTGAAAAAATCAGAGGGACATGATTATCATCAGAAACAGAAAGTGCTAATCATACTGAAGAAGAAAAAAGTGATTTGGATTAATTTGCAGAGATGGTCACAGTAAGTTTAATGATTTTTTTTTTATAGATTGGCAGCAGAGCTCACTGCAGGTGTGATCACAGGTTGTCCTGCAGCACTTCTGATGTCCTGGACCCTGACCATCATGATAGTAATACTCGGCACACATGTGGAGGCCTCAGACAAGGGACAGCGGCCAGACTTTACAGATACACCAAAGTCAGGCATATGATTAGTTACAAAATGTCTTAAACCACTTGAAAAGTGTTTAGGAAGTGTTTGGTACTTTGTTCATATCTCACCCGTGTAAGGCTCCATGCACTGACGACCACATCCACTGAAGCAGCACTTCTCATTATCGGGGCAGTCACTATCATTAGAGCAAAATTCACCACACCTTCTGTTATCGAAGCGTCTGCGAGGACACACTCCTGGTTTCACTGAAAAGAATAAGAAAACATTAAAGAGAAACTCTCCCTCTGGATATGATCTCATTAGATTACTAAACCCTCAAATGAATTAATGACCATGAGGTTGTTTGCAGTACCCAAACAACCAGGTCGTCATGAAGAAACGTAACACAACTTTCCTGGGAATAAATCACCTCTTGCCCTCTCAACTTCCATGCAGTCCCAAGCAAATTATTTATTTTTTCATTTTTTCTTAGTTTGATTCATTAAGTCTGCAAAAATACTTTGCTCATCTCTCACCTATATATGGTGCCATGCATTCATGTCCACATCTGGTAGAGCAGCACTTCTCATCATCGGGACAGTCACTGTCATTGGAGCAAAATTCAACACACAGTCCAAAAGTCAGGTGCCTGCGAGGACACACTCCTGGCTTTGCTGATAGGAAAAATAAATCAGTACAAACAAAGAACTTCAACTAGAGAGTGCAGTAAATGTAGCCTAAACTTTATTTTTAAACTACTTCTTCTATTTAAATTTTTTTTTTAAAGATTTAATTAAAGATTCTACACACAGCCTCTTAAGAAGAAATCAAACATTGTGAGACGTACTGAGAACAGGAGGGACGCAGACTTCTTCACCATTATAGACGCAGCATGTGTGGTCTGTAGGACAATCATTACACCCCTTACGTGACAGATCAAGATTAAGATGCTGTGGACATTCTGGTTTTGGAGGAAGCACTAAAGCAGAAAAGGACATAGATCAGCTGTGCTAAATGAGATAAGAGTTATGATGCTGTGTGATTGCCAGTTTGGCTGTTTAATGAAACAAACCAAACATGCACATTTTAGAAATAAACAGTAAGCAGCAGATTATAAACTGAACATGTCTGAGGCAAAAGAAACTTGCTTGTTAAAATATCTTCAAGTTAATTGCATATATGTCTTTAAACGCTTAATTAGCCCCAGCCGTCTTTTCACTCATCCTCTTTCCCTGTTGTCTCAATGACATTTCTGTCTATTGACTCAAGATTTAATTTTCTTTTTCACCCTATCTGACTTCAAATTCGTATCTTTCTTTTTTGCTCTGATTGTCACAGTGCTGGACCTCCATCTCATACTTTTTGTCCTATGCGCACACACACACACACACACACACACGCACACACACACACACACACACACACACACGCACACACACACACACACACACACACACACACACATACGTATGTATATACAATGTACATATTTAAAACTGACCTCTTGACCTCTCAAGTTTCATGAAGTTGCAAGTAAATGGTTTTTTTTATAGTTCAATTAAATAAGTCAGGTAGAGACATCCTTTGCAATCACTCTTTTTCTCTTCTTTCTATTGTAGATGATATAATAAAAGAGATATCTTGCAGAATATTTTCACTTTGGAGTGATCTTTGCTACTTTTTTCATCTCTCACCTGTGACAGGAGCCATGCACTCATGTCCACATCCATTGGAGCAGCACTTCTCGTTATTGGGACAGTCATTGTCATTAAAGCAAAATTCAACACACAGTCCAAAGTCCAAGCGTTTGCGAGGACACACTCCTGGCTTTGCTGAAAGAAGTGAGAAATCAGAATTGACCAAGAACTCTAACCAGAGTGTGCGTTAGGTTGTCCCTCTGAAAGAATCTTATTGAACCCTGCAGCAAATGAATCAAAATGTCTTTTAAGAGTTTCTGACAACTGTGAAATACGTTATTGTCCTTTTAAGAATTGGAAGCAAGATTCTGCTCAATTTCCTGGGTTTACTTAAAGAAAAAAAACCCCATGAGTATAGTAAAAGATAAATGTAATAAATATGGATTTTAAATTCAAGAAACTTCATTTTGAGACTTTATTGGTGTGTACATAGTGCCTGTCAGGATACACATTTGGCTTTGCTAAAAAGCAAAAGCAAAATATAAAGCGACATCAGCTTAGGAGTTCTAGTAAATGTAAATGCCGCTTTTAGTGGCTTTAACTTTATTTTTTGACAACTTGCTATTTTGTTCAGTGACACGATTTGTTCAAAGATTTAGCCCACTCTCTCTTTAGAAGAAATTAAACATTGTGACACTTACTGGAAGCTGGAGGAAGACAGACCTCTTCACCATCATAGACACAGCATATGTGGTCTCTAGGACAGGCCTCGCACCCCTTCTGTGTTAGAGCGAGATTAAGACGCCATGGGCATTCTCCTGATGTCAGATGAATCACAGATAAAGAGGCAGTAAAGCAGAAAAGGATATGGATCAGCTGTGGTGAATGAGGTGACAGCTGAGGTGACAAACATGCACATTACAGAAAGAAACAATATTCAAAAGAAACTCACTTATTAAAACTTCTGGTCTCACCAAAGAAAAAACCGTGCCAAAGTGCACCAATGCACAAAGTGCTACAATCAATATACAAACTGTAGACGAGCTTTTGTCCATGTTCACCTCTTTTTTAAAAAAAAGACTGTCCACAACCACTGACTGAGCAGCCAGTTAAAGGATGATGAATCACTGTGCTTGTGGTCTTATATTCTGTCTGATAAGGTTTCATATCAGACACATTTAGTTTTTTATGCTCCTTGTTGCTCAAATGATGAGACAAATTTTGTGTTTACATCTTAGTAAAACAACTAGGCATTATCTTTATTATCCAGCATGACAACAACCACATAGTCATAAAGAAATTAACACCACTTTATCCCAATGTTATCTTTATTTTTATACTGCTGAACCTTGTTGGTAACCAATATTTTTAAAAGTTCTTAGAAAGAGAACTGGACAACACAATCACAATATCTTTTGTTTCTTTATGTGCTTTGTATCCTTGTTTATTTTATTTTTAATTTTTCTGTTCCTGTGGTTCTGATAGGACCAGAATGTGCCTTTAGATAAGGAGGAGTCAACTTAGTATGACATTCATATAACAAAATTATCCTTAGCTATAAAGTGTTCTTTATCGTCTTTTTATTGTTGTTTTTTCTCCTTGTTCTACCTCAGGGTTGTATAGATATCCCTTGTTTTTGTTCACCTCTTACTAGAATTCCATTCAGTCTCTAATAGTCTAAGTGATGTTGCTGTTTTTTTAGGATAACAAATTAATGCGCTATATTTGATCACATTACCATCAATGCTTTTTAAGTATTTTTTCTTTCACTTTTTGCACAAACTTTTCTTCTTCTATCTGTTGTTGATGATTAGTCTGTTTCTATGAGACATCAGAAACATCACTACGTGAGGTCCATTCACCTTGAGAGACGTGATAGGGACAAATTAATGAGACAATATGAGTCTGCACAACTGCATTTTCCTTCTGCATGAGCATGAGGTGATACACAGTTTAGTCTGTATTAGACTTCTTATCACTCTGCTGTGAGACTGGACTGCCAGACTATCTGATTCGGTCCCCTGATTGTGATAAAGTGGTGCCAGCACACATAATCTACTGTACTGTGTCAGGATGTACAGTACCACCCCAAAACACAATATGTTTGTACTACATGTAAGGTTTGAGTGTTTAAGCAGTTCTTATTTGGCATAAGAAGTAGTCCAAAGTGATCAAAAGTGGGGAAACATTTCTAACAAAAACAAGTAAATGTACTTATGATGAGACAAATGAACACTTATAAATAATACTTTAAGTAATGTGGTGTTCACTAGTATAAAAGGCAGAGGTCAGGTCCTGTATTTGTGTAAAACAGCTGTAGGCTGCTTAGCTGTAACCTTTTCTAATGTCTTAACAGTAAATGGTCATTTTGAGGTTAGCTAAATGGTTTTTGGTTTTTTGTTTTTTGTTTTTTTTTAAGTGGGTGGATATATAGGATTAAATAACTTAAAACAATCAGATTCTAGTGGATCCTTGATTATATTGAGCACACAGAGTCAGATAGACAGGTAACAGGTAAAAAGCTGGAGTACAACAACGATACACACACACACAACAAGAATGCTTTTACAGCCTAATTTGAAAGAATTGGTACAACTGGTTAAGAACATCATTTAAGGTTGCTGAGTAATACCTTAGGATTACCTCTGCTCTTTGAACCCAGGTTTGAAAAAATAGGCAGCCCTCACATGCCTTACTGAAATGTTGAAAAAAAAAACCCCCAAAAGATCCTTTAAAGGATGGAGCCATCTCCGTCCTTTATGTGTAAACAAGTTGATCTCCACAAGAGATCAACTTTTCAAAGAACACTTTAAACAGCAAGTACTGGCATTTATCCAGGGATGAAAGTTTAAAAATGGGTGCTAACGTTGACTTAAAAGGAAAGACTGATAACAAACTGTTATTAGTCAGGGAGGACAATACAACACAGCGCAGTAAAAAGGATCCTTATTCCTCACATTAAAAGACATGAGAAACTGTTACTAACAGTTATTTTTTACAACATATTGCACTATGTGTTTAAATGTTGGATGAGCTTTGCCAAAATCCATTAAAAATTTTACCATATTTTTAAATTCCTAAAGTCAAAGGACCAAATAGCAAGATATTTTTTATAATTTATTAAAACTTATTTCTTTAGCGACTTTACATTTTTTAACTAATGCTTTTGATAAAAAATAATGCTTTAAGCTGGTAACCTGTATTTGAGAAAAGGAACAGTCTTCTGTGGTGAAACAATTTAAGACAGGTCTACCAAGCAATCGGTTTTGTTCGCCTTAAACTATGAAAAAATCATTCAAGAATGCATTATGAGAGGCATCATATTAAGATGAGAAACAGAGTCAAATATTTCCAGTTTCAGTAAGGATTTCTCATAAACATTACACATACAGGCAGTCCAAGAAAGCACAGGCTTGAGCCCTAATGAGCTTGTGTTCAGACATAGTGTGCATGGACCCTTGGCTGCATTAAAGGATAATGGGGTTGATTCAGAAGCACTTAAAAACTTGGCTGTCATTGTGAATGGATTTAGACGCCAATTGTTTGTAGCTGGTGTTATGGCAAAATGCACAGACTGGAATGACTGATTGTGGCACAAAACATCGTCAGTTTAATCCTGGGGATCAAGTTGTGGTGCCGTCTCCAATTGTGGGATCTCCATTTCAGGCCTGATATACAGACCCTCATATGGTCAGAGAAGCTTTCTGATCTGAACTACTTGGTTTCAACATCAAAATGGACAAAGTCAGTTCAGCTTTGTCTTATAAACAAACTCAAACTGTATCATATAAGTGACCAAAATTCTAGTCAGAGTGTTAAAGACATTGTGCACCCTGTTTTGTCTGTTTCTTAGCTTCCATACGAGGTTAAAGTATCCCTGTTTGTTTGCTGATGTACCATTTTGCACTGACTGGATTGAACATGATATTGATGTTGGAGATGTACAGCCAGTTAAGAAGTGATTCTGTCGCATGTCACTGGAAAAGCTTAAACATCTAGATGCTGAAGTTTCTTTTATGCTCTGAAATGGCATTGCTTTTCTGTCTATTCTGGTGCCAAAGCCAGATAAAACATTTTGTACAGATTTTTTAAAAAGTCAATTCTGTAACAAACTCTTTTATGTTCCCACGAATGGATGACTGTATTGACCAGGTTGGATCGGCCACATTTTCAAGTAAATTTGATTTGCTTAAACGTTATTGGCAGGTGCCATTGTAGGTGTCATGGTCCTGGGTCGAGCGACCCAGTGTTTGAGTTTTATGTATCTTTTGTATTCATTTGTGCCCTAGTTTAGCTCGTCTAGTTTATTTTGAGATAGCTGTTTAGTCCTTTATTCCTTTGTTGTTTATGTCATCTCCCCCTGCACTAAGTCTCCCTGGTTCATGTGTCATGTCTGCGTGGTTATGTTTAGTTCATGTCATGTCTAATCTCCATGTTTCCTGTTTTACTTTGAAAGTCTGTATTCTATGTCAGTGTATTCAGTTTCACTTCTCCTGTCCTGTCCTTAGGTTCATGTGTGTCAGCTGTGTTCCCATGTGTGGCCACTTCCCCTGATTATCCCTCATGTGTATTTAGTCTCTGTGTTTCATGCAGTCTGTGTCGCGTCGTCTGTGTTTCCACCCTCCATGTTGTCACAGCCAGTCTCTGTATTTATAGTTATGGTTTCCCGTGTCTTCATAGCTTTTCCTGGTATCATTTTCCCAGTTTAGTTATAGTTTAGTTTGTCACTGCGTTTCTGCCTTGTTTGCACTTCTTGTCACCAGCCACAATAAAGGCTTGCTTTCAGTTAAGTTTACTCCAGTCTACTCTCATGTGTTCGCACCTGGGTCCACACACACACCACCGCACGGTCTTCCTCCTCAGATCGTGACAGTAGGCACGGGAACAGGAAATATCACCTTTCATTGCCCCTTCTGTTCTTTATTTACCCCTTCTGATGCCACGCTTACTATTAACTTGGTAAAATGTGAGTTTGCTAAGGTGATGGTGATCTATCTTGGCCGTGTGGTGTGACAAGGGCGTGTGGCCACAGTGACAGCAAAGGTTGCAGCAATTGAGGAGCATCCTCCTTCAACAACAAAGAAGGAACTCCAAAGAGTTTGGGGTTTGGAGAGTTATTATAGAGGTTTGTGTTACTTTATTGATTTATTGATTTATATAGCACTCCCCACAATAATATAAAACAGATAAACATAAAACAGTACAGTCAAACTTGCAGCAAAAATCTAATTAAAAGCTAGTCTAAATAAATGATTCTTAAGATGATGTTTAAAACAATATATACAATCCAGGCAACGTAAAGATGGAGGGAGAGAATTCCACAACCCGGGGGCCACTGCTCTAAAAGATCTATCACCTCTGGTTTTAAAACATGTTCAGGGGACAACCAACAGCCTTTGATTAGATGATCTCAGGCTGCAAGAGGGAGTGTGAGGTTCTAAAAGATCCAAAATGTAGACAGGAGCATCATGATTCAAAGGGAGCATCATGATTCAAAGCTTTAAAAGTCAGTGAAGCCTGTGAACTTCAAGTTTAGTTGATTTCCAGAGGCGTTCTGCTTTCCTAGAGAGTCAAAGTAAAAACCTTTCCACTGTTGTATTCCCAACGACTGAGTTGTTGAAGCGTGCGTCCTGCATGACACATTGCCGCAGATCTCAAAATGGTGGTGCGCCCCTAACAGTTTTATTACCATCTCTCTTACTCTAGTCTAAACAACAGTGTCTCAGTAACTTTCCACTAGAAGATGGTCCCCTGTTATCTACTTTTTCCCAGGCAAGCGTGGGCGAGAGTCTACAGCATTCTACCCCCCAAGGACACATAGTCTAATGCCTTTATTTCAGGGCCGTGTCCACTTAATACTACACTATATGGTTATATGGCATTTTAGTTAATATAAAGCATAGAATTAAGGCAGTTGAAATAATTTCATCTCAACTATGTCAGCAAGCGTTTGACAATGTAAAGCCTTTGTTGTTTTAGCAGCTCCATGTTTTCATAGTCCATTTACGATCCTGGTGGATGCCAACCAAGTGAGCATGGGCAAGGCAAGTTTATTTATATAGCACAATTCAACAACAAGGTGATTCAAAGTGCTTTACAGAGACATTAAAAAACAAAAACAATAAAAAGCATGATTTAAAATTGATTAAAAAAAAAACAGTAGATAAAATCAGAACAGTAGATAAAATCAGTAGTTAAAATGTAAGTTTTGAAATTTAAGCTTAAAAGTGTGGATTTGGTGCTTTATTCAAATGCAGCTGAGAATAGGTGAGTCTTCAATCTGGATTTAAATAAACTGAGTGTTTCAGCTGATCTGAGGGGGGGCAGTCTTGCTGCCGTTTGTGACAATGTGTCATCAATTTTCTAAATAAATAGCCCCCAAAAGTTGATTTTATTCATCTAGACAGAATGAACAGTATCATTCTCAGTCGGAGAAATGTTTCATCATTCAACCAATTGACTTCTTGACTTCGAGTGACTGAAACGAGAAACTTTCAGTCACTATGTAATTATACTGTTTACAAGTAGATTTGCTTCTCCCACTGAAAAAGTTACGTCCAGATGAACAGAATCAAATGTTTGGGATTTCTTTACCTGGATAAATGAGCATGTAACAAGACACATTTCTAAAGGTGTTATTGACGTGAACTTCTCACCCGATGTCGTCAACAACCCATCCAATCCACACATGCAAAGACATCAACCCATATATGTCCATAAATTATGTGTAATAATGAGAAATGACACAGGGGATCATCCTTACTGGAAATGTATTTAATACTTCATGCAAAAGCCTTTCTTGGTGATGACAACTTCAAGACGCCTCCTGTTTGGAGAAACTAGTCACATGCATTGCTCAGGTGGGATTTTAGACAAATCGTCTACTGATAGATGACAGCAGATTTTCTTTTTTAAAATCAAGAATGTCTCATTACATTTTTCTATTCATCCTTCCTCCAGTTATAGGAAGCATGAAAAACAGCCCCACACTAGGATGTTCCCACCTCCAAACTTCATTGTCAGTATTGCATGTTTGGGGTGAAATGCAGTGCCTTTTGACCTCCATGGTGTGTATTATGGTCTACAGAAATTTCTGTTTTGGGCTCATCTTTCCACAGAATATTCTTCTTCCAATATTTCACAGGCTTGTCTAAAATGTTTTTCAGCAGACATTAAACATGCTTCAGCATGCTTTTGCTTCAGCAATGGAGTCTGGTGTGGCGAGTGTGCATACAGGGCATGGCAACTGAATGCATGACCTATTGTTTTCACCACCAGGTGGAGAACATGTTTCAGTGTTTCTATCAGACTTTTATCTTATTTTTGGTTCTGAGTTTTTGTATCTGTGTGTGTGTGTGTGTGTGTGTGTGTGTGTGTGTGTGTTTTAGCCCTTTACCAAATATTTATTTTGCACTGATTTTAGTTACATTTTGAATGTTAAATACAAATATTTAAGCATCATAAATGTTTGCATTTGATCAGTTGAACCTCACAGACTTTTGAAATCAGAGACCTATTAAAAGTGTGTAGCAAATCGACAGGTGAGGGGCAGTTTTTATTGTTTTATATAAAGAAACAACACACAGCGCCTCATGCTATAACTCTTTTATAAGAAATGGAACAGATTTAATACTCACTGTGAAACACTGTTTCTTGAATACAGTGTTTTTTACACTAAGGTAAGATTGCATGATGTAAATAAGAAATCAAGAAAATAATGCAAACAGACCGCTTTCTCTTTGTAAGAAAAATGTGTAAGTGAGACATGATTATCATCAGAAACAGAAAGTCTTAATAACGTTAACGAAAGAAAAAAGTGATTTCTAATCAGCAGAGCTCACTGCAGGTGTGGTCACAGCACTTCTGATGTCCTGGACCCTGACCATCATGATAGTAGTACTCGGCACACATGTGGAGACCTCAGTGGACCCCTCGGGGGACTTTACAGATACACCAAAATAGAGAATATGATTAGTTACAAAATGCCTTTAACCACTTGAAAAGTGTTTAGGGAGTGTTAGCTACTTATCATTGTTCATATCTCACCCATGTAAGGCTCTATGCAATGACGCCCACATCCACTAAAGCAGCACTTCTCATTATCGGGGCAGTCAATGTCATTAGAGCAAGATTCAGCACACCTTCTGTCATCCAAGTGTCTGAGAGGACACACTCCCGGCTTCACTGAAAAAATAAGAAAACATTAAAGACAAAGAACTTTAACCAGAGAGTGTTACACTTTCCCTCTGCAAAATATCCCATGAGGCTATTAAACCCCAGTGACCATGTGGTTGTTTGCAGCATCCAAACAACTGCATGGTCATAAAGAAGAACCACTTTTCACAACATGATCCACAACTCATCATCTTTTATCCTCTCTTTTTTTTTTTTTTTGCCGTAAATGTACATCACATTATATGTATCATATTATATAAAATCTCGCATTTTATTGTATTTAGTAACTATTTGTACATAATTCAGAATTTAAGCGTTTTTTGTACACTATTTTTCATATTTATTTTTTGTTTTTTTATTATCTTAAAATTTTCTTAAAATAAAAATACTGTAACTACGTTACTGCTGTAACTTTTGAATTTCCCCAGTGTGGGATTAAATAAAGTCTATGTCGAGCTGTTTTATATGATGTGATACAACAGATATGCTGTAAACAGTCACTTTGTTCATTTCTCACCTATGTAAGGTGCCATGCATTCGTGTCCACATCCATTGGAGCAGCACTTCTTTTTATCAATGCAGTCGCTGTCTTTAGAGCAAGATTCTACACATGGTCCAAAGGCTGGGGGATGCCTAAGAGGACACACTCCTGGCTTCACTGAAAGGAAAATGAAGTCAGTATAAAGATATTTGGAAATATGGACTTGAAGCTGTAAAGCCAGAAAGAAGTGTGATCAGCTGTAGGAAATGAGGTATGAAGTCTGTGATTTGTGATCAAAAAATGAACCAAAATCTTATCTGAGAGTGTGTGACAAATATGAAACATTTTATTGTCTTTTTAAGCAGCTGTGCACTCAGCACTGTCGTCTGATTCAATAATCATTTCTACCCTATGACTCATTATTTAACTTTTTTTCCACCCTAGTGATCTTTAGTTCATGTTCTTAGCTCTCTGCTTTGCCCTGATTCTGTTTGCCAGTGGGAGGCTGCTGTACCTCATACTTGTGATCCAGATGATTTAACTGTAGTTTTAAGTCAAATTTACAATTTATTCTTTATATACATGATACAGATGATATAATAATATATGATGTCCTGTAGGTCATTTTCACTTTGGGGTGTTCTTTGCTACTTTGTTCTTTTTTCACCTGTATCTGGAGCCATGCACTCATGTCCACAACCGTTGGAGCAGCACTTCTCATTATCGTGGCAGTCACTGTCTGTAGAGCAAGACTCAACACATGGTCCAAAGGCTGCGGGAAGCCTGTGAGGACACACTCCTGGCTTCACTGAAAGGAAAACAAAGTCAGTTAGCAAATATGGACTTGACGCTGTAAAGTGAGAAAGAAGTGTGATCAGCTGTAGGAAATGAGGTATGAAGTCTGTGATTTGTGGTTGCCAAATTGGTTGCTTAACAAAAAGCAAATGAGAAAAAAAACCCCTACATATTTAGATATAATACAAAGCGAAGAAATCTGAGTAAAAAAAAAAAAGCCTGTAATTTTCAGCTCGTGCTGAAGATACCGTCAGAGTGTGCTAATGCACAAACTGTTGCCCATGTTTAGTCACTCCTGTGTGTACAAATAGTCCACAACCACAGGCCAGTGAGAGGATGCTGGGTCCTTGTGCCTGCAGAGTTACAGTCTCTCTGATACACTATCCTGCCAGACACGTTACAATAGTGTCGTGTATCGTAGTATCTTGCATTTACATGTTAGAAAATAAACTAGCCTGGTGAAAAAAAAATGTCCATGACCAACAGTGACTTCACTTTAACTTCACTTTGCTTTTGTTCTGCTATTTATTTTTAAGACAAAGACTTCATGCTGTTGTCTGCCAGTCTGTGTTGCAGTATTTTCTTGTGCTGCAGACTTAGATGCCTCTAAGCAAAATATCCCATGAAGTTTTTAAACCCTGACCTGCAAAAAATGAACACTTCATTCACTTCGTTAGCCCCAGCTGTCTTTTCCCTCATCCTTCTCTTTCCCTTCCTTCTTGATGACATTTATGCCCCATGACTCAATATTTCATTTTATTTTTCACACTAGTGATTTTTAGTTCATGTTCTTAGCTTTCTGTTTTGCCCTGATTCTGTTTGCCAGTGGGAGGCTCCTGTACTTCATACTGGTGATCCAGATGATTAAACTCTAGTTTTAAGTCAAATTTACATTTTATTCTTTATTCTCTTGCAAATTGCTCACTCTTTTTCTTCTTTCTGTTGTAGATGATATAATAAACAGATATCCTGTAGCTCATTTTCACTTTGTGGTGGTCTTTGCTACTTTGTTCATTTCTCACCTATGACTGGAGCCATGCACTCATGTCCACATCCGTTGGAGCAGCACTTCTCATTATCGTGGCAGTCACTGTCTTTAGAGCAAGATTCAGTACAATCTGCATGTATGTAGTACCTGACAGGACACACTCCTGGCTTTGCTATAAAAAAAAGAAGCAACATCCATTTAGACAAGGAGCTCTAGTAAATGCAAATGTGGCTTTTATCAGAAGAAACTTAATTTTTTTTTACTACTTCTAGTACTTTTATTTAATGAGATTGTTCACACACACTCTTAAGAAGACATTAAACACTGTAACATGTACTGAAAACAGGAGGGACACAGACTTTTTCACCATCATAGTTACACCATATGTGGTCTCTACAACAGCTGTCATTCCCATACGTTACAGAGCAAGATTAAGGTGCCATAGGTTTCTCCTGATTTTAGAAACAATCAATAAGTAGACAGATTGTAAACTCAATACAAATCAAGACAAAGCAAACTCACCCGTTAAAATGCCACTTCTTCTCAAAGCATGTGCGCAAAAAAAAGTGCCAAAGTCCGGAAATGCACAAAGGGCTACAATCAACACATAAACTGTAGATGTCCATTTGTCCATGTTCACCTCTTGCTCCAAAGATTGTGCACAACCACTGACTGAACAGGCCAGTTAAAGGATGCCAGATCCTTGTGTGTTTAGAGTTTTATTCTCTCTGATAAGGTGTCATATCAGGCACATTTAAGGTTGATTTCTTTGTTCTTTTTACTGAAATGATGATATGAATCTTGTGTTTGCATATTAGTAATACAACAAGACAGGCTTCAGTATCTTCTTTATCCAGCATGACAACAACCACATGGTCATAAAGAAGATTAACACCGCTTCAATGTTAACTTTTCATACCAATGTACCTTGTTGGCATCCAAGGTTTGTCATTCCTTAGAAATAACATATTTTTCCTTGTACTCTGAAATCTAATAGTTAATCTCATGTTCAGTACTTTATGTCCTTGTTAATGTTTTTAAAATCATTTGTTACTTGTTTTGTTTGTTTAGTCTTATTTTTATCACTAGGATTTTTTTTATCCCTCAGGGTTTTATAGGTATCCCTTGGGTCTGTTCACCTCTTACTAGAACTTCATTCTGTCTCAACTAATCTATACAAGTGAGATTACTATTTTATAGATAACAAATGAATACACTAAGATTAATCCAGTCCACATACATGCATTTTAAATATTTTTTTCCCTTTCATATTTTGTTGGTTCAGCATTTTGATTACATCTCCAAACACGCTTGTTGCACACTGCTCACTTTTTCTTCTTCTATCTGTTGTAGATTATTCTTCTGTCTCTATGAAACATCAGAAACATCACTATATGATATCATACCCATGAACCATGATAGAAGTAATATATTATGTCATTAATTTGTCAATGAGTCTGCACAATTGTATTTTGTTTCTGCATGAGCTGACACACAGCCTAGTCTGTATTAGATTTCTGATCACTCTGCTGTGAGACTGGACTGCCAGATTATCTGATTCGGTCCCCTGATTGTGATGAAGTGGTGCCAGCACACATAATCTACTGTACTGTGCCATGATGTACAGTACCACGTCAAAACATAAAGAATGCTTAAACAAAGCATGTCTAAGCATTTTTTATGGAGTAAAATGTAGCCCAAAGTAATTAAAAGTTAAGAAATATTCCCAACAAAAACAAATAAAATTAATCATTAATTATTACAGTATATTAGTATGTTTAAATAATAATACAATTTCATTTAAATTAGCACATGTCAAGATAAATATCACAGAGTCAAGTCAACTTTATTTGTATAGCACATTTGAAAGACATCAAGTGTCAGCCAAAGTGCTGAAAAGAAGAACAAAGTAGTTAAAATAAAATAAAAGATTAAAATGAATTATCTCAAAAGATTACCAAAAGTCCATATACATGCACACATATCTATATACAAATGCCTATACAAAAATGTATAGCATATACATGTGCAGTATCTCAGCTGTCCTGGGCAGAGATCTTGGATGTTGTTCCTGGGATCTGCTGGAGCCACTCACCCAGCTTGAGGGTCACTGCACCAAGTGCTCCAATTACCACTGGGACTACTGTTGCCTTCATCCTCCACATCTTCTCAGCCCTTTGTACTTCTCGAGCTTCTCGTGTTCCTTCTTCCTGATGTTGCTGTCTCTCTGTATTCAATTCAATTCAATTTTATTTATATAGCGCCAAATCACAACAAAAGTCGCCTCAAGGCGCTTTATATTGTACAGTAGATCACACAATAATAAATCACTACATCCATTACTACAGCCGACTTCCTCTGCTTGTCCACCACTACTACGTTCGGTTGGTTAGCCATCACTAGTTTATTTTTCTGTATATGGAAGTCCCACAGGATCTTAGCTCGGTCATTATCGACCACCCTGTGGGGTATGTCCTATTTTGACCTCGTATACTATGCCAGTCACTTGGTTATGGCATTCCATGTATGCTCTGCCAGCTAGCATCTTGCACCCCACTGTTATGTGCTGGATTGTCTCAGGGGCATCTTTGCGCAGCCTGCATCTGGGGTCTTGCCTGGTGTGGTAGACCCCAGCCTCTATGGATCTTGTACTTAGAGCTTGTTACTGTGCCGCCATGGTCAGTTCCTCTGTGCTGTGTTTCAGTCCAGCTTTGTCCTGCCACTGGTAGGATTTATGGATGTCAGCCACTTCTATCTGCCGGTGGTACATACCGTGCAGGGGCCTTTCATTCCATGATGGTTCCTCCTCTTGCTCCTTTTCTTACTCTACTTTCTGCTGCCTGAGGTATTCACTAAGCACGCAGTCGGTTGGGGCCATCTTCCTGATGCACTCATGGATGTTTGATATCTCATTCTGGACAGTGGTTCTGACACGCGCCAGTCCTTTAATGCCTGACACAAGCTTCAGTGAGGTACTGAGGGAGGTTATTGGCCGGTAGTTCGATGAGACCGGTCCTTTCTGGGGATACTTGGGGGGAATACTGGGGATCTGGCAGTTGGTCCATTTGTGCTGCCAGACGCTCATAGAGTGCAGTCAGCTTCTTCAGCCAGTAGGCATAAATCATGCCCAATTCTTTATGCTGGAGGGCCTTTCTTGGATGTCCGGATCCTGTTCAGGGAGGTTCTCCCATATGTTATTCCAGTATTGCTCTTTCTTCTGTCTTGGTGCAGCTGCTGTTCTCATATTGTACCTCTGCCATTGAGAATACACCTTGGATGGTTCACTGCTGCCTTCTTGGTCTTGATCTCAGCTTCTACTCTCCTTCTCCATGAGGATCACTGCTCCTTGTGACTGTTTGTCTTATAGCATCTCCAAGATCACTGCTGCTATGTTGTAGATCAGTGATCTACAACACAGATCACACACACACACAGAGAGAGTCCTCTTCACACACTAAGGTCAATTATGGTGTTCCACAGGGTTCAGTGCTAGGACTAATTCTATTTACATTATACATGCTTCCCCTAGGCAGCATCATTAGAAGACATAGCATAAATTTTCACTGCTATGCAGATGACACCCAACTCTATCTGTCCATGAAGCCAGGTAACACACACCGATTAGTTAAACTGCAGGAATGTCTTAAAGACATAAAGACCTGGATGGCCGCTAACTTTCTGCTTCTTAATTCAGATAAAACTGAGGTTATTGTACTCGGCCCTGAAAATCTTAGAAATATGGTATCTAACCAGATTCTTACTCTGGATGGCATTACCTTGGCCTCCAGTAACACTGTGAGGAACCTTGGAGTCATTTTTGAACAGGATATGCCCTTCAGCGCACATATTAAACAAATATGTAAGACTGCTTTCTTCCATTTGCGCAACATCTCTTTTTTTTCTTTTCTTTTTTTAAACCTGTCCCGTTTGGTTCTTTTGCCATCAGAATTATTGTCTAAAGGCGAAGAAAGATGCCCAACGGATTTACTTTACCAAATGGACCATCCCAGCCTTGCCGTAATGGTCCATTTGATTTACCTTTTATTGTTTATTTTATTTTATTTTATTTTATTTTTTTACTTGCTAGATACGGGACAGGGGAAAAGAAAAGGGAGAAAGAAAGAGGGGAAAAAAAAAAAACAGCAGAGAAGAGGGACGGGGATAAAGGGCAAAAAACAAAAACCAACAAAATAAGCAGACAAAAAATACATATATCGATCACCTGGATCACCTGTTGAGAAAGAAAAAAGAAAACAAGCAGAAGAAAACGAGAGTAATAGAATAAACAACATCACAATGATATATGGGAATATAACACTAAATACTTAATATTAAACATTATTGTGCAGCACGTAAGATCGACAGCGCACAGTGTGCTTTGAGGTAGGAGCCAAAAAGGGTGTAGTTTGTGTGTGTGATCACCTGTGTGTACACCTGTGAGCATGAGCGCGCTTGTATTTAAAAGGTTCCTTAATGTAATGATCTGCTAGAGGGTGTGGGGGGCCACAGTCCCATCCTCCAGGGCATGAAGCAGGTATGGAGGAGATCAAAACTCCAGACATCCAGAGGCCCCCAGAACACAAGAGACCAAGGAAGACCAACAGAGGGGCAGCCGCGCCACTATCCCAGAAAGAGCTGAGGAGAGTCCCAGATGAGGGATCACTCAGCAGCCGCGGAGCAGAAGCCAGGGGGGGTTGCAGTGACGTGCCCGTGAGCTCCGCCGGCAGCCAGCTGTGCCTGAGTGACCGAGCCCCAGGCCGAGAGGCTGAGGGCACCCCACCCCCGAAGTGGCCCGAGCGAGCCCCAGGTTCCAGGCCCCGATAAACAGCCACCAAGGAGTGAGCCGGTGTGTACCCGGACGCCCACCCCCGGACACAAAGAACCACCAACGCACCGATGTCTGAGGGCGTCTGCCACCGGCAGGGGAAGTGGTGGGGGGAGATAGGCCTCCAAACCTTGGAGGGCCTGAGATGTCCCCAGAGAGGTGGCGTCTGATACCCAACCTGACATATAGACACAGACATACAGGCACACTCAAATACAAACATCCATTCCCACCCTCATGCTCTCATAGGCAATTACTCCACACTCAACCAACGTGGAGACAGACATAAAGAGACGCTGTACACACAATCACACTCCCCAAGCGTACTCTAAGAACCGGGTCTAGGTACCCTTGCCCCTGGAGGGGGAAACTGCACCCAGACCCAGGTGGTGTTACCCTTTTCCCTGCAGTGGGGAGAAGCAGACTGCCCCGACTCCGCAGCAGCAGGGAGGCCCCACACACCAGACCCCAGTCATTTGCGCAACATCTCTAAAATTAGAAATATCCTGTCTCAGAGTGACGCTGAAAAACTAGTTCATGCATTCATTACTTCCAGGCTGTCCTAAAAACTCGCTGAAAAGTCTTCAGCTAATCCAAAATGCTGCAGCAAGAGTCCTGACAGGGACTAGAAAAAGAGAGCATGTTTCTCCTGTTTTGGCTTCCCTTCATTGGCTTCCTGTTAAATCCAGAATTGAATTCAAAATCCTGCTCCTCACATACAAGGTCTTAAATAATCAGGCCCCATCTTATCTTAATGACCTTGTAGTACCATATCACCCTATTAGAGCACTTCGCTCTCGCTCTGCAGGCCTACTTGCTGGAGTTTTTCCTTCCCACTGTCGCCAAAGTGCTTGCTCATAGGGGGTCATATGATTGTTGGGTTTTTCTCTGTATTTATTATTGTGCGATCTACTGTACAATATAAAGCGCCTTGAGGCGACTTTTGTTGTGATTTGGCGCTATATAAATAAAATTGAATTGAATTGAATTGAATTGATGGCTGCAGTAGCGATGGTGGGGGTGATTATATCTCGACCCTGGTGTGTAGCGTTACCAATACGCTATCCAGCTGCTACACACACACACACACACACACACACACACACACACACACACACACACACACAGATGCTGTATTTAAAGAAATTAGATTATAACCTATGGAGAACTGACATTGTACAGGGCAGGTGGTCAACGCGTGAAGTACAGTGAATTTTTTGAGGAACTTGAGTGTATACATGTTTTTTTAACATTAAAAAGTAAATAAGTAAATAAGTTACATTTTTTAAATTCAGCTGGTAATGTCCGACAATTATATTTACGGTCCAGAATCACTGGAACTAGTGTGGACATCCAAAAGCTGAAATACAGTTCCATTTACTTATCCAGTAAATCTATCTACAACTGCAGTCATGTGAAAAACTAAACTTATGCACCTTTACTGCTTACACAGGAATTAAAAGGTTAAGTAGCAGCCAGGGGCTGATAATCAAATGCACTTGATTAACTGGTGATCAGCAAATGTGATCATCCCTATAAAAGCAGAAGGTTTTGGCAGTTTGCAGTATAGCCATAATAATAGTGGTTTACATAGTTGTCTAACAAGTCATAGATGCCCAGTTTGATCTAAGGAGAGGATACAAATCCCCTGAGGGTTGCATGAGGAGCGGTATAAAAATCTGCCGAATCAAATATGCAGAGGCACAGATTGTGGAAACCTCTTGAGACAAGGAAGCAGCAAGAGTAGCTGTTTTTTCTGCTCTGGAGCAGGTATGTGTTAAAACAATGCTAGTCATTCACCCCGAGGTCTGACCATGCAATGTTCAGAGAAATTCCAAAAAACCCAAGAGCTACAACTCAGACTCTACAGGCCTCATTTAGCATTTTAAATGTTAAAGTTCATGACAGCACAGTTAAAAAATGGCTGAACATGATATGCTCATTTGGAAGGACTGCCAAGAGAAAGTCTCTTCTTTCTAAAAAGAAAAGGGCACGGCTTAGGTTTGCAAAGTTGCATTCGAATAAAACACAAAACTTCTGAAAAAACTGCCCAGATGAGATTAAAGTAAAGATGCCTGGCCATAATGCATGGCACCCTGTTTGGTGAAAAACAACACAGCAGACCAGCACAAACACCTCATAGCAACTGTCAAGCATAGTGGTGTACGAATGATGTTGCAGTCACTGAACCAATCATGAATTCCTGTAAAAAACTTTGACATGACTGTGAAAGTGTAGCAGCCAGCCTCCATGACTCAGCTTCCACAGAAATGACAGATTCACCCAAAACACCACCAATATCAGGCAAAGGGGAAATATTTGTAACATTTATATAATGATCTTTTTTTTACTCCAGTGTTGTAGAATTACAAGTAGCTTCTTTCTAACAGTGACTACAGTCTTAAAATTTATTAAATCTAAAAGAATAAAAAATAAACAATTTACTAGATGACTAAAGTTTTTACATTATCTTTATCTTTCCTATGAAAACAGATTAAATACAAGCAAAACTAAACAAGCACAGTTCATACTAAGATACAAAATATCTACATAGTGATTTTTTGTCCACCTGAATTTTAAAATAGTTAAAATATAAAAAAAAAAAAAACATCAGAAAAGTTTCCATCAATCTGTCTCACCAGAGTGTTTGAGATTTTCCACTTCCTTCCTCAGGTTCTCTACTTCTTGGACGGTTCCCTGAAGCTCAGATCCTGAGATTAAAAGCACATTTTTAATTCTGTGGACCACAAATATGCTTGGTGCCAATTTGTGTCTATTCATATTAACATTCAGTAAAGTCAAAGATGAAGTATGTTACCAAAATCTATGGGTATAAATAACAGGTAACTGACATTGGTGGTCAACTTCCTTCAAGTTAACACTGAGACTCTGACTTTCCAGTCTCCTCTCAGCAGCCTCCAACCTTTCCAGCAGTGTGGCCCTCTCCACCAGTAAATAAGCCACTATCTCTTCTTTTTTCTTTTCTTTTTTTTTTCCCGACCAGCTGTCCCGTTTGGTTCTTTTGCCATCAGAATTATTGTCTGAAGGCAAAGAGAGAAGCCCAACGGAATTACTTTACCAAGTGGACCATCCCTGCCTTGCCGTATTGGTCCATTTGATTGACCTTTGTTGTTATTATTATTATTATTATTATTTTTATTTTTATTTCAGTTGTTACAGATGGAACAGACATGACCGGGGAGAGGGAGGGAAACAAAGACAGCGGGCAAGAGGAGTAGTGATGAAGGGCAAAGAAAAGGGAAAAGAATGTTAGTTCATAGCGTCTTTAAGGATTTCTCATTTCTCAGGTCATACTCGAAAACTGTAGAGGGCGACAAATGTTTGACAACTCGAAGACTCCTTGACGAACAACTTCATTGCTTGAGACTAGAGTTAAAGTATTTGCACATCAAAACCTCAACAAAAATTACTCTAGTAGTATGTCCATCCACATTTTATTCGGCCTTTGACGCACATTTCAGAGTTTTCTGCAGTGTTATAAATGATATGACTTTATTATGACTACTTACTAAACTTTATACAGTAGTTCAAGTAGATCATCCAACATTAAAACATTATTTACATCTTTAATAAACTGGTGCTACATATAGTAACATAGAGTAATATATCATTCAATCTGTGTCATGATGTTGTTGTTTTTATGAGGAATTTATCTTTACTTCTAGTTTGGACTATTTTCTTTACTCTCTCTCTCTCTCTCTCTCTCTCTCTCTCTCTTTTTCTGTGTGTGTGTGTGTGTGTGTGTGTGTGTGTGTGTGTGTGTGTGTGTGTGTGTTTGTGGCTTCTCTTCTGATACTCTGAGTTGTTCCCACTTCCCACACCACAAAGACATGCATGAGGTCGGATTCACTGGTGATTCTAATCTGACCGTAGGCGTGAATATGTTTCTTTACATAAATATGATACAATATGACAATATTACATCAATAATAGCATGTAAAGTTGGAAGAAAAAGAACTAAGAAATATGTCAAATAGGAACACTGAAACATGTTCTCCACCTGGTGGTGAAAAGAAGCAGCTGCATGAACTCCGAACTCATGAACTTTCAATCCAGTCCACATATCACTACAGGTTCTTGATAAATTTTGGCCTGTCAAAATGTGGCATGCACCGTGATGTGCACCCCAAAGCTCACCTTCACAGCACCTTTAAGCTAACAAGCATTACTGACAGAAGGCTACAAAAATGAAAGCTGAAGTTAAACGCAGACAAGTTCAGCTCAAGTGGGAGACTGGCTATCATGCAACTTTAAAGACTGTAAAGAAAGGTCTGTGTATTCATTTGCAGGTCAATATATGTCATGCAAGGAAGAAAAAGATTTATTACTTTACCTTTAGATCAGGATGTGTTTTGTTATATTTAATATCTCATTCTACCAGTGGCTCCCAAATCAAGCTTGTTAAAACAGGTTGCTGTGAGGTGGCTGTATGATAGCCTTGTTGTTGAATATATGATATGCTCATTTTGCTTGACTAAATGGTATAAAGCCTAAGAAGTTCTTTTGATGGCTGTTTGGCTGAGGGTTGTGTGTGAGCCAAACTGTACATGCAAAAGCTACATGAGACATATATTTTTGATGAAAATAAACTATATAAGACAACCCCTTCATTTTATTTATTTATTTATTTTTTCCCAGAATGGCCTTTAGTGAATTCCATCCAATACAAAAATGTGTGCTCATGGTTGGCTGTCAGACAGATGTATTATTTAGACTATACACCAAAACATTGTGCATCAGAATTTTTTTAAAATAAAAAACACATTTGGTGCAGTTCTCCAAAACAGTTTGAATTTCTGACTGAGGGTCTGTCACACTGGGAAAAGCCTTCTACTGGGTTCCAACACTGGTTCCACAGACATTTCCAGTCCCATCTTCTTAGCATCGTTCTGACCTATCCATCCTGTTGCTGCTGATGCTCTGCTGTGGCTTGCACTCCTTCAGTACATGCTCCTTGACTGTCCTCATCTCTTATCTTTATCCAGAGTGAGCAGGTGTGGATAATTTCTTTGATTAGTCACTGGTAGGTAAATGTAACAACCTCAAAATAAATGCAAAATATATACAAACATACATAAAACTATACTATAAAACCAAACCAACAAAGCACACAGTATAAAAACATTAAAACTACTTCCACGCTGAAATATAAAGATACCGATTTAGTACCTGACAATCTGGCAAGTCAGAAAGAATGAATACATAAAAAACCCTGTCAGTGTCATGCTTTATTTACTGTTCTCAGTTCATGGGGGGTTTTTTTGTTTCTCATTAGTCCATAAACACTAGAAGGCAACAAATTGACTGGATTTTTTTCATTCCTCCTAAAATGTGAACTACAATAGCAAAAAAAGTGTTGTTCACTGTATTTGTTCTGAGGACATTTGTATTTCTGATCATCAGTTTTCTTTTTCACTTGTCCTTTGTTGTGTCTCTGTCTCCTGTTTGCTACATGGTTCGCTCTTCTTCTACTACTGTTAAATATTCTGACACTTTTAATGCATTTTTAATTCCTCATGACAATGCTGATCTCTCAACAGTTTTTTTTTTTTGCAAAATGTTTTATTTAACAATTTTTTTTTTCATCAAAATGTGTGTCTTGTTATAGCCAGGTTAGCTGCTGTTTTAACTCTTCTCCCTGGATAAATGCCAGTACTTGCTGTTTAATGTATTCTTGTTGAAAAGTTGAATGCTTGTAGAAATCAACTCGTTAAACACTCACCTCCTTCATTTAAATAATCTTTTAGTTTATTATAAAAGTTCAGTGACCCATGCAAGGGTTGACCCTTGTTGTGAGGCACAAAAAAATGTGTTTTTGAAGACCTACCTCAATTTAAAACTGGCAATGGCCTTAGATTATCTCGTTTACTTATGTTAGGTGTGTGTGTGTGTGTGTGTGTGTGTGTGTGTGTGTGTGTGTGTGTGTGTGTGTGTGTGTGTGTGTGTGTGTGTTGGGTCCTTAATGCTACAACCCTCTATTAATTACTTCTTTCCCAGTTGATTGATATATGTTTCAAGCTGGATCAAAACAAGTGCACCTTCCTGATAGTCTGGTGGGAATTTTAAAAATAGCTTAGTTTTCACCTATCTCATGTAAACTAAGACCGGTTTGAAATGATCCAGATATTTGTCAGAAAAAAAATAAAATAAAGAAATTTCAGTTGTGGCACAAGAAAGGGATAAAAAACTCATTAAGGTGAAGGAGCAGTCATTGTAGATAAAAGGGGTAGCTCTTTACCAAATATTTATTTTGCACTGATTTTAGTTACATTTTTGAATGTTAAATACAATTACTTGAGAGTACTTGAAATATTGCATTGGATTTGCTGAATTATTACATTAGTAAAACATCAATTTTAAACACTTTCAAGCAAATACACAGTGCTGACCAAAGTGTGGGCCACACCTTATACATTTTTTTTCTGAATTCATGGGTTTTTCAGTCCAGTTGTCACAGGTGTACAAAATCAAGCACGGAGCCATGAAGTCAGCCTTTACAAACACTTTTGATAGAATGACTTCTTCTAAAATCCAGTTTTTAGACTCAAGTAAGAAACAAAGTGTTTTGATCATCCTTCTAGATAATTTTGTGTTCTGACAATAAGCACTTTCCATTCTTGTTACATTTTAACCCTTCCTTTTGCAGGGAAATAAACCCAAAACCCCACAGAGTTTTGAAATTAGAGACCCATTAAAATGTATAGCAAATCAACAGGGATTTTTTTTTATTATTGGTTTATATATAGAAAAAAACCACACAATTCATCAATCTATAACTCTTTAATTAGAAATGGAACAGATATACTATTCATAATGAAACACTGTTTCTTGAATACACACTGAAGTAAGATTGCATGTTATCAATTAGAGAACAAGAACAAACTGCAAACAGACTGTTTTTTCTTTGTAAGTTTTTGAAAAAACAAGAGAGACATGATTATCATCAGAAACAGAAAGTCTTCATCACATTAAAAAGAAAAGAAAAGAGTGATTTGGATTGATTTGCAGAGATTGGCACAGTAAGTTTAATGATGTTTGTTATAGAGTGACTGGGTACTTTCTAATCAGCAGAGCTCACTGCAGATGTGATCACAGCACTTCTGATGTCATGGACCCTGACCATCATGATGGCAGCACACGTGGGGGCGCTTCAGACAAGGGCCACTGGCAAGACTTTACAGATACACCAAAGTCGAGAATATGATTAGTTACAAAATGCCTTTAACAACTTGAAAAGTGATTAGGGAGTGTTTGCTCCTTTGTTCATATCTCACCCAGGTAGGGCTCTATGCAATGACGACCACATCCACTGAAACAGCACTTCTCATTATTGGGACAGTCACTGTCATAAGAGCAAGATTCAACACACGATCCAAAGGCTACATGGGGAAGCCTGCGAGGACACACTCCTGGTTTTGCTGAAAGGAAAAATAAATCAGCATTGAGAAGAAATCTAACCAAAGAGTGCAGTAAGTTCGGCCTTTACTTAAATTTTCTTTGAGTAAAGTATTTTTAGACTACTTATCATTTTTTAAACTGATAAGATTTACTCAAAGATTTAATCCATACCCTCTTAAGAAGAAACATTGCAACACTTACTGAAAACAGTAGGAACACAGACTTCTTCACCATTATAGACACAGCATATATGATCTGTGGGACAGTCCTTACAACCCTTACGTGACAGAGCAAAATTAAGATGCTGTGGACATTCTGGTTTTGGAGGAAGCACTAAAGCAGAAAAGGACATGAAAGGATATCAGAGTTATGATGCTGTGTGATTGCCAGTTTGGCTGTTTAATGAAACACATCAAACATGCACATTTCAGAAATCAATCGTAAGCAGTAGATTATAATCTGAACACATCTGTTTCAAAAGAAACTTGCTTGTTAAAATGTCACCAGGTCAAATTGAAAAATATCTTTATACACTCAATTAGCCGGAGCTGTCGTTTCACTCATCCTCCTCTTTCCCTGTCCTCACCCTAGTGAAATTTGACTTCATATTCTTATCAATAAAACAGATATCATGGAGAACATTGTTACTTTGGGGTTGTCTTTGCTGCTTTGTTCATCTCTCACCTGAGACTGGTGCCATGCATTCACGTCCACATCCACTGGAGCAGCACTTCTCATTTTCGGGACAGTCACTGTCATAAGAGCAAGATGCAAAACACGGTCCAAAGGCTACAGGCAGAAGCCTGCGAGGACACACTCCTGGTTTTGCTGAAAGGAAAAATAAATCAGTATACAAAAAGAAATCAAACGAAAGAGTGTAACAAATTTGGCCTTTACTCAGTTTTTCTTTGAATAAAGTATTTTTAGACTACTTATCACTTTTTACCCTGATAAGATTTACTCAAAGATTTAATCCACACCCTCTTAAGAAGAAACATTGCAACACTTACTGAAAACAGTAGGAACACAGACTTCTTCACCATTATAGACACAGCATATGTGGTCTGTGGGACAGTCCTTACAACCCTTACGTGACAGAGCAAAATTAAGATGCTGTGGACATTCTGGTTTTGGAGGAAGCACTAAAGCAGAAAAGGACATGAAAGGATATCAGAGTTATGATGCTGTGTGATTGCCAAATTGGCTGTTTAATGAAACACACCAAGGATGCATATTTCAGAAAGAAACCAGTAGATTATAAGTTGAACACGTCTGAGTCAAAAGAAACTTGCTTGTTAAAATGTCACCAGGTCAAATTAAAAAATATCTTTATACACTCAATTAGCCGGAGCTGTCTTTTCACTCATCCTCCTCTTTCCCTGTCCTCACCCTAGTGAAATTTGACTTCATATTCTTATCAATAAAACAGATATCATGGAGATCATTGTTACTTTGGGGTTGTCTTTGCTGCTTTGTTCATATCTCACCCAGGTAGGGCTCTATGCAATGACGACCACATCCATTGGAGCAGCACTTCTCATTATTGGGGCAGTCACTGTCATAAGAGCAAGATGCAACACACGGTCCAACCTCTGACCGCATGAGAGGACACACTCCTGGTTTTGCTGAAAGAAGAAATAAATCAGCATTGAAAAGAAATCTAACCAAAAAGGGTAACAAATTTGGCCTTTACTCAATTTTTCTTTGAATAAAGTATTTTTTCAAAGTGTTTTTGTAGCAGCTCCCAAACTGTGGAACGATCTGCCTTTAGACATTAGACAGGCCTCTTCTCTGTCTGTTTTTAAGTCACTCTTGAAAACCCACCTCTTTACCCTGGCCTTTGACACCACACGAGATGTTGTTTTTTACATTTTATTTTTACTTTAGTTGTTTTTAGTTAATTCTATGCTGTTTTATCTTGTTTTCTTTTTAATAAAGGGCTGTTTTAATTTTAATGTATTATGTGTTTTATTTATTAATTCACAGTGGCTTGCAAAAGTATTCGGCCCCCTTGAACTTTCCTACATTTTGTCACATTACAGCCACAAACATGAATCAATTTTATTGGAATTCCACATGAAAGATCAATACAAAGTGGTGTACACGTGAGAAGTGGAACGAAAATCATACATGATTCCAAAACTTTTTTTTACAAATAAATAACTGCAAAGTGGGGTGTGCGTAATTATTCAGCCCCCTTTGGTCTGAGTGCAGTCAGTTGCCCATAGACATTGCCTGATGAGTGCTAATGACTAAATAGAGTGCACCTGTGTGTAATCTAATGCCAGTACAAATACAGCTGCTCTGTGACGGCCTCAGAGGTTGTCTTAGGCTACGTTCACACTGCAGGCGAAAGCGCATCAAATCCGATTTTTTTGACCCTATGCGACCCATATCCGATCATGGTATGACAGTGTGAACGGCACAAATCCGATATTTTCAAATCCGACCTGGGTCACTTTCGTATGTGGTACTGAATCCGATACATATCCGATGTTTTAGAAAGCGACTGCTGTTTGAACGGTCATGTCGCATTAAATCCGTCTTTTACGTCACTGACACAAGACAGACGCAAATTATCAGCGCCCGAGAAGACATCGCGAACGCTTCCTGGCCATCCAGTGTAGATGTTAGTGAAACTGTTGGGAAGACAACGTGAACATTTTATTTGTACTGTATAATCTGCAGATTCTGACAGAAATCTGCAACTATCCTTTGAAGCACCGCTCCTCTCTAAAACAGCAATAAGGATAATTATTAGGTTATTTACATTATTATGTAAATAACAAAATAACTTAAAGCAAAATTTGGGAAACGTAAAGTCCGAAGTGTTTATATTAAGGGCCATCAGTCAAACAATATTGTTTGCTCTGGGTTTAAACAGCGCGGTGTGTGTGACGTCTTCTTTGCGCATGCGGGCCGCTTTGAGCGTTCACACTAGAGCGCGTTTGCTGTCGCATTTTATTTGTAGTGTGAACAAGCAGACAAAAAAATCGGAATTGAGCATTAAGACCTGCAGTGTGAACGTAGCCTAAGAGAATATTGGGAGCAACAACACCATGAAGTCCAAAGAACACACCAGACAGGTCAGGGATAAAGTTATTGAGAAATTTAAAGCAGGCTTAGGCTACAAAACGATTTCCCAAGCCTTGAACATCCCACGGAGCACTGTTCAAGCGATCATTCAGAAATGGAAGGAGTATGGCACAACTGTAAACCTACCAAGACAAGGCTGTCCACATAAACTCACAGGCTGAACAGGGAGAGCGCTGATCAGAAATGCAGCCAAGAGGCCCATGGTGACTCTGGACGAGCTGCAGAGATCTACAGCTCAGGTGGGGGAATCTGTCCATAGGACAACTATTAGTCGTGCACTGCACAAAGTTGGCCTTTATGGAAGAGTGGCAAGAAGAAAGCCATTGTTAACAGAAAACCATAAGAAGTCCCGTTTGCAGTTTGTCACAAGCCATGTGGGGGACACAGCAAACATGTGGAAGAAGGTGCTCTGGTCAGATGAGACCAAAATGGAACTTTTTGGCCAAAATGCAAAATGCTATGTGTGGCAGAAAACTAACACAGCACATCACTCTGAACACACCATCCCCACTGTCAAATATGGTGGTGGCAGCATCATGCTCTGGGGGTGCTTCTCTGCAGCAGGGACAGGGAAGCTGGTCAGAGTTGATGGGAAGATGGATGGAGCCAAATACAGGGCAATCTTAGAAGAAAACCTCTTGGAGTCTGCAAAAGACTTGAGACTGGGGCGGAGGTTCACCTTCCAGCAGGACAACGATCCTAAACATAAAGCCAGGGCAACAATGGAATGGTTTAAAACAAAACATATCCATGTGTTAGAATGGCCCAGTCAAAGTCCAGATCTAAATCCAATCGAGAATCTGTGGCAAGACCTGAAAACTGCTGTTCACAAACGCTGTCCATCTAATCTGACTGCGCTGGAGCTGTTTTGCAAAGAAGAATGGGCAAGGATTTCAGTCTCTAGATGTGCAAAGCTGGTAGAGACATACCCTAAAAGACTGGCAGCTGTAATTGCAGCAAAAGGTGGTTCTACAAAATATTGACTCAGGGGGCTGAATAATTACGCACACCCCACTTTGCAGTTATTTATTTGTAAAAAATGTTTGGAATCATGTATGATTTTCATTCCACTTCTCACGTGTACACCACTTTGTATTGGTCTTTCACGTGGAATTCCAATAAAATTGATTCATGTTTGTGGCTGTAATGTGACAAAATGTGGAAAGTTCAAGGGGGCTGAATACTTTTGCAAGCCACTGTATTTTTGCTGTTTTCTGTCATTCTATTGTTTTTAACTTATTTTCTGTACAGGACTTTGGTCCTGTGCTGGGTATTTTAAAGTGCTTTATAAATAAAATTGGATTGGATGTATTTTAGACAACTTATCTTTTTTTTTTTTTAAACTGAGAACATTCACTCAAAGATTTAATCCACACCCTCTTAAGAAGAAATTAAACATTGCAACACTTACTGAAAACAGTAGGAACACAGACTTCTTCACCATTATAGACACAGCATATGTGGTCTGTGGGACAGTCCTTACAACCCTTACGTGACAGAGCAAAATTAAGATGCTGTGGACATTCTGGTTTTGGAGGAAGCACTAAAGCAGAAAAGGACATGAAAGGATATCAGAGTTATGATACTGTGTGATTGCCAGTTTGGCTGTTTAATGAAACGCATCAAACATGCACATTTCAGAAAGCAACCGTAAGCAGCTGAAAATCTGAACACGTCTGTGTCAAAAGAAACTTGCTTGTTAAAATGTCACCAGGTCAAATTGAAAAATATCTTTATACACTCAATTAGCTCCAGCTGTCTTTTCACTCATCCTCCTCTTTCCCTGTCCTCACCCTAGTGAAATTTGACTTCATATTCTTATCAATAAAACAGATATCATGGAGAACATTGTTACTTTGGGGTTGTCTTTGCTACTTTGTTCATATCTCACCTATGACTGGCGCCATGCATTCACTTCCACATCCATTGGAGCAGCACTTCTCATTATTGGGACAGTCACTGTCACAAGAGCAAACTTCAACACACGGTCCAAAGGCTACACGGGGAAGCCTGCGAGGACAAACTCCTGGTTTTGCTGAAAGGAAAAATAAATCATCATTGAGAAGAAATCTCGTCTTTGCTACTTTGTTCATTTCTCACCCAGGTAGGGCTCTGTGCAATGACGACCACTCCATTGGAGCAGCACTTCTCATTATTGGGGCAGTCACTGTCATAAGAGCAAGATGCAACACACGGTCCAACCTCTGACCGCATGAGAGGACACACTACATTGTGCCACTTCAGAAGGAAGACACACCTCTTCACCATTATAGACACAGCATGTGTGGTCTCTAGGACAGTCCTTACAACCCTTCTGTGTTAGAGCAAGATTCAGGCGCCATGGGCATTCTCCTGATTTTGAATGAATCCCAGATAAAGAGGCAGTAAAGCAGAAAAGGATGTGGGTCAGCTGTGGTAAATGAGGTAACAGTTATGATGCTGTTTGGCCATCAATTCTCTCCATGATTAAATAATCAAACATGCACATTACAGAAAGAAGCAATACTTAAAAGAAACGTACCTATTAAAATGTCAGGTCTCACCAAAGAAAAAACAGTGCCAAAGTGCACCAATGCACAAAGTGCTACAATCAATACACAAACTGTAGACGAGCCTTTGTCCATGTTCAACTCTTCCTCAAAAGACTGTGCACAATCACTGAGTGAGCAGGCCAGTTAAAGGATGCTGGATCATTGTGCTCTTATGTTCCCTCTGATAAGGTGTCATATCAGGCACATTTATTTTTTTTTTGTTCTTTGTTGCTCAAATAACAATATGAATCTTTTTGCATATTAGTAATACAGCTAGTCAGTTTTTAAAAATATTTATTATCCAGTATGACAACAACCACATGGTCATAAAGAAGAGTAACGCCACTATTTCCCAGTGTTAACTGTTTTATACTTAAATACCTTGTTGGTACCGAGATTTTTAAAAGTTCTTAGAGATAACGTATTGTGACTGCCCTGCTCATTGTTTATTTTTCTGTTCATGTGGTTCAGATGGGACCAGACTGTGCCTTTAGATAAGGAGGAGTCAACTTAATATGACGTTTATATAACAAAATTATCTTTAAATATAAAGTTCTTTATCTTCTTTTTATTGTTGTTTTTTCTCATTTTTCTCCCTCAGGGTTGTATAGGTATACCATGTTTTTTTCACCTCTTACTAGAATTCTATTCAGTTTCAAATAGTGACGTTGCTGTTTAATTTAGCTGACACACAGCTTAGTCTGTATTAGATTTCTGATCACTCTGCTGTGAGACTGGACTGCCAGACTATCTGATTCGGTCCCCTGATTGTGATAAAGTGGTGCCAGCACACATAATCTATTGTACTGTGTCATTATGTACAGTACCACTCCAAATCACAATATCTTTGTACTACGTTTAAGGGTTGAATGTTTAAGCAGTTCTTTTATGGCAGAAAGTCCAAAGTAATTAAAAGTAAAGAAATGCACTTATCATCAGACACAATGAACACTTCTAAATAATACATTAAGTAAGTGAGTACAATTTCACCTATATATCACCTTTCAAGATAAAGATCAGAAAGTGCTTCACAACAAACATTTTAAAATATTAAAACAAAAAGTTGACCAGAAGCAGGTTCAACAAGATTTGTAGCTGCTTCAAAGCAGCCAAAGAAAAAGATGAATTCATTCACACAGATATGACAATAACTACTCCATAGCAGACCCCAACACATCCAACAAATAACTTAATTAAGTCTATTATGCCTATTAAACATAATGTGGTGTTCAGCAGTATCAAAGGCAGAGGTCAGGTCATCATCTGCAAAATGAAACACTGTCTTGCATAACTTCACTGAAATGAGCTCTATGAAAGAACGGAAATTTTCAAGAATACTGTATTTGTGTAAAACAGCTATAAGCTGCTCAGCTCGTCTCTTAGAAAGAGAAGATTCTAGTGGAATCTTGACTATATTGAGCACACAGAGTCTGATAGACTGAAAGACATTTTTGGGCAAAGGTGCAGGTAAAATTTTGAGTGAACAGAAGGATGCTTTCGTCAAGTCAACTAATGTTAACAGCTTGGTAAGAAACAGGTAAAAAGATGTGCAAAGATGTACAAAGAAAACAGGAAAGTTTTCAGAGTCTTAATTTAAAATAATGGATACAGCTGGTGGAGAAGGAGAAGAACATGATTTAAAGTTGCTGAATAATACCTTAGGATTACCTCTGCTCTTTGAAGACATGTTTGAAAAAATAGGCAGCCCTCATATGTCTTACTGAAATGTTGAAAAAACCCAGAAAATCCTTTAAAGGAAGGAGATGAATGTGTAAACGAGTTGATCTGTACAAGCAATCAACTTTTCAAAGAACACTTCAAACAGTGAATGCTGGCATTTATCCAGGGATGAGAGTTTGAAACTGTTACTAACAGGTAATATTACAACATATTGCAGTATGTAACACTTATAGTGTTTTAATGTTGGATGATCTACTTGCCCAGAATGCATTATAAATTCACCATATTATTAGCAATTTTTTTGTCTTTAAGGTCAAAGGACCAAGTAGCAAGATATTTTTAATCATTTATTAAAGCGTGTTTGCTTTAGCACTTTTTAATTTTTAAACTTATGCCTTTTGATGAAAAAAACTTTAAGCTGATAATCTGTATTGGAGAAAAACCAAAAACCAACAAAAGGAAAAGTCTTCTGTGGTGAAACAATTTAAGACTGGTCTACAAAGAAATCAGTTTTGTTCACCTTAAACTATGAAAAATGACTCATGAAGATTTTTTTTCAGACTTTTCAAGAATGCATTATGAGAGGCTTTATATTAAGATGAGAAACAGAGTTAAATATTTACATCCAATTTCAGTAAGGATTTCTCATAAAGAATACTCCTGTCAAGGAAAGCACAGGCTTGAGCCCTGATGAGCTTGTGTTCGGACATAGTGTGTGTGGACTCTTGGCTGCATTAAAGGATCACCGGGTTGATTCAGAACCACCTAAGAACTTGGTTGATCTGTTGGCAATTGTCAGGCCTGATATTCAGGTCCTTATACGTTTAGACAAGCTTTCTGATCTGAACTACTTGATTTCAACATCAAAATGGACAAAGTCAGTTAAGCTTTGTCTTGTAAACTTACTCAAACTGTATCATATAAGTGACCAAAATTCCGGTCAGAGTGTTAAAGACATTGTTCACCCTGTTTTATCTGTTTCTTAGCTTCCGTACGTGGTTAAAGCATCCCTGTTGATGTTGGAGATGTACACCCAGATAAGCAGCGATTCAATTGCATGTCACTAGAAAAGCTTAAACATCCGGATGCTGAAGTTTCTTTGACGCTCCAAAATGACATCGCTTTTCCTTCTTCCTCCAGCTGGTCTTCCCCATGTGTCCCGGTGCCAAAGCCAGATAAAACATTTTGTACAAATTTTTAGAAAAGTCAATTTTCTGTTGTTGTCTGTTCTGTTGCCACTAATGGGTGACTGCATTGACCAGGTTGGGTTGGCCAAATTTTTTAAGCAAATTTGATTAGCTTAAAGATTATTGGGAGGTGCCATTGTAAGCACGAGAACAGGAAATGTCAACTTTCATTACCCCTTCTGGTCTTTATTCTTATAAAGTCATGCTGTTTGGTTTGAGAAATGCTCCAACAACATTTCAGCCATTATTGAATAAAGTTGTGACCGACTTAGAGGGCTGGTTTGGTAATTTACAGTGACATGTGGATGCTCATCTCCATCACATCCAAGCATTGTTTGATCAATTGTGTAAAAACTTTTCCATTGTTGTATTCCCACTGACTGAGTTGTTGAAGACCAAAGCAAAGTTAATTTGGTCATCTGAATGTCAGCAAGCTTTTGACAATGTAAAGCCTTTGTTGTGCTTCCCTCTTGTTTTAGCAGCTCCATGTTTTGATCATCCATTTACGATCCTGGTGGACGCCAACCAAGTGAGCGCGGGGGCAGTCTTCTGACAACGCGTCATCAATTACCTAAATAAATATATTTCTAAAGCACCAAAAAGTTGATTCTGTTCATCTAGACAGAATGAACGGTATCGTTTTCAGTAGGAGAAACGTTTCGTCATTCAACCAAGTGACTTCTTGACTTCAAGTGACTGAAACTCGAAACATTTTAAGTCATTATGTAAATAAGTTTATATGTTTATAAGTATAAAAAAGTTACGTCCAGATGAACAGAATCAACTTATTGGGATTTCTTTACCTGGATGATGGAGCATCTAACAAGACGTATTTCTAAAGGTGTTATTGACATGAAATTCTCACCCAATGTCGGTAACGACCCATCCAATCCACACATGCAAAGAAATCAACCCATATATGTTATGTGTAATAATAAGAAATGAAACAGGGGAACATGCTTACTGAAGTGTATTTACTACTTCATGCAAAAACCTTTTTTGGTGATGACAGCTTCAAGACGCCTCCTGTGTGGAAAAGCTAGTCACGTGCATTGCTCAGGTGGGATTTTTCTTCTGGTGGATGACAGCAGTTTTTTTTTTTAATCAAGAATGTCTCATTACATTTTTCTATTCATCCTTCCTCCAGTTATAAGACGCCTGCCAGTGCTGCGTGGTGAAAAACAGCCCTACACTAGGATGTTCCCACCTCCAAACTTCATTGTTAGTATTGTGTTTTTGGGGTGATATGTGGTGCCTTTTGACCTCCAAATATGGTGTGTATTATGGCCTCCAGAAAGTTCAGTTTTGGTCTCATCTCACCAGAGAATATTCTCCCAATATTTCACAGGCTTGTCTAAAATGTTTTTCAGCAAACATTAAACATGCTTCAACATGCTTTCGCTTCAGCAGTGGAGTCTTGTGTGGTGAATATGCATGCAAGGCATGGCAGCTGATTGCATGACTTATTGTTTTCACCAGAAATCAGAGGCCTATTAAAAATGTATAGCAAATCAACAGGTGAGGGGGAATTTTTATTGGTCTATATAAAGAAAAAACACGCAATTAATTATGATATAAATCTTTAATTAGAAATGGAACAGATATACTATTCATAGTCAAACACTGTTTCTTGAATACAATGTTTTTCCCACTGAAGTAAGATTGCATGTTGTAAATGAACAAGAATAAAATGCCAACAGACCGCTTTTTCTTTGTAAGAAAAATGTGTAAGAGAGACATGAATATCATCAGAAACAGAAGGTCTGAATCACATTAAAGAAAGAAAAATGTGATTTCTAATCAGCAGAGCTCACTGCAGGTGTGATCACAGCACTTCTGATGTCCTGGACCCTGACCATCATGATGTAGTACTCAGCACACATGTGGGGGCCTCAGGCAACACCCCACCAGGCTTTACAGATACACCAAAATGAAGAATAGGATTAGTTACAAAATGCCTTTAACCTCTTGAAAAGTGATTAGGGAGTGTTTGCTACTTTCTTCATATCTTACCAAGGTAGGACTCTATGCACTGATGACCACATCCACTGAAGCAGCACTTCTCATTATTGGGGCAGTCATTGTCATTAGAGCAAGAGTCAGGACACCGTCTGTCATCCAAGCGTCTGAAAGGACACACTCCTGGCTTCACTAAAAAGAATAAGAAAACATTAAAGGACAAAGACCTTTCATAAGAGAGTGTTACGCTGTCCCTCTGCAAAATATCAAATGATGTTATTAAACCCCCCATTCAGTCAGTGACCATGTGGTTGTTTGCAGTATCCAAACAACTGCATGGTCATAAAAACAAATCACATCTCACAACATGATCCACAACTCATCACCTTCTGTGCTCTCAGTTTTTTTGCAGTAAGTGTACATCACATTATATGTATGATATTATATCAAATCTTGCATTTTACAGTATTTAGTAACTATCTGCACATAATTTAGAATTTAGGCTTTTTTGTACACTATTTTTCATCTTTATCTTTTGTATTTTTATTTTCTTAATATATCTCTAATTCTCTCTAATAAACTTTTTCTTCCTGTCTCTTGTGCTGCTGTAATTATTGAATTTCCCCAGTGTGGGATTAAATAGAGTCTATGTCTAGCTGTTTTATATGATGTGATAAAACAGATATGCTGTAGATGGTCACTTTGTTCATTTCTCACCTATGTAGGGCGCCATGCATACATGTCCACATCCGTTATAGCAGCACTTCTCATTGTTGTGGCAGTCACTGTCTTTAGAGCAAGATTCAACACAGGGTCCAAAGGCTGGGGGAAGCCTGAGAGGACACACTCCAGGCTTCACTGAAAGAAAACAAAGTCAGTATAAAGAAATGAGCAAATATGGACTTGAAGCTGTAAAGCAAGAAAGAAGTGTAATCAGCTGTAGGAAATGCGGTATGAGTTCTATCTAAGAGTATGTGACAAATGTGAAACATTTTATTGACTTTTTAAGCAGCTGTCTACTCAGCATTGTCATCTGATTTTCCTGTTCCCATTGTCTTCATTAGTATTATTCAAGGTTTTAATTTAATTGATATCTTTATACACTTCATTAGCCCCAGCTGTCTTTTCACTCATCCTCCTCTTTCCCTTTCTTCTCAAAGACATTTCTGCCCCATGACTCAATATTTAATTTTCTTTTTCACCCTAGTGATTTTTAGTTCATGTTCTTAGTTTTCTATTTTGCCCTGATTCTGTTTCCCAGTGGCAGACTGCTGTATCTCCATCTACCTGTTGGCTGAGGTATCGATTTACTGGTGATCCAGATGATTAAAATCTAAATTTAAGTCAAATTTTCAATTTATTCTTTATATTTTTGGCAAAACCTACGCAGTGTTAAACAGGCGCTTGCAAATTGCACACTCTTTTTTCTTCCTTCTATTGCAAATGATATAATAAACAGATATCCTGTAGATTATTTTCACTTTGGGGTGGTCTTTGCTACTTTGTTCATTTCTCACCTATGACTGGAGCCATGCATTCATGTCCACATCCGTTGGAGCAGCACTTCTCATTATCGTGGCAGTCACTGTCAGTAGAGCAAGATTTAACACATGGTCCAAAGGCTGCGGGAAGCCTGAGAGGACAAGCTCCTGGCTTCACTGAAAGGAGAACAAACTCAGTTAGCAAATATGGACATGATGCTATAAAGCGAGAAAGAAGTGTGATCAGCTGTAGGAAATGCGGTATGAGTTCTATCTAAGAGTATGTGACAAATGTGAAACATTTTATTGACTTTTTAAGCAGCTGTCTACTCAGCATTGTCATCTGATTTTCCTGTTCCCATTGTCTTCATTAGTATTATTCAAGGTTTTAATTTAATTGATATCTTTATACACTTCATTAGCCCCAGCTGTCTTTTCACTCATCCTCCTCTTTCCCTTTCTTCTCAAAGACATTTCTGCCCCATGACTCAATATTTAATTTTCTTTTTCACCCTAGTGATTTTTAGTTCATGTTCTTAGTTTTCTATTTTGCCCTGATTCTGTTTCCCAGTGGCAGACTGCTGTATCTCCATCTACCTGTTGGCTGAGGTATCGATTTACTGGTGATCCAGATGATTAAAATCTAAATTTAAGTCAAATTTTCAATTTATTCTTTATATTTTTGGCAAAACTTACGCAGTGTTAAGCAGGAGCTTGCAAATTGCACACTCTTTTTTCTTCCTTCTATTGCAAATGATATAATAAACAGATATCCTGTAGATTATTTTCACTTTGGGGTGGTCTTTGCTACTTTGTTCATTTCTCACCTATGACTGGAGCCATGCATTCATGTCCACATCCGTTGGAGCAGCACTTCTCATTATCGTGGCAGTCACTGTCAGTAGAGCAAGATTTAACACATGGTCCAAAGGCTGCGGGAAGCCTGAGAGGACAAGCTCCTGGCTTCACTGAAAGGAAAACAAAGTCAGTTAGCAAATATGGACATGATGCTATAAAGCGAGAAAGAAGTGTGATCAGCTGTAGGAAATGAGGTATGAATTCTGCGATTTGTGGTTGCCAAATTGGTAGTTTAAAAAAAAAAGCAAATGAGAAAAAAACTACATATTTAGATAGAATGCAAAGCTGAATAAATCTGAGTTTGAAAAAAAAAGCCTGTAATTTCCAAAAAGCTCTTGCAGAAAATACTGTCAGAGTGTGCTAATGCACAAACTGTTTCCCATGTTTGGGCACTCCTGTGCGCACAAATGCTGTATACTAGTCCACAACCACAGGCTGAGCATGCCAGTTAGAGGATGCTGGGTCCTTGTGCCTGCAGAGTTACAGTCTCTCTGATACCATATCACACCAGACACACGTTATAATAGTGTTGTGTATCATAGTATCTTGCATTTACATGTTAGCAATTAAACTAGCCTGCTGAAAAAAAATGTCCATGACCAACAGTGACTTCACTTTAACTTTACTCATTTTCACTTTGGGGTGGTTTTTGCTACTTTGTTCATTTTTCACCTATGACTGGAGCCATGCACTCATGTCCACATCCCTTGAAGCAGCACTTCTCATTATCGGGACAGTCACTGTCTTTAGAGCAAGATTCATTACAGTCTGCACGTATATATAACCTGACAGGGCACACTCCTGGCTTTGCTACAAAAAAAAAAAAAGAAGAAGAAGAAGCAACATCCATTTAGACAAGAAGCTCTAGTAAATGCAAATGTGGCTACATGCTTGTTACTTTATTTAATGAGATTTTTCACACACACTCTTAAGAAGACATTAAACATTGTAACACGTACTGAAAATGGGAGGGACACAGACTTTCTCACCATTATAGTTACAGCATATGTGGTCTCTACTTCCGGCGCCCCCCGTGTGCGGCAGCCTGTTACAGCAGCTCTGCTCATTCTGAGTTTCTTTCTTTCTTATCTTTTCTTCTCGTAATTTTTCTATAACTAACGTATTAGTAATTAGACTCTGTAACCATGTTCTACCGTTTTGTGCTAGTTCTGGTCGTTTTTCTTAGTTTTTTTCTACTTTTTTCACCCGTGTCTGGGGACCCAGAGCAGGGATCCTTTGTTTACAGTAAGGATCAGCTGTTAGCGCTGCGTCCCGCAGCGGTACTGCCGGCGGACAGACCTGACATTCCCAGTGAGCTGAGGAGGAAAAGACGGGGGTGTCGTGCTGGGAAGGAGCGCCGTCGGCCGAGAAGGAGACGTTATCGACCATCTCTTCCTTCTGTAATTATTGGAAATGTACGTTCTTTGCACAATAAATTGGATGAGCTCACGTCGCTAACCTGGTCACAGAGGGAGTACCGGCAATGTAGCATCATGATGCTAACGGAGTCGTGGCTAACACCGCTAACTCCGGACACGAGCGTGACACTACCGGGATTCCAGCTGCTGCGAGCGGACAGGACGAGAGAGAGCGGTAAGAGGAAAGGAGGGGGACTGGCAGTGTTTGTGAATGACAGATGGTGTAACCCTGGGCACATCACTGTGAAAGAACAACTCTGCAGCAGAGACATTGAGCTGTTAGCCGTTAGCATGCGTCCGTACTACCTGCCCCGGGAATTCTCGCATGTTATCGCGATAACAGCGTATGTCCCCCCCTCGGCCAACGCGGATGCAGCCTGTGACACTCTCCACTCAGTGGTCAGCAGACTGCAAACACAATCTCCGAGAGCCCTCCTCATAATATCAGGGGACTTCAATCATGCCTCACTGGACTCCACACTGCCCACCTTCACCCAGTATGTGACCTGCCCAACCAGAGACAATAAAACACTGGACTTACTGTATGCCAATGCAGAAGAGGCATACAGTTCATCATCTCTCCCTCCCCTGGGCAGATCTGATCATAACCTGGTGCACCTTGTCCCTGTGTATGAGCCCTTAGTGCGCAGGGAGCCACCAGCCACCCGCACAGTACAGAGATGGTCGGAGGAGAGCGAGGAGGCTCTTAAGGACTGTTTTGAGTCGACTGTGTGGGAGGTGATCTGTGACGACCACGGAGAGGACATCGACAGCCTTACTACATGTATTACTGACTATATTAATTTCTGTGTGGATAACACCGTACCTACCAGGACTGTACGGTGTTTCTCCAACAACAAACCTTGGATTACCCCAGAAATTAAAGCCGTCCTCAAGCAGAAGAGGAGGGCCTTCAAATCCAAAGACAAAGAGGAGTTGAAAAGGGTGCAGAGAGAGCTGAGGGGACTGATAAGGAATGGGAAGGACAGCTACAGGCAGAAGATGGAGAACCAGCTTCAGCAAAATAACGTTGGTGAAGTCTGGAGAGGCCTCAGAACCATCTCAGGCCACAAACATCAGAACTCTCTGCCTGGGAGGGATGTGAGGTGGGCAAATGAACTGAATCATTTCTTCAACAGATTTGATTCAGCCATGAGGCAGTCTTCAACATCGGCTGCAGACTCACCCACCCCCACTGCTGCTGTTCCACCTCTGACACCTCAGACACTTCACACCTCCTCTATTCACCCTGCTCACTCCTCCCCACCCCCAACAACAGCATCCAATACACAATCAACACAAGGCTCCAGCCTGTCTCTCTCAACCACCCAGGTTAGGAGGGAACTGAGGAGGATTAAAGCCAAGAAGGCAGCGGGTCCAGATGGCATCAGCTCGAGGGTCGTCAGGTCCTGCGCAGACCAACTGTGTGGTGTGATGGAGCACCTCTTCAACCTGAGCCTGAGGCTGGGAAGAGTCCCACAGCTCTGGAAAACCTCCTGTGTTGTACCAGTGCCAAAGACTTCACGCCCCAAGGACCTCAACAGCTACAGGCCGGTGGCTCTGACATCCCACCTGATGAAGACCCTGGAGCGGCTGGTCCTGGCTCAGCTTCGGCGCCTTGTGAGCTCATCACTGGATCCACTTCAGTTTGCCTACCAGCCTGGCATTGGAGCGGATGATGCCGTCATTCACCTCCTACATCGCTCCCTCGCTCACCTGGAGACCGCTGGAAGCACTGTGAGAATCATGTTCTTTGATTTCTCCAGTGCCTTCAACACTATTCTTCCCTCGGTTCTGAAGGACAAGCTGGAGAACTCTGGAGTGGACCATCACCTCACTACCTGGATTCTGGACTACCTCACCGACCGACCACAGTATGTGAGGACTCAGGGCTGTGTGTCGGACAGGGTCGTCTGCAGTACGGGGGCCCCACAGGGAACGGTTCTGGCTCCGTTCCTCTTCACCATCTACACTGCAGACTTCTCCCACAACTCCACCCAGTGCTTCCTGCAGAAGTTCTCTGATGACTCTGCTATAGTCGGCCTCATCACTGATGGGGACGACAAGGAGTACAGAGGACTGACTCAGGACTTTGTGGACTGGTGCCAGCTGAACTACCTCCAGATCAATGCCAGTAAAACAAAGGAGCTGGTGGTAGACTTCCGCAGGCACAAACATCCTCCACTGCAACCACTGAACATCCAAGGTATGGACATTGAGGCTGTGGACAGCTACAGGTACCTTGGTGTTCATCTGAACAGCAAACTGGACTGGACTCATAACTCAGACGCCCTCTACAGGAAAGGGCAGAGCAGACTGTACCTGCTGCGGAGACTCAGGTCTTTTGGAGTGGAGGGCCCACTCCTGAAGACCTTCTATGATTCTGTGGTGGCCTCAGCCATCTTTTATGGTGTGGTCTGCTGGGGCGGCAGCATCTCTTCTGGGGACAGGAAGAGACTGAACAGGCTGATCTGCAGGGCCAGCTCTGTTCTAGGATGCCCTCTGGACCCAGTGGAGGTTGTGAGTGACAGGAGAATGGTGGCTAAGCTGTCATCCCTGTTGGACAACATCTCCCACCCCATGCATGAGACTGTGACAGCACTGAGCAGCTCCTTCAGTGGGAGACTGCGGCACCCACGGTGTGGGACGGAGAGATTTCGCAGGTCTTTCCTCCCCACTGCTGTCAGACTGCACAACAAAGACTCCAACTGATCAACACACACATTCACACATGTGCAATAATCTTTTCTGGTATCGTTGTATTTTTACTGAGTTGTATATAGCACTTGTATTCTATTTTTATCTTATTGCATATTTTATTCTATTTTATTCTACTGTATATAGTATTTTATTTTATTCTATTCTGTACAGTTGTGTACTGTATTTATTCTTATTTTATTTTATTCTAATTTTTGCTTCATAACTTTTGCACTGTCCACTTCCTGCTGTGACAAAACAAATTTCCCACATGTGGGACTAATAAAGGTTATCTTATCTTATCTTATCTTATCTTACAACAGCTGTCATTCCCATACGTTACAGAGCAAGATTAAGGTGCCATGGGCATTCTCCTGAAAATAATCAATAAGTAGACAGATTGCAAACTCAATACAAATCGAGACAAAAGAAACTCACCTGTTAAAATGCCACCGCTTCTAGCTGCGCAAAAAACAGTGCCAAAGTGCACCAATGCACAAAGTGCTACAATCAACACATAAACTGTAGACGAGCGTTTGTCCATGTTCACCTCTTGCTCCAAAGATTGTGCACAACCACTGACTGAGCGGCCAGTTAAGGATGCCAGATCCTTGTGTGTTTAGAGTTTTATTATCTGTGATAAGGTGTCAAATCAGGAACATTTAGGGTTTTTGGGGGGGTTCTTTCTGCTCAAATGATGATATGAATCTTGTGTTTGCATATTAGTAATACAACAAGACAGGCTTCACTATCTTCTTTATCCAGCATGGGAACAACCACATGGTCATAAAGAAGATTAACACCGCTTCAATGTTAACTTTTTATACTAATGTACCTTGTTGGTACCCAAGGTTTATCATTTCTTAGAAATAATTTTACTCTGAAATCTAATTGTTACTCTCTTGTTCAGTACTTTATGTCCTTGTTAATGTTTTTAAAATCCTTTGTTATTTGTTGTTGTTGTTTTTTTAGTTGAATCAGACTGTGGAGACTTTTAGATAAGGAGAACACTTTGAATGACAATCGTATAATAAAATTACCCTATAAATTCTGTGAGGTAATATATAGTGTTCTGTATCTTATCACTAGGATTTTTTTTATCCCTCAGGGTTTAATAGGTATCCCTTGGGTCTGTTCACCTCTTACTAGAATTTAATTCTGTCTCAACAAATCTATACATGTGAGATTACTATTTTTTAGGATGACAAATGAATTGTAAGTGTTTTCTTCTCTTTCATATCTTGTTGGTTCAGCATTTGGATTAAAGCTCCGAACAGGCTTGTTGCACACTGCTCACTTTTTCTTCTTCTATCTGTTGTAGATTATTCTTCTGTCTCTACGAAACATCAGAAACATCACTATATGATATCATACCCATGAACCATGATAGTAGTGATAGGGAAAAATTTAATGAGATAATATGAGTCTGCACAATTGCATTTTGTTTCTGCATGAGCTGACACACAGCCTAGTCTGTATTAGATTTCTGATCACTCTGCTGTGAGACTGGACTGCCAGATTATCTGATTCGGTCCCCTGATTGTGATGAAGTGGTGCCAGCACACATAAACTACTGTACTGTGTCATGATGTACAGTGCCATGTCAAAACACAAAGAATGCTTAAATACAGCGTGTCTAGGCATTTTTTATGGAGTAAAATGTAGCCCAAAGTAATTAAAGGTTAAGAAATAGTCCCCCAAAAACCAAATAAAAGTAATCATCATAAGACAGATTATATGTATATTACTTATAAGTATGTTTAAACATTAAAACAATTTCATTTGTATAGCACATTTCAAGATAAATATCACAAAGTCAAGTCAACTTTATTTGTATAGCACATCTGAAAGACATCAAGTGTCAGCCAAAGTGATGAAAAGAAGAACAAAGTACTTAAAATAAAATAAAAGATTAAAATGAATTATCTCAAAACATTACCAAAAATCCATACACACACACACACACACACACACGCACACACACGCACACATACCTATATACAAATGCCTATACAAAAATATATAGCATATACATGTGCAGTATCTCAGCTGTCCTGGGCAGAGATCTTGGATGTTGTTCCTGGGATCTGCTGGAGCCACTCGCCCAGCTTGAGGGTCACTGCACCGAGTGCTCCAATTACCACTGGGACTACTGTTGCCTTCATCCTCCACATCTTCTCAGCCCTTTGTACTTCTCGAGCTTCTCGTGTTCCTTCTTCCTGATGTTGCTGTCTCTCTGTATCACTACATCTATTACTATAGCCGATTTCCTCTGCTTGTCCACCACTACTACGTTCGGTTGGTTAGCCATCACTAGTTTATTTTTCTGTATATGGAAGTCCCACAGGATCTTAGCTCGGTCATTCTCGACCACCCTGTGGGGTATGTCCTATTTTGACCTCGTATACTATGCCAGTCACTTGGTTATGGCATTCCATGTATGCTCTGCCAGCTAGCATCTTGCACCCCGCTGTTATGTGCTGGATTGTCTCAGGGGCATTTTTACACAGCCTGCATCTGGGGTCTTGCCTGGTGTGGTAGACCCCAGCCTCTATGGATCTTGTACTTAGAGCTTGTTACTGTGCCGCCATGGTCAGTTCCTCTGTGCTGTCTTTCAGTCCAGCTTTGTCCTGCCACTGGTAGGATTTATCTACCAGCTACTTCTATCTGCCGGTGGTACATACCATGCAGGGGCCTGTCTTTCCATGATGGTTCCTCCTCTTGCTCCTTTTCTTTCTCTGGTTTCTGCTACCTGGGGTATTCACTAAGCATGCAGTCAGTCGGGGCCATCTTCCTGATGCACTCATGGATGTTTGATATCTCATTCTGGACAGTTTTTCTGACACTCACCAGTCCTTTAATGCCTGACACAAGCTTCAGTGTGGTACTGAGAGAGGTTACTGGCCAGTAGTTGGATAAGACCGGTCCTTTCTGGGGATACTTGGGGATCTAGCAGTTGGTTCATTTGTGCTGCCAGACGCTCATGGAGTGCAGTCAGCTTCTTCAGCCAGTAGCTGTAAATCATGCCCAATTCTTTATACTGGAGAACCTTTCTTGGATGTCTGGATCCTGTTCAGGGAGGTTCTCCCATATGTTATTCCAGTATTGCTCTTTCTCCAGTCTTGGTGCAGCTGCTCTTCTCATATTGTACCCCTGCCACACTGAATACACCCTGGATGGTACACCACTGCCTTCTTGGTCTTGATCTCAGCTTCTACTCTCCTTCTCCATGAGGGGTACTGCTCCTTGTGACTTTTTATCATATATCATCTCCAAGATCACTCCTACCTTGTTGCAGATCAGTCATGGCCGCAGTAGGGATGGTGGGGGTGATTATATCTCGATCCTGGCATGTAGTGTTACCAATACGCTATCCAACTGTTATACACACACACACACACACACACACACACACACACACACACACACACACACACACACACACACACACACACACACACACACGCACACACCCCTAACATAAGTAACCGAGACAAACTAAGCCAGTACAAACCCGCTGCCGGTTTCAAAGTGACCTGAAAGTCTGTGAAATAGGTAGGTCTTCCAAAAATGATTTTTTTTGTGCCTCACAACAAAAGGCAGCCCTTGCATGTTTCACTGAACTGTTGAAAGAAACTAAAAGATCCTTTTAGCTCCTTTTAGAACAGTAAATAAAGCATGACACTGACAGGGTTTTTTATATATTCATTCTTTCTGACTTGCCAGATTGTGAGGTACTAAATCAGTATCTTTGTGTTACAGGGTGGAAGTAGTTTTTATACTGTGTGATTTGTTGGTTTGGTTTTATAGTATAGTTTTATGCATGTTTGTATATATTTTGCATTTATTTTGAGGTTGTTACTTGTACCTACCAGTGACTAATCAAAGAAATTATCCACACCTGCTCACTCTGCATAAAGATAAGAGGTGAGGACAGTCAAGGAGCATGTACTGAAGGAGTGCAAGCCACAGCAGAGCATCAGCAGCAACAGGATGGATAGGTCAGAAGGATACTAAGAAGATGGGACTGGAAATGTCTGTGGAACCAGTGTTGGAATCCAGTAGAAGGCCTTTCCCAGTGAGACAGAACCAGTGAAAAGAGTGATTTCTGTGATGGTTGGTGCTAGAGCATCTGTTTCAAGACTGTTACACCTGTGCCCATTTAATTTTCCCAAAGGGCCACATGAGAAACTCAGACTGTTTTGGAGAACTGCACCAAATGTGTTTTTTTCTTTTTTTTCTTTCTGATGCACAATGTTTTGGTGTATAGTCTGAATAACACATCTGCCTGTCTGACAGCCAACCATGAGCACACATTTCTGTATTGGATGGAATTCACTAAAGGGCATTCTGGGAAAAAATAAATAAATAAATAAATAAAATGAAGGGGTTGTCTTATATAGTTTATTTTCATCAAAAATATATGTCTCATGTAGCTTTTGCATGTACAGTTTGGCTCACACACAACCCTCAGCCAAACAGCCATCAAAAGAACTTCTTAGGCTTTATACCATTTAGTCAAGCAAAATGAGCATATCATATATTCAACAACAAGGCTATCATACAGCCACCTCACAGCAACCTGTTTTAACAAGCTTGATTTGGGAGCCACTGGTAGAATGAGATATTAAATATAACAAAACACATCCTGATCTAAAGGTAAAGTAATAAATCTTTATTTTTTTTCTTCCTTGCATGACATATATTGACCTGCAAATGAATACACAGACCTTTCTTTACAGTCTTTAAAGTTGCATGATAGCCAGTCTCCCACTTGAGCTGAACTTGTCTGCGTTTAACTTCAGCTTTCATTTTTGTAGCCTTCTGTTAGTTATGCTTGTTGGCTTAAAGGTGCTGTGAAGGTGAGCTTTGGGGTGCACATCACGGTGCATGCCACATTTTGACAGGCCAAAATTTATCAAGAACCTGTAGTGATATGTGGACTGGATTGAAAGTTCATGGGTTCGGAGTTCATGCAGCTGCTTCTTTTCACCACCAGGTGGAGAACATGTTTCAGTGTTCCTATTGGACATATTTCTTAGTTCTTTTTCTTCCAACTTTACATGCTATTATTGATGTAGTCAAAGGAGTTAGCAAAGAAAAGCGTCTGGACTTCTTTAAGTTGCTTGAAGACGTTTCACCTCTCATCCGAGAAGCTTCTTCAGTTCTAAGGTCAAATGGCCAAGAGTCCCAGATTTAAACCCAGTGGGAGTATCCCCCCAAAGAGGGACAAAGGACCCCCTGGTGATCCTCTAATCACATGAGCCAAGGTGTGAAAGCGGGTGTGGGACCTAATCAGCTAGGGTTTCGGGTATGCTCATTGTGAAACCTGGCCCCACCTTTCGAGGATGCCAATGTCCACATTTTGGACAGAGAGGACAGATGGTTTGAAAGAGGAGTGAAAGAGGCCATTTATGTCCACTGTGAGCGACCATCTTTGAACAGAGGCGGTGGTTTACGACACCAACTGTCTGCCATCTATAAACCAGTTTTGAGTTCCCTCCCCAGACGCCTTAATGCCCACTCACATACTGGGCCATCTGACCTCAGGAATTCACACGACAAGGTGGGGCCAGGTTTCACAATGAGCATACCCGAAACCCTGGCTGATTAGGTCCCACACCCGCTTTCACACCTTGGCTCATGTGATTAGAGGATCACCAGGGGGTCCTTTGTCCCTCTTTGGGGGGATACTCCCACTGGGTTTAAATCTGGGACTCTCGGCCATTTGACCTTAGAACTGAAGAAGCTTCTCGGATGAGAGGTGAAACGTCTTCAAGCAACTTTAAGAAGTCCAGACGCTTTTCTTTGCTAACTCCTTTGACTACGATGACCTGGATGACTGAGAACCTTCACAGACATATTATTGATGTAATATTGTCATATTGTATCATATTTATGTAAACAAACATATTCACGCCTACGGTCAGTTTAGAATCACCAGTGAATCCAACCTCATGCATGTCTTTGTGGTGTGGGAAGTGGGAACAACTCAGAGTATCAGAAGAGAAGCCACACACACACACACACACACAGAGAAAGAGAGAGAGAAAGAGAGAGAGAGAGAGGGAGAGAGAGAGAGAGAGAGAGAGAGAGGAGGGTAAAGAAAATAGTCCAAACTAGAAGTAAAGATAAATTCCTCATAAAAACAACAACATCATGACACAGATTGAATGATATATTACTCTATGTTACTATATGTAGCACCAGTTTATTAAAGATGTAAATAATGTTTTAATGTTGGATGATCTACTTGAACTACTGTATAAAGTTTAGTAAGTAGTCATAATAAAGTCATATCATTTATAACACTGCAGAAAACTCTAAAATGTGCGTCAAATGTGGATGGACATACTACTAGAGTAATTTTTGTTGAGGTTTTGATGTGCAAATACTTTAAAACTAGTCTCAAGCAATGAAGTTGTTCGATAAGGAGTCTTCGAGTTGTCAAACATTTGTCGCCCTCTACAGTTTTCGAGTATGACCTGAGAAATGAGAAATCCTTAGACGCTATGAACTAACATAGTTGGAAAGAGTGGGATTTTTCTGTATTCATGGTTATTGACTTGCCAGATTGTCAAGTACAAAGCCAATCTGTACGGCCGTATAATGACCATAAACGTCATTCTCTTTTCATTCTAGGTCAGCAAGATCCCTAATAGCTATAATCTTCTAAAAGCCTAAGTGTTGTGTTGGTGGTGACGTTTCGTGATCGATTGTCCCCTCTGCATCCTTTTAATGGTACGGTCCGTTGCCTAGGTGCTGGTAGAAGCCAATTTACACCGCCACGCCTGTCCAAAGTCGTCCGTATTTACTCTAAAAGGTTTGTAGAACTTTAACTTTGCATTGTGTGCTCAGCTTTACCGCCTCGGAGAAGTTAGGGTTAAGCAGGAGTCTTAAGATATCACAGAGTCTATCTTTTGCTGCCAAGCGGCCAGTGGTAAAAGCTATGGCTACCGTTAGCGAGCTAGCGTTAGCTCAATGTGAAGTATGCCTTGGTAAGTTTAGAAAGAACTTTGCTAACTAGCATCGTGGGAAGTCACATCTGTCTGTTTTCGTTGTGTAATATCTTACTAAAACAGCTTGTCTTGGTTAACACATCTGCGATTGTTACATATCTCTGACTGGAGATCTTGCCAAAAGAAATATAAAAATCCCCGTTTGCTCCTCTTCGTCAGACATTTTGGAAAGAAAGGTTAGCCAGGAAACAAAGATGTTTTTTTTTTAAATTAAATGATCCTTGTCTGTTACTGGGAAGACACTTGCATTGTATTTATTGCAGGGAATTTTCATAGATCTCCCTGCTCCATGAAATCTTCCTAAATGTTGGAGAGGAGGCTTAGGGCTAGATGTGTTATCCTTACCATTTAAGGAAACAGCAGATAAAACAGCTCACCAGTTTGGAGTTTTGCATAGCCTCGGGTGATGCAATGTGTGTCAGCTGTTAAAATGCCTGTGCCTGTGGCAGGTAGGAGGTAGATAATCTCTAAGCTTATGACTGCCTGTCCTACCTGGTAGCACTGTTCTAAAGAATCGCGTCTTTCACAGAGCGGACATGAGATACTGGATGGATTACTCCAGCAATGTGAGTGCTGAAGTTTGAGGATCTGCTGATCTCTGGCGCATCGTTGGAGCCTGAGTTAGCAGAAATGTTGTGTGGGATCAGTACTTCGACTGATGGAGATAAAATTCATCCCTTACAGACGCTGCTGTGCCAAACTTAATTTGTAACGATGGATAATAAAGAGGTAACACAGCATTAGCTACTTTTGAGATACACTAGACCTATCTGCTATGCTCCTATGTGCTGGCCAATGTAACTTTTCTTCAACTACGAAAACACTGTACCTAAACTGTTTTGGGGGCGAATAAATCTTGCACGCACAATCACCAGTAGTTGAATTTCTGATCTTTTAACCATTTAGTCCGCGATAGCATAGACCAGGTGGTGCAATGTTTGACTACAACAAGTACATGAGACCTGATACCCAACCTGTGACAATATGCAGGATGTTGTTGGAGCCGTGACAGCTCTCAGAGTAGTATGCAGTTCGCATGACCCCTGGCTCCAGTTACCAGCCCTACAACGTACAGTATTGAATTCTGCAACATGTGTTCAATGTCACATCATTGAACCGTGTGTCACTGCAAAAAGATATACCATTGTTCATTATGCTTAGTCTTGTAGTTAGGAGCAGGAAAATTGTATTGAAAAATAACAAAAATTTACATTATAGTAGCTCTTACTTAAATAACAATGGACTTGAATAAACATTAGCAAACAAAGAATTATAATACCCAAAGCTGCACATGCAAAGACAAGATGACTGAAAGGTGTTTTCATGTATAAATTCTTAAAAGCTGCAGGTAAACATTGCATTAAAAAAATATGATAACTGGACCTTCTCCGGACCTTCAGGTGTTGACGGAGCTGGACAAGATTTCTAGGCGGCTCCAGGAGGATGGCTTGTCACCAGGGGCCAGTGCAGAAGAGAAGCAGTGCCACCTTTGGCAGCAGCTTCTCAACACTGAGGCGAAGCTTCATGCAGCTACCCAAGAGGTGCAGACCCTACGTGTGCAGCAAGCCAATGAGATGAAGGAGGTGAGACTCTCCTTTGTTGTTTTATTTGACCAACTTTCATCATAGAGTGAGCCAATGATGTGCAATGAAACGCCCAAAAAAGCAGTCTAAAAAGAACGTGTCACTTTTCACATGAAGTACAATCATGAACATGTGCGGGACACATCAGTGTCACAGCTAAATTACACTGCAATTCTTTTTGTCTGTCAGCTGGAGAGCTATGTTGCACATATTCGTGGGCTGTTAGAAGAGCGCGAGGGCCTGGCTGCAGAATATGAAAAACACAATGAACAGCTGCAGCACGAACTTCACCAGATTCAACACCAGCTGGGTGAATTTTTCACAACTGTAGTACAGTGTGTTGGGCATTTTTTCCTTTGGGCTATACCCTAGCTTTGCTTACCAGTGGAAATGTACTTTGTAATTACTATGTTGCTGTAGAGCATCATTTGTTCGTCTGTGGGGGGGGGGGGGGGGGGGGGTTATAATCGTACATGACAAACTGCTGACCAGAGAAAATCCTCCTTTCTTCTAGAGAGTCAGAGCAAGGAGTTGGCAGAGATGCTGGCTCAGGAGGACCTGGTGGAGATGGGCTTGACCAGCCCCAGTGAGATAGTGGCTTATTTACTGGTGGAGAGGGCCACACTGCTGGAAAGGTTGGAGGCTGCTGAGAGGAGACTGGAAAGTCAGAGTCTCAGTGTTAACTTGAAGGAAGTTGACCACCAGGTAAATAACTGACCTACGTAAATCAAAGGCTTTATTTGGATGTCAGTTATCTAGTGGGAACAACGTAATTTTGAAGTGTTTTGAGAGCTAATAGAGTAAAATAGTATGCCCAAAGGCTTCATGCTTGTAGTGAAAAGCAATGGTTAAAGCTAACACATGCAAAGACTGTATGCGTATGTAAAATGCTAAGTAAGGCCTTGTCTCCTTGTGACATTTGGACAGGAGCTTATTTGCCACATGAGGGGGGATGACCTGAGGCAGCAAAAGGAGGATCTCCAGAAGACCTTCAATAACGCAATGAAGGTGAAGTGACGTTCATTTTGCCCTGGCTGAGATCCATGTCCGAATAGTGTTTGTTGTGAGTGGGTATACAGTGGTTTTTCCTCTCAGCAGTGCTCATCCCAGAGTCCGTGGAAGAAGCTGTTTGGCCTTCGCAGGTCTGGTCAGAGCAAGCACAGTATTAACCCTGTAGGTCTCCACTTTATAGCTTATGCTAAGTAATTTAACAGTGGTATCATGATAAAGAGCCAAACTTCACCGGCTTGTTTCAGAGGGCCACTGCTTTTTGAAATGTTTTCCACATTAATAATATACCTTGTTATCTGCATGACTGCTATGCTGCAGAGCATTTCACTAATACATCTATAAATGCATTTTTTTAGGGGTGTCCCTGGTTCTTAATGGTTATGCAACATTTGACTGTCTGCGTGGACCTTTGCTGCATGTCATACCCTCCTCTCACCTCAACAATTTCCTGTCTACTGTGGCTGTCACAAAAAAAAACTGATTTAAAGAACATAATTTATCATAGGGCAGTGATGGCGTAACACAGGTAACAGCATGTGCACTTTTGGTCTTCCTGGTCTCTCTGTGCAGGTGAATGCTGGGATATAAATATATAACTAATTTCCCCTGCTTTGTTCCAGGCCTGCAGAGATGATTACTCACAGTCTGAAAATGCATGTCTCTCACAATTGCATGTTGGGTCCATGCATCTCCAGTCTACCATTCCTACCATTCTTCTTTCCTCCCCTTTCTCCTCCTACTCCAGTTGTTAATTCCTTATTCCCTGTACATCAGGCCCACAGTGAGGAGATTTCCCAAGAGCGAAATGAGCGTCAGCAACTGGAACGGGACTTGGAAGAAGCATCCCGGAGGCTGGCGATGGCTCATCAGGATATCCGCAGACTCACTAATGAACTGGATGCTGCCAAAAACAACAACCCAGACCCAAGCGGTATGTTGCAGTTACAGTATGGTCCTAACTTTTTGCCCTGCACACACATCCTATTAACCTTTTCAGTGTTTAATGTCAGTTACCTGTTATTTATACCCATAGATTTTGGTAACATACCTCATCTTTGACTTTACTGAATGTTAATATGAATAGACACAAATTGGCACCAAGCATATTTGTGGTCCACAGAATTAAAAATGTGCTTTTAATCTCAGGATCTGAGCTTCAGGGAACCGTCCAAGAAGTAGAGAACCTGAGGAAGGAAGTGGAAAATCTCAAACACTCTGGTGAGACAGATTGATGGAAACTTTTCTTTTTCTTTTTTTTTTTTCAAATTCTTTTTAATTTACTTTTTCCTTTATACAAAATAGAAACAATAGAAAAAAAGGACAGAAGCAACTACCACAACAACAACAGAGAGAAAACAAACAACAAAAAACAAACAAACACAATAAGCAGTCTGAGACATGTAAACGAGAAAGTAATACAGTATTCAGTCTACCAGTCATTTACACATTTGTCCTGACAAACTCAACCCGCCATTGGAGGGGGGCTGCCCCTCTCACTGTGGTTTTCTTCAGATCATCAGGTAAGTAATCCAATAGCAGGTGCCATATATCCCAAAAAATATCTTCATTGGCAGTTAATTTTGCACTCAGTCTTTCCATTGGTAAAACTCTAAAGATTTCTTTATACCACTGAGTTATTGTTGGTGGTTTTTCATTAATCCAATTAAAAAGAATACATTTTCTTGCCAAAAACAATAATTTACATAATAGTATATGTTTGTTTTTATCTGGAAATTTGTTCTGAATTGGCAACCCCAATAAATACTGAGCTGGATCTTTTTGTATTCTGCATTTAAATATACCTTTTAATTCTTTTGAGCCAGAATTTTGAGATTTTTGAGCAAGTCCAAAGACAGTGCAAGTAGGACCCCGCCGCAGATTTACATTTAATACATTGTGCAGACCTGCTCGGATCAATTTTATTCAGAAAAATAGGTGTCCTATACTGTCTGTGTAAGATTTTATATTGTGTTTCTTTAAATCTATTACTAAGAAATAAAGAATGCACAGATTGTATGCACTCACTCCAGGCATGATCATCACATTGACACTGGAGGTCACCCTCCCAACTCCTAATCAGCTTTCCAATATTATGTTTGTTATAACCTTGTAGTGTATTGTAAAACTGTCTTATAGTACTATTATCTGCATTTAAGTGTAAAAAGAAATTTTCCATGGGTCCTAGTTGCATTGTATTGTGCAAAGTATCAAAACTTGAAGTAATTAGGTGACGAGCCTGTAAAAATGCAAAAAAATCAATTTGATGTATTCCATATTTCTTTTGGACCTGCTCAAAAGACATACAGACATTCCCATCAAACAGATCACCCACCACACGTATTCCTGCACCAAACCATCTCTGAAATATTACACTTTTCATTCCCGGTGTAAAGTGCCGATTATTTATAAAAGGTGTTAGATAACTCAGTATAGGATTACTTTCAGTGTATTTATTCATATCATGCCATGTTTTTAAGTAAGTATCAATCATTACTTTATTATGTTTTTTAATATATTTACTCACTAGTTCGCTTAGGAGATTAAATGGCGAACATGTCCAGGCTTCCAGGGGATTCTCTGTGTCTTTTAGATATGCGTGGATCCATTCATGTATAACTCTACTATGACATGACCAGTTATACAGCAAAATGTTAGGAAAGGCAAGACCCCCTTTATCTTTGGGCAGCTGTAATGTTTTCATACTTAATCTGGGTTTCTTACCCCTCCAGATAAACCTTGACAGCTCTTTTTCAATTTCTTTTACATTTTTTTTTTGGTAAGAGTTATTGGGAGCATTTGTAAGGGATGGAAACTTTTCTGATGTTTTTTTTGTTTTTTTTTGTAAACTATTTTAAAATTCAGGTGGACAAAAAATCACTATGTAGATATTTTGTATCTCAGTATAAACTGTGCTTGTTTAGTTTTGCTTGTATTTAATCTGTTTTCATAGGAAAGATAAAGATAATGTAAAAACTTTAGTCATCTAGTAAATTGTTTATTTTTTATTCTTTTAGATTTAATAAATTTTAAGACTGTAGTCACTGTTAGAGAGAAGCTACTTGTAATTCTACAACACTGGAGTAAAAAAAAATCATTATATAAATGTTACAAATTTTTCCCCTTTGCCTGATATTGGTGGTGTTTTGGGTGAATCTGTCATTTCTGTGGAAGCTGAGTCATGGAGGCTGGCTGCTACACTTTCACAGTCATGTCAAAGTTTTTTACAGGAATTCATGATTGGTTCAGTGACTGCAACATCATTCGTACACCACTATGCTTGACAGTTGCTATGAGGTGTTTGTGCTGGTCTGCTGTGTTGTTTTTCACCAAACAGGGTGCCATGCATTATGGCCAGGCATCTTTACTTTAATCTCATCTGGGCAGTTTTTTCAGAAGTTTTGTGTTTTATTCGAATGCAACTTTGCAAACCTAAGCCGTGCCCTTTTCTTTTTAGAAAGAAGAGACTTTCTCTTGGCAGTCCTTCCAAATGAGCATATCATGTTCAGCCATTTTTTAACTGTGCTGTCATGAACTTTAACATTTAAAATGCTAAATGAGGCCTGTAGAGTCTGAGTTGTAGCTCTTGGGTTTTTTGGAATTTCTCTGAACATTGCATGGTCAGACCTCGGGGTGAATGACTAGCATTGTTTTAACACATACCTGCTCCAGAGCAGAAAAAACAGCTACTCTTGCTGCTTCCTTGTCTCAAGAGGTTTCCACAATCTGTGCCTCTGCATATTTGATTCGGCAGATTTTTATACCGCTCCTCATGCAACCCTCAGGGGATTTGTATCCTCTCCTTAGATCAAACTGGGCATCTATGACTTGTTAGACAAATGTGTAAACCACTATTATTATGGCTATACTGCAAACTGCCAAAACCTTCTGCTTTTATAGGGATGATCACATTTGCTGATCACCAGTTAATCAAGTGCATTTGATTATCAGCCCCTGGCTGCTACTTAACCTTTTAATTCCTGTGTAAGCAGTAAAGGTGCATAAGTTTAGTTTTTCACATGACTGCAGTTGTAGATAGATTTACTGGATAAGTAAATGGAACTGTATTTCAGCTTTTGGATGTCCACACTAGTTCCAGTGATTCTGGACCATAAACATAATTGTCGGACATTACCAGCTGAATTTAAAAAATGTAATTTATTTACTTATTTACTTTTTAATGTTAAAAAAACATGTATACACTCAAGTTCCTCAAAAAATTCACTGTACTTCACGCATTGACCACCTGCCCTGTGCAATGGCAGTTCTCCATAGGTGTGTGTGTGTGTGTGTGTGTGTGTGTGTATTGGTGGTGGTGGTGTTTTGGGGGAGGAGGGGGGGGGACATTTTAATCTCACATTAATACATTTTTCACTCCACAGATGTGATGAAGTTGCAGCAGGCTAAAGAGCAAAATGACAAACTAGATGCTGAGAACAGAGCTCTGAGGGACAGAGTGCGTATTTTGGAGTCAGAGAAGAAAAATCTCCTTGACCAGGTCAGTATTTACAGAACATACTTATTAATTTATTATAACAAAATGAATAAAATAAGTTATGACAGTAGCTTGGCACTGACTGGTGTTGTATTTTTTTTTCACTTGGCAAAGAATGATGCAGCCAAAGAAGATAGAAAAGATAAAAGTGTTTGCAGTGACCAACAAAACAATCTGTCTGCTTTATCAGCTCAAGAAAAAGATCACATTCACAAACGGTAAAAACTTGAATTCCTGGATAACTACATCATGATGAGTATTCACTATCTGCTCTCTCTGGCTGTTTAATTGTAATTTATTGACGGTTAGGTGTCAAGAGGCTGTGGAAGATGGGCTTGTGCAGGTGAAAGAGCTGCAGCGACAACTGCAGAGGCTACGCAAGGAACATGAAGAGCTGGAGGAGAGGAACGAGGAGCTGGAGGCCTTGCTCGGGGAAGCCCAGAATGCTAGCAAAGAGGAGAGGCATCGCCATGAGGGAGAACTTGAGGGCCTGCGAAGAAGGGTACTTATCAGAATTGGTTCAAACATCAAATATCAAACTCATTTTACATTGTGGGCCACAAACAGCCTGTAAAAGCAAATGTGTAAAATTACAGAAAAAGTTCTGGTAGCCCATTGTCCAGACTGTCATGTAATTATAAAACACATTTTTTGTTAATTCACTGTGTGTGTGTGTGTGTGTGTGTGTGTGTGTGTGTGTGTGTGTGTGTGTGTGTGTGTGTGTGTGTGTGTGTGTGTGTGTGTGTGTGTGTGTCTTTTCGCCACACCAGTTCTGGCTCCAGACCTTATGTTTGACACCCCTGCACCAGACACTCTAAAGACAGCTGTTTTCACAGTCATTAATTAATGGCAGTTTACTATAGTTTAGTTACAGATTTACCTAATGACTAATAGTATTACATTTTTATGCAGATCACAAACCTGGAGGCAGAGATAAAGAAGCAGAAAACCCAAGAGAAAATGTTGCAGAATGGAGAAGAGATCAAAACCACCGAGTCCTACTTAAAGTTGGTAAGAAATGCCCTTTAATCATTACACAACACTGTGCGGTAAGAATTCAGTAGCCGTGGAGGTCTTAAGTACACAAATTTAAATGAGTAACTAAGGTAAAGCTCACTACAAAGTACAAAGGGGGTGCGAGTGATGATGTGGCATGAAGAACTTTTTTGGGGTTTTTTAATGCAGTGTGCTTGTTTCTGTGTTCTTGTCTCACCATATATGAAGCACCTAAGGAACAGTGGTCAAGAGAGCCTGGCTATGCTTGAGGCTCGTCTGACTGAGGAGAAAGACTGGAGGAAACAGCTGGAGTTGGACCTCAGTGCTGCACAGGCTGCCCTAAAGAAAGAGAAAGAGGTAAAAACTAGACTTTTGCTTTGTGTGAAATACAGAACAGAAACGCCACACGTACACAGAAATTCAATTTAGGACTGATGCAAAGAGTTATGGTTGTATTTTCAGAATGTTTTTAACAATGTTACAAACTAAATGCCACACAGTTACCACGTGTATTCTTTGGGTGTTATTCTTCGGTTCTTTACACCAAAGGCTTTGCAGATAAGCGAGCGAGAGCGAAACAAACTGAGACTTGAGAACAACAGCCTTCATATAGAATGCCAACAGGGGAAAACACTCATCAAGAGTCTCACTCAAGTCAAGGTGGAAAAAACACTTCTGGAAGAAAAGGTTTGTTAATTTTTCATTTTAAACATGATGAAACTGTCACAGTCTTTCTTCAGAGGAAAATGGTTATAGACTATAAATATTTTGGCAGAAATAGGCCTTTGGTGTAAATTTTTTAAAAAGTAAAAATACCTTGCACACTATACAGCTTTAGAGTATATGAAAACAGGTGTGTATAATACTAAAATATCTTGACTCCTAATTAATTAAATAAGTTTACCAATGAGTCTATTAAATCCCAGATAAAAACAAAAAGCTCAAGTGCAAGTGTGCTGTTAAGTTTGCAGGTGTCTTCATTGTGTTTAAGTGGTGAATGGACAGAAATATTAAAAAGTACTACCGAGAGACTGGGGATTTCTTTATTTAATTATTCAAACTTTATTTATGATTATGGATATATGGGACATTCATTGGGGGCAAGAAATGAAGGAGAAAATTTGGAAGCATAAACGAAGAAACTTGAAGCGGCTTTGGGATTTCTGAAAGACTACCTTCTCTTTCAAATCTGATTTTATAAACTAGCTCTTTACACCTTTGCAGGATGATAACCACTGTATATGCAGGCTATTATATATATGATAAAATAACAAACTGATATTTGTGTTCTTTGTATTTACTCTATTAAAAAGAGAACATTTCTTGACTAGAATTTCACTGATTATCATATGAAACAAAAGATTTTCCAGCTTCAAATTGACTGGTTCATGATTATTAGGTAATACAAAATTATAGCATATTAAACAAACTTCAGACTCTTAGCATTAACATAAGGTATTTCTGACACTGAAAATTAGAATTAAATTTATTAACTATTCTCCAAATAATGTACTTATTTTACAAGACTTTCGTGCAGGGCTGTACATTACGTGTCAGTATAAATATGTCAGTATGAATTTATAGCATGCATTAGTTTGACATTTACACCCCCCAACGTGAGTTTCTCATCACCTTACTGTCTTTAACTCTGTGGCTGTCAGGTCTCCCAGATGGAGCGTGCCTATAGCAGACTCCAGGGAGAGCTGCAGTGCTACAAAGACAGTAAGCAGACCCAAGAAGAGATGAAGGAAAACATGCTACACGTCAGCCAGCTGCAGGAACAAGCTAACCGGCTTACTGCTGAACTTAGCAGCCTCCAGACAGCACACAACAGCCTGAGGTTGTTTTTTAGTTCCAGTCCTACAATAAGATAAGATATTTTATTCATTGCATATTTGGGACATTCAAATAATATATAGTACATGTATGGTATTTATGAGATGTGGATTGAAGTGGATCATTGTTGGATGAGAACTGATATCACTGCCTCAGTTGTTACTTGTACCTTTTTTCATAGTCAGTGATGAGATAAGACTGGAACATTATAGCTTACTTGCTTTGCATATATGTGAATATTTCCCAGAGATGAGATGGCTTCTGAGCGGATGCAGACTGCAGAGCTACAGGCCAGGCTAAGCTCTAGTGTTCAGGAGAAGCTAGCAGCAGAGGGCAAACAGGAGAGATTGGAGCTGGAGATCCAGCGCCTCGTTAAACAGCTTCAGTGGCATCAAGACCAACTATCCACTACGAAGGAAGTGCTTGGCAGCAGCCAGAAGCCTGAACTGCACATAGCTCATTTTGAACCTAGAGTCAGTCCAGTGGAAAACAGCAGAGAACAGTGCTTGGCTCAGGTAACTGGATTGGTTCCTTTAGGTGGGGTTAGGGTAAATAGGGTATTTCTTATGCCAGAACTATAGAAGATGGATATAAGTGTTTTCACTGTCTTCTTTGGGGCAGGAGCTGAGTGATCTACAGAATAAGCTAGAGAAGGAGCGGCAGCAGGGTCTTGAGCACAAAATGGCCCTCGAGGCTCAGGTGAATGAAGCCCAGGCACATATTAAGGTACATATGAAAAACAAAAATCTATTCTGTATGTTTATTATGTAATTGGCTCTTTATTGCTGTAATTGTCATACTGTAGCAGCTGCATTAGCCTTTATGCTTTAAGCAGCTGACATCTTAATATTCTTATTAATTAGCAACTCCAGCAATCTTACTGAAAGACAGAAAGCTGAAATTTTATGGCAGTCTACCTCTCTTTTGTATTGTAGTAATAATAATGATAAAAGTAATAATGTCGTAATTATTTTCATTACTAACACAGAAGCTTCAGATGGCCTTCTTTCACTCGTCTTCCATTAAAATTACGGAAGGGCCAATTGTGTGACAGCCACATCTTACTTGGGGACACTTGACTATCTCTGTTCATTTGCTAAATCAGCATAAACATGAACACTGACAACAGTGTCCATCTTTAGTCCCAAGATTCGGTGCTGAAGCAGAAGACAGAAGAAGCTAAACAAATGAAGCAAGACCTGCAGAGGGCCCAGAGCCTGTTTACCTCAGCGGAGAAAGAGTTACGCTATGAGAAGGAGAAGAACTTGGACCTGAAGAGACACAACACGCTGCTGGATCAGGAAAAACTCAAGGTGAGTATTCCCTGAAACCCTCTGTTTATCACTTAATTTACTTAGCACTTCCTCATCTTCATTCCACTGTTAAGAGGTGTCTAAATAGGAAGCGATTCACAGCAACATGACGGCCAAAGACTGCTGGATGATTTTAAAGCGATGATGGGAAAAATAACCACAAATGAAGTGACTACTGTGTTAGCAAATAATACTGTAGATTGACATATGAAACTGGTAACTACATAGGAGTGTTACTTAGGCAACCATAACCTGAAATCTCCGTTATCAACCAACCATCAGCAGCAAGGTGATGCGCGACATGCAGATCGCTTTCTGTGTGGACAACCCTTTAGTCACTTGAGTTACTAGATACTTATATTAACTTATGAACAAATGTGTAACTGCAATCAACATGTAAATGAACACTCAACATCTTTTTTTTGTTTTTTACATCTGCTGTCCTCCCACATGTTTTCTCAGCTTAGTGCAGAACTGAAGCAGGTCCAGACAAAGCTGGTACAGATTGAGCAGAAAGTCACTGGTCAGGCGGCCGAGTGTGAACATCAGCAGCAGAAAATCAGGCAATTGGAGCTGGAACTGGCTCGTAGCTCCGCAAACCGCAGTGCCACTACTAGTCTGCAGGGGGACCTCCAGGCTGAGAGGGCACGACTCATCGCTGCTGACAAGAAGGTTAGCATAACTGTAAAGACTCTAGTCCGGTGTGAAATCTGGATCGCCTGGTTTGTCAGTGGATCAACTGTTATTAAAGGCTCCAGGTGGTTTTATTCAACAGTTATGTTATTCTTGCTGTAGTTGTTCTTATCAGTGAATTAACCAGTAACACCATACTGAGCCCTTAATGGAATATCCAGTCTATGACATGTTTTGGTCTTAAGCAAATTAAGTTAATGCTTTTCTGAACATTGAGTAAGATGAAGAAGCGGTTGCAGTCAACATTATTTGCGAACATTGTGGAGTATTTTTTTTTTTGTTTGACATCATAAGGAAATCCTGACATATTTTGTTGATGGGTGTAAAGTTAGGAGCTTGTGTTTTTGAGCAAAACCTGTGGTTCTGTTGTGGTCTGGAAGGTCCTGGAACTACAACAGCAGCTGAAGTCTGTCCAGCACCAGCTGCGTGTGGAGGAAGCTCGTGCAGGCGAGACCAACCGCTTGGAGAGGGAAAGCAGGGATCTGTCTGACGCCTTGTCAGCTCTCAGAGCCCAGCAGCAGGAAGAGCATATCAACAGGTTCCACAAAGTGCAGCACAGCTGACACTGTCCTTTTTCTTCACCTGCTTTTTAAGAGCTTTGAATAGTCTTTTTTTTTTCTTCTTCTGGTCTCCTCTCAGGAAGCTGTTAGAACAGCGCGAGGAGGAGCTGCAGCAGCAGGTTCGCTCCTTGAGGCATAAGGAGGCCTCATTGACCAGGACAAATGCAGAGCTCAGCCACCGTGTCCAGCAGCTGGACACCCGTCTATCCGTCCTGGAGGCTGAGCTTAGCAATGCTAGAGAGGAGGTGAGGAATGGTGTGCCATGCTTCCTAAGATCTGCTGTGGCACTTGAGGTCTCATTGAACTGAAAGCTTTCCCTGAAAAGTGACAGTCAAAACATACACCCATTCCAAATTTGCTACACGCCTTAAAAGGAGTGTGTTATTAAGTGTCTTGTTTGTTTGTTTTTTAAGGCGCCCTGCTGACAGCCCATATCAAACATTGTTTGCGCAATATGTATCTTCTGTCACTTCCTCTGTTTTCGAGCTAAGATTTCAATCCTTTGCTGCAAACCAGAAAGTTTTTCAGAGGAATGCGTACTCAGTTTTGACAGTATACTGCTATACAGGGCACATTTAACCTATTAAGTACATTATTTAAGATTGCTTGATTGCTGACAGATATACAAAACAAATCTATCATATTGCAAGCAGTTTGCTGTCAGCGCTTCACTGTGTTTAGCATGATTGTACATTTTATGCAGTTGTAATATCTGTTGAAATGTATATGGTCTGTAGGCAAAAGACAGCCAGGCGTCACGTCAAAAGCTGCAGGAGGAGCTGTTGGCCAGTCAGCAGGATTGTAAAGGACTGCAGGATGAGCTGCAGCAGGTTCTCCTCCAACTTGACGTGCATGTCAGGTTAGATGCATCTAACAACCATAATATAAAATAAAGTAAATGGTAATTAGGTTACATTAACCTTTTGCCTTTCTTGCTCTCAATCGCCTCTGCTCCACCAACCAGAAAGTACAATGAAAAACAGAGTCAACACAAGACCAAACTGCGTCAGGCCAAGCAGGTGTTTCTAAAGGCAACCGAACAGAGAGACAGCACCATCCAGAAACTGGAGAATGATCTCGAGCTTGCTTCCATGCTTTCTCAGAAGGTCACACACATGAAGCAGAATGCTGACTCCTAAATATTCCTGAAGAGATGTGAAGCACTGTAGAAAAGTGTTCTTCAAAATCTGTTTTCATCAATTTTTCTCTTGTCTTCTGAATTGTGATAGGACAAAGAGAGGATCCAGTTAGTGATGGAGGTCAATGAGAAGCTTTTGGAGGAGAAGAGGGAACTGGTGCAGAAGATAATTGAGGCCGAGGAGATGGGCAGCAAGGCCATGAAGACCGCCTCAACAGTCCAATATAGGTATCCTCAGTCACTGTTTACACATGTACATGATGCAGAACAGTATGAATATTACTCTTTTAATTATTTCAACCAGAAGTATAAAATACTATTTGTTAACTTCATTAGTTGCATAATACAATGCTAAGAAATCACATTTACTTGTACATATATTGAGATGGTTGGAAAACTTTATATTTAGTATTTAACACAACAGAATCATGTTTTTTAGTTGTTAGCCTGAATGTTTTTGTAACTAAAGATGTAAAGGATATGTTGGAAAAATTATTTTGAAGTTGTGAGTGAATGCTGTGAACATTATTGTGTTCAAGGGTTAACCTCTTAGAAGTGGAAAACAAACAACTGCAGGACGAAACCTTGAAACTCTCCAATCAAGTCAGTTCTTTAGAGCGTGCTCTGAGGAATGTCCAGTCACTCTACAGCATGGAGGTAGCTCTTTATACATCTTTATGTTTTTGCAAGATTTTTCTATACACATATTAAAAATGACAGGATTGCCATTTCACTAAATGACTGGTGTTTTTTTTAATAAAATAAGAATAAAAGACTGTAAAAATGTTTCTCATCTCACTGTATTAAAAAAATATGTTGGCATGCTTGCTAATAAATTTTAAATGATCAACAGAATGCCAGAAAAATGCTTCCCACTGATGCTCTCACTGACAGCATCCTACATACGTCTGCACTAAGGTAAGATAATTTTAAGAGAACAGCTTGCTGACCTAAAATATTGATTGATATTTGTAATTTGGGTAATTTTCATATCATCTGTGGTTTGTCATCAGTTTGACGTCAGGTTCTGGTAACAAACTGGACATCCTGGATGCAATCTGTCGGGTGAAGGTGGACGATGGTGTGCTGGCAGATGGCACCCGGACACCTTTCACCATACACCAACCTTCAGAGCAGGGATACCTGAATCTCACGTCCCCATTGATTCCTCCAGCCTCTGCCAAAGGGGCGGAGGAGAGCTCTAAAAGCAGTGACCAGGTATAAGAAATGGTACGATGTCTGTCTTCATCTACAGGGAAAAATCTGTGTAGAAGTAATGAATATATATATTATATATAGAATCCAAATTATCCTTGTTAAAAGAGTAATAATGAAAGGGAGCTTCCACTACAATTCTGCTCAGGACGGTGACTACGTTTTATGTGTTAGCAGGTTCTTCTTTGGCTGGGAGGTACATATATATATATCAAGTCAGATTTTGGACGAGGGAAAATTGGGGGGGTTTGTAAAAAACAGAAAATGCCTGTGCTAGTGTCAATACGATATTTTTATTACATATTTTCAAGGGGGCATTATCTAAAAGGAGATTTGACTTGGTAGCTGAAGAAGTGAAACGATTTTGTAAAAAAAATCTAAGCCATGTATAGACAGCAGTTAGTTATTTGCACCAGCGCACCAAATCAAATCAGCGATTAAAAGCCTCGTGTTGGCTCACGGGAAAGATTGTTTTAGTGTAAATATTTAAAATCACATTAGTGCTTTTCACGCTAATGCAGTGAATGTCTCTTCGTGAGGAATATTTGAATGGTACTAGTTTAAACTGAGCACTTTATAAGACGTTTAACTCGTGTTTACATTTGGGGAGTGTGGGATATTAAAGGTATGCATTTTTCCCCAATTAAATTTAACCTTGGCAGTGTTCTGATGCCCGTGAGTGCGAGCGTGTGCTGGTGGATGGTGCCCGGACACTTTTCTCCACACACCAACCATCAGGGATACCCGAGTCTCTCTTCCACATTGATTCCTCTAGTCTCTACCAAAGGCACAGAGGTGATAGTAATGATTTAATGTGTCAAAGATATTTTAAAAAGAATAAGCATTTTAAAAAATGTAAAAAAAAATGGTACTCATTTCATATCAACCATAAAGACAGACTCAAGATAGACAAGGTGGACTCAATTTTTCGTTTAATAAGAGATTGCCATACACTGAAAGTAAATACTGGACTGTTCAGAGATGAGTACTAGCTACAATCAGTGCTTTATTTACTATTTATAGTTTTCTTTTAGTCTGCAAAGTCACACAATTACAGGCATTTTTTTTCCTCTTTTTTAAACTTTTTTTTCTGTTCTCCAAGGACCCGCTGTTTAAGGCATTTGTGCTTTAATCACAAAGACGATCAGCAGTAAGACTTTAGTCATTTGCACATGGTATTAAATACAGGTTTTGTATCCACCGTTATACAGTGTCTTTGGTTTTGTCTTCAACGTGCCTGAAGTGACGAAGTGTGAATACATCTGATAACAAAAACGACATGGGAACAATGAGATGTAGTCAATAAGAAACTTTCACTCCTGTTGTATTTGTACAAATGCATTTTTAAAAAAAGCTATTTTTGTAAATAAAGACTAATAAATAAACAATGCTTTTTTTTTCTTTTTTTTTATTTCCCCTACATCTCACTGTGCACTGTTGTGACTCAGCGAAGGATGCAAAGCTGCTTTTATTTTACACTGATAACATTGAGTTTAACATCTCTGGAGTTGTTTTTTTGTATTTGTAATGAATGGAAATATATGAGATATTTTAGAATGAAATTACTGCTATTACCATCTGCTTTTTAATAAAGTTGCTCAGGAGACTTTTCACTGTAATTGTTGCCTGACATGTATCAGCTTTAAATCCTCGTTGAGCAACAATATTATTATAACTGCATATTATGCATTTCACACTTCTCATCTGTGTGGGTATCAGTGTAAAAACCAAAAACAGGAAAAAAAAACGAAAAGCATATCAATCATATTTGTATTTTTTATTGTTGTTTGTTTTGTGTTTTTTGCTATAACTCGACAACAAGGTGAAGTATGGTATCAAATTGATACCATAGGTGTATCTACTAGAAAATCGTTGAATCTCAGTATCTTCCCCCTTAAAGGTCAGAGGTCAAGTGTTCTGAAAATCTTGTGATTGCAAAAACTTGAGAACAAGGCGATGTAGGATTTTGAAATATAATAGGTGTGTCTACTAGGAGGCTGAGGGGGTAGCACTGGCAGATGCCAGTATTTTTATAATTTATAAAGATATATAAATAACTTTAAGAGGGTCTCTTGGAAATTTTCCATTCAAATCAATTTAAAGCTGTTTGTCGTTTTATCACTGGAGAAGAAATTCTGTTATAATCCTTAAATTATGATATGTTTTTGCACTCGGTTTTGTAAATGAGAACAAAATAATAATTTTATATTTTTATTGTTTGGATGAAAGATTTCTAAAGTTACTGTTTAGGGTGGGTGTGGTCCTTTTCAAAACTCTTTCCCTTATAAAAAATATATATATAAATAAAATGCACAGAATCCTATTTAGTATTAAGCATGTGTGGAGGTTTTATGTTGACATGATAGTGAATAAACTGTATTGCAATACCTATTTTAAGTTCTTAAATCTTTCCTCCAAATAGCACTAAACAGATACTGAAATGCATGTTACACAATAAAAATGAAACTGAAAAAAGAAAAAGTAGTTGAAACTAAAATCAAATGAACAATCGGATCTAAATAAATGATCTAAAAAGTACAAATAAAAGGAACATTAATGTTAAATAAAGTATTAACAAGCACAACCTAAATGATGTGAAATGCTTCCCAAAGTGTTTTAACTAAGTATTATATAGCGAGGCACTTGTGGTGTGAGCAGCTCTGTCAGCGGTTTTAGTGACATTTCGGCCATGGCAGTAACAGGAAGAGGGCTGTAAACAGGAAGCCTTAGTAGCTGGTGAGCATCCTGCAGGCCACAGATGGGCTGTAATAACAGTTAAAGAAAGGATCTGTCATAACTGGTTCACTTAATAGGAAAAAGAACCTCAGTGTTGATATGAAATATGGCGATAAAGGTTTTGACAAATGCTTTTAAAGTAACAGTGATTCCTTAAAGTGCATGGCAGTGCAGGCCGCCATGCACAGGAATAGTTTGGTATTAGAGTAATAGACATGCATGAACTGTAGTACCTCTTTTATCCTCTGGGTGGCTGTCTCCATTCGAGGATCTCAGCAAACGAAACCTCCTTTTTTTAATCATCCTCCAGTCAAATAAGTTTATTAGTGAAACATAATTGCTGCTTAAGATGGATCACTTCCTAACAATAGCCAAGATTAAGTGTTTCATTAGATTGCTTTAATGTTTAGATCAAAATTAGGAAATCTGATAGTGTCATAAATCTTGTTCATAAAAATGGCATTATTCAGACACTATTTCTTGTCAGTGTCTCTCAGATGCTGCACTGTGGTATAACTATGTAAATATATTCTGTGTTCCTTTGAGATGATTGACAGGCATCCCCTGAATCCTCAAACAAGGAGAGATATTATATATGGGTTATTATACGGGGTGCAGTGAGTAGAGAGGACTAATTTTACCCCCAGGAGTGGAAAGGCCATGCAATTTACATGTCCAGCCGTCATGCTTATAGCAAGCTTAGTAGCCAGTGGGATTTCATCGGTGGGCTTTTCAAGATCTGACATTTGTTCTTACTGTCAGCTGGTTTCAAATGTTGTGTGGAATACTGGACAGTTTGAAAGGTTTGTATGTTGAATGCTTTTGCACATGCATCTTTCAAGCCCATAAACAAGGTTAGAAATAAGTATTTTCATAAACTGGTTTTATTAAAAGAAAATTGAGGTATGTTTCACTTTGCATTCTCAGCCATCCGAACCTCCTTTCATCTCCATTGCTTCCCCTTTTATTCCTCCAATGTTTTCCCTTTTCCTCTCGTCCTTGGGAATTCAATCATGGAATAGTGTTGCTGGAAACCTTTCCTCTATGTATTCATGTAACAAGGCTTGGCTGGTGGGTGTTATTGTATGTCCTTGAAATGATGTAGATGCTATCAGTTTCACTGCTGGCTGTGAATGTTGAACATGTGAATGAGGTGGAAAAAAAGATGGTTCGGTGCAACTGTAATCGAGCAGGTGACGGTGGTGATGACTGGAGTTGTGAGAGCTTCAAATAAGGTCATCTGCCCATGTTTATGGCCGTATTATTCCTTTTCTACTGTCCTCAAACACAGGCTTATAGATGTGGCCATGTAGCTATGAACAACAGCAAATTGATATATGCACAACGTGGACAGGGGGAATTTTATTTTTTTATTTTTTTAAGGATGTCTAGCTTTCTGAAATTAAATATGGACCTGTTTCATGAACTATTAAAGAAAATGTTGATGTAGTAACAAAGATATAAAAAGCTTGTACAACCTAGGTTTGCTTTCTCCAGCATCATGACAAAATCATATGACAAACGTGATAAATGGACATAATTCAACTCATCTTGTGCTCTTGTGCCCCAAAACAAGACTCGGAGCCACCTCTTGACCTCTAGGCCCCTCCCCTCTACGATCTGCTACTGAATGATGTATTGCATTGTGCATTAACCTGCCATTGACCTCTCTATGCTAAACCCAATTGCCATATTATCTCCACTGTAATGTCCCACTCCCAGTGAATCAGATTTTGTCTCCCACTTTACCCCCGGGCTTAAAAAAAGAAGAAGAAGAAAAGTCTTGAATGAGCGAGAAGAATTGGGGTTGTGGGGTGTGAGGGGTTGGACCCTGACTCACCAAAAAGTCAGGTAAAAGCACACACTGAAGAGCTCCAAATGAAAGGGGAAATTTCAGGTGAGCATGTAAAGCATCATTTTCTGATTAGAAACAGAATTTAGCTCTTTAGCGCTGGCCTCTCTGACGGACACCTGACACTAATGTCTCCAATTATTGCCAGCAGGCTTGACAAATAATTACTTTTCTTATTACGATCAATGTGTTTGACCCACGTGTCCGCTTGCTGTGCTAATACCAAGAATAATGATAATCCCTCAGATAGTGTTTTGAAGTCAAAATAATACTAATGCCTGTAATGATGAAGCATGCTCGCAAATCCCTTCCCGTCATCCCATTGTCTCCTGTGGCGAAGATGCTGGCCCCCACGGCCCCATGGGATATCTGTAATGTATTCAGCCAGGCCTTGGGAGTAAAATGAAAACAAATGTGGTGTAATAAAGGAGAGAAGATGAAGCGATTCTGTGATGATGCTCTCTACTAGCCTTATAAATCAAAATAAAAGTGGAGCAGGTCATATGTGCCCCTGCCGTCACATCCCCACACACACACACATATATATATATACTGCATGTGTATGTATATACATATATATATGTGTGTGTGTGTGTGTGTGTGTATAGGCACACATGTGTACAAAAACCAGGGGTAAGAAGAGAAGAAATCAGAGGAAAAGTCTGTGGAACATCGTTTTATTCATTTTCATTTTATTATATCAGAATACAAGGTTGTATTTATTGTCCACACAGAAAACGAAGCCCAATTGTTCTTGGATTTTTCTCCTTTACACTTAATCACCAAAACAAGATCTTAGCTTCTTTTTTTTTAAACCTTTACAACAAAGTATTTGTGGCCCATTGTTTTGGTCGTACGTCATTCACGACCTACAAAGAGATTTTTTTCTTTTCTGTTTTTTTATTTTAATGTGCAAGTTTATTTTCCTGCCCTGTATTTGAATTATTTTTAGATGTCTAAAGAGGTAAAATTAGCCAGTAATTCACAAGCAAAGATTAATAGAAGCGCCCGGAATCGTGAATTTAATTTTGTGCAGTATAAAGGTTTTGTCTGCTTCCCTATCCCGTTAATCGTCTTGTGACCTTTTGAATTTATCTTGCAATCAACCTGCAGTTTGGAAACCTCTATTACTGTAATTAAACCTGACTGGAGCTGATGGCAGCGCCGCTGTGTACCTGTAGGGGCTGCTGTGGTGTTGGTGTACTGTATCAACTGGAAGGTTGGTGATGGTTACAGTAGCAGCAGCAGCACTCATTATACAGGAAATCCAGAAAATTAAAATGTGGGGGGAAGAAAAAAAAAAAACCTCACAAACAGCTGGCCCATATTTTAATCAGATGATTGAAGACTCAAAAATGTATTGAGAGGGCGAGTATGGTTGATTTTAAAATTGCCACCCTCACAAATCCGTGGCTTCGTTTGCCAAGTTTTACAGTCCTAAATAATATTATTTTATTCTTCTTTACATTGTTTATGCAACATTCGCAAATACAACGTCCCTTTCAAATCTAGAAACTCTGACAACACATTTGAGACTTCAGCTGACAAGGGGTGCTGCTTATTACATGGATAAAGAATAGTAAACAAAGGGTACGATAAATTATTGATGCCTAATAAGTTGAGGGCGACTGCACTGAGGTTCCTTTTTTTATTATTATTTTTTTCTTTATTTCTGGCCAAGAATAGAGAAAGCCTCCTGAGTTGTTTATTTCCTTCCTCCTTTTCTTTCTTTTCATGTCCTTCTCATTTTACGAGCCATGAGTCAACACAGCACACGTAAATGATATTTTGACACAGAGATCCATGAATAATGTATTTGAATTTACTTTTATGCCAGAGTTAGACCCCTCTAAGCACCCTTCTCCCCCTCCTCACCTTACCTTTTTCCCCCCAATATCGGTTCCCCTCTTTTCTCCCCCTTCCTCTCAATCCACCCCTTTCCTCTTTACCCCACCCTCTGCTTCCCCCCCTTCTCTTCCTCTCTTTTCACTATTCCTCCTCGTCAGAGCCCAACCTCATTTCTCCTCTAGGGGCCCCTCCCTACTCTTCTCTCCTTCTGCATGTGGTTGCTCTCCTCCTATACCTCTTCCAGACAGCAGACAGGAAACAGTATGGTATCTTTTTAACACTCAAGATCACATCAGTGTTTCCTATCCGGGTCCTGCGCAGCTGGCTGCTCACTGATAAAATTTTATAATCGTGAGATCGGGAACAGACACATGTGACTTCAGTAAGCTGGACAAAGGTAAATAAAGTCAAATGAAAAAGGAAGCATAGTTCATCTAGGAAAGATTTAAAGGAAATTCCAAGATAATTTGCTAAAAAGTGATGATGCTGGGTAGGGGGGAAGTGGCTTTAGCATGTCGCCTCGCACTACATAATGAAGGTTTGTAAGGTCAGCAAGGCCTCCGATGAAGCCAACGGCAAGCATTGATTCAGTTTCTAAATTAATCATCCATAACTTGATCTGTTCCGATAAAGTCATCAGCAGCCTGCATACTGCATGATCAGCAGCAATCATTCTTCCCTGCCACGCTGCTGATGTTTAGCCTAGGGCCCACAAACTGCCAGACACGGCTGTATTTTAAAAGTAAATTAAAAACATTTATTCTCCTGCTAAGCTCGCTTGTAGTCATGGCGAACAGAGGAAGTAAGGAGGAAGGAAGTAATGGTGAAGTTCAGGATCCTCTGTCCGTCTGATTGTTCTCTCCATCGCCATCACTCCCAGGCTGTTTCAGCTCCTCCACCCACACATCATTATTATCATCATCTTTAAGCAAAGCCGAGCATCCATGTAGCCTTCCCGTTTTTCTGTAAACTGAACCGTCACTTTGATCAGAAGCCTGTCTTAACAGGCTTCTGATCCCCCCCCCCCCAAAATATATTGGGTCAAAGATCAAAAGTTACATAAATACATTTGAAATACACACAAAGCATTAGTGATTCAACAGTGACTAAAAAAGAGCCCTCAGGAGAAGTTTTTTCAGATTAAACAACTGAAGATTGAATGCACTGTATACTGATAGTAGTCTTTGACATTATAAAAAAGTTTGGGGACCCCCTGATCCGCACCATAATCCAGATGGTGATACCAGTCGCTGTCTGCAGCCTGTAATCTACTTACTTTACACTACTGAGTAATACAGTCCTCATCCCTTCGGCGTGAAATCCCTCTGCTGAGAAGTGGCATCGAAGGAAGCAGGGATGAATAATCTGCATCATCCTCTTCGCCCACAGAGTGGTTCTTCATTCATAATTTACTGCCACCCCATTACATTTAATGAAAGCCACTGACCTGAAAACACAGAAGGAATGAGTTTCTACAACTATGGCATCGGGATTGTTTCCGTCTGCCACGTTACCTCGTAAACATCAGTGAGAGAATCCAGTGTCAACGCCGGGATCTGATGTCCTTTCTGCTCATGCTCATGGGAATATGAGACTGACCAGAACTTCCAACTTCTGCTTCTGTGAAGAAGTGTAACATCATCTCAAATAGAATGAGCATTTATAGTTCCTTTTAAAAGAACATAACAAGTGTAACATATATGCAGCTGTCTGATATTCAGTTACAGAATCAGAATTGTAACAAACCGTTGCACACAGGGATGGCTTGTGAGTAATAAGCCATAGGGTGGCATAGGGTGTTTTTGACACCACAATGCAATGCTTTTACAGGGTACGCATGTGTCCATGAAAAATTATAAAATTAATGTATTAAATGCAGTTATACACGGCTCTTTTCTTCCCCCTGCTGTGACCCAGAAACTGCACTTTTCTAGTAGTGCAAAGAAACACTAATGCATTCACTTCTTTTTAAATTGTGGCGTGTGCTCACATATTTGTGTGTGTGTGTTTAGCTGCAGCACACAATTAGGGTACCTTTTGTGCTGGCCATACATTTTCCTGAGCTCAAGCCTGTTTTAGATGGCATCCCTTTGTTCTTCTGTATGATTGCATTGTGACAAACAATGGAAACAGCTTAGTCCACAATAACAAGTAAATAACAAGTTAGTGTATCGCCCTTTTCCTGCAACACCCTGCCCTGAAAACAAAAGTAAGAGTAAGTAAGAGCGTTTTAAATGGTGTGAGCTATTTTTTTTTTTTAGGTAGACCCAAAATAATAGTTATAAATATTAGTTATATAACTACCTTTCCCCCCCATGTTTTTCCTTTTATTTCTTGAAAAATGTGACCAGTTTTCACATTAAATATACAGTATAGCCTGTTTAATCACAGCTAAATGCATTAGTCACTGTGCTGGCCCGAGGCATTTGGGGTGCATTCGCAGCGCATCATTTGCTGTGATATCTAAAGCTACAATATCCCTTTAAGCTAGTTTAACTGTCTGTACTTCTTGTTGCTGTTAAATGCATATTTAACAGACTTTCTAGTTTCTTCTGCACAGTTATTCATATCAAGCTTTTCCAGAGATAAGCGAGTCTTACACACACACACATACACCACCCAACACAGCCATCCCCCAGACATGAGTTAAAAAGTAGAACAAAAGGAAGAAGCTCCAATCTTGTCAAAACTATACCCATCCTGTATATTGCAAACCTTGGTGTGACTTCAGCTCACCACATGAGTCATCTGGGATTGTGAGTCATATTTTACCTGAGTACAAGAAGAGCCTTACCGCACTCCTACAGACAGGAAAACTTTTCACAGTAGTTACCACTGCAGCATGCCTGTGACTGTTGACGCACTAAAACTGGGGCAATAGCTTCTTTTTTTTTAATGTGGTGCAGCCTAAAATTTCAACAGAAGTGATTAGATCCGGTTTAAACTGATGTTGGAAGGTAAACATCCCCCTCAGCTGTGAAAACAACCATGACTGACGTGTAGCAGTTGACCTTTCAAAATGTATTTCAAAATTTTTATTTTTTATTATTTTTTTGAAATCCCAGATGTGCAAAATCCCAAAAGTTGATAGGCTTTTTAGATCATTACAGGCATATATAGAAACAGCGTCAATGACCTAAATTAAATCATTGTTGCATACAAATTCATAAAACCAAAATAGTTGCATGTGAAATCTCAAACAGTCAAATGTAAACATGCAGGAACAAAAAGCCCTACACTCGCGCTTCATCAGCCAAACTTCATCTGAAGTTGCAACCTCTCTTTGAAATGGATGCATCTGTGCCATTATATGGATATAATTGTGGCCACTTTCATCCTGAGCGCAATTAGTATCTCTTCTGTGAAGTTATCAGTCAGATAAAGCACAAGAGCAGACAGAACCTTTATCACTTTAATCATTCCTCTGTTTTTTTTTTTCCCCAGCGCTGGAGTGGACTGAGTTTCCTGCAGCTGAATGTCAACAACTCAACATGTCCTTCAGTCCTATTTCACATCATTAGTGCTCTTCTTTCAGATGATGCTGTGACACCATCAACCTGTGCTGTATATTAGTGTATTTAGAAAGAGTGTGCACTGTGTCTGTTGTATTTCCTGAAACAGCGGTCACGTTGTCTGATCACCATGAAAAGACACAGTATATGAAGTAAACTAAGTTAATCTCAGCACAGTTACCAGAATCAGACTTAGTGATGCAGGGAATTATAGGATAATATACCACACTGTGCAAAAGTCTTGAGCAAAAGTCTTGCTAGGAAAACTGGAAATAGGTGCAGCAATTTTTTTTTTAAACATGTGCAAACATAAATGGAATTACATAAATAAATAAATAAATACATGGAAACATTTTAACAAGCTTAGAAGTCAGTATTTGGCATAACCACCTTCATTCTTCAACACAGCCTGAACTGTCTTAGGTAAACTTTCTTGTAATTTCTTTAAGCAGTCTTCAGGAATAGTTCTTCAGGCTTCCTGAAAGACATTCAAAGCTCTTCTGTGGATATTTACTGCCTTTTGTTCTGTTCTCTGTCAAAATGATTTCTGTCATGAGTCAAATCTATGACTGATAGAGACAGTCTACCATTATGTTTGGGGTTTTCTTTTTTTTCAGTCCAGATATATGGTAGTGTGTTTGGGATCACTGACATGCTGAAAAATTAAGCCATTGTCAATCAGATGCTTTCCAGGTGGTACTGCATGGTGGATCGAAATCTAACTTTGCTGCATTCACAATCTCTTTATTTTTGACAAGATCCTCAACACCACTGGCTAAAATGCAACTACTAACCATGACAGAGCCTCCGCCGTGTTTTACAATGATGATGGTTGTAGACACGCACTGTTGTACTTCTCTCCTGACCTCCTCCATATACATACTAATTTGGATTCATCACTCCATAAGACCTGTTGCTAATTTACCATCCAGTACCACAACTGTTTCTCATTGCTTCCTTCCTTAAGAATGGCTTCTTGACAGCCACCTTGAGATCATTTCTGATGAGGCTTCAGTGAACAGGAGATGGCCTGCAATGTCTTCTATTGTCTTCCAATTGTCCAGTTTCCTCGTATTTTTTAAGGATGCACTTGCTGAGATAGGCCAAGTTTTCATCTAAGAGCTCTTTGGGATTCAAAAATATTTCCAAAAATACCCACTGATGCTTGTCAAACTGTGTAATCTTCGGCACTTTCTGTGGGGAACAAATAATGCATTTTACAAATGGTAGTAACAGCCTAAAAGTAGAATTTAAAGTTAATTTTATGCTAATTTATCTGTTATGTGTTGACACAACGCTGGTTTATCCCTTAAGCTAGGTGCCTTTTTTATACTTGAGTGATTCATTTAAAAAACATTCCCCTTGAAATGGTTACATTAAAGGACTGGACTGAAAAAGAGTGAAAAAGCATTTCCAAAGGAAACCTGGAGAACTACAGCTCAAGAACACTTTAACTAATTCCAAGGAAGGCGTATTTATCTGTATTTATTGATTAATTAATAGAAAAACATCTGGACCTGATTAATGTTAAGGCATCAGTAACAATACAATAATAGAATGTAATATTCTAAAAGAGCATGCTTGGCATAAAAAATTACCTTTCTTTTTAAAAGATGTGCAGATAATACTGCCATGCTTAAGTAAAAGTCACAGATAATCGTATTCCTGCCTCTTAAGTATTCACTCTCTCATTTTGCAATCTTTGCCCTCCTACAATCACGCATAAAGAAACTTTTTGCTTATGCTGGAGCTACATTGAAGCTGAGTGAATTAAAGCTACAGTTTGACTCCCCATGCCCGTATACCTCCTAATAAAACTGATTTGCTTTGGCATGTATTGTTTTGAAAAATAAATCAGTCAACTCGTTCCACTTCATGCGCTCGTGACATCATTTGTTTCCCCTCTTAACTCAATTATTGTCACTTAGTTCATCTGTGGGCCAACAAATGACCTGTAGCTACAGCATACAAGGCCCTTCCCACTCTCTGCAGCACGACACAAACGAGTAGGTAACAGTTAATGCCTTGAGCCTGTAAGTTTGTCAGAGTTAAATGCAGCTGGGAGTATTACTCGCCTTATTTTTCTGTCACCCAATCCTCTTTTGCCCGCCTTGAAAATAAGCTTTAAGGTAATTGTGTCATTGTGTCATAAAGCACAGGAAAAATGGTAATCCATTAAATTGTATTCTGTGTTCTTTGCTCCTGTTGTAGTGCAGAGCGACACCAACGGATTTTGGAAAGGTGAATTATGAATAATTACCTTTGATCTGCAAAGCCTGACGAGTAATAACGTTTAATACTATAGCCGATCAATGAAACTAAGTCTTTGGCCTTTTCTTCTTTTTGTCGCAAAGATCAGTTTTGCAGAAGGTGCCAGCATGTTTATTATCACATTTACAAAGTGAAGTTGTATTTTACATCAGCTGTACTACCAGGGTCTTTACTTTGCTTTACTTCAGTTTAACCTTTTAACCTTTGCTGCCTGACACTCACATCAGTAGCTGAAATGTTGAGTTGTTACTAGTTTGGATGCCAAACACTGAATGCTACGGCTGGTAAATAATTTAGCCTTAAACATGAGAAGGACCAGATGTTACTGAACGCACACATTTGAAAAGGTCTTTGTTGTGTCAATTAGTTGATTAAGTATCATCTACTCCCCTGCAGTAGGGAAACTTGATCTGTTTTTAAACGGATTCATATTACAGGGGCAGTAGAGAGCAAGAGAGCGGCAGCATTTTCAATTACATGTCACCTTATTTGACTGACGGTGAGCCACCATTTGATCAGGCTTTTACTTTAATTGCTTGCATTTCATTGAGCAGAAGCATTTACGGTAGGATTTAATCAGCGAGGATTCAGCTACATGCTCAGAAAAAAAGTTGAAAATGGCACGCAGCTATGATCGGGCCCTTTTACCTTTTGTGCTAGGGTGCTACACAGCTAGTAGCAGGCAGGGTGGGTGGGAGGGTAATTACGGTCATGTCGATGTCTTCAGGCTTGGGCTTTTATCAACGTTACACAGAGGTGTAATATGTTTGCCTACTAAGTCAGATGATTGAATCAGCAAATCAAGGCAATGTCCCTGCTCGGCCAAGATTCAATTGTGGCCGGGTCCTTTGAGGCATGTCATCCACAGTCTCTCACCAGCTTTGCCTGTTTCTGCTCGCTCTGTATCTGTCCATATCAAAGCACAAATCAGATGACTTCCTGTTAACTGTAGGGGGTGCTGTGACAGTGACTGAGTATTGATGTGTGTAGGCTGAAATGATCACCAAGCACGGACAATGTGAACAATGTGCGCTGTATTGCAACCACAACTTTATGCTTAATGGTGCATGTTCCCAGTTTCAAGAGTATCTAGACCCTGACATAATTTTCCTGCTTCATGGTTAAAAATTCACAATTTACTGTGCTGTGTTTTACATGAATGCAATCAGCAGCTACAGCAAAGTTTAGAACTTTTCCCAGTAGGGGACACTATAGCTTAAACTGAATATTAGCATTGAAAGTTAGCGTAACAATAAAAATACCGTAACCCCGCTGCTAGGGGGAAAAAAAACACAAACTCTTTAGATTTGAATCATTTGAATCATCATCATCAAGTTTCTAAGAGTTGGAGTTTCTAAGAGCACGCTGTACAACCATGTGCTTCCTGTTTAGTGGGTGGTTCCTCAGAGGAATTTTTTGTAGGTCAAGGTTACTTATGGTTACTGAATTTTGCTTCAGGGGCACCTTCAAGGCGGGGGCCAGGGGGGGCACTGACCCCCCACCCAAGAAAAAATGCTGGAACCCACCAGTGGCCCACCCTGGCAAGACTGTCCCATGCTGGTAATAATTTTAACAAACATGACCAAAAGAGAAGACATCCTGCAATGAGTTCAAGCATTAACTTATTATTTCTATAAGATAATTATCAGTTCAAAATGTTATTTGTTTTTCATATGTACCCATTTTCAGTGATGTCAGCTTTAAAAGCAGGAAATTAACTAGGCATACAATTCTTTTCTTTCACTCATTTTTGCCATATTTTTAAGTAATATATATTTGACAAAAGCATCATAAACCTGGAAATTCTGTTTTCAGTGTGTCACCACAGTTATTTCAGGGTTGGTCCCCATATGGCCACCCCTGAGAAAAAATTCTGGAGGCGCCCCTGTTTTGCGCATGTAGCAGAAACATAGTGCAAGGAATCATTTTTCGAAATTAAAAGGAGAAAGTCAACAGTCATTTTGCCACACTTTTGTAAGAGACAGAAAACATGCAAAATGAGGGATAATTTAAAAAAAAATGTTTTTTGAAACAACAGTAATCATACGATGGGGCCTGTAAAATTTTAGCTCTCCTCATTGTTAGTTTTTGGTTTATTTTGGCTCAAAACGCTTAATTTAACATAAAAAGAAATCAGTTTACATGCCAAAGACATCCATCAGTGATAAAGTGTGTGAAGTCAATATTCTTCAGCACTAAAATACTGAATTACCTTTGTTAATATTATTTAATGACAACAAAAATTTAACTGCTGGAAATTATCAACATGGTTCATACCAGTCGCATTTAAAGCATTCAAAGAAAACTCAAAGTCCTCTCGGAGAACTGAAACCCATTTTTTTTGTTTGTTTTTTAAATGTTTCTTCCCACACAAAATCCAGACTTCCCACACAAAATCTCTTGGATGCCGACAGTAGATGTGATCATATGCGGAACAGAAGACAACGCTGGTAGAGAACAAGGACACACGGGTGAGCTGTATGCAGAGTGTGAGTGAGAAACAGCAATGGAAAAGAAAGCCTGATCCAAGCCTTATGATGACTACTTCAGCCCAGCAGGAAGTCTTTATCCTCCTAAATATTTAGTAAGCACCTGATTCTCAGCTGATAGTCCAGACCTAGCCATATTAGGTCAGGGGCATCACAAGACTTGATCCTCCACCAGCTGCCAGAAGGACACACTTCAACAGCTCCTCTCTTTTTCTGTCAACTGCTCAGGTACACCTGCAGGGAGGAGATTTTATTTTTTATTAAACTGTTTTCTGCACAGAACCAGATTATCCCCGAAACTGATGGAAGATATGTCACCTGTAGATTTGCAAAAAAAAAAAAAGAAAAAAAAAAAAAGGAAATCCTTGGTTTGCTGATCAAACAAATTTTAATCCAAAGCACTACAGATAATAACTCTGCCTAAGTTCTATCAGTAAAGCAGGAAAAAGACATTCCAGCATAACAGTGGACACACGGTGGTTAAAAAGGGACGCGTTATACCACAGATGTTAATTGGATTTTTAAAGGTCAGGTCTCCAAAGTTGCATTAAAAACACTTACTTCAAGTGGTAATCAGGTTTTGAGATTTATGACTGAGATTCAAGCAACATGTGGTGCAGTTTTGATCTGAGCCTCTTTCTTCCAAAGAAGTAGTCCCTGCTGAGAGCACTCAGTGAATTATTCAGTGTTGCTGGGACAGGTCCTTTACTGTTGAATTTTTACAATGCAGTGTTTTAAAGACACCACAAACATCAATTCAATTAGTTCACCCCTACACTGGAAACTGGGACTCTTTCCTGAATGTAGCCGATCAGGCTGAGCAACTGCAGATGTGCGCTATGACAGAGCCGCGTCTCTTCCCAAGAGTGGGAAATCAGAGGACCAAAAAACAACAGAGAGAGAGAGAGAAAGAAGTAAACTAATGGAAAACAAAAAGGTGACCATACAAACATTGTTTAACGATGGTGTGAGCTAGGCAGTCAGCCAGAAATTCTGCATGATAGCTAGATTCATTATATCTGGCAACACAGCAAAGCTTAAAATCATGAAACACTCGGCCCTGAGTTTCAGAAACCAAGCCATCAAGAATGTTACCAAGCATGCAGTCAAAGTGAGCTCATGAAATGGCAACTAAAGGTTATTAACAAACTGCCTGAGGTGCCGCCGACCTTGTGGTAGAAACTATTCAGCTTTGGAGCACACTTCTCACTTTTTATCACTTTTACCAGCAGGGTAGCCAGTTTGGTATGATTGGTATGATTGATTTTATTTGTGATCTAATAAGGCAAAACCACACATAACTTTCTACCATTTACCAGGGTTAGAGTCTTATGTCTGAAAATGTTATATTATATTACAGACACTGTAATAAATCTGCTTAGGTTTAGGCAAAAATTATCTAAAGGCAGGATCAGTTAAAATGAAGTATTTTACAACATTAAATGCATGTGAAGAATCTCTATTTTCTAGAAGTGAAATCAAATTTTGCATACAGTCATTCACACAACCGGTATAGGCCATTTAATTTTGAAATATGTATCCTTTATTTATCCAGGTAAAAAAAAAAGTCTGATTGATATTAAAACTCTCTTTTTCAAGAGAGGTCAGGCAGGGAAAAAAAGGGCAGCAGAAATTATTAATACAACAATAGGTTTTAATAAGCTGCTTGGTCAAGCGACCTGTGGGATTTTTTTTCTTGAGGACCTTCATTTTCAAAGGGCTCAAAGTAGGGCAGATGAGTCAAGAACTGAGAAGGAGAGCAATTTTAACCCAATTAAAATGGAAAATTTTTATTTTTTTTATATATAATATTTATTTTTAGTTGAAATATTTTTGAACTATTCAAACAGGAAAATTGTATTTAAAAGAAATAGACTGCAAACAAAACATAGGGAAGTCTGGTTAAGTGGTCTTCCATTAAATACTATAAGCAGTTCTCCAGTGCAGGTGTTACCAGACTAAGGGGGAACTTGTTTTTAACATTATTTTGTATCAAGGGAATAACAATTAGTCAAATGAAAATGAAAACTTTTTTTGTTTTTTTGCCTTGAGCACAATGCTGCAAACCTCATTTAACCAGCATGAAAGTTGGAGGTTAAAAAAAGTATCAGTGTTCACTCAGTGTAAGTATTGTAGGGTCTTGTAGGGCACTGTTGTTGCTTGTGTTTGAAAGATTAGTTTTATATATTTACATATAAAACTGAATTAAACTGAGCTGAATTGACTTGGCTAAAGAAAATAATAATAATACACTCGCACTGACACCATAATGCAGTAAATGAATGCCTTTTTAGTTGTTTTTCTTCTTCACGCTCTCTCTCACATATTCCATGATGTAACTACATTTAAGTATTACAGAATAGCAGAATCACTATACAGTGATGCCATTGTTAAGGTGTCCTGTGTATAGTAAGAGTACTGTGTGATTCCCACCGCTACGAACAGAATCACACTATAATTGTAGACTACTGGTGAGACTGCACTGACATCACAGGGTGTTGTTGTTTATGTGGTGTGACCTTGATAAGCGCTATAGCTTTGCTCAGTTATTTTTAATATCGCTTCAATAATGCATGAGAGCTATTGATTATAATAGGAAGGGTGCCCACAGAGACTAGTTATAAATATGGCCCAGAATGTTGTGCTACACCCCTGCTCAGCCTCACCGACCCATTGATGCACTGTTTAGACCAGTGACAGCCCTCTCATTTATTAGGCACCTGTGTTCTCATGTTGTTGAGTTCCAACTTTACTAAAACATGCTAAGATCTTACCAGTGCGGTGTAATTCCATCAACCAGTCAAATACATGCAGGGCACAAAATTCTGGTAGATGACTTTTCAATTTCAAACCAATCTTTCTGCTGTGTTTTGCAGTCACTGTAACATGATACTCGCCAGTGGCAAATTTCAGGAGCTGTAAAATACCATCTACAAACCTTTGTCTTTAATATAGAAATGTTTCAGTCCTCAGACTGGTGAACATATTTATGATATCTCTCAGCTGGCTTGGATTCATCAGCACAGAAATCTGCTGCAAATGGTTGATGTTAGAATCATGTTGTAAACCTATTACAGTTTATTCAGTTTTGGACACTACACCCTCAAATCTATCCAGTTATCACCAAAAATGAACAGGAATTGATGGTAAAACTGCAGGAGACCAGTAAAGATAAACCCTTCCTTCTGCCTACCTTCACTCACATTGTCTCTAAGGAAGAAACTGGGGGGGGAGAAATGCATGGTTTCATTCATCCTATATGCATAATGCCTTGCGTGGGTGTTCACCTAACAGATGGACACCCTGATCTAAATTATAATCAGGTTATCCAGTGAGAAGATGAACTGCTCATCACTGATGGACATGCAATTTGCATAAAAGTGCACACTACCTTAAACACCCCCATCGCCTTTGACATGCGCCTTTACCTCATGTTTTTAGGAAAGCGTATCACCAAAATCACACAAGACAAGACAACAGGCAGGTGAAAAAGAGAGAGAGACAGAGAGGAAGAGAGAGAAAATAATTCACAAGTGTTGTAAGGAAGCAGTTCGCTTCTCTTGTGCCATTTGCTTTTTCATAAATACCACAGCTCTGAGTGCTGTTAATGCTTTGTGAATCACTTTGTTCTTGTTTGCCAGACAGTGTTCAGAAACAGCCTCTGGGGCTTGTCTACAGTCAAACAGGCTTTTCTTTCGCTTTCTCTGTTTTCTGTCATTTTTAAGTGATTGTAGACAAGGGTGAGGAATGTCAGCAACAAGCACCCGCACAGAAGTGTGTGTGTGTGTGTGTGTGTGTGTGTGTGTGTGTGTGTGTGTGTGTGTGTCATGTGTTGATGCTGGTCTGTTCTGGCACATGTAAGAGCTGTCACTTTCCTTTTCAATCACAACATCTTAAAAGTTTCCAAACTTGCAGGAAGAGGTAAAAAAAAAATCTCATCTCTGACCAGAGTATTCAGAAATCTTTGCAAAATGTTACTTCAAAACTGAACAAAAAGAAATTACAAAGTTGATGCCGGAACCTGTTAATATTCATTAAAAACATGCATCACAAAATAAAAAATGACAAAGAAAAAAAATGCTTTTTTTGTTTTATTTTCTTAGTTTCCTGTGCTTGCTCTTTTGTATCATAATGGCTGCATTTTCACAATGTTCCCCACCATCTGTGGGAATGTGATACCTTTCTATAGCTGAGTGAAAGAAGGGTGGGGGGAGGAAGTGGTGTTCTCTAATCCCAGAATCCCTCACATCGAATCATGCAAATTTGGTGCACTTTGAAGCGAATCCAGCTCCTACCATATGCAGAGTGAAAACAACAATCTATTATGCATGCATTGCACCAAGCTTATGGTAATGTTATTTCACTGCTATTCCTATAAAGTCAAATTTGCAGATGCACCACATATCTAAAGTTTCTTTTAAAATAATATTTGTCTCATTGCGGTGTGTATTTGTGAATAACAAGTGTTCGGAGGTAGCTGCTGAGATCTGCTCGCGTCTTGCTATAGAAGTGATGCTTGGAAATTCGATGGGTGATATTTTCTTCTCCCAGTCTGTGTTTGAGAGGTTGTGTGTATGTGTGTGGGGTTTTTTTCCCCTCTGTTCACACAGGAGTACATTCTGGATTCAAGTTATGCTCTTCAGATACAATAGCGCAATTAAAAACTTCTTGCAATACAGTGCCATTTGTTTTTCAAGGTTGCTGTCTCTTCTGAGCTCCAATGAGCTTAGCATTCATTACCTCCTTGTCTTGTGATCATCAGACCAAGTTATCCAATCAGACCAAAAATGAAGCTAGAAATCTGCATCGACCACATATACAATTTTAACGACAAGGTATGTATTTAAGCTCCCAGGCTGCTCATCGCAACATGCTGCTTTCGGCAGTCTTACATTTTTATTCCGCAAGCCAAAAAACTGTCAGAGTGCTTTGTTGCTCTCTGTCTACGGTTGGATTGAGAACACAACATCAGTGATATTTCCATTTGTTCAATGGATAATTAGGGCCCACGACATGCCAAGAATCATTTTCCATCTTGGCTCATCCTAATTTGGGGGAGGAATCATGCAAAGTGTAATTGGCAAGACGAGATGTGACTGGTGTCTCCCATGCGGATCCATGCTTTGTTACAACATGCAGTTCCTAATGAAGAGACCAGCAACTTTCTTAATTATGTTGTGTTGAAGGAAATCATATGCATGAGCTTTCGTGTGGAACTAAAACTTGTGTTGTTACCTGGCAATCAATTTATTTATATTTATCTAGATAGATAGATAGATAGATAGATAGATAGATAGATAGATAGATAGATAGATAGATAGATAGATAGATAGATAGATAGATAGATAGATATCTGGTTTTAGGTCACATTTCATCTTTTTTTCTCTCTCTCTGAGCTTATCTAACTTTACTAAAAGCAACATCAGCAGGTTTGAGACTGCCTGGGTCAGTGTGGGTGGTTGCTTAAGAAAGGATTGCATACCACTGAAAGGACACACACACACATATAGGCAGACAAGCACACTTTGCGGTGTACCTGTGGCAGTACTGTTATGAAAAATGACAGGGTGTCAAACAGTTTCTTGTTGATTATGAAACCTTTTCACAAACTGAAACAATGGCATCCTGCAGTTCTGCATGTGCCCAAACTTTGTACATACACAGTGAGTGCTGAATGTCAGTGAATGTCTCTACACAAGCACTGCATATTGATTTGGTTTGAAATGTTTTCATTTTTCTTCCAGTGTTGGGGTTACTTTAAAAAAAAAAAAAAATCAGTTTTTCTGACTGAAAAATATCTTCATATTTCAAACTGTCTGACAGTTCTAGCGTGATTCAGCTCTTTATCCAAGTTTAGAATAAAAGATATTGTTAAACCACTAAATCTTAAAAGTTTTTTTTTATGTCTCCATCATTTATGCAAATCAGCCCGACTTATTTGGCATGCTAATAAAAATTTGTTGGCATAAACAGTATCGTAATTTGGCATTACGGTACTTTTTTTTATCTTTATAAAAAAACATTTTTTTTAAGCTCTCTGGCTTTGAGCAAAGTATAGCTGCACAGCATTGGTTTGAAATGACTGGGCCACCAACGGGTCAAAGTGATTTACATGTTAGAGGTTACATAGAGCTCTGGTGTGTAGAAAGCATATAGGAAAACACTGGAAAACAACAGCCACACTCGCACATCCATTATGCACTCAAAGCCCTATGGCGTAAGTGTACACCTTATAAATCCACAGGATTTGGGGAATAAAATTGTTAACCTACTGTTGAGAGTGAGTGTAGCTCTGCAGGGGCAGCTGCATATCATGCAGGATGAGAGGAGGGACGTGGGGTGGCTTTATCACTCAAACTGGCCTCATGGAGCCCGGTACTCTCTGCCAGCCAGACTCCAAGTTATTCTATGCCAGTGGAGCATTGATTTTCCACACTGTTAGCTCACATTATTCCCCCTTTCCTCAGAGGAAAATTGCTGGGAAGAAAAAAAAAAGGACTCCCTGTGATCGATTGGTCCACTGCGCTACTGTATTCAGGTTACAAACTGAGGGAGATGAGGGAGGGGGGAGAGCAGGGTGGAAGGGATGAAGGGAGGATGAAGATGGTGTAAGGAGGGAGGTTTGCATATTAGTCTTACTGATGTAAATATGGGCTATAAAACTAGGACTGGGGAAGACCTGAAATACCGCAGTGTATAAGATTTATAAGAAGGCATTTATTATTTTGTATTTTTAAAAATAACATTATATATTATTACTGAAATAATTATTACATCAGTTCTGCACATTTATATGTAAAAATCAATGCGTTATTAAGTCTTTTGCCAGAAACCTTACAATGGCAGTTTTAATACGCACAGTCAGTTACAACCTTGGAGCCTCCTTTAACTGGTTCCTTTTAAATGGGCTTAAATTTAAAAAAAAAAAAAAAAAGTTTCAACTTAAATTTATCTAATAAATTGATGTAGCTCTTGATACTCAGAGATCTTAAAATATCTGTCGCTGTAATCTTCAATGAAAAGACTTCATTTTTGGCCACAGACATGTTACATGAATTATCCAAAAATACCAGATATCAAGCCGACAAATCCAACAGGCAACGGAACTGAAGAAAAACATGGCAACAAAGCCCATCAGCTATACAGGGATGGTATTAAAATAGCTCATGCCATCAACAGCCAGTCACTCAGGCATTTATTAATAATAAATAATGCTCTGTCTTCCACTTAGCCATTGCCTCCACTGGTTTTAAATGGTATACATTTTCATTAATGTCAGTGGGTTCTTCTTTATTGTGCCATCTTGCATGTTAGGTGAGCCATTCTCCCAGCCTTTTAAGAACATTATGTTAGCAGCAATGCACATGAACTCATTTTCTCATGATGGATGGGAAGGATGAGGAGAGGTACAATGGCCCATACAGCAGCTCAGGCTTGAGCGTCACAACAGGAGCTTCTTGTGGTTTTTAGCATTAAACATAGTGTTGTGTTTGACAGTCAGCCAAACACAACACTTTGGTTGAGACTGAATCTCAGTGAAAATTATTTAGTTATTTATTTATTGGACTGACGTGAGGGATGCAGTCTAATTTGCAGAGGTCTCAGCTTAAAAATATCAAACTTTCCAAAGCAGTGCACTACACTGTGAGCAGATTAAAATATGCATATTAATCTATTAATAATTATTCCATGATGTTACCGCTGTGTTGGCAGGAGTCTCAGAGATAGATATCTCATAAACAAATTAAAACTAAATAAACGATTTTTATGTTTAGACAGCATTATAGGTAAATTAGAGAGTACGGAAAATGACTGTAAATGAATGTTATTACAAAGATAGGCACAATGTCCACATGGGGTCTTGAGTAGGCTTGCCTTGCTACCACAAGGGAAACTATATGTGAAGTGTGCATTTTAATACTACAGAAAATGTATTTTATTTTATTTTTTGAAAATTAATTCTAGCTTTACTACAGTGTGTGGTTTTGACCAGATAAAATGACTTGCTTGGATTACAACCATGCAAACTCAAGAACTGAATAACAAATCCAAAATGAAGTGCAAAAAAACTGCAGTTCCTTCAGTGGCCACTTGAGGCAAACAGACAGACAGAAACAGACAGAAACAGGCAGAAACAGGCAGACAGAATAAAAGATGGACTTCTGTGACGTCGCCCATTGGTTTCTGAAGTCCCACTTGAAGCCTTTGGATGAGCATTTCCACTGTTGACGTCTTGGTTGCAAAAAACAGATTTGACGAGCAGTGCTGGGTTGAACACATTCCAAAGTATCTCATTACTGTAATCACATTACATTTTTGAGTAACACACTAAATTCAGTAATAACATTCCAGTTACAAGTTCCCGTTTCTTGTGTTACAAACGTTCTTCAGTTGTTTGTATGCTAGGCAAGCAGAAAAACAAAACTTATAACTGTTTTTGAGTAACAACTGTAACAATTGATTAAAGCATCGTAAAAATCAACATTTACAGAATAGACTTAATTTACCAGTTAATAGGAATATAATATTTGAGCCCCAAGACTCAACACGAAAATGTTTGTAGTTTATAGTCTTCTGGGGAGCAAAAATCTTTGTGCAGCAAAAGCTATCGCCACCTGGTGGCCTTCAGAGACGATGCAGATTTTTAGGCAACCAAAAGCCATGCCTTTGTTTTATACTGCCATTGCTCCTAAAGTAACTAATTACCCATTCTGAAATGCTCAGCTTTACTTTAAAGTATTTTAGTTTTATGCTACTTTAATCACTAAAAAGCAGGTATCTCTGTATGTGTGCAGTGCACCCATACATTCTATGTATATGCTTGCTAATCAGTCTAAGCTAATACCTTAGTAGACCACACTCCAAATGTCCAAATGTGGTCACTCCTGCTGCCATTGACCATAAAGCTAAACTTAAAATCTCAAAAAGAGACTCAAACTAACAGGGAGGTCATTGTGTCTACATCTATCTTTTACATTCAGCCTATGGTTAAGACTTACATAAACATTTGATGTTGTTTGATTGAGATTTCCTGTTGCAATGAATAAATCAAGTCACACATTTTCTGTCAGTGATGAGGTAGCACCTTAATACTTGACTGAACAGCATGTCATAAAGATTACACTTTAAATCTTAAATATTGCTTGTATCAAGGCAGAAAGTACACATAGTTTTCTAAAAGCCAAGAGAATTTGTAAAATTGTGTCCAAGAGCATTGCTGAAGATCACCAGAAGATATCAATATTTTAGGTCTGAATGTTAAAGTCAATCGACGTGACAGGAGTAACACTAAAATATGTAATGTACCTTTAAGCTATAAGATACGCACATAAAGTTAAATAAAACTTTATAGAAACATTTTTCTCATGAAAAGTTAATTTAAATAAGTTATCTTTAGGGTTCCTCGAAACATTGCCAGTTTTATCTCTGTAAGTAACCTCGTTAAGACCAAGATTGTCAGTGTATGCAAATAATTCATTAAAGTTCACTCTGTTCCAGTTATTATCTCCAGACACAACAAAAGCTAAATTTAATCTCAACTTGATCTAAAAGGCCAATAATCATTGTTTTCATATTTATCTAAATGGGGTAGTCCCTTCTTTTGGGGGCCAGGATGGGTGATAAGCATTGTCACTTTAATTACATCAAAGTAAATATTTCATATTGGCCAAATCAGATCTTGTGGCTGAAACATTCTTGTAAATGGAATTTTATCTGTAGCTCGGGACCATTAGTGGCACTGAGTTCTGAGGCAGCCTAGAGGATGGTAATTAAGTCCACTCAGCCGTGACTAAACATTTTTGACATTTTTCCTAGTCTGGAATGAACTGTCAGTGTGCAGAGAGAGTAACCATCTTGTCACTTTGTGTTTGTATAAGAATAGCAGAAAGCTGGGTGCTGCGCTGCGAGTCCAGAGTTTCATATCCGACATTTTTCATTATCCAAAAAAAAGAGGGAATGAAATGCAGAAAAAGGGAAAAAAAATTGCAGTGCCTTAAACATGGGTTTTTCTGTCTTTTCCCCTCTGTGTGTGCGTGTATGTGCACGCGTGCATGTCTGTATGCGTGCGTGCGTGTGTCTGTGTGCGAGACCGAGATAGAGTGAGAAGAAGAGACAGACTGTAACCCATTTCTAATTCTAACTTGCTTCATTTCAAAACAGTGCTGAGGGAGGAGCAGCCTAAAATACTGTATGTGTAAAAATTCTGAAAAATGTTTTGAGCTCAGTCAATGCAAAGAAAAGTAGGGCACATTTGACTTTGCTTTGCATCATGGTTTGCTGATGGATCAAAGCTGTCAGTATAGCCCAGTTTCTCATGGGTGCTTTTGTTAGATTTTCTCTGTATTCATTTGGACCTTCAAGGTGTGAGTTAGCCTGTGTACGTGTGTCCGTGTGTGTGTTTATGCGTGAGTACATTCATTAACTGAAACTAAGGTCGATTTCAACAAAGTTACTGCATATTGTGGCACATTTTGCATCTCATTTCAGAAAGGTACCAGGATACTAATATGTTTCTCCTCTTGTGCTTGCAGATATAATGAGTTACAGTGGTATCGAAGACAAAATCCAGAGATAACAAGGTGACTTTGAACTTGCCTCTGAAGATATTCCACTGGCATCCTTAAGAAGAAGAAGAAAACAAGCAATGCCTTAATAGCCAATACAAGCATTCCATCAACTTTGGTATGCTTGAGTAAATTGAATACCCCTGCTTTGCCTTTTGTTCTAGAAAATGCATCAAATTGATTGAAAGAAGCAATTACGGTTCCAGGGAGCAGTATTGATTTTATGAAAGTGTGCAATTACTTTAATTGGAATAACCGTGTCTCGATTAGATGTTTGTAGTAGACTATGTTCAAAAAAATGTCTGCATTGCATATAGTTGTTTTGATTTTGAGCAAATTCCATTTCCAGTGCAATCCAGCCTTTGTGCCTGATTAGCCTGGTTATTTTTACATATAAGCATTTTTCTTGGGATTCAAAAGACATTCAGTCAACACGAGTTCAGTGGTAATGAAAGTCAGTGGGAACATAAGTGAAAATTCTTTTCATTGTCATATAAGTACAATACTGGATATGATTTTTGCATCACAGCAGAAGCACACTGTGCTGTGAAAGTCCCGTATGAGCAAATGAGAGCTGTGTTTTATCCCTCGGTGTGTTCGTTGCCAGGTACGATTGCAATGCATCTTCTGTTCCAGCAATGCTAAGTTAGAAGCAGTAAAAAAGGGGGGAAATGAACAGTGAAGTCAAGCCTTAAATCTGGCTGCATACCATGTGACCTGACATGGAGCAACCAAATGAAAGAGAGAGACTGAGAGAAAGAGGGAAAAAAAAGTGAAAGAGTGAGAGTGAGAGAGAGAGAGAGAGAGAGAGAGAGAGAGAGAGAGGAGGGAGAGAGCAGAACCCCCATAAAACCATCACTGCTTTCAGTTCAAATAGGTCCTATCATCTCCATGACAACAGTCGTAATGGTAACATGGAAATATATTAATGTAAAACCATGGCAACGTTCTCCAATTGAATTAAGCAGCACCTGTGCACATTACAGAAGAAGATAAAAGACAAAAGGAGCCAGTTCCTGCTTGCCAAGCAGCTGTGGCTTTCAGACCTTAAAAACCCATCTACATTTCCTGAACACATTTGTTTTCCAATGTTTCTCTGCAGCAAATTACCGTAGCGTTGAGCAGTTTTTAAGGCTTTTCTGCCCTATTTGTGCAAACAGATGAGAAACTGGATAATTGTGTTTCTTTTTTTTCTTTTTTTTAAAACCATAGAGTATAAGCCCAGCTCCTCTGCCAGAGTGCTGTAGCGGGATTAAGAGTATATGTTGTTTTGTTTTTTGTGGGAGGTTTTTCCACCATTAAATCACATAATGGTGGGGCAATCATTCGGATAGGTATAAGGGCACGGTGTTTGTGCACAAAGAGACATGTTAGACGCACAAACTCAGTACACTGTGCTCCCTTTCATTCAAAACACAGAGTGTGAGAGAGTGAAAGTGCTTGTGTTCTGCCATCTTTTCTGTGAGCTGAGCTAAAAAGAGAAAACATTATCTACATCACCATGCCATCAAATCTGATGGATTTTATCCCATCCCACCCCTCCACCCTACTCCCCCTCCCTCTTTCTTCTCCCTCCTCCTAGCCTCTCTGTTCACTGGTAATGGCAATGTAGCATTCTCTCACCCTTGAAAATATGAGTCTCTGTGTTTGTTTGTGTCTGCAAAAAAAAAGGAATAAAGAAGGGGTGAGGCTGGTGAGGCTACACAGCCTAAGTGAAATTACTCTTAAAAGGATATTGTTGTTCCCTGAGTGTTGAACAGTGTGTTCAACGGCCATATTTTATTCATGCGAGCAGTCAAGTCCAACAGAGAGACCCATACAGTACACGTACTTTGACTCAACTCTGTCTGTCTTTGGAAGAAAATCTTCATCCTGTTGCGAGGTAGCGTCGATAAAACTCTAATCTACAATCTCTCAAGGGATCCACCGACAAACTATGTTCTCCATTCTGCTTTCCAGTGTGCAACAATGCCACTCCTACCAGGCTGACAGAGCTCCATTCTGTCATTACTAAGTGTGTTTAGACATGATAAGGCACTCAGGCCTCCCTACAGGCACCTTCGCTACAATAGGTCAAAATTACATAACAGATTCTTTCAAATCACCCAGGTGTTTAATGCTGTCAAAAAGGTATGGTGGGGTTTAATAGCACATAAACACTGAGCAAGAATATAGTCCAGATTGGCTTGCTAGCCAACACAAAGCACACCATTGTGTGTCCACTGCAATAAAACCTTGGTTTGACTTAAAGCATTGTACAGTGATGCATAATTGCAATGAGGCATCAGAATGAACAGTAACCTTTTCAGGAATTTAACCATTTTACCATTTTTTTCTGCATATTTTGTAATTACAGTCATTTCTCTCTACGTGAATCTTCTTGCAGAGTAGGAGTAAAATATTATTGTCCCTTTAAAAAGGCTGACGTGAGAAGGCTTTGGGAACATAGCCTTGAACTGTGAGCTAAACTGACTAACTGTTTTGTGTGTTGGGTAGAATAATAATTTGAGCTTCTTTCATTCAAATTCCTGGCAAAATTTAGCTGTGGATTTAAAATGTTCCTTTGGACAAAATGTTTTGTCTATAAAAACAAATAAGGCCAATTTAGAGTAGTCAGTGTTTCAGTGTTTCATAGTGAAGAAATATGTTACCGACAAAATACAGGATTGCTATAAACTGCTATAGTACAAATAGCTTTGTAGTTAAATTGCTTTATGGACACTTGTATGATCGTTTTAATCACTAGGAACATTTTAACTCTTGCTAACAAAAACATATCCTGCTTGATGCTAAAGCAGTCCTCCCACTCTAGTGTTTTAAGTCTGCAAAGTTACAAAGACATACTGGGTGTACTAGTTTTTCCCAATTTAAAAGCTAAAACATAGAAGAAGAGCTTGTATAATGTAGGCTAAATAAGTGAAATACTTTCCAATTATCCAGTGAATAACAGAATCTCTTTTTGATTATTTGTAATATTTCCTGATCATCCAGTAAACAGTACCTTAAAACCAATATACTCTAATTGAAATTGTCACTTCTACCACTGTTTTTATTAAAAAGCACTTTAGTTTGGAAAATGTTTTATACATAAAAAAAATACTTACTTGTTTACCAAAAAAAAATAATACACGAAATAATATAAAAGTCTGAAACTATTTCGACGTGTCCTATAAATTTGTGGTGTTTTTCTTATTTCAGAGCTTACAGGACCTGGATAAGGCCAGTGCAGGCATCATACTTCAACCCAGATAAAGATCAAGTATGCTTCATTTAATCAGCGGCTGGAACATGGAAACAAAAGAACTCCTTCACTACCGTGCATGATAGAGATTACCTAGAATCTGCATTAAAAATTTATATAGTTATTTATTGCTTTACTTACTTACTTCTATAGAAATTTATGGTTGTTCCATATTATGCATATACAGATCTAAATAAATTAGGGATACCAGTATCTGTTATATGATATGAAATGATACAAATATAACATGTTAGCACACTCTGTGTAAATTAAAAAAAATGCATTGACTGAAAAATACAATGTGTTTATCAGTTATTATTTCTGCATGAAAAGATGCATGAATCCAAATTAGCCTATTTTTTTCTTTCTTTTTTTTCTCCCACTTGATAAAAACATATGTAATTTGAGCACTCAAAAAGAGTCCTAATTGCTCATCTGAAAGGGACCATGATTAGATGCTTGAATTTCTTTATATAGAAATGACTCATAATATCTCCGCCTGAACGACAAACAATTTTCGATGTCAAATGATGCCGTGTGCCACGTTGATTAGAAGTGAGAATAGGTCCTGTTTTCCTACGTGTGCACAAAACATGCACTCGCTCATATGTATCAGATAAGATATGTCCATAAAAATAAAAATCTTGATCGAATGTCGCCGACTTGTTGTGATCGCGCATACTAAACACAGGCAATCAAAATAACTCACTCTTTGTTTTTATTCAGACATTGTTGGCTCTTTTTAATGATGTGAGAAAACAGTGAAGTAAGCTCCTGCAGACTTACAGTATGTTCTTACCCAGAATGAGAGCTGAAATGCTATAGGCAATTAGAAGACTCTTAAATTTCCTTGAAATTAAGTGCTAAATGAAACGTGGTCAGACTGACAAGTCTGCTCTCTTTCTCACTGAGCTTCTCTGTCTTCCTGTAGCCATTCATGCAGAGGGGAAAAAGGTATACATGTCTCTTTTACCAAATCAAGAGTCAATGCATGTAAGCCCTGTGGTGATTTTCCTTAATTATGCTTCAGGCTGATTTGTAAGGTGGATGACACAATGAGGACATGATGTCAGTCAAGTAATATCTCAGCATTTTCCTCGCTGCTAGTTCAGATTTACAGGCACTGTGTCTGTTATTGAGTGAGCATTTTCCTTGTATGAAGTAAGTCAGGAAAAACCACACATGGACTTAATCTTTTAGTGGTTCAGATTTTAAAGGCTTAAAGTCCAGCAACAGACTGTGGGAGCTGACCTCTGGGGAAACTAGGTCATGACCTCCTTGTCTGCAGAGCTGCACTGAGGACAATATACCACCACCTCTAATCTCTTCTGTTTCATAATGCATGGTTAAAGTTATATTCACGACAGATGGAAAATTACCCATCATTCTTTTGTAAATGAATTATTAGCACATTACTTTATCTAATGTTTGTACACTTAGATCAGGTTGTTGACACACTCGGGACACACTGCTGGTTCCCATGCCCTACCATAATAATCCAGGTCGGTGCAACCTGACAAAGGGGTCAAAGGTCAGCACTCCTGGACAAACTGTTTCCCCTTAGGTTTTCCTCAGGTGACAGAGTTGCAAATAATAGTTAAACTCACGGCACCAGGGAAAGTAATTGTTTATATTCCTACTCCTTTCTTTTGAAAGAAGAGTAATGACACAGGTCCATTAACAATTTATGAAATGATTCTCAGTAAACTAACAACCTTTTGAATGTATCCCTTAGCCCTGAGATGAATTTAACTGGACGTGCCCTGAAGGCATTCATGAATTTGCTGTTATTTATTATGGAGTGATGGCAAGGCAGGTATGGGAGTAGGTAATGTGTTCTTTGGAAGAAGCTGTATATACTGTAAGGTTTATTTAATGCTCATAAATGACAGAATAATCCTTCCTGGTTAATGTAGAGGAAACAATTTTTTTAATATTGTTTGTGTCAATAACATGGATACATATCTTAACAAATCTGCCATTAGGTACGTAGGTTTCATGAACAGAACTAACTAGTACAAGTAAAGCATGCACTACTCTGGGTTTGTCATATATACACAAGTTCATATGAAACCAAAACCAGAACAATCTTTCCTACACAAAATGGCATGTAGGTCATTCCTTGTTATTTCAGTTTCCTTTTATCTAAATGCTTTTTTTTTTAAACAAACAAACAAAAAAACCCAGAACAAAACAAAACAAAAAACAAAATCCAACAACCTCAAATTAATTTTTTTAAAAGAAAAAGAAAAAAAAAAAGAAATTAGAAGTCATGCTCTCATGTGGTATAATTCATTCAGCTGCATGCAAATGAATGTTTATTTCTAATCTTATTACATAAAAGAATTATAATAATTTAAATTCCCCTGAAAAATACATGTAGTCACATGGCCAAAGTGCTAATGTGCTGCTTTATTTAAAATAAGGTGAAGGGCTACCTGCTAAGAATCGTGTGAGTTTACATCATGTAAATTTGTTTTAGATTCAATGCAAAATAATCACTGGTAAATGTCTTTTAAACACACTTCTTTTAGATCACCTACATTTACCCCCACACGGCTTTCTGTTTGACAAGAACATTGTGCAATTTCCTTCTTTTGTGTGTCGCTTTATGTAGCAGTTATGAGCAAGTCAATGTAAAAAACAAACAAATAATGATAAAAATAAAATAAAATGAGATAATTCAATAATACTAAAAGGCTGGTTAAGAATCAGAATGTAATAAGTAACAACAGATAGATTACTTGGTTTGCTAACACAATGAGGCTGAAGAGGTGAAAAAAACACACTGTATAATCATTACCATAACTTTTCTGTGCCTTTTATTCCAGCTTTACCTCTGACTTACTACCTAACTACTATACTGCCTGCTTCTTTATATATTATTTTCTTGTTAGTGCATATCGCAACTATTTATCGTCCTCTTTGCCAAGTTTTGTTGCACTCTGCAGTGTGCTAAGTGTTTTGCAACTGAAATTCATTAGCAGCTGTGTATGCATGATTGTTGACAGAGAAGCTAGATTGCCAAATTCCAGATAAATTGCATATTGTTCGAATCTCTGACTTTATTTATGAATGCTAGTTTTAATTAGTAGAAGCTATCACTGACACGTGTAGCTTCACTTCACTGTATGTTTTACACTAATATTGAAACTCCTTTAACAATGCATGAACCCGCTTAGATGTTTAAAATGGATATGATACTTTCGAAACTGTGAAAAGTCTGATGCAGAAGGGGGGAGGGAGGGTATTCAGCAACTGCTCAAAGTGAGAATGAAGAGAAGAATTTCAAATTTGAAGCTATCTTGTCCCAAGTTGAAATCTTGTCACAGTCTCCTTGAGAATAAACTGATATTGAGCATAGCTACATATACTGTCCTAGCCACTATAAATATTACACAGGTTCACTTTCCCCTGCCCAAGCTGGGTCTGAACAGTTCTTTCAGTAAAGAAGTAGCTCAGAAAGGTGTAACACAGCTAAAGAGTGACTTTGCAAAGACACTGTTCTTTTTCATAATGGCAACTTTGTAAGTCATATTTTAATGACTTCAAGTGTTGGAGGCTTGCCTGAATATTTTCTACAGTAACTTGGAAACAGGTTTTCAGCATCCACATTTTTTGGCTATTTAGCTGTCCAAGGTCACTGAAATATCACACGCTGAATCTGTTTTGAGATGATTTTCAGTTTAAATTAGCACGGTCCTCAGCAGTTCTTTTGTTGTTCCACGCTTTACCCAAATCAGGCATCATTTCTGCAGAATGAACCGAAAGCCAAATTATCTTATCTACCTTTCATCTTCCAAATTTTTTCATCTGCATCACATTTTATTTGAGATTAAAGTAGGGCTGTGTCTTTGTGCAGCACTAATTGCCATAGAGCTTCGGTAATTAAAGGACAATAAAGCCTTAGTAGTAATTAGTTTCTCTTGTTTGGTTGCTAGCCCATCAATTGTGCTTCAATAATACTGATCATTAGCATGCGCCTGGGCAGTGAGGGATGCTGGGAAAGGAGCCCTGCACACACAGCACTCCACATTCCATTCCCATGAAGCCATGGCACAGAGCCATGTGGTTAACCCTTTGTGTGCCGGGCCGTGGCAGGACGTGCCTACCAGTGTAGGGCCCTCACTGTTAAATAAAGAGGTTGCACTGCAGCATAATAGACCTGCTGAAATAATGACCGGCTTTTTGAATTTCAGAAGGTTGGGAACATAAGAACTGCAGCAGTGGGCAGATGCTGCTGTCACGGTTTGTGTGAAAACAATTACACCCTTCCTCTGTGTTACATGCGCCCTTATTCACATGCAGGTTCACCTAATGAAAGCCTGTCTGCAGCACTATAAAGACTGATAAAGAGTCCAGATTATCACTGTTTTAATGCAGATGCATCCCAAAATGGATCAAATTAGGTATCTTTAAAGTGAACAGTATAGCAAGAGGACTGAAGAACATTTCTGTGCAGGCACGGTGTATGGATTGTGCTGTAAACTGTGGCATAGTAATAACGCCAGGCAGCAGAAAATGTGCTCTGTTCTGTACTTTGCCTTGACATGATTGAAAGACAATGGTCCCATGGATAGGCCATTTCAACATCAAATGTGCATGCACATCACAGGGCAAGGGTGTGCTATCCATCACATTCAGTGAGCTGTCAGATACAGCTCTCACAAGCCTAGCTAGTCTCCATACACATTTGCAACTGTGTGGCAATACAAGATTAAACCTCCTTGTACTTATTCCACTCTCAGCACACCATATCTTATACACTTACAAGGCAGCATCTTTGTATTGCATTGTTGTCTACTTTTTAATGTTTCTGGGTATATTTTTGCAAAACACTATATAGACCCTACATAGATAAACCTTTTAATCCCTGTTTCAACACCGAAAACTGTATAAAACTTTAATAAAAAAAGAATACAGTAAATCAGAAGATGGGCATACATGTACATTCGTACTGCTTTGGACGGTGATGGGTCTTTATATAGGCTATAATGGAGTGATCGCGGCTTAAACGCACGCAGCATATATATATATATATATATATATATATATATATATATATATATATATATATATATATACATAAAGTTGCTCAAGGAGCTTTACAATGTCTAAAGCAGATGAAAAATGAAAATACACAAAAAACATGATCGAACTACAGAAAGACTGTGCAATCTCCTCCCATCCGCCTTGGCACAATAACCCAAATGGAAGCCTTTATGAAGCTCTGATGGAAGCAGAGTGCGCTTTATAATGCACGTTCGTGCACACTACTACATTTCCAGCTAATCAGAAGCGCGCAGTTGCAGAAAGGAGAGCGGTTGCCAAGGCAGCCACCAATCTCCCCTCCCCCTTCTCCCTCCGTTCCTCTTTCCCGTTTATTATCGGCAGAGGTCGCATGGCAGAGGGAAGTCCAACCACTTCTGTACTGGAACCAATGCAAGAATATGCACCTCCATAACAAAGCCTGTATGGAGTCCTGAGAGCGGCGGGACAGGACAGGCTGCAGGTTTGCGGGCTGCTGTTCAGCTTTTAGAAATACCCAGTAAGACAGGATCTAAGTTGGATGTTTGCATTGTTTTGCCAGCACGTGTGTTATCAGTGAATTTGTACTCTCGCTTTTGAGTGAGTGACTGAGTGAGTGAGTGAGTGAGTGAGTGTTTCGCATCCCGGCGCGGGGCTCTGAGGAGGACTGCGCATCACTTAGAGTTGGTGCCGAAGTTCGGCCGCGAACGGATGTGAGGGAAGAGTGCGCCGAGTAAAACTCCCTCACTTCTTTTCGTCTCTCCCGCTTTGGCGCTGTGTTTGCCAGGACAATAGTACGTCAAAGAGAAAGTGATTTCATGCCTTCAGTCTCGCACAGTCTGAGATGGACGTGAGATTTTATCCTGCGCCCCCGGCAAATGTGGGTTCATGCTCCCTACCGACTGATCCAAGTTGCCTGAGCTCGTTGGACTATTATCACACGAACAAGGTAAATAACTATTTGTGTAGTCTCGTGCACTGAAACGACGTCTCACCTGTCTGTCTGCACGTTCACGCAATAAAAATGCGTGTTTTGGAGGCGTTTTATACAGAGGCGCCCACTTGCTCCGAACGCACCTGGGTCAGGGTGCACTGGATTTAATCTAGTGCGGAGCAAGACTGTCACAATTTATATTACTTACTTTAGAGTTAAACCTGTAATCTTTTCTGTTTTCCTGTTTTTTTCTTTAAATGTGCAGCACAACTTTTCTTTTTTCTTTTGCAAGCATGCTTATTATGTTGTTTTCTCGGTGAAACTGCAGTTGAATTTTGCGCAAAGCTAACATTAAGTGTCCCACCCGATGTGGAATACCAGGGACTGTATAGAATCCATACTGCCCCGCTCTGCTCTCTGAATCCAACATTATCTTCCCTCTCAATGATTTCTTATGGCTTACATGGTTTTTCCGCTGGGAGTTCAGCGATTAAATGGATCCGTGCCAGTAATGTACCGTTAATTACTTTGCAACGAGAAACCACAGTCTGGCTTGTACAAGTATCCCTCTTCTCTCCTTTAGTTTTGACACCCGCGCTTTTAGCCTTGTGAACTGCACTGACCCGAGTGAGGGAGCAGGTGGCATTTAAAACAACATTATGAATATTTTGCTGTTTGACATTTTCCAAAACTACGAAGCACATAAATAAATCAGCCCATGAAAGAAAAACTGAGCAGTGTAAAAACAACAACAACAAAAAGACTAAACAAAAAAACAAACAAATCCAGAAGCTGGAAAAACACTAGAACTCCAAATGTATTCAACTGAAAAGCTGCCATGAGAGATAAAAACACCACAAAGGAAGAAGAGATTACAGGTGACGTACTAATAAGTACCGCAAAGTGAATGTATGGCCTGTGGAAATACTAGCAAAACAATTTTTAAACTGCCTAATTTACAGCTTCCGCTAGTGTTAACAGCATCTCAGCCATCTGCAATCACTGAATAAGAGTTTGTTGTTTTCACTCACCGTGCTTGGAATATTACAAATCACCAGGCTCAGGATGCTGACCTGCTGCTGTATACTTCTTATAAGGCAACGGTGCTTTGGAGCTCTTTGGCTTTCTCAAATAAAACACGGCTTTCAGGTATGACAATGAGGGAAATCATGCAAAAGACAGTTGGGGATGTTTTACTTTCACTGTGTGGGCAATGGAAAATCTTTGTAACTGACAGGGACATTCCAGTAATCAAGTGTAGATACATAGATATAAAAAATAAACAAAAAAAGCACCACAGTAATCTTTGTTAAGGTTTGATCACACAAAGCCCAAGTGTCAAAGACAGATAAAGCAAACTGGACTTGGTTTTCATAAGCGCCTCCCATTTGATCACAAATAAGGTCCATATAAAGCTTTTATCGATACACCTGTGACACAAAAACTGGCCCATATAACTGTCTCCTCTGCACAGGCTATCTTTTTTTGTAGGTCAAATGAATTGGGATCATCCACCATGCGGATAATCCTAAGAATATGCTGATATCCAGGCACTGCATGAATCCCGGAAACAAAGCCAGTAGATATTAAACGATATAAAGAGCTTTCGCACAGGAGAAACCAACTATTGTCACTTAGACATAAAGTGTGGTGGCCCTCGAAAATACAAGTGTTCATTTGAATTATTGAAATCCCCCTCACTGCCTTTACTTGGGTTTCTTTCCACCAGGGGAGGAATAATTTGTTATCATCACATGTGTAACACTAACTACCTTCACTAGCAATGCAAATGAGGCAGGCCCCAGCAGGGATCATTTGGTGTCCTGTTGACACAGTGCACAAGGTCAAGTTCCTTTCCTCAAGCACTTGTCAAAGCGACTGCGGCATAAAACAGACATCGGATTTGTTGTGTAGGTACTTTATCTACAGATCACATCTGCCTAACCATCTCTGACAAAAATTGGTTGGCCAGTTTCAAATCCCATCCCGTGTCTCTTTCTTAAGCTACGCACAGAGCCAAAAAAAAGGCTAATCATAGCATTGAGGTCAATTGTTTTGAAGGGCTTACTTTGCATATTCACGCGGGTATTTTGGTTTGTAGTTGAATTTGTTGGTGGATTTGTTGGCTTTCAGTTTAGCTCAAATATATTCAGTTGGGATTATTATTATTGGAAAAGATTCAAAATAATTTGAATAAAAAGAAACACCAGATGCGATTTAGCATTATTTTTCTACGGCTGCTTTTTTTCCTTTTTTTTTTAAAGCAATTTACAGTCTGAGAAAACATTTCTCCTTTTATCGCTGTGAAATTAATGGTGTTAATCTGAGTCACGCACGAGTTTAATTGGATAAAATGAGCATGTGTTTGTATTTTAGCTTTAGTCTGTTTATTTGCAAACCTCTTTTTTGTGTGCTGCTGTTGCTGCTGACTCAATTTGGATACTGTGTGCGGACACAAGCTGAGTTTGAGTAATTAGCAACTTTCTGTGACTTCCAGGGCACACGTGCTCTTGTCATGCTTTCGACCTTTGTGATGTTGCTCATTTGGAGCCGTCGTTGGTTTCATTCATGTTTCGGTGCATGTTCTAGGTCAGGTATTTCTTAGTCTTTCTGTAACATCTTCCAATATGACAGTGCATAAATCACTTCTGTTAAATTGGTAGTGTTGTCCATAACCAACTAAAGCATTTTGCAGGTAGGAAATGTGAAAGTTTTCCAAGGTTTTGGAGCAGTGGTTTGTCTTTAGTTATCCATTAAATACCATGAATCATCTGCTAACCAAATCAGTTTGTGGTAAGGCTGTGTTTACTGATCCATTGTTCAGTGGGGGAAAAAAAGAGGGTATAAAAGCAAAAAAATGCACCGAGAAGGTACTTTAAGTGCAGATTGAGGTGATTCACAAAGGTCTATAAATAACCTTGAAGATATCTAGCTCAGTACTTTCAATACTCCCTTTATTTCACTGTGAGAGTCTGTGTTATTACTGGGGTGAACTCCCACAGCCAGGGAGAAATCACACAAAATAATACCATTACAAAAGCTTTGTGCTCTGATGGTGATATGAAACTGTACCGTGTTTTTAATGCTGTCAGCTTCCTGACAGACTGCATGGCACAGACATTACTCATATATGCTGTGCAAATGCTGCACAAATTTGCAGTGTAGTAAGCACCGAAAGTAAACAGATACATCTTGTCGTATACAACATGTCCAACTGTAATTGTACTGCGGCTATTCGTTTGTCCAGCACTTTTGGTTTGCTCTGTGAAATGGGAACACAGTGTCTGCTCCTTTATTTGAATACCTTAATCAAACATTGCTGACTGCTGCTGCTTCTGCTGCCGCTGCTGCTGCTGTAGCTGGAGTGAGGTGCTGCCTACAATATAGCAATAGAGTGCAGAGATAGTAAGGCCTGTGTTTATACACTCAGGCCCCACCCAGCTCATATATCCTCCCAACAACTGATATCTGGTTAGATAGAGCAGAACTGAAGAGCAGGCTTTGTTAGTTGGTGGTCTCCCCTGCCTCAGATAAGCTGGGGAATGATGCGCTCCATTTGAATGCCTTATCTCAGTTTTATTTTTTATTATAGGACTACCTTGTCTGTGCTGTGCAAAGGTTTGATTACTTTGCATTAACATAGTCAGCGAGCTTCCATCAACTGATCATCCTCAACTGAAACAAGCTCTTGAATAAACACTGTTCATGAATTTACGGTTCATTTTGCCTCAACCTACTGGGGGCTATTTTTAATAACTTAAGTACTTAAAGATGGCTGACAAATTAGCCAGTGCCTGTAATGCTGGCTGTAGTGCCTGCTCATGTTGAGCAGTGTTTTCACTGTTGTAATAAACTCTGTGGTATGTGACAGAGAGGCAGAAAGGGAGAATCAAAGGATGAGCGTGAGTCAAATGGGTTGAAGTAATCAGTGGCCCAGTGTGGGGACACTGTGAGTGTGTGTGTGTGTGTGTGTGTGTGTGTGTGTGTGCCCGTGCATGCTAACTCGGGGCCATTCAAGCGTTTTGCTGACTACAGAATCACAATCACAATTGCTTTCATAGCCCTGTGCAGAGGAAGGCCATGCATACCACAGTAAGGGCCGGTGACACACAGCGAACAGGGGCAGAGCAAAAACAGCTACTAAATCATATTCTCCCTGCCCCGACACACAGAGGAGGTTTTAATAGGGATTCCAACCATCTGAAATCATTTCAGTAAAACTGGAATTGGCTCTGACAGTGGCTGAGTCACAGGGCCCAGTGTATGGCACAGATATTTCTTGCCATATGATCTTTTTGTTTCATAAGCGACTTTGCTGGACAAGTCTTCTTCCCAAATAAACGCAAGATGCCTGCATTGGTTGTTTTCTGCTTTTTTTGCCAGCTGTGTTTTGGATGGATTTTGACAGATTAAGGAAATGAGACACACGATGATACACGGCTTTAAAATGCCTCGTGTTTCTTGGTTTGGCCCTTAAAATGTAGTCGTTGTGTTTGATCTAGGTTATGAGTGTCACAGTATGATTGTGTGAGTGGTGAGGGTGGGGGTGGGGGGGTTCCCTGTGCTAATTATTGGCAATGGCAGCACTAAGCTACTTTCTCGTTGGTGGGCACCAGTGCATCCCCCTCAGCGTCTGTTACAATAATTAAGACCAGCCGCCCCGCTGCAGTGTGCTTACATTTGTCTGCCCGGGCCTTCCCATGGGGCAATGCGATGGCATTCTTATTCTTATTCTTATGGCAGAAGAAGGAGAAAGAAAAAGAAACAGAGCCAGCACCTGCTGCAGAGTAGACCCCTGGGTGTTTAGTTAAATGTTGATTATGTTTGTTAATGGCTGAAAACACATTTAGAAGATGCGTAGGGTGGGGGAGTGCTCTATTTGTCTATCTGTATTGGTGACAGAGTTCTTGTGGGTTTATATTTAATAAACTTGCAGCTGTTTCAGCTGGAAAAGCTACACTGAAAAAAATGTAAAGGAGTGCAAAAATGTGCCTTGAAATGATTAAAGAGTTACGTATTTAATCAGTTAAGTCGTGCATCCAGAAAACAATCCCTCTGTTCTCTGGCTGTGTGAAAAAGGACTTGTCTTCCTGCTTTTACATCACTGTAAATGTGACGTTGTGTAAAGATAAGATAAGATAAGATAACCTTTATTAGTCCCACATGTGGGAAATTTGTTTTGTCACAGCAGGAAGTGGACAGTGCAAAAGTTATGAAGCAAAAATTAGAATAAAATAAAATAAGAATAAATACAGTACACAACTGTACAGAATAGAATAAAATAAAATACTATATACAGTAGAATAAAATAGAATAAAATATGCAATAAGATAAAAATAGAATACAAGTGCTATATACAACTCAGTAAAAATACAACGATACCAGAAAAGATTATTGCACATGTGTGAATGTGTGTGTTGATCAGTTGGAGTCTTTGTTGTGCAGTCTGACAGCAGTGGGGAGGAAAGACCTGCGAAATCTCTCCGTCCCACACCGTGGGTGCCGCAGTCTCCCACTGAAGGAGCTGCTCAGTGCTGTCACAGTCTCATGCATGGGGTGGGAGATGTTGTCCAACAGGGATGACAGCTTAGCCACCATTCTCCTGTCACTCACAACCTCCACTGGGTCCAGAGGGCATCCTAGAACAGAGCTGGCCCTGCAGATCAGCCTGTTCAGTCTCTTCCTGTCCCCAGAAGAGATGCTGCCGCCCCAGCAGACCACACCATAAAAGATGGCTGAGGCCACCACAGAATCATAGAAGGTCTTCAGGAGTGGGCCCTCCACTCCAAAAGACCTGAGTCTCCGCAGCAGGTACAGTCTGCTCTGCCCTTTCCTGTAGAGGGCGTCTGAGTTATGAGTCCAGTCCAGTTTGCTGTTCAGATGAACACCAAGGTACCTGTAGCTGTCCACAGCCTCAATGTCCATACCTTGGATGTTCAGTGGTTGCAGTGGAGGATGTTTGTGCCTGCGGAAGTCTACCACCAGCTCCTTTGTTTTACTGGCATTGATCTGGAGGTAGTTCAGCTGGCACCAGTCCACAAAGTCCTGAGTCAGTCCTCTGTACTCCTTGTCGTCCCCATCAGTGATGAGGCCGACTATAGCAGAGTCATCAGAGAACTTCTGCAGGAAGCACTGGGTGGAGTTGTGGGAGAAGTCTGCAGTGTAGATGGTGAAGAGGAACGGAGCCAGAACCGTTCCCTGTGGGGCCCCCGTACTGCAGACGACCCTGTCCGACACACAGCCCTGAGTCCTCACATACTGTGGTCGGTCGGTGAGGTAGTCCAGAATCCAGGTAGTGAGGTGATGGTCCACTCCAGAGTTCTCCAGCTTGTCCTTCAGAACCGAGGGAAGAATAGTGTTGAAGGCACTGGAGAAATCAAAGAACATGATTCTCACAGTGCTTCCAGCGGTCTCCAGGTGAGCGAGGGAGCGATGTAGGAGGTGAATGACGGCATCATCCGCTCCAATGCCAGGCTGGTAGGCAAACTGAAGTGGATCCAGTGATGAGCTCACAAGGCGCCGAAGCTGAGCCAGGACCAGCCGCTCCAGGGTCTTCATCAGGTGGGATGTCAGAGCCACCGGCCTGTAGCTGTTGAGGTCCTTGGGGCGTGAAGTCTTTGGCACTGGTACAACACAGGAGGTTTTCCAGAGCTGTGGGACTCTTCCCAGCCTCAGGCTCAGGTTGAAGAGGTGCTCCATCACACCACACAGTTGGTCTGCGCAGGACCTGACGACCCTCGAGCTGATGCCATCTGGACCCGCTGCCTTCTTGGCTTTAATCCTCCTCAGTTCCCTCCTAACCTGGGTGGTTGAGAGAGACAGGCTGGAGCCTTGTGTTGATTGTGTATTGGATGCTGTTGTTGGGGGTGGGGAGGAGTGAGCAGGGTGAATAGAGGAGGTGTGAAGTGTCTGAGGTGTCAGAGGTGGAACAGCAGCAGTGGGGGTGGGTGAGTCTGCAGCCGATGTTGAAGACTGCCTCATGGCTGAATCAAATCTGTTGAAGAAATGATTCAGTTCATTTGCCCACCTCACATCCCTCCCAGGCAGAGAGTTCTGATGTTTGTGGCCTGAGATGGTTCTGAGGCCTCTCCAGACTTCACCAACGTTATTTTGCTGAAGCTGGTTCTCCATCTTCTGCCTGTAGCTGTCCTTCCCATTCCTTATCAGTCCCCTCAGCTCTCTCTGCACCCTTTTCAACTCCTCTTTGTCTTTGGATTTGAAGGCCCTCCTCTTCTGCTTGAGGACGGCTTTAATTTCTGGGGTAATCCAAGGTTTGTTGTTGGAGAAACACCGTACAGTCCTGGTAGGTACGGTGTTATCCACACAGAAATTAATATAGTCAGTAATACATGTAGTAAGGCTGTCGATGTCCTCTCCGTGGTCGTCACAGATCACCTCCCACACAGTCGACTCAAAACAGTCCTTAAGAGCCTCCTCGCTCTCCTCCGACCATCTCTGTACTGTGCGGGTGGCTGGTGGCTCCCTGCGCACTAAGGGCTCATACACAGGGACAAGGTGCACCAGGTTATGATCAGATCTGCCCAGGGGAGGGAGAGATGATGAACTGTATGCCTCTTCTGCATTGGCATACAGTAAGTCCAGTGTTTTATTGTCTCTGGTTGGGCAGGTCACATACTGGGTGAAGGTGGGCAGTGTGGAGTCCAGTGAGGCATGATTGAAGTCCCCTGATATTATGAGGAGGGCTCTCGGAGATTGTGTTTGCAGTCTGCTGACCACTGAGTGGAGAGTGTCACAGGCTGCATCCGCGTTGGCCGAGGGGGGGACATACGCTGTTATCGCGATAACATGCGAGAATTCCCGGGGCAGGTAGTACGGACGCATGCTAACGGCTAACAGCTCAATGTCTCTGCTGCAGAGTTGTTCTTTCACAGTGATGTGCCCAGGGTTACACCATCTGTCATTCACAAACACTGCCAGTCCCCCTCCTTTCCTCTTACCGCTCTCTCTCGTCCTGTCCGCTCGCAGCAGCTGGAATCCCGGTAGTGTCACGCTCGTGTCCGGAGTTAGCGGTGTTAGCCACGACTCCGTTAGCATCATGATGCTACATTGCCGGTACTCCCTCTGTGACCAGGTTAGCGACGTGAGCTCATCCAATTTATTGTGCAAAGAACGTACATTTCCAATAATTACAGAAGGAAGAGATGGTCGATAACGTCTCCTTCTCGGCCGACGGCGCTCCTTCCCAGCACGACACCCCCGTCTTTTCCTCCTCAGCTCACTGGGAATGTCAGGTCTGTCCGCCGGCAGTACCGCTGCGGGACGCAGCGCTAACAGCTGATCCTTACTGTAAACAAAGGATCCCTGCTCTGGGTCCCCAGACACGGGTGAAAAAAGTAGAAAAAAACTAAGAAAAACGACCAGAACTAGCACAAAACGGTAGAACATGGTTACAGAGTCTAATTACTAATACGTTAGTTATAGAAAAATTACGAGAAGAAAAGATAAGAAAGAAAGAAACTCAGAATGAGCAGAGCTGCTGTAACAGGCTGCCGCACACGACCTATTTAGTCTCATGCTGGCTGTGAGCCATGCTGATGAGTGATGTCGCTAAGAAAAACAAACAGAGGATAGAAAAGTAGGATTTTGGAAATTATGACATATGGTCAGTGGTGTTACTGCTGTTGGGGACTGTCTGCATGTTCGCTAGGCTTTTTGACTTTGGCTGACTGTGGCGTGGGTCTCTCACTAATCACAGGGTTGGCAGTTCAATTTCCCACTCCTCCTGTCTTTATATCTTTGTGTTTTTGGGCAAGACAGTTAAATCTTTGTTGTTTCCCGTGTTCTCGCCAATACGTAATTGGCTGAAATAATGAATTAATAGCTTGATTAACCACAATTTAAAGCTTGTGTGCATTTACTTAATCATTGCATGTAAGTGCATATGTAAATACTCTACATATTTACTGTCTGTATCTAATGTACAGATCTACAGTCTTGGATCCATTTACTGTTAATATGTACGGTCATATAAACAAAATGTGCATTATGTGATTTATGTATGTACTGTGCTGTATGTGCTGCATGTATGTGCTCTGCCTATGTATGCGTAGAGGAGGCTGAAAGCTGGACAAACACTCTCAGTTGTCTCAGCTTCCTGAGGTATGTCCTGTGCAAACACCATAGGCCATGATATAAGTGCCTTGCCAGGGGTTTAAGGCTCTTTCCCTCCCTTGTTTTGACTCAGTATCCTTTACAAATATTACCAGCCTGGCGTCAGTACCATGATCTTATTGTGGTCTGAAGGGAGAGTGTCCAAACTCAGATTACCTCAGATTATTGTACATGCAGACTGAAATGATCAGAAACTCTCTAAAGTAAAGCTTGAATTTTGAGATATTTCGACCTCAATGCGGGGCTCATCTGTGTGGATTTATCTCACTCATGGGAGGAAAAATCATCTGTAAGAATGTTTGTTCTTCCAGGGTTGCCATTCACTAGCAGATCTTTGGCTTACATAATTTGAGCGACTGTTGTCTTTCCTGAATTCACTGGCATGCAGTCATTTGGACTGTTAGAGGTTTCCACTTGAGGAAGACCGGGTTGATAAACCCATGTGATCATGTCTTTACTTTCTTTCCTCTTTTCCCCCGACTGTGACTACTTCTTCTTGTCCCTTGTCTGTCAGAAGCATGTGTTTATTATGTGTGACATATTTAGCAGGCAGATATAATTGCCTGTGCAAGGCTGTAATCGTCTCCGTCCAATTCAGTAAGCAGACTGTGGGAGCCCATAGAGCCACCGAGGTAATCAAACTGTGGCTCATTCTTCCTCTTCGAGAGCTAATGATGAGCTCCAGGATCGTTTACAATGGACAGAAAACGAAGCACAACAGAAAGTACAGAGGTAATAGTTTTTTTAGTGGCTTTTTTTCAGCGCTTTTCGTTTAGGTAATGGGATGGGATTTTCCTAAAACAGAGAAAAAGGGAAAAGTTGCTATAGAGTGATGGAAAAAGAAATGGCTAGAGATAGACGTTTAAGAAATAAGAGGGTAGGCAGATCAGAGGAAGCTTGTGGATTGTGAAAAGGGAGGGAAGGCTAAAGAAAGAGGCCCTGTCTTTGTGTTGTCGACCTATTTAGTCTCATGCTGGCTGTGAGCCATGCTGATGAGTGATGTCGCTAAGAAAAACAAACAGAGGATAGAAAAGTAGGATTTTGGAAATTATGACATATGGTCAGTGGTGTTACTGCTGTTGGGGACTGTCTGCATGTTCGCTAGGCTTCAGCAACCTCATAGCAGCTCAGCAAACTTGTTAACACACAGGAAAGGGAAACTTGAGCGAATCTTTTTATAGAATTGTTAATAACACAGTAGACAGTAGTGAAAAACCATAGCCTAAAGCAGCACTTACTGGCACAACCCACGTGAACCAAGCAAGAATATGTGTATGCATATGCCTGCATGCTTTTATGTACATTGCTGGTGGAACATGTAGTCAGGGTTTTTCACATATAAGTAAAGAATTCAACATTTTGCTCAAAAGTAGCAGGGGTAGTGTACCTTCTACTTAAACTACATAAACTTAAGCTCATTTTGCACTGAATGCTAGCCAGTCAATGTTATCTTACCTTATTATCAGATCATTACTAGTGAAATACAAGCAGGGTCAGCACAGTGGTGCAGTGGTAAGCACTGTGGCCTCACAGCATGAAGGTGCTGGGTTTGAATACACTGTCCTGCTGCGGTCTTTCTGTTTCAAGTTTGCATATGCTCTCTGTACGTGCACGGGTTCTCTCCAGGTGTTTCGGCTTCCTCCCGCAGTCCAAAGACATGCATATTGGTGTAAATGTGAGTGTGCTAGCCGCGTGATAGACTGGTGACCCATACAGGGTAAACCCCGCCTCTCCGTCTATGGCAGCTGGGATAGGGATTTAAGTGTTGTTGGCTCAGAGGGTGTGCTAATTTTAACCACTTTATATATTCTTGGGTAGTTTGATGCCTAAGAGTATATAATTTTTTTTTAACTCATAAAGCAACTTCCTTTAAAGTTAAAAAGAAAAAGCCAGTTCACTTATACAAAACCAAGTGAAAAGGCCTACAAGGGATGGTGTAATAGTTTTACACTAATGATGGGGAAGCAATGTGGATTTTTATTGATGATTTAAATTGTGGGTCAACCTAAATGTTAATAAAAACCTCTTTGCCGTATGCTTTTCTTAATGAAATGCCTTCCCTCATTATTTTGTTTTGTAATTTTGTGAGTATTGTATTTTAGTGTCTTGCATCTAACACAATAAATAAGTGTTTTTCTTTGGGTAAAGGACCTTTTAGCTCTAATTGATTTCTTTTTTTAAACCTTGAGATATCACGTGCCTTGGTTGGGCTTTTGCACTTTAATATATTTGTTGCTGCACTTAAAAAGCAACAAGTGCAGTGTGGTTACGAACTTTGCAAAGCGAGTGTCACAACGAGAAACAAGTGTTTGTGGCAGCGGGGCAGGAAAAGCAAGTGAAACTGAGAGATGGTCATGTTTTATTAAGCCTGATAATGCAGCCTAATCTGTGGCTTGGGTTACACATTGCTTTGTGGGTAATTAGAGATCATGTCGTATGCCTGGCCTGCTGAATAATTGCACTCCGCCCTAATCCCCTCCTATCCGCCTTTCACCCGGCACCTCACTGCTTCTCTCCCTTCATTCTCTCCCTCGCGCTCCTAAAATCCTACATGCTTCCATAAGAGCTGCCGTCTTGTCAAGGAAATGCACAAATAAGCAAACATAGCAGCCATATTTCAGGTAGCTAGTCATCCGAAAGTTACCTTGCTGTTAGAGGCTTGAAAATGTGCTTATGTGCTTAGAATTCAATAGGAGGAAGTCAACAGTAGAGCACTTTGTGGTTTGCTTTGTGGAACTTGTTAGATGAATGACTAATGCCTCCTGGCAAGTGCCCCAGGTTTACTATTACCAAAACAATGGCACTTGATACAGAGCACCGTAGCCCTGGTTTTCATGCAGACAGGAGCTGCTGTTTTCTTTTGAATCCTAAATGCTGAATGCCCATTCATGCAACATCCCTTGAACACAGAGACGCACACCAAGGAAATTCTCAACGGACACGGTGGCTTGTTGGAAAAAAATCCCACAAATTTCTTTTCACTTGTTGTCCCCAGTTTTCTCATTGTTAAAAACTCAGAAGTGTTTTCCCCCCACTATCTAGATCTATTGCTATTTGTAGAACTGAAACAGTGTTTTGATATGCGCGCAGTTAAATAATTGCTGGTCTTACACAGATCTTGACAGAGCCGTCATTAAACGCTGTACATATTTCAGGTAGAAAGTCGCGGATTCTGTTATTGGTATAGATCAAAAGCATCTACTGCCCCCACCGTAGACTCAAGAAACCGTACATGGGTAAAGACAGGAAGAACAGCTGCTTTAAACTATAAACTCTGAGATGAATTCATACAGTGTTTCCCCTGCAATTTTTTTTTCACGCCTTGTGGTTTGAGCTCAAAATCCCCATTACATTTAAGAATACATGAAAGTAACAAAATAAAACCCACTGTATAGAAACTAAATGTATTTATCTCCTCTGTATCTCAGACACTTCGCAAAACCTCATCCTACAGTATGCGCTCAATGAATGACTAAAGAAAGTGTGCTAAAAACTCGTCAAATCTTTTCGCTGTGAGTAGAAATGACAGTATAATCACCCCCAAATAAGTCACAGTACTTTAGTAATGTGTGGTTACCCACATGTGTTGCACTCGAGTTATTAATATGCACAGCCACAATAGGAGGGCTCACTAATAATCATTTATCCAGGTCAGGCCAGTCCATTCACACACACACAGACGCTGGGGTGTCAAATACTGCTGTTTTGTCGCAGCTTTCTGCATTTCACAGATATACACAAGGTGTTAGTGTTCTGGTGCACCGCGTTACTTCCAGCTTTTCAGGACCCTTGGCATCACATTCAAGGCACTGTTTAGGCTTAAGCTTAAATTTTCAAACACCAGGGTTAACGTTGCATATTTTAACTGAAACCACAGTCTCTTTGCAAAGCCCAAACAAGTACTTTTAGTGCCTAAACCCTACCCGGGAGTGAAAGCAAAGGAAAAAACATCTAGTGAAAACAAAGCGAAAGAACGCGTAAACGCAAATCGGAGAAACTGAGAAACCAACACTTTACAACAGGACCGTAATCTCCCTGCAGTCCAGTGTGTCAAGACACGTTAAAGGACACCTTATTCAATTCAATTTATATTGTGCCAAAGCACGATAAAACCGTACCAATTAGATGACCCCCTTTGAGCAAGCATTTGGTGACACTGGGAATGAAAACCTCCCTTTTAACAGGAAGAAACCTCCGGCATTCGAGGGGAAGGAGACGGGACAAAAGACAAAGTCTGGAAGAGAGAAAGAGATTTACGATAACTAATGATTAAATGCAAAGTGATTTATAAACACAAAGTGAGTGAAAAGAGGTGAATGAAGAAGAAATGCTATTTAACTGTGAAATTAAATAAACATGAGATACATTGAATCTAGATTTTTGAAGCCAGGGGTCAAACCAAAGCACGTTTGTGTCTGAAAGAACTTTGACCTTGACTTTAGACTCAGTGACGGGATCATTTAGATATTCCCTGACTATACAAACACATCCATTTTAAATCGTTGTAATTTTCTAACCTGTGCTAAGGGCGAAGTTAGAGATTGTATTGGTTTTCAGTCTTGCTGGAGTTTTAACGTCAATATACCCCGTGCTAGTGATAATTCTTTAATATTTTTAGTATCCTCCCATGAGCCTCACAGCATCAGATTATTCTTCTGTTTGTCAGTATTATTTATTTAAAGGCTAACATGGTGTTTGATGCCTAAAGTGTGGGATTGTGATGCCAGCCTCACAAAATCGTTTGATACATTTTGGATGAAACTGTTCACAAAGACTGCCAATATGAGCATGATTAGGAATGGATAAGTTCCAAAATTAAGACACTTAAGGCCAAGTTGATACCAGGACCACACACAGATACATGCACGGGGTCAGATAGACTCGTACTTGCTCACTTTTCTTCTGAAGCCCCACCATTTACACACGTGCCCACGTGCATGCTCGTGGGCACACACGCGCACGTTTCCCACATAGCTTCAAGGCATTTCATTTCCTCTCCTCCTGAGACAACATCACAATATAATGGGACATGGTGTCACATGACAAGAGCAAGTACATGTAGCGATCAAATCGCTCTTTCAGTCTCACTCTAGCTTGAAGGGCAGAACGGTCAGTCGTTACATAAACTAGGGTTGGTTCAATTACAGAAAAATGTGCTTTGTGTCCTTGTCATAAGGAGAGTGATGAAGCACATAAAAAAATCCCAGTTTATTGTTGATGTTCCTTCATGGTTTTGGAAAAATACCTCACTTTCTATATTCACATCCACAGAAACATACAGTATGGACACACATGTACTTCATTTAGGTTTGCCTGCACTACTGAAGTGTCTGCATGGAAACACACCTGCACTGCTACCTTAAAGAGTGACCAGCTGATATTCAGTGTATAAGGAATATGTGCACAAATGGTAATTCCCGTCAGTGAGTAAAGCTTTCCATCCAGAGGAAAGGACAAACTAATACTCAAGAGTGAAATACCAAATGTCCTATATAAGGAAATGAGTGCCTAGAGAAATATAAACTCACCGACATTTGACCTTTTCCCTCCCTTATGAGGCATCCCAAGAAATAATCAAAGACTATCGGGGTTGTGCATTTTCTATGTAGTTTGTAATTTTTCAGTGCTTAACTCACATCATGTTAAACTAAAGTAAGTCTCAAATTGTAGCAAAACAAAAAAGTGTCTTTATTCCGTTAAGCTCACAATCATCTCTTCTGTCTCTGGGATGATTTTACTTTCCTTTTTCTCCCTCAGGTATATAGCAGAAGTTAATTCTTCACATATTGAACCTTGTTGTGGCTGACAGTTGCTCCAGGTATTCACTGTGTGCTGCCATCTCACAGTTTTCAGACACACCGGTAATTAAGTCATCTTGAAGCCTTGAGAGTGCGACTATGGCGTACTGAGCTGAGACCAATCTGCCACTAATTGTCCCGAGTTTTAATTTCTAATGGAATAAAGGCCAGAGGGAATGACGCTTAACGAGACGCAGTTAATGTGTGCGCGCGTGTGTGTGTGTGTGACTGTGCGCTCTGTTTACTGTAACTGCTATTGCTCTAGTAAATAGAGGAACAAGAGTGAGAAAAGCAAGATGTTTCCTTTTGATTTTGTTGTCTCATTTTGTTGTTTATTCTACATAGCCCTCAGGATATCACTGTCAGTTCTGTGCTTTTACGTTTGCATGTGAGGAATGCTAAATGTGACATTATTGAGTGTACTTTCACAGCAGAGGCTAAGATAGCCGCACAAGTTGAGGAGCGCCCTTCTTAGTAGCTGTAACAGCGGAGACCCCTTTAAAAGTGAGAAATGCTTTCTTGCCTTGGCATTCAAGTTATTGCTCAGAAAGCATGGGTGTGCATTGGAACTGGAAAGGTTGTTTACATAGCCTTGGGAGTGTTTGTGTCATGATTTAGATTCCAGGCATTTCAACATCCAAATAAATCAGTTTAGCCTTCTGAGGACAAGTAAACCTCCAAAAGAAGAAATGGGCCAGCTGTGTTTAAAACCTGTTAGGTGGGTTTATCTCTAAAGCAATCTTCTTTTCAGTTACAGGTGGAGGAAGTACCAGAACACTTGGTGATAAAGATATTTTATCTTTTATTTACAACTTAAGATTGCGTTTACCACATTTCTATGTTTGTTCTATTTTATATATGCTTCATATGGACGTTTATCCATTATATCCATGATTCTGATGACAGCACATGCCTCCAAATACAAAAACAGCCGTCATGTCCTGTAAGATTTTACACAAGTGAAAAGTCTGTCACCAACAACATCCAAAAATATACATCTGATCTGGCTCGAGGATGCATGCCTACATGATTATTTCATTTTCAAACACTTTGGTGACTTCACAGTAATTTTTCTACCTTATCACTTTTTAGTGGAGTTTGCTTTTGCAACTGACTCAAGGCCCTTCCTCTTATTGTTTCAATATGTCTGAGCATTGTTTGAATGAGGTCAAGCATTACCGATCTGGCCTGGGGCCAGCTTGACTTCAGCTGATTTAATTGAATCTACGACATGAGTCAAACTCAAACAAGCAGAGACTGCTTTGCCATGACAGCCTCATTACTCCACATTAAGAAGTCATTTCACAATGCATTGTGACTTTGGGCTTTGACAAATGGTGAAAAGGGATGAAATCAAATAAGTGAGTACATTTTGGAGGACTACTCTTGAAATGCTCTGGCTGGAAATACGCCAGTACTGTACATATATTAGGAGAGAGCGCCCCCCAAAAAGTCTCTCTGCTGTTTTGTAGAAGTTAATGTGAATGCCTTCTGGGTTAAAGTGTTCCCATGTTTGCCATCTGCAGTAATGGAATGACATTCAATGCCATTTTCCCTCTTAAATGGAATTTTTGTCAAAGCGTTATGAATTCAACCTGCCTTGTCACTCAAGCCGCAGACATTGCTGAGAGGGGAGAAAATATGCGAATGAAACCTTTCACTGCAGATTTTACTGTTAGCTGTGAGCAGACCAAATAATGACGCCTTTATCACGTCTACGGCACAACAAACAAAGAAAGCTTTCTTGTGACATACCAGAAGATATGATATCAGGCAGTATAATGACATACATTATGTATATAACGCATACACAACATTCATAGCATCTCTGCAGTGTGCTACTTACATTTCTGCATTTCATCAGCTCGAACCTCGACTAAATTTCTCAATTAAGCATGCATTCTTTGAGAGCAATTGGCAGCTTGGCTAAAGCTTGTGGGGGGGGGGGGGGGGGGGAGAGAGAAAAAAAAGAAAAACGTAGAGCAAGCTCAACATGCCAGGGCCTCCCTTCACAATAGGGAAGGAAATGTTGAGACTGCAAGGACTGTGGAGTGGAGATATGGCAGTGTTTGCTTAGGGCTAGGTATCGGGCACAAAAACAAACATGGCTGCCCTTAATGAGTCTGTTTGCCTGCCAAAGGTAAAGACAGCTGTTGTCTCTTGCCACAATGGAACAGACCACAGTCCCACGGAGCACAGAGGAACACGTCGCGTCCCCATAGTAACACTCACCTTATGTTTACTCAAAAGTCAACTTATGAAGTCTTCTTTACAGATAAATAGTGAGTAAAATGTAAATGAAGAGCCCATACGGCACTTTCATGAGGTCTGGCTGTGAAACGGAATGGTCTATGAAGTCATTAGGGCGGTAAAAGTGAATTTGCTTGTGGGAGTGTGAAACGGCTGTGCAGAGAGTTTAGGCTTGTTATAGCTCACAGTAGTAACGAGTGAGAGTCGGGAAAGTGTGACTTTCATTGTTTAATAAAGCAGAGCACATGTTACTGGACTGTTGAAAAGAGCCATGCTTTTTTTTGCATCTGTCTTTCAGGACTAGAGAAAATCTCTCAAAAATCTCTTCTGGTGTCAAGTGGCTTCTCAAAAAGACGCTAATGCAGGGATATAGGCAAAGTGGGGCATACTGAAACCTCAAAAAGCACTTTTCTCCCCTGTGAAAAAAATTAATACATTCTCGCTGTACCTGTCTAACTAAATCAGCACTGACAGCTTGCTGTACTCCAGGGCTAATTTTAGAATTAAGAACATGAGTGAGATGACTGCACAAGCATTTTGTTAAGAAAAGAGAAGCCACTGTGAACATTAAAGTTCCAACCGTCAATTGCATCACAGCTTCTGTTGAACCAAAGCCCTTCCAGCCCCCCACCACCACTTTCCTGGCATTGTTTGCTGTGAATTTTTTAGTTGCTGATTGGACGGCAGCTTTTTCCATTGTTACGCTGGCCCCCTGACAAAACCAATGACAATATCACAGATAAATAAAAGTGTTCAATACTATATGGGTAAGTATGATAAATTGACTTTTTTTTTTAAGCTCAGCCAAGCTTGTTAGTCAACCTCAGGTACACATAACATTACAAGAACACAGGAAATAACTGAGAGGTAGCATACCTAAAAACAGTCACACAAAAGGGTAATAATATAATAAAAAATAATGAGAAATTATGTTGTAGCATTAATATTTATGTCTGTATGTGTAAATATTACACCTGAGTTCTAAAATATGACAAATGCATATGTATTTCTGAAATTTCAAGCTTTAAAAAAACATTATGAAAAGACTTTTGTCATTTAAGCAGGTTTAGATGAATTTCCATCTTAAGCAAGAGTTAACCTTGATGACTGGAAATCATATCCATGGTTTACATGTTCGCCATTTCCCAGAATGGTAGATTGCAGTTAATTACTCTACAATTATATTGTGGCCGCCAGATAACTGTCAATGACAGCTGAAAAGCACATTTCCTGTTTGACTGTTTCAAAGAAATGCAGCATAACTTCACCAAGGAAGTATTGTGACTAGGCTGAAAATGTACCTGACCACAAGTGGGTTGCTTCAAGTCCTGAGTAGTGACTATAAGTGACTGGCACTTTCTGTCCTACATATTTGCATGAATGCCCCACATTATTTGTGGCCTTTGGTGTTCTTTGCTCTGCAAGGCAATGCTAATGTACAGAACATGTACTTTCAGGAGAGCGTGGTGCTAGACATGTTATTGAACAGCTATAGTACCGTATCCGGCATTTGGTCATGAGGGCAAAACGAATTCACATTTCTAAGACAGTTGAGAAAATCTGAGAGCTTTTCTTCTACCAGCAACAAGTGCCAGAAATTACACTTAATTTTTATTTGGTTCTCCTTTTAAGGGGACTAAGGAAACACTCAGAACTAAATGAATAATGAATGAAGTTCAAGAGTAAAAGAAATCCCACTGCTCTGCCTTACAGCTGCTATCAGTCTGTCAGCGGTGAATCGTTAAGACATATATTTTGCCGTTGCTTATTTTTCTGGAGCTCGTTTCAAGGTTTAGATCTGGGATATTTGGCTTTCTGGTTCTCTCCGTGGCTAAAGTCTCCCCCTGTTTGTTTGCAGTGGTGTTGTTCAATTAAACTGCAGGTTTTTGTTTTTTTTTAAGAGATTTGGTTTTCAAGTGACTCCCCAGAGAGACAGCAAAGGAAATGGCTGAACACATCAGACACATTCGTCTTCTCTGCTTAGTTACTTTCTAGGGGGAAGATGGTGATACCTATTTCCTCTGTCTAATGTGTTTGCTTTACACCATATGCCAAGTGTCAACATCTAGCTTCTTGACAGTCATTTTTCATTTACAGCAACTAGCCAGGTTGAATAACCTAAGGCATTGCGCTGTTTTTGTGTTTCGCTTTTATCAGCCGCTTGTTTTTAAGGTAGCAAACTTCTATCATGGTTAAGGTTAAATGTGGCCTAGTCAGAGATTATTACTTAATAGCCTTGGCTGGTTGTTGATTGAGAATAAAAAGCCAATTATCATAATAGGATATGGGACATAATGACAGAATTAAATGAGTGTGACAGACACACAATAGGCCTGCTCTGTCATCGCCTTAGCCCAGCACGCTTATTAGAATTAATCTGGCCTGATTAAAAATGCAAATGGCTCAAAGTCATTGATGGAGTTTACATGTTGTTTATAACATTTAAATGATTTAATTACATGGAAAATGAAATGGTGGGATGTGCGATTGATTTTCGTTCTTTCCTTCTTTTTTTTCTTTTTTTTTTTTGGTTGAATATTCTCTCATGCCAGGAAGAGAAGGTAATGAGATTAGTGCTCTCTGTTTCTCTGTTTCTGTCTCCATCTCTGCCTTTCAGAAACTGCTGGTTTGGTTCATCGAACCAAGAAAAGCTGCTTTATTGTTATCACCGAAAACATTTTATCTTTGTCTTAGAAGCACCTACTGTGTTGTGTGGGCAGAGACCTTCAAAAATTTAAAGTGTTTCCTCCTACAATGCATCATTTTAAAAGACCACTATATGATTTATAGCCAAGAAGTGACATGCATTCTTTTGTTTCCTGATGCTATTTTTTTAATAAACAGCAGTGTAGATTAGCCACCTGAGATCTTCAAAGACAGATTTTAATAGTCTAAAGGTGTAATGACATGCTGTACAGCCTGTGGCGACTTGTTAATGTACGTGGCATGCTTTGACATTTAAGTTTTGATTCCAGGAACGTGTTTCCCCCAAATAATTATTTGTAACATAACATGTAAAGACAGGAAACATACTAATTTATCCCAAAATCTTAGGATAAACACCTCTGTTTCTGTACAGTAATATGGTATGTATTGATTGTGCAGTTATTCAAATTAATAGATTATTTATCTCATGAACAATTTTGAGTGTGATAGAAAATTAAATGAACATGATCGGGCAATATTGAAAATTTGACAATAAAACACAAAGAAAAGGCAAATCGATGCCTGAGCATCATAACCTTTCCCTGCAAGTTTTCTTGACTAGTCTGGATGAGTAACACAAAAAAAAAAAACAGATTTATACAGCAAAATCCAAACGTTAGGCACAGCAGAAGGTCAACAGCTTGTCCCTCGAAGTGGATCATCAGCTGCTGTTTGGAAATACTTTAGATTTGTTGCAAGTGATGTCAACCGAGAGCAAATGACATGCAGAGTCCATAGGTCTTTGTGTGAACTGCAAAGCAACACATCTAACTCATTCAACTACCTGAAGTTACACCACAAACTGTATAATGAATGCGTGCAAGGCCAAGAAAAACAATGCGGTGGTTGCTAAGGTGAATCATCAAACGTGAGCTGAGATGTTCATAAAAGCCTGTACAGCACGTCAGGGTATCGATCCATTTCAGAAATACCAAATGACCACTAACCAATCGCATGTGGCCAGAAATAAATTCTCAGAGAGCAGCAAAGGCTTTGAGAAAATGGTCAACTGAATGGATGAAAGATATGTTACCCACTCATGCAGTTATTTTCTTAAAGTGGCTTTAGAAGTTTTGCTCAGGTCCATCATGTAGGTACACATGAAGGTGAATAAACAGGTTCACTTAGGCCTGACAAACACCTTATTTGTCTTTAAAGATGTATTTCTTAATTTAGCACAAGTAAAGGTGAAGGCAGTTTCCTGTTGATTTCTTGTTACGTTTTGGTGCAATTTTTTTTTCTTCCAAGACGCATCGGATTTTGTTGCATAAGGATTTAAAAAGCAACGTGGCGTTTACATGACACAATAAAAACACTTTTGTCAGCAGAAATCAGTGAATAACAAATAATCGTGATCTCGATATTGATAATCTTGCAGTCCGGCTGTCTTTGTGTACATGTTGGAGTGTAAGCAGCAAGCCTGACATCTACTTGCCAGTAAAGGTTTCAGAAGACAGTATTTTCAGACTGTGTGCAGTTTGCACACTACCGGTACAGGTTAATAGTTTAGCTTACTTGAAATATGCTTGGTGTTTTTGCACCTTTCACTTGTGGTTTAAAAAAAAACAAAAAAAACCTGCTAGCATGGGTTGGACGTCTTGTAGGGGAAGGAAATTGACTTTTTCTTTGCTGGTTTGGTTTTTGTTTTCTTTTTCAGACAGGTTACCTGAAACCAGGGTTTTTGTTGTTAATGTTGCGTTTTTTGTGTGTTTTTAAAATATATATATATATATACACTTATCAGCCACAACATTAAAACCACCAACAGATGAAGTGAATAACTTTTTTGTTGTGAAACACTGCGCCCTGGTATTCATGTGGATACTACTTTTGATCCGTACCACCCACCTAAAGTCAGGTTTTAACAGCACTGTTTAATCCTGACTTTAGACTTGGTTTAATCCCAGCCAAGGTGTTGGCCCAGTATTCAGATCTCTCTTCCAATAGATCAAGCCTCCACAGAATGCACCAGAAAAAAGAGTTGCATCCAACCTCCAACCACCATGCCCATATGGGTTAGAGTTGCTCTGTGAGGTGGGATCCTCTGAAAGCAACTTTTTTTTTCTGTTTGGATGCAAATCACCTAAACCACTAAAAAGGCACATGGTTTTAACGTTGTGGCTGATTTGTGTACACGCCTTTACTGAGGGTTTTATTAGGGTATTTATAGTCATCAATTCACAGCTGTTATGGAAAAGTTTTATTTGATTCAGTGTGTTTTTCTTCCAATAATAAAATTTCTGAGTGGGAAAGAAGGTTTTTTTTTTAAAAATGTTATTCATATGAGGGGGCCACATGTTCAGTTTTGATGTTGATGGGTAGTGTTGTTTCCACAGCTCTGTTTCCCCACCGACCTTGCCAAATGTCATCAGCAATGCCGTTATTGAATGCCTAATGTAGATGTCAACATTAAGCTGCTAGCAGATGTGAAATTGTGAATTGTAGCTAATTTTTTTTTTTCGTTTAAAGACTTTCCATAAGAAGACATACAGACCTAAAACTTCGTGTTGACAGAACAGGATCAATTCCAACTGTGTGTCCGAACATCAGCTCAGCGTGTTGAAATGGAAAGTATGCTATCGATCTGTGTGCATTAGAGCTCTACTGTAACACGAGCAGTGAGTGGCAGAACAAAAGAGGCACTGTGTGTGTCACACAAGAGGAGACGTGAAGTACAAAGAAGGCCGCTAACTTCAGGCTGTCTGTTGGCATTTCATTGTTTACTATCTTGAGTCTGACCGGTATATAACGTATATTTGTATTTCGTGGAGGAAATTTAGTCGCTCACGTGCATCTGGATCTGATTTCGAATGGTTTGAAATTTAATTGCCTTGCGGAGAGAAAAGTTATTCAGGTGGGTGGTATCAAAATGCTTCCAAAAAATGACATGATATGGGCTGACTTAAAAAAAATACAGAAGAAAGCCAAAAAAAGACTGCTGCGATAAAGGTCAGGCAGCGCAGTTTACATCCTGAAAATCACATTGCTTAATAACAAACACCTCCTACACGTTCACAGTTCATAAAAGCTGCTCACCTAAATTCATTGCAACTTAAATGTTATTCACAGCATCAGTTATATTCTTTCAAAATGTTATCCCAAGGCACATTTGTTGTTGATGTCAAAGTCATCATTGCAGCCTGCTTGTCTAACAGCATACTGAAACCACGTGCTCATATGGATAAGATCTACAGAAAACACAGATAGCCTATATTAAATGAATGGGCCTTTCATTTCAGAATGCCCATCGTGATACACTGTAAATTTTCCAGCTTAGTCTCGCTGTAACTGATGCTCCTGTGATCTGAGCTGTCACAAAGTTTACGTTTGACTTTTTGGTGATCTCCTTTAACATAATGCAGACACAAAACAGCTTCATTGACCTGGTTTCAATTAGTTAAAAACCAATTTAAAAAACAAACACCCAGTTTCTCATAGTCAGTTGCTTCCAAAAACAATGGATCAACCCTGAAAGGCTGTTGATGTAGCACTTTTCTCCATGTGAGAGTAACACTGACCATTGACCAACCATTGCTTATTCGGATGAGAGCATATCAACCAAATAACTGACCGGTCGACTCTTGAGACTGCAATTTCCAGCAGTTTAGACACTTTGTACACTGTAAATGTCTACAAATCACTGGATATTGTGTATTTCGGGACATGGCTGTAATCTCCATGAGCTGGTCTCACTCATAACTGGATTGTCTTATAAGGCTGGGAGCCATACATCCTGTGTTGATATTTCTCCTCTTGCAACTCTCCTAGGACCAGAACACAATTATTCCTTTGTGCCACGCAGTACAGTATATCACATGCTGCACATTTCTGCTAGAGGAAGCACACAGTGTTGTGTTGTTGCATATGGCAATATGATAAATAGGCCCATGCACAAATGATTAGATTATATTGTAAACAAAGTGGGCTATACATTGTGTGGTATAAATATTTTAATCCTAATCCTATGACCGAAGGATTTAGGCTCTCTAGTACTTCCACGTCTGAGATCACGATCTTTAGCTGGAAAAGGGGAGTGCTCAATCCGGGTCAGGGAGGAAGGAGTTGCTTCTGCAAGTGGGGGAGTTTAAGTGTCTTGAGTGAGAGGAGTGGACAAATGGATTGGCGGTCTGTTGTGGTAAATAGAGAGCTGAGTGTGAAGGCAAAGTTATTGATTTACTAGTCAATCTACAGCCGTAAGATCGCCTATGTCCACGAGCTCTGGGTACAGACTAAAAAAATGATGATTTCGGATACAAGCGTTAAAAATGAGGTTCCTCAAAAGGATGGCTGGGCACTCCCTTAGAGACATTCGGGTGGGTCTCATAGCAGAAACACTACACCTTCACACTAAAAGTAGCCAGCTGAGGTAGTTCATTTTTCTGACTAGGGTGCCTGCTGGATGCCTCCTAGGTGAGGGGTTTTAAAGGATTTCCTACTGGGAGTAGGCCTAGGGCAAACCCAGGACACACTGGAGAGATTATATCTCTCGGCTGATTTGGCCTCGGTGTCCCCCCAGATGATGGAGGAGGGTGAGGTAGGTCTGAAGATCTTTGCCTAGACTGCTGCCCCCATGACCCAAACTCAGATAAATTATAGAAAAATGAATGTATGGCTAACAAATAGTGGATAAAGACCAATATTCCTGCTTTAACTGAACAGTCTAGCATAGCACAGAGACGATTTTTCAAAATGAATAAACTATAGGGTGTGAAAGACAAAAAAGGCAGCAGTGCATTGGATGTGAAGACAAAGATCTGTGACCACATCTGAGAAGACAGAGAAACAGTCAGTGTCAGGGCCTTTTCAGTAACTGCACTGTTCAACTGTACCTACACACGATGACAGGAAACGTGGCGGTGACAAGGAAAACCCTGAGATGCCACATGGAGGGGTAAAAATAGGCCACTTGGCACGAGAGACGGTAAAAGAGGGGGAGGAGAAGAATCAGAAAGAGAGGAAAATTGGTGCACATTCTTCTTGTAGGGACTTTCTTCTGCAAGCCCGAGATAAGAAACTTCACTGTTGGCAAGTTGTTAGATCAATCTCATTTTTCGCTTGTTCCTTTTCAGAGAGAGAGAGAGAGAGAGAGGCAGAATGAAAAAAAAAGATTTTGTTTCCTCTAGTTAAACAACAAAGGAACATTGAGCAGTGCTCTGTTCTGACTTTACAGTCTACACCTCCTACACCTTCACTGTTCGAAAAGCTGCCCACTTAAACACATTACAGCCTCAAATATGTCATACATCTCACTTCTTAACAGTGTCAGTAATAGTCCTGCTAAATATTGACACAGGGAAAACCCACATTTCATGTTGGGTTCAACACTGCTTTTCGCACTCAGGTTGATGACAGGGTTAGTCTGCAGTGATTCAATTGACACAAACATAGTTGCACACTGTTGTAGAGCTTGACACTGGAAGAAAATAGCATTGCTTCGTGAATTTAAAGATCCTTTAAGGGTAAAGTGACTATAAAGTGTACGATTTTACAAGAGTTTTTAATAAGGTCACCCAACAGCCACTTTTATTGTCTTGGATCGGCCCATTCAGAACTCTGCTCTATTATACGGTGCCGGCGACTTATACAGAACACACAAGGTTGTCCTTTGGCTTCGGAGCAACGAACCCCTCAGGTTATACTGGTACTGAGATCAGGCCACGCTTGTAAACGAGCCCTTGGCATAACATTTACATAGTCACTTTCAATGCAGAGGGTTGAAATTGCAAAAGTGGATAATTCAGCTAAAACCCTGTCCTCCTAAACCTAAACTGCCCAAACCTAGCTGAGTAGTTTTTAGTGTTTAGTTAGAAATAGATGCAAAGTGGGAAATAAAGCAAATCACTGGGTAAAAATAAAGTGAGCCTTTTGGGTGACTCTAACATCCTAGTGCAGATTTTATCACTCTTTAAAAGAGGACCCTTATCTCCCAGTGTCTAATATTTCCACTCCAAGGACACCTTGTGTTTATCTGTTCAGCATCTGACAGAGCAGCAGTATTTGACGCCATGGGATAAGAACCAATGATTTTATAAAATCAACTTAGCAAGAGCACAGCAGTCCTTTAAAATGTGTTACATTAAATAGTAGATTGGAGATGACATTTGCTTCAGATAAACAACAGCTAAACTACTCGTAGGGGTGAATTTCCATAGATATACGGGCAGACTGAGGGACAGACACGAAAACTGGAAAAAATGTATTCAAATTGAGTCATCTGCGCACAGTTCATCTGCAACCTTTGACCAGCAGACGTTGCCAAGTGCAGGTGTGTCTACATTTCTACGAGTGGTCGTAGTGTGTACATGTGTCAGCCGAGTCCGTTCTTACTAGGCCGCTGTCTCTGATCAAAGTCGTAGGACCCGGTCATTCAGAGTCCGCTCTTGGCCTAGAGGAATGAAAAAGGATATCTCCTCGTGGCTGCTCCTCCTCTGCATATCTGCTCATTCATCTGGACTGTTCATTAAAGGGTAATTACCTGTAATTAGTGAATTATGTCGCTTTAATGAAGATGTTGAAAGCTGCTGGAGCCAGAAGGTTTGGCCTTAATTCTGAGTGATGTTCAAGATTAGCAGCAGACAGGAATTCAATAGCGGCACGGAGATTAATGAAATGCTAGCATGTTCTTGCCTGTGCCATAGGTGGCTTGTATTATGTTTATATTTCACATTAATTTTCAATTCCAGTGGCATCCACACCTGGCTCTAGAGGGCAAGTACATGTTGCAGACTAATAGGAACAACGATGATGAAGCTGTGTATCTAAGTACGTCTGTGTGTGGTGTCTATGAGAGCAACTGTAATGCTTTGCTCTAATGTGTACTGTGCTGAGTGTATGTGTGTGTGTGTGTTTCTGTGTGTGTGTTCCCTGGCGGCGTGGTGAGTGTTTAATCTGGCCCGGTGGCGTGCCGTTGGCCCGGCTAATCACAGTGTGTCTGTAGGAGTGCGCTGAGCCAGGGGAGCACGCCGTCGCTAACAGCGCCTGACAGACTCATTAGAGAGACCTGGCACTGAGCTCGCAAGGCGCACGCACTCACACACACACACACACACACACACATTGAAACACTTTGAAACACACACAGTGGGAAAGGCACTCAGGCTCAACTGCACACACATCAGGCTAAATTCACACACTTACACACTTCTTTTTCTTTCTTTCTTTTTTTTGATGTTCTTACGCTCTCATTCATATAATTATCCATAGACAAGTGTGTGCTGTCTTTCTTTCACACACACACACGCACATTCTCAGTGCTCCACGTGTGAGACAAGGCAGGCAGTGACCCCTCGCAGTTGCAGCCCAAACACAAGCAAGAGCTGAGAGGGCATCTGGGAAAAGAGGAGGGAGGGGGAAATGGAGGGTGGGAAAAAAGCGAGAGGAGGCGGAGTAGCCGAGTGAAGAGCAGATAAGGGAAGGGTTGGATGCAGCAGCGTTTTCTGTCATTCATGAGGTTTAGAAAGGCAAGTAACATTTTCAGAGGCTAATTATCTGCAATCAGATTACGTGAATCAAGTGAAAAGAATTTAGCGCTGTGTGAATATAGGCCACATTTATAGCTACTGTAGATCTCAGAAGGGTTAGATGTCTCGCCTCTCTTCTCTTCGGAGTGGGAAAGTTAAAGTAAAAAACATTAATTTTAAGACAGTGGGCAGAATGACATTTGGGGAAGTTTGACAAACTGCTTTGAAAAAAAATTACTCAAGACTTCCTTCCCTTGCGCGCACAGCGAGCTTAATTGTAGCTCAGCTGCAGCAGAGCCAAGTGGAAACATTAGGTTGAATAACAGGTGAATGCAAAACAGGTCAATACGTGGTCGAGTGTGGGCCTGCCAGCTGTTCCCTCCCTCCGCTCTGCCACCGCACATAGCGACACACATGCATTAACATGTTCATGGTTTGCGCATAAGAAACGATAGGGAGAAAAGATACAAATGTAAACAAGCAAAAAAAAAAGTAATTGATGTTTCTGTATTTATCTTTCAAATGAAATCAAGTGAAGCAATTAGAGTAAAGTAAATAATACAAATGCAGAGTCGCTGCATTAAAAAGTCATAAAACTGGGATTTTTCGTATTAACAAATAACAAAAACAGACTAAACCCAACATGAATTCATTCTTCCAGGTCTTTGCTCAAAGTCAAATACAACTACGTCATCTCTGAGACTTGAAGTCCAAGCTACTGTGCGTGTGTGTGTGTGCCGTAATTTTCCACTGGTGGACCATTAGATAAATGCCGCTTTATTCCAGTGTTCTCTTCCTCTCCACTAAGTTCAGAAACCAAAAGTTGCTCCACATCGAATAAAACCGTGCAGTACGACCCCGACTTCCCCTTCAGTAAAAACAGGGATATAAAGCATAATGTCAACACGTTAATGAACTGTGAAAAATGTGCTTACATTTGGAGAAATGCTAAATCATACTTTTGACACCTGATAACTCTCTGAGAGGAATGTCCTTCACGAAAGCAGACCCTAGTGTGTAACAAAAAGCAAAACTCCTGCCTTCTGTCTCTCTCTCTCCTGCTTGTATGTGTCAGTTCCTCTCACTTTCTCAGTAGCTGTTATCCTTCACTTTCATGCACTGACATCCTTGTCTGGATTTTTAATCTGGCCTAGTAACAGACACGAGTTTTGCTGACAGTCTTGTTTCACCTAAAAGCCAAATAAAACTGTCTTTAATTTTCTCTACCACTCTACCGTATAACAGAGCAAATCTTCTCTCTCTCTCTTTCACACGCGCATGCACACACACACACACACACACTCGCAACACACATACACACACAGAGTCTTCCTCAAGCACAAGGCTATGACATTGAGGGAATGTGATGTGATGTATTGTAGTGAATAATGTATTCTGCAAGGATTGTACAGAGCGCGTGGAGCAGATGGCAGCAGGTTGATCTCGATGTGTGTGTGTGTGTGCGAGTGTGTTTAATGATGGCAGCGTGTACATGTGTGATGTGTGTGTGTGTGTGTGCGCGCACGTGTGTGTGTGCTCAAACAGAATGGGGGAGGAGGAAAAGGGAGGTAGGGAGGGAGAGTGGGGGTTGTTGCATATGTGTGTCTATGTGAGCCTCCTTTGTGAGATAAAACATGCAAATGGTGGATTATTTTAATGCAGTTTTTTTTCTAGAGCCCTGAGCCTTAATCCCTAAAGCAGTTGAAATGAAAATTGTATATGTTTTCTTTCAAACTCTCTCGCACCCTCCTTTTTATTTGGTGTTTTCTTTTTGTTTTTATACATTTCTTTAATTCCCTGATAGGAATTTACAACTACCAGCTGTCTAGGAACGGGATCCTTTGCGCATTAATTTCTCTGGTGTAGTTACAGCCAGAGACTTACAGCTGGAGAGCATGGAATTGACTAAAGCTAGTCAGGCCTGACCTGATCTGTTACATAGTGGAAATAACATGGGTGTGATTTTTCTCCGATCGTGCGGTGATAAAAATGTTGAATGCAATAATAGAGCATAACACGGTTTGTCACTCCACGTGAACAGATATAAAGCATGTGCTTTTATAAACACTTGCTAACACTCACATATACGTACGCCATTGCAACTGGTGTTTTAGATGGTGTCTGCTAGCCTGCGTTTCTGATATGTCGCTGCTAACAGCTAACATGCTTTTTTTAGCATCACCCACACCACAGATGCAAAAACAGAGAAAAAGCCACGAATCTGGTTGTTGCAATTTCTGTGAAAATGTTTTTATCAATTAATCATTGCTATCCGGGGGAAGAGTTTTGCTGAAATATCAAGGCTGAATCAGAGCATACGAGACAGCAAGCAGAAAACAGCTTGACATTCTTGGCTCTTTAATTGCGGGGACAGTGAGCATAATTGAGTAAATGTATTTAAGTATTTGAGTGAGCTGATTCAGGCTCTCTGGGATGGTTGATATTGTACTTAGGAAGAATGTTGCCCAAGGCAATTCATTAGTGGTAAATAATTGAGAGGCTCGGATAGTGCTAAGGTGAAATGCCTGTTATTATTTCATGGAGTTTGTGTTCTTAGGGCTCTTCAGTTTAAGACTATTAAAAATGCACAAGCCTTCCCACAAATTACTCACTTGAAAGATTCACAATGGGTGCTAATGACTAACCATCCATCTTCCATTGTTTTCAAGCTCTGCGGAGCTGTGTCGCTGCATCATTATCAATTCTATTTCTGCTTTTGCTAAAGTTCTTTCATTTCTTAGACGCTGTTTTGTTACTCTTGTGCTTTTCACTCATTTAGTTTCAGGTAATTAAGGCACATCAACTGCAGCAGGATGCATGCAGAGACATTTTGTCTCTATCCCTAAATGGTAGCATCCTATAACCAATCAATAGATGGATGAAATTGAGCCATATGAACAGGCTATACACAGTTTAGGCAACTGCAGATTTGGAAAATAAACAAAATTGTCACAATTTCAGTGTTTTAGTGCACCTGCACCTATCTTTAGATGTGGTCGTGTGAATTTCACCGGTGCTCGTAGGAACTTGGTGTTCAGCTAAGTTTTTCTTTGCTGAAAGTTTTTCTGAAACGTTCCTTTGAAGCCGGCTGTTTTTTGGGTTTTATTTTTTTACCCCTCTGTGTTATTTGTGTCTGTGCATACTTGAGCACCCATGGACTCTTATCTGGTAAAAATTGTCACCTTTGCGTGTTGGTTTTCTGGTGATGCAACTTAAAGGCCACTGAGGTTTTATTTAACATATTATACACCCACACATCACCACGTGACAACCAAGAAATGGTTGAGAATCTGAAGGCCTAATCAGTTATTCACAGAAGTCTATGCTCTTTGCAGTAAGAGAATGATATGTATAGCCTTTGGTTTGTGGTCTGGACACGAAATACAATTGTCCCTTAATAAATCGGCTGTTTTATCTATTTGTATTTTATAGTGTTTAGCAAGTTGGTAAAACTTGTGGTTGAATGTTTCTTTTAGCTATATGAGCAGCGTAACTTTTTATGGGTTATGAATGAAGAAATAAATGCTCTTGACACGCTGGTAGATACTTTCACAGCCAGGAGAGGATGAATCCTCATAATACCAGATATATGTGAGTCCCAGCGCGGCTAAATTTCTCCACTTCTTTTTTTTTTTTTTAAATTTCACATTATTTTGCAAGTCAGAGTGGACCTGTTGCTTCACTTGCTGCCTCCATTCTGCTGTTGGCGTCCCTTCACCTATAGTATAGTACAGTACAAGTATGATCAAATGTAGGAATTTTAACAGCGACTTTTTGCCAGATATTTTTATGCCTCTGATTTCTGATGCATAACGAGTCTTGCATCTTCCCAGTTCTTGATTGCATTAGCTGAGGCCATATTTCTAATGTAAATTACATTAGCTCACGTTCACAGTTGTTCATAACCCAGCTACAGCTGTGAGCTGTGTGCACTGTATGTGAAGAGAGTGTAAACTGCGCTCTTGCCACATTCCTTTGGTGCACCAAAACTTGTCTCGCTGCCAGCTTTCACTCCTCACTGTCTTGCCGGGGTTTTTGTGTACATGCTTGTCAGCGTGTGAAAGAGAGCAGGGAGGTTGGCATGGGGAGGAGGCGTGTTCGAGGTGGAGGGTATGTCAGCTCATTAACCTCCATTCTTCCCGTAGCACAGCGCTGCATGTCACTGTGTAATTCTCATGTCGTTACTCCTCCCCCTCCACGCGTGCGCGGCGTACTAGAGGAAGAGCAGGGCAACCGGAGAAAGGGAGAAGGAGAGAAAGGTTCACGACAGAGGGCGGGAGGGCTTGACATGTTCCCTTTACAAATGCCCTGCTTGTACCTTGCAATCTAAAGCCCTGCCGTCTCCTTTCCTTCTCTGCTTTTGTCTTCTCTTTCTCTTCTTTTTTTCCTGTTCGCTGTCTCTCTCTTTCTCTCGCTCTCTCTAACCACAGGCCCGGTACAGTGTGGGTGAGCGAGGGGTTAGGCTCCACACTGCCCCCTCTCCGGCCATCAATCCATCTAGGAAAAGACTACCCACTGCTGTGGTGAGATAGCCAAGCCCCCTTATTTTTTCCCTAGCCGGTTGATTTAGAAAAGTGTACCTCAAGGTTCTATCCTGGGCCCTGGTCAGTTCTGGAGGCTTTATGCTGAGATGAAATTGCTCTCCGTATTTATGTCGAGCTCCCTATAAGAACCTTCACATATATGTTTTATACACAAATGTGTGAACACATATGTATCATTTATAGTGTCTCTATTCAAAGGCAACCGTTTTACTGGAATTTACAAATCATGTCAGGAGTTTCTTAATTACGGTATGTGTGAAAACATGAAGAAGGTGCGAAATACGCCTCTGTAGTTGTTATGATCAGGTCACATGGTGATGTGTTATGCTATGATCAGGTCGCATCCAAAGAGACACATTAACTCTGAATAAAGTACGTTTAACATGTTTAGAGTTTAACTTTACTTTTTATTTAAAGATCTCATGAGGCTCTTTATAACAAAAACTGTCTTTTAGACAGAATATACCAAAGTTCTTTCTAACAGACCTTGTTTTTTTAATGCATAGCTTCATTTCATATGAAATGTTATCTGTTTACTTAACTCTGAGCTAATAAGCTGTTAGATATTGTTGCTGATAATCAATATTACTTCCCTATCTAGTCAAGTCAACGTGTTGTGTGTTAACCTATCTATGTTGCGTTGCTTGTGCTATTCTAATAGGTTGTTTGAAAGCGAAAACAACACCACCTTGTTGTCAGGTGTTCTCTTTGTTTATTTGTTTTTTGTGCTAAATGTTTAAATCTGTGGCAACCACCATGAAAATAGATTGGTGCCTTTCCTACGCTCGTAATGATTTATTTTAGTCACTGACTGAACAGTCAAACTTTAGACTTTTTTTTTCTCCCTTTGCTCTTTATACTTCATTCTGTGCAGAGGCAAGAGAACAGTAGATCGCAATGAGATAACCAATTATATGCTAGAGGAAACCAGACTTTTTTTTTCCTGCAGCAGTTATCTGATGTTGTGGTGAGCAGAAGCAAAGGGCTGGGGTAATGTGACATTCACTCTGCCCTTTATCTTCTCTCATCACTGTTTACCCCAGTCAGTTAAAAGTGGCTTGTGCTCTGCATCCTCTCCTGCTGCCAGAGAAACCTCACTGACAAAGACTCACCTAGTGACATGCACATACTGTACGGACACGCATACTGTGCACACACATGCACAAACGTGCAAATACACATTCACACCACCACAGACAGCGAATGTCAGGTAGTCTGGTGGGATAACTACTTTCCTCTCGTTGTTAAGTATAGCAGTACAGTACTACAGCACCTGCTAGCTGCTAGTTGCATGTGATGCTGTTGTGCTTGATGCTAGGAAGGTGTTTCCCAGGACTGGTTAGCCGACAGGCCGTTGAAGGCTACCACAGTAAGCTGAGGGAGGCCGTGTGGGTGGCACCTTGGTCTGACATTTGAATTCTTCTGTTATACCTCTGCACATGCGCTTGCACGTGGCTCGTTTCATGGCTGTGACCTCTTTTGCACTCTGATACATATACTGAACAGACAGACAGATACTAATCAAGGTTCATACAAGGGGTGGAAATCCTTGAAAAGGATAAATGTTTAACGTATTGTTTTAAGGTTATTTTTCTCAAAACTGGTTGGAACTGCAGTTGAACTGCTTGCATAAGAAATCTATGAATACTGACCGCGTACTTTTCTAGATAGACAAATCATATAAATAACTTGTGAGAGCCTAAATAATTTTGTCTTTCAGCTAAAATAAAGTCTGCTGGAGTTGGAACTGCCACTTCGAGTCTGAGCATGTTGTTACAGTTTGATCTGCCAGTCTTTTTCATGTTTACCCTCTGATGGAGCATTTAGTGGGACATGACAACGTGCTGGAAGTCTTCTGTTTTAATGAGCCTTAGGTCGAAAAACAGCTACTACATATCATGGTTGAAATAAGGACCATATTTTTGAGTAGCTCCTATAAAGTCTGCTAAAAAAAATGTTTCTTTTGTTTGTTTGTTTTTTTACAGGAGAGACCGCTAGCTTCTTCAGCAACTGAAAAGGATAGCAAGCATTAGTTAGCCAGGTAGTTGACTTGCTAACTGCTTGACTTGTTGTACACTCGTCATCCCCCGACTGATAATACAGTTGTGGTTTACATACACTCATCATCAGGATGAACGTCCTGGTAATTTTTGGCTTTTAATGAGTTCTTGATTATTTCTAACTGTTCCTTTGATTGTACAGTACAGAATAATTGTGGACAGCATACATCTTTATTGACTATAAATTAGATTTTTTTTCTCAACCACAGAGGGTTAATGTATACATATAGCCCCCATACTATATGGCTAATTTTCCCAAGGCCCCAACCTCAACCCTGTTGAAGATTTGTAGACTGGGTCTGTGACAGGAAACCAACTAATTTAAATGAACTCTGCCAAGAAGAGCTCCAGTCAGAATTATGACAGAAGCTTGTTGATGTATACCAAAAGCATACGGTCGAGGTACAACTTGCTAAGGGACATTTGACCAAATATTAGTAGGGGTGTATATATGTATGTGAGCCTGCATGTATACTTTTGATCTTGTAGAATTAAGAGAAAATCTAAAATGAGTTTGAACTTGTGCATGTCATTAAAGATGTGTACTGTACAATCATACCATTCTAGAAAAAGAAAAGTTCAAAGACATCATTCAAAACCCAAAATTGCCATGACACTCATGCTCACAATGAGTGTATGCAAACCACAACTGTGCACAAACAAACCATACGTTGACATATCTTTGACACAGTACAAACATGCTTCCTCGAACAAGGTGGTCCTTTGACCTAATGCTTGTGGGTTTGTTTATATAGAAAATCAGTTGGCTTTTGAGCTACAAACTTGCACCAAAGGACATAGTAAACAATAATACTCACGTAGACTGGGAAGTTAAATGATGCTGAGTAGGTACTAAGACTCAGAAAGTGCCTGGACAGTTGATTAAAAGAAGGATGGATCCATGCTTTCATGATCACACCAAATTCTGTGCGAACCATCGCTGGAGGCAACAAACCAGGCAATATTTGTCTACTCTTCTATTGTCAAATGGTCCGTGCAAATTGTAGCCACAGTTTCCCTTTCTTAGGTGACCGTGTGGTCTTCTGCTGCTGTAGGCCATCTGCTTCAAAGTTGAGTAGGTTTCTGAAATAATCAGACCATGCCATGTTCAAAGTCACTTAAATCACCTTTCATCCCAATTCTGATGCTCAGTTTGAACTTCAGCTGGTCATTTTGACCACATCTACATGTCTAAATGCTTTGAGTTGCTGCCGTGTGATCGGCTGATAGGATATTTGTGTTAATGAGCAGTTGAACAGGTGTAGTAGGTGAGTGTATGTAGCAACATTATCTCTATTTTGTTCTTCCTTGACTCCTGGAGGAATGATTTTCTCTGAAAGAAAACACCACAGATGAGAGGCGTGAGAGAGAATGAGCAGAAAACCAAAATAATAAGTTGAAAGAAAAAAAAAACGTTTTTCTGAGAACTGACGCGTTCTCAGATAAGCGTGAACTAAATAGAAATTTTCCACTTAAAAGCAGTGACACACTCATGATGGATACCTTTTGACCAGGACGGATCAGCTGCATAGGTGTAGATCTCGCTAATTCTGTGACACAGAAACTCTGCGGCTGGTGCACAGAAAGAGAGAGACGCAGAGGCTGGGGTGTTAGCACGAACGTATGGTAACGTAGGATATACCGAAGAGAACGCTGAATCATGGTTAACCTCATTTCCCATACAGTAAGAATGAGTTAGCCTTCTCTAACAGTGAGCATAAGCTGAATAGCTGAATGCACAATGGTAATTACACGTAACATTTACCTATTTCTTTTTCTAACCTTAAAAAAAACTACTTTATAGTTTTGCTAACCCTGTGAAACATTAAAAAAAGCATTCGCAATGACCCTAATGAGATAACCAGATAAATTAAGCTTCTTGTATGTATAAAATGAGCAAAACATCTTTAAAATAGGAAATTCCCCAGTGCTTATGCTTAGCTCATTATAGGCTTTTTTAAGATACAACAGTGGAAATGCAAGCACGAAGTACTGTAAGCTTCTATTTGACACAGCACAGTTATCTTATGTTTGGTTTTGCCTTGTGTACCTGCATTTGGAACAAAAAAAAAGATCTTATCTGACTTTTGAAAACAGAAAACAGGAAAAAAAAGAAGCAAAACATAAAATTTCATTACATTCTCGAAATCTGTCAACCTGATATTTCCATTAAAAGGTGTGAACTACATTATCATCGCCGTTGAGATTTTTATCGTGCCGTAAACTCACCAAGTCACAGCGAACCCAAGTTCAGGGTGGAAACAAAACCTTATTTAGCATCAACCGACCTGTCTCCCCGCCCGCCCCCACCCCCACCCTACCCCACCCTCCCCACTCCCCCCACACCCCTTCCTCCCCGCGCAGTCTCAATCTCCCTTCCCACCTCTCACCACCTTTGCTGCTAACTGTTATTTCTGTTTTGTGGTTGCTCCAGTACAACTGCAGAGTAGATGAATGGGAGCTTTGTGTGTGTCTGTGTGTGCGTGTGTGTGTGTGTTTGTACGTGTGTGAGTGTTTAAGTTGCTTCTGGTGGGAAGGGTTCATTGTGTTTCACTAGCACATGTTGTTTGACTAGTTATGAGTTGATGGATTGCTTAATCAGTAAAAATAAAGCCAAATATTTCTTAAACGGCAGCCGTGGAAGAGGTAAGCAAACATGTCTTGTGATGCTTCTGAAACTCTCCTTTGAGGAATGTAACACTAGAACAATTTGTACTCTCCAGTCCTATAAACAAATACTATGTAAGATGGCACCAAGCCAGATATAACTCCAACAAAAATTCCATCAAAATCAGCTGAGATATACAAGAAGCTGCTCCGTGTGTTGTGTCAATATCTGACCATGCTCTGTGTGGTCCACTGACCAGAGCACAGTGTGTTCAGATAAACATAGCCTGAGCTTTGCATATGAAAATGAACCATGCAGGTGATAAAGGTGAGGGTACATAAGATGCGCGGCGTTGTGGATGTGACCCTAGTGGTGCTGCAGCTCACTCTGCACATGCACGTGTGGGTGTAGTGTGTTTAGTGTGTGTGTCTGTGTGCGCAGGATCAAACTCTCACACCCAGGAAGAGGCCCTGTTTCCCTTATCTAACGACAACAGAGCATGTGTCGCCATGGCCACAGGCTGTGCTTTTTATGGGCTTTGTGTGTGTCTTTGTGTGTATGTGTGTGTGTGTGTGTGTGCCATGTTCATTGTTTGCCTATGTTCATTGTTTGCTTGGGGCGTGGCGCAACACCAGAATTGTTACTATAGTGTCTTTTCTCTTTGCTGTTTCTCTCTCCTCCTCCTATGTAACTCTGAAAATCTACAGCACTACAGCACTTTCTTTCTTTCTGTCTTTCTTTCCTCTGCATCTGTTTCCCTCTACTTTTTTAGTCTTTCTGTCTGTCATCCTTTGTGGCTTTGAACCAGCACTGACAAGTCGGGCAACATCAAATCCAGAGCCACATTGTCTCAGGTTCAGGTTCCTACGGCTTAATTGAACAGAGGACTGGTGAGAGAGAGGGAGAGAGAGAGAGAGAGAGAGGAAGAGAGAGAGGGGGAGAGGGATGTAAAAAAGAAATAAAGAGAAGAGGGGGAAGATGAGGAAGAAGGGTGCTCAAACAGGCATACATATTGCATGAGCCCTCACCACCACCACCACCACCACACCCCTTTCTTCACAGAATAGCTGTGTACTGTTCTGGGCTTATTAATTCCGCTCGGTGAGAGAATTATTTTTAGAGACTTGGTGTACTGGCAAAGGCTTTTAAAGTCACAAATATTACATATTCTGCTTATAGATTCTCTTTTATTAACTGAAAAAGTAAAAAAAAAAAAAAAGTTATTGCGGGTTGTTCTTTAACATGATAATGTATTGGGGGGGGGGTTCTATACAGTTTTTCCTTTTTGAATGCTTTTACATATATTACAAAGGTCTGTAGGGTGTTGATTGCATAAACGTGCAAAGTTGCCGCCGATATCTGATTGTATCTGCGGCCACTGGCATTGTGCTGTGATATTTAATAAGGCGGTAAACCCCAGTGGGGGTAATGTTCTATGATAATGCAGTTCTGCTGTCATAATGAAAGAAATCATAGGGAAATCTATCATGTTTGTCTATACTGTATAATTGGTTTGTTGTTATCTATACATATACATGTTTTAACAACATTAAAACTTTACAGCTGACATAGATCGTTCTAATGTTGTAAATCTATAAGTTTATTAAGTTTTGAGCAGTTTATTCTGTACCCATGGTTAGTAATGTATAATTTGATATAATGCATTGCATATGAAAGCTTAGTATGTCAGCTGAATGAGACATTTTCCCTTTAAAGTGTAGCTGGAAAAAGAGACAAGTAGCATAAAATTCTTCAAACTAATCACATCCCAGTATTTATTTATTTATTTATATTCTTGTGACTGACCGGTGACACATGACCTATATATGTTGCTCATTTCTACTATGTGGGCTAAATGTTTAGTAGTAAATAAAAGTTACATTGGAGATGTCACAGACACTGTGACGGAGGTTTCCTACTCTTTTTGACAAATGTACTGCCTCACACCATTTTCTGGAAGTGTCATTAACTTTCAGTGGGAAGCCAGTTCAGATAATGCCATATGCTATTTAGCATATCCATGACATCACTGCACCGTATTTGCATTCTAGCTAGTTCAGCCAGCTGTTTGCGTCTCTCCTACTCTCTGTGCTGACATATACTGTATTTTCATACAGGCAAATTTCCAATAAAGCTCTTCTCATTTACATATTTCTGCTTATGAGACAATGGAACAAGTGTGAAATAATGACAGGAATGTGACCAATTAAGACTCCCTCGTTAACAGGCAGCCGATTCCAAGATGCACTTCTGCACTGCTGAAATCCTGAGTTTTATAACCTTGACATCCTCTGACAAAAATTACCATACACTTATGTTACAGATAATGCCAATTTGGATATATTTACATGCAAAGTGATCACTTGAAAGAAAGTAAAATGGCTCAGCTGCGGTGCGGACGGCTGAATGTGCTACTGCCACTCAGCGAGCGCAAAGAGTTGTGCCTGCGGCAGAAAAGCAAGAGCTCGTGCTCATGGGGCAGCCCTGCAGCCCAGTAGTAACATAAATGTACTTATGTACTTTTCACAATTCCTGCAGCCCTTAGAGACAGGCTTGTAATAAAATGCTTTATGAACCGAACCTGAAATAAACGCGGCCGCTAATATTAGCAGGCATGTGATTGTGTACTTGAGATAATTACGTCCAGTTGTGTAAATTCGGCCAAATTGTCATGATGCTTTGTAGCTTTCGACATTTTTCATTACTACAAGGTGATTTGTCTCTCTAATCACTGAGCAGTTTGGGCGTCACACAGACACCCAGAGCAGTTGAACTCCACCCCACCCTCTTCACAAACAGATGTTTCCTAGAAGGCTCGTGTTGTCCGTCAATCAAACGCGATCCTCAGCGGACTCTGTAATTCTGCCTCCAATCCCGTCATCAGCTGTCTCAAAAATATACTCCCAAGATGAAAAGATCCCAGCATTGTATTGCCCCATTACCACTGTGTAAATATTACATGTTTTCCCTGGATATGCTAGTTAGCATTACTTCCACCTTGTGGCTTCATTATTTTTGAAACGCTCGATGATTGCACGGCATGACCTAGTTCTGGGACTCTGTCTCTCCGTCTCTCTCTGTCACTGTCTTTACTTTCTCACTTCTCTACCTAATTTACTCATTCTATGTGTCTCTCTTTTTTTATGCCCTCTCCACAGCTCCACCTCATTTTCTTTTCACACTGAATCTGTCTACCTCCTTTTTTTGTCATTTATTCATTGTCTTTCTCCATTTACTGCCTCAGCATTGCCTTCATCCTTTTAGGTTGCCTCTGTTCTGCCTCTGTGTTACTCATCCTCCTTCTCTCCCATGTATGCATTCTTTATTTCTCAATTTGTCTCTCTTCCACAGCCTATTATTATTTTTCTCTGTTCTCACCCCCTCTCCTTCCCCCCTCTCTCTCGCTCTCTCTACCCCTCCCTTCTTCTCCATGTTTTTATTCCTCTCTACCAGCACCACGTGTGCCACGGAGGGAAACATCGCGAGCAGTGGTCCCTGCTGAACAATTACCATGCAAAGCAATCCAAATAGAGATGTTTGCCGAAAACAACATGTGTGTAATTACTGCTTAATGAGGCCCTTGTCTCAGGCAGAATGCCCAATTAGACTGCCGATGAGAAAGTGATGCCAAGGCCCGGTGAAGAAAGAGAGAAAAGATGGGGCAAGGAGGAGTAGGCAGGGAGACAGAGAAGTGGAAGTAAGGAGGTTGCAACATGGAGGAAAGGGTGTCGAGGATGAGAAACACGGGGGGGAAAGGGAGCAAGGGGAACATGAGAAACTGTGAAAAACGAAAGGAGGTGGAAAGAAAGATGGAGAGACTGAGGGGAAAGGGGAAAGATGAAGAGAAAGGGGAATGAGAGAATTTCTGCGGTGTATATGTGGAGTAATGGCAGAGTTGATAGCATTGAGCCGAGGATAAATTGGCATATTAAGTGGGAGAGTGAGGAACTGCTAAGGAGAGCTATCAAAAGGAGCAAGAGGAAAGAGCTTTACATTGCAGTCTGTGGGCAGCCATGTTGAAGCACAAAATGGTTGACCTTTCTGGGCAGTTTGAGCCTTTTTTTGGTGAATATTGCATTACAGATCTAATTGGTGAAAATAAACATTATCTCACTTCATTTGTTCCTTCAGAGCAGGGCAGAAACAAACGCCGTCGAGGATTCGCTCTCGAAGAATTCACGTGGCAGAATTAGCTGTAATGAGAGCCGTGGCGGCGTTCGCGGGGTTGAAAATGCCATTGTTCGCAGTCGCTTTTCACCCGAGAGAATCTTATTCTGAAGAAGCTCTCGGAATGGCTTTATGTCACCAGTGATATCAAAGTGGATTTCAATGGAATGAAATTGCTCAGTTAGGCGATGACAAGAGGCTTTCATGTGCGGAGTGAAGAGTTTATTGCAGCTATGTCACCAAGGTCAACATTAGTTTGGCCCTCTCAGCGAGCGGCAGTCACTTCCCGCCACAGTTCGGTCAGATGATAGACACCGGCATGCTTGATTAAGCAAATTAGCAGCTTTAGCGTGTGGCATTGAACAATTATCAGTTTAATGTGAAGATGAGATGTCAGGGTTCTTTTTTTTTTCCAGCTGCTGGTGCAGTGATGTTGGATTAATCATGTCAGGTGTGAACGAGGCTTAAATGCACCTCTTGTGTCAGTTTCATGTTTTCGTATGAATTTAATCATTAGAATAACCAAGTGAATCCTCACCAGGGTTTCCACAGTATGCATCGTTAGCCAAGCATTGCCCCGAGGCAGGAACTCATTCCCCCGTCCTTTCTCCTACAATAATGTACAGTAATTTCTCTTTCTCACCACTCACATGCTCATTTGCTTCGACTTTTTCCTGTCTACCAGCGCAGATATTAGATTTCCCCCTCAGGAATTCTGCCCATTTCCGTCCATTAGTCTACTTATTTGGTCTATTTGGTCACTGTTTTTGAGCAGGTATATGTTATGATCCATTTGCGTCCACTCATATCCAGTGCGTGTCTATTTTTCAAGGCTTTGGTCGCTTTCTTTGCCGACACAAAGCAGACCACCCGAAATGAAAAGGGCCTCCCATATCTTCACATCTGAGGAATTTGACATGGAGCGCTGTGTAGTTTGATCGTGTTTTTTCTCCTGTCTGTTCCCGAGTCGACTGCGCAGTCATATTGCAAAGAACGACCTCCATCAACAAACAAAAAAAAGGGAGCATTATTTGACACATTGAGTTTCTATGTGTACGTGTGTTCACGTGCAACATTACCCGCTCCAGTCAAGGTTTTTTCTATTTGCCGCAAGTGCGCGGTGACAAACCTTGATGCCTTTGGAAGCCAAGAGCATTTCACAACGCTGCTCTTCTTAACGTGGTCACAGCTTCTCAGTCACCTTGGCAGCACACAGGTTCCGTTACCGAGCCGTTTGTGGCGGCTGAATCTCATTTCCGCTTGAGCTAAAAACAGAATCCGTCTGTGGTTTTTTTCTTTATTCGTAGCGCACTCATAGTTGATCTCGATGGGGAATTTAGCTCAGTAACATGCTAGACATGAAGGCTAGCATGTTGCATGAAACTCTGAAATGATGACCCAGTGTTGCTTCCCAGCATCCCCGTGGGTCAAAAGTAATTTGTTGTTATGTGAGTCCTAACCCCATGACAAGCAATGTTTTGGCACCTGCAGCAAGCGATCCTTCATTGCCTGATTAGCTCAAATCTAAAGACGCAGCATGCCCTCATTGTGCTACACACACACCAACACACATGTGCAAACCTCTAAGCCAGGCACACTTTACTACTGTAAGCACTCACAGATTCACCCGCACTCATTCTCTTTCTCACACACACACAGCACAGCCCAGAGGGAAAAGCCCATCTCTCGTCACTTTGCTCATGTAGCCTAATTACCGGCCCGCTGACGAAACAGTAATTACCCATGCTGCCATGCCACCACGAGGTTTAACCAAAGTGACAAAGTCATTAGTCTCACACTTCAGGCCACCCGTAAAGAGCTTTTCCTCTTTAGTACCTCTTTCACAGACCCACCACCCTTTTTTTTAAAAAAAAAAAAACAAAACTTCTTGGATACAATGTTTATTTCTATTTTTCTTTTTTCTGTTCACAGTTTGATGGTGACAACATGTACATGAATGACAATAACCAAGAGTTTCGGTCACCAAACCAGGTAAGATCGCCCACGTCTTTTCCTGTAAGCCCTGCAGACTTAAATAAATAAATGTCTGAGTAAGCTGATGTCACCCTTTAACAAGAAGAGTTTATGGATTGTTATGTTTGGGTGTAGACTGGAAAATGTGAAATGTACACATTTCTCAGTGAAGAAAAGTGGAAAATGGACAAACAAACCATGTGGTTAACATGAGAGGAAAACACAAGTCAAAAGTGATGTGTCGCCTTTTTACCGCCACTGTTGTGGGCACATTTCCAAGTTATGCTTTTGTCTCTGTGGAAATTCTGAATATTAATAAAAAAATGACTATGTCCACCAGTTTCTTTCTCATAGGCCTGCATCAGAAATGTTTCCATCATTTGATGTGACAGTCAGTGTGTTTCACAAGGTTTCAGATCAGATTTAAATATTAAATATATGATTGGAAGGTTTGATTCTTAATAACTTAAAAGTTAAATTTTTTTTATATCTATTTAACATCAGATGGATTAATCCATCAGCCCTCACAGTTTCAGCAACATGTCAGCCCACTGAACCAGACAAACCAGCAGTAATAGTTTACAATAACAAGCTAGTTGGATCTCTGGTCCCACTCTGGAGCATCATGGTCCCAGTCGCACATAGACTCAGTGAATAAGACAGGATTGGTGCTGAGTGCTCCCAGCTGGTAGATGGGAACACATGGCTGGACATATGGCAGAATTCAGAGCTCCAGGATTTGTTGATCCAGCAGCAAGGTCTTCATGTCCTGACAAAACACGATGAGGTGGAAGCTCCACATCAATTAGCGCTTTTCCAAATAAGTCAGGCCAAGGACAGCAGGATCCATACACACCTTCAATCACACACAGACATAGACACGCACAGGCACACACTGTTTCATATAAACATACTCATTTACTGTAAAAGGAAGTGACACGTTTTCTGACACAAAGTAATTCACAAGTTATAAGCTCACGTGCAAGAAGCTGTGTAGTTTCAGTCGTGTGAAAATCGTGCACTTTCTAATATGGGCATAGCGCCGGTAACAATGCATTGTCCCCATAAGGATCAGCATAACCATCATAACTATTAAACCACTATCCCAAGATTAAGGGTCAGTTCACCCACTTTGCAAAACATATCTTTTTGCCTATTCCTTTATGATGCAGAGAGACATTTTCCCAGATTTTTAAAAAGAGGAAGGCGCAATGAGGTCTAACAATTGGGGCTCATGGGAAATCAGAAAACTCCATCAGAAATAAAAACCAGCTTGTTTGCAAATATTTCAGGGAAGACCCGCCCCTTTTTGCCAATTTCATGATGCAGCATGCCCATGGACATGATTTAGGATTTCTCTGTTCAGACATTGAGATGTAACCTACATCCTCCTCCCAAAAACAAAGGTAATAAACAAACATAATTCAATGAGGAGAGATCATTAGAAGATATACAACTATCAAATTTGCAGATTAGACTTTGGTGGCCCATCACAGCAGAATGGAATCCAGCGTTAGAAACTTGGACAGGACCCCACCGCAATCTAGCTGCTGGTGGTGGTGAAGATGCACATGATACACTGATTGGCTTGCTTGAGGTGGAGGAGTGGGTGCACAAAAGAGTCCACGTGGGATAATAAAAGATGAGCAGTGCGATTTATAGTACGCAGAGTGGAGACAGATTGATTTGAAGAAGGCGGGCGAAAAGATGATTGGACTAGAGCAGTGATGTCAGCATTGAGTTTCACAACACGGGAAAGGGGAAGCGATGTGAAGAATAGACTAGCAGCCAAACACCTGGGAAAACGGACAGATGAGTGAATGCACATCTTTCTTTGCCTAAATGTTCAAGATACATATAAAAACTTTTTCCTGGGTATTCCACATAATCTAAGATTGGTGCTTTAATCTGTTTTTCAAAGTTTGCTTTTAATTTTGTAAAATTGTGTAACTGACCCTTTAAAAATTAATCTAATTATAACACCAACCCCTCCAAAAACATGCCTCTACTCTGACAGCCCTTTGAAGAAGTAAAGATCCGGCAAAATGCCCTCACTTTCTAAAAATGTGCTTAGTCTCACGATGTAACATTTAAATTGGGCCTTTTGATGAACAAGAACATATGTACGTGCTCTTAAACACACCCACATATATACCCATAAACCCGTACACACATGTTCTCATAAAAACCCCTCACACATGCATTCACACGCCATCATCCTATAGCCGTAAGATTGTCTTTCCTTTGATGTTGGGATTGAGTAACTATAGTGAGAGGTCGAGTAGAAGCTTTAGCAGCTTATTGTCTGCTTACGGCACACATCGGAGACCTCGACGTCCATCGTTGTTAGCTGCATTTCCAAATCTGCCCTAATTATGTCACTTATATGCATTTGCTTGTGCTAATTGGGATAAATGTCCAGCTTTGTAGTTTCCCAGCTGCAGCGGTCATATGTCAATCACCAACACCCACTCCAGGTCTGCAGTGTTGTGTCAACAAATACCTTCTTAGTGGATAAGGCAATTTGGGCTTTTCAAAACATGTCAGTTGCAGCTCTGTCGGTGCTGTCAAATAGACTCTTACAAACCAGTTCTGAATAGCACTCTGAACACAGAGTTCACTGTTTGGTGCCTGATCCTTTAATAGAGAACATTAAACGTGAGATTTCAAAGAGGATGTGCACCTTTTGCTCGGGAGCTAATGGTTGCAAAGGGTTTTTAGCACATTTAATATACTATATTATGCTAAAAAAACAATAAAGCTGTGACCACTGTGTGAATTTTCTCTCTCCCTTGCACTCTCTCTTTTTTTTTGAACAACCATCCACTACTTAAACCCCGTATTAGTGTTAAATATGTGCTACTTTTGTCACCTAATAGATAATATCTTTAGGTCTTGGATTGATGATCAAGTAATACAAGCTCTAAAAACATAATACATTGAGCTTTTTGGGGGCTATTTTCTTACTAATAACAAAAATAATCATAAAAATGAACCCCTGCTGAGAACTACCTGACTGGCATTTTTCAATAGGGAAGTTTTCTTTAGTCTAACTACATAAAAGCTTCCCTTAACAATTTTGCGAGGGCTGTCCAAATCATTATATTTTAGCTGAGTTGTGTAGTATTTTATTCGTACACTGAGATTTCAGAAGAGGTTAACCCATGTATTTCTTCAAAGCCATAACATGCAGGGAATGTGTCTGCATTTTCTTTTTGCAAAATTCGTTCTGACCGCTCGCTGTGTATACAAGTCAATCATTTCCCAATTGACGCTTATGCATTAGCTGTGCGGCGGTTTGTTACATGTGGTTTTCTTTTGAAGTGAAATCAGGCAAATTAGAGGTTCAAGTATATATATGATAAATATATATATGATTTTCTGCGTCGGGTTGTAGCGGTGATTACTGTGTAATAAAGAAACCCAGATTAAATATATTCAGTATATTCGTAAACAATAATCACCAATCATAAGGAGTATATAACTTTTTAAAATGCTTTCCCTACTTTCTAAGATTTAACCAATCCCCAGCTGTGCGTGTAAAAAAATATGGGCTTCCCGTTACTTCTTTTCTATTTATTCTGTGTGAATAGCACAGTAGAGACTGATATTCTTTGGTCTTGTGGACAATGCTCAGAAATACTCTACCCTCACAATTGGTAAAGCTTTTTGTGAAAGAAGCCCATAAGCTTTAATGCAGGTTTTAACACTGCAGTAAGATACCCAGCCAAGCCTTTACATGATGTGCGCCTGTGAAAAAGGTGCATGTAGCCAGAACAGAGACTCCTTTGTTTGCATGTCTGGGGTCTTCCGCGGCGTACACACTGAGGTAACAGTCCAACACGGCCAGAAGATTGCATTACACATAACATCTCTGTGCTTTTTAAAAGTGAAAACCACAAATCAGAAACAGTTTTGATGGGGCAGCTCAATGTACGCCTGGACACAGTCCACTCAAGCAAGATGTTTTCAAGGCTTTAAATACTGTATGGTCTCTGTACAAAATATGCATGCATACTGCACACATGGGCAGTTTGATGGCATTAATATTTTCCATGTGGTTTTTCCTGTTGCGATTTCAGCTTATAAGCAAAAGTGTGGGTGGGTTATTATGTTTACTGGCTTTGCTTGTATCTGCCCACACACACACAAAGCTAAGTCGATAGTTTGTAGAAATAAAGATTATGAAATATCTCAATTATCCCAATTAACTAAAACATGTTTGTGTAAGCAATAAGGAGTTTTAAATCGCTTTCCTGGCTCCAGCGTGCCATATGTCACATTTCTTCTTTTTTTTTTTCTTTCAGTTAAACACACGGACGGCTAGTGTGCGCTTATTGACTGCTAACTCCCCAGCTATAAAAACAATGAGCCAATCAGCCAATTTTCTCACTGGGGTAAAAAAAAAAGTGAATATTGTTTACAGAAATTCCTAAATCAGCACTTTTTTTTTCCTTCCCAGAAATGTGAAAGTGTTGTTTTGAACAATAATTACTGCAACTTCTGTGTTAACTGAAAGTGACAAAAATATGACAATCTCTGCTGGAGGCAAAATAAACCCCAACTCGGAAAGAAAAACTGTTGAATTTCAGTCTTAATAATATAATGAAAATGGCAGCGTGCTAATATCAGCCTTGTATATGTAAAATAATGCTGGTTGCACTGTATATTTTTGCAGCACTGTAACAGCGGCATGGGAACGATCACAGCCAAACCAAAATGGCTTCCTTCACCCACGCCAACACAAATTCTAATTTTGTATAAAGAGAAGTGCTTGTGATTTGGATTCATATCAGCCCGATCAGTCTGCAGGATTTCACTGACTTTTACGTTCGTATATAATTCTCTAGATTTTTTTGCACACCTCCCCTCGCCCTAAAGTGTAATAAGAGTCTGTGTGAAGAAGTCCATGTGTGTATATGTGCGTGCTGAAGATGAAGCCAAAAAACTGAAGATAAGGAAGGAAAATTCATTTAGAGAAATATTAGAGAAGGAAAAAATGAGCCAGTGGCATGGGGTTGAATGGGGGGGGGGGGGGGGGGGGGGGGCATACTCTGTGCATTGTATCCCATTGCAGAAGACAAAGCTTTGGGGCCACTAGTCCTTGGAGAAGCAGCAAGTTTCAGCCTGTTTATGCCACTGCATTTTTGGCTTCAAGGTGTCTCGCTGAGCCGCGCGTCTCTATTGATTTGGCTGACTTTAGTAGAACAGTGGCTGATGGTCGAGATCAGAATAGAAATCTAACTCGTTGGATGCAGACTTGCTCTTTTTTCTCTTCATCCTTCTTTTTCAGGCTATAGTTCAGTCTGTTTATTTTTGTATATTTCTTAAGTCTGCCGCTCCACCCAGCACCTTTCTCCCAAAACTGTATTGCTTTTACACATGTGGACTTGACTATGCTTCATATGCAAAAACTGGTACGTCCGCAGTCGCTTTGGATTCACTTCAGTTCAGCTCCGTGAAGATTTGTTTGCTTTATGGTTTTGTTCAATAAGGATTTTGTTAAAGAGTTATTATACACTTTTCAAACCACTTTTCTTTTGTATAGAAAATGTATTTTCTTTAAAAAATAAAAGTGCTTTGTCTACCTTAAAACTTAAGTTAAATGCTACGTTTGTTTATTACTTGTAATGTAAAAGTCAATCAAATGAGTAAATTTACCTAAGCACAGAACGTAAGTTTAGTGCATGAATAATTTTTTTTTTAAAGAACGTTTTGACAGGACTCTATGCAATCCTATTGACGACTAAGTACACCCTTACTGCGTTCATCTAAAGTGAGAAGGTAAGTAGCAGCCAGATGTTGAAATCAACTGCACTTGATTAATTGATAATCAGCAAGCAGTGCTGCAGTTATCGTGTTAAACGCTAAAATTCAATAAATTTGGAACAAAACAGAACAAGTATGGCTTGTTTGGAAGGTTTGCCAGGAGAAAGCGTCTTGTCTATAAAAAAACAAAAAAGAAACCCACAAAAAAACCATGACAGCATGGCTTAGATCTGCATCCGAACAAATTACGAGACTTATGGAACAACGCCCTTTTGGCAGAAGAGACCAAAGTGAAGGTGTTTGACCAGAGTTCACAGCTCCCCGTTTGGCAAAAACCAAAGACACCATATTAGCACAAACACCTCACGCAAACTGTCAAGCATGGTGGTGGAGGGGTGATGATTTGGGCTTGCTTTGCAGTCATTGGACTGGGGCATTTTACAGTTAATGTGTCAACCTTGAATTGCTCTGTATACTAAATTATTCTCAAGTCAAATGTGAGGCCATCTGTCTGACAGCTGAGGCTTTGCTGAAACTGGGTCATGCAACAGGACAATGATAACAAGCACAGCAGCAATTCTGCAACAGAATGACTGAATAGAGAGAGCTGTGCATCAACTAACACCTGTAAACCTCAATAAAACTAAGATACAGTGTAAAGAAGAGTGGGCCAAAATTCCTCCACAAAGGTGTGACTGTGATAAAGTCTTACAGAAAACAATTAGTTCAAGTTATTGCTGCTAAACGTGTTCCTACAACCCACTGAATTGTGGGGTGTACCTAGTTTTTTACAGGACTACTTATAGTCCTGTTTAAAACCTTCTCTTTCATATTAATGTATATGAGGTTTGGTGTCTGATATGTGGATTTTATTCTTGCGGATACATTTTAGCCTTACTCATAAAATGCACACTTGCACTTTTTGCTGTATTGCCAGCAGCTACATTCACATCAGGATCAGTGCTGACCAATAAAAGAAGTATTTGAAGTACCGTAAAAGGACAGAGTGTGGGGAACGGTTAAAGTGGACATTTCTTCATTTTGATCAGGGAGAAGATGGAAATTATCTGAGATAAATGTATAAAGGATGAATAGCAAAACCTCATCAAGTAGCAAAGGAAGGCTTTCTGAGTGAAATTAGTCCAAATGCATTGCTTGCTAGGAAGTATGCATATCGCTTCTCTGAGAGAGCTTAAAGGATTAACATTTTAGCAAATGTGCTCATTCACTTTCTTGGCTAGAGTCAGATGAGAAGATTGATACCGTTATAACTTCTGCTGAGTAAATGTGAAGCCAGACAGTAAGTCTAGCTTTTTCAAATGAAATCAAAAGCAGTCTGGCACATAACCCCCATAAACAACATTTAAAAAGAATTTTTTTAATTATCACATTAAATAAATGAACTATATCTTAACAATTAGTTAATTGAGCTTTGAGTCTGAGGTGCTGCCAGGTTTTATTTCCAGTATTCTCCCAGATTAAAAAAGTGGATAGTGCTCTTAAAAACATCTAACATGATGATATTTTGTCAATCAGTCAGTCGAGCTCCAGATGTTGTTTGCTCCGTATAGATCCAGCGCTCCCTCGCTCTATTTTCTCTACCTCTATATTTCTTTCTCTCTCTCTCTCCTTCTTTCTCTCTGAGTCAGAGATACCTCAGTACACCCTGGCACCGAACACCCAATGTGGGCGATGCTGATGTGAAAAGGCACCGTTACTTAATAGTGACTCACAGTGCACCATTATACCCCCACCACCATGACTGCAAACTCTTCTCACTTCGCAACGCTCAATCTCCCCACCAAGCTTCCCCTTATACTTCAGTCTTTCTATCGTCCATCCTTGCGTTCTTCCCCAGCAAGATGAAAAACGGGGACATTTGAGACAGAGGATGAAAAAAATAAAAATTGAGGGTCTGAAAACGCCAACACGCATCTCACTTTTTCTTTAAAAGCTGCACAGAGCCGCTGGCAAGGTCGGCAGAATGAAGTAGAGATACATATTGCGCGGCGTGTATTTAAATTTCAAGAGAGCGTACAATTTCAGTATCCTGAATTCAGGCGGAAAACAGCTATGAACCAGCACTGAGGCGTCGATATCTGAAAACAATGCTGGAGAAACATCAGAGGAACATCCTCACAACATCCACACCCATGCTAGGAGGGATTGTAAGATACAGTTGGAACCAGGAATTGTTAGTTCTTTATGTAGGTCAGTACATGTCAGCCAATAAGTCCAATTACCATTGCTCTCTGAAATAGAATGGGCAGTGACCTCTACTCTGCTGTCATAGGACTGAAATGGATGCAGGGATGCCTCGGATATAAGTGATATATATTTTCATTCAGAATAATAATAAAAAAAAGATAAACAGAGTCTAGAGTAGATGACAGGATGACAAATGGTTCCAGAATAGGAGTCCAAAGTGATGTGAGAAAGTCAACATTTTCATTGTTGGAATATGAAGAGTTTAATCTATCATTTTTTGATATCGGAGGCTTTAAAGCACATCTAAACGATCCACTGTCACACTCTTTTTAGTGTACTCCCTCAAATAGTACAGTACATACCCCGCAGAAAGGCAGCACTCCCCGAAAACAGCAACTTATCAGCAGCAAGAGTGCACTCAATGATTCATACACTCTTTTAAGAGAACTTGAAACCTTGGCTCTATTTTGGTCCCGGCCTCTCTCCCCCTCTCTCTCTGTATATGCAGCACAACGGAGCACAGGGATTTAGTGGGACTAAGTAGTTTGATATTTCTATTGGTTTTCTGCATGTATTTCCACTCTCTCTTCCCTTTTCTCCTAGTGATCTTTCTCATCATATGGAGACCAAGGTCATGGCTGATTGAAATATAATAGAAGTGTAGACATCTGGCCTAATACTGTGGGAAGTTAAATCTATTTTAATGGCCCCTGCCGCAGTGGATTCTCTCTGATGCACTCTTGCGCTTCACTGACAGTAAATCACAATGTTCTCTTATTGCCCTGACTGGAATGAGGGCATAGAGAAAGAACAATGAGGGATCCACATCATTTGTTTTCACCCCTCCCTTGCTTTTTCCTCTCCTCTGTGCTCCTCCTCTTCTCCCCTCTCCACTCCGTTTGCGACTCATAAAGCAAGGGGCTTAAAGAGAGTGACATCATGAAAATAAAAATAAAGGGGATTATGGGCAAGCTATTGTGCCATATGTGATTACTGGGGCTTCCATGTTCCCTAGGGGAAGATGAGTGACTACGAGACAACATATTTTATTTATTTATACAATTCGCTCTAATGAATAAGAATAGGAAATGTGGCTGAGACCACTATATTGTGCCCTTTGTCAGGAAAAAAAAATGAAGAAAAAGAACTGCAGCCCTGGTCCAAACATTAAAGAATTTTCTGCTTCTCTCTGTTGCAGTACAAAGATCACCCTTCATCTTTAACTGAGTTGTTTTTTCCCTTAAATCGAACTGACATAAATGTGCAGCGCATGGCCCTTTTTCACACCTTTTCAAAATACTTCCTTTGCGGCCGTGTTTTTAGAGTTCACGTACAATCTAGTACAGGTCCACCCACATCTGCAATGGAGAGTCAGGTCCTTTTTACCCACCTAAATGAGATCCATTTTGATGTGACATTTGAGAGAATTACCAGTGCATAGGGGAGCAGGGAGGAGGTTAGCTCAGTCTTTAGCGATTGGTTGAAGCTTACCACAGCCCACCTGTCCTTTAGTGACGGACGCTACCTATGACCCTGAGCTACTATTGGACGCGGTGAAATAGCCCCCCACACACACACTTCACTTATCCCAGTTCTTTCTTTCTGTCAGTCAACCTGGTGGGTCTGCTATTCCATTCTCCTTCTATTGTACTTCGCTGTCTGCTTTTCTTGATACATCACCCAAATGGAGTTCCTTGGCGTTTAAAAGCCAGGTCAGATAGCCTCTGTAGACCCCGCAGACTGCCGCTGTAATGTTCACTTGTGTGGCACGCTTTAGCTCAAACACACACTGATGATGAGTTTGATTTCTGCCCTTTCTCAGTGCTGCAAGTTTCATCTTTGAAGGTGAATTTTAAAGATTTAGCATTGCCACCCGTCTATCTCGACCACACAGGGTGGACGTGAAAGCCGTTATATATGCATGGCCAGCTGTTGTTTGTCACCAAAACCGTGCTGCTCTGTCATTTTTAACAAAGAAGCATATGGCTGAATGACTTTCCATAGGACGCTTTATACTCATTCAAAGTTATCGAGTTTTGTAATGTATGTATGTACTGTTAAAAATAAAAATAAGGGAACACTTGCACAATTTTAACTTTCACTTTTAGTGTAATTTTGAATCCAAGTCTCAAAGTGTTGATGATTATGGTTTCCACTGACCATTGTCAGTTAAGATCTTAAACTTCAGCATTTCATTCATCGAGTGTTTCCTTAATTGCAGAAAGTGGATAATATTAAAAGAAAGACAGCTAAAACGCTAATAGCAAAGTCCATCCAAGACAAGCCGCTCTTGGCTTTGGACAGTTCACCTCTTGTCAGCCATGACAGGCTCTCTGCGTACTGTGCAACATTTTCATTTTCCTGTATTTGATCAACATGTTATTGTTCCCGCAAGAGCCGTCTTCCACTAAACACCTACAAATGATTCCATCGCTGAGCTAATGACTTCATCTCCTCTTCTCAGCCATTTGGGTAAAGAAAACTTTTAGTTAAGCCAACTAACACATTTATGTTTAATGATAAGTTAATTACTGAAGATTGCTTGACAAACTGGAACTGTGTTTGGCTGCGGAATTTTTAACCTGCAAGTTTACACATAAAAGTGAAATTTTCAGTGTTGAGATTGCCATGTATACTGAGAGTTTAACAGCATCTGCTGTGTGCATAAACTAAGCAAACACAAGCTTAACACGCTTTTCAGGTAAAAACATTGCATATTTTGCTGAAAAAAATAATTCATTACTGTTCTGCTAACTCTAAAGGGGGAAGCGCGATATCTTGAAACAGTCTGCAGCACAAGCAAGAATCAAATTAAATAAAAAAAATACTTTGACCTTGAGAGCTGTTGAAGGGAGGGATCTGTTTGATTATAGCTTTCCACTGAGCCCCCTAAGCACTGTTGTTTCAGTATAAAAACTACCATAAGCTAACTAAAAGAGAAGTTAGCCGAATTCAGAGCATGACTAGACTCACAAAAAAACCCTTTAGATGTATTCCCTTTGTACTGATCATCTCCATCAGAACTCCATACAAATTTGAGTTGTGCAGCTTGCAGCTATGGGAAGGTGTTGTTGTCTGTGACAACTTGCAGTTATGAAGGCTATCTCTGAAGATATTACATGCATGGCTTGTTGTCTTCCCAAGTAATGGTGCAGCTCCTGAGATGAGCTAATAGAGGGTATCAGCCGCACTTTAGAGAAAAAAGATTCATCTTAACCTGACCATCATACACGGATTTGGACCTGAGGTCCAAAATGCCGTAGAGCAGGTTACAAAGACAAGCCATTTTCATATATTCATTACCTCTCCAACTTCAAAAGTCTGCTCCTGATCTCAGTAAATGTAATAAAGCACATTATTTTCTAACGCTGATATGTATGAATCTACCATAGCGGAATATTTATTTAATATTTGCAACTGGCAACATTTTTTTCCTATTAAAAATAGAAATGTTTCATATTATCTTGTATTAAATATTGAATTTAAGCAGCAAGTGTCCAGAAAAAGAGAAGTAGAAGAAAGATTTAATACTGGCTAAACTGTATTGTTATGTTTAATTGGATCACATATGTCTAAGGAAGAAAATGTGAGACTGAGGATGCTGTGCAAATGAATTTAATTTTTTAAAAACTACATTACAACATTGTTATGTTAATGTTACACTGAGAGCAATAATAAACACTCTAACAGGCTTCAGAATGTAGAGGACCATTCTGGTTCCTGAATTATTTTAGTAAGGGAAATCGCACCCTGTTTATGAGTGTGTGCTGGACGACTGCTGTATTCCTAGTGAGTTTCTGTGGGTGTGCCCATAACCATAGCAAACCTTTTCGAAGTCAGACCATAAAACCTACCATCAGTTAGGCTCACTCTGAGTTTTTTGCATTTTGTATTCTGAATAAGTTTCCTCCCAGATGAATGTAGAGGCCAGATTTATAACTAGTCCGGTACCCGTTACATCAACAGATAGGTTTAACCTCCAACATTAGCGGTCTGGTGGTTTGTGTGAACAGAGTGGCCACGGATAGAGTCAAATGGCTGGCTTGAATTATTGTTTCATTCTGCCTCTGTTCACTACATATGTTATAAGAGTCTGGACCGACATGAATGGAAACTGCAACTCAACTGGTTGGAGAAGGCATACAACCACAAGGCAGTAATTCTAGTTGTTTTCCAAAAAAAACAAGGAGTGGTTTAAGCATGATGATAGGTACTTCAGAGCCACAAGTCGCATCTGTGAACTTAGTTATAGAATGTGAAAAATAGGTGTTTTGATGTCAAGTCACAAGTGATGTACAAAAGAGATTTGGTACCATCATGTTTAACTCAAAGAATAAAGATAGATTAGAAAAGAACCAATAGAATCCAAAGTAATGTCCTTGTCTTCAAAAATGACGGATTTGCTGAAATTTCACCTCTACAGAGGAGGGTGAAGGTTAGAGAGAGAGATGGCTGAATCAACATTTGGTGGTTCTTTTTGACCTGTCTCTCTTTTATCCACTCCTCTCCTTGTCCTGAAAGACAGTATATTTATGAATTATTTATCCATGTTGGAAAATGTTAAACTTGTGATGTCCTTGTCCTGTGTCTTATCTCCAAGGGCATCATAAGAAGCTGTAAAGAAAAAAAAACATTTAAAAAGCAATGGAAAGCACAGTCATAAAATAGCCTTGACAGAATTCAAATCTTGGTACAGGCGTACAGTATATATGACAACAGCAATGTTTCTTCTTACGAAGAAGAAATGTCCCAAATGCAAGATGTGTTTTTCACTGTAAAATTGTACCAATCCTGAGTTGTTTAAATCCCCTAAACCTCTGATCACAGTTTTAGAGATCGTATAGTAGCAGTATTAACTATTCAGCATCATTTTGGCTATTCAGTATCAGTATGGTGTCTGGCACATTACTCATCCTGATATGAACAATCATACAGTAGATATTTTTGTTACTGATGAGGTAAAGTAAATTGAATTTCTTTCTAAAAGTTAATTAATTGGCGATAGTTTAACCTCTATGCCTCTTATGTACCTTTTGGGGGGGCTTGAGGATGATAGCTACTCATTAATACCAAACAAGCCTCAAATTCCATCCTTACATGAAGATTGAGACTTTAATGATACATTGGCAGGGCTGGACAATAACAACAGTAAGCGCGTTAATGACACTTTGTTTGGTTTTTGCACTTTTTGCATTAGAATGTAGCTACTGGTACTTTTCAATTCAATTCAATTTTATTTATATAGCGCCAAATCACAACAAAAGTCGCCTCAAGGCGCTTCATAGGTACAGAGAAAAACCCAACAATCATATGACCCCCTGTGAGCAAGCACTTTGGCGACAGTGGGAAGGAAAAACTCCCTTTTAACAGGAAGAAACCTCCGGCAGAACCAGGCTCAGGGAGGGGCGCCCATCTGCTGCAACCGGTTGGGGTGAGAGAAGGAAAACAGGATGAAAGACATGCATACTTACTTTGGTGTTCATCCACCCATTTTCTTCTGCTTACCCAGCTCAGGGTCGTAGGTGGGGCTGGTGCCAGTCTCAACTCTCATACACCCTGGACAGTCTGTCACAGGGTTTAGACACAAAGGTAGACGGCCATTAATACCCATGGACAATTTAGAATCACTGATCAACCAAACCCATGTTTTTGGACTGTGCATGAAAACCACCTGGAGAGAATCCAAGCTTAGTGGAAACTTACAAACTCCAAAGAGAAAGGCCTCCTGGATTTGAACCCAGGACTTTCTTTCTGTGAGGCAACAACGGTAATGACCACAACACCATGCTGCTCTTTCTTAGATGTCACATCATGTCAGAACCTGTTCTCTAGTGACCTCTCCAGACTTAGTTTTGTGCTTGGATGCTCAGACCATTGCCATCGTGCTGTATATGTACCCATAAGTCACAACATTATTATCCTATATGGAGTACAAAATGGAGGCCAACTGATTTGTTCGTGTGCTGCTATTAGCTATTTTGCAGATTATTGTATTTATAACAGCTGTTAAATGAAAAATTAAACATTATAATGAAGACACAGGAGAAACACCCTTCAACCATGTTATGGTCGGACAAACCATTGCATGTAGAGGTACTTATATAATGTCTTTCTACTGCAAGTGTCAGTGTTCCAGTCACATATTCATCCACACAGCGCTTTTATCTATGCCTAATATCTTTCTAACATTTTCACACACTCCGATGGATACATAAGGAGTAACTTGGGATTCGGTATCTTGCTCAAGGATACTTCGGCCTGCGAACCAGAGGAGTTGAGGAATCGATCCACCAATCTTCCAACTTGTAGACTACTGTATATACAGCTGCCCGAGTAGAGTTGGCCAGAGCATAAACAAGTAAATAAATAACTATGCGTAATAAATATTAGGGAAATCTGTTTGTGTTTCGTGTATCAGAAAGAAAAAATTATCGGCTGATGTATCAGAATATCAACTTTTTAAATCACGAAATATCGGTATCCGTATTAAAAATTCCATATGCTTTAGGCTCTAGTGGAAGGTGCTAGAGTCATTTTAGAAGTGAGGGCTACACTGGCAGTCTGACCCTGGGAGTTGAATTCGCACTGCTCAGCTTCATGAATGTTGAAAACCAGAAAACCAACGAGAACGCTCTCGGTCATGCCCTTGGCCTGATAGACCACCAAAGGGTTCAGCTCTTCCACTAAAAACTGCTGTTTGATCTCTTGATGCAGTCCTGTTGTTCTCAAAGTTCTTCTTGAACGCTATACTTCAAAAGCCAAAAAAAGAAAAGTTTATGCTCCACACTCTCCAATTTTTAATTAATCAGGAACTATTTTTTTAAGAAAGATCCGGAAATTTCAGTGAAATAAAGGTTAGCACAATAACAGAAACAGCTGTGACTCAGTGGGGTCTCATGAATCGGGCTTGTTTGCACATATCCTCACAATGTTGGGTCCTGAGCAGGCTGGATCAACACTTTGGGGATTGTTGTGCAGGGAGGGCTTTTACCCTGGGGTGCTGAGCTTAGGTGTGTTTTTTTTTAATCGTCAAAGTGGGTGATAAATGTCACAGTAACATCCACATGAATGCCAAGACCCAAGGTTTCTTAGCAGAGCATTGCATTGAAACAAGACGGTCAGTGTCATTCACTTTACCTGTCTGTAGCTTTAATGCTGTCGCTGATCAGTGTGTAGTCAAGTGAGTTTTGTTTGTATTCTTAGTCAATTTAATCGGCAGCATTTGTCTGTTAACCGTAATAAAAAATGACAACAATAATAAATGTTAGACAAGGAACAGACATTTGCACAACTTTTATCATGGGAAAAGAAATTGTCAGCGATAATATTTCTAAGCAAGCGCCAAACAATGCGAGCGAGTGTTGTGAAAAAGAGAAAATAGCACATCATCCCCTGATGGTAAACATACTCCCTTTTATTATTATTATTTTCTCCCTAATGATAGTTCACATTATGAGACTTTTATCCTATCTTCAAGCACCAGTTCTGCTAGTGGGGACATTGTAGCTGTTCCTCAACATTTCTTGCCATTTGTTTGCTAAAAGTATTTGTTTGCAAGATGAATTGCTGCACTGGCAGGCGAGATGACAGCCTACACGAAGATGATATTGAATTGATTTCTGAAATGTTGCAGAACGGACTAGTTGATGTGTACCACGAGACATGAATAATAAAAATTCTATTAAAAAGCTCTTGAATGGCTGACAGTGGAATATTATTTGTGATGATTACTTTTCTTCAGTCATTATAAAGGGGAGTTGGCATCAGATTGCCTCTGACAAAATTGCTTTTCACTCCCTGGTGAATACCCTCTGTATGCTTTTTGAGAGCACAAAACCATATTTCTCAGCACAATATTATGTCAAGATAGGCCCTGGAAAAGACATTTCTCATGTATCACCTTATTAGTGGCGTAAAATCTGTGCTGTTTTAACTGCTGGGGTCATTTGGTATATTCTGCATACATTTCACAATGACTCTGAGGTTTGACTAGTCCAGTTTCCCTTCCATTTCTAAAAATATGATTGGCATTATAATTACAAGCTTATAAAATAGCCTCTAAGTGACTGTCTGTCAGTGGCGTTTTTCAACGTAATGAATTTGATTAACTGTATCTTAAAGGCGTGCAGGCTGACAGTTTGTTTCTTCAAAGCTGTCAGGATTTCTGAATTATTCTGTGCAACATCTGTTGTCTAACTCTAATTAATTTGCGGCGTACATTTGCGTTGAATGATTTCTTTAACTTTTGCAAGTGCGACAAAAATTTGCATTTCTAATTAATTTTATTTTCAGCAAAACACACTGAATCGACTGCCGCAGTTCAGCGGTGTCTGGAAGTGTCTGCACAAACAACATGGAAACAACAGAAATCAGCAGGTGCATTTAAAAGCTAATTATGAAGCTTTTTATTTACTCAGGAGCGTCTTTTGTTAGCTGTTTCCTTCCCCGGATGATTACTCAAGTTTGTTTTGCCATTCAAATGCTTTCTAATAGCACTGAAAGGGTTTTATTGATATTGTAACTAACTATGACACTGCTTTGACATGCAGGTACGTAAGTGCTCCGGGGCGGAAGGATCGCCCATAGACCAGACCTGTCCTTGCATTTTTCTTTGTGTTTGTTGATAGACTGTGTGCTAGGGGAAAAAAACTAAAGTCTTATTGCGACTTTGTTCCCAAAATAAGTAAACGATCCCGTCTTGCCCTTTCCTCTTCATGCTCTTCTAAAAAACAGATTGCTTTTCTTCTGCTTTTTCAGAGCTACTCCAGTCAGGGCAGAGGTGGCAGTGGTGGCGGAGGAGGAGGAGCTGGGGATGAAGACTACGAGATCCCCCCCATCACACCGCCGAACCACGCCGACCCTTCTTTGCTCCACCTCATGGAGCACGAATCAGGTTACCCCTTTCACTCCCTGCCACACAATGGCTTGCTCAACACCTACTCCTACCCCGAGCTGCCCGCGCTCATGATGTCCAACATGCTGGGTCAGGAAACTCACCTCCTGTCTGGGCCTATGCACTCGGTGAGTACATTTTTTTTTTGTCCACCTTTTTAGCCATGGCCCTTTCTGCTCATGCAAGTCAAGCGCTGTGCCAGGCTATTAGTCTTTGTGGTCGGAGGATTGGAAGGTATCCAGCAAGTCAGCATGGAGAGCATTTCGTCTGAAGGTTTTACATGTTCTAGTCCTTTTAAGATCTTATGTGCTGCATCGAACAACATAAACTTATATAAACTGTAAGGCCACAAAATAACCAACTCTTCTGCGTGCTGATCATGTTTTTTCGTAATGGGAAAGCATTCTTCTATTAGAGTCATAATTAACTTGGTTCGAGGCCAAGGAAGCAGCGCTGAAGTCTGAGCAAGGCCAAAGTCTAAGCATAAATACAGAGAGCTGCTGCTTCCTTAACACCGAGACCACTGCAGCAAAACTTCTTTAATATCTGCACAGCTGCGCAAGTCAAAGATTTCATTGCCTGGAAAACGAGCCAAGAAGGGATGGAGGAACTCATTGTTGCGCGTTTTCTTTCGTTACAATCAGCAAATCCAAAAAGGAGAGGGGTAAGGATGAGTAGGTGGGGGAGAAGGGGGAGGAGGGAGGAGATCCCTTGTCAGCTACTTTTTTATTTCAAAAGGACGCCGAGGACCTCCATTCTTCCCCTCAGTTAAAGGGACTTTCTCCCGTGTTAAACATGCTTCAGACTGAACATGTAAACACCCCCGGCGAACACATTCAAATGCTTTAATCATAGGATCGAATCAAATGAATTATAGATGGCGCGCGTGGTGAATTATTCAGCGTTATATACTTTCATCTGACATAAATATTACTTTTTTTTTCTCCGTGGCCTCCGTCATGAATATTTATGCTTTAATGTGAACATCCGTGGCATTTATCCCCCGTTAATCAGGTCTTATGTGATTTTCAGAATCAAACCGCATAAGATGCAGACTCTTATTTTTTTCCGTGGGTGGTAGCTAAGGCCTCCATTAAAGCCAGTCTTCAGGATTAGGTCACAATCCACTGGCTACTTTGCTGAATGTGCTCGGGTGCAGGAGGACGATGCCGCTGGCTCGAACGTCTGTCTGCTTTTTAGCGCGAGTGAACGCTCGAAACAAAGTGTTGATTAAGCTTTTAACATGAGAGCGCATACCCTGCGTCTAATGCGTGTGCACAGCACGTTTAAAGTTTATGTTATGTCCGTGCACATGTATGTTCGATAAAGCCTCCACCCCCCGTTTTTTTTGGGCCGGCAACAATTTCGAAGCAAACAAAGAGGGAGTACCTGCCTCTTAAACAGCTTTTGTTTCACCTTTGCAATTATTTATTTTCAAATAGCCCTTCAGGGTAATGTTCCATTTTCTTATTTCACACCCCCTTTTCTCATAAATGAACCGTCATTGTAATAAATCACCGCACAAACAGAGACTTGCACACACTGTGAAAGGTCCAGAGATTTATGTAACACATTCATGTTTCCCACTTCCACATTTTAGTACTACTCTAGCAGAGGCTGGCTAATAATAGCTGCTATTAATATTTCTTGTTGCCTAGCAACCCCAGCAAGTAATAGCTTACTCTGGAAAAATAGATGACCGATAAGGAAGAAGGAGGAGGGGTGGTGGTGGGGTTGGAATGGGAAGGGGGGGGATTCAATTCATTTATTATCTCCTGGGACAAGAGGAGCTTATTTCTGAGGCTGAGGAATAGGAAAGTAGGCTGTATATGAGAAATATTTTAACGCAATTGGAGATGACGTTATTTTCATTTTGCTTCCATTAGGGATGTTTCATTTGATGTTTCCCCAGCAAAGTCAATTAACCTTAATTTCATACTGATAAAGGTATAATAAGGAAGATTGAATTTATGTCTGCTGCATGCTTAAAGAATAATAAGGGTGGATAGAAATAAGCTCTCGGTGTAACCAGGGGCAGCAATGAAGAGACAAGCCTTTACCTTTGTTGTATTGTATTGACAAAAGCCTTACAATAAACTCACAAAATTGAAGGAGATAACTGGGAAAAACCAAAACGCTAATCATTCAACAGCCTTCTTTCACCACCGCCGCCGAAGCAAATAAAAAGTCGACAGCATTACCTTAAGGATACGCTTCTCTTCAGTAACAGCTATCCTTCACTGCACATTTAAAACCTCCTACAAGTACAAGCTCAGCTGGAGCAACAGATACGCTTCATCTCGAGGGATGTTGTTGCTGTTTTTTGTACAACATTTAGCCTAAGGCTAAAGCTCTGTAAACTTCTCGCTGCTTTGGGATTCTCTTTTTCAGCTCACATCGATCCTACAGCAAACAGAGTTAAATCATTACAGGATTGAGAGCGGTGGATTGACCATCACAGTGCTGCATGGGCACATACAGTAATTTTGCATCCGTTTGTCCTTGTAGCTGTAGTCTGTATTAATAATCTTGAGCTTTTTGACCGCGCGGAAGTAATTTCTCTTCAAAAGCCCTGTTTTTTTTTTTCCTTTAGTCAGACAAATTTCTTTTTTCCATCTAATTGTGATTCCACAGGCAGCTGAACTATTACAGTAGCTGGTGAATCAAAGAGATGCGTACTGGATGTAGGGAACAAAAAAAAAAATCTGTCAAATAGATGCATTGAATGTTTCAGATTTCAGAGCTTGTGCATGTGACACACTGATGTATGTTTTTGTTTTGTTTGGGTTTTTTTTCCATTTTTATTTTCATCTGTCAAATCCAGCACTTAGTTGAGATCCAGAAGTTGATCCTTTTTGCTGCGGTTGCGTGTTGTTCATCATAGCAGTTCTCAACTGCCAGTTTTGACCCATTTCTTAGACTTAAAATTACACCTTTTACAGGAACTCCAACAAGAAGCAGCATCAACACTGCTGTTATAAAAGACAGAGCTGTCTATCAGCGAAGCTCCTACATTCTCAAAACTCCTCCTCACACCGCTGACCTAGTCTGTCAGCTTCTCTGAACCGAGCCAAGTCTTGGATGACTGGATACTGTGAAATGTAACATGCTGTCGTGCGAATGCTCATTGCTGAGGGAGAATCCCTGTCTCATCCTCAGCTGCCAGCATTTCTGCCATCCCGGCACTTGGTGGAGAGGTGGCACCCAGGGGTCTCGTGTTCAACAAGCGCCCTGATCATTCAGGTCTGGCTGATGGCACAGTGGCGCCGGGGAGAAGGAGGGGCTGGGGAGGCGGGGGGGTTGCAGGCAAGGTCAGTCTCTTTGAAAAAAATATAAAAAAATAAAAGCAAGAGGGACCCTCGCTGGGAGGCGGTAATGAGAGGTCGAGGAGGAGTTTGTACAGCGGCCCCAACGTGGAGCCTTGAGGGGGGGCCACTGTGTTTAAATATTCAAACAGAGCATGAGGCCCTGTCTCATTACCAGTGTAATGAGGCCAGTTACAGACCAGGAAAACCCCTGCCACCAAAAAAAAAAAAAAAAAAACAGTGGCCAATTTCACAAGTTTCTTACACACATCCAGCCACATGACTCCAGCCAGGAATTGTGTAGAGCTTTGATAAATATGTGGTTCTAGTTTAATATCTCTGGCACAGCGATGTGTGACTAACAAGCCAGTTTTAACCCTCTGCTGACAGGTTGATGTTGATATCACGGACAAGTTGTCAGTCGGAGTTGTTTTGGTTGGTCGGTCGGTTCGTTTTTGGTGGCTTGTGCATAGAAAACTACAGCAAGCTCAGCATTCACTTTCATATTTAGCAATCTTGAAGGAACATAAGCATTAATTTAAAGATGCAGTGCATCCAATAAAAGGTCTTACTTTAGTGCAGTTGAAGGTATCTTCACATCATAAGTAGATCGTGTTTGCACCCTGCTACTATTTGTGCAGCATGTGGGTGCTCGGTATGTATGTGTGTGTTGACCATGTGCGTGTATATATAGATATATGTGCGTGTGTCTTTGTTTGCCTTTGTCTCCAGAAAAAGTAGAAGAGAAAGCTGCAAGGTTAGGTTGGCTTGGCTTAATTTGATTTTGTTTAATCTGGAGAAAGAAATTTACTTGCACCGCTTGGCATTTGCGACAAGGATGGCTACGGAAAAGGCCACAACTGTTTTAGGGCAGTGACATAAAAACCATATTGACAGCTGTGGTTATCGAGAGTGCATGGATATAAGATGAACCGATCGAGCTATGAAGAGATCAAAGTGAGTTAAACTATAGTGCACACGGTCATGTTTGAGATATTTAGGATATTCAGAGATGCTGAGTTTACAGAAAGTGTTCATAGTAGAATCTGTTTGTTGAGTACTTAGGGTGAAGGGCAACGTGTCAGTCTTTCCTTTGTCTGTTATTTAAGTAGATTTATCTAAAATATTTTCTCAATATTTGGAGTTGGGTTTGACATGACATGTTCAGTGAAGCTGGATTTTTTTTCCTTTTAAATTGAAACAGCCATCTTTTTTTTCCACCGTAGGTTTTTTAAGACATATCTCATATGACCCGCTTGCTCTGCTGCCTTTCACTGGAATAGATATGACATCTTGGTGACGTTCCCAGATAAATCACTTTTGGAACAGTAGAAATATTTTCTGTTGCGGCTTTCTATTTCACAAAAAAAAAAAAAAATGAGAGAGGAAAAAAGAAAGGAAAAAAAAAGACAGATGCCCTTCAGTGCTACACTCCACAACAGGGGTGAACAATGTGTCTTGTAGCTGTCAAAAGAAATGACGGCAAGATAATTGGTGGGGCATTCCCGTTTCGTTTAAACCGAGACAAGTAGGCTTCAAAATAGAATCGGGCTTTTTAAAAAAGTAAAGCTTTGTTTTGCGCTGCTCATTATGCAGGGTTCAAAATGGAGTAATGAAGACGGGCATTAACGGATTGAGCTTTAAAAACAAATGCACATTCATTGGGGCTCATGAATATTCATGCCGCTAATTCAAATAACCTTAGGCAACTGTTACAACTAATGAATATTTAAAACAGCTTGGTCACAGAGATTTGAACACTGCATTATATCTGACTTTCTAGGATCATCGTGTACAAGAGTAAACAATTAGTAATGGCAAAAACAGATTTCAGCGGTGATGAAAATACGTCTGGGAAACAGTGTCCCGTGTTGTCACATTAGTTACAGGCCGTTGGCAATCCGAAGGCGAGCGCGGTGCCATGCGACAGTGTGAAAAATTGTAAATAATCATAATAATTGCTAAAATGATTTGTTGAGTAATCGGGGAGCGTAATCAACAAATTATTAAGTGGAGCAATTTTGAAATCATAATCAGTTATCACGCAAAAATGCTGCAAATGTGAGATTGTGTTGATTTTCACCTGTTGTGCTTGGGAATCGAATAGGTTCAATGTATTATTCGGACACCGAACCAGTCATAAGATAAAAAAAGTGATATATTTATTTAGATATGTATCATAAAGAGAGAAAAGTCTTTGTTTTGGGGGGTTTAATCATCATAAAATAAATTAAAATGATCATAAACCTTTCGAGCTCGCTCAGTCAGGAATGTAGAGTTAGCAGAGCGCGGGGAAAAAGCTGCACCTGGCACAGTGGGCCCTCGGGCGACCCGAGGGTTGACTAAACATGTTTATGTTTACCGCCTGGCGCCCTTACATGTTACAAGTCAGAGAATCCCATGCTGGCCACTTAAAAGAGGGCCTTCCTATGAGGGGATCAGTGTGGTGACTCGTCCTCGCCACCACCGCGACGCTAATTAGGCCCACCGCAAAGCCAGCCTGTGGGGATAATGTCCCATTATTAGAGTCATTTGTTTCAATTAACCGCTCTGTGATTCTACAATAGCACTGCGCAGCCCAGCGCAAAGAAGCCATTACTCTCGCCCAGGGAACCAATGAGGTCTGGGACGAGAGTGTTTGTAAGAAGGTTACGGATACCTGCCGCTGCCAGCAGTCGTGCTGTCGTGCTCCGCATTTAGCCCGGTCTCTGATGAGTTGTTTGAGCCCTGAGAGAGTGGAAAAAACTCCTTATTCATATCTTTTTCTAGAGCTTTTAAAGACTGTTTCTGACTATGCTGCTTCTGAAAACGTGAGATTTTTGCTTCTGTGCATTTGACTGAGAACTGATTGAAGATTTGTTGAAGGATTGTTGACTTAAGCATAAACCGCTGAAAACTATAGGCTGTTCACGTACCCCTTTACAAGCTGAGAGCTTTGTGGTTGACTGAATTACTATTCTGCTACTGTATACTTATGGTCCTCAAGTCATTTTTAGACTGCAATCAAGTTACTTTCAGAACACGAGGCTCTCTTTTTCTTTCCATTTCATGCATTACTCTTGTTAGTCTTGTTACTTTTGTAAATTCAAAGACTGCGTTCGTGCATTTTAATTCCACCAGTGGACAAAGAAGGCAGATTGCTTTGATAATTCCCCACTGCTCTAAATGGGAATTGTGAAATGACAATTAGTCTGGTGCCTTTGCGGCCAACAAAAAGCAAACCCTTGATAAAAGCTGTTTGTGCACTTGTATGGTGCCTGTTGTTGGTCACAGCTGGAGGCCACCACTTACAGGGTGCAAAGAGAGATTATGAGAGAGATTATGACTGTGATTTCTAGCTGGTGTAAGAGGCACAACTTTGAGAAAGTCTGTTTGTATAAATGGCTTTGATAACCATCCAAGTGATTCTTCAAGCAGCTAAACCAGGTGAATTATGTCTACAAGAATTAACTCATTCCTTGTAACATCACTCTTTTCTTGTCATTTGCATAAGATATTTTCTTTTAATCAGCCAGACGCTTTTCTGAAAAAAACACCTAGGTGTTTTCGTGCATTTAACAGCACAAGTACAAAGACACTTATCAACTCCAAATGCTTCCAAATGCAATGTTTTAGAGCACTTTTCGGTCCTTTCAGCTCTAGATAATGGAAACTTCGATTGATACCAAGAGGTTGCTGCCCTGTGATGCCTCTGTTGCCAGGCTCTCTCATTGGCTTTCTCCCCCCGCTGCGCAGATGTTTACAAAGAGACATCACCAGCTCACATTAAAGGGTTCAAGTTGTCCCCTCAGGCTGTTGCTATGGAAATAACCCTGCTACGGTCGCTCATTCATGTTTGATTAATTGTTTTTTCCTTTCTGTGCTGTTGCCTCTACAAAGACCTCATCATGGGAACATATCATCTCGAAAACAAACAATAGGAAAAGATGAATATGTTCAAATCTGCTCTATTTGGACTTGCAGATACACTCTCTTCCTGCTTTGACATTTTGTGGATGTGGTGATAAAAGTCGAGTAACTGCATTAGCATTGTATTAACACTGATAAAGCTCGCTTGTGAAGCCACGCAATCATACAGATATATTTTTTATTTCGTTCCCCAGACTTACCTGGACAGAAGATAAGCTTTTTTTTCTTTTGCCTTTTTCTCCTCTTAAATTGCACTGTGTAGCGCTGAGATACAGCAACCCACTGGGGCCAATTAGGATGCCAGCAGAGCCAGGAAGTGCATAGCAGATGCTTTTGCCACTATTTATTAAAATCCAATCTGCGGGGGCCCCTCCAACAGCTCGTTAAACTACCGTTAATCTAATTAGCTCTCACTTGCCACTGTTTTCACCACATTACCAAATACAAGGGCCTCGACTTTGCAATTTAGGCTGATTAAGTAGGTCCAGTGCTGTTAGGCAGAGCTTGTAGGGAGGAGCTCCTCAGAGCTGTCAGTCATTCTCCCGAGTCAGATAAATCATGCAGCTTAGTTCAGCAATGGCTTTGGATTTAAAGTATCAGCAATAGGAATGTTAGTTGAAATCAAATCCACATTGCAGCCCAAAACTGTAGAAATACTCCATCATAATGACCCTGTGTATTTGTAATGGAATGGTACCAAAACTGGATACAAATTCCATAATGGCTTCTTTATGTATATATAGATATATGTATATATCTATATATCAGGTCTATACGATTCTGCTAACATCCTTTCATGTCTCCTAGATCAAGATCACGAATGTGCACTTCCGGTTCATTATTGTTTAGGCCAGGCTGTATTTTTTATTTGATGAGTGCTGCTCTCTGGACGAGTGCCTGGTTCCACTCAGAGATCTTTGCAGCGGCTTTGACATGCAGTCCTGCTTATTGCTTACAGATGGGCAGTCTGACATGGAGCTGTAATTGCTTCCAGATGAGGAGGGCACTGCATATATTTTAAGACATATTTTAACCTATCAAGTCTTCATCCTGAGCTGGATGTGGGGAATACAGAGAAACCAGGCTAACACAGCGTTTGGTAGCGTAAGATAAGAGGAATTTGTGTTAACCTGTATCCAAAGTTGACTATGACATGTTGTGTATCATTCAACCTGTGTGGAAAAAAAATGTTTAACGATCATCTGGAATTTTGGATGCCAGTCCTGGTATTTACAGTCACTTTTAATTTAAAGAGGACTGACGCGTTCAGATGTGTTTACATTCTCATGTTGCCTGCCAGCAATTTCTGAGACAACAGGCCTGACTGCATCATGTGCAGGTGCACTTTCAAATGCTAGCTGAAAATGATATCTAAATAATGACTAAGAGCATGTTATAAAATGTAAAAAAACAGCAAAATTACAGAAACTTAACAAAGACTTAACAAAAACGTACGTTTTACACAATTGCTGTTACAGATGTTTGGCACAATAGATTTTTGTACTTCTACAGCACCTATAAGAGCTCATTTTTGTCTTATTGCCCTGAGTTCCAGCTTGTGGTGAAGATTACAGGAAAAGAAATTATATATAGCATCTTGAAATCGTATTATTCTCACTGCTGGTGCTTTAACTGTGACTATTTATCTATTTATTAACCCAGAAAGGCTTAAGTGTCTGCAACCGCCACACTAAGCTGTGCAGCTCTTCACTGAGCTACTGTGAAGAGGTCCGTGTTTGTTTTGCTGAAAGATGTATTCCACTGTAGTGCAATCTAAATATATTATTGAATTTCCTTCATTGTTTATTAAATTTAAGGCTGTGGTTATTAACAGTGGATCCTACGAGCACTTGTGTGTAATAGTGGTCGGTCATGGTAATGAACTCAATGAGAATTATCTACACATTCTACTCCCATCAGGTCTGTGAATCATATTTCAGGTGTTTTCCAAAACAAACAATCAAAAAAAAAAATAAACACACATTTCCTACACAAAACCAAAAGCCAGGCATTCAAGGTTAGCCAATAAAGAGCCAGATAGCAGTTGGTGAGGAGCCAAATTGAGAGGAAAACAAGGAAATGTTGGATTGAAATTCGTCAGATGGACATTAGAGCAACACCAGTAATGAAAAATGTTGCTGCGCCACATTTCCTGTAAGTGTGAAAGAGGAAAGCGTTTTGCTTCAGACTCGCTGTGTTTACAGCTTGTGTCCGCTGCCCCCATGTGATCAAAAAAAAAAAAAAATAGTTAGTGCAGGTTGAAGAACGAACCGTTGGGTTTAATCTGCTATTACTCTGCAATCACCACTTTGAACAACAGTCACAGACAGTTTACGCAAATTGCATCTGCAATCGCTTCATCATTTGCTCCTTCCCTGTGTATCAAAAACGCAGCAGTTGATTGTACAATGAAAAGTGAATTGGGGATTGCAGCCATTTATATGTCATCATTCTGCATCATCATTGAGAAGTGTAGAGCGTAAGTGTTGGAGAACCTTTAAAATGCGACAGAAAGTAGTGCGCAAATCAGGGATGTCGCATTTCTTCCCATTGTGGGAATTTGTGATGCAGATAGGTGAAGAAACAGTTTACGTTCAGATTTCCAGTAAATAGCCACATCCGCAGTTTCGCTTCAGCCGGCACTTCTTGCCTCTTTCAAAGTGTACTTTATTCTGGAGATAACATTAAGGTGCTAATCTGTATCGGGAAAACAATGTTAGATGATTTGTTATTGAGACGTCGGCTTGTTAAATCTGCTTTTACAGTCCTCGGCCAAAGCTTATTTCACTACCGGCTTTCGATTGATGTTCTTAAACTGCAGATTTAAAAACCCTCTCATAGTCTGTTGCTCATTCTCCGGGCCACTGCACACTCACTGCAAAAAAAAAAGCATGTAAAAATAGGTTTTTATCTTCTTCTTCTTCTTCTTCTTTGAGCTACTGTGTAGATCAAACTGTGTAACACACTCAAAACCAATAGTGTGTGTGTGTGCATCTATGAAACAAGGTGTGTAGATTTTGGAAGTGCATGGCATTCATTTTGGTTTAGCGCTGTGCCCAGTATTTGCTTTTGTGTAACAGTCATCATTGTAAGGAGAAAGGATATGTATCACCTTAGAGTAGTTCCTGTTTGTTTTTATGGCCTTTCAAAGCTGATACATTATGCAGCACTCTCCACTTTGCTGTTCACTGTATATGATAATGACTATGATAAGAAGACTGTGATTGGAGAAAGACTTTTATACACTCTCATGCTATTATCGGATTTTATTGTCTAATTTTCATCTGTCTTAAGCGTTGTCAGTCACCGCGCGTGCACACAGTCCTCGTTGCGAGTCCTCTTCTTTCTATATCTTTCCACTCCTTCTGTTTTCTTTAGATCGACTCTTCTTTTTTTTTGCATCTCACTTTCTTCACTCTTCCCCAAATCCACCTCCACCCCTCTCTTTCTCTCTCTTTGCTGTTTTGATAGTGACGCAGTTACCAGGCTGTCAATTCTAATCTTGTCTTGCCAGTGCAGTGCTGTCCATTCAGAATCACAGCTACCCCTCCTTTTCCTTATCTCTCTCTCTTCACCTACCACCCCTTCCATCTCTCTCTCTCGCTCTCTCTCTCTCTCTCTCTCTCCATCACTATCTCTCTCACTCTCAGACAACAGAAATGCTGATGGGATGAGCAAGCTAAGGTTGACTCTATAGTTCAATCTTTTCCTGGTAAACTAGAAAGCTGTGCTGGAAATAAATTTAGTCTCTGCTGCTGTGTACAGGACACGATGGTCTTTACCTAAGACATCCGTGTGCTGTTTCTGGTTGACCCCCTAATTGCAGTCTTTAAAAGCTTTTTTTTTTTTTTTTTAGCATCAGTGTATGTCTGCTCTGTAAATGTGCATTGAGTCCTCTTGCATGGAGAAAATTGGCAGGCAATTACTTAACTTTAGAAAATGTTATTAAACGCACTCATCAGCCAATCTGTTAGGTACACCCTGCAGGTTGAACTTCCCTTTGCCTTCAGAGCTACCTTTATTCTTTATCCCAAGGGTGCTCTGTTGGATTGAAATCTGGTGGCTGCGGTGGCTTCTTGAGTGCAGTGAATTCACTGTCATGTTCAACAAACCAGTTTTGTGACATTGTCCATTATCCTGCCGGAAGCAGCCATCAGAAGATGGGTACACTGTGGTCATAAAGGGAAGAACATAGTCAGCAACAATACTTGACAGTGACATTTAGGTGATGCTCAGTTGATATTAAGAGGTCCAGAGCATGCTAAGACAATATCCCTAACACCACCACCACCACCATACTGAACTGTTGATACAAGGCAGAAATCAAGACTCGTCAGACCAAGCCCTTCCAATCTTCTGCTGTCCAGGTTTGGTCTCGTCTGCTTCAAGATTCACTGTGTTGTGCTTTCAGAGATTCTGCATACCTTGGTTGCGAAGAGTGCTTGTTTTGAATTACTGTTGTTTTCCTATCAGCTTGAAGCAGTCTGGCCGTTCTCCTCCGACCTCTGACATCAACGAGGCATTTTCGCCCACCGGATATTTTTTTGGACTATTTACCGTGAACGTTAGAGATGGTTGTGTGGGAAAATCCCAGTAGATCAACAGTTTCTGAAATACTTAAATAAACCTGTCTGGTCTGGCCTGTCTGTAGTGTGAATGCCTGATTTTATATGTAAATGGCAAAGACATCATGGTAAATTGTTACAGGTGGATTTCCTTTGGTACTTTTTTCCACAGTTTGTTATTTACTTTTGAAATTTATCCTTTTTTTTTAACTGACTTTAATTTGGGTACTAATCTCATCAGGCTACATGATCCTTGACAGTTTTATCCCCGGTACATTTTTATGTAAAACATGTGAGTGATTTACTTTGCAAGCTACAATTAGAAAATAAGCCAAAGGAGACCTCTGCACTGCTGCAGTGAATTTAACTGTTGTGGCTGCACTGAATCCATCCAGCACTGTAAATGTGAATACTTAATAAACAAAGAGGCCTGTGTCTAAACTAAAGTTACAGCTTCAGATTATGAGGGGTTGAGTTTTCCCTCGAATTTCCCTTTGTGTTTCAAAATGATAAAAAATAAAAATGATGGCTAAATAAATTGGTAAATAACATGGTATCATATGTTAAGCTAGCTTTAGCACAATAACAGTGATGCAAGACAAGAAACAAATATCAGTCAGGTTAAAATCTGTCTGTTGTAAGCATATAATAAAAAGAGTTTCAAGTTTTGACATTTTGCATGGAGAGTCCATCTCGCAAGAGCACAAGATACCAGTCTTCTCAGTAACAGTATCAGAAAATAGACCAGAATGCACTGGAGCCACGAGATGTTGCATTATGAATAAGGGATGTGACTGTCTCTTTTTCTCAACTGACAACAACAGCTGTCATAATCATTACTGTTCACTGCACCTGCACGAGAGAACCCAGCAAAATAAGCTTGATATTGTGTAGTTCGCTGTGTGGTGGGTAAGTGTTTATCCAGCGTCGATAGTTTGTAAGGCCAGTAAGAAAAAACTATAGTGATGAATATGGCTGCGATCACTTTTTTCACTTTCTCATTTGAAAGATATTTTTTACAGAAGACTGTGTCGGTTAATGCTCTACCAGAGACTGGTCTTCTTAAATATAAAGTCAAAGCTGTGGCGTTTTCTCTTAATAGGTGTTCAGGGCTCGAGTGTGAGGAAACCAGGCAGAGCGCATTAAAACAAAAAGATTATATAGCAGGCAAAATCACAGGCCAGTGGGCCTAGTTTAATATTCTAATACAAAGTGTTTCTCTGTGGTACTTTGTTAAGGAAGAAAAAAGATCCGATGTTAAATTGCCTTTTTTGCAGAGAAGTTTAGATTAAGTTGGGTTTTTTAATACATATATATTTATATATAAAGGTAATCTCATAAATGAAGGAAACCACTTTCACAATTAGATTTAGATGAAACATGCTGAAGAAAGATGAGAACAAATTAATCATCTGAGGGGGTGATTTTTTTTTTCCTGCTTATTTTTCTGGGAGAAAATTATTAATACTGTGCAGAGTGAGCAGTTTTCACTTACTGTTGTCTCTTTAGAAGTATGTGAGCCATCTTTATTAATCTTTCAGAGTCACTGTCAGCTTTTTACTGTATATACTTGAGCTGAGAACATGAATCTCCGATTATAAGACGTGGAAATAAAGAAAGAAATGAAAGAATACGCCCTTTATTCTCCTGGTTGATTGCATTCTGCTGTGGGCTGTTGTGTGTCATCATTCTTTCCTCTGTATGAATACATGTGAATTTTCCTGGCGATTATTTAGCCTTCTTCTTCTTTTTTTATGTTTTGTCATTCCATTAGCTCTACCTTCAGTTTATTCTATTTTCACTTCAAAGGCTTGGGTGGAACAGATGTCGTTTCAAATGCCTGTCTTCTGCCTCATTGCCTAAAAGTGAGGGATGATTATTTTTTAATGAAACCGCACACACTCGCACGGGGAAAAAAAAAGAATATTACCTGTAAGCTGTGAAATAGACAAGCAATACTTTCACATCATCCTGAATGGGGAACATTCATTCATTTCACACCACAAAGGCCATTTTGAAGTTTTCCTTAGCTGCCAAATGTGCTCCTGGACCTTGAATTTTGATTAGTTAATTTCATGCTGTGTGGAATACAGTGTGTTGTTTGGCAAATGCCTCGCTAAAAACAATGCAGTTTTCAAAGGCAGTCGTTTCTTGTTTTCCAATCGACGGTGAAAGGGGAAAACACGGCCTTTGCTTAATCTAGTGATAAGTATGCATTGGCTGGAAATGAACGTCTTTAAATGTCCTAAAGTTGCTGTTCGATACTCACGCGGGGACAAATCTTTTTTCACGGTTTGCACCCCCACTGAGCTTTACCACTGAAACCCCTGAATGAGTGGATTATGAAAGCAAACATTCAAAGATGGTTAGAATTTTTTTAAAAATGCAACATGATTAAACAGGAACTTGGCCTTGGAGATGATGCGCGTTCGCCAAAATAAAGAAGAATTCGCTGTCACTTCCCTCAGAGCTCTTAACAACGTTTGAGTAACTCGGCGTAACCCGACAACCGCAACGAGTGCACATAAACATCCGTCATTTGACTTAATACCAATGTATATCATCATATATTCCGCATGTCATTATTTCTATGATATGGATGGAAATTAGATTGTTTTTTTTCTGCCTTTATAGCAACCAGGAAATCAGGTTAACTGATGTTTCACTGCTACTAATGGCAACATCAAGCCATCACTTTTTCTTCACCGTCTCTCTCTCCCTCTCTCTCCTGGCTCCCTCTCCCTTCTCCGTTCATCTCCGTAAAGAAGGCAATTTCCATATAGAATCACATCCAGCATCAGGTGACCTGGATTTGACTCCCAGTCAAAGCCCTGCATGGAAAATGAGAATGTATTCATGTGTATTGGATCAAGTACATCACACAGATGTGAACAGTTTTGCCTCCTGAAAATGTCGAGAGATTGCAGTGTATTATTGTTGACAAACTGAGTGTGTGGAAAATTCCCTCTCTGCTGGTTTCCTGAAAACATGCCATTATTTCTGGTACACTTGAAAGAAGCATTTTTTTAAAAGGAGGAAAAAAGGAAAATATGAAATATCTATTAATTCTGCAGCTATTAATTTAAGCAACTAGTGACATTTTGCAAACTTACTGGGAAATGTCCCTATAACCCAAACCTGCTTAAATTAAACTCCCAAACCTGCAACTAAGATTACTGTATTTATCACATAGCTGCATTTAAATCTAAAATCCTAAAGGCACCAAAAACAAGGCAAGAGGTCAAATTCAGTGAGTTTAGTGGAGGTGTAGTTGTCTGCCTTCCTCCACCTGTCAGTCAAAGTGAACACACCCTGAACTTTACACGTTAACGTTTACAAGGTTGAGTGGAACTGTAAATCCTCCCACTCAGCTAAGTGGCTAATTAGCTATAGAGACCAAAACCATCTTTTTACAGCTGTTTACCCCTCAGAGGTAAAAAGCTGATGTGGTGTTGTCGTCACACTATTAGGTAGGCTGGCATCCAGGTTGCCAGACAGGCCAAAGGTTCGACTTAATAGTTCAAGAAGGAAGTCACGTGGGATTTTCACATTTATATCAGTAGGTATCACTGGCAGTATTTTATTTATACTGAACAGTAAATAACACAGGAATCTAACCAGCCATTTTTTTCACGTATCCAATTTGGGGTCACTTCAGCTGTCATAGGGTGAAAAGCAGGGTACACCCTGAGCAGGTCACCAGTCAGTTGCAGGGTTAACACAAAGAGACGCTCATATTCACAGCTATGGCCAATCTAGAATTGTTCATTAGCCTAACCCATGCCTACCTGGAGAGAAGACATACAACCCCCACACAGAAAGGCCCCAGCTGGTCGGTGGATCCAAATCCAGGACCATGCTGTGAGGCAACAGTGCTGCTAACCACCTGACTGTGCTTCCCACAAGAATCTGTGTAGATCAGTTTGGGCACTAAAAGTACCGCCGTTTTTGGCATGTTTTGGTTGCTACTGAAATTTAGTCTAACTTTCTCTAAAATTGTGCAAAATTGCATGTTTGTGCATAACCTACATATACTGTACATGATGCCCTGAAAAAACTAGAGTATCATGTCCAACCAATGCATCAGGCACATAAAACTTCTTTCTTCGGTAGCTGATATTATGAAGTGATTTATGACGGTTTCCTTGTCTCTCTTTCTCCCCATCCATTTCTTCTGTCTTCAGATAAGCAGTGAGAAGCGACCCTCAGCAGAAATGATGAAGCCCAAACCCAAACCTCAAAAGAAGAAGAAGAAGAAGGACCCCAACGAGCCACAGAAACCCGTGTCCGCATATGCGCTCTTCTTCAGAGACACCCAAGCAGCCATCAAGGGCCAAAACCCAAATGCTACCTTCGGGGACGTGTCCAAGATCGTGGCCTCCATGTGGGACAGCCTAGGCGAAGAACAGAAGCAGGTAAAAACTATTTTGTGTAGGTGCGGAAGGTTTAAAACAACATGCTGTGCAAAAGTCTAGGCACCAAAATGAGTTTTCCAGATGGGAGCACGGTGCAATGACACAAACATGCGTACACATTTTGATTGCGGTCGCTCCAGTAGATGGCGCATGTGCTGCAGCAGAGGCGGGCAGCCTTTCGTTGGCATTATCTGCCGTGTAATTACCAGAACATTGCTGTGAGATACAGCTCACCTTAATGAGCTAGTTCTTCTCTTTCCAAAGATAATCCATCCGTTTATCCCCACTCCCCTGACTCTCATTAAAATGATTTTCTTTCTAAATTTAATTCTACCAAAGGGAAGGAAACGGAGGGAGGGGGAGTGTTCTCTGCAACAATAGCCATAAAACAGTCTGAGACTAACAAAGTAGGACATTTTATAGGCAGGAAATGGTCAGTATGGGAAAAATATAAACATGCCTGGGGAGATTTAAAGAGTCTAGGACTGATAATGTTATGCAGGAGGTAAATACACACATACTCACGTGCTCGCGCACCCCTGCAAAAGCAAGCAATCACATGTGAATGCAGCTCTGCTGTTAACTATCAAAGGCATCTATCTTAGCAGTGTAGTGTCCATAGAAAGTGAAAACGGCTTTTCCAGAAATAAAACAGAAAAAGTGAAAATCTTTGCCAAAAAAAAAACTCCCACAAAGCGCTAGGCCAAGGTAGTGTCCCGTTTCCTCTGTCCCACCAGCCTCCACAATATGTATCTTCATTGGCCCTCTGACAAGCTGGAATGTGTGAAGTTCTCATTTCCACTCTCTTTATTTATATCTCTCGCCTTCTATTTTGATCCTGCCTAGAATACAGAATTAGTGAGCTCCCTCCACTATCGACTCATCCTTGGATTGAGCTGAAGGGCATCTTGGCTATCCAGGAGGAGCAATCTATTGTTTTTTTTCTCTATTCGACATGATCTCTAGTTTCAGTTCAGCAGTAATAGGTGGGAAATAATACTGATGACAGATATAGACGGCCATCACTTTAGTCTTCGTGGGTTTTCACCTGCAAGAGAAATCGCAGTTGTTAGCTGTTAATTAATTAGGCTGTTTCATGGGATGAACAAAGTGTAATTTTAAGAAAGGATGTAAAAGAGTTCAGACAGGGCTCTGCAAAGCTCCTGTGTAGCTTCTAGACTAGCCTAGTGCTTTACCAGTGCACATCAATCACATAAAAAGATTTCCAGTTCCTGCATTGTGGCTTGTTTTCAGAAAACTTTTAAGATTGTTAAAGTTTCAGGTCTTTTGCTAAATGAATAGTTGTGTTTTTGGAAAACATTTAGAAAAGTATCATTGTGATATCAGTAAATGTGTTCATACCGGCTCCAGTACTGCAACAACAGTACAGTATATAAACACATTTTTTCCTACTAAGAAGGATTTTTCTCTATCTTTTCTTTTTGTTTTGCATAATAGACATAATTTTGCCTCATTTTGCCTCATAGCCCTTATAGTTAATAGCACCATTTTCCATCATGGTGTTGCATCCTACACAGACACTCATCATTACATATATATATATATATATATATATATACACCTATATATGCTGGCAGAAAATACCTGTGCAACAGCACACACGCGGAAGTCCATGTGCGCTCACAAACTCACATTCTTCATGCAAACACACTTCAGTCTGTTGGAAAACACAGCAGCAGGGAGTTGCATGACATCAGAGGCTTGTACATCCCTCTGACAATATGAAAGGCAGTTTCAAACAAAACTCACATCGTAATGTGCCAAATGACAACAACCATTCTGGTTTATCACTAATGTACTGATAGTGTTATTGTGGAGCTAAAGGGACAGAGAGAGAGAAGTTCCAGTTCATTTCTCTAGGTGGATTGGAATGGAAATGATGTGTCGCTACAATAGAGAGAGACACATTGAGATGAGGGAGTATTAGCGCTGTGATGAGGAAATAGAGGTGTTCTGTACCATTGGCTCTGATGGAAAGGGAAACATTAAGCATCTTTTTATGTGTATGTGTGTGTATGTTTGTGTGTGCGTGCATGTTCATGTGCGCAGGATGTGTTTAAGAGAGTGTTAGAGTAGCCTTAAAAAAAAGTTGTGTGTGTGTTTATTGACAGATGTGTGTGTCTGTGTGTGTCTGCACGTTTATGAGCAAGTCAAACTCTGCTCTCACCTGAAGCCTCTTGTTTTGATTTTATTTCTTCACAGGGGTACAAGAGGAAAACCGAGGCGGCTAAGAAAGAGTACCTGAAAGCCTTGGCCGCGTACCGAGCCAGTCTGGTTTCCAAGGTAACGCTTATGACACACAGGCCCTGGCTAAGACTGATGATGGATTGGATGTAAAATACTTGCTAATGGGCTGGGAGGACCTTCTTTCGCATGAGCTAGTGGTGGTGAAAAAGAGTGTGGTTGGGGTGGGGGGGCATCTGATGCTAAAAGTACAGGCCCTATTTGGAACAATACTTGATTTCCATAGGGTGCACAGTGGGGGTAGGGATATGTAGTTGGTATGGTGATATAGGGTGAAGGGTTGGGGGAGGGGTCGGCCAGTCAAAGCACACATCCATAATGGCCATAATGTGTATGCGGCTTAGAGAGGACAATATAATTACTCTCTTATGCGCTATGTGGGCTATCAGATACTCTGTACTGTATGTATCTTTGGAAATAAGCAATCATTAATTTACCTGTGTCCTGCATTAGCTCCTCCTGTCGTCATCTAGAGCTGGAAGCACATCCAAATCAACAGAGGCAATCGTGGGCTTTGCTGCTATTCCCACCTCTGACACTTTCCCGCTAATTCAGATCTATGACATCCTTTTTGCCCCATGAATGATGCCGGTTTGTATAAACCAGCAACGCAGCACAGGGAATAAAGAAAGGCAAGGAGGAGGGCTGCGAATTGCATTGTTTAGTGCCGTCTTGTATTAACAACACACAATGTAGTGTGGTGAAGATTCCTTTTGTCATTCCATTTGTTCTGCAGGCAAACAGTCTCATTTCTCTGCCTGGGGTCCTGCATATATGTATGTGTGTGTGCGCACGTGTGGGTGTGTGTGTGTGTGTGTCCCAATCCTTTTCCCATCTATCTGTCAAGGTGTGTATTGATCATTACCTCGGCCCCTTGCTCTATTCATACAAATGGGCTCCATTACCTTCTAATCAACACTGATGGCTGGAGATGAGCAATCTGACAGCTCATCACAGGAGCCTGGAGAGGGTGGGGTGAAGATAGAGGTGGGGTGTTTTACGGGTGTTGCACCTGCTCAGTGTGGTACTGTCCAGCCTGAGAAAGGTCAAATTCGGAGGGTTTTTTTTTGGTGAAGTTTAAGGTTTTTTTGTTTTTAATCTGTACAATCTTTGCCCATCTGTCAGCTCCTCTACATGGGTATAAAGGTGACAACTGTCACATGCTTAAAAGAAAAATCCAGCAGGGGTTTATTCTCATATTTTGTGCATTATGAATATTGATATAGATTATATTTTACGCACAGCCTGGAGCCTCGTAGAGATTTAGTAAACAAAGCCTCAGTCAATAAAGAAAGTAATTTGTGCAAGGGTGCAAGCTTTCCAAAAATAATTCAGCAGTAAATGTAACGCTTTAGGAGATAGCCTGTTTAGGTTCTAATTAGATGAAAAAGCCTTTATTACATACCTACATGCTTAATAAGAAAGCTAGCTCAGCTTTGCATAAATACTAGATCAGGGGAAACAGCTGCATGGATCTGTTGATTTTTCTCATCGAAATCTTAGAAAGAAAGCAAAGAAGCAAAGATCTCAAACTATTGCTTTAAAAAATAATTCTCTGTGAGTCTAACAAAAATGTATGATGGAAAATAGCAGGATATCCCTGTGGCTGTGATAGGAAACAGATACGACCTGGTTTGCTTGCTGGCACTTTCCTGTAGCATAACAATGCGTGCAGTTTAAAAAAAATAAAACCTATTCAACAATACAGAGTATGACAAAAACAAAAAGTTTCTCTTTAAAAGGAATGAGGGAGATGTGTTATTATCAGATGAATATTGGCTGATGAGTGCAGTGTCATTAATGGGGCCTTTCTTGTCTTAATATGATGTATTTTCATCCACAGACATACAATGACCCTGAACCAAAAAGTGCCCAGCAGACCAGCCAGTCCTCCCACATGATGCCCCCCAAGCAGCCCCTGTACAGCGTGCCCCCTCAGCCCTCCTCACCGTACCTGGGCCCGCCGGGCTCCTTTCCCCTGTCAGACCTCCAGAGCTACGGCGGGCCACCCCGCCACACACTGGCGCAGACCCTCAGCCAGTCCCAGATGCTCCCACCCAGCATGAGTGCCTCTCCCCCAGCACCCTTCCAAATCAGCCCACCTCTGCATCCACACGCTCAGCTCTCCCTGCATCAGAGCTCCCTGCTCAACCAGCCAATCCGAATGCAGCAGTCGCAACCAATCATCTCGCACCAAATGGGGCTCCAGGCACCTCTGCATTCCCCTCCTCTCAGCCAACAGGTTGGTCTAGCTGTTATTAAAATCCACCATGCATGCTTCTTCCACAGATGATCAACAACACACATGCTAGCAGACATCATGAGCTACTTTCAGCTACTCGATTGTTTACACCGGGTCGCCACTCGAGTAGCTCTGCATGTGTTTCATTTGGCAGATATTTTCCACCAGATGCCCATTCCTTATATAACCCCAAAGGGATTTGTGTCTCTTCTAGACTCACTTCACATACAAATATACAAATATCATCACCTTTATTTACTTCCTAATTATCTTCCATAGATATTCAGCGTCTAATGCTTCTCCTGTTGTGATTTAATATAAAATCAACAACAGTTACTCATCGGTTACTGCTGTTTTCTAAAGAGGAAAAACTTCCAGTAAAGCCTCGCTCTCTAATAAAGAGTTCTCAATTCCTCTTTTAACACATAAAAGACCCATTTAGTCTCAATCAAACTGTTTTCTCCTTTCCCTCTGAGTCCATAATGTTTCCATTCCAGCAGCAGGGTGTCTTGCCAAACTAAGAAGGGTGATTTCGTCAATGCAATGGGGCCAAATGTGAATGCGTAACAACTCATATAGACCAGTGGCAACATTTAGCCTTATACAGTATCATGGCTCAGCAAACTCTGATGGCTGGCCATCATAAAGCTGAAGTCGTGTAACATCCTGTGCTCATCTCGCCTCTCCTGCTATCTGCAGGGTTTCTCCCATATTCAAGCTGATTACCAGAACAGTGTTGGGGGCTCACAGTCTCCCGGGGCCCCCAATCCAGTGCACGGCCAGAACCCCGACTGGGATAGCGAGTACTGCAACAGGGACTGCGGACCCAACCATTGCAGGTGAGCTCTTTGCACCGCTTACATTATGCTGTTAGTATATTAGTTCTTTCCTTACGGGGATTACAGAGTCAGACACACACACACACAAAAAGCTCTGTCCCTCTGTGAGTGCAATCCAAGACATTTGATTGTTGAGAATACTAAGCAGCTGTCTGACAGTTACTCATTTTCCAAATGAGTTACTCTAAACCACTTCACTTTCACACTCAGAGACTCAGACAGTATTAATCATAAACTGCAATTTCCCTGCTAAAGCAAAGCATCTCCTTGAAATTGAAATGAGTAATGCAGCAGTAGAACAATGCTATTACCAAGCTTGGAAAAAAGTGTGACATCCAATTAAGTTTCCCCGTGTTTCGCTCGGCACACGTTGCCTTATTGAATCAAGATATCCGAGCGGGCACGAGAAGAATGTTTTGTCTCACACCTGAAACGCTGCGTCGCTACTTTGAGAGGCAGCTGAGCTGGAAGTCGGCGTCTCCTGTATTTAGAGCTGATTCATCTGGATGTCAAACGGGATCACGCCTAGGTCAAATCATGTTTGACAGTCTTTGAAGTAATATTGGGTGTTTGCTTAAACCTTTACTCTCAGTGTCAAGTCATTGTAGTTTGTAGTTTTGGAGGGAGCTAAGTTGTCTCCAGTATGTCAGTAGAGATAACTGGAGAACAGACTTTGTGTTTGACATTTCAAGTAACAAGTGATCTTCAAATTTTGGCTTCACGCTTATTGATGTGCGCGCTTCATCGTCAGCTTTTATGTTTGTTCTGAATCCGTTCTCTAATGCCAGTCCCTCCGTGACAAACGTTTAACAATCCTGCAGCATTTTCCCAGTGAAATATAGGATAAACACCCCCGTATTCACACGTATATCCAGCCATACATTAACGCTGTTTTTCTTTCTTTCCTCAGCAGCAGCGGCATGGGAGCTCGAGACAAGCCTCTCTACCTCACTTGAAGTTGAAAGACCTCCAAATGTCAGACTCCAGGGAGCTTTCTAACATAACAACAACATCATCGATGTATCTGCTTCTACACCATTTTTTTTCTCTTTCTCTCTCTCTTTTTTTTTTTTCCTGATGGATTTCGAAAATCCCAAAGACTGCTACAGTAACTTCACCTATTTGCCAAGCACTTAGATCGGCCAGAAGCCCGAGGCACTTCTCTTGCTTCTTTTTTTTTCCTTATCAGTGAACTTTCCAATTTTTGAGGGGGCAGTGAGTTTTAAGCTCATGCCAACATACTGGAAATGAAGACCAAAAAAAAAAAAAGAAAAGAAAAAGAAAGAAAAAAAACATCTTCTCATTTTGTCTAGATTTTCTTTTTTTAAAGATGATTCCACTCCTCTTTGCTCCATTACGCTGTTTGCCATGGACTGCCCTTGTTTTGGGGAGTTAAAATGCTCAAAGCATACTCCAAGTGTAGGGTCTTGGGTAGAAAAGCTAATGCAGGAAAATAGAATATAGTCACTTCATCGGAGTGGATGTTCTTCGGGACAGACTGAAACACCCGAAGTGAGTGAAAGCAAAGCGACATTTAAAATGAAGGTATAGTCACAAATGCATTTGTAAATCATCCTTGCCCTCAGTAGAGGACTTCATCCTTTCCTTTATTTATCACAGCGTGATTGTAAATATCACCAAAATGGATTCCTCTTATGTGTGTATTTAGCTGCAGTCCCTTGCCTTTTTCTTTTTTCTTTTCTTTTTTTTTCAAATTGTTTTTTTTTTCTGTGCAGGCGGATTCAGTGAGGGAATACACACACTAAAACTCGTGTTGAAACTGTGTTCACCAGTCTCATATCTCTCCAAAATAAAGAGGGAAATGCAAAGACTGCAAAATGCTCAATTTCCTCCACAGCTGGCAGAGCTCCGGTAGAGAGTGTCGCACTCTCTTCACATGGCCTCAGGACGCTGCAGAACTGTAGAGGTCAAAGATTGAAACCTCTCCTTTTAGCTCCTCCTACTTACTAGGTCAGTAAAGACCACACCCTCCTCCCCTACACCTGTGACCCCGCCCAGCCACCCCTTAGTCCCAGCACCACTTGTACAGGTGAATAACAAAAATAAAAAAAATAAAAAAAAGTTGCTAAATGTGAAATGTTACTAAAGGTTAAAAAAAGAAAAAAAAAACATAACAGTGGGTTTTAAAGTTTTTGACTAGTTTTATTAGGTGTTTTAGAATTGTGTTGAACTCATCTTTATCTTTTTTTTCTGTAAAGAAAAATAATTCTTTAAGATTTTCTTTTTTTTCACTGTAGCAGGATTTTGTTTCAGAGGATTGCTCGTCAGGACAGATATTTTAATTTTGTGTATAAACCTGCCAAACATACTTCTTTTAAAGTTTTAAAGCCAGTGATGAGAGAACCCATTATGTTTTTGTTAAATATCATATGGTCATTCTATTTAATTTGGTTGCAGGTTCCACATCTATTTATAAATGAAATGAAGTAAAATTTTGGCTTATTTTCATCAGGGTGCATTATTATTATCATTATTATTATTATTATTATTATTAATGATCAAACTACATGATTATTAGAATAATATTTTTTCAAAAACTGCTGTTGGTGCTAATGTACCAGCATTAGATTCTTTTTTCTTTTCTTTTTTGTGTCACAATTACTTCTTTTCGTTTTCTTTTGTCTGTAATAAAATGTTTAAAGTGAAAAACAAAACAAAAAAAGGTGTGCGTCTCTGCTTATTTTTGACTGCATGGCTGTCACTCACATTATTAAGTCTTAGCAGATTCATTAGTGTTTTCGATGAGCTCTGCCTGATCGCTGCAGCAACCTGTAAACGCAACTTTGCATTCCCCCTGCATGTGTCTGGGGTTAATTAGGAGAATTACCTTTGATGTAGCAGGAGTTGATGTAGCTGCTGTCACATTAGGTGAAAAGTTAAGGCTTGATAGTGTAACTTCATTTAACGTGCTTTTAACCTTTTCGCTGTTTCTATTTTTTCTTCCCCACCCTAGAAAATCCAGACTAGATCAATATAAAACACCAAGCAACATTTTTTTCTGCCCCCTGGCCATGTTTTTTTTTTTTGCTAAAAGGTGCCATGATGAAACTCAGAGTTGATGCAGCAGTACACGGCCTTTCAGAGAACTACCTGAGAAGAAGAACAAAATCTGCCTTTTAGTTATGAATTTCACAGTTGGATTAAAGGTAAAATAGAAATGGAATCTATCAGCCTTTCGCATCAGCGCTTTCTCTACCCTTTCTACTCCCCCTCTCCCTCTCTCTTTTGCCCTCTCGCTCTCTCTTTCCATGATGGTGATGGCGCAGTGCCCCCTAGAGCCGATTCACAAAACTATAACCTCCCAGTTTGTTAGTTCCCCTAAAGCGGGTGTCTATCATAACGCCCAGGGGCCAGAATGGGCCTGTCAGAGACTCCAATCTGATGCATTACACGGCTTTCGAAAATGTAAAGAACAAAAATAGAAAAAATGTTTACAAGCTTATAGTTTCATAAGTTTTATGGCTTTTTCTACTAAAGCGCTCCCCCATGACAAGTCAGAGTAAACAAGTAATAGATATACAATGAAATAACAGAGTGCCTGTTTTTTTCGCCAGATGCTATAGAAATGTTTGGTTTTTACGGTAGGTTTACTGTAAAAATCATGTTTAAAAAAGTCATTCTGTCAATTATTACAAATGTTCTGTTTTATAACTATATGACACTTTGTGCAATAAGCTAACAGAACATTTATTTTTTGCAGTTTAGGTCCAGAGCAACAGTTATTTCTCATGCAGACAAACTGAGATGTACTGCTCAAACTGAGTTTCGTGTTCTTATATTAAAATGTCTCTGGGATTAAATGTGTAGTTAAGCTTCTTTACGCTAACAGAAAGGAGAGTTTCACTGGTCTGTCCCACTTATGATCAAAATGGGTTGTACCAAAATATAAAATGAGTTTGACATCTTTGCCCTAAACCCTCAAAATAGAAAGATACTTTAATTATAGTAAATCAGATTTCTAAAAGTGGGACGCTGACATGTTTTAACAGTGATAAAGGATATCAAAGGCTTCACTATCATTCCCTCTTCAGTTGTGCCCTTGAGCAACCCTCACCCATGGCTCATCTTCATCTGCAGCATGTTCGTCTTAGGAAAAATACTCTGCTAAAATACAGGTAAACTAGCATTTGTTAGACTAATTAATTTAATAATTTGTGAACGGAAATGTAGAGATTAGTAATATTAATAATAAGGTTTGCACAGTTTCAAAGGCAGATGTTCTAAGTTTAATATGTTTTGTTGTTTTATTGCGTGGGTGATTACCGTAGTTCGGCAGTTTCCTTTCAGTGATTCGCCATCATCTTTCTATTGATGGGCCTCTATCGCCACCTGCTGGTGAAATCTAGTGTTGGCTACACAGCCCTAACGTTGATGCCAAAAGCAGATGAAAGTTTTTTGTTTTTAGAAGCTGTAAAACGATGATCATGTGTTATAACAAAAACATATGCAATAGTTTGCTTTCTGTAAACTAAACTAATTGTATAATTTTATATACATATTTTTTAAAAAAAAGATTTTACCCACACTGTCTTCAAGACAAAGAATACACTAACACCTCAACTTCACCACATCTTCTGAAAATGCTTTGAACCCTTTCCCCACAACCTCCATCTTCACTTAATATATCAAAATACTCTGTATTTGTAGACGTGACTCATTCATCGGCTCCTTGCCTGTCCAATCCCCCATCACTAATATTGTGTCCAGCAGCTCTGATAAGAGCTCCATCAGCAGCCATCAGGCCGTCTCATTTCCTCTTCAGACGGATATGAAGTCCCCTGACAGCACAGCGGGTCGGCAGCGTCATTGTCTGAGAGCCAACAAACAAGACAGGACAAACAAGAAGCAATGTGCATGTGACACAGAGCACTACCAAACATTTGATGGCTGAGATGATAACGCTATTTTGAGAAACATCCTCATTTGGACATTAGGATGTCATGTTCAGAGAATCTTTGTTTTATCTGAAGCCGGTGCCTGAAGAGCGGCTTCGGCCGGCCTTTTGTCGACCAGCTGCTGCATTTCTACAGGAGCAAGCAATCAGATTTTAATCCTCTGACTCCTTTTGTCGGCTGTCTGCTTTACAAAAGCGCAAACAATCAAACTTTGAACAAAATAGTTTTATTTTTTACACGTACAGTACCTACTATGGTCACTCACAGACAACAGTTACAATAGGTACTCTCGATTATAGAATCAAAAATATGAGCTTCCTTTATTCTCAATTACATTTGCGTTATTGATTTTCACATATAGTAATACTTTACACACACAAACGCACACACACCGATGCAGCACGTTGTGCATAAAATAAAATATATGAGACCGTTTATCATCGTAACTGGAATCAGTGTGTTTTTAGACACACGTGTGTGTTCAGGGCTTTAATTTAAGTAGATTCATTAAGTAAGAGGCACGTCTTCGAGGACTGTGTTGTTCATTGGTGTGCTTTCAGAGAGCTCACCTTTAAGGATGATCACAGTGCCAACTTTGCAAACATTTGCATTCAGCTATTCTCTTTTTAAATCTGTATGCAATCTGCATTAATAAAGAATCCGTATTAAATACTTTAAGTGGGAGAAATATTGTTGCATGCTAATTGCAAATGTACTTACATGTTTGTATTTAAGCTTCACATTTCCATTAACTTATACAAATAAGATTAAAGAGGGTTCCTTTCAAAAAAAGAAAAAGGAGAGCTGTTTGTGTCTCACCACGGAAAGTCTGATGTTACCAGTGAGAATGTCAAAGGTCATTTTTCTCACAGACTTTCTTTTGTTCTGGTCTGAAAGCTTCTGCTGCATTAATGTTAAAGGAATAGCAACCAGTATGAATTAGTATGTTTTTTCAGCACTTTCCCTTCACTGGAAAGGGGCCTGTGAAACCAGGACTGCCAGCACAGTGAGTAGGCTGACAATACGTACATCTGTGGTAGATTTGTCAGGAGACTGTCTCTCCATTGTGTGCAAAAGTAAGAAACCTTTTTCCCACTCCACATGATTCCAATCCCTTAACTTTCCTCAGAAGCTCCTCCCTTCCCAGGCCTTCATTGGACCAGGAAATACGCTGGGAAAACCTCAAACCTCTCTCCAGGTACATTTCCTACAAAAATTAAAAGCAAAGCCAGCATCTCTAAAGTTGCAACATTCATTTTGGTCATACACTGACAAAAAAAAACAGAATATCAGCACTGGCACGGCTGGCACAGACATCAAATACGTTCAGTACAAACACTAAGGCTAACTACGAACACTACTACAGTATCTGAGCATATCTACGCCGTCTCACAACAATGGCGCACAAACGGAGATGCTGGTATCGTTTTCATCAAGTATCGTCACACGTGGCGCTGATGAGGTTTAATATCAGAATGAAATGATACAAGAAACAGACCTGATTCACAGTGCAGCTCAAGCAGACATCACAGACACTCTTTCATCTCCCTTTAGCTTGTGCTTTACGACAGCGCTACAAGTTCATCTTACCAATAAATAAAAAACAATATCAAGTAAAATGTGAGAATGAATTACTATTTAACACAAACATTAGTACCATATGAGAAAATGAAGTAAGTGCTTTGTTAGACAACCTCTTCCTCTTCCAAATCTGACCTTAGTTATAAAGTGACGTGATTATAGCAACTATAGCAAAATCCTTTATTTTAACACAATATAAACTATAAATATAAACCCTAAACTATAATATACTATGTCTAGTTTGGTTGTTAGTGGTATTAGACATATATTTTCCCGCCTAAGCTATTCATTTGTACACTTCAGGAGAAAAATATACCTGTATGTCATAGGCCACTGCGGCTCCTGATTGTGTACTTGCAGTACACAAGTAATTATATGCCTGCAGCAGTTATACACTTACAGATGGCGTTCCATTAACTAACATGGAACATCAGAGCATGTTTAATCATTTAAGGAGATACGCTGAAATACTAAAATCAATTCATAATAAGGAGTGTAAAATGCCCGGTGATCTTCTTTGCAGAAAAGTTGCAGTATTCATAAAATATTCATAAAACAAATCCTCCATTTGTCAGGCCACTCTTGCAAATATTGAATATGTTCACAGTTACCTGCCTGGTCAGATAAAGTTAAAACAAAAAAAGTCCAATCACATGTGGATGAATGTAAACATTACAGGAATGTCCAGACAAAAATATTGACCCAGTCTTTCATCTTGCTCAGTTTGTCCAGCATTATTCAGCCGCCCCATGTTGCTCCTTCTCTTCAGGAACAGACATGAAGATCTTCTGACAGAACATGGTGAAGATTTCTGAGGAGAAACAACTCGTCACGTTAGCCACGTCTATTTTCTCTTTGCTAGGCTACTACAGGTCAAATGTTGGATTTTTTTTTTTTTTTTTTTAAACACTGCGTCGGCCTTTTGCCTGAGTCCTCCGGACCAACTATGTAAACAAAGGAAATGTATCGGTGCCCACAGCAGAACTTGAGCAGATAATCTCACAGGAATTTCACAACAAACCACCTTTGCCTCACTCTAAAAAAAACAAAAAATATCTCCAACTCACCCAGCATCTTCTTGACCACATGGGGTTTTTTCCACTTGTAGCCCAGTAGGTACGCTGGGACGCCTGTGAGAATAATGCCGCTGCCTAGCAGACACTCGAAGGGAGCTGCCCAAAAGGACACGACGATCATGAAGACGCAGCTCAACACAAAAGTAACGGGGATGAAGAGAGAAATCTGCAGAGAGAAAATATAAAATACATAACAGATGAAGATGTGTTTCGATTTATATTAGACACGAGCAGATAAGATACAGCTTATAATTGTTGAGTGAAGATGTCTCACACACTGAAAAAGAAGAAAATATCATATTTGGACTTTGGAATAATGCAACTATAGCTAACGATAAGACTAATGTATAGTGATTTTGATGACAATACTTCCCAAGTTCAGATTTTAGATCCTGTAACTTCTTCACTAATATCTGTTTTCTGCCACTTTGTTTCCATTAAACAACAAGAGGAGACACATAATTACCAAAGTTTTTATGTTAAGACATTTTCAGTACCGATTACTTTACAGATCAGACAATAATGCAAAAAAAATCAATCAAATCAATACAAATTCAAACTATAAGACTGTGTATGTAAAGTTGAATGATGCCTGACTTCATCTAAAGATCAGATTTTGAAACAATGATATGTGCTACAGTTGATACTAAATACATTTGTACTCTTACTTAAGTATTTTTCTCATATTGGCTTTCCCTTTTTCCTTAAGCGTCTCCAACAATTTGATCAAAATGAAGTAATAATTATTGGCTAAACTGTTATGTTAAGAGCTCCATACTGTTATTAGATTCAGTTATCAGTTAAACTTCTTCAGCTGACGGTTTGTTTTTCTTTTTTCTGGGTTGAAACTGACATTTTTTATGAATGGTTTACATATAAATAGCTCTGTCTCTCTCTCTCTCTCTTTTAATATGTTTATAGATGATTTTATAAAATAAATGAGCTGAAAGCAGTGTGGGCCAAAGAGAAGATGAAAGACTCTGGTCAGCCAAGGTAATTTTCCCATGATGAAATAGAAACAAAGGATCATGTATTCCTCCAAATACCCCTCCCTCCTGTCTTGGAAAAACAGTATGTTTCCAGTTCCACCTAATAACAAGAGTAGCGATACAATGGTGCTTTCACTAAAAAAAAATAGCAGATGCTTTATGAAACTAGAAGACATGTTGATGTTTTGCCAGACAAAGAAGGTAGGGCCAGGGTCACCTTTCAGTGAGACTCATATCCATCAAAATGGATCTTCTCTGCAACACGCACTGAGCAGCTACTTTAACCCCTAAGACGTTCACCTTAATGGGCCTTCTGAGGTCGGGTTTGGTAAAGCGCAGCCAGATCATGCCAGCGATGGCCATCCCAACACACATCCAGGTGAAGAAGCTGAAGAGATTGATGACAGAGAAGATGTCCTGGGAGATGGCATACATCATCGATAGGAAACACTAATACAATGAAAAAAGGAGTAAAGATTGCATTAGTTTGCTGGAAACATTAGATTATAGATAGTAGATGGATAATAGATTATAAACACACACAAGGCTTCTGAATCCTCCTTAGTGATTTTCTTGAATAGAGCAGTTATTTAAGGCAGGTCGGTGTCACAGTACTGGGTCTGTGACCCAGGGTTTTGTGTTTGTTGGTTAATTTTTATTCTTTGATTATTGTTATTCATGGTTTTGGTTCTCTTTATTGTGTTCTGCTTGTGTTATATTCTTAGTTCCTAGGATTTAGGTTTCTGTTACTTTGCCTTCCCCGTGTTCCTCGTCTAGTCACTCGTCTCCATGTTCTCTCTGTCTCCCCAGTCAGTTATGTCTCTATGTTTCAGTGTCAAGTCTACATCTTTGTGAATGTCTCTTGTTTCCTGTTTTACTTTGATAGTCTTATGTCCTGTGTTCAGCGTTTAAAGCTTTGCTTCCCCTTTATCTCGTCATGTTTGATTAGTCCCAGCTGTGCTCTTCATTCCCGCGTTACTCCGTGGTGTATTTTAGCCCTTTGCCCTTTGTCGTGGCGTAGACCCTCACTGCTGTGCGTTTCTCTCATGGCTCTGTCTAAATCCCTAGTTCTCAGTTCCTGGTCTGTTTTCTTTTGGTCTAGTTTAAATTCTAGTTTCCCAGTGTTTTTCAGTTCTTAGTTCTCATGTTCAGGGTTTTGGTTTGTTTTTTGAAAGTTTATTTAATGGAGGTAGTTTGTGTGCTTTTTTGCTACTGTTCACCACCACAGTGAATTTTAAACCAAACAATCAACATGTGATTGATGCAGACCTTAATTTGAGAGGACTGCATTAACTCTTTAAGAACTGGAGCCATTTTTAGACATAGTTCCAATTTCAAAGGCTCAAAATGAACTGAACAAGTTAACATCACTTTTAATGTAAGGGTTGATTTTAGTCAGTGTGTTAGTCACCTGAAGTTTAGAACACGTGGACATCACCAGACGTTGTGCTTTATTGCTGCATTCAGGTTTTTATTTAATAATGAAAAAACACGCTTTGTTGGGTTGACATTAGGTGACTGACTTGGCATTTGAAGTATATCCCATTTCTTTGCCTTAAGAAACTCTTGACTTGGTTTTACAGTTTTTGGGTCATTATCCATTTGCACCATGAAGCGCTGTCTGATCAGTTTTGCAGCTTTGGCTGAATCTAAACAGAAACTGTAGCCCTGGACACTTCACAATTCACCCTGCTGTTTCTATCAGCACTCACATCATTAATAAACACCAGTGACTTAGTTCCCCTAGCAGCAATACATGCCAACACCATAACAGTCCCTCCACCTCCATGTTTGACAGATGATGTGGTATTCTTCACATCATGAGCTGTTTCTCTTTTTCGCCATACTTTTCTCTTCCCTTCACTCTGGTAGAAGCTTATCTTGGTGTCATTTGTCCCCCCCAATTTTTTTTTTTTTTTCAGAACTGTGCAGGCTCTTTTAGATGTTTTCTGGTAATAATCTAATCTGACCTCCCTGTTCTTGTAACCAGTGGTTTGCACCTTTCTCTAAACCCTCTGTATTTACTTTCTTGAAGCCGTCTTGATTGTAGACCCTAACAATAATGCATCTACCTCTTTGAGACTATTCTTGACTTGGTCAGATGTTGTGAAGTTGTTTTGATATTTAAAATGACAATAAAGAGCTAAATAAGAGCTCTAAAATAAAAATGCACCACTTGGAATCAACCACAGATACTAGATCTGCTTAATTTGTCATGAAGTAACGTTCAAACTGCTTGTCAGCCAATTACTTTTGAGCCTCTGAAAATGAGGCACTGTGTATAAAAACTGTTGTAAAGTCTACCTCGCTGAATCAAAGCTGCAAGTCTGCACTTCAATCACATCTTGACTGTTTGATTTAAAATCTACTGTGGTGGTGCACAGAGGCAAGATCATAAAAAATGCACAAAAATCCAACAAATTATGGACTGTAACTCTTCACTGAAATAATTTTCTCTAACAAAAATAACTCTACAAATGCTTCACAAATGTTTTGTATCGTCAAAACAGATTTATATACACTTATGTATAATACCTCAAAAATGAGGACACTTGGCAGATTTTAGCAATGATCATACATGATTTAACATACTAACCTAATCTTATTGGTCGCCAGCTGGTAAAATGTCACTGAAAGTATCAGGTTTCTTACTGTGAATATGAGGGATGGCACTGGTGTGAACAGGTCTGTGTGGACCAATCCCAGAGCAGCAGGGAGTTGACCCTCTCGAGCTCCAGCATAGAACAAACTAGAAGAGAAATTTCTTAAATCATTATTTATTCAAAAAATACAAAGACTTTAAACTATTAATACTAAATGTATAAAATGCTATCTTATGTTTCATTGTACACATGCAAACACACACCGCGCTGAAGTAAAGAGTGATCCATTGACTGCACCAAAGCAGGACAGTCCCACAAAGACGGGAATGAGCCAGGACATCACACCAAGATGGTACTCCCCAAAACTCTGCAGAACAGAAAAAAAAGCAGATGAGGAGAATTTGTGACTACAAACAACCAGTTAAGATGAAACACATTATATTAAACAAAAGCAGTACACTCACCACAGCAACAGCCTCTGACTCAATCATGACTTGAGGAGAGATGGTGGTGAAGTAGGCAAGGTTGGTTAGAACATATACCACCGTGACTATAGGCATGGATATGATGATGGACAAGGGCAGGTTCCTATGGGGTGAAAGGTCAAAGGTCATTTGAGGGGAAAAAACAATACCGTGTAACACTGTATGTTCTGGTAATATCAGACTGTGTTATGAGATGTGACTGAATTCATGCAGGGTATGCAGTGAGGAACACGACTGCATAATTTTACTGGATTTTATAAATCATTATTATCATATGCTTTTATTTTTTTGTAAAATGTAATATTTTAGTTCATATTTAGTTCATAGTTCAGATTATGTCAGTATCGCTTGGATACTTTATCTCTGTGGACTTATCTGATGATAGACAAGCTCAGTCATGGATGAGAGCAGCCATGCTCTTGGCAGATATTTACAAGACAGTCTGTGCCATCATCACCAAAACAACCTTCATTACATTTAAGTCACCTCTCTGGGTTGATCATCTCCTCCGTTACATAATTCAGGTAATTCCTGGGGGGGTGAAAAGCAAAGAGGTCACAAATCTTTCAAGCAAAAACAAACAGAAGCTATAAATAATTCAATTTTAAGTCCCTCACCAGCCTCCAAAAGCAAAGAGACCGCTGTACAGAGCCAGGACAATATTCCCAACTCCCAGTTTGCTCCCTTCAAACGCCTTTTCTGGGGTCAGATATGGCACATCACCTGCTCACATACAGAAAGAAGAAGAAAACATCTGAAAGGGAAGCAACTGTCCCACTGCCAGGTGTAGCGCCTGGAGGAGTTATGTGCTTAGGCATTGAATAGATTCTTTTTGTGCTGCCGACACATTTTGTCTCTTGTACCAGGCCGGCCTGTTGATGCCTGCCCTTTGACATGCTTGGCATTTTCAACCAGCAAGCCAGCTGAGCATCTCCTCTGGGGTACAGAAACATGATCAATTGACATTTAAATATGAGAAAAAAAAATTTATGATAAGTAAACTTCAATCCATTTATACAATACACTGCAGTCAATAAATCCAGTGTGTGTGTGTGTGTGTGTGTGTGAGTGAGACAGAGAGAGAGAGCCTGGCGTTTTGGTGTCTCTCTCTCCCTGTACCTGTCGCTTTCAGATGGTAATGACCCTCCTTATTATTTTCCAACTCTGTTCTTCCCTCTTGCTGGTCTGCTGAAAGAGTGTGACAACAGCCGGCAAGCTTCACTGCCTAGTTTCCATGGTAACAGAGTATGGCGCACAAAGGTGGTAGGCGTGGCCTTGTGTAAGGAGGGGAGCAGCAGATGCAGCGTGGAGCAAGTGTGGCCACGCTCTTGTATTGTGAATGGCACAGCTCGGACGGATTAACGTGCGTTGCTTTTACAGTCTTAGACGGCACACGTGAATCCACACGCTTAGGGCTATCATATAGAAAAATGTTACTACAATGCCATTATTTCAGGCAGTAAATTACTGTCTGTATAGTCACCTTATTTTCTGTAAATTTTCATTTCATTGCAGTCTCATTTGTACAATCAAAACCATCCTGGCACGTTCTGGTGCCCATGTTCATGTTCAGACTCAATCACATGGCTCTAGACAGACAAGCTCTGTGTTCAGACTCAGCAAGTGTGCTAACAAGCTGAAAGCAAAGCAGTCTGCTTCATTAGGCTCATTAGGGCTCGTTAACAACTTGTTTACCATTGGAGATAAAAGAAGTAAACCTCACATAGATGTCGTGTAAAGATGAGAATCATAATAATTGATGCAACTATATAGTTTGCAAAAAGCCACATATTGCAATGGCATTTACTTTACAGGCATGCTGTTAGTTCCATAATTACTCCAACTAAAAATATTGAAAACAAGGGAGCTGTGTTCCCAACACAATGAAGGAAGCTGCATGCTGACGAGCAGATCTGAAATAACAGGTTCAAAGTGAGGACACTTTTTGAGGATTTTTTTTTTACTGACTATTAAAGTAGGTTAAATATTGTTGAGGATTTAGATTTTATTACACTCACAAAACCTGTTTTTCCAGCTTTGACCTGAAGCTTATTTTACTTCTCTGTTAAAAATTAACAAGTCTTGTGATGAAGGCATAAGATTTGTTCTCAACAGCATGCAGTCATGCAGCTGACTTGGTTTGTTCTGGGGTATTTTGCCACTCACCTGTGGAAATCTGAATGAAGCCAAAGAGGATGATGATGATCAAGGCTATCAATTTGGAAGCGGTGAACAAGTCCTGGACCTTGGTTGCTGCTTTCACACTGATACAGTTTACAAATGTCAGGGAGGCTACAAGCAGCGGGGAGACACAAAACAAACTACAATCAAGAATCTGGTGAATGACCAGCTGCAATGAAGTGTCTAAAATGTGTATTTGACCTAAGAAAGCCCACCAACATCATGTACTCACTAAGACACAGGCAGGCAATGAGCTTGGCTGCGCTGTCGGGCACGATGCAGTTGGGGTAGAGAGGTTTCAGAAGGTAGGTCGCAAACACCAGTGACACCACATACTGCGACGACGGCCGGATGATGAGCATCTCCACCCACAGCTTCAGAAAGGCAGCCAGTTCGCCATATACCTCAAGGATGTAAGTGTAGTCTCCTCCTGACTTGGCAATAGTTGTCCCCAGCTCTGCGTAGCACAGAGCACCCATGGTGGATATCACTCCACAGGCGGACCAAACGATCAGAGAGAGCCCGGCGGAGCCAGTCTCTTTGACAACACCTGTGGGAGTGACAAAAATGCCGGAGCCGATGATGGTGCCGATAATCATTCCGACACCGTTGAAGAGGGTGATGCTACGTTTGAGTTCAATCTTCTCCCCCTTGCCTGGCAGGCTGTTGGTGGAACCTGTGGCAGCAGGCGGAGAACCCACGGGGTCAGATGGAGATGCTGGCTGCTCCACAATGAGACCATCTTGCTCAGGCTCTGCTCCAGTCGCTGGTGGTGAGAGGACAGCAGAAGGGGAGACAGTCAAATTACAGAGTCTGGCTCATTTTCAGACAAATGAAAAGAATTTACAAGCTTTCTCACTGAGTTGTTTTAGGCACTGGTTACTTTGAAAAATTATGATTAATAAAAACAAACAAAAACTTGTGTTACTAAAGGAAGAATTCATATAATTTTTTTAAAAATAGAAATTTTTGTAAATCAGCGCCTATGAGATTTTCATTCTGAACCTGCTGTCCTTATTAAACTCTTTCTATCCGTGTAAACACACACTGCATCTGATAGTTGTGTTTTCATACCCACGTTCCTAATATGTGCCATTTGTCCACACCTGTCACCTGCTACCATGAAAGCATCTCCTCAGCATCAACTCTACAATTCTACTCTTGCATCAGGCAATGTTGCATCAGAGCGCATGGTGGAATAATGCAGCGCTGCACCATGTGGCACTTAGAGGAGCGTGAGCATGCACTGTACCTACCCCCCATCTTCTCCTTAGCGACGCTCTCTCGGCTGCCTCTCAATTTCAGCTCCGGCTCAGCCATCTTCCCTCTCAGTCTGAGACCCCTTGTCTTGTCTGCTTCCTCCTGCAGCCCTTTTTCTTCCTTTCTTTATGTCCTCTTCCTCTTTCTGTTGATTTACACTCTGTCTGTCTCTTTCTCCCGCACACACACACACGCGCGCAGGTCTCTCTACTTCCTGATTCGTCCTCTCTCACTCACATGTGCCCACACTGCTTCCGTCACTCAGACTAGAATTCATCTGTGCCTGATCCTCTCTGTCTCTCTCGCTCCCTCTCTCCCTCCCATCCTATATCAAGCACACAGCAGGGAGGAGCTGAACCTTTGTGATGCTGCTGCTGCTGCGTGAGCCTACGCCCATTCCAGGGAATGATGGGATACCTAAGAGGGGGAAGTAGGTTGTGAGAAGGCACCATTTGGAAGGAATACCATGTGACACTGTAATCTTTTTGTGTACTGCCTAATCCTGCAGTATACAGTATGCCTATGTGTGTCACTGGGTGCTTTCATGTCAGAGGCTATTAGAATAAATGCTGTAGAGCTGGTTTCCCCCCCTACTGGGGACCAAATGGAAAAAAACAAACTGTCTTTATTCTGCCTGAAAGGTGAGATCACAGAGAAAATGGAGATCCATTGGCCATTTTGAGTGCAGACAGTGTATAATAACAATAACGAAGCTCATTTTTCTTCCTGTATTCTTTTATGGGTTACAGGGTGTTTAAACTGGACCATACCCACCAAAAATTACAATATCATAATTACTCATAAATGCTAGACCAGGAGTGACTTTTACAATCAATTGGGGAAAGGATTTGGCCTGAAGTTATTGCTGCTTGTAGGGAATGCATGTTTTATCAGAAAGAAGAAGAAATTGGGATTCTAAATTACATGTAAATAAAATTTAAGTGCAATGATTTGCATAATATTTAAACTCCATATTTAATTGGGAAGGTGTTATTTTGAATCGTTATATCAAAAAATACGCTTATGTTTAAAGTCATTGTAAGGCATATTTAAAATAATGTTTGTTAACATAAAATTGCTTCTCGTGGGTGCATGTAGCGCTGCTAAGCATCCCCCTTGCATTCATTTTTTGACAATAATTCACAAAAAAGCTCTTTATAGTCAGTTATTGCCTAAATATTCACCCCCTTGAAATGAATATTTAGTGGACCTTTGGCTGCCATCCTTGTTTTGACCTTATGTGGAGTGGTTTCACTCAGACTCCATTCTTCTTCGCAACACTGCTCAAACTCCATCAGACTGAACAGAGATCTGCTGTGAACAACACATTTAAAGTTCAGTGACAAGTTCTCCGGCCTGAGGTCTGGCCTCAGACAAAAAGCTCTATGTTAGTTAAATCAGAGCTAACAACCTTCTTCTAGTTAACCTTGGAGCCTCCTGCGTGCCTGTGGATAGACTCCAAGAGACAGAGATGTTTGCAGTGTGCTTGTATCTTCAGTGAATGAACCCTCGAGAATAAATGGCTTTAAAGAGAGTGAATATTTATGTAGTCACTTAGTTTTTGTTTAATAGTTTGAATTAATCCACATTACTTTGTAGAAGTAAAAAAAAATTTATTTTAATATCAGAGACTTGTTTTTTTTTTTAAATTTGATTTTAAAGCTTTAAAATTGACCATGAATCCAATCATAAAAGCAATAAAAGAGTAAAAACATCTGAGGGGATGAATACTCTCTATATGCAATTGAATTTCACCAAAAAATTTGAAGAATCCAGAGAAATATATCTATGCAGGGGGCAAAGCTGAAAATCTAATACTGAATTGCTTGTCATATAATCCACATACACAAACTTAAAACTCTGATATCTGAGATATCGGAGACCAAGCTCGTTTAAGATGGACATGAGTTTGGTAAAAAAAAATATATATATATATTCAGGGGGGCTGACGAAGAAAATGTGAAAAATATTTTTTTTGAAAATCACAAACTATCAAAAGAGGGAGCACCTGGCTGATATCAGCATCTGTACAGAAGTCTGCATCTGTGGTTGAATGGGAGCATTAGTCCACATTGCATGAGTAACGAACCAAATAACATATACAGATTTTAGGGCGTCAGTGCCTTTTTCAGAGAAGGCCTTGCTTAATTCACCAGCATTTTGTATGCATCACCACAGCATAGCTCTACAGTGAAATACATACATAATAAAAATCCCAGGTTTGACATTTAATCTTGTGCCTTTTTCTGCTTAAATATGGGATTATTTCTCACAAGCTTTTCTTCTCCCCCCAAATACCTATATGCACAAAGTATCCCCATACAATAAAACTTTTTACAACTATGTCTGATTATATGGAAATAAATCCGACTCTCAGATTGATTTGTCTAATATATGCCTGGATTTATTGTATGAGCCCTGTGCTCGGCGCTAATGAGTTGCATGTCCAATATTTCACCGCAAGGTGGAGCCCTAAACACAATTCAAAACCTGAGATTTATTTTTCTTCTTCTGAAGATGAACCTGGTCAAACTCACGGTGCTTAAACAGGATTTGTCTGTTTTTTAAAAGCTCAGGGAAACTTACTGAGGAACTTACAGGAACATCTTAACAATGTGTTTTATCAAATAAATATAAATAAATAAATATGGCCAACACTACAAAATAAATAAATCAGAGAAATCCTTACACCCTAGACCTGGCATATTTGTTGTTGTTAAAATAAATCACTTCAGACTACTTTAATCTATAAAAAATTATATTGTTTTATAAGCTCTTCTTATATTTTAAATGGTAAAAATGGTAGAAATGCTAAACAGGAGGGAATGTCTAAATGAGCAGTAATTAGGAACCTTACCGTAAGGAAATTGCAGCCTTACCATTTTTCATTCATTTTTATAAGGACCTGTTATTATATTGACTGCACCTGTTGCTCCAAACCGCAAAAGTATGTGAAGTAAAAGTAGGCCCATATATTCACAAACATGCTTGGACGAAGTGAACTATAAAAGAAGCATTCGGAGAATGAGCCCCGTTCTGTTAAGGCGTTACTAGCAGCTCTCTTGCATAACTATCAACGCTGACAAATTCGACCTGCGATCACCGAGCTCAGTTCAGCAGAACATCTCAGCTCACTCGTGGTGGAGCGCAGATCGATCCTGGTTTCAAGCCAGGGCACTTTCTGCCACGTGTCCGGGGACTTTCCCCTGGGCGAGGAGAGGAGAAACCAGGTTCCCTGTATGTAGCCCAGAGTGCAAGCCTTCTGAATGCCCGGATGTCATCAGCAGGAAGCGGCGCATAAATAGAGGGGCAGGCGGCACATGTTCAACATCGCGGTGTCTCAAAATATGAACAACTGTATCAGTGTTAACAACTATTTTACAAAATGAGAGTGAATATGTCTCAGCTGTTCTGTCCCAGAAAGAGCGTCTCCTCTTGTTTGTAAGGAGCTCAAGTTGAACGGATCAAAGCCGCGGGACATCATGGGAAATGTTAAAGGCGCAGTAATAGGCGGATATTAGCGGGGGGTTTGTTTGTTTTTTTGATATGCCAACGCTGTACCCACGTCTAGTGTATCACTTTTAAATAATTCAGTAAACGCAGTAATGTCCCCGGAGGGCTGGGGGGGGGGGGGGGGGGGGCACTAACATCCCTTTTAGCTTTTCAAAAAATGCCATTATAATTGCTGTAAATTATTCAAAACACCACATCTAAGACAATAAACTCCACACAAACGCCGTGTGTTACGCACACATGCATAAATTCATAGCTGACTTGATTTACTAATTTGTATTATGATAATTTAAGAAGAAATAATTTGCATTTTTATCCCTTACTTGTTATTTTTCCCGTTTTCAGTGGAATTATCATTTATATTGGCGCACTGACAGTGTCTTTATAAATAGCAGTGCGTTGTTTATAAAGGTATTTTAATGAGGCCAGGTCTAATATAGGTATCATTATACTGTCTCTGAAGAAGCCATTTGATTCGTCTGCGGTGGTGTCTTTCCCAGCATGCCTTGTTTCCCAGCATGCCTCAGCACCATTTTTCCTATCGTGTCAATGGACAGGTCATTTCAGATGCAAAATTAGCGAATATAATTTAGTCTCACAATAAAGCAACACTTTATGTCATACACGGCTTTTATTTAGGGACGAGTCCTCGCACCGTAACAAAAGCCACCGTCGGGTTCGCCCCCATATAAATAACTTCCAGTTGTGTTTACGTCTTCCGGTGGGAGGAAGCTCATTGTAGAGGTCACGTGCAGAGTGCTCGTCACTCCTCCAGTTACCTCGGGGAAGGTCTGAGACAAGAGCCAATAGCTGCTCTTGCAGGGCATCACCTGATTCGGGTGAGCGAGTGAACAGAAATAGTGGTGCCGACGCGAGCACGTCTCACAGGAGAAGCCAGGTGGAGCAGTTTCTCAGCTCCTCAGGTGGATGTGGTGCTCGCTGGCTTGGAATCACTCGCGGCTGGCGAATGAGTGCGATGTATGAGGTGGAGTACAGCTCCAGAACCCAATTCAGACTACTCTCCTTCCACCTTTTCTTCTCACCTCTTCTTTTATTCTGTTTCAAAGCTCTGAAACCCAAATAAGCCCGAGAGAGTAAGCATCCTGCGTGGCAAAAGCGTGTAAACGTGCTTTAAACTATTATCCAATCCAAAGTTAGGATCATTGCCCGCACGAAAACAGTATGAAGCACATCATATGTTTATGGCTGATAGATTTGCATTTGGTGTAGCTGGTCCAATAAATCCATTTTAGCAACTTTATTATAATATTACATTTACAGTATTTTCCCACTAAAAATATAAAGAGGAAAACTGAAATGTAAATGCCTCAGCAATATATTAAAAAACTTAAATTTCAAGTGACTTGTGAATTGTCAGTAACATTTATAAACACAGTGTGAACTTGTTTATCATTTTAGAAATATCCAGTGGATACAAACTAAACCGTTTGACCAATATTAATTGCTTGTGTTCCTGCTGTTGTAAGAACATCAGAAGGTCTTAAAGGGCCAAACAGCTGTGAAAAATAATCATTATAATTCTTCCTTGTGCTCTACAGTTCAGCCTAGTAGGTAATGCTTCATTAAGGCATTTAAAAACACACAGGCTTGAAGAAAATATCACGCCTTATCTATAGCATGACTAACAATTCCATTAAAATCTCCTGGATTTATCTAAGACAAGTGATGTAATGTTACAAGCAGTGAATATTATCATTACCATATTACAGTAGACTGGAGTCCTGTCCATTGTGTACTCGCTTTTCCTGCTATCATAGGCTACAGTCCCCACAACACTGATAGAGGAAGTGATTAAGAAAACGGTGGCGAATGAGCCTAAAGAGTGCCTCCTTTGAAAATGTGTAGTCTTTATAACTTAACACGATGTAAAAAAAAACAAAACATTTTGACTGTATGTGAAGAAGTCTGCAGAGCAGGACTTTTGTAGGGGCTGGTCTAGAAAGCTGCGTCTTAATTTGTAAGCTGTATTTCAGAGTTGCATTGATGCAACTGCATGCATGCAGCTGCATCAATATTTTCCCCCAAAATCTTGCAGATCATTAAGTTGTTTGTTGGGAAATTTGTGTTGTTTTTTTTCCTTAGAGCTCTCTCGCTGATGCCATTTTTGTCCAGTCTTTTTCTTATTGTTGAATCATGAACTCTGATCTTAACTGAAGCGAGGCCCGCAGTTCTTCCGTTGTTCTGGGTTCTTTTGTGGGCTCCTGGATGAGTTGTTGACACGCTCTTGGAGTCATTTTGGTAGGACGGTCACTCCAGGGAAGGGTCACCATTGTTCCAAGTTTCCTCCATTTGTTGATAACGGCTCTCACTGTGGTTCACTGGCGTCTCAAAGCCTTTAAAATGGCTTTGTAACCTTTTCCAGACTGACAGATCCATGGCTTTGTTTCTCATCTGTTTTTCAGTTTCATGAGTTCATTTCTCAGACATGTTCTGTCTAGGGGATTTCTTGTTTGACCAGGTCACTCAGCTTGCCCCCCCAATAATTCACAGTTAATTCATGATATAACAAGATTTTACTTTTTCACACAGGGCAGGCAGGTTTGGATAGCTTTCAACCCTTAATGAATGAAATCCTCATTTAGAAACTGCATTTTGTATTTACCTGGGTTATCTGTCTCTAATATAAAATTAATTTGATGAAGAATGTAAGTGTGACAAATATGCAAAAATCAAAGAAAACTCATCTCTTTTTTTAATCAGTGTAATATCCTCCTGTCTCTCTTACAGTTTGGTTTGTGTGATGGTCTACGAATCTGAGTCATCTCTTTTTTATGTTGTTTTCCATGTTTTTCTTGGATTGCTTTCATTTATTTTTGTCTTTGCTATTTTTACAGCCCTTCATTGTTACTTTGTTCCTTCCGGCTTTCTTCTCACTTACAGCTATCTCCTATGTGTAATCTTATTTCACAGGCTGCTTCACTCTGGTCTGAATTATGCTTTTTTAATCATTACATCTTTTATCTCTCGCGTGCTCTCTTGTGCATTTTCCTCTACGTATCCTTTTGTTGTCCTCCAAGCATCCTGCCTACACTCCATCCTACACGTCCTATACTGCAGATACCTCTTTTTATTGTTGCTACTATATAAATTAGGAGAAGCAGTAATAGCTTCATGGTGAATGCACTTTTAAATGACCCAAAGTGAAGCAGAACATCAGAACAATTGGGTCTTAAAAAAGTTTGCCCCAAAGTTAAAAACAAAGTCACATGCAGTATAATGTAGATGTATGAATCTACATTATGTATGTTGCATTTAGAGCACAGTTGTTATTTTTGGCATTTCTGTACGGACCTCATTCAAAACAGGAAAAAGACAGCACCGTAAAATAGAGATGTCCACAAACATTTGGATGTTTCCACTATCTCATAATGTTTCATTCGAAAGGTTTCATGTCCTGTTTCTTTACTCATTTATTTTCCTCCTGTCTTCATCACTAATTTTTCCCATATTTCATGGTACAAATTAAACATCCCTCTAACACTTCAGAGCACAACCACCTCCAGCTGCCATCACCCGCTGGCTTTCCTCTCTGTTTCACATTTCTCTTCATGATGCTTTTCATGAGCCCTCCTCCACCAAAAGCTCTCACATTTCCCTCCGATAACCCCGCTCAGCCTCTGGAAGATAATGATGTTCCAAATTGGATTTACTTTGCCGCCCCCTTTCTTCTTCTCTTCAGTGCTGTACTGTGTTTTTACCATTTTTTTCTCCCTGTTTTTCATATAATATGTCTGTGAGCCAGTGGGCTTTTCACTGCGGTGCTCCGGGCTCTCGCTTCCTCTTGAACTGCTCCATTACTGTGAGGGTGCTCTTGTATATTTTGTCTAGGCAAACTGTCCAGCTTGTGACTCAGTATATAATTAACACACTGTGATGCTGCCTCTATTCCCCCCCCCCCCCCCCCCCCCCCAAAAAAAAAAAAAACTACAATCACAAATATCTAAAGGTCATTTTTCAGTGATGTGAAGCTTGTTAGACAGGGATGTAATTATATGCTTCCAGGATTGTCTCCACTGGCATCTCTGTGGTTGCAAAGCCCTTTAGCAACCCAATATACACACTCCGCTGCTCGCAGTGAAGATTAAATGATGTATAAAATGAAATAGCTCTGACTTAAACCTAATCACGTTGTGTTTTGCAGCTCCACAGCACTGAAAAGAGAAAAAAAAAATCCAAAAAGCTACATGGCTCTTGTGTTTATGAGCCGCTATCCTCCTCCGTCTTTGTTTGTGTCATCTGCTTCTAATGTAAATGTGTGACCAATGAAAGTAGGCAGTAGAGCCCATCTGATAAGACAGATCAAACGCCTTCTAATTCCAGAAATATATCATCTGCCCTGGGCTGTCAGTAATCCCTCCTTGATCAGCCATCACTAAGCAGGCCTGGAAACAGCAACATGATATGTAACTGTATCCATTTCTGCATTCTCTCCTTCCTTCTGTTATGCTACAGCTTAGCAGACGTCTGCCCACTGGTCTGTGAGCATATGCGTGTCGAATATGAAGGACTCAGAGATCAGGCTTTCTACTTGACTTTGCTTCCTTTCAGCGTCAACGCTTCTTGACAGTTGACCCTGATTTTCCTCTGCCAGTCTGTCCCAGTCTCTTCACGTACTCCGCCTTGTCCCTTCTCGTCATGTCTCCTTAGCCTGTTTATCCTTCTTCAGCTGGTGCTCAACAGTTTTCCCCACTTATTTTTTAATGATATGCATGCACAGACACTTGCAAATAAGCTCCTAATTGATCAAATGACTGTGTAGTGACACTCGGGCACATTAACGTCATAGACGGTCTGCTAATGGTTGCCAAACATCACAAACAGAATTCATTTACAGGCAATTAATGCACACAACTTCCCGACTTGCCTCCTTTTGCGTCTGCAGTACTGTCTAATAGATATATGTTATCTTTTGCACAATTCACACATGGAAATTTTAAAAAGACCATTAATGTGCTTTATATAGGTTTCTGTGGAGACTGAAATCCATGCTGCCTGAGTTTATGTCTGAATCCATGCCTTACAGACACAGTGGTAGATATATATATAGACCACATAGCTGGTGGTTGTTCTGTCCCTTGCATCTTGCAGAAGTCCTGCAGTCACCGGGGAGAAAAATAGCAGCAGGGAAGGACTGTGGCGTGAGCTCTGAAGTGAAAGAACGATTTCTTTCCAGCTGTAAAGGACCTCCTGCCGTCACCATCTTCCTTTCCTATAGTTTAAATCAAAAAAGGAACCTTTGCTTTTTCTCAGGAAGCAGACATTGGGGTTTCATCTCATCCACCAACAGGGCATAAGATTCATATTTTATTATAATCATGTGAGAAACTCAGACTTAATGTACAAGCCTTCATTTCTTACAAATGATCTGAGTAATGCTATAATGAGAGACAACGTGCTACAATGAACCTTCTCAAAGCCAACCTATGGATAATAAGTGTAATGCAATAAAACAGTGTCAGCTCTCAAAGGAAAGCCTCCAGTGTGAGGTTTATTGTACATATCTTAAGCTTAATGATGATTAGCTCTCGAACACAAAGTGCAAAAGAATCCACAACTTAATCAGCTTATTTGCTGTACGAGTCCAATGCGACCTGCTACGCGCTCTGATGAATGAAAATAGACGGTGAATGCGAGCTATTAGCTGCTTGGTGCAAAGTTGGGGCTTAAACTTCCCAGGTTGTTTCAGGTTGTGCGCCGGGGGAGGGATTTTAAAGAGTAAGAATGAGCTAATTGCCCCAGTTTCAGCGTGAGGTGGGCTTGAAATTGTTCCGCTGCTTTGTAGACGTTTCTCAAAGGTTCTAGCTGCTGATATGACAAGCTTACATTTAAAAGATATTTCAGTCTGTCAGTCTTACTCAGGCGGGGAGAATGTAAATAATTTCCTCTTTTTTCCTGTTTCTTTGATGGCTTTCTCACATGAATTCTAATGAAATGTAATGCTGAAAGTCTCTTTTTTTTTTTTTTTTCATTTTAAGAGCAAAGAAGAAGCTTTTATTTGCTTCTTAGGCTGTATAACACAATGGAAGGACACCTTGAGATTAAAATATATAGCGCTCGATACATGGAGTGTGCAATAACGAACTATAATATTGACCCTTAACAAATGACGCCTCTCTCCATGTCAGCAACATGTCAAACTTTAATTCATGCCAAAAACAAACATAGCATCCACATAACAACTGTACAATCTACACAAAAGAAACGCGAAACACTTCAAATGAAAGATCCAGCACATTCGTTCCTCACATTATCAAAATGTAACATACCGAATGTCTGAATATACATTTACCAGTGATTTACAACAACTACCTACAACCTACAGCTTTCAATAATTACTGTACACGGTTCAATACATAGAACAGATCCTGCCTAATTTCTGTACTCAAAATATAAACTTATATTTATTTGTACTGTACCATTAAACTCTTCAGATTACATACTGCAAATGTAAAATAATGGCTTTTATGTTTTATATCTAGAGTACTGCTCCTCGGTGCAGCTCGACACCTGTTATTTCTATATTTTCAATAAACAATCTACTATAAGTATCAGTTCTTCACAATAAGGTCCATTTTTTTCTAAAGTGCAGGAGTGACACAGATGATCAGATTTCTAGATGCAGACCGTGACTGATAATTAACTATTTAATGGCTTGTCTACACCATAAGCAAAATGAGCGCTTGGTAGCAAAAGCTTTGAGGGAGACAGCAAAGCACGATACCACAGAGAGAACAAAAGGGGAGGTCAACCCTACCACGATGTCTGTTTTCATCTGTACCGAGGGACAGGTGTTGAGCATTGATGGGTAGGATCAGTTATTGGTCATGTGTTGACAATTATAGCTACTCTAATATGAAGCTTTGAGTGGAAAAAAAGAAAACTAGCACTGAGAAATAAGACATCATGCAAATATATTATTTTTTCTCTTTTTTTAAAGTATTTGTTAGTCTATTAAATCAGCAGCAGGAAATGTGCCTGCACTGTGAAATGACCATCAGCACAGATCCTGATCACACAATAAAACGTTGCATCGCCTCAGTTCTTTCTTCCCAAGGTTTAGGTTTGTTTCACTGTGGACTGATTTAACTGACCTGCCGTCTCTTTTGTTAGAACCTTGCAGCATAGCTTCGCTGAAACAATCCTGGTCATGCCATTAGGAAAAAGTTAATATCAAATAACGAACAAAAAAAAGAAGAAGAAGACGCGATTGTACAATCGCCTTTTTCTCCTGCTTTCAGGGTGTAGGTTAACAGCAGCTCCGCTCCATCAGTTGTTGTTCATAATCCACCAAGAGGCTGTCAAATGAAGCAATAATTAGACGTCAGTGCTTTATGGCCTCTGCACGAGCTAAACAAATAAGCGATGGCAACAGAAAGAGAAGCTTACAATTCATGATCTAATATGGCATGGGGTAATTTACATATTAAAACACCAATGATTGGTTTTATTGCCATCGGAGGGCAGCAGAAACAAGCTGCAAACACAATAACAATGTGGCCAACTTGTTAACGAATAATTGGCTGCCAGCACATGCAGAGTAATAATTTGTAGTCCTGTTTCAGTTCGGTTAAGGGTAGCATTGACTCTGCTTTCACCTCTGTTAAACCTGTGCAGGATACAGACAGTGATTATGTGAGATTTTTTTGGATAAATAAAATGGGAACTACAATGTTGGATGGTGATCATTATCAGACTTCTTTCAATTACTTCAATACTTAATGAGATCAAATATTATTACATATGAATTACCTTAACTCTACAATTTCCTACAAAAAGAAGAATTAAGCTGATGGACAGAAAGCCTGCATTAACTATCTGGACCTAAGTATCAATATTTTTACATAAGTCAGTGCTTATTTTTTAGACTCAAAATTTAACTAAGAATAATTGACGCTTAAGAATAATTATCAATTGCTAAGCTTAATTGGTTCATAAATCAGTTCTTAAAATGATTCATTAATGGCTCAGTCACACTAGAGAAAAATCTGAGGTTTCCCAGTGATTGCACTTAATTTTTTTTAATATTTGGAAACTGATTGCAAATACTTGCAGTGGACCGTAGACTGCAGGGTGACAGGGTGACAGCACAGGTCACCTTGAGGGAGGCCGTCTGTCTCCAAACAACTGCGGCCCAACTTGGACTGACTGCAATCACTCTCAGACAGATTGGCAACGGCTTGCAAATAATTGCTGTCTAGATTTCCAACAAGCTTCCATCAGTCTGAGTCAGTCTGCACCAATAAAAACAACTCATCTTCAACATGCATCTTTGCAATAGGGGACTTGTAGTAGTAGTTAATGTTAATTTCTCTTTAATGTGACTTTCTGGTTGTGTAGATAGCGACAGACTGAAACAGAACTGCCAATTTATCACAGTTAATCGCTGTATTATCACAAATTGCATGCAACTGTCAAGTCGTTCCCATTCAATTGCAAATTTAATTGCAGACTGACTCTACCTCATTGCTTTTATTTCGCCATCTTGACACAACAAAGTGGCTTTGAAGACAGCGGTTGAGCTAGTCCCTGTCTACAAAGCGACCAAGATCACAAGTTGATTGCAGATGGTTGCAGTAATTTTTAATTCCTCTAATGTGATTGTGCCATAAATAATTTGTGATTTCTGTTTATTAAATGAGCAGCTTTCAATGAGCTGCAATAATCAATTTGTTGTTTTGTTGTGTACCTGGGAGAAGCATGGTCGAGACCATTTCTGGCTCTTCCAGCGAGTCAATAACGCAGCCCTGGAAGGTCTTACTGATGGACGACTGCAGGTAGCTGACAGGAAAAAGGGATGAAAAGGATGAGACTGCCAATTTGCAGCCAGCAAGGCAGGAACACTTTAAAGTGAGTTTGTGAGCAGCTCAGTGTGCTGATCGAATTTCACTTGAGCACTGAAATTCTCAAAAGACATCCTCGAATTCCTACCTCATCCAGGAGAGACGGTCCTGCCAAAATTCATACATGATGAAGCATGATCTGTCTGGCAAGTTCTGGACTGACATGCTAGAAATAAAAGGAGACAGAGTGAGAGAGGGAGAGAGAGAGAGAAAAGAGGGCAGTGGGGTTATCCCATGTCTGGGAAAATTGAAGCAATTTAAAGCAGCTGCATCAAATCACAGAGAGATCCTGAGGCAAACGGCGCAGAGGCAGATAAAAGGACATACTGCAGGTTGTTTGGCTGGATGGTAGTGGCATCTGTGTAGATTTTGAGAGCTTGCTGAAACTGCTCCACGTCTCTCTCCTTCACAGACATTTGTCTCTGGACCAGAAGTATGTTCTAGCAGAAATATTAAAGTGGCATCAGTGTTTTACATGCATATACATATAGTATCTATGTGTATATAGTAAATCTGTATTTGGCACACACTAGACTCACTGATTTATATGTCCCTGCCAATGTGTCTTCTTTGAGAGGTTCAAGATGTGGACTCTGAAAATAGGGTCATAAATATTTCAGTCAGCCACGAGCAGAACGAGAACCAGCAGCAGAAATGGCTCAGCCTCCAGTTACAGCCTGTCACAAACCATTGGCTTCCACAAGGAAGAGATCACCATGTTCATATTAACCCTCCTCCAGCCCTCACTTGTACTAAATTCTTGTCTGCAAACCCAAGATAAGAAAATGAACATGTTAACAGGCTATTTGAACATCCCCGAAGCACTGACATCTCTCCTACCTATATTATCACATGACAATTTAAATTCTAAATGAACTCTCACACCTCCAATCAAAATAATGGCTTCCTATTGCAAACTATAAGTAATTCCAAACCTTTGTACTTAAGCACCATTGGCTGTGAATTTAATCAGTATTCTCCCTGAATGGAGCCCAACACATTATATATGTATTCTCAGGCTGATTTATTATGCGTGCTTTCCATTGTGGGTGCAGAGTCGCTCAGGTCTGCGCTTTCTACAAACTGACTCCTCTGTCAACAAGTTGGACATCTTATGCTTCAAGCAAAATTCTTGATTTGCAAACACACAGTAGGCCTTGAATGGTGTGCTCAACATTTCTATATGTAACAGCTAAGCCTGTGGTGATCCTCCCAAAAGCAGACAAAGCCTTAATGCATCTTACACTCTCTCTACCCAGCTTAGCTTCATACAGTTTATTGTTCTCTTAGGTTCAAAGCAAACCGATAAATCAAGATTTAGTGGAACATTTTATTTGCTTTCCCTCTCAGTTGATTCTGCTGTCAAAAATAAAATGCTAAAAATAAACCCATGACAAAAGACATCAAGCACATCTTTTGAAAAATGGAAGAAAGTGACAAAAACGTCCTTTACACAAACCTCACACTCCATCTTGTCTATGAGCTGCTCCAGCTGGTTGATCTGGGAGCCCCAGTGGTTGTCTGGCTCCACACTGACCCCTGACACCAGAAACATAACATCAGCCCGGCCCACGGAGATGACAGTTCAATCTTAGTTTTTTAATCAAACTTTATGAGAATGACCTCACACATCCTATTCCCGTTTCCCTGAAAAGTACCTGTGGTGAGCATGCCAGAGTAAGGGTCTGTTGGGGAGAGACACATGTTCTTCTGGATGCGTCGACCAGGCCTTTTGGCCATCCTCTGGATGGGCAGGTCAGCGGGCTTCTTCACTATCCTCCGTCCTGTGCAGCCCTGGTCGTGAACAGCCTCCATAGCACAATCCAGCGATGACTGAAGGGACTGCAGCTGGGTGGTGGTTTCCCTCAGCAGGAAGCGTGTCACAAACTGACCCAACACTGACGAGCCCTGATACTCCTTCAAATACAAAAGAAGAAAAGGAATCAGCTGTGATAGAAGTATCATTTGTGAAACAACTGTTACCGTAGTCCAACAATTTTTTATTTGGTCTGCTCCACTGTTGTAATAACTGGTTCAGCCAATTCAGTTTTTATCTGAACTGGTAAGCATTGAAATTGCTTCTTTAACTATAGAATGGAATTACTGGAGAAACAGCACTGAGCCTGTTTTTCTGCAGGGCGTGGTTTGTGGCTTGCTGCTAAAAAAGTTAGAGGTACACAGTTTGGCCAGAAAAGCTGAAGGGAGAAAGCAGCTCAAAAATTGTCCGGCGATTTTATTAGGCCACAGCTCTACCTAATAAAGTGGCCACACATGCGCTTAGTAAAAGTGGCAGCAGTGAATGTAAGAAAATAGGCCACAGGTGTACCTAATAAAGTCAGAAGAGGTGTACTTAATAATGTGGCAAAAGGGGTACCCTATAAAGTGGCTGGCCATAATTATTAGGTTAGGCCATAACCTAATAAAAATAGGTTGCCGGGTAAACTATTCGTCTGAGAAAAACTTGAGTCTGTGCTTGAAAACACATGAAATATTTCTACCCATCACAGAGAGACATGATATTCAAAGTCTTATCCAATCACAGTGAGAGACAAGATTTACATTAGCCTGTCAAACGATAATAGACCAACGAAGCAGCTCATCAAGTGTCCCTGCAGTGAGTAACCATGGCGATGGCATGAGTCTGAGTAACCAGAGGAATCTGCGTTAATCTGTGCCGAGTTTCACGCAGCACTACTTTTCAGAAAAAAATCCTATAAATTCAGAAGCACAAGTCATGTCAACGTGATTTAAAATTTGTGAGAGTCCCAAGAAAATGCTCCACAGAGCTGTGGTGTGTTTGTTTCCCTAGTTTTAAAAAATGTTTTTTTCTGCTTTTCACTAAAACTCCTCAAGGAATCTATAATGAGACTCGCTAAAACCACCACATCAAAAAAGGATACATCTGCTGGCTTTGAGTCTTCCTTGTTGGAAGTGTGACATATTTCCCCTGACTTTAGGTCTAGAATGATGGCTGTAGAGTGAAAGTTGTGGCCTCACTGATAGGTTGAAAGGAAATTTCTCATTAGATTTTTTCTGCTTCTCCCACTCCGTCGATCAATTAGTCCACTCTAACTCTCTCAGTCGGTGGCTCCAAATTTTAGTGGTTACACATTCGCTGAACAAGCAAAAGCTCCCCAGTTTGCAAACCCCTAAAAGATTTGTGTCAGGAAGTCTATCCAGTGTAGAAATCTGCAAATATATGGAGCTACACGCTGTGACGATTGCTTGTGAAAAAGAAGCAGCCAAAAGCAGCGTTTGGGGATTTTTTTTGCAACTATGTTTTTAAATGATTAATAAACTCTCACCCACCACTGAGCCAGTTTAGTGTGAGAAATGTGTTTCTATGACAAACCAGATCCGTGCTGAGTAATATGAAAACATCATTTAGCCAACAACAACATATAGTGGGATGTGTTGCTTTGCAGCTATCTCACCAATAATGTAGCCTGAGGCTGATTTTCAGACATCTCTCTGAGCACTGTGAGCTTTAGGGCAGTGTCTGCTGCATTTTAGAAATCTATAAATCTTTTCAAGCTCACTTTTTGAACACAATGACCCTCAACACACTGACCATCGCACTGTGCCGTTTCCAAATTGAGTTCAGGAGAAGTGACAGCGAGACGTGATAAATGTTGGCCAGTCTTGTTCAAATCCGTGTTTCTGTACGCGTGATTTATCAGCAGAAGACGAGCTGTGCTGCACAAGTAACCTCTGTCTTTTTTTCTGTTTTTTCTTTTTGATGAGCAGACAGATGAGCTGCAACGCCACAGTGGATATGTTCTTTTCACCTCAGGACATGGTAAAAATGATAAAAAATATAAATGATGTGCACAGCAAGCACTTAGAATAGCTGTAGAATTAGTAATATGCTTGGTGTAGCAATTTATTAAGTAACCCTCGTCGTAGGGAGGGCTGAAAAACGCCTCGCCTTTTCAGGGAAAAGAAAGCTTTTTGACCAACTTGAAATATGAAAAATGCATGAGGAATAAGCACGTGTGATGCAGAGAAGAGAGATGAAAAGCCAGAAAGCAAGGCTGTGCTGAAGATGAGAGATGTAGAGAGAGAGAAAGCTGAATATCCTCCCGAGTGAATAATAAACCTGGATACTGAAAGAGGAAGAGCAAAAGAAAGAAATGCAGTCATGTGGTTGTGGTGCATTTGCGCGACGTCACGTCAGCTGGACAGCTGCGGGGTTTGTCAGCCTTAGTTACTGTCATCTACACTCCACTACTGCCCAAGCACAGTCATCAGTCACTGCAGAAGCTCTAGTGAAAATAACCTCCTGTAACCGCAGAAAGCAGCCTCATTATAAGTCTGAGTCCACATCCATTCATACTCCACCTGATTCTCATCGTTTGCCAAATAGAAAATAAATATTCACCAGTCGGCTTAACATAAAGGGCTACTCGAGATCAATACAGACTGAGCTAAGCTATCGATTAAGTCTTAGTGGAAGTTCTCTGATGCTGTTCTCCAGTGTGCCCGCCTAACACAACAGGATTACAGCCCTACTTGTCAGGGCAGGACAATTAAATCCCTTCTACATCTCTTGCAATATTAAGCGTGCTGTTCTGCTCGAGCAGGTCTCAAAATAAGATTTTATAACTCTCTAATTAGCATGTTTCACAGTCCAAGGCTACTGTTTCTGTGAGATACTGTTTCTCTTTATCTGAAGGCATCATTCTACTTTGGGGTAGAAGTATGTGAACGAGCCAATATAATGCCATACTGGTTGCTAGATATGAAATAATGGTGTTAAAAACAAAAACAATGAAGAAATAATGTGCATTTTAATGCTGCAGCTCACTGATGTGTTTGTAAAAAACCTAGACAGGTGGATGAAGACACAGCAAGCATTATAATTCATATTTAACTGTTTCACAGTATCTTTGCCTGTGTGCTCTGTTAATTAGTTAGTTTACAACTCATTGCATGTTTTCATAATTAAATTGATTATTTTAGCCATTTTAAAACTGTCATTTTAAGCCATCTGAGCCAATCATATGTCAAGGATGTTGTTTTTTATTTAAACTTAGTACTGCCCTTCAATTTATAAAATCCAGGTCACAGTAGCATATGTGATTTGCCTCTGTCATTTCTTTCTTTGCCTCCTCCATATGTGTCTTCTCCGCCTCCAGTATTTTCTGCACTTGCTTCAGCATCTTTTCCTGACATTCATTATCTTGATGGTACATCATATTCTCATTGCAGATCTTTCCTTCAATTCCTCACTTGTCGATTTTCCTATTTCAGATTTTTATTTTATTGCTTATTTTTTTTTTGTAGACTGTCTCCTTCACCTTCTTCTTTTTTATCTATTTAGGCTTAGCTCCATTCTTCTGCACCACATTTTCTCTCTCTGCTATCTCTTTTCAGAGGTTCTCCTCCTGAGAGCTGCATTTTGCCATCAAAGCCTTTCAGTGAGCCTGGCAGAGAGACGCTCCTTCTCATGCACCAGTTCCTGTATTTTACCGTCCCTATGCCTGAGCTGGTCCTTCACTTCCTTTACCTCCTGCTGGTATTTGCTTGATAGATTTTCTCTGTGTGCCTCCAGCTGTCTGCACAAATAAGTGCACACATTAATATTCCCATCAGCCTCAGCTTTACTTTCTGTTTTATACTAGTTAGACATTTCAGCCATAGTCATATATGTACGGCACCGGCCACTTTATTAGATAAGCTGTTCAACTGTTCATTATTGCAAATATTTAATCAGCCAATCACATGGATGCAACTCGCTGCATTTAGGCATGCATGCTGATGCAAACCGAGCATCAAAATGGAGAAAAAGGCGAGTAAAGTGACTTTGATTATAGCATAATTATTGGTGCCAGACAGGCTATTTCAGAAACAGCTGATTTACCTGAGAGCTTGACAGTCACCAGCTCTCAACCCAACAGAGCACTTTTGTGATGTGTTGTAACAGGAAACAAGTATCATGGATTCAGTTCTTTACATCATTAATATTTATATATTCATCTGTGTGGCCATCTTTAATAAGTACACCAACTCTAATTTGACCATCTGCAAATGAGGTCAAAATGTTGAGGTTGCATGAAAACTGCTTTACTCCCACCTTGCTGGTTACCCAGGTGATTTACAACAGCAACAGCTACCATGTTTATCACATCTTGTAAGAGAAACCATCTTTTAAAGGTCTTTGAGCTCATGTTTGAAAATGTACTGTCAGAGTCACTCACGGTGGGAAATATTCACTGCAACAGCACACTGATCGCAAAGACCGTGGCAGCGTTTTAAACTGACAGCTGAGACAGTAACAGGAAAGTTTTAACACATCAAAGGATCAAGGATGCTTATGGATTACTGGAAAGATATTGTGCTGTGTTTATATGTCTTGGCATGCAAAAATCCACACAGCACAGGGGTGAAAGGAACCATAACCAACCTCTTTAGTTTTATCCATGGCCTTCAGAATGGCCACATTCAGCTTTTCCAGAGCAGACAGGACGTTGACGTATTCTCCCAGGTGTGGAGTGAAGTACTCTGAAAGGGGAGAAGACCTGTTACTTATTATAATCTGGTTCGTGTTGGACTACCACAACACAAGTAGTGCTTTTCACAAGAGGATCAGTATCTGGCAACAAATCAGTCAGCAACACTGATGCACACACATCTTTGAGTTATTGTCACTATCAGACCAACATCAACAGCTAAAAGCATCAAAACTTCCCCCGTTTGCAATACACACAGTTCAAGTGATCTAATGCAACACATGAATTTTAAAGTAAAGTCGGTAAAATAAAATAAATAAAAGATAGTTACCTGAGAGTTTGTCTATGTCCAGGTTGCTGTGAGGGAGTCACAAAGAGACAAAAGAACCATGTTAATGAAACTTGTCTATCACGCTAAGGCCTCAACTCTTCCTGTCAACCACAAAGACTCTTTTTTAATGGAGTTTGCATGTTTTTCCCATTCGCCTGAGTTCACTCCAGGTACTCTGACTTCTTCCTACATTGTAAAGTATGGTAGGAGCTGATGTTAATTCAAATAGTAGTTGGTCTCATCGTGTGCAAGTCCTTTGATGCCCAATGCCGGGTGGAGTAGGGATACAACCTCCAAAACTCTAGTTGGATAAGCAGTTACGAGGCTTGGCCTATACTGCAAAGGGGATGATCCCCACTGACTGACTTAAGGTAACTATCTTGTTTCTGTCGTTTCCTCTACTGAGACAGACACATACTCTACAGGAAGCATTTTGAAGGACCAACTGTATTTGTTGAATGGTTCTGGTTACCATCTTGGTGAGCAGTTGGAGCTTTGGCACAGGGTGTAAACATGGTGACACCTCACTTAAGATGCTTAGTTTAAAAGCCCTCGGTGTGTGACTCTTACAGTTTGCGCAAAATCACTACTCCTCTTAATCATCTCTTAACCACAGACACGATAAACATACCTGTAAATTCTGATAATCTAAGATAATTAATACTGAACAAAAATAGATTAACTGCCCACTGTTAGTAAATGTTATAAAAACACCAGGAATAAAGCAAAATACTCCTCATATTTATATATAGCTGTCCATAGATTCGTAACTATGCTGAAAACAGAAACAGCTGTTATCTCCTTCAGTCACCTTTCATGGGTGGTTATCTGATTGTGTAACCTTATAAAACATGTTGTTTTGTTATAATGTGTTATAAATTTGATAATTTAGTGTTTCATTGCTATGCTGTGCAACCCTTATGCTAACAGTGTAGCAATGAAGTTGAGTAGCATAGATTAAACCGCCTGAAACGTCTTCACTGTGATTGGTTGGCATATAAGTGATGCCAACAGCACAGAGCTTCCATCACTATTGTTCTCTCAGACACAGCAAAAAAAAAAAGCTTTCTTGGGTGTTTTTATACCAACAGGCATTTTACAGGTGAATGTTTATATATCTTACAGACATATCTTTGCTAATGAGCTAATCAAGCAGGCTGCTGCAAGCCCTCTGGCTTTCACACAAGAATTAAGGCTTTATGAAATATTAGCATCATATTATTTGAAGTGCAGTATTGACATTTCACTGCCAGACAGCAGGAAAGCAGGAGGGGCTACAGATGGCAGCAGAATTGGAGGACATCCAAAAGGAAGATCAGCTTACTCTGTCTGCTGCCTGTCGATGGAGTAATACAGCTCCTGCATCTGCTCATCAGTGAGGATGCCATCGGTGAAATATGACTGGAACTCCTCCAAGGACAGCTTCCCATCATCTGAAAGGAGAGATGCCTGTGAAAGTTACACCTAGCTGAAGCCTCAGTGTTTCAGCATCTGAATGAAGAGTTTGCCCATAATCGAGTGTAAAGGAACAAAGACACTTTGGCTCTGTGATGCAAACACATTACTGATGAACTCAGAGGTGTTACTGCAAAATAAAATACTTCTGATGAACCGCCCTACTCCTAAATTCTGTCTTGGTTTACTGTAATGTAACCCTAAAAAGACGATAAAACTTCCCCTTAACCATTGTTACAATAAATAGTCAGGTTTTATTCTTTTAATACTGATAAGAGCTGGAGCTGGATTTCCAACCCTCCAGAGTAATAATTATCTAACTGAGCACCAGATTTTCTGTTCAAAAGTTGACTATTAACACTGTTTGATTTCTTCACTGAAATGAGAGAAGAAAATTGGCAAGCCAATGTACCCGCTGTTTCAGTTTCTGCAACAGTTCATTTCCATCACTCCAGTTTCTGGACAATCATCACATGAGCACAGTTTGTAACTCAACCAGTCTGATACCAACATGTTCAGCATCTGATGCCTTGTGCCGCACAGCTTGCAGGGTCCAGACGTAACCAGTAACAATGATCGGGGACTAGAGGTAAATGCAGAGCTCACAAACACGCCACCACCAACTTCTTTCTGTAGGCGCTGAAACCTTCAGAGACCCACACGCCAGCCCTCGCTCACAGACCTGAGCCAAAAGTAAATCATGCCATATTTTGACTTTGCATCAGCTCGCGCTGTGGATAATTCTGGACACGATCCACTTGCGGGAAAGTCCTCCCAGCAAAATGTATCATCACTGAACATTTGTTGCAGTGTGGCTAAATAAACGCCAGCTGGAAGATGAAGCTATTAAAGGAGAAAGAATCGCAGTGAATTTCTCAAACTTTCCCTGTTAAAAAAAAAAAATCTCCACAAGATGTGGGAGTAAACACAATCTGTTGCACCTCTGACTCACTCTCCAGCCTTCTCCATCGGAGTTGCTTTGGGTTTGAGATTCACACCACATTAAGGCGGCCGAGTGCAGTGCAGCTCAGATGGCGCATTATGCAAGTGCAGCTTTAAAGATCAAAGTGGCAGTGGTATAACGGCTGATCTCCTGGCTATCCGCAGTGTTTATCTCGCAAACTAATAGAGTATATTCATGTACTTCACCTACAGGACTCCTGACCTGCGCTCAGTTTCACTGTTTAATGGGCAAAAATGAGATCTAAAGATACAAAATAATTATAACTGATAGCTCTTTTAGTTGTCCCCCCAAAAGAGATAATAATCAAAGATATTGTCGTAGGAGGAAAGGATGGGAGAAAGTACTGGATTGGTGCATCTGGAATGATATTAGTTGATCATATCAGTGACAAATTGCTGTTTCCACCTTCTGGTGTTTGATAATTTAAAAAACGACTACAAAATAGACTTCATAATTACAGATATTCTAAATGTACATGCATGTATTTCTCAAACCATAAATACATGCTGTAAATTCAACATAAAAACATAGCAGGCCATGACAGCAGTCTGCACATTTTCCTCCATAACACCCAGGAGAGTGCACAAAATGCACAGCGGTGCATTGCACTAATGCACAACACAAATGTCCTCCTCTGAGACTGCACACTGTGAGAGCGGCCAAATTTTATTATGAAGCTCGTGCAACACTTTTTCACACCGTTTAGGGTGAATCTATCTCATCATGAACGTGACTTTGTTGTAATGTGTCTTCATTCCACTGTTAGTTAAAGCTGGCTAATGTCAGCTGTCAGACAGAGATTTAATTAAAAACTATTCCTGTTTTGCGTCAGTTTATTCCAGGGCTTTGCGACAAACTAATGTCAATAAACGCCTCCACAGGGAAATTTAAAGAGCTACTAAGACAGATGCAGACTCTCATGACAGAAGCAAAGGAGCTCGCTGGCTTTAATTGTCTCACTTCACACTGACTAAAACTGCAGCTCTAACTGCAACCTAAACGACACGATCGCCCCCGTACTGAAGAGCATTTCTTTCCAGGAACACTTCCCTAGAGGAAATCCTGAACCTAAAAGGGCTAAGACTGCAGCACTACTAATAATTCATAAAGCCCATCGGTGCGATTCAGTTGAAAAGCAGAGGTGAGAACAGGCCGGAGATGAAAAAACATCCTGTATGTGTTGCCTCAAAGAGCAAGTGTATGAAATCGATTAACCAATCAGCAGAGCAGCGGAAAAATGAACGCGCAGCAATATTTCCCAAAGTTCATTTTCAACCATGAATGCCAAACGATGCCAACAACAGCGGGTTTATGATATCTTTAGACTGTGAACTGTTGGTCTGGCTTGGAAAAAAATCTTTTTAAAAAACATTTATTAGACTAACTGATAGTTAATTGCAGATCTACTAGTTTATTAAATTTGTTGATAGTGATTTTTGACTAAACTTGCATCTCACAAACTGATACAAAGGTGATGTAGCGATACAGCGAGCGCGGCATCACTTTTGCACATCCCTGCAATTCTGCTGCTGTCGGCAACTGTCTCTCTGCTCCAGCACCAAATGCCTCAACAAATAGCCAACTGAGAATAATTGAGAATACACCTCATCATATAGAGCACATCTCCATGAGTTGTTTTGTTTTTTCATCTCCAGACCTAATTGCTGATTTGTGCTTTTCATGCCTGTTATCGTTTTTTTCCTGGTGATAAAAGTGAAACAAATTAGATTGCTAAATTTCCATTTTCACGTTGCTGCATCCTTGAATGCACATCTCATCTCAGTCTGCAGTCACATAAACATGTTAGGGGCTAATCTCAGCAAACAGCCTGTAGATTAAAAGCATTTAGCATCTACTTCATATCTGTGCAATTTTATTTTTTGGTCTATTAAAAATGTAATTCCTGATTACAATAGCAAAGAGGAGTGTAGTGGGCTGGCAGACAGCCCTCATTAAAATCCACAGTACAAGAAGTATATCATGGCAGCCTACTCAGCACTGATTGGAAGGCGGCACTTTCCTCTTCAGTGCACAGCTCAGTGAGTTTGAGGAAATAAGGGCCAAGCAGAGTTTAGCTGCAAAATGAAGATAATGAACACAAGAATGCAGCAAAGTTTTCGTTCTTTCTACAAAGAGTGTGAGCGCCGGGGCGTGTCGGGCTGAAAACAGAAACCACGAGGAGCAGACCTGAACCGTCACAAAATGCTGTCACTGCACTGTACATTTTTATGCTCATTAACATCATTTTCTGGAAAAAAAAAGGCAGAATTTTTGTAGTTGCACTAGCGCAGTGAATTTTAATTCACATATTTAAGTGCAGACATTCAGCTTTAATTCAAGGTGTTTAACAGGGTTTTGCATTTACCTTTTAAGAATTGCAGTTATTTTTATTCACAGTCTCCTATTTTTAGAGGGTCTAAACTAACTGGACATGATCACTTTAAATTTAAGGGTTGATTTTATAACTAGGATGAAAACGCCTCGAAGAGAATGACTGCCTGACTGTCATCACATACCATGGACATCATCAAATGCTGTGTTTCTTCCCTTGACATGCTCTGCTAGGTCTTTACTGCAGCAGCCTTTAGTTGCTGCTTGTGTTTGGGTCTCTCTGTATTCATTTTGTATTTGATAACTGAACTGAACTGACTCTGCCTTTGAAGTATATCCCATTTCTTTTTCTTGAGAAACTCTTGGGTTGCTTTTGCAGTATGCTTTTGGGTTATTATCCTTTTGGACTGTGAAGAGCTGAATGATCAGTTTTACAACATTTGGATGAATCTGGGGAGAGTATAGCCCTGTACACTTCACAGTTCATCCTGCTACTTCTATCAGCAGCTACATCGTCACTTAACACCAGTGATCCACTAGCAGTCATTCACACCACACCATAACATTGCCTACACCGTATTTAACAGATGGTGTGGTATGCTTCATGAGCTCTTTCTTCATCATTCTGGTACGAGTTAACCTTGGTTTCTTCTGTCTAAAGATTTTTTTCCAGAACTGTGCAGGCTTTTCTAAAAGTTTAAGTCTAAGTTCTTGACGTAGTTAGATGTTGTAAAGTTGTTTTTAGTATCCAAGGAAATAATTCTGTCATCATGCACTTTACTTGTCTTCTGTGGTCATTCAGTCTGAACTGGTCAGTTAATTGGTTCCTTAAATAAATGTACCAGATTACAGATTTGGCTTCTTCTAAAATTTTTACCGTTTCTCTAATAGGGTTGTATTGGGGGGGGGGGGGGGGGGGGGGGGCTTAGTTACAGTGAAAAGCCACTTACGATATTGTGTCCACTGTTCACCTAGTCATGAAACTCCTCCATGAGCCTCTGGACATGGGCAGTTCCCAAATAATTGATGCATATTTCTTGTTCAACCCCTTGAATAGAAGCTTAAAGTCTGCACTTCATATATTGAATATTTTATTTGTAATTCACTCTGGTAGTGAACAGAAGAACTACAAAAATTAGGTCTCTGTCCAACAAATTATGAACCTTACTGTACGCTCCCACCTTTGCTGTCTTCCAGCTGCTATGCTCTTCACTTATTATCACCTAACACTCAGCCTCAAAGAAGAAAAATCCACCCGCCCTTTATTTCTATTTTCATAACAGACCCAAAGAAAAAAAAAAATCATCTTTTATGTGCCAATTTATAATTCACAAACTGAAGGGCTGTTTTCACATCTCAGTATCTTCACACGAGCTGTGGGGCACCCCAGAAAACCTCTGCTCATGGCGGCACGTTGCATCATTAATCCTGCTCTTACGCAACACGTTCAACGTCCTCCGGAGGGAACCGATCAGAGTCCGTAGATACTCTACACGCATTAATAACTCAACGCTTTTGCATTTTCCATTCCATTAAATGGAGATGCAGCGCATGAATACAAAATTGAGAACAGAAACATTTCCCTGTTTGTCAGCTGTGTTTTTCAAGCAACACTAAATTCTCTGCGTTCTCCTAGGAGACATTAATGTAGCAAATTCCCTTTGAAGTAAAGAGGTGAAACTGCATCGCTTTAATCAAGCGAAACAGGGACACGTTTACGCAGAGAAAACATTGAATTCACATTTATTGCAATTCTCAGGTGAGTTTGCACCACTCAAAGTAAAAATGTGTTTTCTACAAAGGAGAGCAGAACCAGCCAAGGCCACAGTTTTTCTATAGTTAGATCATTTGCGTATGCATACCTCACAATATGTGTTATTTATATCCATGACTATCACTGAGATGAGCAGTGCATTGCTGCTGGCAATGCACTGATATGAACAATGCCTTTAGGGTGAACCGTAGGAGTTCATCCTGTCACATCCAATCCCATCACAAAACCAAAAAATAAATAAAAATGCAGCAGCACCTGACCCCAGTTATTCAAATCAACTGCATCTCACAAGGATGGCGATACAATTAAATGATTAAATGGAAGAATAAGTTCCACCAAGGCCACTGTCTGAACGAAGCCACCAAAGTTACATCCTTCAACAAAATTTTAATTGAGTTTTAATTAACCGTTCAATCCAATTAAATTTGCATTTTGCTTACTCACCGTTTTTGTCTGCACGGCGTAAAATCTGCAAGAAAAGAGAAAAGTTGTGTTTAGGTGTTAAGGTCTGCAAGCACAATATTTTAACACGGGCAATTGAGATGTGTAGCACTAGGCTGACATTAACCGACACAAGGATTTTTGTATTTTGAAGCCAGCCAGTGAGAAGTTAAAGATGTATGAGGCAATTTATTTGTGTGAGATGTAACTTAGCCCATTCTTCTCTTTCTGTATGAGCAGCAAAATGTTTAAGGGGAGATATATTTTCCTCATTTCAATAACAAAAGAGACATGAAATATCTCAGGAAATGCAATACTGACATTTGTGTGGAGCCCAGAGGAGTTTCAGAGTGAAACCTTTCATGCTTTTTTTCCTCCGCAGGGGCTGTCATGCTTACAGTTTTGTGAAAAGACTGCAGAAGCAACACTCCTTTATAGTCACTATTTATACCGTGAATAGTAATCCTTCTTATCTAAAGCCTTATCATCAATAACACCAAATCTTTTTTTGCTAATCAGTTACCGTGTGTGGATCAATAGAGTCCAGTGTCTGACGGATTAACCGCGTCATTACACTGGAGTGGTGAAGCCGCATCCAGCTGTCGCTTTTCAAGCACATCGGAGTGTGAAGGCTTCAATACACTCTGCTGACATCGAGCATTTAAACAGAATCCCTGTACTGTACTGTGCAAAAGTCCCAAGCCTCACTTCTTTTTTTTTAACATCGAAATATGTGCAACCACACATGGAAATACAGCATACAAGGAAAACACAGAGTGTACAGTTCTAATAGCTTGAAAATCAATATTTGGTATGACCACCATTAATAATAATCAATATACCCTAAACTCTCTTAGACAAGCGTTCTCGTAGCCTTCAGGAATAGTTCTCCAGCCTTTGTAAGTGCTGTTTTTAAAATTCAGTCCCAGAGCAGATAATCAGTAAGCAGGCAATGTTTGGTACATCCCCGAAAAAGGTCTAGGGGGTGAGGAGAGGTAACATAAAAGTGGAAAAAGGTCAGTTTGAAATGTTTTACCGCTGAGAGGTTAACAGAGGGAAGCATCAAGCATACTTAGCTTCAGGGAGACCCAAGGCCAACACAACAAACAAAACAGCTCTAACTTAAAGCGAAACTTAGCCAAACAAAAAGACTACACTTCAACTTCATATCAACGGAGGAAAAACAGCGGAAAAGGGTGGATATTAAAAAATGGCAGCTCTCCCCTATAAGCTTCCTCCGGGAACTGTAACAGAAGGTAAACAAAGGTCAAATCAGCTGCAGTTTACAATCGACATCAAGCTAGCCAGCCAGAGTCCTAAGTGTTTCTAACAATCAACAGTTTCAACTGTATGATCATGAAGGGTTTGGACATGGTGTGCGCTGGATAGTTTAAGGTTCCCTTGTAAATATCATGCATTTATTTTGAATCAGACTTAAAATCATGTTTATGTGTGATAAGAGATTTCTGAATTTGAGCAAAAGCAGGCTGTAGATTTGCAATGGCCAGATCATGCGAGGACCCAGCTACATAATAAATTATGTCATCTATATAAAATTGTATAAAATATTGTATAAAATTCTGTCTCCCTATGCTCTCCCCTTTTCTCCTCACCCCAATCGGGTATGGCAGCTACTCCCTGAGCATGCTTGTACCAGAGGTTTCTTCCTGGTAAAAGGGAGTTTTTCCTTCCCACTGTCACCAAACGCTTGCTCGTACGGGGAAGTGTGATTGTTGGGGTTTCTTTCTAATATTCTAGGATCTTGACCTTACAATATAAAGTGTCTTGAGGGCACTGTTGTTGTGAATGGCTGCAATATAAACAGAGAACTGGACTGAATTGAGTTTTCTGAAGTGGCAGAAACAATATTATTTTTGCAGCTCTGAATATTTAGTGGAGGATATATAGACTCAGAGATGCTTTTTTTTGTTACACAAAAAAGTCCAGTAGAACTGTAGGGGTGATAAAAAAATCCTTGCAAATATCTGACTTCCTAGTTATGTGCCGATTTTCAAAACAGGTTTTTTTAAAGAAGGGATGGAGGCAGACGTTTTGAAGGCTTTCCAGAGATATTTGTATAAAAATAAAGATTTGGCTTTTCTAATGAGTCTAATACAATACATGTTACTTTGTACTAAAAATGTTGCCAATCAGATTGATGGTTTTTGCCAACTTCCAGACTGCATCTGAAGCATTTTCTTTAGATCAAAACTACAGAAAATGGAACAAAATGCTTAAAGATGGAATTAAAAATATGTCCTATGCTAAGCTGTCTGTTATGTGTAGACACAGGACTGGTTCATGCCTTGAGCAGGGTGCCTTTTATATGCTTAAATGAGTCACAGGTCAGTGCTGGGTGACTTAAAAAACAAACAAACTAAATTCCTCTGAAAAATGTTGGGTACAAGGACTGGACTGAAAAACCAGGAGAAATTTTGCTCAACGCCACTTTTAAAAAATTACAAGAAGGTCTGGCTCATTGGCAGGAAACTAATAAAAAATTAGGGGTGTCTCAAGACTTTTGCAGAGCATGTACACAACAAAAACTGTACTCATGATTCAATCCAGTGACCACATTAAGGGCAATGCTTGAACCCGACTACAAATCATGTATTTGCATTTATTATTGTTGAGTGTAATACCAACAAAATCATGTTGTTACATTGTGTTTTCATCAGTAGGTACACTGTAGTGCCTTACATCAAAACATTAATGTAACAGGGAACAAAGTATAATACAGACCTGATGTTCACTAATCATGACATGTCATTAGCTGACTGGCTAAAGCTTTTGTGATAAAGCTAAGATGGCATAAGGACTTGAATACAGGTCTGGTGAAGCACAAGAGCTAAGATTTACTGCCCTTCTGTGGGAGGCTGGTGGAGTCGATGGTGGTGTTGTTATCCCACAGAGCCAATGAAGACATTCTAAAAGTAGCAGCATCGATGCTACTCAGTTAAAAAAAAATCAGTCACTGCGGTAAGCTGGTAAGTCACAGTGAGTCCTTAGTAAACTACAGAGAGCTACATCTTCTTATCTCTATGACATCCATTACACGGACAGCACTGAAAATAATTATTATATCAAAAAGAGTTAAAAAAAAAAAAGAGTAAAAAAAAAAGACACACACAAAAAAAAAAAAGACAACTCGGGAATGTGAAAGATTGAAGTCTGAGTCTGTTAAACCGAGTCCTTCAGTGTATCTAATTCAATAGACAAATGGTAAAAAACACAAAAAGCTGCTTGAAGCCAAACGGAGCTGTAAAGTGACTGTGCAGAAAATGAAAAGCATAAATTTAAAAGTAACATATTACGCTAATTTCTGACATTTTCTTTTCAGCACTCCATTTGAGTAGCCATGCATTATTAACCCTTCAAAATAATCCGTATTTCTCTTATAGTGGATCTTGATGCTGCACCTCATGACCTCATGATTCAAATGTTTGTCCATGTTAATTATAAACATACATGCCTGGAGTAGTAATCAAGTATATTAACATGGCAGAAAATAAGGAAAAGCTTACAGGATCTCTTACTACAGATGTAAGTGTGTGTAACAGCATTAATTATTTGTGTGGAAGACAGTAAATAAAAAGAGGGGATTCACTGCAGGTCAATGACATGCTATTTGGAGCAGGGATGTATAGAGATCATGACAGTAAACAGAGAAAAGATGCTTTAGAATGAGATCCAACTCTTATTTCCTACAACTAGAATACATGTCATTCATAAGCCTCAGCATTGGCAATGCCCACCACTTGGCAGCCACCTGGAAACACATCTGGGCACTGATTTGAGCAGTTATTTTAATGCTTAGTGTCAATGAAGTGTAATTTCAAGAGAGCCAAATCTAATCAAAAATACTTTTGTTAATGCAAGTTAACACAGGTGTGTGTTAATGCAGGCTTTAACCGCCTTTTCCCCACTGAAAGCTTTACTTCTGCCACTGTCTTAGATTTTCATTTCAGAATTGCTGAGTCCCATGTCTCTGTTATTATATCTCTCATACTGGGTTCATTAAAGAAACCGCCTACTTGGAGGTAACGCAGTGCTGGCTCGAGAGAATGGCCGCTAACTGCGTTTAAACCAATTGTGCACTCGCTGCAGTCTGATTTCCCCGTTGCTGGCCAATGATCTGCCTTGAGGAAAGTGAATTTAATTTGCAGCCTGCTGTCAGAAAGTCTAACACTGGGAAATGATACTGCTAATTCGCTGTCTTCTTATTTGTGGCTAACTACGGAGTCATTGTGGCACAAAACACAAAGCATTTCTTTGAGCAGCTTAGTTGGGGCACATTTCTGTAGTAGGATATTGTCATTTCCAGAGTTAAGAATTAAAAATGTAGGATCTTTTTACTTGTGAAAGGCATTTTTTTCAGAGTGAAGGGAAAATCATACCATGCAGTAATAACATATTTGATCTAGTGCATGACCCTTAATATTTTGTTAAATATTTGAAATAAAAAGGCTGCACTGCATTTCTTAGCAGGTAAAAGGTCAGTCCCATCAAAGAAAATATGTCAGATTGCTTCGTCCGGGATATCTGTGTTTTGTAATTGACGCAATGATGGGCATGCATTCACCTTTCTTACATAATAGTGTTGCTGCCAAACTCACACGTGAATAGTAGACTGGCATGCATTAACTCAGTATGAACCAAAGAGAAGAATGAAGAACAGTGGATTACTCATCCTGCGCTTTTGTTAAACGACCCCCAGAAGGTGGACACGAGCAGAACACGTCCAAATGCAATCACACACAAGACTACTGAGAAAAATACGTTTTTTAAAAAAAGATGTATTATTAAGAAATGACATATGTGTTTCTTTAAAAAAAAAATCTTCCAACTATAAAAACACACTATGTACTTACATCCTGAAATAAGGAGATCCCTTGATTGTGCTTGTGGTCAAGCTCCTGCTGCTTTCTCAAGTGTTCGTGCTTGGCAGACTGAAGACACATGGTGATGAGCTCTGTGCAGGCCAGCATCTTGCTGCTTCCCTTCAAAATTTGATGCTTTTTCGTCTTCTTGTTGTTGGTGTCTTATGGAGAGGTTGCCCTTGCCAGGGAGGATGATGATGCTGGTCCTGTGATCCAGTCAGGGATGAGCTAAACCCTGCCTGCTGCCCTCTGCCTGCAGCCCGCCGCCTGCGCGTCGACGGCAGCAGAAAAACTCCGCCTCTACACGACCCCGAAGCAGCGATTCATAAAAGTCCGAGGAATGCATCATCTCCACCTGCTGGTGAGAGTGCACAGACGCTGTCACGTGATCGGGTAATTATAGGCTGGCTGAAGGAGGATAAAGAGAGAAAAAACAAAAAAAGGAGCTCCTGATATATTGATTTATTACCCGCACTGTGATCAGTGACGCGTTTAAGAGAAGTGAAGACGAGAGTCCAGGCAGGGTGGAGAGTACTGTCGTGGGTGAGGTGGGGTATCTGTGACAGAAGTATGGAAGCGAGAGCTTTTCACTCTTGCTGAGACCTGCTAGATGTGTGGTTTGGTGGAGACGATGGCTCTAAAAAAGACAGAACGCAGAGGTGGAGGTGGCAGAGTCAAGGTTTCCACTGGGGGTGACCGGGATGGAGAGGAATAGAGATGAGTAGGCTGGGACAGCTCAGGTTGAGCGGTTTGGAGAGAAAGTTCCAGAGGCAAGGTTGAGATGGTTGGGACCATCTTAACTAAAACTAAACTTAAAACTAAATCTGAAAAAAAGTTAGTTAACTAAAAGAAAAATAGGAGATAGAATTTTGAAAGAATAAAATCTAACTAAAACGGTAAAATTTGGAAAACAAACTAAACTCATATGAAATTACAGAGGAAATCTGCTTAGTTAGTATTTGTTAGTTTAGTTAAAACATTTTTTCTAATGACAACTTGCCTGATGAGGCATTGATGGAGGTGTTTACTGAGACTTTGGATGTCTACAAGAAGCTGTCAGCAGTTAATGGACCCTATATTGTTGTTTATTATAAAATATTCTCTATGTGGTTCTTAGTTCGTTTAATCTTTACTTTTTCATCTTATATTTCCTTATTATTTTGAGCCTGTGTTTCTTAGTTGAATTTGCTGTTAGTATTAGAGCTTATTAGTTCCTTTCATCATTTGTCCCCATGTCAGGTTTATTACCGTCTGTGTTTACAGTCTGCCTGCAGAGTCTCCATTTGGGTCATCTCATTCAACAGTTTACGACTATAATCAGTATGAATTGAACGCTCCAATTATGTTTTTAAATAAACCTTTTAAGTGGCAGTGCAGTGCCGTTGTAAAGTAAGAAATGCCACAATTATTTGTGCTGTTTATGCTCTAGGTAGCCCTTAACACACTTTTAATGCAATCAGCTGAAATTGTAATATTTCCACAGCCTTAAATATACCAAAACCTTGCCTATAGCCAAACCATTGTTTTTATTTGTGTCCTGTAAAGTCTGTTTATAGTCACAATGAAGATGACAACACTAGCCCCCAGAGTATAAACACACACAAATACAAGTATTTAAAGATAAATGCAATACATTTGCAGGTAGAGCAAATAATTTGTGAACATTTATTTCCTGTAACCTTCAACTGTTCTGTGCTGTGCTGTACTGTATAAACTGTTTCTGTGTGAATACATTACATTATTACAGAGACAACTTTTGCTATGTTTTAAAAAAAATGTAAAACTGTATATGTTATGAACATTCATAAAGAAACGTTAATCATACAATGTCCTCATTTCTCTATTAAAGTAAAACACAAAGAGTCAAAAGAACCTGATAGTGTGGTTTATTATAGGAGATGGCATTGCTTTCTATATTGGTAGAAAATTGCAGTGTGACTTGAACATGATGTCATGTCTTCTGATAATTTAGGCTCATCATCTGCGGTATCTTCATGCACTCTTTGTTGTGGTGTAATAGATCTCATATTCACAAGCTGTGGAACATGAAGATATTGCGATTGTTACCACAAACTTGTTCTCACCATTATTTTAAGTGGCAGCGCGTGCCACAACACAGCGTGTGCCGATAGGAACCCTATCAGCGTCTTTGCACCTCCCACAAACACAAACAACACCCTTTTGTGGCCCCCCAAAGCTGAGATCCGCACAACACCTCTGATGGGTGGGAACTGAGCTGATTGCATAATGCTCCTCAACATCTGACCAATAACTGTTGACACTTACTGACCCTCTGCCTATTTGCTGTTTGGAAGTTCGTCCTCAGTGCAGGTCAACAGGTGAGCTTTCTTCATTATTAACCCTGCTCTAATCAATTATAGTCATTGTTTTTATTTTATTTTTGTTGTAATTGTAGATGTTTGATTTAAATATTCTTAACTGAGAAAAAAAAAAGGTGTGGATACTCCATCATTAATAAATAAATGAGGATGTATGCATTTTTTTGTTGGTTAGCTGCCTTCTTCTTCTTGTTGCTTTGTGTGTCAGTATTTAAATGTATTTAAAGTAATTAACCAAACAATCATAAGGTGAAAAGATAATCTGACCTACTTTTGTGGTTTAAATGGAAGTTGCAGTTAAAGATAACATCAGACTTCAAGAGAAAACCCAGAATTCACAACAACTGCTTGTGGGAAATCATAGAACCTGTTCCGGTAGCCAACTAAACTACACATACAGGTGCTCATCAGCAATATACATCAGTATATTTGTGTGGTATAGTGTGTTTTAGCGAGTATTTTTCCTGAGTATGAAAAACTTTTTGGACTTAGGAAATAATGGCCATTAACCAAAAAGAAACGTCTGTTTTATCGAGGATTAGTTGAACGCTTCCATGGTAATCAGACTCAGCTGATGATGCAAGTAAGGGTAGCTCTTACGTGCCTGCAGAGTTAAGATAAGCGGCTGCTCCATGCCGCACCCAGGAGGAGGCACCTACTGCTTTCTAAGCTGAGCCATTACCAGTCAAGTTGAGTCATACCCCTGTTAACATCATTTTGCATTTTTGCATGTTAAGCTAAGGCATGAGCTTTAGATCATTTGTGAAGGGAGTTAGGGAATTACCATATAGTGTATTTGACTAAAACAGGCTATTTTTACCTAAAGTAATTAAATAAATAAATCTGGGTTGTATCACAGAGACTCTATGCTATGTAATTTATAATCTTCACCCACGTAAGGCAAAATCTTCTGTCCCATCTTTTGTCTTAACCCAGAGTAAGAACAGCTTCAGTATCATGGCTGCCTTCCTCCATCACTGCCCCTTCCTCAAGTCGGCTCCAAAGCCGGCTTTAAGGAGAACCGGAGCCGCCTTGCTGTCTCTTGCGAATCACTGCCCCCTCATCGCTCGTCAGATCACCGTGAGCGGCCCGGGCTCTCTGGAAGCCAAGCTGAACGTCTCGGCCCACAAACCCCAGGATCAACAGCTTCCCACAGCTGAACAAAGGAGGCTCTTTGCTCAAACTGCTACTCAGGTGGCTGTGTCCGTATCAAAGGGATGCCCTTTTGTCAGCTCCCAGATTGGAATGGTCCGAGCCAGCCCTGAAGTACAGGAGGATGTCCAAGAAAGTGGTAGGAATTAAGTACCTGCAGCGATGCTGCCATCAGAGTAGCAGAATTTGAGCTTTAATAGAAGAAAATCTGACGAATTACAAAAATAGGGGACAAAGTATTTATAAATTTGACACAATCACACTCCTCTCTGACAGGTTTGATGGCTTCTCTGAAAGGTGTAAAGGATTCTGCGTGCCCAACTTCAGCTCAACCCAACACTGTTACCCACCTCCTCAAAGACAACATGGGTATGTTATACAAATAAAAGGGCTTTACCCCTCCAGTCATTTCATTGTAATATTCTGTGGTAAATATTCAGCAATAAAAAGCTGTCTATTGAATGCTGTAGAGTAACTGAAGCCCAGTCAAAACTATTCTTCCCACAGCTGGCCCCAGCTATGACTATGATCAGTTCTTCATGGAGAAGATTGCTGTGAAAAAGAAGGACCACACATACAGAGTCTTCAAGACAGTGAACAGGAGTGCTGAGGTCTTCCCGTTTGCTGAGGATTACTCCATTTCTGGGCGGGAAGGCTCCCAGGTGTCCGTCTGGTGCAGCAACGACTATCTAGGAATGAGTCGGCACCCACGGGTCCTCAGCGCCATCAGGTAACAGGACCCAGCAAATATCATGTCTTTGTAAGCTTGCAAAGGCATGTCTAATTATTTTGGGTGTTTTCATGCTATGAAAATGACAAACCATGTAGACACTGTGTTTATAAAATATATGATACTAATAATAAATGTTAAAGGTGCAATGAGGAAGTCAAAATGTGAATGTTGTACTCAAGCAGTCAGGCCTGTATTTGGTAGTCAAGTCATGGGTCTAAGCAAAATTTGCTGACAGGTTTGAAAATTTGTACAAATATGAGAGACTTTTCACTGGCTCAAAATTTTAATCTATGCACTACTTTGGTTTTGGACCACATATCTGCAGATACTTTTTGGATTTGAGTAATTAATTATCCTTGTGCCGATACAAAGCAGTAGACTGGCTTGGGTAATCTTATGTTTAAATTGCATCATTCTTGCAAGAAGTGAAACCAAATAAACTCAAAGGACTCGAGAATTTGACGGAAAAACATAAGCATACTGGGCATAGTGTAGAAGATATGCAATTCACTTCAGTTTAATGTAGTTTTATTTATCTATTGTAAGGTGCGGTTAAAGAGAGAAAACCCCAACAATCAGAAGGCTCCCTTTGAGCAAGCATTTGGCAACAGTGGGAAAGAAAAACTCCCTTTTAACAGGAAGAAACTGCCAGCAGAATCAGACTCCGAGATTTCCATTTGCAATGACTGGTTAATGGTGAGGGGCAGAAGACAGGCTGTAGAAGAGAGACAGAGATTAATAATAACTAATGACTGAATGCAAAGTGGTGTGTAAACACACAGAGAGTGGAAAGAGGTGAGTGAAGAAGAAACACTCAGGGTCACCTGATCCCGCGGACTATAAACTTTATCAAAAAGGAACATTTCAACCCTACTCTTAAAAACAGAGAGTGTGTCTGTCTCGCAAGTCGAAACAGGGAGCTGGTTTCATTGTTTTGTATCTGGGCTTGATGTTGTATCTTTTTGTTGTGGATGTCCACAGAGACGCTCTGGACAAGCATGGTGCAGGAGCTGGTGGGACGAGGAACATTTCAGGCACCAGCAACTTCCATGTGTCTCTGGAGAAGGAGCTTGCTGAGCTACACCAGAAAGATGCAGCGTTGGTCTTCTCCTCCTGCTTTGTGGCAAATGACTCCACCCTCTTCACTCTGGCTAAGATGCTGCCAGGTAAATAATTACCTGAACATTAAAATCAATGTTAACTATTTATTAGTTATTTAGCAGTTAGCAGTTGTTTTTTATTTGTTTAATGATCTATTCACTGTTTTGTACAGGGTGCGAGATCTACTCCGACGCTGGGAACCACGCATCCATGATTCAGGGCATCAGGAACAGCGGAGCCAAGCGTTTCATTTTCCGCCACAATGACAGTCGACACCTGGAGGAACTGCTCCAACGCTCAGACCCCACGACACCAAAAATAGTGGCATTTGAGACTGTGCACTCAATGGACGGTGAGAACCACAAAGTCAAAAGTTTGAAAAAGCACTTTTGGATACGAGACTCTTATTTTTCCATTATCTCTTTCTCTCAAGCTGCTTCAGGGGGTCATCAGCTGGAATTATAATACCTTGAAGGAGTTCCCACATATGCTAAGCAGATGTTGGGTGCACCTCATTTAAAAAAGTTCAACAATTATCACCAGTATAAGTTTAGAAATTATATTTGATAAAGAGTAAACCAGAGGAGGAGTATTGTATTGTTCTCAGCTCAGTTTCTTCAGCATATTACACCAGTGACAGCTCCATAAAGCACGAGCTGATCATACTTTTAAAAGCAAAAACCGATAATAATCAGGTTTTTTTTATTGTTTTATGTGTTCTTTTATGTTTTAAATATACAGTATGTATGACAAATTTTGCTTCTAAAATCTGTGAGAATAACTCGCCACATACTTCTCAATCACACATTCTGGATGCGGTGGTTGACAAATTAAAGGAAAAACACCCATCCTTTGACCCTCTACAGTTGAGGGATCTGGTGTCTCTTTTTCGTAAAGTTGCTGTGAGTGATTAATTATTCTTTGCTTAAACATTTTTCTCCAAAAGGGAGTGACCTCTTTCTCAATGAAAACTCCCCCGTCTACAGTGCACTAGTCACTGAATGGTTTTATGACTCCGAAGATTACATAAGTCATGAACCACGGCCTTGAGATTCACCAGTTTTCAACCAAATTTAGCATCTTTGGGAAATTTTGGGCTGACATGTTCTCCACCTCCATCATGAAAACACCAGATCAAGGATTAGCTATTGGAAAAGTTGTGCTTTTTCCTTCAGCTTTTTTCCTTCAGCGTCACCTGTTTTAGATCTTAAATACTTGCTACTCTTATACCCTGTTGTTCACCTGAACACCGTTCTAATTTTTCAGGTGCCATATGTCCTCTGGAAGAGCTGTGCGATGTAGCCCATCGTTACGGAGCGCTGACATTCGTTGATGAGGTTCATGCCGTGGGCCTGTACGGAGCCCACGGAGCTGGAGTGGGCGAGAGAGACAACATTATGCACAAGATTGACATTGTTTCTGGGACCTTAGGTGAGTTATCCACTTCTCTCACACCAGCAGTTTTGCCCTTTCATCTTGAGCGTAAGCGGGACAAGGTAAACAGCTTCAAACTGTCACAGACTCTGCTACTGGCCCAACTCCCATTTACAGCCTCTGCTGCAGTAACTGTCACTGTCGCATTGCCAACAAAAGAGCAATAACTTTTAACAGGCATGATACTGCTCCCCTGTTGGTTAAATAAGGTCAGGAGAGAAGTGAGCTCTCATCACAGGAAGCAGAGGTTTTATCAGCTGAGCGTCAGTTCTACTCCCTCTCTGGCTGTTCTGATAAAACTGTCCACAGGCAGGCTCCCAGATTACAACATCAGACTTTTTAAAAGTCTGGTTACAACAGTTCACATGACAGTAAATGAAGAAAAAAAATAATGATGAAACTGATACAAACTGATACGGGAGTGTTTTAGCTGGTGTATTAGAAATATAAAAATTCACTTGATTCAGACTTAATACATTTCGTGTAAATCTTTTCTGCATTCTGCTTTTTTAAAATGTTTATATAATGATGTCACAATAATCATATTTTTAAAATAAAAATGTAAATAACTTAATAAAAATATTATTTATTAACATCCCTGTAATAAATTTACACCTGTGAAATGTATTAATGTAGAAATAACAAAGTTATACAAAATGGCAATGTAAGAAAAAAAAAAGTATGTCACATTTATTTACACTTAATAAATGCTCTCCCCACCACTTTACATAGAATCTGTCATTTGTTACTATTTCAGGTAAAGCCTTTGGCTGTGTGGGAGGCTACATCGCCAGCAGCGCTGCCCTGGTGGACACAGTGCGCTCCTACGCAGCCGGCTTCATCTTCACAACGGCCCTTCCCCCGATGGTCCTGGCCGGAGCGCTGGAGTCTGTGCGGGTCTTGAAGAGTGAAGAGGGACAGGCGCTCCGCAGAGCCCACCAGAGGAATGTCAAACACATGAGGCAGCTGCTCATGGATAAAGGCCTACCGGTGGTCAACTGCCCCAGCCACATCATCCCCATTCGGGTAAAAAGATTTAGCACTGCTAAATGGACACTGGATTACAGCCACCGCTATTTCAGTATCACTTGTTAGTTAAACCTGATTTTCCTTATTATATATATATTATAATACTTGTTTATTTTAAAACCTAGAAAGTACAACGTAGCTCAGATGAAGTCGGGAGGGTAACACAGACTTAGTTATAGTCTTTAATCGTGATTAAATTGCACAAATAAGTAAACAATTAAGTAAACTGAGTCTTAAAATTTTATAATAGGCTTCAACAACTGCACACCAGTTTATTTAATTAGTTTCGAATTTTTTATTATTTTTAACAGATTGAAATTTTAATTAGAACTAACCAATTAAGCAGCCCATAATTATCCCAGAGATCTAATCTAGACTCCACAGGCCATCCATCCATGTATGCACTACCTAACTGTGCAGAATAAAAGTTTCTCCTAAATGACACGTGCCATCTTTTATGATTTATTTTCCAGGTGGGTAACGCTGAGCTGAACACCAAGGTGTGTGACATCCTTCTGGAGAGGCACAACATCTACGTACAGGCCATCAACTACCCCACAGTGCCTCGTGGTGAGGAGCTGCTGAGGCTGGCTCCATCTCCTCATCACAACCCCAAAATGATGGAGTACTTTGTGGGTGAGTGTGAGGCCACTTGCTGTAATTAGGTCAGAGGTGTTCTGCTAAATATCTGGCAAAATATGGGGATAATGGCCAGTGCAAATGCTTTCCCACAAGACATTGTGGCTCTCTTGACATTGACCTGCTCCCCAAAATGACCGTGCTCTGTGGGGAGCTTAAAAAATGGCACGTGCTAGAATAATCAGACCAGAACTTTTAAACATTTAAAATGAAAATAAATATCAACATTTAACTGTTTATTCTTACAAACACTTTTATCATTCACAGGGAAACTGGTGGATGTTTGGCAGGAAGCAGGCCTTCTGCTCAATGGCCCGGCGACCGCTTCCTGCACCTTCTGTGACCGCCCACTTCACTTTGACCTCATGAGTGAGTGGGAGAAGTCCTACTTTGGCAATATGGAACCACAATACATTACTGTGTATGCATAATACCACAGTGAATGTTTCATCTCAGCTACATGAGCAGTATATGCACAAATCTAATGCTATATACACCATACAATGCAAAAAGTCCTAGAGTAGCGGCACAGTGAAAACTACTTGTGTTTTGACGTTATGTTAATTATTCTCCAATGGCAGCAGTGTGAACTAAATTTCAGTATTTATAGTCACATGTACTTCTGCGTGCTAAATTGTGTTTGCCACCATGGATATGATTAAAGATTTGCCTTCATTTGAAAAGCATAAAACCTGCACACTTGGCACTTTCTTAAATCACTTATCTAGGTGTGACAGCATTGAACGCTGAATGATTTTGCTTATACATTATGATAGCATAGTTATTGTTTTTTGTGATTATCACATTAATTACATTGCTAATGTTTTATGTCATAAGTGTTTGTGGTATTAAATATTAATTCACTTACTCCTCTTATAATAAATATTTTTGCTTTGATGTAATCATAAAGACACTGATGTTAATCCTGTAAGTTTAAACTGAACTTTGAGGGAATAATATGAACAGTAGCAATGTGTGCTCTGGAAGCACCAAACATCCCATGAAATTTAGGAAGCTGAGCATAACAAAATGATTGGGATTAGGTTTTTCTTTTCTTTGTTTTTAATTTTGAGGTAGGACATTGACCTGATTGGAGCTTTTGCAGTAACTCTTTGCATTTATAAGCTCCACTGGAGATTCTGTGTCCAGTTCACAGTCAACGCTAGTTCACGTTGCAAGGATTGGCCACTTCTCGTTTGACTTTTGCCCTCAGTCTGCGGAGCTCTGTGTTCTCACCATCCAAAAGGAGGCCACATTCAATCAAGGTCCAAGCCTTACTGAGATGTTGCTCCCCATAATGCTGCAGCGCCCCCCGCAGGAAGCACTCAGCCAGAGGCAGTCTTCCTAGCCCAGCCTCCACACACTGGATGGCCTGTTCTCTGTCGAGCTCCAGGGCCCGGATAAAGTCCTCCAGAGCTGGCCCTTCTCTGGAGCAGAGCACCAGGCTGCAACCTCGCAAGCACAAATCCTCCACCTGGACTTGAGGGTGGTCTGAACAGCTGTAGTCAGGTCCATCGTGTTTCTGGATAACTCTGTCCAGATCAGATATAGCCCGCTCATGTAAGCCCAGCTGTGCCAGGCATACAGCCCGCTGGCGAAGATACTCCATTCTCTGACTGCCCCCTGATTGTACTGCCACAGTCAGGAGGGTAAGCGCCTGCTTCCACTGGCCACATGATGACACACTGTTGGCCTCCTGAGCTGCTTCCTGTCTCAGTGTACAGTTAACATGTAGTTTAGAGTAGATATGTATCAGATTCACATTATTGACTTTGCCATCTAATTTAGGCATCTAAGATAGTCATTGTGAGATGGTGGACCCGCCACATGTTTGTACTGTATTTTACCATAAATGAAAATACATACATAGAATATATACATACAACTATAACACCCATTGGTTCAAAAGAGAGAAATGATATGGGGATTGTTTTTGTAATATCATGGAAATATCCTGACATAAACGTTATTTTTTGATGAAAAATAACGCTGACAAAGCCAGAACAAACAACTTTGTCAGAACTGCTCATCTGGTACTAAATCTGGGTTTCCTGTACACTTACCTGTGCCATGCATTTTCGCTGATTAAATGGGATGAGAGCCAGCAAGAAGTCAAAATAGGATGAATCCTTCTCAGCCAGTTTGCTGAGCCTGCGAGCTGCGCTGCAGTACTTCTTCTGCCAGGCATCCACCACACCCACCCGAGCCTGGGCCACTGCATCTCTTGGCTCCTGGCCAAATATCTGGCACAGATGAGCGCCTGCTGACTTAACCTCACCTGGAGCAGATGGACCATAACAGAAGTATGGATTACTGAAAACAGGGGATGACAGGTGCAATGGTGCTTTTTGTCAAATTGGAAACGTCACACAGCCTAAGCCATAAGCTGCTAGGCAGATGATTTCCAATCCTAGCAAGGATCCTGCTCAGAAAATTTCCCCCACAATCTCACCTTTTGCCAAGAGGATGTCCACATAGAGCAGATGCCATCTGGGGTTTCTACAGTCAGCCCTCATCAAAGCTCCACCAATTATGAAAGCCTCTCTAAGCTGCTCTTCATGGCAGGGAACACCATGAGTGGCCACAATGTCTGACAGATTGGTACGGCAGAACTGATGCAGCCAATCACAGACCAGCTTCTGTGCCCTGTCCTTGAGTGAAAGAATGTCTTTGGTCACTATGTCAGCATTTATCTGAAGTGCTGCCAGGATATCATGAGTGCATTCCTAGAGGGAGAACAGAGTTCGAATGTTATACTTTATTTCAACATGCAGTACAACATGCATATCATACTTTTCATAATTTTTCTAGACCATGTTAATCAGTGTTAGCATAAGACTGGTATATTTATAAAGATCACAATTCTGTGGCACCACTTTTTCAAACAGATTTCACCAGAAAGCCACAAGGTGTCGCTTTATGTTTAGGGGAAAACTCAAATTAGGTTAAAGGGTCAATGATTCGAAGAGAGAAAGTAGCCTTGGAAACCTTGCCATTAATGTTTATTCTTAATTCAACATTAGGGTCCCTGTGGGGCATTTCACCAAAAGTGATTTTATTATCACAATATAATAAAACTGAAGCAATTTCTCTAAACACAGACTGATAAATTAACACTTTAATATCAAGGAGGCAAGGTGTAAGAGCAATATGATATATGCTCTCCAGGCTACACCAAAGGGCTATAAACTAGCTACCACTGTTACATTTAGTCAGGTCCTGGGTTCATTTTCTGCAATTACTGAAAATAAATACTGAAACTGTCTTTTACAATATTTATTCCACTTGTATTCTGTGAACCAGGAGAGTTTCTCAGGTCCACCAGAAGAAAAAAAACATATGTGGTGAGGCTTCATCCCATTATATAACTGTATGTTTTAAAGCTATGATTGTTGTTTAAATTATTTGAATGCTTAAATTCCTGTTATCAGGAAAGCCCAGAGGAGAACATTTTATTTAATAATTGTACATTAATTTAGTTTGATTTAATATGATACCAAGCACAGTAAGGAATCTCAGGTTGTTTTACTCTTCAGCTGTTTCACAAGCAACATATCAGTCAAGCACTTAGCTGTAATCACCTGAACAAAAAAGGGCAATAGTATCGAGTTTCACTGATAGATAAGACTAGAGGAAAAAAAAACCTTTTGTTGATTCAGCATGAGATATGTGAAACCTCTTCCACAGAGGGCATGCACGTGTTTCGGATGCTCCTTCAGAATGGCACTGAAGTCAAATATGGCTGTTCTTCGCTGACCCAGCAAAGCGTAGCACCTCGCTCTTTCTAGTAGTGATTCAGCTGCCTCGCCACCTGAGAAAACCAATGAATTGACTGTTTTTATAGTATGTGTAATCTCATTTTAGTGTCAGTTTCAATATTTGTATAAAATAAATCATAGATTCAAATACACACAGTAGAAGTGCTTTATATAGGCTGGTTTCAGGTCCTATGTTTAACCACAAAAGATGTGTGGTTAAATAATGCATAGCTAATCTACCTACGGATGAGGACACAGTGCTCAATTCATTCATTTCTCCCAATGATATTTAAAATTTCAGTTAAAATTATTTCTATTTGGACACAATAACAGAATTATTTCAGAAACAAAACGATAATTACCAGAGTCAATATAATTAGCACCCTTCAAAACTCAAAGCACAAACCACTGATGTGAAATAATGTACTTTAACATTGCAATTCTCAAGGCTTGTAAAAATGGCACACAGTATAAAAACTTCAGCAAGGCTTTGAGCTGTAACTTCAGAAACCATCATGCCAAAAACACAAAAATCAGTTTAGCTTGAGAAAAAAATAAATCTTGACGCTCATAAAGCAGGAGATGGAGTGGACTGGAGTGAGAAGTATCATTAAGAAATTTGAAGAGAGCCACACAATACAGAACGAGCCTGGTAGAGGTAGGAAGCAAATGATTTCAACAACTCTGGAAAGAAAACTACTGAGAGAGATATGTAAAGACACTCGTGAATGACTTAGCCAAGTTGGGAAATGTAGTCTCAAAAAAGACACTCACTGCAGCCCTGCACAGGAATAGACTGCAAGAAAAACTCCACCACTGCACAAGAGACACTTTCAAATAAGACTGTAGTATACTAAAGACACCCTGCAGAAAGAATATGCCGCCTGTAAACTAGAGCTCTTTGGCCAAAGAGACGCTGCTGTATAACCCAACGAACACTGTACCCACAGAAAAACACAGCGGTGGGAGTAATATGCTGTGGGGATGCTTCAGTGCGGCTTGAAATAGGAATCTCGTCACAGTGGAAGGAATCACAAACTAAGATGGATTTGTGAAGATTTTAAAAGAACACCTCAACCAATCAGCAGCAAAACTGGGTCTGGGTCATCACTTTGTCTGACATGATAACGACCCAAAATATATGGAGCTCCAGGTGAAGAACTAATTCCAGGAGACCAAAGTGAATGTTATTGACTGACTTGTAAAAAGCCTTGATTTGAGACTTGTTGAAAACTATAATATACGACTACACACTACACAAAAAGGATGCACAACTGACTGTTAGCATCATGGAGGCTAATAATTTGACTCTGGCAGTTATTGTGAATAATTTAGTTTCTGTGTCCAAAGTAAAATCATCTAATCATCCAAAATAAAAATAGGATGTTTGGAAAAGCTGTGTCAAAAAGTTGTCCCTCTGTTTACCAGCACCTGGAAATACTTTTTAAAAAATGAAATTTTCATAGTGGGCGTAATTATTCTATCCTCATCTGTAATTTGTGTTATGTTCTGAAAGACATTTTAAAGTGAAATCTAAAAAAAGCTTGGGTTTTGTGCTAAATTCCACAAATCATTACTCCAATCTGCATGCAACAACCAACAATGTTAATACTATCAATAGTTAGCAACAGATCAGTACCAAATATCAATAACTCATCAAACAGATTCTATTCACCAGAGGCCATAATAGCAATGGAGAGATATGCCACAGCCTCTCTGACAGCGCTCTCCTCGCTTGTTCGGTCCAAAATGCGTTTTGCAGCTGAGTGGGAGTGTCCCTGCAGCAGTGCTCTGTCTTTCTGTTGTGCCACTGCCAACAGGGGGCGCAAGCAGCTGGTATCACCACACAAGATGAGCTTTTTCAGCAGCTACAGGAAAAATTGACAGACATGAAGAGTAAATCAGGACCATTCAGTGGTTAAAATCATTGTTAACATTTTTTTAAACTCAAAGCTACACTTTTCAAAACAAAGCTGTAGCTACCACACACTCAAGTCAGACATTTGGATGCTTATCAGGAAATTTTAGAAGTGAATTGATCGCTGAAGATTTTTTCACATTTGAGCCCTCATAGCTCCTTATATCATGAATGTAATTACTTTAAAGGTGCATCCAGAAATTATTCAAAGGAAATTAGTTAAAAGAACAAAGGCGTTTCCCCAAAACTACTAATAATGAATTACACTCTGCTTTCACTCAGCTTCCTGCTTTATTTATATATGTTTTACAAAATAAGCAACTGTGAAATTAGGTTTCCTAAACAGGAAACAAAAAATCCTGAATCCATTTGAACATGAAAAATTGGTACCTCAAACTTATATACCTGATTGGTGTCATAAAGAAAGCCTCTGTGCAGCTGCAGCAAAGCAAGGCGAGCCAAGATAGGTGCCCGAGGATTGGTGGGCCCGATGGACAGCAGCAATCGGTAAGCCTCCTCCACCCGACCAAGCTGATACAAGGCATCTGCTGCCAAGATCTGAGGCCCATCGGCACTGGGCTGGAGCTCCATCAGCAACAGAGCAAGGGAATGGACACCAGCAGGAGTCCTAACGTACAAAGCAGAAAAAAAACACAACGGGACAACAATCACACTCAGAAAACACACAACAGAGACCATACCAAAACAATAAAGTAGACTTTTCCTGCTGTGACACGCCAAAATATTTTCTCTGAGAAAGCATTGCTCAGTAAACCATATCTAAAACAAACATACCTTGATCTGTGGTTGTCCCTCTTTGATAGGGTCTGCATATGTTCCTCCTTTTGGTGCTGTTGGGAGTCTTGACCAGAACTGGACTTGGGTTTGTGATCTCTAGACCCTTCAAGCATGAATCGTCCCTGCTCCAGCAGAACAGTAAACAGTAGGCCACGGTAGTTCCAGGGTACCAAACAGCGCACAGCAAATGCTGTTTCCTGAGGATGCAGCCTGCTGGCTGTCACATAGTCTAAAGCAGTCAGGTAGTTTAAGCCGCCCATCATTCGCAGGAGGCCCCTGCCACAAAGTGCTCGCACACAGCTGGATGGGTGGGGGGCATTGTGTTCAATCACAGCCTGAAAGTCTTCTAATGCACCCTTCTGGTCATCAGAGAGCAATCGTGCATATCCACGAAGGACGTGGACCGTGTTTTGATAGCTCTGCTGACCTTGTGCGGCAGCTAGCTGGCTGCAGATAGAGAGGGCCTCTTTGTGCTCTCCTCTGAGGAGAAGACAATCAGCCAGTCGGACCCGCAACTCTCTGTCTCCCCCACCAGGTTCTAAATGGCACAGGGTCCGTAACTGAGTGATAACAGGGTCCAGAACTTCAACTCCTTCAGTAGATCGCAGATCTGCACGGACAAGGACCTGCTCTCTGTAATCTGACAGGCCTCTCTCCGCCTGCTGACGGAGATGGTTGCAAGCTGCCACCCCAGTTCCCTGATCTGTGAACAGCTTTTGGAAGTAATTTCGGGCAGTGGCTGGATGAGTCTCAAATGCTTTCCCCAAATCTGTGCACTCCTCTGCAATCTTTCCACCTGCTGAAAAGCAAGCAGCTGCTCGGCTTGTCAAGAGTCTGGCTGTCCTCTCAGGAGTTTCTTGGAGTAATTTTTCTATAGTACTCTCTGATATTTTCTGGCCATGAGCATGCTGCAAGAGGGAAGAGTATGCCTCTGCACTGTCCATAAACCTGCCCGTCAAAAACAAATATGCTGCATTGAGTTCCTGTACTTCTTTGTTACTAGGTGAAATAGACAGCAAAAACTCAATAACAGTAGCAGAAGTTTCTTCTTCCAGCTTGTCATTGTCCTTTGTTCCCACTCTCCACTTGCTGTCAACTACCAGAGTGGGATGTATGAGCATGATTTGTTCTGCAAAGGCCCTCACTATTTTGGGTAAGTGTCCCGCTTGTCTGCTCTTCACCAGTGTGACAGTTTCAGACTTGCTATTCCGGTAAGCTTTGAGGTAAATCTTTAGTCCCTTTAACCTGTGAGATTCTGATAACAAGCAGGCGAGGGCTCGTGTTATCTCTAACAAAACATGAGTTGAACCCTCTGGAGGAAGGTTCCGCTTCCCTTCAAGCATAGCTGTGCAACGAGCAAAAATCTCCTCACAGGCATGCGTGCCACTCTGAAGAAGAGACTCCATTTTGTAAATGGTGGCTAACAGATTGTTGGGACTGAGTGTGGAGAGGAAAACAGCAGCAAGACCTTTATTAAGACCCTCTGCAGGCTGAATTTTCACATGACTGTCAAGCCAGCCCTCTAGAGTAGCGATCACCAAATCCAGACCGGACTTATCCAGTTTTCTCATGTGGGACACCGCAGAGGTGGCGTGAGTCCTGAAGGCAGACATGTACAAGGAGGTGGCTCTCTCCAGCTCACCACTCCGAAGGAAGTTGTCTCCTTCCTTACATAGCTCTGAAATATTGACTCCAGGTCGAACCAAAGCAGTCATGATTGTTCAAAAGTAAGATGTTGTTATACTGAGTTATACTGATTACTCAGTATGGAACATTTATGACATAGTTTTCAACTAATAGCTCTTTGAGAATCACAATTGTTGGTGCAAAAATACAATTGTTTTATTTTTGGTATTTTTAAAAAATATATTTAACTAAAAAAAAAAAACATTATGTTTTATGACAGGCTGCTAGTAAAAAAGATAAAATTGCAAATTTTCAAAAAAAAAAATTGCTAATTTTTCTGTTATGTGTAGACACAACACTAGTTCATCCCTTGGGTTAGAAGACTTTTTATGCTTTTTTATTGCATTGTTAAATTGTTCAAAATAACCAAAACAAACAAAAAATTATTTATCTGAAAATGATCAGGTACAAAAACTGGAGTGAAAAGGTGTGAAAAAGTAGCCAACATCCAAAAAGAAAAAAACTTTGAAAGACCTACAGAAAGCCTGGAGAACTATTCCTCAGTAACACTGTAAAAATGAAAAAAGAAAAAGAAAAAAAAAGTATTGTATGAAGGTAAGTATGTTGCTTAAATTTGTTACTTGGATGCCAAATTTAAAGACATAAGGGGTGGCTTGAAACTTTTGCACAGTGTTTTCTATTATTTATAACTATGTATTTGTATTGTTCTGACTTGATATTAGTTTGATGAAATTTTACACACACACAAAATAAGATTATCATTGACAAAAGAAGAAAGACTTTATCTACTGCAAAGGGAACTGGTAAAATAAAATTGACTTGACTGGATTTGTACCAGTGGCTTTTATTGAGCCATTGTTAACCTACCTGTTACTGCGGCTTTTTTGACAACAACAGTAGACTGAATCCCTCAAGACTTAAAAATGTCTTTAAAATTCTATTTCACGGGTAGCGTCAACTTATTGTCTTGAATTAGACGTCCCGACAAAAGAAAACTGTCCTCCATGTTTGTAATTCAATAGCTATCCGGGTCAACGCTCACAAAACAGAAGCTGCAGCGGAATTTTTTCAAGTGTGTAACAGGTGGCACTGAGACAGCATAAAATATATATATAATAATAATAAAAAACACACACACATACACAAACCACAAAAACCTTTTTGTCTCGGCAAACTCCTCCAGGCTGTGTCGCGTCTCTTCTCGGGACGGGACGGTTTACGTCGCCAGCTGTTGTTTTTGAGAATCCGGGTCCGGTTGCCAATAGAAACCACTAACCCTCGTGCTTACTTGCAAACCACAGAAAACGTAGGAAGCCTGCAGCTTCCTTATTGGCGACACTGCGTAAAATTGTTGATAAAAATCTGCTCCTTCACGCTAACTCGGCGTTAGCGCTTAAAGATATGCTGCTGGGAGCACGAAAAGTGCGAAAGGGGGAAATATATGTCATTTGGAAATACCTCCAAAGGGCCGTTCATTTTCCTACAGACATTTTAAGAGATTTAAAAAAATGCTAAATCCGTCTTTAGTTAGCCTCTAAACTGTGCTGTAGCTGGTGCTCCCGGTGGTTAACTGTCTTTATTCGGTTCATTTATAGCACACGAAATGATTAAAAGAAAAGAAGAAATCATATGACAAATCGAAAAGGTGTAGGTTGAAGCTACAGCGTATATAACACCTACCCATGATAAAAAAAAAAAAAAAGGTCAAGACATAAGGAAAATTAAATTAACTTCATCTTTAACCTCTTATTTAAAAAAAATTAAATTAAATTAAAGCCATCCCATGCCAAAAAGTGATTTTCTGTGCTTATATTGATAAATATAAAGTGATAAAAAAAAAGGCAGTAGTCAAGAGGATTTACAAAGCCTTTATATATATAAAATAAAGAAATGACCTGTTTTGCAAAGATCTTTATGACTGCTTTATTGTGCCTACTCTGTGTTCAACATTATCATCAGTCCAAACGTTTTTTTTTGGACACTTAAAATATCTGTATAGAAAGCTGTGTTCAACTTCTTGCAGTTTCTACTGCCCAATTGGCCAAGTTTGATTTGAAAAACACATTTTTAACTTCACTAAATCTTTCCACCTTGTTAAATAAGTATAAAACCTTTACCTTGTAAAAGAAGTGTTGCTTACTCTGCATAGCTTGTTATATGACGTGATATCATTTGCGAGATATAGGTGACAGTAAAGGCCAACAAGTCATTTAGAGCAGTTTCAGTTCTGGTAATCTTTCATTTATTTATTTATTTATTTATTGAGAAATACTGGAAATCCCTTTTTTGGCAGGTGACACTGGTGTGGTTAAAAACATGGCAAACACATGCTGATGTGCAGCCTGACAGCATATCTACATGACAGCAGAAGAATAATGCTATAAATTTTGAAGCTGTCGTGCTGCATGTAAACACATAAAGTGAATGTCGTCCTGTAAGGGATCTGTTATTTTTCCATCCAGTAACTATGAACAATATAAGGCAGCTGTTCTTTGTGCTTTTAGCCCAAATTTGCAATTCATGAGATGGGTGTAATCCAACTCAAGAATAAAAGCTCTTCAAGTACTGTGCTCCTATTTTCTTTGTAGGTGGGGTGTGTGTGCGCTTACAAATGCACACCAGCTGCTGCGGTTCAAACATACAGTCCATACTCCCACCTTGTGGCCAAACATTTTATTCATGACATATACATATACAGGTGACATTTTGACTTGGGGTTTTACAGTAGCACATTATCATAACAGTGTACCACTAAAGACCACAATGAGATGAAAAACATCAAGATTTTCACTTTCAGTTTATTCTGCACCACACAAATATTCATACAAATGGATCATAAATAAAAAAATAATAATACTTTAACCTGTAAAACATATACAAATATTTATATCTCAGGGACAGTGACCTACATTCCCATTAAAACTTTCTTAAATAAACATCTTAAACGGGAAAATCCAAGACCTTTACTGTCAATGAAGTATAATGACACACACACATACACACACAAAAAAAACCTCTCAAAGTGAGATACCCAAACACCACAAGTGAGAACCATCCGTTCAAATGGAATATGTGTGGTGAGGAAAAACCCAGCATGCTGAACATTGACACCATTTAGTTGCAGGAAACTGAAAAACTGACGTCCTTTGGGGATTTCAGTTTTCTTCCTTTGCGAGGGTGCACAATAACAATCAGTGGCTGAGTTGTTATACCGAACGAGGGAGACGTCTGCAGCTGTGCTGCACAAACATCCCAGATATGCACGGAGTGATCACGCACACGCACAGTTTAAAGATTCAAACTGAAAAAGTCTGTCCTTTGACAAGTCAAAAGGGAAAAAAAAGAGAGAAATCTCAAGCACAGACTCGTGGAGGTAAAACAATCACGTACACTACACTAAGGAAGTGCAACTTCCTTGCTTACCCTTTAAGCACATACACCTCCCAGTTATGCATGTACATTGCAGTACTGCTGTAAAACCGCAGCCTCCATTGTTGGCATTTAAGAGGCACCACACAAAAAACTGGAGGTTACATTGTTCTAAACTACTTTTTGGCAGCAGCCATTAGTTAAGGGAAGGGGACTTCCCTTAATATTTTTTTATTTATTTACTGTCTCCACCTACTGTAGGCTACAAGAATATTACGAGTGTGTTAAGAGGTGTTATGTGGTTCCTAAAAATGCTAACGATGCTCTTGAGGAAGTAACCTGATGTTCGAAACTGCATTTTGCACTGCTACAAATCCATTATTTCATATGTTTACATTCAACATTTTAGGTTTCTGTCTTAACATGAAATAAGGGTCCACTTTTTTTTTCATTCCAGCTTATCAGATGTTTTTATTTGGCTTTAATCTACGTCTGCATTACTCAGTACGGGATATTTACGACATTGTTCCAGGTTTCTAGGGTTGTACTATATGGCTACAGATCACAATGTCCTTTCCAGCAAGTGTCTAGTCTTTCACACCAGCGTCCATGGCTGAATAATTTATGTTTCCAGTCGTGTTATAGATAGCATTACACTTGTGCCGCCAGGTACAGCCTCAGTTGTCCCGCACTGCTCCATTCAAATGGCTGTGAGCGCCTGTCTGTGGTCAGGCGTCCACTGCAGCTCTTCCAGGCTTTCCTGGAGCAGCTGTGCACAGCCGGTTAATTCCATGTAGTGTAAGGCTGAGAAAATATCACTGAGTTGGGAGGAAGAGTGCTGGCTCCACAGCCTCAGCATCTGGTACTGCTTCTCCATGGAGCCGAGACTGAAACCAGTCTCCATCTCGACTCGCACCATCTGCTGGTCAGTCACCTTAAGCAGACGCAAGAACTCCTTCCACCTATGCAAGGGCACCTCCTTGATGATTGCGTAGAGGACGATGGCCGGCCAGCGATCTGCGTGGTGATTTTGTCTGGCAACTGGAAGGAGAGAATAATTAACAGTCAGAGGACACAGGGCACTCAGCTGCTTGTTTTGCCTCAAACAATTTTGCTGCTTCTAAGAGCTTCCTGTTTGTGATCACCCTGTTAGGATATCTGTGAGTCACTGACATCATCCATTGCCACGATTAGAGAAACTAAAGTGAAATCAAGTGATAAGCAGTCTGAAGCTTTTTAGTTCAAATTAAAGTGGGTTTTTTATGGGTTTTTTTCCTTACACTGGACTCACTGGTAAAAACTTTGGTCATATTTAAGATCAGCAGTGTTACAGTGTGCAGTACTGTGCAAATGTCTTGAGCCATCCATCATATCTTTATATTTTGCAAAGAAAACAGCAAAGAGGTGCAAATATCCACGGAAATGCATTAAATAAGGGCAAAACAGAGTTAATTTGTTCTAATGAGCTTGAAAGTCAAGATTTTGTGTGACCACCTATATTATCTAACACAGCCTGAACTCTCTTAGGTATACTTTATTGCACTTTCTTTAACTAGTCTTTGGGAATAGTTCCCCAGGCTTCTTGAAGCACATTTAAAGCTCTTCTTTGGCTGCTTTTCATTCCGTACTCTGTCACTGCTTCAATAACTTTGATGTTTAGGCTCTAGGAAAGCCGATCCATGACCGATAGCCTTCTACTATGTGTTTTTCTATCCAGTATGCCTTTATTGCAATAACAACGTGTCAAGCTGCGTTGACAACAACTGGAATAAAAAAAATAATTTTTTTTGCTACGTTGTCTCTAATGTGTTAACACAACACTGATTCATTCCTTGAGTGAGGTGTCTTTTTATGCTTGAGTGAGTCATAGGTCAGTGTGAAGTGGCAAAATAAGCAAACCAAAAAAAATCCTCTGAAAATGATCAAGGATCAGAGTGAGAATGAGTGAAAAAGCAGCCAATGTCCAAAGACAGAACTTTGAAAGACCTTCAGAAAGCTTGGAGAACTACTGGTCAAGACTGCTTTAAAAGTCTGACTTCTTGGAAGCAAATATATAAAGAAATTAGGCATAATTCAAGACTTTAACTCATGATTTGTATATACTGACTCTAATATAAAGCTTTTTTTTTAATGATTCAGTGTACACCTTGTAACAGTCACAATTGTGTGGTGTCTCTTTAAGACAATTTAAGTTAATGTTTAGTGATGTCACAAGTATGCGCCACTGCTCTCTGTAGAGTGTGGGAGAAACGTGCTTGCGCATGGAAGTATGGGCTGACATGGACCTCGTATATTTACCTTCCTAATTCAAAGTAATGTTACAGGTTGTAGGAACACTGTGTTTCATGTATTATGAGGCAGCAGCTGTTCAACCGGGCCTTGTAAGGTAGGTGATGAGTGTGTTAATTAAAGGACACCACTGTGGAATTCCCAGTACCAGTGTGTTCGTGAGTTTTTGACTGTCCTGCTGAGTGTTTCTGCCTCCTCCTCTCAACCACTGAATACAACCCACGTTATAACCTCCAACCAGCATTATGGTATACTCTGGAAAACTAATTAATTAAGTAATTACTAATAAGTAATTCAGAAGATATACAGAGAAATATGACCACATTATATCAGCACTGGTCTGCTAAGTAGAAAAGCTTTCTCACTTTGTAATAACAGAACAAGAACAGTCAAGAGGCGTAATGATACAGAATACACAACGCTTAAACTTATGAAGAGGAGAACAGAGCATAATCCTCACCCCAGTTCAAACAGCACAAAACTAAAAACAGGTTTTGATCTTAGCCGTGAATGCCAACAACAGCATGACCTCACTAATGACTGCAGTTGTATTTAAAGCACACCTACAGGCTTGAAAAGCTTACATGAATTTGAATATCAGGAGTTTACCATATGACACAGTTAACAAGCACATGTGTTCACTATCTGATTTGCCATTTGACCTAATGTCACATTGCTGACTGATGCGAAAGAGTAAGAACGCTCTATTTCCTAGTTTCCACCTCCACAGATGTGGTTCTGATAAATACTATGGTGAACAAGAAGAGATGAAAAAGTAAAAACAACAGCACTTATAGATAGTATACCGCGCTTCTATCAGATGGAAGAAACTGCAACAGCAACATATTTTAATTTTACTAATATAATTCAATTAAACAATTTAGCAGCAGCAAAATAGCGCTTCCTTTTAACAACACAAGCAGACAAGCAGGTATTTGAAGGGGTAGCTATTCTCCTTAAAGCTTTAGAAATATTGCTCATCTAATGTTGATGCTGATATTTTTAGTTTTTTAAAGTTTATGGCTTTTTCATTCAGTGTAAAACAACTGAGAAATTTCCCCTGGTTTTATTCATCATACACTATAATTGCGGTGTCATTATGTTTTGAAGGTAATCTGCTTGGATCACACTTAAGCTGAAAGCATTTGCTAAATAGTGAAACAATGAAATTGGGAAAAAAAATGTATGCCAAATGCCACTTTTTCTGGCTATGACCTACTGTCTACCACCTATTTAGGTGCGTCATAAAAACATGTGTCACTGATCATAAATGCTAATAACTTTACTGGAAAACTCAATGCTGAACACTTCCTCTTCTATAACTTTTCTCACAGTTTTCACACCACTTATCTCAAACATTTAGAGCCAAGCCCATCACACCCTCAAGCATTCAATACCTAAGTCTCACTTCGGATGAAGTCCACAGTCATTTAAATGAGGGGAGAAAGTTGAAGGTGTTCTCACAGCGCTACTAACAATAGGTTTCACCTCCTCTCTAAATTAACAAATTTCTTAAGTAATTCAGTGCAGCAGCATGCACCATCTCTACTGCTCACCACAGAAATAAAAAAATCACACTGTGGTGTAGAAGCAAGTTCTTAAGCAACTACATTATTTTACCCAGCTTGTGCTGATCAGCCTGTTTTAAACTCCTAAGTGACCAAAAGATAACTCACCCTTATAGTGTGTACCATATAGAACTCATTTTGACTTGTCCTGAAGGACGTGATGCAATGACCCTAATCTTCTATCCATCTATCTAAATCTATATCAATATATATCTATATATATATCTTTATGTATATAAGGAAAGAGAGAGATATGTTTTTTCCTGCCTACTTAAAGGATATAATATATACAGAAATGAATAAATGTTGAAAGTTGTTTATCCTTTTATGAGTCATATTGTCTCTGAAAATATGGCAAAAGCTTCCTTTACACTTCATGTGTACAAAGATCTATAACACCACTGAGTTTCATTTGGTACGTGGTGTTCTTCTTAGCTGATAATCCCATGATTCTAGTAACATAACTAGTATTTTCTGGAATCGTAGTAGTAGAAGTAGTAGCAGAAGAAATTATTTCCTGCTAAAATGTTGCAGATAAAGTCACATTTTTCAGTTTTATATTGCCAGTTATGTCTTAAACCGTAAATGGTTACATTTAACCTAAAGTGCAATACAATGGAAGCCTGTGCTGAAGGACAGAGAAGGATTTTGTCTGTGAATACTTAATACTGAATGACAGAAAAAGAAATGCAGACTGTTTGATTGTTGGCTGTTCTTGAATTTGAGGTTTTTAATCCTTCTTCACTGAACTCCTATTGAAAGTAAGGAATATTTTAATCACTCCTTACATTGGGAATGTGGAAAATGACTTTTGAGACTAAAATAAAGTTTTCCAAGAATTCTGCAGGGGGTGTTTTTGTTTTGTTTTTTTAATTAGAAATCATCAACACATAATTAACAAAGTCCAGCATTTTGCATGCCGTGCATGTTAGCAAGAGATCAAATACTCAGATAGTCTTACCTATCTGGCCATTGACTGGCACGAGAGGGTTGATGTGGGTTGGATGTTCTGATATAGCTGGACTCTGATTGAGAGTCAACATGGGAGTTTCCTCAGACACTGTAAGCGTCTTGAAAGAACAAACAAGACAGCATAAGTACAGACTTTGAAGTGCATGACAGGGATGACCAAAACTTTCTGCCTTTCTTGTGTGCTAATTATAAGCTAATGAGCTAATTATCTTGATGAACTATGTACAAGAAATTCTTACTGTGCACCTACAGTAAGTGCTCCTGCCTAGATTGCTATCTTTAAAGAAAATGAAGTGCATGAAACTGAGCACAAACCAGCGTGGTCGGGTTACTGCCTTGATGACTGGGTTGTTCTGTTAAAAAGGAAAGGAGATATTATCATTGAGTTTCCTGTCTGTTAGTCAAGACATGTTCAGTCACTAAGGCACATTTTTAAAACAGAAGAAAATATGGATATTATTCTATTTAATGCACAACTGGACTGTACATTTCACATTGTGAGGAGTAACATGAGAAAAATTGTCTTTGGTTGCGAGGTGTCATAGTATCTTAACTTCCCAAAGGTCAAGTAATGTAAAGTGAAGTATTTTAGTTTACTTACTTACTAACTTTGATATTAGCCATATGAAAACTACATGAATGTCTCCAGTCTATATCTATCAAACCGCTAAGTGCCTGTACTGTTTACTCTATGTACTGTACATTAATGTTCTGTGGTAGTTGTAGAAAGCATACTCTGATGAATAAAAGTGATTGTTCAATTCAAAGCACTTGAAAAATAGTAAAAACCCTGCACTGAACAAATTACAATTAGGCAATAGAAAAAAAGGACTGACAAATGTAACAAAGGTAACAGTTAACCTTAAAGGTCAAATTTGTGCCATTAAGTTTTAAAGAAGATGAAGTTACATAAATCTCATATGAAATGCAAACACTTCAAATGTGTACTTAAATACAACGCACAGGTACTTGATTGGATTTATTTACTGCAGATTACCGTTCTGGGAGACTTCAGCCTCTTTCCTCCTTCTCCAGCAAAAACTGTCTTTGTGTTTGAATATCTTCATGGTGCAGATCAGCAGGAACCATGAGAGCAACACAAAGCTAATCACGAGAATCGCGAGAAAAATTCCTGCATTCCCCGCTGTGGACACAAAGACACACTCCACATCAATAAGTTCTGACATAAGGTTATTTTGTCTTTATCCTCCATGTAAATTGGATAACAATCAGAGGCTGCTAAACCTGCTAAAATGTCCATAGCAAGTGTGATACGTCATAAAACTAAACTACAAAACCAAGGGCAGTAAGTTAATGTATCAAATGTGTTGTTAAAATATAAAATGAGCACTAACGGTTACGTGGAATTTCTGTTATGCGAGGATTTGATGATTCCGTGAAAGCCTTGGATGTTGAAACTAGAGCTTTCTTTGGATCGGGAGTTGAAGTTGAGGCTGGTGTAACAGTTGTAGGCATCAATCCTGTCGTACAATTAAAAAAAAGAAGCAAGTTTGGAATTACTTTTCAGCATTAGTGGGTTATATAATGTGATGTAATCTTCTGGTATACAAGGATAGACAACACAATGCGTTTGCATTAACATACAATTTTAAACTTTATTATTTATTATTCTTGGTGCTGGTGCATTTAGTAATCTGGCTCTGAGAGCCTCGGTCGAGCTTTTTTAAGTATTTGCAGATCAAATCTGCAGTACGGTCAGGAGGAATTTTTGCCCTTCTTTAAAATAGAGCTACTTTATCTCAGCAATAATCTTGGGATGTGTGGCCCAAAAAGCTTGAAAAGCAAACCCACAGTATCACATCTTGTTTTCAAATCTCCTTTTCCTAAAGATCTACTTGAATGCTTAGGGCTCATTGTTTTTGATGGCTCTCCTAACCTTCAGAAAAAGTCAATCAGACAAAATGACATACATAATTAAAGATTCACTTACTTTTGTTTGGCACTGTGGTTGGAGACACAGCTGGAGTTGTAGATGGATTTGTCGAAGCTATAGTACTCTTTTGCCTATAACTGGAAAAAAAAAACAGTATAGAAATCATCTGACAACACATATTTATCCTGACATTAAAAGCTAATGAAGCACCAACACAAACAGTTATTTCTCCTGTTGTGTGTAAAAATGCATTCCAACATTAATCTGAGGTCCAGATTCAGACTGCATAATTCAAATGAATATATCTGCAAAAAGTCAGTCTGTTAGTTTAAGTTCTCCTCTGTGTGCTTGCTTGCAGTGACTTATAGAGAGACTAAAAGAAACTAATCAAAGATTTTTCTATTGAAGGTTGACGTTTTCTAGCAGCATTGGAAAAACATTCAAACATTTTGCATCTAGGATGATCAGACCCCAGTTTGAGGAAAGCAATAATATTTGTGTGTGACTCCATGGGCACATGTTAGCAATGTTTTGAGGTAGTCAGAAATTTTCATTACCAATAACAGGTTACCAGATTTTAGTTTATGTAGAGGCCAAATTAATGACATTTAAAAGTAACTTTTCCAACTCTTTTTCTAAGTAACTGTAAGGATAAAGGGAAGGCAAAGCTATGTTCTTATCATATAGTCCTTATATGATCCCATATTTCTCTTTAAGTTATTTCAGCTGATGTTCTGTCTGGTTGCATTTCAGTAGGGATGAACATTGATTTTTGAGTGTGGTTTTTTTAGGCTGACAATGCTATCATATTGTTTGCCAATTATGTGTCATTTCATGCTATATTTTTCCTAGTGCGAACCTGAAGCATAATTATATCCAAAGAGGCAAAAACGCAAAGTGAAATGAACTTCCCTTTATTTTCTTTGTGGTTGTTTCAGTCTTTTCCACTAAAAGTTGGATGCCTTATGACTTTTTGGTGTTGTCTTTCCCTGATGGGAGTAGCATTAGACATTGAAAAATATTAAAAAGCCTTTCCTCCGTTCTTCACACAAGCTGAGTAAAAGCCAGACTTTGAAAGTGCAAGTGCAAATCCTTTGCACTTGCACTTTCACTCAGTGCAAATGCAAATCCTGCAGAGTCAATCGATATGTGGGACATCGGGGACCAAGGACAGTCCCACATAATAAGAAACATCTTGTGACTCAATTTGTATCATTAAAAAAAGACATTATGGTAGATGTCCAGGGGATCTGTCTATTCTTTAATACAAATGTGTAAAACTGGAGAACAGTGCTTGAAAAGCAACCCTAACCTGCCTGTTATCAGGACTTTTGTCATCTGCAGGCATGTTATTTAGCACAGGTAGTCAAGGCCTCAAACCACAGGAAATATGGGAGGGGGAGAGAAATTTGTAACCATGTTTCCTCCATTCTAACAAAAAGCCAACACGTCCCCTGCTGAAATCAGGCCATGTTTAACTCAACCACAAACATATTGTAGATCACATTTTAGTTAGCACTGACAAATAGCTGCCATTTATCTTGAGTAAGTTAGTTGCCCTCTAAACGTCACCAGAAGTTGATACACATTAAATGCACAAACATCACTGAACAAACACTGCAATCTTGGTGTATACCTGTAGACTGTATTCACATACAATACAGCGTAAGCTATCACCACAGTAAGTATATGTATTTTATATCATTGGCGCTTTCATTTGCAGTTCTGCGTGTTCTTGTCAGTCTGTCACAAACAAAATTTAAGCACACTGTCTGTGTTTTTTTGTTTATTTTCTGTTACATTGTAAAGTCTTCTACCTCTGGGGGCGTAGGCACTTCGTGTTGTAGTCAGCATTCTCTGAAAGGAACATAAGAGTGACTGTGAATGTATGTAATTAAAGTGAGATTGTAATTATATTAGAAAATGAATCAGTTTGGCTGCAGTGAATATCAATCTAATGCTTTAAAATCCTTTGAGGTTACTTACGTGGGCAGTTCGGGCAGGAACATTTTGAACATTGCCGTGGATTAGATCCTGAATTGTAGTATCCCTCTTTGCAGCCACACACTGTGCTCCTGTTAAAGGTGCAGCGCTCTATTACCACCTCATCATCTGGGGGAAAAGCAAAATACAGTGTTTCCATCTCAGTCCAAATAACTGAAAAACGCAATTCCCATAAGGCCATGTTGTTTTCTACTGTCACATTCTTTTCGTCAGTTAGCACATAAAATGATTTTTCCAAGTTCCGCTTCAATATTTTATGTGAGACTCAGTTGAAATGTAAACAGAAGGAATCAATATGTTAACGGAGAGCTCAAACTGGTACGCACACAAATTCACGTGTTGTTGTTACAGTGCAAGTCTCCATGCAAAGTGAATACTCAAACTGGCACTGATGTTATTAGTGAAATACAGTTACTATTATATATAGATTTCACACATTAAAGATTTATTTCATTCCACTGCATCAAACTGGTTTAACAGAAATATGAGATCATTATAGTGCGCTCATCATTAAAAGAGATCTTAGATGCAGCGAAGAATAGCATTGTCTTTAATATGACCAAATAAACAGAAAATACCAGTCTACTGTTTTATTTTAGTCCATGTTTCTCTCTGTGGTTTTCCAGTGAAGGTGCCATCCTCACATGTTTTATATATTGAAATAACCAGAAAATATCCATCTGTTTTATTCCAGTCCAATTTGTACTTGAACACCCCTTAAACTTTATCACATGAGCTGACAGTATGTGTAGCAGCAAACTGAAAATGAGCAGGATACTTACGATTACACTGATCACACCTACGACATTTCTCTATGGAGTTTTCTATATCTGTGAATGTGCCATCCTCACATTTCTTGCATTTGTACTGTTTAACTTGATCATCACAATTACCAACTTTATGATATCCTGGGAAAGAGAGAGAGAAGGAGAAAGGTAACAAGATAATGTGATATTTCCACAATGACTTCACAAAGGACAATAATTGGCAATAATGTTCCTCATTATATCTTACCAGCTGGGCACAAATTGTAACATGAACCATCAGTTTGTTCGATCCCCTCAGTGTGACTTTGTCCACAGGAAGTCAGTGCAAGCATCAGTGGGAACAGCTGAAACAAAAAAATGAGGTCTGAAGAGCTGAGGTGTTAAATGAGGGTTAAGGTGCTCGTGTGTGAGCAGGACTGACATTTGATCACAAAAACTGAAACAAAATGACAGAAAGAGTAAAACTAACTGACTCTCATCAAGTCACTGGAGAGGAAAAACATTTTAATTTGCATATATCGTCAAAGAGGAATATGTTCATTGAAAATTTAAATGTTCCACTGCCATTAAAGGTTCAACACATTTTCTGAACTCTAGCATGCACATCGTGCAGCAGACAGTTGTCGTTCTACCAAAGCAGAATGACAGAAAAAATATGCCAAGCAGCTCAGTGGAGACTCGGTCCATTTTGAAGACAGAATGGAAAACATGTCAAAGTATTTGGACCATCCTCCACCCAGAGCTAATGAACTAAGACTGTTCTTGACCATCAGAGTTCTCACATACATGACACATATTGCAAAACCTCAGTCCAAAAATATCCTCATTTCCAAAACTTCCCCGATACATACTGGTATCTGATTGATTAATAACACTACTGTTAAATGTATAAGTAATGTTCGCACACGTCCGCAGTAGGTGAATATCCAAGCAGCTGTAGCTGTACTGCGTGTTAAAAGCTATATAAATATATACCACAGAGTGAAAAAAAATATTCTCTCTACAGACGTCCGACACAAAGGTCAAATATTTCTGACTTGTAGGTGAGTGAGAAAAGTTCAGAAGAGGAAAACAGATCATATAAATAATATAATACAACACCCCCCCCCCCCCCCCCCCCCCCCCAAAAAAAAAACAGAAACACTTTGTGATATGTGTCCTTACCAAGTAAAATAAATTACAATCTGGCCCCACAGAAAAGAGATAAATTGGAAAAACTGCTGAGCGATAGGAGATGACAGGTCAGGGAGCCCGGTGCTACCAAATAATAACACATAAAACAAAGGGAATCCTTCTGCTAACTTTTTCCCTACATTTGTGATTATTTCGATCCCTGAAATATAGCTTGCAGTATTGTTAAAAGTTCTTCATCTGTGACTCTTCTCTCATTGTTGTGAGTTATTGTATATTTTCAATAGAGTGATTTCAGTCTCTCAAAGGTAAACCTTAAGAAAACTATTGGTCGTTGTCTTTACATTTATTATCTATTTATTTACTTATTTATTATGACAAGAACCTTGCTATCTTTAAGGTGGGTAAATGTGAATAATGCATAAAGAGAAAGTAAATAATCATTAGGTACAGCTCATGTAAATGTATCAAGTTATTAAACGTCACAGTCTCGCTGCACCCAGAGCTGCAAGACCGCTAAAGATAATCCCAGTAATCTACAGAACTTCTTCCCTTCATTCAGCCACATACTGCTAGATGTCACTACAGCCTTAACGATTTTGCAGCAACTAACGTACATACGCTACATATGGAGCTCTAATAACCAACAATAAAAACAGAAACCACAACAGTGAGGATGTACACTAGCTGTAGTCATGGCAGCAATGAGATTTACGGCCACTCGAGAATATACGCAGGAAGAGCTCTTAGAAAATATTACAAATAATCATAAATATTTATCTTGCAGTCATTAAGACATAACGTTTGCTTCCTATAATCCAAACATAATCTTTTCCGATAGTTCCCATCACAATGAATAATGAAAATCCACTCAGAGGAAACTGCATTAAAGCACCCTTGAAATTAAACACGCAGATGATCCAGATCAAACCTATGAACAGAAGTACTTACCAAGACAAGGTTCATTTTGGGAGAGCAGGCAGTGTGGAAGTTAAACAACCAACTTGTGCTGAAATTCACTCATTTGAAAGCAAAACAATGTCGTTTTCACCAGCAGGACGAGGCACTCTGACTGAGCTGATGTGTAGATTTCCTTTAAAGCTGACTCAAATTAACGGTTTTAGGAAGGCTTTGTTTGTGTGAGTGTGTGTGTGTGTGTGTGTGTGTGTGTGTGTGTGTGAGTGTGTTTGTGGGTCAGGGCTTTCAGTTCTTTGGAGTGTTCAGAGAAGTGTTGCGAGAAACAGGAAACAAAGTAAGATGTAACCACCCACCCCTTACAGACACACGCATACGCACATAGTGACAGTGTAATTCCACTGAATCTCAGTGATAATGATGTGGTTCAGACAAAAGCCCTGGTGACATACATGGGGATATTTCACAAGCTGGACAGTGTGGTTAGATCTGATGGTGGTGCGGAGTGGGGCATGTAAGAGGAGGTGTTGTACACCGTGAAGGTGTTGGTCATGTTACCGGCTCTAAAGCAACCTACTTTTCATTCAAACTTCAAAAAAGAGAGAAAAAATAAGGATGGGACCACAATGAGAATCAAACAAATGTGGTTAACTCAGTTGTGTATCATTTCAGAGGAGAGAATACTGATTCTTCCTCTTTTAATCTGACATATAAATCTACACCAGTCACATTTTATTGGTTCACAAATTCTGTTCAGTGCGTGTTTTGACAATTTAACTGAACGCCACACTTATGTAAAGGACTGAAAAAATACACCAAAAAGAAGTATACAGGTTTAAAAATAGAATTTATAATCCAAAGGAATACATTGTTAATATGGCATGGAGTGCTGACTAAGACTTCAGTGTAAATCAAAAACCACAGCCTAGCCTTTTTCAAGTTTAACAAAGAGCAATGCAATATCAGGCACAGAAATAAAACAATGCTTTCCAAAATAAATCCAGGAGCTATCAGTGCATCAGGCATTTGGCTTCCCGCTGTAGACCCAAAGACACACTGATGTAAGGATGCTACGTTCAAAAAGGGGGAAATTTGAGACTTACAAAAATATCCAAAAATATCCATCTCTTTTATTATGTGTCAATACATTTGATCTAATGAGTCATAAAGCGCTGAGGTGGGAGTTAAAAAAGACTACATGAGCAGTAATAACGTCCAGTGGTTTTTAACTCACTAATAGTCATATGAAACTCGATGGATTTGAAGATCTGAAGCATTCATCAAAGCTTTTGATGTTGAAGATGGAGCTACAGTTGGAGCATCCATCCATCTATCCATGTACTGCTCAAACCCACAAGTACATGGATAGACGGATGGATGCCTTGACACCAAGGTGTTGTCAACCTAGCCGAGAGACTTGTTGGACCAGCAATGGAAAAAGAAAGCCAGCAAACGTTGTGTAATAATGCGATCTGACTACATTATACTCTTTTCTGTATTTATTGAACACACTGATTTATCATTCAAGATGCTGGTTGATAATATTCTTTGCCTGCAGGACATTTTAATCATTTCCAGGTCAGATCTGCACTCTGAATTTGGATCCTTCTTTCATAAAGATCAGCTTTAGCTCAGCAACAATCTTGGGATGTCTGGTGCTAAAAGGCTCTTAAAGTTAATCCTCAGCATCACATTTTTTTTTAAGTATCCTTCATTGTACAATTTATATTTGAATGATTAAGATCCATTTTCTGCCATCTTACCTGCTTTCTACCAAATGTCAGAAATCCCACTTAGACACTCTCCAAGTTCTCCCCAGTGATGGCAGCAACAAGCACTGTTAATGTCTGAATAACATATTCGCTATAGAGAAGAACAATGCAATGGGGTTATTTTGGTTTTTGGTTTTTTTGTTAATCCATAAAATAAATGACGTTTTGTAATTGTAACTAAGATAAAGATTTGGCCATACATAAGAGAAACTGTACAGCTGTGGATAGATATGTAAATGATGCTTTAGCACATTTCCTCCTGCATTCTGGTTCAATCTGGTTCAATCTGATATGCTGTCCTATAAATAAGGAAAGAGACTGGTATTGTCAACACAGGAAGCTGATGGCATATCTAAAAAGGTGTTAAGAGATAGCAAAATCCTGATATGAAGACTCGAATGGTTACTGCTCCTAGAATGGAGCGTCCTCCGAGATGCAGAGGAAGCAGAAGAGCCGGGGAGCCTGTTTACTCTTTAAGAACGATCTGTGAAACTAGCATTTCACATGTGCTTTGTGAGTTAGCCAGGCAACCCATAACCTTCTTATTATTAGACACTGTTGGCACTGCTCGTCACCACGGTTAATCATGCCCACAGTCAAACCACAGGAGCAGTGAGTGCACAAGAGATGTGCATGGAGGTTAAATTTGCAAACGTGTTTCCTCCATTCTGACTAAAAAGCCTAAAGAAAACATGAAATGCTCGACTCAACCACAAACATATTTAGATCAGAATTTAAAAGCAATTAAAAGTGTTTTTGTAGTTCATGCAAACCCTTTAAAGTCATAAAACTTTGCCTGTACCGTCTTCTACCTTTGGCATTGCTGGCAATTCTTTCTTTAGTCAGCATTCTCTGAAAGGAAAATGAAGGTGGCTGAAATCATGTAATCATTAATTTATTTATTTATTTTAAGTTAGTTACTGCATTATGTAAGCCAGCATATGAACATTAGTTCAGTGGACACAAGGGTATTTTCTAAATGATATAATTACACTGCAAAGTCTCCAGCCTGTGAAACTACCTCAGCCTGATACTCTGCCTGTTCATAATGAAACACAAGTCTGACAAGATTTCCCAGACTCAACAGATTTCATTCAAGAGTTCTGACTGGTTGAACATAAATATGAGATCACCAAAATATCATTGTGAAAAGTTGCAGGAACAAAAGAGCATATTATACTGTGTGTATATATATATATATACATATATACATATACATATATATACATATATACATATACATATATATACATATATATATATATATATATATATATATATATATACACACACACACACACACACACACACACACACACACATATATATATATATATATATATTCATATATTCAATATTCATCCTACCATTTTATTTTAGTCAGATTTAACTCCAGATCCTCTTACATTTTCTCACACTACCACATGTGTCTATTCACTGGAAGCAGGATACTTACAAACACATGACTCACACTTGACATTTCCCCATATGGTTTTTCATTTCCATGTAGGTGCCATCTTTTGCCACATCTTTTAAATCTGTACGTTTCAATTGGCTCGTCACAGGTATCACCTTTATGACAACCTGGGACAGAGAGAGAGAAAAGAGGAAAGTTAGTGTTTTACTTCTGCAATCAGGTGAGCACAATTTGTAACGTGAACCATTAGTTTGTTCTGTCCTCTCAGTCCATAAACAAATGCCTGCAAATACAGAGCAAACAGAGCAGGCACTGTTAATAAAAGTGGGGCAAAATTCTCCCACAATACTGACAAAGGTTTACTTCGTGTTTTTACAATGCAGAGTCCTGTGAACATTCTTTCAAATGACTGTAGAAATTGTTGTTTCTAGAGCAGTGAGACTGTGACAGAGGATCCCAATAATTAAAAAGCCTTCCTTGCCTCAGTTACCTACATGTGTCTACTGTCTCCTTTAAACACTGCAGCCTTAACATTTAGCTGCCAAATGCAGTTACATAGGAAGCTTTATATTAACACTAAAAACGAAGAAGATAACAGTGTGGATGTACACTAGCTGTTGTAATAACAGCAATACGATTTACAGTCACTCAAGAACAAACAAAAAAAAATTACTAGACTTAATAAACAAAAGACTTTTATTTAGTCATTAACACATAATTTTTGTTGCGTGTCCCATGACACTGAATATTAAAACTCAACTCAGACAAAACTGCTATAAAGCAGCCTTGAAATTGAACATGCAGATGATCCAAATTAAACCTACAAACTGGATTACTTACCAAGTAAGTAATCCAGTTTGTAGGTTTGTAGGGAGAGCAGGCAGTGTGGAAGTTAACCCATTTTTAATAAAATTCACTCAACTGAAAACAATCGACTCATCACCAGCAGGATGAGGAACACTGACGTGAGCTGATTAATAGGTTTCCTTTAAAGCTGACTCAAACCTGTGGTTTAAGGACAGGTTTATTTCTATGGATGTGTTATTGCGTGTTTTGGGGCTCAGGACTCAGGAGTGCTCAGAATTTGTTCAGAAATGTGTTTTAGTGAGCAAAAAAGCACTATTAGTTATAATCTGGAATTCAAAAAAACTTCAAAATGTTTTTTTTAATTACATCACACTGTGGGTAGAGATAACACATTGAAAAAAATGTTGTTTAAATCATTTTTATTGCATCGATCTGGTTGTTGCCATTTCTCTTGATTAAACTGCTGGTTAGCTAAGCATCCTGAGAAGGTTACACAAATTAAATGCACAAACACACAAACACTGTTATATAGAATTTATATACAATTTACTGTAAGTCTGTGTATTTTATCTGGTTGCTGCCTTCATTTGTAGTGCTATGTGCCATCACAAACAATCTAAGCATATTTGATATGTTTTTGTCTCTTTCGTTGTACAATCTTCTACTGCAGGTACTTCCTCGTTTAGTCGTCATTTTCTGAAAGGAATAAAGGTGAAGGTGACTGACTACATGTATTTACAAGGGAGCTTGTTATTAGAATGAATTATTAAACAGCACGGTGTGAATATCAATCTAGTGCTTTAACATCCTTTGAGTTTACTTACTTGGACAATCTTGACAGTTACATTTCATGCAGATCAGTGAAACAGCAGATTCTGAATTGGAGTTTTTGTTTTTACTGCCACACACTGTGTTACTGTTAAAGACGCAGGGCTTTATGACCATCTCATTATCTGAGGGAAAATCAAGATGCAGTTTTTTCATCTTAGTCCAAATAACTGGAATACACAGCTCTGACAAGGCCACAGGACTACATGTTGTTCTCTCAGTCAGTGTCTTTTCATTTGTTTTAGTTTTAGTGGAGAAAAAGGTCATTTCTAAATGCTGTGCCAATATTCATGTGGTCAACAGTCTCAGTTAGCATCCTCTCAAAATGATTCTCTGCGGGTTATTTGTAAAATACAATGTTAGGACCGTCATAATATACTCATCATGAAAAGAGATCATGCGCTTTTATTTTGGTCAAATTGAAATTTGATCCCCCTTCAGCTTTATCACACATACTGACAGCACACATCACAGTTAATGGAAGATGAGTAGGATCCTTACGCTCACAGACACTACACCTAAGATATATATTACATATTTCTCTCTGTGGTTTTCCTGTGAAGGTGCCATCCTCACATATTTTATATATTGAAATAACCAGAAAGTATCCGTCTATCATATTTCAGTCCAGTTTGTACTTGAAAGCACCTTAAACTTTATCACATGAGCTGACAGTATGTGTAGCAGCAAACTGAAAATGAGCAGGATACTTACAACAACATGGGTTACACCTACGACATTTCTCTATGGTGTTTTCTATATCTGTGAATGTGCCATGCTCACATTTCTTGCATTTGTACTTTTTAACTTGATCATCACAATTACCAACTTTATGATATCCTGGGAAAGAGAGAGAGAAGGAGAAAGGTAACGAGTTAATGCGATATTTCCACAATGACTTCACGAAGGCCAATTATTGGCAATAATGTTCCTCTGTTTATCTTACCAGCTGGGCACAAATTGTAACATGAACCATCAGTTTGTTCGATCCCCTCAGTGTGACTCTGTCCACAGGAAATCAGTGCAAGTATCAGTGGGAACAGCTGAAACAAAAAAAAATTAGGTCTGAAGACCTGAGGTGTTAAATGAGGGTTAAGGTGCTCGTGTGTGAGCAGGACTGACATTTGGTCACAAAAGCTGAAACAAAAAGACAGAAAGAGTAATAATGATTGACTCTTGCCAAGAAACTGGAGAGGAAAAACTTGTTTTTTAATTTCAATAACTTTTTAGGGAGACTGAAAATATGGGAAACATATTCTATAAAATTCTAGACTTTCCACTGGAAATAAAAGTTTAACATATCTTCTGAACTTTAGCAATAACGTCCAAGAAACACACAATGCAGGGAGTTTTTAGGACATCCTGATAATAATGAATTACAATAGTCCAGCCTAGAAGTAATACATGCATGAACCAGTTTTTCAGCATCACTCTGAGTTTCTAATTTCAAAAATATTACACAAGTGGAAAAAAGCAGTCCTACATATGTGCTTATTATGCACATTGAAGGACATACAAACATTACTCTAATATCTATACACTTTCACAGTAGGTGAATATCCGGTAGCTGTGCTGTGAGGCCTCAAGAGATTAAGAAAGCTCAAATCTATGCAAATACATACCAGGGAACACAAACCCTTGTCTAAAGTGAAACGATGCTGTTCTCTCTACAGAAGTCCATCACAAAGGTCAAATATTTTCAGACAAAGGTGAGAGAGAAGAGTTCAGGAGAGAAAAACTGATCATACAAACAATATAGATTTAAAAAAAAAAAAAAAAAACCCTTGTGATATGGGCTGCACTGTTGAGTGATAGGAGATGACAGGTCTGAGAGTCCAGTGATACCAGCTTACTGGAATATTCTTCCAGTTTTACACACTGTGGGCTTCTTCATCCTCCTCTTCCTAAACCTGAACACTTATATTTATGGATGTTGGCTGCCCAATAATAACATATAAAACACAGGTAATCCTTCTGCTAACTTTTTACATTAGATACAGATTATTTACGTCTCTGAAATATGACTTGTAGTTGTACTGTTAGAGGTTCTTCCTGCATTACTATCTTCTAATTATTGTGACAGATTATTGTATATTTTCAGCACAAATGCACCTGGTAAAATCTAAAATTTGAAATAAGCGCAACCCGGAAGATGAACAAAAGATGAATCAGTGAATCAAAACTCTGGCACAACGGTAAACTTAACACAAAGGAAAATGAGACAAAGACTGAACATCAGGGAACATATTAGGATAAACTGGAACTCGTGCAATAACTACAAACAGACACTGGAATGTAAAAGGTGACAAACCAAGAAAACCTGTGAACAGAAACATGGCAAAACCAAACAGCGAACATCTATTAGAAATGAAACTCATAGCTCCAAAAACACTACATGAACTAAAACTCAAGCAAAAAGTATTTAACAATAAACACAACTTAAAGGTCTGCTAGGTCCAGGACCAATGACAAAAATATGCAGTTACACTTGGAGTTTCAATAACAACACTAAAAATGGAAACCTAAACAGTGAAGATGAACTAGCTATAGGACTGACAGCAATGTGATTTACAGTCACTCAAACTCTCAAATTTAACAATTAGTCACAATTAACAGATAAATACAATAATTTATCTCGCAGTCATTAAGACATAATGTTTGTATCCGCTTATTCAATTACAATCCTTTCCAATAGTTCCCATAACAATTAATAATTCAAAAACATTCAGATGAAAACTGCATTTAGAAAAACACTGTTTTTCTCAATCCAGCTCAAACCTATAAAAAAATTATTACTTACCAGGGCAAGATTCATCTTTGGGGTTTTAGGTTTGAGGAAGACTCTGATTGTGTGAATGTGTGATCGTGTTTGGGGGTACGGGGTTTCAGTTCCTTGGGGTGTCTTCAAAGAAGTCGATAAAAGCAGGAAATAAGGTCAGATCATGTGACAACCCACCAGGAACAGTGGTGGAGTTAGATAAGCAGTTAGATCTGCGGTGGGTTAGTGTTGGTATACTGTAGAGTATAAGAGGAGGGCTGGTATACTGTGAACATGTTACGTATCTTAATGGCTTTAAAACAACCTCTTTCTCTTTAACCTCTTTTTATTATAGAAATCTATTACATTTACTATATTGATTCTTCCTTTTTTATTCCAACATAAAAGTCTACTTTGCTGTTAGCAGTCGTCTGCTGCAGTAAACCTCGACTATAATCCAAAAAGTGCTTCACTGTTCATTTAAACACAAGAACATATGTGAGTATAGTTCTCATTTAGTTCCTAATTATTATTATTTGTAACTGCAATCACTTTCAGGTAACTTAATACTCTCTCCAATCAACTTTTCATTGTTCCAAAAATCTGTTTATAACCTCTTTGACAGTTTAACCGAGCACCACGCTTATGTCAAGAGGTGTGAAGTTACACCTTCAAGAGGCATATATTTAGAATTTATATTTAGAATACGAAGAAATATAGTTTTTAAATGACATGGGGTGCTAGCAAGATGTCCAGTACTAATAAAAAGATGGTGCACATCTTCAAGAAGACATGGGTTTCTTTATTTTCTGCTAAATCTGGTTGAAAAGCAACGTTTTTTTAAGCGATTTGAGCCCTGACATAATGCATTATGTCATTTCAATGTTTCTGACTACATTTCAGTGTAAATTACACAATACAGCATAACCTCCTTTTTCAAGGCCAGCTGTGCTGCAGTTTGAGAAAGAACAACATATCAGGCACAGAAATAAAATAAGACTTTTCAACATAAAAACAGGAGCCATAATTGCACGAATCACCAAAACATGTGCAAGAAAAGGCATTTGTTTCCCTGCTGTAGACACAAAGACACTCTGACATTACTATATTAATTAGTTAGTAAAGCAACCTTAACCTGCCTGTTATGAGGACTTTTGGCATCTATCAACGTGTTATTCACCACAGGTAGTTACATCCTCAGTCTAACCACAGGAAGAGTGAGTGCACAAGAGATACAAGAGATATGTGGGGAGATGATGTTAAATTTGCAAACGTGTTTCCTTCATTCTAGCAAAAAAGCCAACATGTCCACTGCTGAAATCAGGGCATGCTCAACTCAACCACACACATATTTTAGATCAAAATTTAAAAGCAGTTAATAGTCAAACAGTGTTTTTGTAGTCAGTGCAAATGTTTCGCTCACCAAAGATATTACCTGTAAAATCATAAAACACACACAAAACTTATAGTCACACTTGATAGACAGCAATAACAAATCAATCCAATTCATTTTGATTACACTGTGGTCAAGTAATCATCAATCAGCAATATTAATGATGTGTGCTTAATATTCATATACAGTACTGTAAGCCATCAATGCAGTAAGTACAAATATGATTGCTGTCTTCAATTGCAGTTCTTTGCTCTTTTCAGTCTGTTAAAAAAAAATCTCAACATGTTCGATATTTTTTCTCTGTTACATTATACAATCTTCAACAATCAAATGCATATAAAGGTGACTATTCACTTGGTCTTGTGTGTTTTAGTGCTGAAGGTCTGACAAATTTTCATTTATATTTTCATACCCATGCAACTGCATGCTTTACATAAAAAAATTGCAAAATTTAATATGATCCAATTTCTAACAATGGGATTTCAGTCTCTCAAACTACTAAACTTTAAGATTTAAAATTTTATAAAAAAAAAAAAAAAATTCTTTTATTTAAGATTTTTCATTATTATGATTAACTGATCATTAGCAAGTGTGAGTTCCACTGTAAAAGCAGATGTTTTGGCATTTTGCAGGTCTGGAGCGTTCAGGTGCGTGTTAACAAGATAGGTGGTAAGAATCAATTATTGCAGTTCATCATTGTGGGCAGGGTTATAATATCATATCCAAACAACTTGAAGCCCATGCTTCTGCAGCATATCAATACTAGGGCTGCCACGATTAGTCGACTAGTCACAATTACGTCGACAATTAAAATCGTCGACGACTAATTTAATAGTCGATGCGTCGTTTGAAGCTTTGTAAGATCCCGAAAGACGCAGGAATAGGTAGTAGGATTTAAGAGTGTAATAATGGATACAATATAATGTAGACAAAAACGAAAAATAAAAAGATAGTTACGGATCAGGACTCCCCGATCCTTACTGCGCATGTGTAAAGTCGGACCGTACAAATCGGGTCTACCCAATCTGTACCGCGCATGTGCAGGGGTTTTCTTCTTCTTCTGTTCGTTTAATGGCAGCTTACTCCCCAGTGTACCAGGATACCGCCACCTGCTGACTGAGCGAATGAACCCTATTGTAAACTGTATTAGCGTCATTACAAACGTGTGTTAAATTTGATTTAGTGATAGTCGAGTGTGTTTATGCTTGTTTGTGTGGAGAGGATTGATTGGAATAGTGATGATGATGTCCGCTATCACTGTCAATTGTCAGTAAACACTTCATCTGGCTGATGAATCTTCACGTGACATATTACTAAGTCACTATTATTAACTCTGTAATTAGGCGCCATTCTTCTTATTTTACGGCGCTGTTGTTCAATCGGGGAACGCTCTCTGTTGAGGAGAAAAGCATGAATTTGTTTGTATACGGATTATCCATTGTTTAAATGTCCCGATAGTCGAAAAGGAGGCAGAGCTGTTGAGAAATGCTAGGAGCTAACTGGGCGCTAACCGTATCATTCAAATATATTGAATGTCGCAATGTTGGCAAAGGGAGGAAGTGACGTAAGATTTGCGCATGCGGGGTACCGATCGGGTTTCCGGTACGGATCGGGTAGTAGTGATGGTAAATTCGATTCTTTTTACTGAATCGAGTTTTAATGAGTCACTCACCAAAGTGAATCGGGTTTCTTGAGTCATTTGAGTCACTGAGTCAGTTGACCAGAGAGTGCAAAAATGTATATTTTCACTCAAACTTAATTTGTTTATCTTTTAATGTAAATCCTACTGCTAAGATGAATGATTGTAAAAGAAAACAACTATTTTCTTTAGAGCAAAAAAGAACATTTATTAATTTTTATTTTATTTGTATTTTCCTTAAATGTGTCAAATATATATTTTCTCATCTAAATGTCCACCTAGCTGTGAGCCAGGGGGCGATAAAGTGCCTTAACATTGGTTGCCAACCAAGAAGAAGAAGAAGAAGCTGTGAGCCAGGAGGGAGGGGGTGAGTCAGTGAGTCAGTGATTCGTTCAACTCATTTGAGCTGTGAGCCAGAAGGGAGGGGGTGAGTCAGTGAGTCAGTGATTCAGTGATTCGTTCAACTCGTTTGAGCTGTGAGCCAGGAGGGAGGGGGTGAGTGATTCGCCTTACGCTATGATTCAGCACAGCAAGAGAGGGGGTGAGTACCTCAAATGTGCTGTTAGCATGCTAGCTGAGCGATGCTACTGTGAACCGAGGAGCTATTGTCTTGATGTGAGCTTCTACTCAGGGTTTTTTCTTCCAGTTCAGAGCAGGAATGTTTTTGTTAATAAACTGGCTGTTGTTTTTTCCCCACAATTTTAACTATAAGCTAGATATATTTATACTAATGGAATTAGTTTGCTAACAGCAACAGAGATGAGTCAGTGAGTCAGTTGCGCTTGTGACTCATGATTCACGAGTCAGTAAAGTGATTCTCGAGTATTGAACGATTCGTTCACGAATCGAACATCACTATCGGGTAGCGACAGGCTGCATTCGGAGGAGTCTACCCCCATTTCTCAATATGCGTACTTGTGCGTACTTGCGTTCTCGTGTACTCGTGATACGTCATCAGTCGGAGACCAAGTACTGTTCCAATTCGAAGTACGCATCAAGCCGAGAACGCGAAAAAGTCCCGGATGTGTTCTCGCTCCGCCCGTTTTATCGAGCATGCATCGGTGGTGACTTGTGTGGACTTGGTACAGCTAAATATCCCAGAATGCATTTCGTCCAAAACTCAACAGCGGACTCCCGGCACATCGTTTTCAACCCCCCCCCCCACTACTCACTACTCAGGTTAAAGAAACCCCAGCAGCTGTCTATAGTATTGAGTGTCCACTAAAATAAAAATAGAAGCGTTCCAACATCTCACCTGCTTGTTTTTATTAAGGTATGTACACGTATGTACATGTACACTATTTTTATCAATAGAGGTTTCACTACTGAGGTTAAAAATGATATATAAGTCACTTAGATCACTTCTAAATGTTAATGTTTGGTTTATTTCAGTGTTTTATTTGTCCCTGAGTAAACCGGTTTGGCTGTGATTAAAGTTAAGCTTCATAACATGTTACTCACAGTTAAATTAAGAGGGGACGGCAGTAGAAACTCCGGACCTGTGACATCATCACGTACGCTGGTGTTCCAATTGTACAAATCGCCAGTCCGTACTCCCGTGCGTTCTCGGCCAGTACGTACTCGCCGAGAACGCGAGTACGTACTCGCGTACTTGAGAATTGAGAAACGGCCTGTGAATTTGGACAGCCTTCGGCGCGTCGCTGTGACGTAATCGGTCTACAAATGCGTCCTCAGGAGGATGCAGCCCTTGAATTTGGACACAGCTAACGATACCAGCTGCCGTTAAACCCCGAAGAAGAAGAAGCAGTGTCCGGTTTCATGGCTGTGTCCAAATTTAGCGGCCACATCCTTCAGAGGCCGCATTTGTAGGCCAATTACGTTACAGCGACACGGCGAAGCCTGTCCAAAACACGAAGACTCCCCCAAACGCGGCCGAAAAATGCGTCCTTCATTTCCCCAGATTTGAAGGATGGGTCGGGTGTATCCTTCGTGGCCCAACCTATCCCAGAATTCATAGCGCGGCCGAGCTCGACAGACCACGTGACTTATGCATTATAGGTACGAGTGGCAGCAAAATCAAAACACTGCATCAAGCGCTAGCATTTCCAGCACCGGTAATCATTAATTCTGTGGTTTTAATCCCTACTTGCATTTTATTTGTCCCAAAAACAGTTATGTACAAAACGATGGAGAACACGGCAGGTCCATACAAAGACAGACTTGACGAAATGGCAAAAAAAAAAGTACGAGGAAAAAATCAAAGGAGTGAAAGGGTTAGACCCATACGAGCATACAGAGTGGAGTAAGGACGTTAGCCTGCTGCCCAACTTTCATCACGCACATATTTATTATTATATGGTCCTAAGAGTGAGTGCATACACTCACAAAATGTTTAGTAACTTCAGATGCCTGCAATTTTACAGCTGTCGTTAAATTTTTTTCTTTATCTCCTGTACAGACCAACGCAATCTATTTGTCTTTTCAGGTTGAAGTATTACACAACATTTTCAGATCCAATAGAAATAAAATAAGTGTTTTGTAATTCATTCAATTTATTGTCTTTATTTATAACTGGCATTACTGTTTCTTTCTATTATAGAATCTTACAAGAAAGAGGCAAAATTGTATTCCATTGTGCTTTATAAGCTGCTTCGGTGAAAAACAAATCAACAATGCAAAAAAAAAAAAAAAAACATTTCAAAACATATTGGAAAACAGTTATTCATCACTTGATTGCTACAACACTTGGGCACATATATGCGTGACTTTTCGTGGCTGTTTTGATATCGCTCTCCCTCTTAACCGATCAAATCTCGCTGTGGTAGCAGCTTTAAACTCGGTATGACCCAGGTTGATAGAGGGTGCCCAGTCTGGATTGCATTCCAGCATTTTGTAGGCTGGTTTTCCTACAAAACACAACAAACAGCCCGCAAAGCCACCGCAAACAAAGCAGCATAGCGCAACGAGTTCAATTCAAATCAATATAAGACTTATTTGTAACCTACATCAACAATTACGTTATGAAAAATTACGTAATAACAACAACAAAAGACTCACCTTTGTGGAAATGCTTGGAGCAGACTAACATGTGAGCTGGAGTGTTCTGGAATGTTATATTTGGTCTTCGAATGGCTGCAATCCAGGCCATCCGTCGGCTCTTTGTGACTTTGGAAACACGGCTTGAATAATTTTTCTTCCACGACGGAATCCGATAAAAACGGATCTCTTTACCCGTCGGCTTCCCGTGGCTGTCATGCGACCGGCTATTGCGGTTAATAATACAACAGCTTCTTGACATTCTTTGTGTTTCTTTTTATCGCTGTATGACTGTTTTCTTGTGAAAGCCTGCGTGCACTAGTACCACTTGCCACTCGTACCTACAATCCTTTGTGGTACATTGATGTCACATTTTCGAGCTCTATTCCAGTTTTCAACAATGGCGGCAGCTACTTAGTTTTAATATTACTCTAATTAATCTTTCTGGGTCACAAAATAAACTTTTAACATATTTTCAGGCGAGAATGTAGCTGTGTAACCTTCAAATATCTGCTCGGTTTATCAAGACATGACATATTTGCAAAAGTGCTCCGACGTTTTCGGAGACCCACCAGCTCAATAGCTAGAGGGTTCGAGGCTCACTAGAGCCGGCGAGAACAGTGAACTCCTGGCACATCATTTTTAAACCCCCTTGGGTCTTTCGCTACTCAGGTTAAACATGATATATAAGTCACTCAGATAATTTAAAAATGTTATTGTTTGACTTTTTTCAGTGTGTTATTTGTTCCTCAGTAAATTGGATTGGCTGAGATTAAAGTTATAGTTTTTACTCAGCTGAATAAACGTCAAACAGAGAACTGATTAAACAGAAGTGTGAAATGGTAGAGAATTTACTCCAGTGTCCTGTTATATTTTACATAGAAAGAACAGCTGGCCGAGTTTATTAAACTCCACCGAGACAATCTGAAAATTTCATTAAAAGTTTAATAAACTGTCATCTTATCTTTATTTTTAGTTAGCACATACCTTAAACACTTCAAGCTGTAAGCTAATGATAGTTATATAAGAGCAGACGCATGCTGGTGCAATAAGCTATACATTTTACGTCCAATGGACGCATGATCTGATTAGTCCACTAATCGGAAAAATAATCGGTGTCTAGTCGACTATTAAAATAATCATTTGTGGCAGCCCTAATCAATACAAACATCTCATACCAACAGGCAGCACAGTGGTGGAGGAGTGATAATCTGGGCTTGTTTTACAGCCACAGGACCTGGACACCTTGCACTAAGTCGACCATGAAGTCTTCTGTATACCAAAGTGTTCAAGACTCAAATGTGGAGCAATCTCTCTGAACAAATCCCCCTGAAACTCAATGAGCTGAACTGAAACATCCCCACGATGTGATAGACTGATAAAGAAAAACCCCACAGAAAACCATTACTTCAAGTTATTGCTGGGAAAGGTTGCTCCACTGTCCTGTGGAAACTCTTTTTCACAGGAAATTGTTGCTCCTAGAGCAGCAAGACCACAACAGGGAATCCCAGTAATCACGAGGCCTTCTTCTACTCTGCATGTCTATTATACACAATACTGCAGCATTAACATTTTCAGCAACTAATATGAAGTTTGATTATCAACACTAAAACCACAACAGCGAGGATGTATGCTAGCAATAATGACACCAACAAATATGATTTACAGTCACTGAAGAATATGCATAATAAAATATAACTTTTAAGCAACTGTAAAAAAAAAAAATCTTTTAACAAACCTTATCTTGCGGTCATTAAGACATAATCTTTGTATACCTTTATGTAAACATGAGCTTCACACAACACTAAATGACAAAACTCTACTCAAAGCACCCTTGAAATTGTACATGGAGATGATCCAATTAATCCTACAAACAGGATTACTTACCAATTTTTATTCAGATTCACTCAGTTGAAAACAATCTTGTAATCACCAGCATGAGATGAGACACTCTTATTTAAGCTGATTAAGCCGGTTTTCTTTTGAAGCTGACTCAAACCTGTGGTTTAAGGACAGCTTTATTTGTATGAGTGTGTTATTGCATGTTTTCGGCCTCTAGACTTTCAATTCTGTTTTGTCTTTAGAAAGCAATGCAAGAAACAGGAAACAAAATGAGATCATATTAGCACATACCGCTTATAGATCCATAAAGACTCAAAACACAAGACAGAGACTGAGTTTCAATAAACAAAGAACGAGTGTTGTAATCTAGCTCTAATCGAAACAAACAGTGAGTAAAACTCCAAAAATGGTTATTGTTAATTGGTAATCCAAAACAAGAACAGGAACAAAGAGAAGCCCTAACATAAAGAAGACTAAACAGTACAAGATGGTAAAGAACAAAGGCAGGGATATTTATGCACATTTTAATGGAGGTGAGCTTAATCTAGATTGTGATAGGGGAGAAAATGCAACTAAACAAAGGAAACCGGAGACAAGTAAGATACCAAATTACCACCAAATGATTAGTGGATGAGCGAGGGCACTGATGAAGTGTGGAAATCCTTGGAACAGCAAATTTCAGATTATCTCAAAATCTAAACTTCATAAATCAAATTTCTGAGACAATAACTCAAAAATGGAGAAAATAACTCGATATTTTTGATGTTTTTAAGTCAGAGCTTTCAGATAAAAACCCAAAATTTTGACTTATGATAAAAAGGGTAATTTCCAGTGGCAGAAACAAATCAAACAAACCATTAAAAAGAGAAAGAAAGGAAGAAAGTTATATAATGTAGTGCTGTGTAACAGGCAGGTTGTAGACCCAAATCCAGGAATAGAGAAATGGAAAAGAAAAGAAGAATCTCTTTTGCTGGCAGTTAAAACAAGTTCAAAACAAACCACTGGAAAACACACTTTTAGGGAATTTGGGAAACTCCCAGCAAGGAGGACACGTCTGTGAGAGAGGGCGTGATAACAAACAGTGGATGACGCAGACAATAAATACAAGATAACGAGTCAAAGGGGAAAACTAGACAAGGGAAAACCCAGGGATCCTGACAATTTAACCAGATCTGGAGACTCAAAATACTAAAAAATAACTGAAAATCCAAAACAGAGTAAATTGAAAACAAACCCTGAAGACAGAACAAAAATAAAAATACAAACAAAAATTTTAAAAATCAATCTTCAACTCAAAACCCTGGAACCAAACAGTGATTATGACACATGCAGTCGTGCAATTTTGCCAAAACTCAGTAATAACAATGTGGTTTACACATACATGAGCACATTTTATAAGTCAGACACTGTGTTTAAATTTGATGATGGTGCTGATATACACTGTAAGCTATCACCCCAGTAAATATATGAATCCCATATTATTTTCTGATTGATTTGTAGTCCTGTGTTCTTGTCAGTCACAAACAAAATCTAATCATTAGACTAATGTCTAATGATATGTTTTGTCTGTCCCAATCGTCTGCTTCAGACACTTCCTTTTGTAGTCATCGTTCTCTGAAAGGAATAAAGGTGGAGGTGACTGAATGAATTTATCTAAGTTGTTATTATGCTTGATAATGAAAAAATGTGGCTGCTGTGAATACCAATCAAATGCTTTAACATTCTTTTAGTGTACTTACTTGGACATGTTCTACAGGAGCATTTCATGCATTCCCTCAGATGGTCAGACCCTAAATTGTAGTATCCATGTTTACAGGCACACACTATGTTGCTATTAAAGGAGCAGGGCCTTAGTACAATCTCATCATCTGAGGAAAAAGCAAAGCACAGTATGTCCATCTATGCCGTACTTCCAGCCATCATCTATTTGTTACTGCTTATCCTGGAGGCAGCAGTCTAAGCAGTGATGCCTAGAACTTCCTCTTACCAGCAACCTCCTTTACCTATTTTAGAAGAATTCCAAGCCATCCAAAAGATATAGTATTGCCAGCATTTCTGGTCTGCCCTGCAATCTCCTCTCAATTGGAGATGCATGAAACACTTGATTTAGGAGGAACCTAGTACCCATCGTAGCCCAAGCCCAGATCTGTAGAAGCAGAATTTCTACTATGAAACTCCTCTTGGATTGTCAATACTTGAATGAATTCCTCTACTTGGTGCAGCATATCACTACCAAACCAAGGTCTCAGAATTGGAGATACCAGTTGTCAGCCCAGCGGCTTCTTAGTCAGCTGCTAAATGTCCCAGTCACTCAATGAAGTCAGCAGGACCATATCGTTTAAAGCAAAGACATAGACATATTCCACCAAAGCATACCCACTCCAAACTCATGGCTACACATATAAATTCTGCTCATAAAAGTTATGAACAGAACCGGCGACAAAGGGGAGCTCTGGTGGAGTTAAACAACAGCTCAGAACAAGTCTAACTGATCACAGGCAACGTGACCTAACCTCTCACTACAGTCGTACAGGGGCTGAATAGCTTGTAACAACAGACCTGATACCTGATATCAGGTCTACATACAAGCGCACATTCAGGGGCTTGAAGGACTTAAGGCAAATCCCCAAAGTCCAGCCACCAAATAGATTGTTTTAACTACCTTGGTGACCTCACCAACACTAACAGTCACGTTAACCAAAAGCAATGACAATTAATAGTTAGTTAAAATTGGAGTGCATGTAACATCAGACGTTGGCTTTGCACTGCAGTCTCTAATCTTAGTGTGCACAAGCTCAAAGTGACATTCTGAAGGGTAAGAGTGACACACAATGTTGAAAGGTTTCCCATCCTAGACAGACTTAAGTCATCAAAGTGTTTCAACTTCATCACATTGGTCGGAAACAAATATAAGATCGTCAAAACAAGATCACCACAAAAAGAGGTTTATGCTGAAACAAAAGAAGAGCGCCGTGTTTCATATATCTAAATGACAAGATGATAGCAGTCTGTTTTTTAGTCCAATTTAACTTTAATCGACCTTAACACACAAGCAGAAAACATGTGTAACACTAAATTGAAACTGGGCAGGATACTTACGATTACATAAGTCACACCTAAGGCATTTCTCTATGTAGTTTTCTATGTCTGTGTAGGAGCCAACCTCGCATTTCTTGCATTTGTACTTTTTAACTTGATCATCACAGTTACCAACTTTATGATATCCTGAAAAAGAGAGAAAAGGGGGAAAGTTAATATGATACTTTCACAATGACTTTATACAATAATTGACAACAATGTTCCTCATTATATCTTACCAGCTGGACACAAATTGTAACATGAACCATTAGTTTGTTCAGTCACCTCAGTGTGACTCTGTCCACAGGAAATCAGTGCAAGTATCAGTGGGAAGACCTGAAACAAAGGAGGTTTGAAGATCTGAGGTAAACTGTTGAGGAAACAGGACTGACATTTTTCATTAAAACAGCCACAAAGAGACAGCAAGAGTATCATCAGAAATGTATAAAAATGCATCGAAATACCACACAAATCAGGGCTGGAAAATAACTGTAGTGAAGCTAAAAGTATTAGCCATTTAAGTCATCGTCCAGACAGAACACATAAGATGAAGTTTGTTTGTTTTTTCCCCCTCATACTTTCCTAAATGTGACCATCAGAGGGTTGGGAGCATAGACTCTGTCACATTCAGGAAAGTATTTCAGAAACCTCTTTCTAAAACCGCTCTCCTTACAGAGCTCCTTCACACATTTTTTTCTGGCTCACAGGTTTGATAGAAAAATCAGATCATAATACAGAAGACAGAGAAAGGTGTTGTAAACAAGTGAAATAAATCCCAATCAGGCCCCGCAGAAAAGGGGACAGTTTATAACAGCGCTGGCTGATTTACAATTTTGACAGATCTGTTTTCATGACAGTTGGTCTAATATTTTTTTTAAGCAGCATAAATCAATAAAATCAATAAAAAGATAATCAATAAAAAAATATAAACTTACCAAGATAAGGTCCATGTTGTGAGAGCAGGCAGTGTGGAAATTAAATAACCAAGTTTCACTGGAATTCCCTCACTCAGTTTGAAACAGCAATGTAGTTCTCACCCAAAGTGGACAGCAGCAGGAAGAATTCTCACTTCAACTGATATGCAGGTTTCCTTTAAAGCTGACTCAAATGAAACATTTAAGGAAGGCTTTGTTTGTGAGTGTGCGATTGTGTGTCACGGTTTCAGTTCTTTGGAATCTCCAGAGAAGTGGTGCAAGAAACAGGAAATTGACATCATGTAAACACTAACCCCTTACATGCAGACCCTGCACAATAACATTGTAACACTACAGAATTTCTGCAGTACTGATATGGACAAGGGTGGCCTGGATGTCTGCCTTAAAGTTTTAGCCAGAATAATGCACAGTAATACATCAAATTCCGACTTTATGGAAAAATGTGATCAGTTAAATGCTGATACAGATTAGAGGATTCAAAATCTACCAAGAAGCTGTATTGCTGTGAAAAGCAGCCTAACTCGACTTGCTGACTTTGGAAAACATCCCTGACATTATATGTACTGAAGGTCGTGATGAAACTTGAACACCAGCATTCTTGGAATTCATTTAAGATTTCGACATATCCTTTTACTGCATTGGCAGTGTGTTTGGGATCATTGGCATGTGGAAAAAATAAGTTGTTGCCAATCACATGCTTTTTAGATGGTATTCCACAATGGATCAAACTTTTATGTTACTTTTCTGTGTTCGTAATTCCGTCACTTTTGGCTGGGTGAAATGCAGCTGCAAACCATGAAGGTGCCTCTACTGTGTTTTACAGATGGCTGTAAAGGAGTGACGAACTTTTGTACCTCACTCCTGACTCCCAGACATATTGAAAACAATTTTAAGCTGAAATTTCAAGTTTGGATTTTCAGTATAGTTCTTGTGTAATTTATCATACATCAGGCTTTTCTCCTTGTTCATCTTTCTTAAAAATGGCTTCTTGGCAACCTTCCACTGACTATTTCTGATGAGGCTTCAGTAAACAGTAAGTATATGAAATACCTGAAGGGTCAGATGCCTCTCTCAGATCCTGCATCAGGACCTTTTCCTATTCAAAAACACTTTATCTGTGAAAATTCCTTTTGTGTTTGTTTTCTTGCAGCTGGCTGCTAGTAACAAAGTTCCTGAAGACATCATTTCAGATCGGTTCTATGTAATATGCCTGTTATGTGTAGACACAACACTGACTCATCCCTTGAGTTACGGGCCTATTTAAGGCTTAAGTGATTCATAGGTCAGTGTTAAGTGGATTAAAAAAATGACAATAAAAATTCCAGGGTACAAGTTAAAAGAGCTGCATCTGATGACTTGAGAGTTATAATAGGGTTACAGACACAGAGTACACCAGAAATGAACTGGGGCCCAAACCACTGAGAGCTTCACTAACTAATAGAAGGACTTTAAAAGGCAGTTCTCTGTTGAACTGGAAACCAGAACTTCAATCCAGTGACTTCAATATTCTGGTAATGTTTTCAAACTTCCACGTATGCTGCATTCTGAAGATGAAGTCCACGTCTGTGAAGGTTCTCAGTCAGTTCTCGGTCACTCTTTCGAGGATGCCAATGTTCACATTTTGGACAGAGAGGACAGATGGTTTGAAAGAGGAGTGAAAGAAGCCATTTATGTCCACTGTGAGCGACCATCTTTGAACAGAGGCGGTGGTTTACGACACCAACTGTCTGCCATCTATAATCCAGTTTTGAGATCCTTTCCCAGATGCCTTAATGCCCACTCACACCCTGGGCCATCTGACCCCAGGAAATCACATGATAGGGTGGGGCTAGGTTTCACAATGAGCTCACCCGAAACCCTGGCTGATTGTGACCAACACCTATTTTCACACCTTGGCTCGTGTGATTAGGTAAGATAAGATAAGATAAGATGACCTTTATTAGTCCCACAGGTGGGAAATTTGTTTCGTTACAGCAAAAGTGCAAAGTTATGTAGAAGAAATTAGAAAACACTGGAATGCAATAAAATAAAATAAAATACTATATACAATAGAATAAAATAGAATAATATATACAATAGAATAAAATAGAATACAAATGCTATATACAACTGAGTAAGAAAATACAAAAGTACAACTTTGTCAGAAAAAGAATTGCACATATAGCAGTCTTATTGCACATGTGTGGGTTTGATCAGCTGCAAAAAGTCTTTGTTGTGGAGTCTGACAGCAGTGGGGAGGAAAGACCTGCGAAATCTCTCCGTCCCACATCATGGGTGCCGCAGCCTGCCACTGAAGGAGCTGCTCAGTGCTGTCAGAGTCTCCTGCATGGGGTGGGAGATGTTGTCCAGCAGGGATGACAGCTTAGCCAGCATTCTCCTGTCACTCACCACCTCCACTGGGTCCAGAGGGCATCCTAGAACAGAGCTGGCCCTTCGGATCAGCCTGTTCAGTCTCTTCCTGTCCCCGGCAGAGATGTTGCCGCCCCAGCAGACCACACCATAAAAGATGGCTGAGGCCACCACAGAGTCATAGAGAGGTCTTCAGGAGTGGGCCCTCCACTCCAAAAGACCTGAGTCTCCGCAGTAGGTACAGCCTGCTCTGCCCTTACCTGTAGAGGGCTTCTGAATTATGAGTCCAGTCCAGTTTATTGTTCAGATGAACACCAAGGTACCTGTAGCTGTCCACAGCCTCAATGTCCATACCTTGGATGTTCAGTGGTTGCAGTGGAGGATGTTTGTGCCTGCGGAAGTCTACCACCAGCTCCTTGGTTTTACTAGTGTTGATCTGGAGGTAGTTCAGCTGGCACCAGTCCACAAAGTCTTGGGTCAGTTCTCTGTACTCCTTGTCGTCCCCATCAGTGATGAGGCCGACTATTATTGCAGAGTCATCAGAGAACTTCTGCAGGAAGCACTGGGTGGAGTTGTGGGAGAAGTCTGCAGTGTAGATGGTGAAGAGGAACGGAGCCAGAACCGTTCCCTGTGGGGCCCCCGTGCTGCAGACGACCCTGTCCGACACACAGCCCTGAGTTCTCACATACTGTGGTCGGTCGGTGAGGTAGTCCAGAATCCATGTAGTGAGGTGATGGTCCACTCCTGAGTTCTCCAGCTTGTCCTTCAGGACCGTGGGAAGAATGGTGTTGAAGGCACTGGAGAAATCAAAGAACATGATTCTCACAGTGCTCCCAGCGGTCTCCAGGTGAGAGAGGGAACGATGTAGGAGGTGGATGACGGCATCATCCACTCCAATGCCAGGTTGGTAGGCAAACTGAAGTGGGTCCAGTGATGAGCTCACCAGGCGCCGAAGCTGAGCTAGGACCAGCCGCTCCAGGGTCTTCATCAGGTGGGATGTCAGAGCCACCGGCCTGTAGCAGTTGAGGTCCTTGGGGTGTGAAGTCTTTGGGACTGGTACAACACAGGAGGTTTTCCAGAGCTGTGGGACTCTTCCCAGCCTCAGGCTCAGGTTGAAGAGATGCTCCATCACCCCACACAGTTGGTAGAGGATCATCAGGGGGTCTTTTGTCCCTCCTTGGGGGGATACTCCCACGGGGTTTAAATCTGGGACTCTCCACCATTTTACCCTAGAACTGAAGAAGCTTCTCGGATGAGAGGTGAAACGTCTTCAAGCAACTTAAAGAAGTCCAGACGCTTTTCTTTCCAAGTTCCTTAGACCAAGATGAAGTCCACCTACTGATAATTCGGATAATCCAGCAAGTAGAGCATTACAGTAGTCTAACCTGCTCGATATGAACGCTTTCGCACATTTCTCAGTTTGCAATAGGAATTTTCTAGCTTCTGATATGTTTTTTATGTTGTGGAAAGGAGCTCTGGTGACCTCATTAATATAATTATCAAAACTGACATCACTGAACAAAATAATGCCAAGGTTCCTGACTTTCTTTCATGTGTGATAAATATGAACACATTTTCTTTATCTGACTTTTTGGAACAACGCGAAATACTTTCAGCTTGTCTCTGTTCAGTTCTAAAAAATCAGCAGTTACTGTCATCAGTGCAGCTTATTAAATTTTAAATAGAGATTAGCTCATCAGATGAAAATGACAGATAAAAAACTGTGTTTCATCTTCATTATGTAACACCAAGCAGGGTCATGTAAAGGTTAAATACTAAGGGACTGAGGACAAATCCTTGAGGAACCCCTAATTGAATTTTTGTTTCTGCAGATTTCAAACTACCAAGTAAAACATTAAAACTTCTACACTTTGGGTTTGATGAGAATCTGACCTGATAAACCAACTGAATCATAAAGGCTTTGAATTAAAATGTTACCATCAACACTGTTGAAGGAAGCAGAGAGGTCTAAGACTGAAACGCTCGGTGAATCACTGTTGGTTTTTAGGTCATTGATGACTTTAGTAAGAAACATTTCCATGCTATGATGGGTTCTGAAACCAGACTGGTACCTTACTTACTTATTTACTACAAGAGTAAGTACTGTTTATTTACAACGTGCCTTTCACAGACAAGCGGTAACAAAGCCCTGTACAAAAATTGGAATAAAGTAAATGATAAAATGAAATGCCGTAAACCACAATACAAATACATGTTAACATGCTATTAACTAATACCCTGTTACCTGTAATATTAGAAATTTTACTGTGGAAGAAAGTCGGAAAATTGTTACATTTTCCTGCTTTTGTTACATTAGATTGTTTTCTGATTTTGTAAATATTTCACAGCTGGATGAGAATAAATGATTGTTAACTAGGAAATATAGGATTATCTGGCTAACTGTATTTCACTGTAGTAGCAAAGAAGTGCATTTTTAAAGATATACTTTGTTTTCTTTGTGTATTTTTTTAACAATCTTTTCCTTTTTTTAGTGTTTCTCTTAAGGTGCTTTGGGTGGACCGCCTATAATAACAGTTCTGACAGGGCAGCAAATATGACTGCTTTTTTTTTTTTTTTTTTTTAAGAAATGGCATCAGAGAAAAACTGCTCGTCGTCTCACCACATGATGACAGCACCGCTAATGTGTGCACTTTGAAAATTCACCAATGCATGTATCGGCCCTGCTTGCGTTGACGTAGCTTCTGCTGAGATGCTGTTAAACGCGAATGAAGTGGGTCGTGGTATGAAAATACAAAAGCAACATTTAGCACAATATTTCCCCTCTCGACTGCACTGTGCTGAGCCTTGCAGCAGCAGCAGCAGCACCCAGAAGTGAACAAAGCGACCCGGAAGCGGTGGTCCGACCGGAGGCAGAAAGAACATCAACCTTTTATATTATAGCTGTACTCGCAAGACAATATCTGCAATCAGGACACAAGGTATTTGTGCATGTCTTTACATATTTCCGTTGCTGTGCATTTCTCTAATGAGCGGTAGCCTCTCGGTGCGTGCATTAGCACGAAAATGCAATTTCTCTGCTTTGATTCGTCCAAAAGTTACAGAATGTAGAAAAAAGCAGCCCTAAAAAAAGTGAAATTTGCTTAAGATGGCACAGAGTCTGTCGGGAGATGAGGCGTTGTGCACCGGTTCTGATTTTGACCTTAACGCATCGCTACGGTTATTTTTAATCGGCACTGATGAATCAAGCTTGTTCGTTTCCGTGCTCTGTGTGTGTGTGTGTATGTGTGTGTGTTTTTTTTCCTCCTTGCAGGGCATGGTTGTTGTAGGAAGTGTCAGTTTTTTTAAGAGGTGGGGAGGCCGGGCTATTCAAACCTGCAATTCGCCGTAAACAATCATTCATGCCTCCGACATGATAAACACACCTTTGTGTTGGTCTCCGGCCGCTTCTCATTCCAAACACCCGCCACACGACAACATGTTCATGCTCCTAAAAAATTTGGGGTCTGCAGAATATGGCGTCCCGCCTTATAAAAATAAGGCTGCCATTTTTGTTTCTCTTTTGTCTGGAAATGTTTTAAGAAAACTGTCTGAGAATGTGTCGAGTCGCACCGGGGAGGATCGATCCGGACAATCGTCCGTCGGTGCGAGTCCGGAGCTGCTCCCAGACAGCCGACATGTCCGAAAAAGTCAAAGAAGTTCAAGTTTTGTTTTGTCTTGTTTTTTTCACGGCGGTTTTTGTGGAAAAATTGCAAAAGCGACGTCCACTTATTTGCAGGAATTCAGACAAAAGGAGCAGAGTGGCATCAAGCCCGAGCTAAACGGCGCAGGATCATGCTGATGTGGTTTTTTTTTTTTTTTTTTTTTTTTTTAGAAGTGAAGGCATATTGTAGGTGGCGTTTAGATGGCAGAGCTGCGTGGATTTGTGTCACTTTTACTCTGTAGGCCTGATTTACACACATCGACTTCTAAGCGTGAGCTGACATCTAGCGAGTTTTTACACTGTTACATTAAAAGAAAATCGTATTTACCTTTTTAATTAAACTTCTTTTCAGTTATCTTAAAGCATTTATTTCATTTTATTTTTCAACAAAATAAGAGCCCTAGTTCTAAACTACTAGCTTCCACACTTTTCCCCCTGCCTTTCAAAGCCTGTCTTAAAGGTGGGCAGATCGGTCAAATATTGATAGTATTGACACCAGCGCTGGTATTGGTATAGGATCGATACTAGAGCCACGTGATCGAGACTTTATTTATATCTTCTAAGTTTAGCATGTAGCCCACTGCATTGTGTGAAATAGTGGAAATTTTATAAATGAAAAAATATACATCCAGTATAAAAAATATCTGAACATTTTTGCATTAACTATTTATAGGCTGTAGCATATTTAAACAACAGAAATTGACCCAAAGTGCTTTAGATGATCATTGATGATGATTCATCTTATAAATCACGGCACACTGCTCTCCCCTGCATAAGCCTTCTTTTATAGGGTAAAAGTATAGGTATGTGTATTGGCAATACCGGCCCTGTATTTACTTGGTATCAGATCAGTACCAAAATTTTTAATATCACAGAGCACTAGCAGTCATGATCAGACTCAGGTCTTCTATATGAAACCGTTTCAAGGTCAGCTGTTACACATCTTAACTTAACATGAGGGTCATTCAATTGTCTCCACAGTTTTGTGTTTTTTTTTTTTCAAACAATCACAACAAACAAATAAAGTGCATTTATCCATCAAAAGCAGCAGATTTAGAAGCCACTCATTTAATGCTTACTACATTTGTGCCTGTGGTGTAAACAGTCCGGAGAAGTAAATGCAGCAAATTCTCTGCAACTTTAACCGTCTAAACAGCTGATACGTGGCATTAACTGAGTACCAGAAATGGTTCTCGACACCTTAAAGTGACATCAAAGTGGATGCAGAGCTAGGTGGATGCGAATGTGATCAGCACAAGGCCTGAAAGAAAATTCAAGCATGACATATGAAACTAGCCACATGCAGCGTGTGGTTAAGGTGTCAGATTTTTCAGCTTCACAGTTTAAGCCTGCCTGTTTGTAAGCATTAACTTACTCTGCGTGCAGTTTTAACAACAGCGCTCTGTAAGGGAGCACTTCATTATGTGCATCTTTGAAAAGCAACTAAAATAAATGTCACACACTTCAGGATGGCAGAGCCTCGGTTTAACAACCCATACTTCTGGCCACCGCCTCCGTCCATGCCAGGCCAGGTAAGTCCGCTCAGCTTGTAATTACTGTGATGTTTCCACCTTCCACTGCCATTTGTTTCCATGTGTGAATGTCTTTTCAGCCTTTCAGCACCAGTCCATCACTGTTACGCTGAGAACCGCTCGCAGTTTGTTCTTGCAGATAAGGGGGGTGCCTCAGACCCCTTGGAGTTCGTGGGCCACACGCAGCCCAAATTGATCTCAAGCAGGCCGGACCAAAGAAGCACAAGTGCTTCCTGAAAACGTTTGCATTACAAACTAGATAGCAGCAGACCGACTACATTTAGTCGGTCTGCTGTTGTTACAAAGGAATACTGCTGTTATATCTCAAAGTCATCAGTACGATGACTTCAGCCCCCCCCCCCCCCCCCATCTTGGATGAAGTTACTAGTTCAGACGACCACTTTTAGGACACAATCCATTCTTAACAACATTACAAACGCAGTGCTTTGTGCTGCAAAATACAGTGAACGTCCAGAATTGATGCTCCTCCACCATGAGTGGGCTGGATTAAAGCGTTTGGTGGGCGTTACTTTAGCTCACCTCTGTCATAGGTAAAAACTAACCGTGTGCTGATCAGTGTTTTCTGTCCTGCGATATGTTTTGATGGCATGAATGACATTCACACAAGGCGGCTGTTTTCTGTTGAGCATGACCCGTTAACCCTTTCAGCTGGATAACCTGGTCCTCATTAACAAGATCAAGGAGCAGCTGATGGCTGAGAAGATTCGACCCCTGCACCTGCCACCTACCTCCACCCCTTCTCAGCAGCCTCTGCTGGTTCCCACCTCGTCCCCGGACGGTAGCGCTCAGCACGGTATGCAGGTTCCAAAGCCTCAGCCACAACAGGTTCCGGGCCACCACCCACAGCTGCAGGGCTCTGGACAGCCGGACATCGCCCTGCACGCTCGTCCCGCCTCCAGTTCTGGACCGGGTACGTTCTTCTGAAATAGTGTTAAATATGTCCAAGTGCTGCCAACTTGTCTCAAACTGGCATGGTGGCCTGGTGAGTTTAAGGTGATAATATACAGATTGTGAAGGTAGAGGCCAAATAAAAATCCATAATGAAAAGTGAGTGATGCCTGCACAGCTACTCCAAAACCCACAGTTGCAAATTTATCTTATTTACAGAAATGTTGAAATGGTTTAAAATGATACCCAGCCCTAGAGTAACCTTAATTAACATGAAGTTATTGATGTAATAATTGCTACAGATAGGCCTGGTTTTCTTAGACCAAAACATTTTGAATGTTATTCTCCAGTTTTGCAGGCTAATAGTTGATGTAATGAATTCGTAGACGTGGTGTAGAATCAGGCCTGTGCGGATTAGGAGACAGTTTACTGACTGACACACCATCACCTTATAAATTCCAGATGGAAATATGGATGACAAGTCAGCGGTGAAGGCCAAAGGATTATGGGAGGACTGGCAAATGAGACACCTCAGTGAGCAAACTGGCCGGGTCAACCATCGCTCAGGTACAGCCGTCACGCCGTCTGTGAAGCTTGTAGGAGTAATGCAGTAAGGCAGCCAGCCTCTGGTGTGATAATATAAAGAAAACTGTCTTGGAAAATTGACACACACACGGTGTTTACTGTGCGGTACACTGGTGTGGTTCTGTAGAGTGTGGTGTTGTATTAGTCATACCTGCTAATGCAGTTTTTGTTCCAACCTTCTCAGGTCTGGCCCCCTCATCTCGACCCGACAGCCACAGCACCTCAGAGGCCCTGACCCCGACGACTCCGACCTCCAGCAGCCAGAACCGCTTGGGTGGCGCCCCCTCTGTGAACATCATCTCTGGACTGGCTAGTGGCCCTGGCATTGACCACATGAAGGCCGGAGGCCTGGCAGGACTGTTGGGCCCCCCGCCAAAGGCACCTCGGGGAAGAAAGAAGATCAAAGCCGAAAACACATCTGGTCCTCTGCTGGTGGTGCCCTACCCCATCCTGGCTGATCAAGGATGTGTCACCGTTGCACCCAAAGAGGGCAAAACCTACAGGTTGGATTCAGAAAGCAGCTCCTATTGTTTTCAGGGTTTTTTTTTCTGTGCTCATCTTGCAAAGTAAATTGACAGGTTTATGAGGTCTGCAAGCATTGATAGGTATTTTCCTGAGAGAACTTTGAGAATGAGAGAAGCGCTCTATACTGAGGCTTTAATATGAGCACAGCTTTCACCTGAGTAGACAAAAGTTTACTAAAAAAAAAGGTCGGTCAAACATACTCCAAAGGACTGAACCCAAAAGAGTCTGAGCACTGGTTGCAATGAGGTAAAGCTAACAGGTGGAAGATTTGAACTTGGGTTGACCCTCCCAGAACATCCAGGAGGATGAGTTGGTGTTGGGGAGGAGAGGAGGGTTTGTTTAATAGCAGGTCAGAAAGGCAAGGTGGAAAAAAACTCCCATGATATTTAAAGAACAGAGACTGATGGTTGGAGAAAGCATGTAGAAAGATCACTGGACAAATGTAGCAATGCTGAAATTGCTAATAAATTGTCAGCTAATATTTACCTCCTCTTGCTACCTGGGAAAACTTTTGATATTTTTTCTTATTTTATGTTAGTTTATGATAACCAGGACTTTCCAGAGGCTGCAATAAAAGCCAGCTGACAGGCTCTGCAATTTCTCATTAGTGTACAGATTTTAAGCTTTTATGACAAAGACTTAAAAGCTCAATTTTTTTTTTATTGTAAGAAAAAAACCCATTTAAGTCAGTCAGCTGGAAGTTTTAGATAATGAAGCTAGTGGCTCCATAGTGTAGTGGTTAACACACCCACCTCAAACACTCTTTTGGAGATTACATCATGGTTGTTCAGTGTAAATAAAATCAGCGAAATCAGATATGCAGAGGTACCTGCTGTGGGAATTCTTTGTGAATAAAGGAGCAGTCAAAAGTGGCTTTTTTCTTAAATTGTAAGGTTAGCAATGCTGGTGTTGTTGGATTTTTAAAATCATGTGTTACTACTTAGTTAATCAACTATAGTTGATTTTCAGTTTTTGTTGCTACTTTTGACATAAAGTGTAATTAAGACTTGATGATTTTCTTAAATTATTGTTAAAATTATTGAAGTGGTCTGCGTACTGGGGTGGGGAAAAAACTGATGTTATGCTATGTTTTCTATTTAGTTGTAGGCAGGCGGATTTTAATCTCTCAAAATTGTTTTGATCTGATCTTTTTTGTCTCTTCTTGTCCCCAAGATGCAAAGTCTGCCCACTCACCTTCTTAACCAAGTCAGAGATGCAGATTCATTCCAAGTCCCACACAGAGGCCAAACCGCACAAGTGTCCCCACTGCTCCAAGACGTTCGCCAACGCCTCTTACCTGTCCCAGCACTTGCGCATTCACCTGGGGATCAAACCCTACCACTGCTCCTACTGCGAGAACTCGTTCCGTCAGCTGTCACACCTGCAGCAGCATACCAGGTTGGTCAAACTGTGAACATGAGGTGTGAGAAATCAAGTTGATCTCAGCTGCCTCTGTGGCTCTACTGTTGCCCATCTCAAATCTGATTGGTGGTCACACATTACTAATATTTAATATTTAGAATTTACCTGAATACCTGTCATCCCCTTTACAGCTATATCTGTTTTCTCCTTGCTGGAACTCTTTTGATGTTTCACATATAGACCACGACTGTGACTTATATGCAGTGAAAATCTGCTGCTTTGAATATACTTTGATGTTTCTTTGCAGGAGTTCTCTTGCAGTGGCGTCTGTCATAAAAACATTTTCCCGTCTGCTTCTCTTGCTGCAGAATCCACACCGGCGATAGGCCTTATAAATGCGCCCACCCTGGATGTGAAAAGGCTTTTACCCAGCTGTCTAATCTCCAGGTCAGTCAGAGATTCTTCTTGTGACCTGATCCTTATTAAAAGGTTCAGATGCAAAGCTGCAAATGTTCAAATTATGTGGACTTCTCTACAACCTCTGTCCATGTTTTCTCTCCCCCACAGTCTCACCAGAGGCAGCACAATAAAGACAAGCCGTATAAATGTCCCAACTGCTACCGTGCCTACTCAGACTCTGCATCGTTGCAGATCCACTTGTCAGCGCATGCCATCAAAAACGCTAAGGCCTACTGCTGTAGCATGTGTGGCCGGGCTTACACCTCAGTAAGTAAACCACGAGCGAGTATTCACTATGTCAGGTTTTCCACACCTGTTTTTTGGCAGACTGCTTGCATCAATGATATTTGATAATATTTTTTTCTCTCTTGGACTAGAAAAATGGTAAATGGCCTGCATTTGTATAGCGCTTTACTTAGTCCCTAAGGACCCCAAAGCGCTTTACACTACATTCAGTCATTCACCCATTCACACACACATTCACACACACAGAAGTCGGTGTGTTTCCTGTTTGAGATATTTAACACCTTAGTGTGTCCTTGCTTCTGTTCAAATATTCAAAAAGGACTAAAAGAATATGTTTAAGCTATAGCTGAGGTCCGGAAGCATTATGTTTTCGCATTGTATGTCTGTCCCATTCTGATTAATATAAATATGTGTATTTCATCTACTCCTCAATGCACATCCCTCCAGTTTCCTCTAAACCTGTCCAAATAGGTCATTGGGCTGGCCGTTTCTGTGTGATCATTGTTTTTGATATCATAGTTTTATTTTTAACTTGTATTGTTCTTACCTTTACATAAGTCCATGGCAGTTTCATTTTTCACTTTGAATTCTTGTAAATGAAAGCATCAACTAATGTCCCTCAAGCTGGATTATGCTTTGATTAGTTTTGTTTTAACACTAGGAACTGATGAGCCTCTAGGCATTCAAAAACGTCAGGAAAATGACTCAGCTGTGGACTTGACAAAATACTTGGCCAAAATAAGGCTCAAAGATTACATCTTGGTGCTCAGAGGTCAAGGTCACAGCCATAAATCATAAATTCATGGACTAATTCTGATAAAATTTAATTCACATATAGGATACAATGATGACATATCCTTTTCTCTGAAAACTCAAATGTAGGAACAAGTAAATTGACTGGTATATAGTGCTTTTCCACTCTTTTTGAGCACTCTTTACTACAGGTGTCATTCACCCAATCATATAGCGTTTTATTGTGTGCCTAAGCCCGTTGTCTAACATTAACATACTCACACGAATATATCAAGGGGAATTCAGGGTTCAGTGTCTTACCCAAGGATACTTTGACATTGACAAATTACTCCTTTGTTTCTGTACAGCACTTTGGGCCAACTTTCTGTTTTTAAATGTGCTATATAAATAAATTGGATTTGGATGCAAATTGAAGGAGCTGGGGACTGAACCACTGACCTTCCGATTGGAAGATAACTTGCTCTACATCCTGACCAACAGCCGAGAGCTTGTGATTATATTTGAAGTCTAAGGAGCTTGGAAAGAAAAGCGTCTAGACTTCTTTAAGTTGCTTGAAGACGTTTCACCTCTCATCCGAGAAGCTTCTTCAGTTCTAAGAGTGAAATGGTGGAGAGTCCCAGATTTAAACCCAGTGGGAGTATCCCCCCAAAGAGGGACAAAAGGACCACCTGATGATCATCTGCCTAATCACATGAGCCAAGGTGTGAAAACGGGTGTGGGTCACAATCAGCCAGTGTTTCGAGTGAGCTCATTGTGAAACCTGGCCCCACCCTATCATGTGATTTTCTGAGGTCAGATTATATTTGAAGTTTGACTGGGTGTTGAAATGCAGGCACTGATCTTTGATGTCCTTTACCAGCTATCTTAAGAGAATCTGGGCAAACATAAAGTTGTAGTCAGAAGTTTATTTTTCCAGGGTGGAAGGATTGTGCAACATATATCTTTAACAACTTTTAAAATCAAGAATTTGTTGGTTTCCTGGTACAAACCTGTATTTTAGAAGAGAATAGAAGAGAAGGGAACTTTATTAATCCATTGGGTAGGTCCCCTCAGGGAAATTATGGTTCCAGCAGCACACCAGCTACCTTAAATACAAATAAGAAAAAAATTTGTTTTAAGCGTAGTACACGGATTTTCAGTAGGGTTGAGGTCAAGGGTTTGGGAAAACTATTCCAGAAGCTACTTTATCCATTCCAAAACCAGCTTTGATGCATGTTTGGGATCATTGTCCTGTTGGAACACCCAGCTGTGTCCAAGTTTCAAGCATCTAGCTGTTGATTTGAGGCTGAGTTGAAGACTTTGGAGGTATTTTTTCTTCATTATTCCATAGATTTTGTGCATTGTACAAGTACCAGTGGTAGCAAAACATTCCCAGAGCATGATGCTATCACCACCATGCTTGATAGCTGGCACTCTGTTCTTAGGTTTAAAAGCCTCACCTTAACTCTTCCACACATTCCCCATGTCATTGTGCCCAGATAGTTCAATTGTTGTTTACCAGCTGCAAATTTTCATTGAGCTTGAAGGCATCAAGTTTAAAGAACGAGCTTCTGTCTCAGTCAGCACCGTCTAAGTCCAAGGAAAGTAAACCTTGCTTCATTGTGAACAGTGATGCTGATGTTCCTGCAGTTTCCAGTTCATGGCAAGCTTGAGCCTTGGTGGTTCCTGTCTTGTTCTTGAACACCCTAGACAATTTAATCTGATTTGAGAGTCCCCATTTGGGTCTTCTTCCAGACCTTGGCATGGTAGTGACAGAGCCAAATTATTTGTACTTATGTACAGTTGTTTCAAATGATGATTCTGGACTGCATTTGGTTAGAATTGGCCCATTAAGCCTCTGGAATGGCGTTCCCAAAGCCCTTACCTCAACCCTATTGAAAATCTGTGGACTCTGCTGAAATGCTGGGTTTGTGCCAGGAAACCAACTCATTTAAATGAACTCTGAGTGTGCAAATATTCAGCCAGCATTATGCCAAAAGCAACCAAAAGGATCTGGTCAAGGAGCAATTTGCCAAGGGAGATTCAATTAAATATTAGTGGGGGTGTGTGTATCCTTTTGACCACAAATGTCAATATCAACTTCAGCTGAACTGGTTGGAGTAGAGGCACTTTTAAAATGACTGTAGCAGTAATCTTTATGCCCTTTGGTGTGTTTTCTTGTTCTTGTAGGAGACCTATCTTATGAAGCACATGTCCAAACACACGGTGGTGGAGCACCTGGTGAGTCACCAGTCACCCCAGAGGACAGAGTCCCCCAGCATCCCCATACGCATCTCCCTCATCTGAGCTCCGCGAGCATTCAACATCAAGATTCAGAGTCAGCGTTCGGCTGGAGCTTGTGAGGCCCTGCACCCACGGCCATCTACATAAGGCTTACATTAGCATTATGACAGCTGACATGAGCATTCACTGTTAGATTTTGTAAGCAGACTTGCCTCCATCCGTCTCGACACAGGCCGTCTATCATAAAGGAGCACAGCGTTATTTTGTGAATGTAAAAATACAGCCAGATATTGTCCAGGGGATCGAGTGGCAAAGAATGTCTTGCGTCAGATTTAATAAGCACTTTCGTAAGCATCATGTAAACCGCCGGATGCATTGGCCATTAAAAAAATGTTTTAGTTGTCTTGTTTTTGTTTTTATTCTCTTCCATGAAATGGGTTTTCAAAATGTGCCAGATGATATTTGCCCGAATATTAAATTGAAAAAGCAGGGGGAAAAAAAGAAAAAGTTTGCTGGGTGTATTCTGGAGACATCCAAAGATAATCTTAAAGCACTTTTAGGCCTTGTGGTTTTGGTCAAATTGTTTCAATCTCGTTGGATGGAAAATGCCAAAGGGCATTACTCGTGGCAGCTAAGAGTACCGACTGTGTACAAAAAACAGTCTCTTTTTTTTTTTTTTAACTGTTTTTTTTTTTTTTGTGCAAACACAGGGTCATCAAAATTTAAAGAAAAGCAATCGGTAGATGACAATTGAAATATTTCATGACTGTATTAAGAAGTTGGATAATTGGCTTGTGGAGGCAAAGCAGAGCTCGATGGAAGGGAAGGAAGTTTTTTGTTTTTTTGTAGTTATTATTTTCAAAAAATGTTCACTCCGTATTTAACATTCACCTTTATGGCACCTTTATGATCATAACGTATGATCAAAAAACACTGCTTTTTTTCTGGTGTGTTTCTCGTTCCACTAGTTAGTGCCATATAATGAACCTTGGTGAGGTTTGAAGCGAAAGCAAATCTTGTAAAAGTGTTTGTCCGCTTTCCCTGCTCCATTAAGCTTTGACTTATACTTTCAAAGAATTAAAAGTATATGTTGCACATGTATCAGTGCCAGCTCTACTCTACTCAGCCCACTTTTTCAAAATATGCTTCAGCTTAAATTAATTTTTACTTGAGCAGTAAATTTTAAAGCTAACCATTGGACCAAAATGTGAAGTTATTGTACAGCTACTCCAACCCAGTAACTTTTTTTTAGCCTCTAATAAGCTTTACCTACTTGGAATAAACTGCAGTATGATTCATATTCAATAGGCCTATTTTATGAGTTTACGCAGGGGTGGATCTTCTCATTTTGTTTTTGTTTCTCTCTCTCTCTCTCTCTTTAATATTCTTTTTATTGTACACAGTATTGTTTGTTGTATTTTTACTGTACCTGTAACCTCTGAATGGTACTAATAGGGTACCCTGTATTCTTCAGGGCACTTCAGAAAAGGTGCTACGGCTAGACGTTACATTTGAGATGGAACTGAGAATAATGTAAAATACATATACAGTATATAGTATGTTTTCAAAAGAATAAAAGCTTATTACTCAAGCCACTGGCCTGAAAACAGACATTTACGCCAACAACAGACCCTGCCTCTTCAACTTGCTCTCTCTCTTTTGAGATAATGGGAAAATGTACATGTTGCTGTACTGTAAAACATGTTACTCATTTATAGTACCTATTTTTAAGTTTTCATAAACATGTTTTCTTTGGGTTTTTGTAAAGGTTTATGTAAGAGCTTACTGTAATTCTTTTAGTCTACCTGTATGTTATTAATATTCATGTTTTATATCAGTTATTTACATGTAAGCCTTAACTGTTTTACCATCCCATTTCCATTACTCTGTATTGTGTTCTGCAGTATTCAGTCGTGTAAAACATTTTTTTTTCCTTCCGCATGGAGTTCCTGAGCTGTAATCTGTATAACTGTTTAACCCACGTTCTCTATGAAATGATATTGCGTAGATTTATTACACTTTTTCCTGTCTTGCATTGTGGTTTCATATACAGTTTCTAGACAACTAAATATGCACAGCCAAGACTGAGAAGTTAAACTAAGGTTATCAGTGTTTAAAAAAGGAAAAAAAAAGGAAAAAAAGCTTTGTATCTTTACCTTGTTTAATAAACAGACTGTTATAAATCAATCACCGATTTTGTGATTTTTTTTTTTTCTTAAAGATTCAAGATCCTTTATTTGTCACATGCATAGTTATACGAGTACAACACGCAGTGAAATGTGTCCTGACACGCTCCTAGACTGTGCAAGAAGAGAGAGAACATTATGTACATTAAGTGAATTAAATAAAATAAAACAATCTGGAGATTTTTTAAATTGAAAATCTGAAAATGTACATTGTGCGAGTAGGTGTTAAAGTGTCTAGTGCTGTAGTGAAGCAGAGAAGAATGAGGCTGGGATGTGTCGCTTATGGATGCTGTGTATGGGTTAGGACGCGGATTGCCTGAGGATAGAAGCTCCTCTCGAACGTCTCTGTTCTTGCCCGGATGGTGCGAAAACTTCTGCCTGATTGCAGAAGTTGGAATAGTTTGTTGCCGGGACAGGACGGGTCCTCCAATATCTGAGCTGCTCTAAAACAGCGTCTCCTGGTGTAGATGTCCTGTAGGGAGGGGAGAGCAGCCCTGCAGCAGCGTTCTGCCGTACGGATCACTCTCTGAAGAGCTTTTTGATCCTTAACACAGCTGTTCCCGTACCAGGATGCAATGTTCTGTGTAAGGATGCTCTCCACAGCGCCTGCATAGAAAGTCTTGAGGATCACTGGAGAGACCCGGAACTTTCTCAGTTGTCGGAGGTGGTACAGGCGCTGCCTAGCCCTTTTTGGACTGGACCTGAATGTGGGCAGACCATGTCAGGTCTGAGGAGAAGGACCACACCCTCTCCACTGGATAAAAACTGCCTGCTTTGAAAAGTGACATATAGGTAATAAAACACACATCATCATTTCTTTAGTTGTTACTTATGTAAAATATGTATTTATTGCCATCTCAAAGTGCTAATGTGTTACCGCTGATTCTTTTTGTCACTAAAGCAACAATATCTGTGGAAGAAACATTTGAGGTTGACTCGTTGAAAAAAAGGCAAGAAACAAAAACAGGTTGGGAAAGTTAAAGTAGAGAAAAAAATGTCTGAAATTATGTGGTTTTTCCCAACTTTGCAGAATGAAAGCAAACTACACATAGTGTACTGGAGCAAGTGGCATGTATCTATATAGAGTCCAGTGTTTACCATCACTATACCACAATCTCCTGTTAAACAAAAAATTGAGTCCAAAATATATTGATGTTCGATGTTAACGGTATGATTTTATACATTATTAAAAATGCAGATCTGTTTTAAAATGCGTTTGATACATAGCAGAGGCACAAGAGCACTGCTAGGGTTAACTTTAACCACTACTGCGTTACTGCTTTGATCTTCATTCCACAAATGTAAACACAAGCAAAAATTCTTATAAAGTGCTCGGTTTAAACTAGCATTACTCAAATATTCCTCAAGAAAACACATTCACATCATTACTGTGAAATTCACAATGCATGTATAAACAGTAGCTGCAGTTCAAAGAAAAGCCTGCAAATACATACAACATAGGCACCACCCTGAGCACAACTGTAGTGGAATCTCCCTTTCATTATTACTCTCTTTCTTTTTATCGAGAATCATTATGCAGTCATGAAAGAAAAAACGTTTTCACACAATTTAGTAGTGTGTAGTAGCAGCAATAACATGACATAATGGTTTTCTGTATGATGTTATCTGTGTCTCATTCTGGGGGAATTTCACCCCACTCTTTACAGCAATGCTTCAGTTCATTGAGGTTTTGTGATGCCAAGCTGAGGTCAGAGGTGAAAGAGCAGACAACAGTAACTCAAAGAATCCACTTGTTACAACCAAGGTATGCAGAAGAGCATCTCTGAATGCACAACAAACCTTGGAGCAGATTGGCTACAGCTGCAGAAGACCACGCTGGGTGACACTCCTGTCAGCTAAGAACAGGAAACAGGCTGCAATTCACACGGGCTCGCCAAACTCAAGGATCATGTGAAAACGAAAGTCTTCGCATGACTCAGTAGCTTGTAGTACCACCTTTAGCAGCAATATCTTGAAGTAATCGTTTTATGTATTGCTTTATCAGTCGTTCACATCATTGTGGGGGAATTCTGGCACACTTTTCTTTGCAGTGTTGCTTCAGTTCATTGAGGTTTGTGGGTATTTAGTTTTGCAAAACTTTCTTAAGGTCACACCACTGGGGCATTGCAACACAATAATTCTTTTCTTTTTCGGCCACCGTGTTGTCAATTTGTGGGCGTGCTTGCATCATTGTCACCTTACAGACTATCTGCAAGGTTCCCAGGTCTGGTGACTGCAACATCAAAGCCCAAATCCTCACTCCTCCACCACCGTGCTTAACAGTTGGTACGAGGTGTTTGTGCTGATGGTGTGCTTGGTTTTCCCCAAACTTTGTGCTGTGCATTATGTCCCCACTTTAGTCTAATCTCGCCAAAGGACATAGTTCAAAAAGTCCAAACGTGGTTCAGATGCAACACTGCAAACCTAAGCCCTGCTGCCATGATCTTTTTAAGAGGTCAGACAATTTCCACTCTTCCAAATGAGCCATACTTGTTCAGTCTTTTTCTAATTGTGCTCTCACGAAGTTGAGTTCTGTAGAGTCTCAGATGTAGCTCTTGGGTTTTTTTTGGTTTTTTTTGCTGATTCATGTTGTAGTCTGACCTTGCAGTGAATTTGCTGGTACTTCCACTTCTAGAAAGATTGGCAGCAGTCTTGAATGTTTCCACAGCTGAATAATGTCTGTCACCGTAGAGTGATGGACTTCAATGCCACTATTGCCTCTCTAAAACATACGGGTAGCAACAATTGCTTTTAGAGCTGTCCTCCTGGCTCTAAATAAAAGTGTACATGGTTGCATAGAACAAAACTCTGTTTTCAAACCAAGTTCATTGTTTTCTTAACAATAAAAGAACGTTACACAATACAGGCCAAATACTTAACCAGTATAATATAAATCATAACTGGTTTAATGTAAGCGGCCCTGTTCTGACTGTTGAGCTATGGCTCATAGCGCAACATCGCCACCTACTGCTTTGGGGATGAAAGTTCAGCAATGGGTGACAGCAGAGGAGAGTGCTCACTTAGTGTCGTGTTAAAAGCATTGCCATCCAAAGAATCTGCCAAAACCAAAGCCGAAAAAAAGTTGATGATGATTGGCTAGTCAAAACGTCATCAACATTCACAGGAAAAATAAACTGGATGGTCATGCTCCTTGATTAATCCACTTTTATTTAGAGCCCAGACGACAGCTCTAAAAGCCATTGTTAGGCCAGCAATCCTCTAGACTTTCCTGCAGCAGTAAAAATTTATTTTACTCCAAATCTATACAAATCTGTTGGGGGAAAATAGGTCTTTGTTATAACTTCCACAAACTGTAGGCCTGGGGAAGTGCTGGGATTTGTTTAGGTGCAACCTTGCAATCCTAAGCCGTGTTGCTATGTTTTGTTTTAGGGGGGTTTTGTAGAGAGAGAATAAACTTTTCTCTTGGCAGGGCTTTTAAACTTCCAAACAAACCGCCATACTTGTTCAGTCTTTTTCTAATTGTGCTGTCATGAACTTCAAATTTTAAACTCTTTTTTGTGGCCTGTAGAGTCTCAGATGTAGCTCTTGGGTTTTGTGGAATTTCCCTAAGCATTGCATGGTTTGACCTTGGGGTGAATTTTGATGGAATGTCCACTCCTGAGAATATTGTGGCATTGTGTTAACATTGTGTGCATGCAGCTGAATGCTGCCAAAACTTCAGCTTTTATAGAGCTATCATAGTTGTTCATGGATCTCTTAAATCAAGTGCATTTGATAGGCAACACCTTGCCCTACTTATCAACATCTGTACTGGGTCACAGTCAGATCCACCGCCATTACAATTGGTAGACAACCACCTGAGCCCCACGGTAAATTAATAAGGCCCCACTCACTCAGGCGATGGATAAATCTGTATTCCCAGCCTGGCTGACAATGGTTGCCAGAGGGCAGTCGCAAGTTGAAATTGGTCACAAAGAGGTATCCGTAAAATCTCCTTGACATTACTTTGGTCGCTAGCAGATTGCTGCAGTCGCCCAAATTTTGCACAGAAGACGATAACTTGTCTACAAACACTCCGCAACAACTCTGCTCTCTCCCTGTGAAACTTTGGAGAGGGAGACCACTTGCCTTCAAATTAAAAATGTCACCTTCAAATTAAAAATGTCAATTCCAACTGTACGGCTCAGTTTTTCTACATGATAAAGATATTCTGCTGTAAAAAGGAAAGAAATTGGTCTGCACGACTCTTTGGGTTGAAGTTGTATTAAATAAATGCGCACACTTGCAGGAAAGGCTCTGGTAGCTAACTGCCCAGAAAACAGATTTCTGTCCCAAGAATTTTTTCTTGCTAAAAAGAAAAACTGAAATTTATATAGTAGTTAGTGAAAACAAAATCCTGTCAAACTTAATTGTTTTTCTATTACTTAATTACTTTTGTGTAGTATGAATGTAGAAAAAGATGTCAAACTTAAGAAAATATAGTTTAAAGTTCAAAACTGATCCCTTCCTTCACATTTTCCAAACCAATGCCGTGGGCTGGATTGGAGTTAGCTTTGGCTCCCGTGGCCTTATGTTTGACACCCTTGCTCTAAACAGTGTTTTCATATTAATATAAGTGCCTGAACAGTCTATGCCATTTGTTTTATCGCGCCCACGTTTTCTGTGCGACAAGCGCAGTCTCCACTGGCTATGTTGCAACTGAGTGTTTATTTTTCATGTCTACACCAACATGAATGAGTGAGATAGGGCAGCACGTACACCGGAGAGCACTTTAAGTGGTCTGTTTACTGAAAAAATCTTTTCATGTGGTTTTGTGTGTCTCCACTGCATATAGGCGGGTCTCACTTGAGACTTTTTTTGGATGGTGACGAGTCAGGGCAAAAGGGAGCTCTGTGCTGCAGAGAGGAAATAGGCGTTCACCCTGGAAACTTTGGGAGTAAGTGACCAAAATAAAGGGGGTGTGGCTAAGCGAGAAAAGAGTGGACCACCAAGAGGGGCTACTATAGTGTAGAGCGGGGAAGCTGCTGCTACGCTGCTGAGATCTAGTTCAAGTGAATAAGCCACATCCAGGGTAAGTAGAGCTTTCTTTGAATTTTGATGCAACTTCTTTAAATATCTTGTTAAATCACGTAATTTAACAAGGTACCAACAACATAACATTTCATCACATTTAACAATTTGTAGACCACGTCAGTTATCAGCCTGGCTAAAGGCAGTGATTGTATCACATACTGTATTACTGTAATGCCTGTATTTGAGATTTCTCGCACAAAAATGATCATTTTCAGTTGATTTTTTCTTTGCACTTTAATGCGATGGGTGAACTCAAGCGTAATGATATAATTTGAGAGTAATTGTGACTCCACCGCCCATCCAAATTGTCCTCTCCTTCAGATAAAGATCTTTACAGGCAATTTTTCCTGTTTCTTCTTTTCCTGTAACCCTCCTTCTTCCTCCTCCTCTGCTTTTTGTCTCCTTGAATTTCTATTTATTATGAAATTAAAAGAACTCTTAACTATTAGCTGCTATGACAGCCAGTTTAGCAGTTTGGTACACTAAAGTATAATATCAAATCTTTTTTCCCCTCAGACTGATTTACTCCAAGTTTACAAGTAGATTTGGATTCAATCCGCATTTAAATGTGGATTAATTACAGACCATTAACCCTTTCATGATGAAAGAAGCCTTCAGAGGAGCAGAGAGGTTAACTGAGTAATTATTTTGCCGCTACTTAGATTTCACTGGGTCCACACAGGTTATTTTGCTGTAGTAGGCTGTAAACACACATGCCCAGTCAAAGAGAAGTTTTAGAAATCACTTCTCTGTGGTCTTATGTAACACAGAGAAAACTCTGTTCAGCTCCTCAGATTTTTCCATTTAAAGTTTCAAAAACAGGAAAGGTGCCCAACACTGGCTTTCACTGTGGAACCAACAAACACATTAAAAGCTTCACACACAATTTCCTTTACTGCGCCGGATGCCAGTGGCTCAGGAAACCTAAAAAAATGTCGTGTTTGATTTTGGCAGGTAATTAAAAATGCCGTACCTGCTGATGTTTGTCACCCTGCTGCATCTCGTCACTCTGGCAATCCTGATTATTGCAACCATGGAGAAGGTAACAGTCAACTTTAGGAAGTGGTGAGTGTTTATTTTTCGTATGTGTGACATAGCTGACTCTGTGTGTAATGTCTGATCTCTTTTTTAAGTCTTGGTGGGTGTGGGAAGGGATGGAAACCTCAGACCTATGGCACAGCTGCAGGTATGACAACTCCACAGAAAGCTGGCTGTGTTCACCCAACACTGAAACTCGTAAGTTTTTGTTCCAGATTGTATATTGCTGTAAAATGAAATAGCTCTCCCTCGAAGGTAAAAATGTGACTCAGGGAATGGTTTACTTCTTCAGAATGGCTCCAGGCAGTGCAGGTCTTAATGGTTCTCTCGGTGGTCTTCTCATCGGTCTCCTTCCTGGTGTTCCTGGGTCTGCTGTTCACCATGTCTAGGGGCGGTCTCTTCTACTTCACCGGACTGTGTCAAATCTTTGCAGGTAACAGTGGAGTGAAGTAGCTTGCAAAATATAGTGCCACTGTGTGATCAGGGCATTTGAAAAGTATGACAAATTAAAGAGTGCTTATTATTATGCTACTCAAGCCTATTACAATAACCTGCTTGTGGAAAGGTATCTGGTAGATTAATGCTGAAGTTTCTTTTTTTGTAATCATATGACTTATACTATTAAAATAATAATAATAATAATAATAATAATAATATATCTATCTATTTTCTGCCTCTTATCTGGAAAGCAGGGGTGGGAGTCTAAGCAGAGATCCCCAGACCTCCCTCTCCTCTGTCACTTACAATATGTGCATTTATTTTTTTTAAACATGTCACCTGAAATATTTGAGATCACCCCTGTTTTTAAATGTCTTCTTTGAGGCAGTAGCCACTACTCCTGATAAAATATGAATGACATGGATCTGTGTTGGTCATCCAAAGTATATGCTGTTGTTGCTCCCACTATACTTTATGTGACCTAATTAGTAGGTACTAACACTACAAACGTTTCTACTATCTGACCCATTAACCAATTATTATTGTGTGTATGTTTTTTTTGTGTATGTGTTTTAGGCCTGACAGCCTTTTCTGCAGCACTCATCTACGCAATACACAACAAGGAAATCCTTGAAAAAAAGCTGACAGGACACTTTGGCTACTGCTTCATCCTGGCTTGGGTGTGTGTCCCATTGTTGCTGTGTAGCGGCGTCTTATACATTCATCTGCGCAAGAAGTAGTGATCTAAAAAAAGGAACACAATGTCAACCCCACCTATTGTTGGAAAGAGGCACGTGCCTATGTTATGTTTCTTAAAATGTTGCTGATGTTTTTATTTGTATAGACATGTTTGCTGAGAGGAAAAAAAAACTTAGGATTTAAAATGTTTAATGCTTGCCTATTTTGAGACATTTTCACTGCAAAAAGTATTTTGTTATTCACTTACTGTTCGCTGTAATGTGCTAACCACATAAAGTAATCCATAAGTAAGTGACACTGGCCTTATTAAGAGGCATTTGAATTTCTTTTAATTTGCCTATTCCCCTAATATTTTTTTATGTATAAATATATATATTCTTAATAAATATCGGACAAAACCACAAAGCTTTAAGTCTCTATTGTGTTTTCAAACCAGCTTTACGTCAGGGAGGGAAACTGCTGAGGCTGTTGCCATGTCAACCATAAACTAAACAGGGAAACCTAACAGGTACTAGCTTTGGAAGCTAATAGCTTAAAAGCTGCTTTTTATGTTGCAAAATGAAGCTCATATCGACTCATAAACGAGCTTCGTAGCAATAATGGAAGCTGAATCTCAAGCGTCCGCGATAATTCCTCTTGCCTTGCCCAAAGGAGCGGAAAAGTTCTGCGAGCTTTGCCAAAGAGAAGCCCGCCTGCAATGTAGCAAGTGTCGAGTCACTTTTTACTGGTAAGCTCAGTTTATCCGAGCTGTGGCAGGGCGATGCCCGTGCTAACGACTGATCCGTTATTCATAGATAGATAGATAGATATATTTTTTTTAAAGGCATGTATTGTGTTTAGTTTATATGGTTTGGTCAGAACCGTGTTTACGGGTTGAACGCTAGGTGGCAGCGTTCGCCATGTTTTTTCCCCCTCCCACGCTCACACATACATAACACGTCGGTAAGGAGGGCGTTTTAGTGTGATTGTCATGAGGAGGGAGCGGAACAGCTGGAAAATACATTACCACAACGCTTATTTTTGTTCGGTTGCCTGCGTGTTGTTTTCATAATATAATTTGCTGAGCTTCAGCTTTTATGTAAACCCGACGTTACCTTCTTTGACACTGTTTTATATGCGGTTCCAGACCATAACATGGTGCTGGACAGTTTCCCCGTTGGCACACACTGTGGGTAGTGAAGAGGAGCATGTGGCGAGATCACTCCCTGTAGGGATTTATGGAAAGGGATGAGCAACTAAAGCCAGTCTCAGGCAGCTTACAGATGCTTATTGTGGCTGCCATCCTTTCAGTCTTTAAAATGGGTGAATGAGAGGCACAATTTTTGGTTTTATTTTAAAAAAAAACATAGATATAAATATAGATACATATATATGTCAGACAATAAGAATCAGGTTCTCAGGATTCTTAAAATCTTTAATTACACGTGAAGCAAACATACTGAGCTATTCCCAGTCATGGATTGAGCCAAAGTAATACACATGGTTAGTCTTAAGTCATCCTACTTTGGCATGCGAGTCATGTGTGTGGTGATTGTTTGGTGTATTTTGCATAGAAAACTCAGCGGGGACAAGAGAGTACATCCTGAAGAGACCACTTGATTTGTGTTTATCTCTGTGTGTGCCTTTCTGTCTGTCTCTGTACTCTCACAAGCACAAGCTGTGTCAGTGCTACTGTTGATATGACATGGTCAGATTTCTAGGTCCAGCTCGCTGCTTCTCACTGAAGATCATATAACCACAAGTACACTGGAATGAGCGCACATTTTTCACAGTAGGGGGGAAAAAAACCCGCTGAAAAGCAGGACAGTTTCCACACAAGTGTGCAGAAGAGGAGAGCCAGATGAACAAAATTACAGACCAGTTATGTAATGGCATATAATTTAGTATGCCCTCTGTGTACTCAGATGATATCTCCTGAATCAGAGAGACTCTGCCCTGAAAATGTTAGCAGAATCCAAACAAGCTGTTACTGCACAGAGATTTTTACTGTCAAGCACACATAATAGTATCTGTCTGGACAAGAGGGGTGAGCCTGATCCATATGTTTAAATCATTCACAACAAGTATGAGCTGCAGCTCAGCTTATGTCATAAATCGTGATTCTTTATCAATAGCTTCATTGCCAGGAAAACATCAGCCTCAGTGTGCACGGGGGAGACTTATTATGCATAAAAATGCTTCTCACAAAGTCCTGAGGTGGTTTAAGAGAATATAAATATGACCGAATGACCTGTGGGTTTTTAAAACATCCAGTGCTGCAGAGCACCAGCAGGCTGACTGGGTGGGGATCCACAAGAGAATTTGTCAGCTGCTTGTTCCCATCCGCGCCCTGACACTCCGCAGTCTCCAACAGACCAGTCACACTGAAACACAAATTAAAAAGGTGAGGATGCGTGGAAATCACTGGCACCACATATTAGGAGAAAAAAAATATGAAGTTCTGAAGTTTGAGTCTAGGTTGCATTTCTTACTGTCAAAGAAAATACAAAAAAGGACTATATTATTATTCCTTGAATGGTTTATTTTCCCTTTTTCTTTATATGATTTGTCATTATGGTGCACAAAGTCCAGGTCTAGGTTGTAGCTCCTAATTTTGGAATATAGATTCTGGAAAAAATATGTGTTACAGCTGAGAGGAACAGTCAAATAGAGGCATTAGTGTCTAGACAACTGAGATAGTGTTTTATTTTAAGAGGAAATAAGATATTTTAATTTGATGCCTATCTTGGATTTGATTTCTTATATAGGCAGAGCTTATTGAGATTTGCAGGTTGGTGGCTCAAAGTAAGCTATCTGAGGGAAAACACCAAGAGGCTCTGCCTGCTGCTCAGCTCTGCCTGCGCTGTTCCATAGACGTTCATGGCCCTAACACCGTCCAGCTGGTCCCTGCCTACCTGCTGCTGGCTGAAGCCAACATGGGTGAGAAACAAGCACAAAACGGCTTCTCAGTTCAAATGTTCTCTTATCGTGTGATGTTTCATGCATGACCGTGTGTGTGTGTGTGCATCTCCAGGTTTGGGTAATCTAGACCTTGTGGCAGATTTCCTGTCCCAGGCAGAGTGGGCAGTGTTGAAGAGTCCAAAATGTGGTCTCACAATCCACCACCAGCTCCACAGGAGCCTGGGCCGCCTCCATGTGGCGACTGGAGACCTGGAGACTGCGTTGCATAACTTTGCAAATGATGTCTGTGTCATAATTAGCACATTAACTGTTTCATAACTTTATTGATATTGTGAGGAGCAGAAGCAATTTGCTAACCAAATGAAATCCATAACGGCTTGTTTATTGCTCGAGCATGTTTTTTTGAGTACGATACAGTATTGTGCATTGAATTAGAGTTTCTTGGAATTTTAAAGGGGTGTTGAGCAATAGTTTTCAAGGTTTTCTTTTTACTCATTTTAATCCAGTCCTTGTACCTGACTCTTCTCACAAGAATGAGGGTTTTTTTAGCTTGTTTGTTAAGCCATATAACATTGACCCGTGAATCATTCAAGCATAACAATGGTACCTTACTCAAAGATATGAACCGGTGTTATGTCTACACAAAGCAGACAACTTAGCAAAGAGCCAATTTCATTGTTCAGGTACTTTGTTACTAGCAACCTCTCACAAAAGCACATCATTTTTGAAGCTATGAAAAATGCCAAAGACAGCACAATGTGGGAGGCACAAAATAGTATTTTTGCACTAACAAAGTGATTTCTGAAGAGCTGAAAACTTGGCATATCTTGTCCTGGTCTGCTGTGTGTCCTAAAAGAAAAATGAGGAAACTGGAAAAGGGGAACTCAAAAGAAGAAGTGGCCTAGAAAAACGATCTACTTGTCACATAACCTAAGAGAACCATCTGGCCCTTGAGTTGATCCATCTACTGTTTATTAACCATCAAAAATAGTTGCAGTTGAAGGCTGACAAGCAGAAATTTTTAAGGAAGGGAAACAGTGAGAAAAGCCTGAGGAGTGTCTACAGCCATCTGTAAAACATGGTGGAGAGATGATTTGGATCTTGTCAAAATTGATGGAATAATGATAGCAGTCAAATACCACCATTCAAAAGCATCTGGAAAGTGTCTGATTGGTTTATCAGCATGACATTGATGCTCAAACACACTGCAAGTGCAGTAAAAGCAAACCTGGTTAGAACAACAAACAATGGAACAAGACCAGTTATGAACTGGCCTCCCCAAAACCTGGACCTCAACATTACTAAAGCAGCGTGAAATTATTTTAATAGAGAATGGAACAATAAGCACTTTGCACATGTTTTGTGTCGTATGCATCAGTATGTATATAACTTAATTTCCCCAGATCTACTTTGCTACTGAGGAGTATGGTCTGGATAGCACAGTCACCTCTCGGGGCTACTTTCTCATGGCTGATGTGTTTACCAAGCAGGGGAAGATGCCCACTGTTCGTTCCTTGTACTCTGAGGTCAGTTATGTTCTCATTTCCCTTGAGACTAAATTTATCTTCTATGCCTTTTACATTCTTTTGCTCATATTGTAGGTGGCACGTATTTGGCACCGTCACCTGACCAGACTTCTCGAGACTCGCAAAGAAAGCATCCAAAATCCACCGGTGGACTCCTTTTATGGTTTGTTGCAGCCACTCTGCATATATGTTTTGTATATATGGTATAAAAAGGTTAAAAAACCAATCTAGTCGATTCAGCGGTTCAGCAGAATCAGACAATAACATCACCAGTCCATCATTCATGCTCCAAACTGTCAACAGCCAACAGCTCCACTGGAGTATCACTGAAAAAATAAGGTCAACACTTCTATATTTGGAGTGTGTCTTGCTGTGCAATCTGAAAGCTAAACCCCAGATTTACGCAAGCTTGCTTAGAGCTGACTAGAGACCACTGCTGACGCTACTGTGGCTGTGCAGCATCCATGCCACTGCCCTGTATCACAGCTGCTGCCCTACATATAATGCTAAGCCTGTCAGCGAAACAGTTTCCCACGCTATCTGGGATGTTTACAAGGGACAACACAGACATACAGACAGGCGTTTGTTTTGATCAAACTTGAACACATGCATGTCACTTGCTTTCTTTCATTGTTTGAGGTGGTAAAGCATGTTTGAGACCACAGTAAACTAGACGACATGCTTTTTTTTTGTGTCCATCCCTTTCAATCAGACAAAGCCGAGCGAGTTGAAGTGGATGAGATGTTGAGAACTATGTTGGAGTTTGAGCAGAAAGACACCAGAAAAGACCCAGCACGGATTGCAGTGGTGGCCCACTGCCTGGCCATGTTGTCGTTCCTAGGAGGAGACTTCCTCAAGGTGAGCCACCTGGTGAGGTATTAGAAGTTTAGTTTGCCACCGTGACCCATTTCCCCATTTCCCTATTTCCTACTTGTGTTGTCTGAAGATGGGATTATCTCTATTTGTCTACTGCTAAGTCTCACGATAAGGTGGGACTTAGCACTAGCTGATGGGACTGTCTCAACGCTCTGACTGCGGCCTTGATTTCCAGTCTCTTCTTAAAGCTGCAGCTCTTTGTGTGTGTCAGTTCTAACTTTGAGATGTCAGGCGACAAGGCAGATAAAGCCATAGGGGTCTATCTGCACAGCAAACAGCAAAGCACGTTATGTATCAGGCTGGTACGGACCTGATGGGATCCTACTTCTAAGGTCAAGTAAACATAGGATAAAGCATGTAACAAGCAACGATACACATGTGGATTTTTTTTTCACAGCGTTTATTTTTATTTTGTGGCTTACAGGCAGGGCAAGATCCAGTTACCTTAGATATTCTTTTACTCAATCAACAGCTACACCAACCATATATGTGTGTGTGTGTGTGTGTGTGTGTGTGTGTGTGTGTGTGTGTGTGTGTGTGTGTGTGTGTGTGTGTGTGTGTGTGTGTGTGTGTGTGTGTGCACGTGTGCCATGGTACCCTGGTTAAATCATGATTTTTCTCCTTGTATTCACTACAAAGTGATACTGTTTCACAGTTGGTATTGTGTAAAGTAATGTTAATGTTACAGGTTTCTGGGTTTTTGTCTTAGCGCTGTACTTATAAAAGTACATCAGTGTAAGAACAGGCAGTTATCACGATTTGGATGCATTATTATTTTGAGGAAAATATAAGTAGTTTCTCTGAATATTAGATAAAAGAGCCTATCTGTAGTCTTATCAGCTTTGTATATGGTACCGAGGGGGCTGTGGGTAGATGCAGTTATGTCCAGGTTTTTGGATAAGGATACATTTTTAACTGAAACGCTTGCTATTTGGTTTAAATTAGGTGACTTGACTTGGCCACTGAGTAATATCTAATTTCTTTGAGTTCCTTTTGCAGTTTGCTTTGGGGTCATTATCCATTGTGAGCTGTCTGATTGGTTTTGCAGCATTTGCCTGAATCTAAGCAGAGAGTATGGGCAAATATACTTCACAATTCATCCTGCTCCTTCTATCAGCAGCCACATAAACAATGAAAACCAGTGACCTGGTTCCACTGGCAGCCATGCATGCCCATGCCATGACATCACCTACACTGTGTTTGACAGACAATGTGGTATGCTTCAGGTCACGAGCTGTTTCCATCTTTTTCCATAATTCTCTCCTCTCATCATTCTGGTTTATCTTGGTTTCATCTATCTACTTTTATATATTTTTTAATTTTTATTTTCAGAAAAATCAGAAAATCAACTTCAGATATTTAGATCCAGAAAACATGAAAGAACACAGGCCTCACCCAGGCATGAAACTGTTTGTCAGTAATTTGTCCAGTTACTGAGGCTCTGGAAATGGGGGGACTGGGTATAAAAATGGCTGCAATTCCATTAAAACAGTGAATGCAGTATTTGGGATAAACCCCTCAATTTAATGCTGAAAGTCTGCACATCAGTCGCGTCTTCATTGTTTGCTTTAAAAGTCACTGTGCTAGTGAATGGAAGCAAAATTACCAAAAAAAAAAGTGTTATTGACCCGGCTATATAATACTGAAACCCCTATTAACAAATTGCAGCTATTTTTATGAATGCTGCTGAAAACGTTCCTAATTATTAAGGATAACATAACAGCCCAGCAGACCAGCTTACTAAAGGGTAAAGTGGGGTAAATAAGTCAACTGGGTTGCGGTCCAATTTCAGTGATATCATTATATAAGGCAGATTTACTCTCTCTGGAGGGTTTAACAGCTGCAGTTGCTGTGTTTGTTTCTGTGTGCCAGGCGCAGGGATTTGGCAGCACAGCCTTGCAGGCCAGCCAGCTGATACCAGACCATGACCTGACAGAGCCCATCCAGGCCCTGCTGCAACTTGTGAAGATACTCCACACAGTCCCACATCCTGGCTCTGCGGAGTCACAGTACTAAGCCCTGCCCATCGCTCTGCTTGGAGATCTGCTCTTTAAGGATATTTGTGCAGCCCCACAATGATGAAAATATACAATCAAATGCAAAATTTTCCATATGCTGTACAGTATTATTGAGAGTGGATAAAAAATAGATGCACAGATGTAGTTAAAAGAAAAAAGACACATTTTCACTTGTTCTGGATGACTCGTCTTTATTTTAATCTAAAAAAAAGAGGGATATATATACATAATTTTGAACATTAGTGAATTACATCTTTTTGGGATCCATTTCTTAACACTGTCAAAATGTTATGGAACACAAAAATGGTCAAGGGCATTTGCTCAAACCTTTGTGATGCAATGTTTTTGCTTGTTTTGTACCTAGCAACCCGGAGCCTCTACACCAATTCGCCAAATGCAGACATAATTAAAGATTTCCAGTGTCTGCGTTTTGTCAAGAGAGCTGCACTTTTAGAGGCAAAAACATTGCATCGTCCTCCTGCAATGAAAAGAGTGTTGTAAACCTGTTAGCAAACCCAAGGTTCATGTCAGAACAGACATTTAATTGCTGAGATCTTACACAATATGTACAATTCTGAAACAATTATTCATATCAAAAAAATCAGTTTTAAAATCATCTCACTACTTGTGTTATTTGCACTGAATTTATACAATAAAACATTTGTTGTTGGTCAATTTTTTTGGCATTCAGATTCAAACACGGAAACGCTCAGATTTTCCCATATTCCCTTTTTCAATTTCTGAATACATTAGCAGCAGTTCGGAATTAAATATTAAGTTTGTGCACTGTTGTTATACACAGTGACTCATCCACAGGTCCCTACATGTTTGTTCCAAACTGGCCAACTTTCATGCAGGCCAATCAGTTTCCTTCCCTGTTTTGCTAGCATGTGGTACCCCTGTTCCTTTCAGTAGCTTCCATGCCGTTTATTTACTTTATAACAGTAATCTATACAGACCAAGCATAAAGAAATCAGTCAGAATTGGGACCTTGACCTCAAATGATCCTTAAAACAGTGTTCCCAAAGAAAACCAGATGATGAACTGGCATTCTTAAAGTCAATGGAGCACAGTTAAGTGAACCTTCATTGGCTAGATGGATCATGTATAAAATACAAATTCAAGCAGGGGCCAGAAGAGAGAAATTAACATTCCACTCCTTCCTATGGCTAGCTAATCATGACTTTTAAAGATATGTGATCTTTATATTTACACCTATGAACACGATGTGGAATGACGCAGGTTTCGATACAAGGACAAATACTTCAAAGAATGGGGGACGACAACTGGAGATAGTTCACCAGACGAGCGTTTATGTCAGTATGTGATTTGATGAGCACACCCACCAGCCCTCCCGCATCAGGAGGGTGGACATCAGCGGATTTCACAGTTTGTCAGATACTTTGATCATATGGATACTGGACAAACATCACAGTAGAGTAAATGATGTTGTTTTCCTCAGTGGAGACACTGTGATCATTTGACAGCAGACTTAAAAGCTTCCTTTTCTGGTTGTCTGGCAGATTTAGATTTGGCACCCTCCAGCAGGGGCCTGCCGTTAAGAGTCCAGACAGTTAGTAAATTGGGCCCACAACACAAGGAAAAAAAAATCAAGCTTCACAGCGGTTTCACTTTATTGACACAATATTAGTGCACACAAACCACTTTTTTTCTTTAAAAATACCATAAATTAGGAAGTAAACGAGGAACAATATAAAACAAGCAAGGAAAAAAAAGTGCATGTTAACCATGGTATATACCATAAAGTCTTACACTGTAGTTTACAACCTTTTTTTTCATTGTTGTTTATGTATATTTTGTCTGCTTGTAGGTATGTGTTATGTTTTAGACATGTCTCTAGCTTGGATGGATGTGTCATGCCTTTTTGGGGGTCAGGGCTGAGATCTAGGCTGCTTCCCTGAGTTGTTTTCGGCACAAAGTGTTATACAAGCCTAACAACATGACCGTCACCATGTGAAACAATTTTGGGGTTCATGTTTGTGCTTTTGATCATACCTGTAAATTAAATCTTGTGAATGATTCCGCAGCACACCCTACAGCTATGTTATTCATTTAAGGAGGCATACAGGAGGTAAATTCAAAGGAACAAAAAAAAGTAAACACAAAGGTCTTAGCTGCTCTAATCCCTGGATTTCCTTTCTTTTCTTCTCTCAGGAAAGGAAAAAAAGCTAAATTATATTTACGAAGACTTTAAAAATATAGGGTTCTTTTTTCTTTTTTTTGTACATTATGCCAACATTATTTTGTGGGTTAGGATGCTTAGTTCTACATATAATATGGCTGAGAAGGCTCATCTAACCAAATCCAGAAAGTTTAGCACCAAATTTCACTCTCTGCCTTTTAATATTGAAAGTCTATACACAAGAGTTACCCCACAACTTATTAAAAATATCACTGTTGGCGATTGTTTCAGCTATTCCAGTCTAATCTGTGTGGGTGTAAATATGCGATAAAGTTAATTGACTACCTAAATATTTACATAAAAGATAAAAAGAAAAGAAAAACATAAAGCATGTCAGGGGCCATTTGAAACCACAAGGATCCTGGCTGATATGTATTGTATGTCTGAATATCTATGTTATCCTATGGCAGTGAGAAGTCACTTATTTGAGGTATATTTTGTTTGCAGGTGTAGATGCAGCTTTCACACTCTGTCTAAACTTTCCTAAATATGTCACCTTAGCAAGAGAGAGAGAGAAAAAATAGTAAAAGTGCTAGGCATTTAGTGGCCTAGCAGTAGCAGACTGCTACTGCTGGTAAGGCTAAACAAAGATACTATGTAGGAATGTCAAATTAAAATTTGAGCAGTTAGTTCATTTTTATATTCCAGTTTTGCCACCCAAACACATCTGGTGCTTGTTGACATGAATCTTTTACAGCTCCTGTTAGTGCAGGATGGTTGCGGGTCCTCTCCTGTGTCCTCAGTTTGAGCACTACATCACTGCACTGGAACTGACAGAGTAGTGCGCCTAGCATCTCTACTACTTGAAAGCACTTCATGTCACCTCCAATTCACCAAACCTGACCACAGTCTCAGCAGAAAACCTTTTATATGACAACAGAGACTATATGTAAAATAATGTTATTATAATATGATGATTAAAAACATGGCAGGTGTATGCTTTCACCCATCCACAAACACCATGCAGGAACTCATAAAGGCCAGTTTGGCACTAATTTCTGTATCCCAGCCTAACCTCATGCTGCAATTTAAGTTTAGATCGTGGCGTTTGTGGTTTTGGGAATAGAGATGCAAAGAGAGGAGAGTCAGGGGAGCAGCCTCAGATCTCTTTTTGTTTGTTAGTTTTCTCTGTTTTTGTGTAAGCATGAGATGTCTTAGTGTTTGTGTCCATGGATGTGGCAGGACAGCCCCTTTCAGATATGCACTTCTTTCCATTAATCTGATAGCAAATGAATGTGTCACCTTCAAGTGTAAATGAGCAACCTCGTCACTTTGACATAAAAACCTCAACTATAACCGGACAAGCTCAGCCCTTGTAGCTTTACATCTTTATGACTTGCTCAGCCTTCTAGCAAATGCCCCATTGGGCAAAAAAAAGTAAAATATTGTTCTATGATTCATTTTGCAATTTCCAATCCGGAGGAGCAGAAGAGAGCTCTCGTTTTTGGCACCACACACTCACCTGCTGTTAGTGATAACATTGAAAAGAACTAAATGATCAGAAGAAAATGGCAGGCCTTTTGTACTTCTCTATGGCAAAAATATCTAACACACCATGGCTCTGTCTGAATGAAGCCGTGAGGAGTGGTTACGTAATGTCTGAATGACAGGGTGCCATCACTTTAACGGACTGATGAAGCCAGCAGTGTTACATATTGCATGTCTGAAAAGGGCTAAGTTTTAGTTTTTTCTTTGCTTTTCTGTTTTCATGGTTTTTGGACTGATATGCAATTTTAAAAGGAATGTCGATGCCATTAGTGTGTGTGTTTGTGTTTAAAATGCATTTGTGGGGTTTGTGTGAGAGCATGAAGATGTTTGGGCTCACTCAGTCAATAACTTGATCTCATTGGCAAGGAGGGTGTTGAAGTTGTAGGCTGGATCAGCTAGGTCTGGGAGATCAGGCAGGCTGGGGGCTGTGGACTGGCAGGGTGACGACTGGGAGGGCTCGGCCAGCTCTGGGTCGCTCTCGCTGGAAGTTGACCCCACGCTCATGTTGCAGACTGCTTCAGGCAGCGAGCCGCCGCCAGAAGGCACGTTGCACACTTCGGGCTCGCTGCTGGTCTCGCTGGTGCTTGACACGACGGACAGCAGAGACATCTTGCGAGTGAGGCGGTTTGGGAGCATTGACAGGACATAGTCAGCAACAATGCCTGCTACGTCCATGCCACAGGCCTGGTCGAAAGCAATGAAGCCCACATTTGCGTTGGCCTCGCAAACCACAAATGAGCCATCGTTGAGCTGCAGGAGGTCAATGCCGCACACATCCATGCCCAGGATGTTAGACACCTTGATGGCCAGCTGCTTGCCCTCCTCACTCAGGGGGCACATCATGCCTACACCACCTGACAATTCAAGAAGGAACATCAGGCTTTTTAGTACAAACCACAATTTACAATTCTTTCACGAGACTTCATGATAGTCAAAAAGCAACTAATCTTTTATAAATCAAGAGCAATTATATAAAAAATGACGTGGGGACAATTTAGGATCCTTTAATGTTTTCTGGTTATTTTCAATATTTAATTTCACAATTAAATACCACATCAAATTCACCCTAGAAATGTCAAAGAGATTTGCTACAGTAATGCAGAAGACTGTGATGACTGATGTCCTAAATATGTCACAGTGTATTACAGCCTCAGCTAAACTAAAACTTTCATCCTCTGACAGTGAAGATCAGTCTCCTCAGCTGGAACGCTTCAGGGTAGATTCAGGACAAGCCTGTTGATTTTGCACTCTTTCCCAAAGTTGAGTTCTGAAGCCTTTCTGAAGCACTGTACTGATTATACCCAAAATGTAGACATATGCTGTGAGCAGGCCAGTTCCTCTTTATGAAGGTCTTTGTTAATAACTCGTGTATACTTTACTTATTACTAAGTTCATCTTTTTTTAAAGATAATTTTTCCATTGGGAACCTAAACGATAAAAATGATCTTTAAAAACTAAGCCATATCTAAATGTAAATAATAAATAGAAGAGCTCTTGTTCTCAAACAGCGATACCACTTAACCACATGACTTTCAAACATGAGGAGAGTTTTACCATGACCGTGGAAATAATTCAGTAATTTAATGTCTGCCTACCCAAGGAGCAGTTGCTCTGCATGCGACCATCAGTGGAGCAACGCAGCATGGAGCCGATGATACGGCCGCCCACTAGGACAACCCGTACATCACGGCCGTGCGACTCCTTGACGTACTCCTGAAATAGGTAGGGGGTATCGTGGCGGATCACGTGGCAAAGGTCTGTCAGGTGGTGTTTGTCCCGTGCCAGGAACACAGCCTTGCCTAAGCAAAGGGGACACAAGATTACAGAAGGAAGGAAGGAAGGAAGGGCTAGTTTTTAAGGTTTATATTTTACTACTCTGTCCAATCTAAACAGATCTATGTCATGGTGGCCTGAAGACATATAGCTGTGTTGATATTACCACACTAAAAGAATTTGCTTGCTTGGTCTGTCATTTGTGGTGTGCTAGCTGAGGGTGGAAAACCTAAAAAGCTTTGCTAACAAGTAGCTGCTTCTGCTGACCAAGTCTCATGCCAGTTCATGTCATACAAATGACAGGATACTCCTCTGAGCAGCCACAGAACTGCTTCTCACACAGGATAGAAGATGCCTCTCTTAATTAGCACTGCTTTGCACTGTCTTCTTATTTTCAAGACCTCTGACCCCTGCTGAGGGAAAAATCATGTGGTGCTGTGTATCTGTGCACACCACGCAATAAAAACAAAACATCAATAACGGTCTTGTGACTCTTTTAGACATGTGACCATTACTTATCTGAGAAAATACTGAGGAGGTCAGTCAGTACATCAGGCCACTCGCCAGTAACACCAAAACATCTGCTAAGACCCTTGGTGTCATCTTTGACCAACACCGGGATTTTGAATCTTTAAGCTCATTCATTTTTCTCGTGACTTGAACATTGCAGCTCACTTTTCACATGCATCTCTCAGTCCTTCATAACCCACCTCCAGTTGGTGCAGATTGCACCAAGCAAGGCTGCTAACAAAAACTAGCTGTTGCTCTCATATCACACTTATTTTTGCTTACCTTCACTGGCTCTAAAACTCTAAATCCACTTTACAATCCTATTATTAACCTATAAAGCCCAACTTGGACAGGTCCCTGCTTGTATACAAGAGCTACTGAGACCTTGTCACTGCAGCCAACTTCTCAAATCATCAGATCAGGGTCTCCTTGTCAGTAGTCTTAAATGACTACTGGCAATTCCTTTTTATAGATTAAGAGAAAGTTAATCTTTTCCTCATTATTTTTGGGACTTTTTTTCCGAGTCTATAGCAGTGTGCATGCTGGAATGAATGTGTGACCCTGTGGTTGATTATGTGTCTGTATGTCGGAATGTGTATACTCATCTTTAGTCTGTGGCTTTTATTCAAACCGTGAAGCAAACTCTGTGTTTTGAAAAGCGCTATACAAATAAAGTTATTATTAATACCAGTGATTCATAATATTTTTAAATAGTATTTCCTTTATGTGTGCTCTTGAGAGGGAAGGGCAAAGTGAAATTCATTCGTGTCAATGGTCAACCACAGAGAGAGTAAAAACAGCCCTCCAGACGCCTAACGCCATAAAAAGGGTCAAGTTAGTGGTTGACCAGTGACTGCTTTCCTAAACAATGTGCTGTGATGGCAGCCTGGGCCAGCAAAGACCATTGTTATTCCTTCACACAATAGCAGCGACTGTCAATAACTATGAATAGGAAAGGGCTAATGGTTCAGACCGGGGCTGATCTCTTGGAAGCACAACATTAATGCCAAAGCTTCAAACCTTCCCACACAAGCCTCTTGTGTATTCAGTCTAAAAGAGGAAACTGAGATCAACTTGTTAACCATAAACTAAAATAAGTGACCGGATGACCACACTGCAAGGATTAAGAGCTTCTGTTTTGTGTTTGATGCGGCACCGCAGTGCTAATCATTTAACAGTCTGCCAGAGAATTTCATATAAGAGTGGACTGAGCTCCCATGAGGGAGTTGCAGTGTACAGATTTTGAGTTATGGCGTTGTGACCAGAATGGATGACAGGAAGTACTGGGCTGATTGTTTTACCTCTGTGGCCACGTGCATTCTTCACTACCACCGGGTAGCCCAGTGGCTCAGCCTCGTCAATCATCTTCCGGAAGTTGTCGTGCCCACCTAGGAAATTTTCCACACACGCACACACATACACAAACGAAGGACACACGTCCCCCACAGTAGAATATGTTAAAATGCTGTCCTTGGTTTGATAGCATGGTTCACACGTTACAGCCAACTTTGCAGGGAAGGAGATAGAATGTAGCATGTTGCTATGGAAACAGAAGTGACTCAAAACAGCGAGGCTGTAGGAGAGCTGTCCTGAGCGTTTATTTGCTGCTTGATTCATAAGAGTGGAACAGAGGAGTCAGTGAAGGAGGCATTAATGTGAAGCAGCTGACCATATCTGACACTGATTTATAACAGCAGCCTGTAGCAACAGATGTGCTTAAGCTTTCTGTGCTCTGGCGTGAGAGGTGATTAAAATGTGTTAAAAAGACTTTTTTTTTTTTTAAATGTAGAAATCTTTTTAATAATATAGTCTTCCTTGCCTTTCCTGTGTCTCTATGCTCCATTCAGTGAACTGAGCAGATGTGAACTACCCTGTCACGTGGCTTTTTTCCGCTGCACTGCTTCACATTTGCTTTCAATGACAAGGGGTGAAAGAAGACAAAGTTCAGAGTAGGAGAGACTGGACACCAAATGTTGTTCCGATCATAAGCTGCTGAGATAGAAGAGAAAAGGAGTGAGGGGAATTGACGTCTTTTATTTTGAAAAATCAGAAGGGGAGTGTTAGGTGGGGTGTGTGCGTGTGAGTATGGTTGGGGGGGGGTGTTACATAAGCTCTCCAGCTGCTCTGCATGCATCGCCTGGCCTACTGTGCAGAGAAACGGATGGAATGTAGGCCAAACACCCCCTCCGCTTTCTTTCTTTTTTTCCTTTCTCTCTCACTCAGTCTGTGTCCTTCTTTTTTCTGCTCTCACTGTGGATTTTCTTGCAAACCGTGGAGAAATATATCTACACCTTTTCGTCTGCCGTTGATTTGTCCGAGAAAATCAAGAAGAACAACGACTAAAACAGCAGCCTGTTGTTTTTGTTTGGCTATCCTGTGTTTCTTAGCACTAGTTTAAACACTGTTTTCACAGATGTTGTGAGTATTAAAACAATCAAAAGGTTTGAAGGACAACTATGTGGATTCACCCATATATGTCTGATTGCTCTACATGTATGTGGACAGAAGCCTGTGATGCAAATTATGTGATTTAAATGTAAAACACACATGATAATGACATCACTGCTGCTTGAACAAATGCTGATTTGACAGTAGATGATGGAGTTTTACTCCCTATGTGTGTGCATTTGCTTTTACTCAGACAGTATCGGTTTTGTTTTCCATTAAACTTCAGTTTCACCCAGTTTAAATATCACCGGGCAAGCAGTGATGAGCACTGTGACCGACACCTCACCTGGTTATCTGTGTTTATTTCTGCATTTGTCTTATATGCAGTGTGGACATAGAGTCCCTGCATTATATATATGTAAGTACTTCCACAAACAATAAAGTGGGGTTCGCTGCACATGAAGTCTATGTGATGTCTGATCATTTTAATTGAGAAACGTATAAGAAACAATTTCCAATCTGAATCTTCCAGGCTGGCGTTCATGTGAGAAAATAGCTTAAAGACAGTCAAGTACTGATTTACCGTAAGAGAAGGTGTCAGGAAGAGGCACCCCATGCCCAGCTAGTTCTTGAAACGTCCAAAACTTGTTGACACAGTTGAGTATGGCCTGGGGCCTGTTGATCAGCCGGCAACCCATCTTCTCCAGGTGGCGGAGCACAGTGATGTCACTATCTGACTGAACCCAGGGCGTGGGTACTCGCACCATCACCACCTGTGGGTAAGATGTCACCAATTCCTGCTCTGCTCGCAGTCCTGTAACGGTGGAGGGGAAATTGCAGGAGGGGTAAATAGAAAAATGTATATTTAGAAAAACACTCCTGTGATTTGTTAACAGTTAATTCATTTATTTGATTGTTGGTCAACAACCTCATACATATATGAAGTTCTTCAGATTATCGTTTTGAGTTGCTGTACAAATATTTGATAAATACCGTTTTCTCATCTGTTTCTGAAACTCATGGAACCAGAACCAGCAGCCGACATCTGGCCTGTTTTTTCTATTTTCAAGACAACAAATGAATGTGTCACTGTTAATAGCTTCAAATTCATCCTGAAAGTCATATGCAACCCTGGGAACAATGTGAAAGTTCTCAGTAAGACTCCATCCATCATCTAAGTGTTTGATGACACTTTTCCTTTAGTCATCACACAAATCTAACGAGACCGGGCCATGTGACCAGGCCAGCCACCTCCAATGCTGCTAAATTTAAGCCATTTAAACCTGCAGCACCTACTGATATAAATATGTACTTCTTGCACATGTGCAGTTACATTTACACTTCTTCCTCCTAGACTGAGTGACAGGTATTGTCACTGACATACTGACACTTTATACTATTTTGTCCCTATGTAGGGCAGTGGGCTCGCAAAAGAAAGCTCAAGGGTAATAATCTTAAATTTAATCAAACATAAGAAAACTGTGCTTAAAAACAGCCTGAGAAATCTAAGAGATCTAAGATCTTAAATGTATGGTGCTCTGTCCTGCTGAAAGTCAAAATGACACTGGTTTTCATTAACTTGACATCGCTTTTATTATGCAAATGAGATCTAAGTAACTACAATAGGCTAAGTGAACGCTTCTGAATGGGTCATTTCAATTCAGCTCTGAAATCATAAGCCATAAAAAACAGGGGAGAAATAAATGAAAAGGCTTGCATGTTGTGATGGGGACAATAAAGCTGGTGTTAGACAGACTTCATAATTTTTTCTACAAATGCTACAAATCCGGCTAATTTCAACATTCATTAACCTTCTGAAGCATAGCCAGGCTGTCAGATTTTTTAGGCTCAATTGCAAATGGACAGCACACTGAACAATAACAAATGTGTACCTTTGTGCTATAGCAGGAACTTCAAGTACAAAAAAGAAGCGAGGAGACACATTGAACACTAGCCCAGCACTTAGCCTCAACCATGATGTGAATTTCAGCCATCTTAGAACAAGTAGGCTCACAATAGTGGTAATGACCCTGGCTGAGATCATCAGAGGTCAAAAGAAGCTGCTGCATGCATAATAACAACTGATACCTAGCTATTAACATGCAACCCGCCTGCACAATGCACATCTTACATACACTCCTTTAGGGTCATTGTGTCCGCAGACGGGTAAAAAGAAGTGAAACAAGAGAAATGCAGCTGGTATGAAAGGGCTAGGTATGTTCTAGCAAACACAGAGAAAGGGAACAAGGGGAGAGAGAAAATGTGGCGCATTAAAAAAGGAGTATGAAGCCATGAAAAGAACCCCACCCCTCCCTTTCTCTCCTCCTCCTCCTCACAGTCTCAGTGTTAAAGCAGGAGGATTCACTATCGCTCCAGCCCTATTTAACGCTTAAGACACACTGCTCTGATTGTGCAGCCACTGAGTGCAATGTGAGTGGTGTTACAGTGAGAAGCGTCAGGGGATGTGGTCTCATGGTTTTCGACAGACAGTATCCACAGTGCTCGTCTCCATCTCCAGGGGGACCAAACAGAGACCGGCGAGGCACCCGGATGAATCATTCCTATTCATCTGTGCAACTGCTCACGCGCACCGCACTGACTGTCATGTGACCACTGCAAAAACTATCCGAAATCCTGGTGTACAATAATTACAGCATGGGTTTTTGTGATATATGTATATATATGTCAGCACTTCAAGCTTTCAGATGTTTCTGTTTGCACCTTCTCTTTCTCGCTACAGACAAGTAAGGACAGGTTGAGGAGGAGCAAAGACGCAATTTGTTCAAAATGATTGTAATACAAAAAACAATTAAAAAAAAACCCAAAACATTATATATTTTCAGTCCACCTGACAAAGCTAACAAGCATTCTATGCATGCCACTGCAACATCACAAAGCAGGCTTACAAATGCTGTCAAAGTGTTTGGCTGTTTGACCGGAATGCAGTCTGTGCATCCTCTTGCATTAGCCCACTGAGACACCAGTTTCTTTTGGTCTGGTTTTGGGGCGACCATGCTTTGAGTCTATTTGCATATCAGATCAGACAAGAACATTTAGTGTAGGTCCACTGCAACATTTGGATTGTACAACACTTGAGGCAGACAAGATGAATCATGTGACTTACATTTTGACAAAGACAAGGCCAAACAGCTTGTTAGCAAAAACATGAAATCTGCTACTGAGAAATTCTCACACGAATTATGTCATATCTATTAGTGCTGGGCGATATGGAAAAAATATTTATCACGATATGAATTATTTTATATCATGATAACGATATATATCACGATATACCACCTGACCTGTGGTCATCTAGAAAGTACGCAGTCTGTAAACAGCAAGTGCCGAGGGTGCAGTGTTTGTTTTGAGTTACCGTAAAGTACAGTGGGGCAAAAAAGTATTTAGTCAGCCACCGATTGTGCAAGTGCCCCCACCTAAAATGATGACAGAGGCCAGTAATTTGCACCAGAGGTACACGTCAACTGTGAGAGACAGAATGTGAAAAAAAAATCCATGAATACACATGGTAGGATTTGTAAAGAATTTATTCGTAAATCAGGGTGGCAAATAAGTATTTGGTCACCTCAAACATGGACAATCCCTGGCTCCCACAGACCTGTAACGTCTTCTGTAAGACGCTTTTTTGTCCCCCACTCGTTACCTGTATGAATGGCACCTGTGCGAACTCATCATCTGTATAAAAGACACCTGTCCACAGCCTCAAACAGTCAGACTCCAAACTCCGCCATGGCCAAGACCAAATAGCTCTCGAAGGACACCAGGAAAAGTATTGTAGACCTGCACCAGGCTGGGAAGAGTGAATCTACAATAGGCAAGCAGCTTGGTGTGAAAAAATCAACTGTGGGAGCAATCATCAGGAAATGGAAGACTTACAAGACCACTGATAATCTCCCACGATCTGGGGCTCCAAGCAAGATCTCATCCCGTGGGGTCAAAATGATCATGAGAACGGTGAGCAAAGATCCCAGAACCACACGGGGGGACCTGGTGAATGACCTGCAGAGAGCTGGGACCAAAGTAACAAAGGTCACCATCAGTAACACACTAAAACGGCAGGGAATCAGATCCCGCAGTGCCAGACGTGTTCCGCTGCTGAAGCCAGTGCATGTCCAGGCCCGTCTGAAGTTTGCCAGAGAGCACATGGATGATACAGCAGAGGATTGGGAGAATGTCATGTGGTCAGATGAAACCAAAGTAGAACTTTTTGGTATAAACTCAACTCGTCGTGTTTGGAGGACGAAGAATACTGAGTTGCATCCCAAGAACACCATACCCACTGTGAAGCATGGGGGTGGAAACATCATGCTATGGGGCTGTTTTTCTGCCAAGGGGACAGGACGACTGATCCGTGTTAAGGACAGAATGAATGGGGCCATGTATCGTGAGATTTTGAGCCAAAACCTCCTTCCATCAGTGAGAACTTTGAAGATGAAACGCGGCTGGGTCTTCCAACATGACAATGATCCAAAACACACCGCCCGGGCAACAAAGGAGTGGCTCCGTAAGAAGCATTTGAAAGTCCTGGAGTGGCCTAGCCAGTCTCCAGACCTCAACCCCATAGAAAATCTGTGGCGGGAGTTGAAAGTCCGTGTTGCTCGGCGACAGCCCCAAAACATCACTGCTCTGGAGAAGATCTGCATGGAGGAATGGGCCAAAATACCAGCTACTGTGTGTGCAAACCTGGTAAAGACCTATAGTAAACGTTTGGCCTCTGTTATTGCCAACAAAGGTTATGTTACAAAGTATTGAGTTGTATTTTTGTTATTGACCAAATACTTATTTGCCACCCTGATTTACGAATAAATTCTTTACAAATCCTACCATGTGTATTCATGGATTTTTTTTTCACATTCTGTCTCTCACAGTTGACGTGTACCTCTGGTGCAAATTACTGGCCTCTGTCATCATTTTAGGTGGGGGCACTTGCACAATCGGTGGCTGACTAAAAACTTTTTTGCCCCACTGTATGTCGCAAATCCCGGTGCATGTATAGCAGCACCATGTCGCAAACCACAAGATGGAATTTCTTTGCAAAAAATATCATTTTTTTTATACTTTATTTTCTCTTGCATAAAGTTAAGAGCATGTATAGTGAGAAGACAACACTAATATATTTGCCACAGGCTATTTAACCTTTTAAGACCTACCATAGAACCAAGTCCGCCAGAGCTTATCTTTATGTGTTTACATGCTGTAGTGCCATTTGTGGGAGCATTTAAAGTTTCCATACATCAATACAACCGTTATAGCCCAAATTTTAATAATATGTATGCATTAAGTCCATAGTAACTACATAAATTGCAAAAAATTGTAGTGCAATAAACTACAAAAAAATTGAAAATTGTTTTTGTTTTGTTTTTTTACATATATTTCTAGTTAGAAAAATTTAAGAGGTGTATCCCTCAAAACTGTAAATACAAAAAAGTTGCACAAAATAGTTTCCAACCACGAGAAATTTATTTTGAGTGTCTTCATAGTTTTATTTTTGAGATACACTAATTTTTATATACTACAGGAAAAATGAAAATAAATATTGTAATGCATCAAAATAAACTATTTCCAACAGTGTAATTTGAGTTCTAAGCATCCCAGAAACGATACAGAAAAGCATAAAGTCAAACATGACTTTTAAATACACCAACATAGGCTTATAAGGCCCTTTCGCGAAAATGACGTCACTTCCGGTTTCGGGCAGGTAATGGCGGACATGCTATAGTTCGCGCTGACGTATATGCCAACGTAGGAAGTGTTATGACCATCGGCAAAGCGTGTTTCTGGAATATTATGTTTTTGTTGCTGCAAGTCTGAAATATTACCTTTTTGTTGCTGCAAGTTTGGAATTAGGGCTGCACGATTTTGCATAAAATGAGAATCACGATTTTTTTGCTTAGAATTGAGATCACGATTCTCTCACGATTTTCTTTTCCAATATAAATATTTATAGCACTTATTAACTGCACATCAACTTCGTAACAGTTGAAACTGAACATAAAAACAATAAATAAACATAAAAACAATAAATGCCTCACATTTTGTTGTTGCCGCAAAATGTTGTACTGCTTGAAATTCCGTCTCCACCGTTGCTCGACAGTGCGTGCATAGAGCAGGTAGTGCAACAATAGAAAAATAGTTGCGGGAGGGCACTGTGTAGCGTTTGTCTAGGGCAGGGGTCAGCAACCTTTAACACCCAAAGAGCCATTTGGACGCGATTTCCACGCAAAAGAAAACTCTGGGAGCCGCAAATACTTTTTGACATCTAAAATGAACATAACACTGTATATATTGTTTTTTTTTTTTACCTTTATGCTTTGTGTGAACAACTAAGGTGTGTTGCCTAAATGCATGAAGTGCTACAGAGAAAATTACATTTTATTTATGTAATTAACACATTTTGAACTTTGCAAAATTCCGCCTAAGTATGTATTTTACCTGGTTAATGTGTGTGGCGGGGCGTGGACTGCAGCGCCGCTGCAGGGGAGGCGGACGCACCTTAGCGGTACCCGCAATCACGCCTCGCCGCCTTAACATCTGTGCCACCTATGCTGTTGTGTTGGTGTGTGTCGGGCTGCGAGCTTTAACACCGGCTGTATGCCTAAAGCAACCGTGTGTGAAAAGTAGTCAATAAAAAGATGCTGAAAAGCGTGTTCATGGAAACATAGTCGGGTCTCCCGTGATATGTTTACAATGGGACTTCCGCTCCTGAACCTCTGTGCACAGCGTCTGCTGTACAATCGGGGTCACTTTCATCTTTACGCACGACTGTAAGCTGTCGTCTGTGAGGCGTGAACGTGTTTGTTTTTGGAGAACAGCTGCTGACATAATGTGGATCTGAAGATCCATAATTGGCCTGCCTGGGGTTGAAAGTCTCGCACGGCGTTTCGGCGGCTATATCGGCTTCCGCAAGTGTGACGCTTATTTTGATCGATCAAAAACTAATACAATATAATTTTATATTTATATTTCAATATCACAATAATCTTCCAATTTAGAACTACGAGTTAAAAAAGAACTAACATAAATAAAGTAGACTTTAGCTAATTACTTACAAAAAATTATTTATTTCCCCAAACCATGCGGAGCCGTAGAAGGACTAAAGATCCGCATGCGGCTCCGGAGCCGCAGGTTGCCGACCCCTGGTCTAGGGTGTTGATCATTTTCCTAAATCCCTCGTTTTGCACAGTGTTGATGGGAGCCATATCTTTGGTCAGGTGATAAGTAAGTAATTTCTTTGTGCCTGCGGGAGTTCGACGTGTATAGGGAAGCGCTGTATAAGGTTCCCGTTATTGATGTTTGGGTGGTTGACCGGGACAAATTTTCTCCTTTCACTTTCTCGTCACCCCTGACGTGTTCTCCGTTGTTTCTTTCCTGCCAATTTGAACATCACGGCACAGCTTCTGTATCACGTGGTATAAGGCTCCGCCCTTGTCATTTGTTGAGCAGGAAGAGTGAGCGCTTGTTTTCATGCAGATTATGTCCCGGATCAAAATGCGGTACAATCGTCGTCGTCTTTCTTTCTTTCTTTCTTTCTTTCTTTCTTTCTTTCTTTTTCTTTTCTTTTTTTTTTTTTAGATCGTTGTCATTTGGAAATGAGATCGCACATAAGTATGAATCGAGATCGCGATTTTCTAACGATTAATCGTGCAGCCCTATTTGGAATATTATGTTTTTGTTGCTGCAAGTGCTTCTTATGCAATTTTTGCAAAGCTATATGTGTAAGGAAACCGTGACCTAGGGCAAGCTAATGGCATTAGATGTAAGTACAACTCCTCCGGTTTCACATGCAAAAAAAATTATTGCGCTATCTTACGTGGTTCCAGTTCTACAGGGATTTAAAAAATAGTTAGGTAAAACGGAGTGTACCTGCTCCGACCGGTTGTAAAGGGTTAATTATATATTTTATGTAATAATTTATAAAATTTGGGTTAGAAACGACAGAAATAGAAGACAAATGGCACGATAGACACTTTTCTATCGTCCACACGATATATATCGTCATATCGCCCAGCACTAATATCTATTCTATACTATCTATATAAGAGCTATCTTTTCAATTTCTCCTTCATTGCCATCCGGATGTGCTGGTAAAACTAGAGTAGTTTAGATCTGGCTCTTTGTTGCTCTAGGACAGGGGTGGGGAACTCCAGGCCTCAAGGGCCGGTATCCTGCAGGTTTTAGATGTATTCTTGATCCAACACAGCTAGTTTAAATGGCTAAATTACCTCCTCAACATCTCTTGGTGTTCTCCAGAGGTCTGGTAATGAACTAATCATTTGATTCATGTGTATTGACCCAGGGTGATATCTAAAACCTGCAGGACACTGGAGTTCCCCACCCCTGCTCTAGGCACTGCTTCTTCTGCATGGCATACAATGACTGTCATTGGTGGCATGTCAGTAATGTTGTATGTCAGACAAAAATCAGAGGTGGTGATAATGCCTCACCACCATTTCATTGTTTTTGGCTTTGTTCATCAACATCTATCAGGATCAGAAAGTATGAAATTGGAAGGGTAAAAAAACCCAATAATCATAGAGCAGACAGTTTTCTCTTTGGCTACTGCAACCATGCAAATTACACAGACAACTGCCGATTTGCAGAATGACCATATATAAAAAGAAAAGCTAAGCCATACTAGTCTCTACCATTCGAGGAACAACGTTTTCAGGTAGTTTTTAGGGTGTGAGTTACACAACAAGCCATAACTAAATATCTTAACTCTAGCATGAGACATAAAGATGTTGCCATGTGTTGCCATGGAAAAACTGTGAGCCTTTTTGTCAAACCTAATAAAATGCAAATTAACCCTTTCCAGGCCACATGCAAAAACCTGCAAATGAGATCCTCCTGGCTAATTGACAAACAAGCCATTTTCCTGGAGGAAAACATATGCAATCATGCAACACCCCAAAAATGTTTATGCACGGTCTTTATTATCTGAAAATGCAACATTTGCTAAACACTGATAAAGTGTAACTGTTAATTTTTGCACTAAGATTCTATGAGGTAAGCACCAGAGATATGCAGCATTTCTGTGATAAAGCGCCATCACTGACTGACCCTGCTAATTCTCTACCTGTTCTTACTAGGTGTATCAAGGACTTTGGTCTTATATCTGGATACAAAGTAAATTTTGATAAATCTGTTATAATGACTCTGTGTAGTGAAGGGGACATTGAACCTTTATATGTTAAACCTTTTCACTGGGCACCATCAGGTTTTGTATATTTGGGAGTTAAAGTTACACCAACTGTTGGTCACTTATATAGAGAAAATATTAATGGAATGGTTCAAGATCTTCGAGAGATGCTGACAAGATGGAGGTCCCTTCCGATATCATTTTTGGGAAGAATAAATCTCATTAAGATGGTAATCCTACACAAAATATTATATCCCACAGGCATGTTGTTTGCAATTTTGAAATCAGAAGATATTAAAGTAATTAATAAGGCTATGGTGGATTTCATTTGGGCAGGAAAAAAACCCAAAATTAAATTGGAGACACTACAGTTACCGAAAGATTTGGGCGGGTGGGGAGTGCCAAATATAGAAAATTATGTTCTCTCAATACAAGCAAGGATACTCTCTTCCTGGATACATGAACATTCTGATCTGCCATGGCTAAATATTGAGGAAGTATTATGTAAACCATCCTCGCCTGTTAACTTTCTAGGGAAACGCCTAAATGACTTACTTCACGTAATAAAGCATAACCCACTGATATATAATGCTATGTGGACATGGGGAAAACTGAGAAAACTTTTTAACAGTAGTCTTCCGTTTAATATTTTGTCAACGCTTATAAATAATCCAGACCTTCTGCCGCAAAACATAGGGTCGAGCTTTGTGGGATGGCATAAAGTAGGTGTAAAGAGGTTTTATGACCTCTTTAAACATGGTGAGTTTAAATCATTTGAATCCCTGAAGTCCCAGTATTCTATGTCAAATACTGAGTTTTATAAGTATTTGCAATTGAGAAATTATGTGTTAAAAAATGCTAAATCATTACAAATCTCAACAGCCTCTTTGGAGAAATTTCTTCTGGATAATAGGGAGCATAAACATTTTGTATCAAAGTTTTATTCAGAGATTTATGCCCTAATTGTGGACAAATTGGCATGGTTGAGAAAATCTTGGGGGACGTTACTTAAATGTGAAATAGATATACAGGCATGGGACAAAATCCTGCTCCTCCCGTCTAAAATCTCTGTTTGTTACCGATTTAAAGAACTGCAGTACAAAATTTTGCACAATGTGTATATTTCTCCGTATATTTATAGTAAGTATAATATGGGAACATCTCCAAATTGTCTCAAGTGTAAGGCCAGAGTAGGCACTAGATTCCATTGCTTGTGGGAATGTGCTATTATTCAGTCATTTTGGAAAGAGGTCTGCGCCAATATTAGTACAGCCATTGGTCATCAGGTGACAGAAAACCCATTAATGTGTTTATTGGGATATATTCCTGTCTCATTGGCACAACATGAGCAAGTAATTCAGTCACTGTTAATGTTGGCCAGGAAAAGCATTATGTTGAGATGGGTCGGAGCTGAGCCTCCCTCCATTTCTCTATGGAAGTCGCTCATCATTGATGTTATGACTCTGATCAGGCTGGGACATTATATTGATGGGAGCTCCCGAATTTTTGTGGACAAATGGAAGAAACCACTGGAAGCACTGGGAGTAACCTGTAAACTGGATTCTAATGGACAACAATTATGGACATAAATTATCACAAGTTCTCTGTGGACTCTGGAGAATGTGTAATATTCTAGTGCTGTGCAGTGTTACTATTTTGGATGTGAACCAGTCTTGTATTTGTTGGGGGAAAAAAAGTTAAATAAAAGTTTAAAAAAAAAAAGACACTAGCTGATATTGCTAAGGCTAAGTATGAAACCTTCATCCAACTGTGGGAACCTTACATGAATTTTGTTAGAAAGATGGAAATCTGAGTGCAGGAAGTTTGTGTTAACTGAGTGTGTGTGGTTGAATATGTTTAATAAAATAAGTCTAATAGTTAAAAAAAAAAAAAAAAAAAAAAGAGCCATCACATAGCCCTTATTTAGTGCATGAACTCACTTCTTTTATCAAATGTACAATAATTAAAAACCACTCTGTGATGCATATCAAGTAAACAGCAATACTGTTCATCAAAAGGACTCTTTTCCCATAAAATGTAGAGTCTGTGCTTCATAAACAGCCACACAAAAATTCTATCCAAGCCCTAGTGTCTGTTGTTGCTCTTGCTCTCAGTTGGTAAATTAAGATACCGAACCTGCCTTCATGTTCCAGCTTCACTGACATGGAAGTGTTGCATTTATCATCTCAGTAAAAGTGTGCCCACTGGCATGGATCATGGATCCAGTCTATCTTTAAATTTTTTCAATCACAAGATGTGAAATGCCTCCAGTTTGCTAAATGCTGGGTTTAGCTGTGAGGGGCCACCATTCCTCATTAAAATATAATGACGTGTATGTTGGGGTGGCTCCACTGATAGCTCCTCCTAGGGACACACTGAACTCATTAACTTTAGTGTGGAACGTGGACCTGAACCTGACCTAAAAACAAAAAAAGAAAAATGACACAGAAATGAAGCAAGAAAACCTTTAAAACTTCTACTTGTAAAGGTGTTATCAGTTTTATGATTTTGACATTATTATGACCTAAGCTAAAAGAAGAAGTGGTTTATGCCTCCTCACAGGTCAAAGCTCATCCCTGGATGAGTTGTGATATGAGGGACTTTTGTTTCTCAAATGTTTTCTGTCATACAAATTTTGCTGAAATAACTTCACTGGATTTGGAGTAGGATGTACTAATATGTTTAATGTAAACTGCACATACATTTTGCGCAAATGTAAATTTGATCAAAACAACACACAGAAATGGAGTAACACGTAGTACTGATTACACTTATAGTGAAATATCACTTGTGTTTCCAGCGTAGAAACAAGACCAACTGCTTTGCTCTAACTGCAAATGTAGCTGTATATGCTTAAGCGTTTGTTCCACATTTGCCTAAACTTGTCAAGAGCCTATGGCACTGCTGTGTTATGCTAACACAAATGACAACCCATACGGCCTGGAAGGATACAAAAAACAAGATATAGATACAGACATGTTAGCAATTACAGTTTGAATTTTGTGTTGCAACTTCAGAGTATCTGTAATCCAGTGAGCGTTAATCCATATCTTTAAAAAAACAAACAAACAACAAAACTGCATTTATTGCCAGGTGCATAAAGAAAAAATGCACTACAGGATCCAAGCATCTGGCCATGTATTCTGAGGCTTCCTGTGTAGAAATCCCACAGCGCAACCAATCTGTTCACTGGCTGTTAATCTGTGATGTCAAGCCAAGGCTCAGAAGACATTTACTTTAGGCAGATTACGAACTACAAGCCATGTTAACTGCCTTGCTCATGTGAAGCTTGTTAAGCTATACAGTTGGACAGCTGTCCACCTGCATTTAAAAATGTGCAGGGTACAGAGTATATATGTCGAAAATTGTTAGCTCCAGACTATATTTATCTTGGTAATTATTCTGTGGGCTGTGCTATAACATGTGTGATTATTTGTAACTTCTTAAATGTAATGCCTGCCACATAAATACCCATCTGTTTGCATGTGAAATCCTATTTAAAGTGTAAAGCCTGGCTTGACTGAGCCGTACAATACAGCAGTTTAATGTAACAGTGCAGTAAGGTACACCCTACCCACATTCTTAACCATTGCCATTTTTCACCAGGCACTAATGTCAGCCTAAAATTATATGTTTTTAACAAAGTCTCAATTAACATCTGTGTGCTAATTGAGACCTTCACACATCTCCTCTCATCTTGTGACATATCCCCACTTCACACCAGCCTGACAAATTCCCTGTTCGTCTGTTTGTTAGGAGCTCCTGCTGTTGCCATCACTTTATTGAGGCCTCCCTAGTCATTTCTATGAAATGTTATCCTTACATGACACTCAGAATCACGTGTGTTTCGGACAAAGCAGCTCAAAATGAAAATAAAAGAAGAAAAAAAGTTGAAAATAGGTGATCACGTTGGTTGTATAAATATTGTAATATGTACAGAAAACCCTGAAATGCCAGAACAAGTCGATGCATGTTTATATCTGGTGGCAGTTTTCACCCTCACCGTTTCAGTATTAGGTAATAACAAAAAATCCCGATATGGGCGCCATAAAGATTTGCTTGTCATTTACCTGCATTTAGTGTGAATGCCCTATTCTTTTTCTTTTTGTTAACTATTACTCGGGGAGTCAATTTTAACTATTTTAAATGATTCAATTTTTATATACATAAAATAAAAATAAAATAAATAATAACACAGAACCTACAGCCTGAGCTATCAAGAGACGTAATCTGTAGCAAAATTACAACAGCTCACTGATGAATGGCTCTTATCTAATAACTAGGTCTCTGTGGTATTTAAACAACACATTTTTCTTTTAGCTTTTATTGCCCGGGTAATTCAGATAATTTGCAACAGTGCCGGGATTGCAGCGAATTCAGCGAAATTAAATCAAGCGTCATCCTTCCCCTTCTGGAGGCAGTCTAGCTGGAAAAGTAGGTTAGGCGGTCACGGCCATGCTTACTCGCTTCCTTGCAAACAGGCAGACCGAGCCAACCCCTCGCTCTGTTTTCAAGCTGTGTGCAACCCCCTCCAAACAATTAAAGTCTACCATCTATACGGAATACCGATCTCAAATAAAACAAGAAAACCAAACTGTATATCGATTTACGCATCGATTGTGTGGTACTTGCCTAGCTGGCCCTCGCTGATCGTCAGCACGATTTGATCCATGAGGAGGTAGCGGAATTCTACGTCCTCGTCGGCGCAGTGCTCCTTCAGCGCCCGGAGGATCTGGACTTGTGGATACTCCTGGCTGATGCGCCGGTCGGTCAAGAACCAAACTCGAGAACACATTTTGGCGTACGTTGTTTCAAAAAGAAATCCGTTTGAAAATACAACAACTGTGGGCGTGGAGGCAGCAGGTGACCGGTGGCAGCGCGGGATTCGAGGATCGGGCGGAGATGGTCACACAATGGAGACCTCGGCGGCTACAGGCTGCGATGTGGCTAACAGCAGGACTGCGGCTCAACCGCTGTTTGGACCGAACCGACTTGGACAAACAGTCTTCTTTATCACCTTTGTTTTCTTTCACTTCCTGCCATTTAGTCTTTCGCTGGTGCAGTTTGTTGAGCCCACACCGAGCTAATTCGACAGCACGAAGAGAGAGCGACGGTTTTACCCGCAAAAATGTGGGGATGCAGCTCTTGCCACCGGGGCAAACAAAGCACGAGCTTTGGCGCTTTGTATTTCCGTTAGCCGGGTCAGAGCTGCTAGCAAAAAAAAATCCCCGCGTTCACAGCGGCTGTTTAGTGCTGCAAATAGCAAAGCTGTCGGCTTTTTTACAATAAACTAACCCAAACAACTATTTTTTTTCTATAGGTTTGGCTGCTATCCACGAGGTATTGGTGCTGAAAAGTGCACACGCTTCGTTTACAACTCCACTTATCCGCATGCCCGTGCACGGTTATCAGGGCCTGCCCCAAAACAAAGGTTTCGAGAGGATGTAACCAATCGCAGCTCGCGAATTGTATCACTGCCCAAAAAGCACGCGGAAGATGTGGGCGAGCCGCTATAATGCCAACCAATGAGGGAAGACTAAGGGGGCCGAGCCTTGAGGGATCGCGCGCTCCGCAGTTCAGCAAGAGACGTCTGCAGAGCGCACGAGACCGCGCACTTTCCGAACCGGTTCAGACCAGACCGGCGAGGGGGTCTGGCGAATGCCGACAGCGCTGTCTCTAAGCTGAAGTGGCAGGAAATGAAACAAGGTCATCACAAGCTACTACATTCTCACCTTCCCTTTATTTTATCCCACACTCGGGAGATTTCTAAACACTCCTATTTAGATAAATAATATTAAAGAGTCGCTATTGTTTACCAACGCTGCTCAGGGAGCACCAACAGCTGAGAAGCGGAAGAACACCTCGGCGTGACAGGAGAGCGAAATTATGCGAATGACCCACTTCTTCTCTCCCTCACAGCTCTTTGTGCTTGTGCTGTTCGTGACTGTATTATTATTATTAGTAATATTCCTGGAGCGACTGGATAATACAAAGAAACACAAACAAACAGCCTTCATAGGCATTATTTTTTATTCATTAGGCCCTACAGATTCCAATGATGTCATTATTCCCGACGTCCATATTAAATAAAACACAGAAAAGGGGGATTTACAACAAGGGTTGCTCGAGAAGCCCCCAAATTAAAAACAAAACAAACTTAAATATGATGACAATTCCGTGAAAATTACTTATACACACGTACATACTGTAAAGAGTAACCTCTGACAGATAATTCGGCATACTTTTTACCTTTTAACAGTAAATACTTAAAAAAATGCAATCATGATCTTTATAAGAACACAGTGGCGTGTCAATACATCAATATATAGTTTCCTCCCCATCACCACCCTCTTTTCGCGGTGGCAAACAGCTGGAACACTGATACCATGACGTGATCGAGGCTCTGTGGGAATAAAGCTGTGCATGATCTTCTCTCAGCATTTATGGAGCACTTTCTATTCCTTACTGTTTGTTACAGATCGACGTGTTATTGTGTTGAAGACGTGTGTGACACGTTAACAATTTCGCTTTCAATGATGAGTTAAAAGAAACAGCGCACACCCAGTTGGACTTTGAGTAATCGTCTGTGCAGTCATTCAGAGAATCAAGCTGTTTAATACTAGGAAACCCAAAACATATGATAATCAAAGGTCGTCAAAGGTTAACATCCGTGTTTCCTCGTCAGTTTCTATGAGGGCGCATGACTCTCGACAAACGCTCTAAATCTCTTTGCACCTCTATGAAACGTCACATAAACATACACGCGTGAATATTAAAGATAATCACAAACGCTAACAGCGTCATTTCAGCGTCCTTTCTTGGCCACATGTCAAAGTTTCACCAACAGATGCAGCAGCATGAGCTCTCCTCCTCCTCAACTGAGCCGATGTAGGCTTGCTCTCGCGAGAACCCCTCATGCACCGGTTACGTCACACACCAGTGACACAAAAATCAGGGCTTAACAATAGAAAAACTTCACACAATTTTATAATTGTTAATAAATTCCCCGTTATGCCACGTAACCAAATTTAAACTTATGATTCCACATAAGTTGATTATCCACCTGTGTGCTTCTACATATATATTAGCTTACCTCGGGAATTTGGGGCAAGGAAGTGGTTTTATACAAAATTTCTACCCCCCCTTAGTAGAATTTTTTTATATAAATGAATTCCACATGATTCAACCATATTATTAAAGCAGAAACAGACATTAACCCTGAAAGATAGAAGTGGCACAGTCTTTTTTTCCCCTCATCTCCTTCTTTTCAGCCTCCCCCGAGCACAGCGCACTATAACGGCGAGCCAACAGGATCAAACCGGGTAGAGCCAGTCCTGCTGCCCTATCGTCACAAAGTAGGCGGAAGGCAGCGTGGCAGACACATCCCATGCGCAGTCAGCAACAGACGTATTCCCTACCAGCATCCCACCTTAACTGTCATACCATTAACCGCAGCAGATTTACTGTGAAATCTGGTTTCATTTGTTAATGCAAATAAATAAATGAAATATATCTGGGATGAAATCTGAATTAAGGGACACACCACGAGAGATGTTTCATTGGATTAAAGTAAGCGAGAAGGATACGTGAACTTCACATAGGTCATGTCCACGCGGTTGATCTGCTCGCCGTTTAGGCACAGCTGATGAAATGAATACACTTAAGAACACACACACACACACACACACACACACACACACACACACACACACACACACACACACACACACACATATTTCAAGAAAAATAAATACATCTATTTTATTTAACTATTGCAGCGCATTGTCTTAGGATAGAGAGCCCTCTGGTGGTAGATTAACACATTACATTCGATTAATTTAATCATTGTTTTATCTATCTATCTATCTATCTATCTATCTATCTATCTATCTATCTATCATCCAGACACAGGAATAAACGGGCAACAGTGTACAGCCGCTGCTCCTTCACAGTGCCCAGGCTCTGACAAAATATCCCATAAACCATTGCAATCAGCCCCATCATCCAGAGGAGTGCAGCAGTGAGTCGTTTATAAGCCCGGCGCTGATCACTCTCGCAGTGTCCATAAGGGAGCAAGAGTGTGCAGTTGATGGAAAATACCATGAGGTACTGTAACAGATAAAGCCGTTGTTCACAGTGATAAAGAAGCCTGGCTGGTGTTTTGAGTCTCAGAAGTGAGGTATATGTGACCGCACAGCTGATGGACAATGTCTCAAACAAACATGTTGGGATGCTGGTAGAAAATCATTTGCGTAACTTGTAATCGCTGTGTATCTGCACTTATATACGCGTAACACAACGACATAGCAGCAGGAAACTGAAATTTGAATGAAAAGATGGCAAACATATAAATATGTATATGTATGTATAAAAGATTCCGTTTCAACAAATTGCTTTAACTGTTGTCCTCTCCAGGTGGGTGCGCTGTGCCTGCATGCAAGCCTTTCTCATAATCAAGAAATTATAGGCATCCAGTCTAAACTGGGGAATACCTAGTATCACAGATAAGACATGACCACAAAGCCCCAAATTTGTTGCTGGAGCAGAACAGCGTGATCTGAAGCGCCACTAAATGCAATTATCTAGCTCCTGCACTGTCACAAAGTAGACAGGGAAACATACTGAAGCATGTTTGCTTGTCTAAGATAATTTGGAGTTTTGTGGCGTGTGGAAGGTGCGGGCAGCCTCTTTCTTTAGTTGTATCCAACCGGAATGAAAGCGTCAAAGTCACTGGCGTGCTCCTGTATTAACGATAAGAACTGTATCCCACAATAACAGGCTCATTTAACAAATATACACGGCACGGTGGGCTTCTATTTTTAAAATCATATGTCTATTCTAATTATATGTTAGGCGTTTATTTTAGTCATAGCAGTGGTAGGCATGTCCTGGCGGAATCTCATTAATATTAAAACCGGGAACTAGTTAAATGGATCTGATTTCATTTTTTTCCTATTGTGGTGCATGAATTTATCTTCAACGTGCTCCGGCTGGCGTTGGAAGTAGTTCCGGTGGTTTAGCAGCGGAGCGGAGCACTGAGACCCGGGATCTTTGCGTTGATGAGCGCAAATGCGAATAGCGGGTCGAGTCCTCCAGTCTTGACTTGTCGACTGACCACAGCAGCGGTCAGTTTGACGCCTGCAGAGCGCCGTGCGCACGCAGCCAGAGTGACAGCGCAAAGGCACCACAGGAGCTTTTTTTATGTGTGTGTGTGTCTTCGAAGGGGATTTTCAAGTGCAGAACAGCGTCTGGAGCTGCTTGAAGCAGAGTGCACAAATTGAGCCGGTTCTCGTATTCGCGTGCGACGGTGAGTAGTCTGTTCACAAGAATGTTTGAATATGTTGCTCATTAGGATTTGTGACAAATGATCGCACAGCGGTGGTGCTCAAAGCCAGCGGTTTTTGTTTTGTGTTTTTTTACTTAACGGCAGGCCGTGACAAGTTCGCTGTCTGTGACAATATGAATGCAAGCAAGCGTTGCATTGTGCCGTTATACCACGTCTGCTGGATAAAGTCAACTTCTCTAAGTTATTATCTCGATGCTACCGCCGGCACAGCCAGGCTGTCTGCTTACAAGACTGTTAGGAAAGTGGTGCTTAATGGAACAATTATCCAAGCAGTGAATTGTACGGGACGCGCATATACGCGGAGGACAGTGCCGGTCAGAGATTTAAAATAAAAGACTTTTGAAGTGATAACAGGGGAAACATGAAGCCTCGCAGCAGAGGCTTACAGAAAGCTGAGCTCCACAGTGATGCAGTGGTCTATCCATAAAGCAGTTCAATTGCTTTATGTTTGATATATAAATATATATAATAGCGGATCAGTTATGCATTACCAAAACACATTAATCTTGTAGCTCACATAACAATGGAAGGAAAAAGTAGTATAAGGAAAAATGAGCCTTTGCCTTGTAATTGGCATTGTTTAACGGCGTGAGGTATTTTATAAAAGTTTAGATTATATGAACACTGGCAATGTGTCAGTAAGAAGCTGTCTGTCAGTGTTTGTAGATGCTGATGTCTTTGTTCGGTCGTGGATTTCAGAGGCTCTCAGTGTCAAGTTTAAGAGAATGGATTAGGATATTTAATGTATATTGTATTAAGACTTAAAAAAAAAAAGACCTAACCCTGATATACACTTTATATATATTGAGAGAGAGAGAATTAATTTACTGAATACTTTCAAATAAATGATTTGAGCTACTTGAAGATTTTAACAGTTTAGCTGATGCAGACACAGCTGCCCTTGAGCCATGCATGCAGATGACTTTTCTTTAGTTTTCCAGCGAGCTGAGTTTGGTGATGGTCCAGTTTTGCTCATTCACTGTGGATTTCTTTTCTATAGGCTGCCCATGAAGACACCGTAGCCTTAACATCAAAGGTAACCGTCTAATACCGACAGGACTCTTTGTCTTACATTATGCTGCAGTATCTTTAGCTAGCCAGTACTATACAACTTCATCTCGCCAAAAATATTCAGACAAGGGGAGTTGGGGTTTGTGTGTGTACGTGTGCGCGCGTGCTCGTGTGACAGACTGAGGAAGCGTTAGAGAGAGAACACCCTGCTCCTGATTTGGATGCGTCTCTAATTCCTATCAAGATGAGAGCTGTCTGAACAGATTTCTCTCATCATTATTTGCTCTGAGATTTACTTGTGCTTGTAAATGGTGTTGATTGAGGGTAATTTGGCTTTTTAATTGCTGAACAGCTGCCACACTCACTGCTGATTGCCATTGTAGACTTTCTCAGTAGATCACTCATAGACCCCTAAATGCCTCATTAAAACGTTATGCAGAATCTCATGAAACGTGGCGAGAAGGAACCCTTCATAATGTTTTACTGATTTGTGTTTTATCATCAGAAAGGTCGTTGTAATTATCGTCAATGTCAGCAAATGCAATGCCAAGAACCGAGTGTAGTAATGACTTTTTGAAAGTTGAATTAACGGGCTATTTGTGGATGCACTACAGGCGTTTCAGTCTCTTTGATAAAGATGAACTCCATATGCCAGTTTTCGAATCGTATATGCCTGTCAAAATTTTGATGTTGTCTCTCTGCATATTCATTATGACTTGTAATATATTCTTTTTGCGTGACTTCACAAGACGTGTTGAGCAGCCAGGCTTTCTTCTCAGTGTCTGCCAAGAATGATTTGCCTCCCAATTAAAACGTGATGGAGTTCGAGACTCAGAACTTCCCACAAATTTGCGACAAAAGTGGGCTTTGTTAAGCAGTTTATATCTCTTAAGAAACCTACACTTGGTCTTTTTGCGTCACCCTGTTGAATTAAATAAATGAATAAATAAATAAATAAGGAAAAATTCAAGTACACATACACACATCCTCAGCATTAAAACTGCTGACAGTAAAAAGTGAATTACACTCATTGCAGTGCAGTATTGTGCTGGGAAACCTTGAGTCCTGGCACTCCTGGTGTTGACATTGCTTTACACATACCCGACACCTAAACATTGCTTCAGACCAACCACTGCGACACAGTGATGGCTCTCCCTGACAGCAAGCACTTCTCCCAGCAGCACAGTCGGCCCAGAGCACAACCCAATCCCAAATGGAGGTCCCAGTCCCATCAAGGGTGAGCGGGATGTTGGGGAGCAAATCATGGAGAGGCCCCGCATCCGGCTGCTAGACATTACAGGACAGCTCAAGAGATCCCGTGTCCAAAGTGGGCACCATCTGTGATTTACTCACTGCTCTGATTTCAAAAGTTCAGTCACTGCTAACCAGTTCTTCCCATTTCATTTTTTTTCTTACCGTCAGGGTGATGATGTCGCTGTTGCGGCATCTTCGATATCATTCAGCTGCTTCTCTAGTGAGTTTGTCCTGCGGTCGGATCTACTCCGACTCCACCATCTTAGACTGCAGCCGATGGTTCTCCTTGTTCTCCTGCGAGCTGGAGAGTCACACCAGCCAGAGTCTGCTGCAGGCGGAGAACTGCAAAGCAGAACAAGAACTACGATCGACAGCTGGAGTCAGAAGAGTTGGGAGTCTGTCAGTGGGATGAAACGCTCTCTGGAGAGGCAGTTAAATATATTGCTTCGATATTTATTTGTCAGAAAGTGGCAATTAAAGTGTTTGCAGAGAGGCACCTTATATGCGCTATTAATTAATAATGCATTAACAGAAAAAGAAAAGCCCCGCTGCTACTGCCACAAATAGAATCTGTGGGAAACGCTGTGTCGGGACAAGCGGCAACTTTACGCATGAGGCAGGTGGTTTTATTGTTCTTGCAGATTGGTGTAGAATCAATCCCAGCATCCTGGTGCCTGGGCGGTGCTCATATAGAGTTTTGCTTTATTGATTAAACCCAGCATGATCAGAGTTAGCATGCATTATTTCAGTCGTTTTTTTCTCACTTTTTTTTGCAGCTCATAAGTAAAATCCAATCTCTTTGACATGCCGCGGAAAAATGTTTTGCTTGAATTTACAGCAGCATTGACGCCTGTAAGCAGACACACTGTGTGCTCGCCTTATTACACATGTGCTGTTAAAGACGGTCGGTGTTTAACCCTGGAAAGATCTGTTTGCTTAATGAAGAACTTAATAAGTAACAATATGCTTTTAGCAAACACAGACACCCACGCTCCTCTGTTACACAGATTGATCCCTAAGAGCCATCTTCCACTCTTTATCGTGGACACTTCCGCTAGAGGGGTTGTTATTTAACTGCCTTGCTCGAAGATAGCGTGGCAGTAGCTATTAAAAGAGGTGAGGAGGTGGTCTCATTTGGTTTAGCAAGAAAACCCTTTAATCTGCCTCTGTAATTACCAGGCCATTACTGCGTTACTAGGGCATCAGGTCACTTTAATTACCTCCGGTCAAATCAATAATCAACTGTTTAAATAATTAAAGTGATTGTTTAGATGACCCGATGTTACCCGTAGATATGAAAAGCGTCATGCCCTGACTGCTATACACTGATTAGCCACAAGATTAAAACTGGGGTGACCCCCACCCCATCAACCTTGTACCTGAACATCCTGTTACTGCTTGATCAGATTTGGATCTGGGGAGCTTTGAAAGCCTCGGGGTCTCTGTGGTGTTCCTTGAGCCGCTTCTGAGCTCTTATGCCCATTTGGCGAGGCGTCATGTGCTGATGTGCTGTCTTTTGCTGTAGCAAAGGGGAGGGAGCTTGGTCTGCAATCATTTTTAGGTGGGTGGTATATCTGAAAGTAACATACACATGAATGTAGGAACTGAGGTTTCCCAGCATTACGCTGCATTGTAATGAGATGATTATTAGTCATACTTGATAGCTGTTCATTTCCCCTGTTAGTTGTTTTCATGTTTTGGCTGATCTACGTATCCACGCAGTATGAAGTCTGATGTTTGGCGATCTAACGCGGCGGTCTCCGTCGTCTGGCTGGGAAGGCGATATTTTCGACAAGGCATTAGAGCAGACTTTCTCTCTTTTTAAGTACCTCTAAGTTCCCTGAGTGCTCCCAGTCACTGTGATTTTTTGTCATGTCCCCAGGAAAGTACACATAATTTGAATTCGAATGTAGCAAATCCTTTTATCTTGTCAAAATCCTCTTTGATTCTGTTAGGAAAAGCATTGCTATGATTTGGAGGGGGAAAGAAAAAAGAAAGATAAGTAAAAGATAAGATAGGGGATGATCACTTTTAAAGGGCCGTCATTTGGATTGAACTCGCCAGCAGCGTTGCCTGCAAGACGAGAGATGCAAAGCTTCCACTGCTAACCTGATGTAAAGCTTGCATCTTGCACAAGCTGAGAGCGCTCTGCTACTCTGGTTAGGTTTTAATGAGTAACAATTGTTAGCCAATTTGCATGTAAAACAATGCAATTATAAACAAGCATCAAAAAGCTGTAATACTTCTAAAAAATGTAAATGACTCTCCATTATAAAGTGCAACAAAACCTAAGCCATGCCTCCAAGCCAGGGCCTCTAGGTTTTTGGATGCTTGCTTCCATTATTAATGCTATTCACAAGCCAAACTTTTTAGGTTGGTGCAGTTGGGCGCTTTAATCTATTTTTGCTGTAAATTAATGAATTTTTAAAGAGGACTAGTCCTCGCTGAATAGGGCTGGATGTGGGAATGTAGTTTGAGTCGTGGTGACGCAGTGCTATAGCCCTCTTTACTGTGCGAAGCGTGAGTTCACAAACAGCATCCCATCGCTCTCTCGGGACCTTTCGTTGGGGGATTTTGCCGAAATGCTGCACTCCTATGTTTTATTTATGACAAAATATGCCTTTTTAACTTTGCCGTTGTCAGAATCTGGAATTTTGATAGCTCTTTCCTAGTTGGTGCTAGTAAGTCTTCTGGGTCGCTAACTCCCTCTACCTTGGCAGATGTTTTCAGGTGTAATGTTCTGTGTGGGCTTAGCGAGTTAAATATTTTATTCTAGGCCTTGAGGGATTCAGTGGAACCTACTGATTTTTCTTGCCTTCTTTCAATCAGGTTTTCTTTCAGACTTGAGAAAAACAGTGTGAGTCAGTAATGTTCTGTTTCAGTAGCGATGCCACCGGATTGACTCGGTTGACACGAGCCAGCCAGCAGGTTTCATACACACACACACAGAGAAAAAAAATGATTAAAGTGTTGTTCTGTTATGGATAAATTATTATCCTTGGTATGAATGTATCCACTTTTTTTCTTCTTCTTCTTCTTTCTTTCAAACTTTCATTTTCCTGACCACTCTCTTCTTTAAAGACTCAATGTATCTCACTGTGAAACAGTGCGTTACATCGATGCCTCTCCAGGTCTCCTTTTAAAAACAAGTAGACAGTATCAAGTTATAATTGCTTAACCCAGCTCCATTGAGGGATAAGGAAACAGCCACCGCGAGGGCATCTGATTTGCCTTGATATCTCATAATTGAACCTTTTCAGGGGCGTGCTTTCTGTGCTGAAGCAGAAAGTAATTAAGATGTTCAATACGGGTTTTTTGGACCTTTTCCTTCTTCCTTTGAATGGCCCACACTTCGAGACATGACAGCGCTCAGTATGCCTACAGACTTTTCTTTTGACACATTAGCCTTACCCTTGCCAAGGCAGTCCTTCCCAGAAACCCCCTCTGCTCTGCACGCTCCGGGTGGGTATTTTGTCATTACTTCATTTTCCTCTGAAAATATTTTGATGCCTCTTTCCTTTTGGCTCCCTCCTCCTCCCCCCAGCCCACCTCGCTTTCTCTCACCCATCCCCCGTCACTCCATTCAAAGTTCTCTATTAAAATGCAGAACTGTAAAGCCTCTCTCAGTCTAAAAGCCTGCTAGCAGCAGGGGACTGTTAGCTGTTAGTGATGCATACAGCTGAGTGAGTGCATCACAGCTACAAAGTCTAATGGGTGAATACATTCAATCACACACATACCCTCAACTCTTTTAAAGGGACAATGTTCACAGTCATGAAAGCTCTATCCACAGTGCAGAGAGTGATGCGTTTAAATTCTTAGGAGGAAAGAGATTTCTTGTTCATAAATGTCTAAATCCTTGCTTTTTAAAAAAAGAAAATGCTTGTAATCTCGTCTTTAACTGCCAACTAATATATCACAACTGTCACACTAAGAAAGTTAATATTTTACATTCTTCTTTTTTTGTTCTTTGATGGGTGAAAGAGAAAAAATCTAAAATATCTTGTTTTTTAAGCGTAATGTAAACCGCTTCTGTCTCTGAATATGCACGTTTCTATGCACAACCATACTGAAATCCTGTTTAATGAACCCGTGCCGTTTCTGTGTGATCCTTTGCCAGAATCTTCTCATTTCATCGCCACCTTTATTTCCTCTTCAACAACAGTCTCTTTGAAATAGATCTTGTCTGTATGTTGTTTTTGATGTTTCCTGAAGAGGGATGCAGAGTTCAGCCTTGTAAGGTTTTGACAAGTATCAGCAGGAATTGTGTTGTTTGCATCACTGCCCAGTCACCGCATTAGAAGTAATGCAACAAGAAGAACCTCTTTTTTTTGGGGGGGGAGTGCTTTTTCTGATGGAGAATATAATGCCATCATCAAAAAGCAGACATTTTTCCATGCATAAGTGAACTATATGGGGGGTTTTATTCAAGTATTTGAACCAAAGGAGCATTAGCAATACTCAAACTCTGCCACTGTACATCATTTTAGAAAGTATGCACTGCTTTTTCAACATAGAAAACCATGGACAATTACTTTTCATGAATAAACTGTCCTTTCTGATAACATATTTGGCACTTTTTAATAGAGTCTAGCACTCAAACACGTATGCATTCGGTCTAGTATAGTGTATTTCTACAGAAGGCTGATGTCTCCCCGATCGGCAGAGATATACAGTGAGATCTCTTTTCTCCAGTTATCACTTTTCTTCCTTGATCCCTGTTGTGAAACACAGTCGATATCATAAAATAAAAGGCACAGTGCTGAGGTTAGCTTAGTCACCGTGGGCCCAGTTGACTGAGCCGACTAGGTAATTGGTTGCGTCTACCCGCCCAGCAGGGCTCCTCTCCCCAGAAGCCAAGTCAAGTCTTCTCTCTGTGCTCTCTTCTATTACTCATCATCCCAACACCTCACTATGCTAGCGGTGCGAAGCTACACCGTGCCACCGTGCAGCCAGCCCACGCTCCCAAAACTTCTCAACAACAGCAGCCACGGCAGGTCGAGGCTTGTGGCAGGCTGATTTGCAGTTTGAGCCTCCTTTTTAATGAGGGGAAAATAAGTACTTGTTGTTCTGTGTCTTGTGTGTCACCACCCCCTTCCCCACATACCCTGCACCACTGCAACTAGTAATGCTACATTCCCTTTAGCAAAAAAAAAAAAAGAAGAAGAAGAAGGTGCACTAATTAAGATACCTTCCTGGGATTTCGAAGAGGGGGTTGGAAGTAGCTTCTCCCACAGTGGCAGGGCCTTGAGGAGGGGGACAGGGGTAGTTTTGTGCAAAAAGCCTCATCGGGCACATCTCTTCTGTCAGTGCCGCTTTCCTTGCACTAGTCCCCCCCTCCACCCCTTGCCTGGGTTGTTTAGCTTGATGAGTCTGGTGCTAAATATGTATTTATTTCCATGTGTAATTAAGCAGGGTTTTGCAGGAGCTGGGCATTTCACTTCTTTTTCTTCCTTGTATATTTTCCTCTCCAGGGGGATTGGTGAAAAGACAGACAGAGGGGTTTGTGTTCGTCTGTACGTTTGTGGTGGTAGGCAGGCTCATTGAAGTTCTCCCACCTTGATTATATACAGCGTGAATGGAGACTGCGCGTGGGCCAGTGGGCTCTTTGTTGTTCAAGGACATTGGAAGGTTATTTCGCCGGATGTTGATAAAGGTTTGGCTGTAGATTTCTGTATTAATAAGAGATTGAATTCATCCAACCATTATTAACTATTCAGACTCCGGGCCTCTGAGATTTACCTGTATTTCTTAAAATGTATGATGTTCGTTCTTGGTGCTCGCACGAAACGAGAAACTGATCTTGAATCAGAGCGAGGTTTGAATGCAACATCTTCACTCCTGTGATGAGTAACAGTTACATGACATTCTCAGCCCAAAAGTGACAAATCTACAAATGTTCTGTGACTGATTGAAGTACAGAACAATTGGTGAGTAATTTCTCTTGGGTGTTCCAAATGATTCCCTTTGTTTTGTCCTGAATCACGCTCAAAGCGCCCACTTCCAAAAAATAGTTCAGTCTCTGTGTAACAGAAGGTACAGTTTTAGGTCCAGTGCCGCTCTAAAAATAGCTCCTAAAATCAAATGTTGAGGGTTATTGAGGTTTCAATTTTTTGGGTCTGCCTGGCAAGGACCTGAAACCCTGAGGGGGGAGGCAGTGGGGTGGTTGTGGACTTGACAGAAGAGTGAGGCACGTCGAGAGTCGGAGAATTAGAACACCGAGTGTGTGTTTCTGCGTGCGTGCGTGTACGCGTGTTTGTGTGGAGGGGTAGTCAGAGAGGGGAAGGGGACGAGCCTTTCGGCTCCTCCAGAGGGTTGGAATTCCTCCCGAGCTGTTCCCCCCATTTGGCAGGCACTTGTGAAAACAATTCCCCAGCTTTTAGTCACTCGGCAGATCCAATTGCCATTTCCACTTTGGAGGGAATGAGAGTGCGAGGCAATCCAGATAGACAGAACACAGAGAGAGAAAGAGAGAAGAGTTTTAATCGGGTTGGACAGACGCCGAGGCCAGTTGAACGGTTGTGCGATATTAATATCTTATGAAGGCTGTCTGGCAGTCCAAGCTCACCGTCTTGTGTGGTTTGTGTTTGTACGTTGCAGCAGCGGCCATTACAGAGGCTAAATGAAGATCTTGTGAACATGCACGAGGGACGAGCTCTACCTTTCACTTCGGTGACTTCCTCAGATGCTGTGGCCCAAAGAAAGATGGAAAGGAATGGGAAGAGTAAGAAACTTAACTCTTACCTAGTCCCCCATGCAACTTTGCTTATCACTGTATAATTAATGCAATGAAACAATTTGATTAAAGTTTTTGTTTGTTTGTTTTTTTCATATCCATAGCTCACGGTGCATATCATATTTATTCACACTGTGACAGAACAAGTGAGCAACATGCCAAAATATTTAGTTTTCCATTATACAACGCTGCACTGTATGCGGAGAATATTCTGCAAGTTAACATCTGTGTGTGTCTGCCAAGTGTTCTTTCTGCTCCAGCTAAAGGAGATGAATAGGCATAGTAAATAAACCTCCTGCTCTTCTAGGCTTGAGCCAAGACTGCTGCACAGAACCCATTCAGTGAGCCAACAGGAGATCCTCCATACGCCAAGTCGCTGAGCCGTGCATCTTCCCTTTTGACCCCTGACCCCTGACAAGACAAACACTATGACCTCTGAGCTGGAGAGCAGCCTTACTTCAATGGACTGGCTTCCCCAGCTCGGCATGAGGGCAACCATTCAGAAGGCCGACACGGGACACCACCATGGCCACCACCACCACGGGCACCACCACCACCACGGGCACCATCACGGGCACGGACCTGGCAAGAAAATGGTACATTTGGACCCAGGAACCACACTGGACCAAGAGGAAGCAGCACAGCACAGAGATGGTAAACCGCCCTACAGCTACGCCAGCCTCATCACCTTTGCTATCAACGGCTCACCGCGCAAACGGATGACCCTCAGCGAGATCTACCAGTGGATCTGCGACAACTTCCCTTACTACAGAGAGGCAGGCAGCGGATGGAAGGTAGGACAGGATATAAAAACTGTGTGTTTTGTTCTTGTTGTCTGCAGGTGAACTGGTTCTAATGTGAGTCTGATTTCAGAATGGGAATTTTTTTTTTTTACAAATTATGACGGCTAACAGTTTTGTAATATTCTATTTATTCAATGATTTATTTAGGTCTGTTTTTCAGCGTCTTTGTATGTCAAATTTATAGCGAAGCTGAAAGGATCCAAACATGCTCCAGGTCTGATCATGTGGTACATCACCAGCCTAGTATAAAGATTAAACTGGGTGGGTCATCGAAGTGTACTTTATTTTAGCTTTTTCATTCATTCAAGACATTGACATGGTCAGTGATTTACTATTAAACAATCTTCATCCTCTTATTTTAAAGGTTCATTCGCTGTTAACCAGCAAGCTCCGGTCTTTCCTGTCTCATAATCATCTGTAGGCAGACTCCACAACCTTGAACTGCGACAATATACAATGCTGTATATATACACACTACCCAGTGTGTTAGTTTTTTGTGTTTTTTTTTTAATTTAAACTCTATAGTACAGTTAGATGGATGTATTGACATTTAGTCAAGGCTGTTTTTTTACGGCGAAACTTTTCTTGCATTTTTACATTTATTTTTCTATTTTAGTTGTTTGCCCCCTTTACTATTCAACTGATTAAATAATTAACTGTCCAATTAAAGATTTATATACAGACACTGATGAAGTTTATCATCTGTTAGGACTGGAGATAATCGACATTGTATGGCCACTGTTAGATGCTGTAAAATAAACCTCCAGGTAGAAGTTTGTATTTTTATTCTGGAGCTCAGAATACTGCCCACTTCTATTAAGCATCAGTCCAACATGCTTCTTTAAATGCTGTATCTTATATCAGTCGAATCGATTATATGTTTTACATCTTAGACATTTTAAGCTAAACCTAGATTTGCTAGGGGATTTGTAGGGGAATGGATTGGACTGAAAATGGAAACTGGATACTTAATTCAGGTTTCCATGCTATTTCACCCCCATATCCTACAGAACTCATAATGCTAGTGATCAGAATGCATAACCCTGAACCAGTTGTAACCCAGAAGAGCACAGAACCCTGTTAGTGAACCAAGAATGATTGACAGATGCATTTCGTCTCATTCAGATGACATTATTAAATCCTTATGCAAATGTAGCTATGCAAATCCTGGCTAATATGAGCAGAAAGGTGGCTGTGTTATTGGAGACAAATGAATAGATCCCTGCGGTTGTGTCTTGGGGATTCTCTGCCTTATTAGCGAAGAAGGGAATGGATATAGTCCTTCTCCTGACACTGGAAAGGCTGTCTGCAAACTATCAACCAATTCATCTCTCTGAGAGCAAGAACATTTTTCTTCTTCTCTCATTATTTCTCACTCTTACGCTTTCTATCTTCATCTCCCAAACACTTGCTCTCCACCAAACCCCCTCTCCCCTATTCTCCTTCACTCTCATATTCACTCACTCACTCCCCTCCTCTCTTCTTTTCCCCGTGTCTGTTCCCCGTCTATAATCTTCAGCACACCGTTCCCTGAACGGAGGCATGCCAGATACGGAGACAAAAAGGTTATGATAAAAGCCAGGTTGTGTTGGAAGAGCTTCTTACCAGTTAGCAGGATTCAATCAATTAGTTTTCTGTTCGGATAGAGAGAACGGGGGTTACAGAGACCATCCAGGATTTCTCTCGCTGCAGCTCATGACTGCCTTTCCTGCTGGTTGTATTTGAGTGCCAGTATGTTTTAGTATCCCGTAATTATACAGCTAGATTCATTGATTTGTGTGTGTAGCTGCATTCTAGTAGCATCATTAAGGCGCTATGCTGATGCCGTTGTGGTTTCCTTTACACACGTTCTGGCATTTGTTCACTACACTTGTGCAGGGAGTTTTTTGCAAGACACATAACCCAGAGTTTTGTTGGATTCTTTCTAGGCCAGAGCTCTATAAAACTACACCGTGTTTTCATTTGTCAGTATAGATAGATTTAATAAAATATATTGTATACTTTTAGACTATTATGTTAGCTAACGCAACGCTGTACGCTGCATTTCACTCTTTGCATCCATCTGCTGATTGGCAGCTGTTCACATTCTGCCAATCAAAGAAAGAATTCTCTTAAACATGGAGGAAGCAAGCAAGAAGGAGTTGTTGCAGTCAGGTCGAGTGTAAGATATATAGAGATTATTTTGAACTGTGAAGGGAAAAGAGCACGCATATATTCCAACATGAGAACAGCAGATTATATTTAATGTTATTTACATTTAGCAAAGAATGCTTTAGCTTACCTTAATCACTGGAAATACAATTTGCCTAGTTATTCATAGAAGTGAGCAATGTAGCCTCAAAATTGTATCAAAATATACAAATTTGAGATAATTGTATTTATGAAGATACAGGGGGGGAAAATACTGAACAGCATTTTGTAGGTGATTGCTACTTCCTGGCAGCAGCATTTGAAAACCATTTTCTATCCTTCTTTTCAAATGAGCTGCTGTCATTGATGACAATCAAATGTACTATATGCAATGCCGTTCAACATAAAAAGGTTCCGCCATTTTTTTATAGTGCATGTTTGAGGTATATTTTTTCATTTCCAGAAAAAGAATCTATATAGCACAATTCAGTGGGCTACATGCTGAAGTTAAAGGCTAGAAACAAAGTATCGGTATCGATACTAGTGGATTTCAGAGAGCAGCAGTGTCGCTGTCGCGTTGTGTCTGAATGGCCTTTTCATAGTGCAATAGTTGTGACACTGAATAAAATAAATGTAAGCACAAAAGCAGCCGCGTTTGAAAGATAATGTAAGTGCTTAACACTTTAGTTACTGCTATTGCTTTAACCTTGTATCTCATCAAGCACCTGCACAATAAAATTGAAATTGAAGAATATTTTCTATCTGAGAACGTTGAGCTGAACTTTTTAACCAGTTGCTTAAATCTCTCCTTTTTTGCACAATTCGCAAAAATGACGGGAAACCATCATTTGGAGTGCAAATAGCGAGCACCACATTTATTTATTTCGTTTTGTTGCACATCAATAGCTGCTAACATCTGCTTACATGCCTTTTTAGGCTGGTTGTGCTCAACGTTTTTTATATTTTTGCCTCAAGGTTTGTTGTTTCCACTTCCACTGAGAACATATTTATTGCACATTTTGCAAAGTATTCAGCTTTGTTGGAGGACGTTGAAGTAGCTCCCTTTTTTAGGTACTAAATTGCCATTGGAAGCTGACAAGCTGATCTGGCTCTCAGACATGCCAGGGCTTGTGTTCTTGTTGCTAGGAAACAAAACACATGGTGTCGCTATGTCATTGTTATCAGGATTTGATATTTTTATATCACTAAAAGTTTATTGTGGACCGTTTTCTTACTTCTTTGTTGTTCTTTCTAGCAATTTTTAAAACAAATGTAAAGACAGATAACGAGATTAGTAGGCTGATCAAATCAATTTCCAACTTTTTACAATTAATTGTTGCAAACGAGGATGCTTCTGTCCAGTATAAGATCACCTTAGGGCCAGAAAGCCACTTGTAGTACGCTGGTTGAAACTCTGATATATCTGAGAAGAGAAAAAATATTTCAAAATCATCAACCTGCAGATGAATTAGAACTATAGATGTAAATGTAAGTCACCATGATGAAGCTTTTTTTCTCTTTTCCCCCCTATATTCATCTTTGAGGAAACGGCTATAAACTTTTGCTTCCTGGATGACCCGACTCCTCACTGTCAGGCCAGCCGTGGCTTTCACAGGGAAAGTTACGTAAGTCCGGTTCATTCCAGTTCAGGTGATTGCTGTCAGCTGTACACAGTGGGAGACAGACACAAGGATTGTCTTGGAGCCACGTTGCAAGCGCTCGCTCTCAAGAAGCGTGTTTTCTGCATGTACCGAGCCAAGCTTTCAGAAAACACCTCATACGTGGTCTCTCATGTTTGCCGTCTCCTTCACCCTCTGCCGCACGTGCATGCATGCGCGCACACAGATACACACACGCACACAAGCTTGTACACTTGCAGAGAGAGTCCCACTCAGGTAAGCAGTGTACGTGTGCAGTCTACAGATTACACACGGGGAGCTCAGCAGGAGACGAGATGGGAGGTGTGTGTGTGTGTGTGTGCGTAGGGGGGAGTGCTGTCAGAGAGCAGAGGAGAGTTTTACTACCCAACACACGCACTCCGTCTGCTCTGTATGATAATGTGAGAGTGCAAGAACGGCAGAGTTGAAACCAGGACACACACACACACAGCTATACACACCATAAACACACCACACCGCACAACACTAACACAAACACGTTTACCAACTTCAGCATACGGTCGTTGACCGCCGTGAGATTATCATACGTGTGGCGTCTAGACTCGAGCCATGGTTGCGAATGCAGCACGTTAAAGAGAGGAATAATTCGCTGTTATAATCATGTAAATTTCCAAGGTCATGAGATTTTTGTGTCTTAGCTGGAAAAAAAAGAATATGGAGCGCTCTTTTACATCTGAGAAGTAATGATGAGAGGCTTCCTCTGGAGCTGTGGAGGAGATTGAGAATGTGTAACCAAAAAAAAAAAAAAAGATGGTGAAATTAAAAAGCACATGCATGCATAAGCGATTTGTTTACGGACCTCGTTAAAGCTTCTAAATTCAGCTTGTGTAACATGCATGCGTAGCATTTCCGTATTTTTGTTTTTCTTTTCTTTTTTTATTTGGAAGCGGAGGAATAAACTGGAGTGGAGATTGGAGGGGAATGCAAACGGTGTTGCATCAGGCTGCGTCATATTATTTTGTATCACTGCAACAGCATTATCTCTCTTATGTTATCTTTACCAGCCTCACCCTCTCTCCCTGCCTGCGTCCCACACCATACACTGCTCTACTTTCCCATGCCCTCTGTAGCCCCCTCGCATCCTTTTCACACCCACGTGTCCCTCCACTGTTGAATCTACCTTTGCCATAACTCATAATGACGACGCAGCAGGAAACCGAAGCCACACAGGGGTTCTTTCATCTTGTCTTCTGCCTTTTTGCCTCTGTTCGCTTTGTAAAAGTAAAGTCATCTGTAATTAAATACTTTTTTTTATTCCAAGATAGATAGACAGACAGATAGATAGATAGATAGATAGATAGATAGATAGATAGATAGATAGATAGATAGATAGATAGATAGATAGATAGATAGATAGATAGATAGATAGATAGATAGATAGATATGGGAACGAGAGCAAGTTAATGAAATGCAGCAACTAGAGGCAATGGACAACTCAGCTGCTGAGGGCATCTTTGATCACGAGGTGTGCGTCCTGACCGCTTGGCCATCAGGTCAAGCTGTGCAGTCAGGATTTTAAACTCACTGCTGACCTTCAACATGTGGCCCACAGTGTTTTCTATTTAGTGCTTTTTGTTTTATCTTAATTAGCTTTCATTTTATGCAGTTTGAATATTTTTATATTGCACTGCCTTTATTTGTGTTGCCAGAGGTTGTTTTCCTCACAATGTTTTCCCGCAAAATAATGTTTTCTAGCTCGGTGGATAATGAAGTTCTTCTCTTTGTGTTAAATCTTGAAAGGATTAGTCAAATAATAAGTCATTTTGATAGTGGATTAATAGTTTATGGTCTTTATCGAGCAAATCAAACAGGAACACGTTTCATTGTGTTCGCTGTGACAGTTTGTTGCTTGTGAAAGCTTCATGTCATTCGAAGTAGTTTATCTTTTATCTATGGTTTCCAGACATGAAGCATGGCACTATACTGGCAGACCAGCTAATCTTAAAGCTAGTTCACACAGGCTGATAGCTCAGATGATAACTTTCTGCATATGGAGTTGGCTGTATGATAAAGCTCACACTATTTTGCATATTTAGTTTGCCACCTGTTGGATTGGCAAGCTGCTTTGCAACCCGCCCCCACCCCATCCGTTGTAATCCATGTCATACCTGTTGTTAACATAGCATGTCTGCTGTGTCCTGCGTACTGATTCTCACCCCCTCTTCCAGCTTTCTGCACATACATAAGGAAGGACAGAGAAGGTCAACGCTGGCAAATATAAGTTACTTCAGACAGAAATCTGCTTTTGATGATAGCGGTCCTGACTTAACAAGCAAATTAAGACTGTCACCTTTTGCCCTGAGAACCAGAAAAAGACATTCCTCTTTTTTTTGTATATTTTTGTTTACTTTAATGGAATTTATAAGGTAAATTTATGTATTCTCTAAGATTTTGTATTCTGAATATAATGCTAGAAAAAAGTGACCTACTCAGACCTCATCATAACATTATATTGTCTTTGAAATGTGAAGGTCTTCCTATTACTCACCGCTTAAGAAATGCCGCCTAGACCTGTACCTTCACCAAATGGCAGTCTGCACTTACTCACCTGCTCTCTTGCAACCCCTGTGGCCTCAGGCTAGCTCCCATGCAGCCAGGCTAATTGGCTGCAAATTAGCAAGGCCTAATGTGACGTTGTAAAGGGCAGCACTGGCGCAGTGGCCTTTGGCCTTTGGCTGAACATTGTATGTCATAGACAATCACCTGATATGAATCAGCACCAGGCCATTATTCTGAGTCCCGTCCTTTCATGCCTGCTCCAAGGGAAATCTGCGGCTGAGCGCAGTGAAGGTCGATGCTCGATGTCAAGAGTACTTAAGTATGTGGAGGAACTCCAGTGTTGTCATTGGCTGCAGGGAGTCATTATGTTGCTGTAGGTGCACTGAAGCACCTAAGTTTGTGTCTTATGAGCACATCTCCATTTTTGTCACTGTACAGTTAGTGTGTCTGCACAGCTCCAGCGGTGTAGTGGTACGTGTGTACAGGGTTGGATGTGTTTCTACAGCCGCTGCGTGTTTCTCCCCCACATTACTAAGCGACATAGAGCTACAGAACTGTGTCTTACTTACCTTAATCATGTACCTTACTATTCTCCGTTTGCGTGTCACGTTAAACCAGTCGGCTGTACAGATGTGTGTCTGTGCACATCTGCACTGCATCATAATGTTAGTGCATGGGCCCGCATGCTCTGCGCTCATGGTTAACTGATGAGAGAAGCAGCACTGGAGTGTTACTTTTGTTCCTGGCCGAGGCTTTCGCTTCAAGGAAGTTGTTAGAATGTAATGTCTTATGGGAAATTTGCAGTGATCGTGCATGAAGTGGCTTAAGCCACAGGGAAGTCCATTGCGACAGCAGTTGTTAAGCTATCGTGATAAACCATGTAGTGTTCAGTCTTCAGTATAGGTATGCATACGCTTCAGTGCAGTAACTATCTGAAATTTGAGCGCTGTGTTCATTAACCTTACAAGGAAAAAACAATAAAGGCTGACAGTGGCTCTCGTTTCCTTTGCCTCGTCCGTGTAGAGTTGCTGTAATCAGTGAAGTTTAATAGGGAGAGGGGGAAAAAGGCAGCAGTATTTTTATTGTATGAAATACTCTTAAAAAAGGGTTTTTTTAAGCTCTCTAAACTGGAAAAACCTTATCATTTCACAAAAACAAACACCTCAATCTCATGTAAATATATGAGAATATGAAATAAATGTGCATTGGCCGATGCAGAGAATTTTGTTTTGTGTTTCAGTTGTGTATACATTTACACGCTGCATGCTTTCAAGTGACAGAAATACACCTGAGCTCCTCATTATCCTGACAGATCCATTTGTTAAACAGGAAAAAAGAGGACAGACTATTTGAATCATCCCACTGAACTCCTGAATGGTGTTTGATTGCATGAGTTTCTTCTTTGCGTTGACACCAAAGTAGAACAAAAGCATGGGCTGACCACTGTGGGGCACTGCAATAAATTAAATTAGTGTTAACAGACTCACTTTTAACACGACTAGAGCAAGTTGCCGTGGGAACTGCCCTACTAAACTGGCTGGTCTCTCATCGCTGCTTGGAGCAAAACGGCGCTCATGCAACAAATGCTGTTAACTTCCTCTTTCTGTTAAAGGTCGACTGTTAAAATTAATGACAAGCAGTTGTGGCCACAGTTCATTGTTCACTTTTAAAGGGGTAGTTTACTCAAAAAGTTACGTTTACGTGTTTTTTGCCTGGTAGTGCTGTTTATCTATCTGGGTGTTGTTTGGTTGGAAAAAAAATTAATATGATTATTATTATTTTATTTTAAGAAATCAGTTCATGATTTTTGGAAAGAGACATTGCTTTTAAGGTTTTCTTTAGATGGGCAGCTCACCCTGATATAATCCAGGCCATAGGGAAAAAACCTTCTATTTATTTTTGGCGTGAAATGTTCCTTTAACTTGGACTTTGACAGTTCAGCTTTGATGGTGAGCTGTGAAGCAGTCCTAGCCCCTGTTCTTTTTATGAGACGATTTAAGCCATAATATATATAAACTTCCACCACATTTGTATTTAAATATAAATTGCTGCTATTGATTGAAAGGCAGATTAAGATAATTAGCTTTTTTTCCGTTTTAAGCTGTGTCCATACTCGCACACATGCATAGATGCAGCTATTAATTATACTTGTGTACGAAACACTGCTAGAGCTTTTAATTACATACTAATCACTAATACGAGTCTCACTATTAAATTCTTAATTAAAAGCCAGGAATTTCTCTTGCTATCTCCTCGAGCATTTGGCGCTCATCCAACACTGTGTTTCCCTCTCTAACCAGTCAGGCCTGCAGCACTCTCCATATGGCTAATAATAGGCTTTAGGCCGGTTTCCCTAGCACTTTGGAATGCAACAGTTATACCACAGAATGAGCTTCTTCCCTAGTTATGGGGTTTGCATCCTGTCTGACACGAGCCTGTTCTTTATCAGACCCTGGGTTGCGTCAAAGCGTGTCATAGAACAAAAAAGCAAATGGCTGATGGTTTTCTGATTTACCAAAGTTAAAGCAGCCCTGCTTAGGCACAGTTTTTAGCAAGTAATACATGTGTGGTGCTTTTTTTTTTTTCTTCTTTTTTTTTTTAATAAAAAGGCGTTCAAATGAAATTGACAGTGGTGTCAGCCTAAGCAGATTTAGTAATTTTATTTTTAGATTTTTTTAGCTGAGGTATTCAGGGAGAAAATAAAAGCTACCTAACTTTAATGTAGATGAAAATACAACATTCTAAAAAAAACTAAAAATCTTAAAAAATTATTTCAAGTCAGTACAGTAATCTGAAAAAAACATTTTCATACTATTCTTTGCAGGCCCGTAGAAAAGCTCAGCACTCCCTTTCTACTTCCATATGAATTAAGAGGGTAAATGGAAGCCAGGTGCTGCTAATCAAATGCACGTGATTAATTGATCATCAGCAAGTGTGATCACTGGTATAAATTAGCATTTTTGCCAGTTTGCTGGTCTGGAGCATTCAGCTGCATGCCACAATCTTCCCAGGAGTGGGTGTCCCAGAAAATTCACCCCAAGGGTCAGATGCAGTGCTCAGAGAAATTCCTAAAAACCCAAGAGTACATCTTAGACTCTGAAGGCCTCAGCATGTTAAATGTTAAAGTTCATTTTAGTACATTTAGAAAAAGGCTGAACCGTTATGAGTTGTTTGGAATGGTTACCAAGAGAAAGTCTTTTCTGTCTTAGGAACATGGCAGCACAACGTAGGTTTGCAAAGTTGCATCTGAGCAAAGCGCTAGACTCCTGGAACAATGTCCTTTGGACAAATGAGGCCAAGGTGGAGATCTTTTGGAGAAAAACAACCACAGCATATCCGCACACGTCATACTAACGTGATGGAAGAGTGATGATTGGGCTTGAACACCTTGCATCCACTGAGTTAACCATGAACTCCTCTGCGTGCTAAAATACTTTAGACACAAATGTGAGGTTGTCTATCTAAAACTTGGCTAAAATCGGGTCCTGTAACAGGAAACTGATCCCAGGCACAGCAGCAAATCTACAGCAGAGTGGATGAAAAAGCAAAGACTCATAGAGTTGCAACAGTCCAGAACTCAAGCAGACCGAAATGTTGTGGCGGGACTTTAAGACAGATATGAATAAACGAATGAATAGAATAATCCTTTAATTGTCCCACAAGGGGAAATTTGGTATTTGGTCCCACAAGGGGAAATTTGGTATAAGTGATCCAAGAAGAGTGGGCCTGAATTCCTCCACAACAATGTGAGAGTCTAATAAAGCCATAAAGAAAGTTATTGCCGCTAAACATGGTTGTACAACCTAATTTTTTTTCACATGACTATATTTTTTGTGGCTGCATTTCAGCCACATTGACATATAACCAGAAATAATTTTTCATGTACAAGGGAGTGACACTGAATCGGAAAAAGAATAAAAAACTAGATTCCTGCTTCTCTTTGCATCAGTAAACAAGAACTTGCAGACTACAGCCGGTATTTGCTAAAGAGTCTGACAGGAGTTGTGCTTATTTACAAAATCTTACATTATTAAAGCTCTAAACTCAATAAACAACCACATAATATATTTGTTCAAGGCTTATAACTATGTTAAAGATCAAAGATCAGCAACAGTACCAATAACCGCGTGGCATTGATCTCTATTTTATGATCTCAAGGCAATCTGCCATTGGTTATATTGACACATGAATCACAGAAAGCCTGAACAGTACCAGAAACATGGCCTTTACACAGTTCTGGACGTGTCTGAGCAGATTAATATAGTTTGTGAAAAGCCTTCATATTTGAGTGATTAAAAGTCTATAAAAAGGAAGAAAAAAGGGAAAAAAGTAATTTAGATGGATGTTGTTTGAAAAGGCACCACGTTTCGGTGATTAAAAATCTGTAAAACTAAAGAAAAAGGAGGAGAAAAAAAACTAATTTAGATGGATGTTGTGGATATTATCTATACCCACAGGAAATCCACTGCAGTTTCAGTAGTCATGAACCACGCAACCTCCCAAACAGCTCAACACAACCCACCTAATTAATAAGTTTAGAAATCAGACTAGAACAGCCTTCATTTCTTCACGTAAGCATGATAGAAAAGGGCGGCTGTCAAACGGCATTGGGATGCATAGTACAACCAGTGCACTCCTTCCTGCCTGTCCTCCTACCCCTCCTTCCTCCTTCCCTGTTCACTCACCTCCTCTCCCGGAAAAGCTGGTGACAGAAGCTGTCACTTCGCACACAGCCCTCTGCTTGAAACAACCAGCAACAGGAAGTCTGCCACTGCGACCCACTTTGGTCTCTGTGTTATTTTTGAAACACTATATTAAAATTACACCTGAAAGGATTTTGTCTTTCTAAATTAGTTGTGAGAGCAGAAATCCTGCTGATGTGACACAGGAAGGAGTATAGCGTTCAACGCAAAGGCTGGGAAAACTGGGATGATCTCTTACTGTTGTAGAGTATTTCTGCTGTTTATCTCTTGAAAAAAAAGATAAAATAGTAGCACCATAATCACTGACCTGCTTTGTAAAATCCTATCTGTGAATATTAGAAGGTGTTTTGGCATCAGATAAGCATCGAATACATTAGTCTTCTGCTCATTCTTCTGCAATTCCCACTACAGTCTTCATCAAAGACCCTGTAAACACTTGGTTTTAAAATGTGTCTTGTGTGATCTGATCATGGGTGGACACCTGAGACACACTGCTGTTTGCACCTGTGTCTGTCATGTGTCTCTAAGGTGTTCGGCTGATCACTTTGGCAGTCAAGTGGCAGAACGGCTTAGCAAAGACAAGCAAAGAAAAAAAATGTTTCAAGAACTAATAAACATGCATGTGCCTTTTCAACTGGTTAGATAGCGAGGATAAAGTCATGTCTAACTTGAAAAATGGTCAAATACAAGACTAAAAAGGACCACTATGTGCTGCTTTGATGACAGAGTAAAAACACGTATTTGCTTTCTTCCTGATTTCTCAGCTTTTTGCACATTTGTCACATTTAAAAGTTTCAGATCATTGAACAAATCTTAGTATTAGACAAATAACCTGAGTAAATGAGATGCAGTTTTTACCCCTCAGTCATGTCGTCCCTCCGCTGGACACCGAAGTTTGTGAATGTGGTAACTTGAGACCAAGGCAACATAGGATTTTTTAAATTGATACCATATGTGCCGTCTACTAAAAATCTCAAATGAGTTTGAATCCTGGTGATCTTGACCTCAAGCTCTTAGGTCAACCTTTTCTGAAAATGTGGTTTACACACATACATATACCACAGACATGATTTTTCTGATTGAACTTTTTGGAGAGTTGTACTAATGAGGTTCTTCTAGTCAATTGCAAAGTCATTATATTTCCTGAGGCTGCTCCACAATAAAAAAAGAATCCAACCAGTAGACATGGGATCTGATAACTTGTTCCAGTTTAGATCCGGTTCCAAATTGGTAAAATTCCCTGATTCATGAAGTTTTGCACCAAGTGAATCCCTTACCAAATCTTTTATTCATATTCTCTGTTTATTTAGGCTTTTGTGCATCTTTGATGCTACAGCATCGGAAGAACAGACAGAGCTGTCTATCCATTTTTGTACTGCCTACCTAATTTAGGCTTATGGGGGCTGGACCCTATCTTAGCTATCACAGGGTGAGAGGCAGGGTACTTCATGGACAGGTTGCCAGTCCATTGGAGGGCTAAAGCAGCAAAGTGAAATCATTTTTTCAAACAAATATATTTCTAACATGCTATGGTACAGACAGAAAGCATCCGAGAATTAAGCCTTTTGTCAAGTTAGTGGTGCAGATCCATGTTGTTTGAGTAGGGGTGACTGTGTTGGGTTTGCTGCAGTCAGTCAGCTGCATCAGCGGCAGAGGAAGTGCGTGTCTTGATGCAATAATTAAACCAGACTGATGTGAGCCTCTGGAAATGCAACACTAGATTAGTATAACCTGCAACCTACTAAGGGCATCCAAGCAGTCTGTGTCTAAAATGACTCTAGACAAAATGATGTGGCAAAGCTGGGCCTGCTGGTTGGAATGATGAACTGTGTTTTTGAATATTTTTATTGTTTTGGAGCAGCTTGCTAGATCCCCAGAGACGGCAGAAACCCTGCTTCCACCTTGTCTGTGATGTTGTTGTTGTTTTTTTTTGTGTGTGTATGTGTGTGTGTGCGAGTCACAAGCATGCAGACTCACTTAGGCCCTCTCCTTCTCTTTCCATCACACACAAGCAAGCAGGTTCTGGTACATTCTGGAAACACACACACACACACACACACACACACACACACACGTGTAGACACATTAACGCAGATGAACAGGTGCATGCATAACTGCTCACGTGCACAGGTACACCCACACACACACACACTCGCTTGCACACACGCTTACATCCAGACGAACGAACCGACAAAACGCTGAAATGCACACACCCACTCAGGCGCACACACTTGTGTACAAGCAGATGCTGCACAGCCGTACATACCTCTCATCTTATAGATGACTTGTGTGAAGTACTTGAGTGAGGGAGTGAAGAGGGTGGGGAAAGAGTCCATCAAATGAAATGAATATGTATCAGATGGAGTTTGAAGTAGTGACTTGCATTCAGCCCTGCATACTCACCGAGCGGCTGTCACTCCGTCACCATCAGGATATAATAAGGTGTCTCAATGATACTCAGAACCCAGGAGACTTTCACATCTAAGACACCTGTCCGTGTGCGCTTGTACCCTATACTCCCTCATCCAGCCGACTTCAGCTCTTTCTTTCTTTGTGCCTCTTGCTCTCTCCCTCCTCCCAGCTCCTACTCCTGTGCCTTACTTTCAAAACTTACATTTTACCCCCTCACTGTATGGGTTCAGCTGAAAGTTAATAAAAATCTCTTCTGTCTTTATTTTCTCCCAATATCCTCTCCTGCTCTGGCTTCTTTCCTTTTTCACTCTTTCGCTAGCTGTGGTTCTGACTGTGCCTCTGTACCTCTCCGACACAACAATGCATTCATCTTGAAGGGCATGGGAGAGAATCTCGTGAATACTGTTGTGTGGGATTGCATTTGTGTGTGCACATCAGACCGAATAAGCTCCCGCCATAGGTTAATACGCTGGCCAGCAAATACCCTTGGCCCTTTGGCCTTTGACCTTAGCCTCCCAGCAGACAACAACAGATGAGCAGAGGTTTCTGTAGGACTTATACCTTGCTTATTAGAGCTTTCCCAGGCTTTGTACTACAGCCTGCTGAAGCACATTAATGAATGTATTTTCAACCAAAAATGTAAAGATCTGCAGTTTTTTCCCCCAGGCCTCAGTGTCTCAGTATGCTGGATTTCATCCATTTTTTAAATGTCGTCTTGTAAACTTTTAGTGACTGTAATCAAACCCTCCCCAAACTGCAGACCTGATGGGGAATCATTTAGTTTAGTGTGCACAGTAATGCTTCAGCTATAACTCACCTCAGTGTCTGTGCATAAAATGAAAAAGATTGTTACAGCAGGAAACCTGGGGAGCAGGAAAATATTAAAAAGTTTTGTTTCCACCTTTATGAAACATCTCTTCTCAGGAGTGTTCAATTCTGTTGAGCAAATGCCATCTAATGTTACCACTTTGCATTTAACTCTGCTGGCATGACCCAAATCTTCCAAACCTACCACTTATGTAACTTCGCTCTTCTCTATGTGACCTGCTTCTCTGGCATGTCTACCCCAACACAAACACACATTCACAAAAGCAGCAAGCTTCCCGCCTATGGCCAGAATATCTTCTGGGGCCTTTACCTTGCACTTTACCATATCTAGTCACACACCCACACATGCAGACAGGCTTTTTATCCTGTTAAGCATCTTTCTTTGATCATTTATCTCTTTCTATGGCTGATCCACACATATGCACAGCCTTATATCCCTCTCCTCTCTCCACCCGAAAGCATGTTTCCAAAACCTGACTTTTTGTCACACATCACATTATATCACATTGCATTTTGTCAAAAAGTCATCCATGCCTGTCAAGCCCGCCTTATATAACTACCCTCGTCAAGTCCAGGATGCTGCAGCCTACATTAGGCAGCACAACATCCATTTACCACATATACACATAAACAGTAATTACAACATTATATACTGTGCACACGCAATCATCCACAAGTCTCTGTCATTATCTAATAATAGTGTGAAAGCCGTAAACTGCATATAAAACATGGATGTAGCCACATGACGTCAAACAGCCAACAAAATAATCAGTATAGAGTATTATGCAATGGTCTTAGGAGATCCGTCATTTCTTTATGCTTTCATAACAGGCAACTTTTAAATTGTATCATTAGACACTTTGTTGCTAGAAAACACATGCTCTGTTCCAGTTTCTTTAGCTGAATATATGAAATAGATAAAACAGGTTTACAGACATAAAATAGTATTTTTGCGCCAACAAATGACTTCCGAAGAGGTGTTGTCTAAAAAGTTGGCATATCTGAGCATGGTGTGCAGTGCGTCGTTAAAAAAATTGAGGAAAGTGAAGGAAAGAAGAAGAAGTAGTAGGTCTCAAAATAAAAGCCTGTCCGAGCAGATCGACAATATCTGAAAGTCATGCCCTTAAAAAAAACGGGAAAAAAATACAGCAAAGACCTGAGAAATGCATCTGGAACTTCAGCTGATCCATCTACTGTTCATAGAAACCAAATTAAAGAAATGGTCTCAGTGGAAGGATGGCTGTCAAGAAGCCGTTCTAAAGGAAGGGAATCAGGGAGAACAGGCTGAGGTATGCCAAATTATACAAGAAATGGACTTAAAATGGGAAATGTTTGGTTTAAATCTTTGTCAGTGTGCACGCCTCCCAGTGTCTGCTTCATTTATCTCCCTGACTATTCTATTTTCTTGAAAAACGTTTGCCTGTGAGATCCGAGTTGAAGAAAAAATATGGTCAAATATTAAATACTGATTTTCATGCTCGTTAGAGTTGTACAAACTCAGTTGCCTTATATATTGTATATCTATGTATGCTTGCACATGTTTTGCTACATTAGTTTCCCATTTTCCTAGTAAAATATAAAGAAATGAGGGGTGGCTCAAGATGTGGCTTTTCACAGTACGGCGCCTATAAATCTGGACAGGCAGAATTGCCAGGAAGCACTATATGAAAAAGAAGAACAATAAAATAAAGACAGTGAGGCACACTTTTGGGTTAGCATATTTACTGTAGACAAAAAAAAATATTCCAGTCAAGTTCCATCACCTCTGTACTTTAAGAAGCGCAACCTCATAAATTTTTCCATGGGAATTGTTAGTCTTTGCAGTAAAGGAATCAAAAGAAGGAATTTCTGTCATCATTTTTAAACACTCCCCAAACGCTGGTTTGGACTGACTCTTCCAGTGATGACAGGTGATCCTGGAAGCAGCAACAAAAACCTGCTAGTAAAAATCTTTTTAGAGGCATTTTTTTATGTGGAGGCAGTAAGCGTTGTTAAGAAAAGTCTGTAATTGGTTTGTGTAGCAAATTACTGATATTTTTAATTAGTTATTTCCAGAAGGCGAGAAAAACAAAACACAACTTCTTCAATAATGTGTGTGTACATTTCATTTTAACATTTCTTTCAAAATTTTCTATCATCTTATTCTAATTATCTAGTTCCAGAGATCAATCGATATATGATTTTTAATACTGATAATGACATTTGCTAATTTAAAGATATATTGTCCGATATATCAGCCAATCATTTTGTTTTCTAAACAGACAATTGAAGCATATATGGATTTCCCTAACATGTTATGTGTTTTTTATTTATCTTCTCTTATACATTCTGCTTGACTTTTTTGTTACCAGAAAGGAAATTGCCCTCTGGTGGACTATGCAACACTCACATAATTGGAGTGGAGGGTGTTTCTCCAGTCCCTTCTTTGCTCTTTGAATTTTCATTTATTGCACAGATACCAGTAGATCAATAGATCGATCCTTAAATGGCTAATATTGGACAATAATGTCGGCCAGCTGACAAACTTTCCGTGCTCTCCTCACAGCTTTAGAAATACCTCACAAAGCTTTCTCCATCACAACATGAAACACATTACATGAAATACTAATGCTGATTGTGAGCACCTGTGTGAAGGCAGATGCTTTGCATGCATTCAGGTGTAGACACAGTGCCAGTCTGGCTTGTTTGGAAGGTTTAACCAAAACCAATAGAGATCAGTATTGTTTGTCTTGCACTGTGATCTGCTTGCATTGATTAAAATTAGGCTGGAGCAGATTACTATGGATGGAAAGAGGATTTTTAACTTTTAAGTTATGAGTTATAAAGCCCGGGCGCCTGCTGACTTCTTCATAATTCAGGGAGAAAGGCTAGTCTCGCTCTATATGCAGATATTTTGTGGACAAGTAACTAAATCATGGAGCCATATTGCATCTTGTGCATTCAACTTAATCAAAACTGTAGCCTGTACTCTCTAAGCGACTTCAGGGCTCCGTAGTAATTAGATAATTATTAAGTAACTCTCGTGTAGTTTGGATGACAGAATTGTGCATTATAATATACTCACAGTAACTAGTAAGGTATGGAAAACATGCATCCACAGACATACTTATTATGCCTTTAGTTGGTCTGGACTGCTGCTTATGGAGAGAGCAAACACTGATTTACTGTGTTTACAGACATTTTTTTTTCTTCAGTGGAAATGGAGGTTGTCGATGTTGTGTATATAATTTTGTTCATGCCAAAGGTATGGGACTCAACCAGTAGTCTTATTCAGCGCCTGCATTTCACACAAACACGCAGGCACACACTCGCACGCTCTGTGATCCTTCAGCTACTGGGCGGGAATGGCATGGCCTCAGCCTGGTCAAAAAAAGCTCATTAATCAGGCAGGGCAAGGAATGTGTGGGAGGAAGATACAGCAGTGACTCTCATTATCTTACTTCACAGCGCTGCTAATCAGTTCATCTATTGCTAATGATTATTCAGTGAAAGATTACTTTTTATTTCTTTAGCATTTATGAAAGCAGGCTTTCACACGTACTATGTATTCACAAATGACACACAGACAAGCAGGCACAGAATGAAGGACGGTCTTCCTCTGTGTGTGGTTACACCGAGGAAGAGACGCACAAAGACACACAGCATCTTTATGTCCTTGTAGCGAGCTATGTGGAGAAATCATATTTAGGTTTTTTTTGTTATTCTTTCTTTTATCCAGGATCCCGTCAGGGAAAAGAAACAGAATTTGTTTTATGTATCATTCGCCCTTTTGCATACGTGTGGGTGGCTAAGAGAGAGAGTGTGTGTGTGTGTGTGTGTGTGTGTGTGTGTGTGTGTGTGTGTGTGTGTGTGCATGGAGTTCATAACAGCCTATTAAATGTTTGAAATGAAATCTTCATACTATTCGATAAAGAAAAATTACCACACAGTGATGAAAAGGCTGATAAAATGAAGAAAGTATAGAGTAAAGCATATTGAGAGGTAAATATAAGTTAGGGGAATTCATTCACTTGAAGTTAGACGAACCAGGACGAACCTCACTAGGGGTTTTGATGAGGTAAGTTTGGGTTTAACCTTGGGTTTTCGATGTTGGAAAGGTGGTTCATTTACCTTGTTGCATCGCCATGGTAACTTCTGCTGAATACCTTACCTGCTCTGGAGGTGATTAAGTTTGCGATCAGCACATACTAACTCAGTGCCTCTCGACTTTTCCTGGAAAGCATCATCACCATTCCTGGAAGAGCTCGCGGACGTCGACGCACCAAAGTTTTCTCCCTAACGAGCTCAGCCATCTGCCGTGACAGGTTAGGGGTGAGAGGAGGGAGACAGGACAAAAGAGACGCTGTGGAAGGGAAACAGAGATTAATAATAACTCATGGTTAAATGCAGAGTGGTGTATGAATGCATAGAGTGTGAAAAAAGGTGAGTGAAGAAGAAACTTTGCTCAGAGCAACATGGGAAGACCCCAGCAGCCTAGGCTTACTCCAGCGTAACTAAGGGAGGGTTCAGGGTCACCTGATCTGGCTCGAACTATAAAAAACAACATTTTAAGCATAATCTTAAAACTAAAGAGGGTGTCTGTAAAGATATTTAAATATTTGTAAATAGGCTTTATTAATATAGCGCTTTTCCCGTCTTTGTGACCACAGCGAGGAAAGTGCATATGTAAATTCATACAGCATTTTTTTATCACTATACTGCTGCACAGACCTTTCCTATTATGCTCATATCACCTCTCAGACATTGTTACTTTGTTACAGTGCTGGCATTGTTGTACTTGTGTGTTTAACCTCCTATATAATGCATTGCTTTTTGCTTTGTGAAGCATACCATTGTTCTTCCAGTAGCTCTGTCATAGACCATATTTGTGTTATATGCTGAAAATAACCAATATATACATGTACACTGTATATGAGCAATGCGGAGGGAAATGCATTACAATTTAGCTCATTAGAGAACTCTGGTTACTTTGTTGTCCAATCAGCCTCAAAAACTGTTACTTTTTCATATTAGCTATTTGTAACTGTTGCACCATACTTCCTATGTTTCTTTTGTTTCTACCTCCCAACAGCATGCACAGGTGCATTTGTACTAGTATTCAGTCTTAACTTGTGACATTGTTCCACTGAGACAGAAGTGTAAGAGAAATGAAGATGTATCCCTGGCCGATAATGAATGTTTATCAGCTGCAGCTTTACATCAGATATGTAGAAGCACACCTGCAAGTCAAGCACAGCTCAACAAGACTGGTGGGGGAGCCCACTGAGGAGGAGAACGATGCCAGTGCTGCACCAAAGGCTAGTTAGCTCAGCAAAGTTCAGCTAAGGCTGGAGCTCAATCTGCTCACTCTACCACCTGAGCCATAGCCACCAACATTACCTAACACTGAATATGAACTATTATATAATGTAATATAACTTTCATTTGGATATGGACATTATATTATAGTTTGAATCATATAAAGATTAAATACTGACCTGCTGGTTGTCACCTTTACCATTTAACCTCAAATATATTTTGTTTAATGCTGCTAAGCAAATGTCTCATCACTGTGAGTGCTGACAGCATACAGAAGTTAAGATTACGCCATAAGCACCACATTGGTTTTGTATCAGAAGGTCACGTAGTCTAGTTTTATACACTAAATTTTTAATTCAGTTAAAAAATATATTTTGCTCATCTGTAATTACTGGGCACTCTGGAAAATAAGCAAAGCTTAGAGGATCACCACTCTCGCTCCTTTCCTTTCACCCTTCTCTCACATACAATCAGCACAGACACAAAAGAAAGAAGGGCATGAAATTAATTAAGCAATACAGTGTAGTGCAAGTTTGCAAGCTTCAAACAGCACTGTACATGTCAGTCTTTAAATTCAGCATTTGGCTCATTTTATTCTATCTATTCTATCCTAATCCAACTGTATCCTCACATGCTGATTGGTTTGGGCTACGGGCTGTTTTTGTTGATATGTGGATCATAAGGGACACGCGCACATGGAAGAAAACTCCCGTGCTCCAAACCATCTGAAAAATATTACAGTAAATTCTCCATTTACTGAAAGGGGACGACTTATCATTATTCCACACTGGAAGATTTTTTTAGTTAGCTAAATGACAGGAACAAATTCACGGCTGTACAAAGGTTTTAAAAGCCACAGTGCAACCATGCGGGCCCAGCAACAGACACACATGCCCCAAAAGTGAAATTTGCCAGAGTGTACAAAGTCTGAAATAGATGGGGTTGTGCAGACATAGCAAGTAGCGCGCAGATGTTCAAAAATTGCTTGAGTCATAAAATATAGTGTGTGAATAAACAAATAACAGGTAGAGGTTAGCAAAGTTAGATGGGCTGGCTCCTGAAGTGACGGGACTCTGTGTTAATGATCTACCGCCACCAACCGCAGGAAAGTTTTTGGAACAGATGGTTACCGTAGTGTGGTAGCTGGTGGCAGTCCTCCTTGCCTTTTTTCATTTCCCGACTGCCACATATTTCCTTGATGGACGGCCACAAGCAGCCAGTGACCCGCTAAGCAGAGAAGCCAAAACCTGCTCGAGCATTTCTTCTTCAGCTGAGATCGAGGGGAGGCAGAGGTGGACTAGGCTGTAATGGTATACTGGAGACAGAAAGCGAGAGAGAGAGAGAGAAGGTGTTTTTCTTTTTCTGTAAGAGAAACAAAGCTGCTGCTGAGCAGTACGAACCCGAGAGAAGGAGACGAGAAATTCCTCCCATCCCTCTGTCTTCTCTCCTCCTCCTCCCCAGTGGTATTAATTAGCAGCAGCAGATGAGTGGAGAACGGGAGCCTGCAGGGAGAACAGGTTCATGTCAGGTTAGCATAAGCTGTTGTGCCCCCCCCGTTTCTCTCACTCTCTCTCTTTCTTTTCCTTTTCCTACCCTCACAACACACACACACACACAAATACACACATAAACAATAGGGATTGTTATAAATTTAAGAAATATGATCTTCTCGTCTTTATGGCTAAAACCGAACGTGTACAAAAATGTGAGTTTTCATTAAGCCCAGCTTAAACTCCTCCTCCTCCCTCCAGTTTTACTCTGAACACAACCTCTTGACATATTCAAAAAAAACAAATCCAACCCTGTAGCACATCAAACGCACAACCACTGACATTATCACCCACCTCACGGTCATGGCGAATCATTGCCCTAGCATCCCTCTGTCTCGCTCCCTATCTTCACTGAAATGCGCTCCAGCCTCCTGTTTTCAATCATCAGTTTCAGGAGCGTCTGGTACGCTTCGGCTTTAATCAATGGAGTTGTCTGCATCTGCACCGTAGCAGCCCGCATTTCACTCTTGTCTAACCGTGACCCGTAGTGTCTGTTTTTATTCGACACGGTACGGAGTAGAAAGCAGAGGACTCCTTTTGAAGGCCTTCGCTAATGTCGAGACCGAGGTTCTGGAGCCAAACCCGAGTGAAACCCAAGCTAAAGATAGTAAGACCAGATTCTAATCTGAGTGAAGAAAAACTTGTACTTTGGGAGGAGATGAAGGACATGGCAAGGTCCCATAATGGTTTTGCATTGGTTCCCAACAGTCTTGACAAAGGCTGGAAAAAGATAAAAGCTTCTGTTGCAGTGGACACTAATGAATAAGGCTGGCTGATAAATGGTGTTTCATCCTTAATGCAAAGCCAACATACAGCAGATATTTCACTAAAGATGCTGCATAACGCAGCAGACATTTATCCTTGTTCAATAAGAGCATGTTTAAAAAGCATACGTTTTATTTCTCTGTTTATCTATCTGTGCATATTGGTGCGTCTTTGTGTGGGTATATGTAAAAGAAAAAGAAAGAAAAATAATAGGAACTGTGGAGCAAATATGTAACCGTCATTACTATTAATGTTATCACACAATTCAGACTTTTCTCATATTCTCCAGTCCTTACTGTAGAATGAAAGCAGATTCAGAAAGTAACTGTAATATAGTCAGCATATTACAGTTTGCTTATTTAAAGAAAACGTGCAAAAGTGATGCCACTTTGTTACTACTTCATAATATTCTCTTCTTTTTCTCTTCTTTTCTTCCTTTTTTTCTCTCCCTCTGCAGAATTCTATACGACACAACTTGTCCTTGAACAAGTGTTTTCTCAAAGTGCCTCGCTCCAAAGACGACCCTGGAAAAGTAAGTATTTTCTCAACCTTATTGTGCGACTTAAAAATAAAAAAAAGCTGGGCGGCGCACGGCGCAAATGTCGAGTCAGTTTTAGCAGGCTTTACCAGTAAGTGGCGACTTTTGACGTGTTTAGTAGCACTTGTGCCACATGTGTGAACACACTTGTGCTTAAGTGCTCACTTGCTCTGCTTCTTTGTCACACACACACAGTGTCTGCGGTTAAAAGCAATTTGTAACTCCATAACCGGCTGTGCTGAATGCCTAATGCTGCTTTCTCTGTTTTCTGTGGCTCCTACAATATTGATTCTGCCAAGTAATAATGTGGTACAGGGAGTAATGAATAATAAGTATATGTAGGTACTCTCCCTCAGATGCAAGGCCTTCCATGCATCTGTTATGCTTTATTAGAACTGCTTCTCTCTGTATCTCGCAGACACAATCAGAGGAAGCTTTAGATATGTTTCACTCCTGCTGCTGCTGCTGTGGTTAGGAAGCAGCGTTGCCACGGCCACTTCAGCAACTCCAGTTTGATAACAACAATTTGTCAAGTGCTTGGTTGTGCTGAGATCGAAGGACATGCTCAGATGGGGAAAGTGTATAATTGCAGCTGATCACTGAACCCTGTCCTTATGCCATATTTTTAATACAAGCTCAAACTCGTCACAAGGTTAATGTTGGAGGCGATCCGCCACTTTTACACAAAACTGAGGAGCCAAACTTTTCAATGAGCTCTTAAAAACTCTGCTCATTTTGTTTAGGGGGGTACGGTTGAGGTGGGGTTGGGGGAGCGGAGAGTTTCTCCCGGCTGCGGGGATTTTGGAGCCATTGAAAAATGAATTAGGGGGAAGAAGGTTTAAATAATTCAAACAAAATCCTTGGGCTTGAGTGGAGGCCTATAGTCTGCAAAGACACAAAGAGAGCGGCTCCCCCCTGATTAGCCTGACTTGGACCTGACCAGCACCTTAATTCACACCGTGGATCGAAGTGGTCGATACCTCGGCGTAGTGGTGGTGGGGTGGGGGTCAACTGTGTGCGCGCGTGTGTGTGTGGGTGGGTGTGTGGAGAAGCTGAATGTACATGCTCTGTTTGAAGCCACAGAGAGAGAGGAGAAGCTAAATCATGCATGTGCTAACGTTAATTGGCTGTGTACTGTTCAGTGATGTGGGACTGAGAGACAGGGGGAGGAGAAGAGGAAAGAATATGAGAGGTGGGGGGGAGATAGATGTTGAGAGTTGAGCTGTGTGCATGTGTGGCCTAGATGAACCTCCTGAATTCAGTCTGCAGCTTTGGACCTCCTTGGGAGGGAAGAGGCAAAATGAAAGGCTGAAAAAAAATTTATACCGGAAGGAAATCTAGGAGCTAAAAGCAATTGATTTCCTCCTCTCTTATTGTATCTGTTTATTTTGGAGACTGCTGTGTTTTAACATTTTGTATCAAAAGGATTTCGGTGGATTTTCTGGGGAAAGGATGCAGAAACGTGCACCACTGGAGAACTAAACCTAGAGAAAACTAATTTGATACTGGAAGAATAACAGATAAGTTGATGCTTTTGGATACTGTGGATGCGTCCATCTCACAGCACTTACTTTCTATTTAGTGACACTTACTGCCAGCATTATTTTGTAGAAGTAATAAAGAAGAAGCAACTAGTAGATTCAGAGAAATAAATCCTGATTTATCTTGTAAGACATTGTGTTTTTGAAATCTAACATAATCTAAAACAGTTTGGGGAAAAAATAGGTGTAAATAGTGGCGAGTGGGTCATATTTAATCCATGAGTTTTTGAGACTTCTCTATCATCAGTGTGATGTTTTATTAAGACTAACCCCCTTAAATGTTTTGTTTGTAAGATTAACTGTGAGCAGTAAATTTCAGTTTAAAAAAATTATAATTTTCTTGAAAATATTTCATGGTTTAGACTTTACAGAGTTAATTATCAGAACAATATAAAGATTTAAAATTCATAATAAAATATCTTGGCCTGCAGCAGCAGTTCAAATGTTTTTGAGCCAAATTTTTTGAGAAAATTCAAACTAGAGTTCACTTTGGTTTGAACATCAAACACTTGTTGGCTAGGTTGTTAGTCTAAAGCAGGGGAACTCCAGGGCTCAAGAGCCGGTGTCCTGCAGGATTTAAATGTGTCCTTGATCCAACACAGCTGATTTAAATGGCTAAATTACCTGCTCAACATGTCTTGAAGTTCTCCAGAGCCCTGGTAATGAACTAGTCATTTGATTCAGGTGTGTTGACCCAAGGTGATATCTAAAGCCTGCAGGACACTGGCCCTCGAGGCCTGGGGTTCTAAAAACTTGCTTAAACAATAAAAAGTGTATTAACCAGTCATATTTACCAAGATTTAAAACTGATTTTGTAGCCACATCTGAAATTGTAGGTATTTTTATATATGTGGCTTATAGATGGAGGGATTTGCTCTTTGATCAGTAATTCAGCATAATTAGGGCTATATTTGTTGCTACTTGTACTGACTACATAACTTATGATGGGATGTTTATGTATAAATTAATCACTAATGTTATTTACTCTGTAAGCCGGATTCTCAGCTATCCCATTCTGTTTTATAAACTTGTAGAATATAGCATTAATATAATACTTTTGGCCACTAGTATATGATCAAAAGCATTGGTCCGCATCTCTTAATCCTTCAGTTGAAGAGGTTTCACTTTCTTTGCCACTGGTGTATAAAATCAAGCACCTAGCCATGTAGTCTGCATTTAAAAGCCTTTGTGAATGAAGAAGGCTGTTCTAAAGAGCTCACAGAATTCAAGTGTGGTACTGTGATAGCTACCACCATTGCAAGAAGTCAGTTCATTTAATTGACTGCCTCCTAGATATTCCACCACTAACTGTAACTGCTGTTGAAGAATTTAGGAACTACAGGAAGTGGCAGACCCTGTAAGGTTACAGAGGGCTGACTGCTGAGTTGCACAGTGTGTAAAAGTCTAACGCTTTGCTGATTCACTAGTTACAGAACTCCAGACTTCCTCTGGCATTAACATCAGCACAAAAACTGTGCACTGGGAGCTTCGTGGCATGCATTTCCATAGACGAGCAGCTTCTGTAGGTGAAATGAAAAGGTGGCCCAATACATTTTTTTATATAGTCTGTGTGTTAGTGTTACTGCTGTTGTTATACTTTATCTTTCATAAGTTGTCTGCTGTAACCTGGTGTTTTTGTCACTGTGCCTGGGTGAGTAATGTAGATTTTTCCTCATTTCATTAAATAAAATTATCTCAGGAGACATAGAGTAAATAATTACATTTACCCAAACATGATACTAAAGGACAATTTTGAGTTTAAATCTTAGATTCAAATCAAATTTATCAACTTTCCTTTCCTTTTTCTGCCCAGACAAAAAGACCTAACATCAACATCAATACTAAAAATTTGTATTTCCAACTCATTTATTGATCATTAAATGAATACTTCCTTTTTTCATGTCAATTCAGTTCAATCCATTCTATTTATATAGCACAAAATCATAACAACAGCAGCCTGAAGGTGCTTTATATTGTATAAGGTAAAGACTCTTTACTAATCCAGAGAAAACCCCAATAATCAGATGACCCCCTTATGAGCAAGCACTTTGGCAACAGTGGGAAGGGAAAACTCACCGAACCCAAACTCAGGGAGGGGCATTCAAGACAAAGTTTGAAGCTTTGGACAAACCTACAAAGCAACCAAACCACTGGAGAACAACACAACTAAAAAAAAAACTTCCATCAAATATGTTTCTAATGTTTGTTTTACTGATGTTAACATTCAGGGTTCCTACTGGGCCATAGACACCAATCCTAAAGAAGACACGGTACCCAGCAGGCCAAAGAAGAGACCACGCTCTGGAGAACGAGTAAGTACACTAGTATTTTTGTATAATCCTGTTTTACCCACAAAAGGCTGATGGGGTATTGTTGTCACTCCGCCGGACAGATGGGTGGGCGGTCGGCGTGCATGTTTGTAAATGTAATACTTTGAGAATGAGGTGACAGAATTTGGAAATTGATGCTTTAGGTGCATCTGCTAAAAGTCTCAGTGACATCTAGATCAAGATCAGAAATAAAGTTTTCTGAAAATCTTGTGAAGACAATAAATCGCTAAAGATTTTTCAAATCATACCATAGGTGCATCTACTAGGAGGCTGAGGGAACAGCCAGTATTTCTGTTGTTGTTGTTTCGCTTGTTGTTTTAAAAGTCGTACCAAATGACTTCTCTAAGGATTTATTTCATTCCATATTCTCAAACCTGTGACCCCTTTAAGGTGCTAATATCAAAGTTAGACATCATCAGAGGAGAAGAAAAATTGGATTTTGCTGATAATTCGAGCATTGTTGTAAAATGTCTGAAAAGAGAATTATATGAACAGGAAAAACAAGGCATTTGAAGAGGCTTCCCAATACAAATGAGGTGCTACAGAAATGTGTGAACAGATTTGCAGTCTTTCTCCTGTTCCCATGCTATAATGATGCATGGAAAGACTAGCAGTCCAATAATGTACCTTTAAACCTCCTCTGAAAGATGAGTGTAAGAGCCCTCAGCAGTACTTGAAGCTCTGTGAGAATTGACATCTCTTTAGCTTGTTAGGAAGCTAACATTAGCTTATTTGCACAAAAAAGCATGGGTAAAACTGGTGTGTTGGCTGTCAGGTATCGTGTGGACCATGTGATAGGAGATTACCAAATGTCAAATACAGCCATATTGTGCCAGACCATCAGGTTGTACTTCAGACATTTCTCTCAAAACCACATCTCACTCAAAGGCCAGGGGATCATCGCAGGCAGCAGGCTTCAACATCTGGTGACCATAAATCACTGCACAGTACCTCAGAGACCAAAAAATGTGGATTATCTTGTCATCGCTTGCTTTACCTCCTCCTAAATGCAGCCCAAAGTATCTTTTTACCCTTCAAGTCAATTTTCTTCTTTCTGCTGCTCATAACTACAGTGATTGTGCGCTGTGCTCGAACGCCTCGTGTCTACTCACAGATGGAGGGCTGAAGCTGCTGAGTGGACACGGTGTAACACCTTGTCTACACAAGAGGCACAGCATGAGCAGCATATTCGATGCTGCAGCAATGTAGAAAAAAAACACACATTTTTTTTGTGTAATTATTACATTTTAAAGCCACAAAAGTACCAAACTTTATCCGCTTTTTGTTTTGTTTTTTTCCTGGGTGGGTTATTCTTGCTGTGCACTGCTCGATTGTTATTGACGAACTTATTACTGGGCTCTAGCGCAGGAGAATGCCCGATCACGGGTGCGCGTGCCTTCTTTGTAACAGAACCAGAGCCTATGGTTGCAATTAAACAACTTTTTGATATTCATCCAGGTTAATCCCACAGGCTTTGGGGTTAGCAATTTTCAAGATGCCATAAAAGCAGCAGGAACAAGCTACCGGATAGATGTGAGAATACAGAAGCAGGAATGAAAATTGGTTTTGGGAAATTGATTGACAGCAGCTGAGGCTATAAATATATGTAACCCTGCATCAACTCGGCAGAATGTGGCTGGTGTGCAGTCATTAACCTGGGGATGTGAATACAAAAGCAGTGCAGAGTGAGCTCCATCGTGTATTTCAAGTCTGCTTTCACCACTGTCTGCCATCATCTCTCTGTTTTTTGTTTTTTTCCTGACTCTGACTACAGTATGGCGTGCATTTCGATGTCTGTTTTCTTAGCGGCTGATTAGCACGCTCATAAACTAGTGTCGGCGGTTAATGGCCAAAATTTTAATACGGTTCAGATTCAGTATTCAGCACATTAAACAGATTGAATTCCTCTCTGATTATTACCTCAGCGGCTTAAATGAACTGTGCTCCCCTGGCAAAGGGATGCGTACTAAAACGGCTGCCGTATGACACAAAGACTTGTAGTCAGTCACAAACGAATACAAAATAAAACATTTAAATGGCTTCAGTTCAGTGATATGAGATCTGGTGACATGCAATATCATTGCTAGGCTCTGGATAACATGGCATTACTTCTCCCCGAAGCCAGAATGGGGCCACCAATTAGTGTAATCAGCTGGTGTAGTGGACCAAGCAGAAGATCTCCCAAAGTCTATTTCACAGGGGGGAGGTGTACCTCCAGTGTGCAGGTACATATTGTATTAAGCAGATGACCGTCTGAATGTTGCATTAAAGAAAACACGGCGTTTTTTATCACGATCATCCAGCCAATCTCTGACTGTTGGCGCATCTTGATCATTATCTTTCGCTTCGTCCATCTGCATTTCTGCTTTAGCCATCTTCCTCTCTGGGGAACTCTGGCAGGCGCAGCGCGACAAAGTGCACAATCACTGTAAGGTGTCGCTCATTGGAGAAAGAATCGAGGCAAAAGAGACGGAAAGGGTTGGGGAGGTACAAGAGAGGGGAAGGGCAGAAAGGAAGCGTGAAAGGAAGGTTGCGGAAGGCAGGAAAAAGACATCAAGGTAGCGAGAAGAAACAGTCAAGTTTAAGGGAAGGGAAAAAGAGGTAAGAGGAGTAAGTGGGAGAGGAGGGAGGAGGGAAAGTGTTCTAGGCTTGTGTTCCAGTTAATTACCACAGAAGGCCCCGGGGCTGCCGTTAGACATATTTTCTTCACCAACGATTTTTTTTTTTATTACAAACATTAATTAATTCAGAGCCTTGTCATCTCGTCTTACATGGATGGGCCCTTCGACCCCTTTTCTTACGCCTCACTTGCACTGCTGGCAGACACACTGTGGGCTGTCACATGGGCTAAGGAGAAACAGGGAGGTTTTAAGTGCTAAGATTTATGGCGGCATTACCATCTGAAAAAAAAAAAGAAAGAAAGGTGGGCTAAATACATCTTGTGTGTTAACTGGGATTTTGTTGCACCTCGGTTACACAGTCAAATATTTTAAGTTGGCAGGAAGGGCTAAACGTCAACCGCATAAATGCATTGTATAAATGTGTAGACAGGCAAGTGTACACGTAGTTTAGTACCTGTGTCTCCATTGCCCTTAAGCATAATCACTCTCTTTCATTTCTGGTAGATGCTTCTCTGTTTGCCTGTCTGTCTGTCTGCCCGTCTGTCACCACTCAATTATCTCCCTGCCTATTCTTCTATTCTGCTCTTCCTCCACAAGCCTTCCTCCTGCCTCTCTTCACCTCTCTCTTGTCTTCTTTTTAAGTGCCTCCACCAGGGAACCGACAACCCGTTTCGCTGGGAGTTTATCATAAATTAAAGATTGCATTGTTACCAACCAATCCTCTTACTGTAAGCAGTTTGGGAAGGCAGGCAAGCTGTCTTGAACCCTGAAAGGAGTCAGACAAGGAGAAAAAAACCATCTTCCCCGGGTTTCTTTTTTTGTTGTTGTTGTTTTGTTTTTTTCTCTCTCTCTCTCTCTCTTCTTTTTTTTTTCTTCTTCATTTGGCAGGCATCAATTTAGCCCCTCATCGATCTTTGAATAGTTCCTCACGTCCTCACACTCAGTTAACCCTACTTTAGCGCTTTGTGAGGACAGCAGCGGAAAATGAACTGCTGCTGAATGCATTATAGGTACGTGAATAATGCATGAGGATGGCTTGATTCATCTTATCAAGTGCAAGTGATGTGTCCACTTTCCAGGCTGTTTAAGTGTCCAGCAATTTAAATGAAGCGCGCCTCGACTAGTTCACACAGTGTGAGCCTGGGGCGTGATGGTGATTCAGGAGGCTCAGTGAAGAATCATGAACTTGCAGCACACTCAGATTTCTCATAACCTTTGTCACATTTCATTTCCGTCCTCGTTTTCAAACTCCTCTGGACATTTTCAATCAGCGGAGAGCATCCACGAATGATTTCTGCATAATAACTAGAAGGCGAGACTCTACTGTTTAAAAAAATATTAGTGCACCCCTTTATACTAATATTTAACCACACTAAACTCTATATGAAAATAAAAAAATGCTATTTACTGCTTAAATCTAGTGACGGCAACAGGAAAAAACACTATAACCTTTTAGCATGTTGTAATTTAAGTGGTCTGAATTGAAGTTAGCCAATCAGAAGTCCCATCATGCTATCACAGGTGAGTAAAGTAAGATAAGGATTCACCACATTAGTGTCTCATCCAGCCAGAACAGTTACTGTGTTCACATTATGATTGAAGAAAGTACTCTTAGGGCTACGTCCACACTAATGCATTTTTGTTTGAAAATGCATCGTTTTCTCTCCGTTTTGGCCTCCCGTCCACACTGAGACGGCGTTTTCGCTGATGGAAAACGCAGCGTTTTGAAAACGCTCTCGAAAATGCGTACATTTGGAGACGGTGCTTTCGCGTCTCAGTGTGGACAGCAAAAACGGTGACTTTCTAAAACGATGACACATGTTAGTCATATGATGCAGTCATGTGACCAATTAAACTACAGGGTGGGCCATTTATATGGATACACTGTAATAACATGGGAATGGTTGGTGATATTAAAGTCCTGTTTCTTCATTAGTGACAGTTTTCTTGCATCCACATTTTGGCAAATCCAACACTGAACCAGTTTCACGAAACTTACCAAGCAGTTTGCTAACTGTAGCATGGGAGATAGGTGGTCTCGTAGGGTGTCTTGCATTGAACCCTGCTGTAATGACCCGGTTACTGCGTTCACCAGATATCAACACAATTTCGATCCGCTCCTCACGTGTTAACCTCATCGACATGTCAATGGCTGTGAACAAAGAGAAACTTGTAAATAACTCATGAAAGAATAAAGTTACATTGAAACCAAGTACATCATTGTTTTTCTTGTGACATTACCAATAAGTTTGATGTGTCACATGGCCCTCTTCCTATTGAAAAAACAAAAGTTGTATCCAAGATGGCTGACTTCTAAATGGCCACCATGGTCACCACCCATCTTGAGGAGTTTGCCCCCTCACATATACTAATGTGCCACAAACAGGACTTTAATATCACCAACCATTCCCATGTTATTACAATGTATCCATATAAATGGCCCACCCTGTAAGATAGCGGAGGGCATTATACAGCAGTTGTTTTGTTTGCTCTCAGTTTTGACAGCCCTATTAAAGATTAATATCAGTTTGTACATGCTCCAGATAGCTTTTCTTCAAATTCTTTAACTGTCACTCGCTTTTGCAACTTTGTACTTTTGTGTTACTCGCAGCAACAACTCCACCTCATTGTTAGTCCATTTAAAAAAACTCGGTGCTTTTCCTCGACCTTTTGCCACGACGTTTCAAAGAGCCGGAAAGTAAATAAACAGCAGACAGAAATGAGGCAGGTCGAATCTTCTTGCGTTTCACTCATGTGCAGCACTGGAACGTAAGCGTTTTCGGCCGTTTCCCCAACGAAAACGCCGTTTTCAAATCTATCCGGGCTAGTGTGGACGTAGCCTTACTTACATGTTTAATCAAGATGTAAGTAAGAGTAATCTTTAATAAGGCAAAAACAGAGTTTGTACAATTGTACAGTTCTAACAATCTTGAAATTCAGTATTTGGTATGACCACCTTTATTCTTCAACACAGTCTAAAGTCTCTTAGACAAGCTTTCTTATAGTTTCTTTAAGTAGTCTTCAGGAATAATTGAAGACTAGACAAGATCCCCAACACCAGTGGCTGAAACGCAAACCTGAACCTTGACAGAGCCTCCAGAGTGCTTTACAGGTGACTCTTTTACCTGTTGTACCTGTCTGCTGACCTCCTTCTATTTGGATCCATCACCTGTTGTCATCAGTTTCCCTTCTTTAACCCTAACCTGTTGCTGGGATCAGACTGGTGTTCTGCAACGTTTTTTCAACATCTGTATCTCCCGTAACTCCTGAACCATTTGCTCAATTGAAAGAATTCCAGCATTTCCTAAAAGCAGCATTTTTCAGTGATATTAGAGTCATTACGGTAATCACAGGCACGATGTCGCAGCAGCCCAGCGAAGACGAAGATTGGTTGAGAAAGGAGAGAGACGCTAATATCACTGAAAAAGCATAGAGTTGCTGCTTTCAGATGAACTCGCCCGAGCTCCCATCGGTTTTAATGGGTGAAGATGGCTTGTTGACAGCCACCCTTCCACTGAGACCATTTCTGATGAGGCTTTAGTGAACAGAAGATTGATCGCCTGAAGGGAAGGATGCATCCCTCAGGCTCTTTGCCAGGTCTTTACCCCACTTTATTCCCGTTTCTTATGCACATGGTTTTCAGATACTTTTCATCAGCTTTATATCCAGTTTCCTCAGTTTTGTAATAGCACCACATACCATGCCAAGATGTCAGCTAATAGCTCTTTGGGAATCACCTTGTTGGTGAAAAAAATATTATTTTATGCCTGTCGACCTCTGTTAACGGCAGTTTTGGCAATTTTCATAGATCCAGCTAGACAACTGGAAACAAAGGATGCGCTTTATATGTATACACACATGTTTTGTTCCTTGAGTTAGACACCTTTTTTGTGTTTAAGTGATTCATTGGTCAGTGAGTGAAAAAGCAGCCAGTGGCCAAAGAAAGAAACTTTGAAATACCTTCAGAAAGCATAGAGACCTTTTGTTTAAGACCACTTAAAAAAAAAATGATAAAAAGCTCAAAGCCTTTGCTCAGTACTGTACCTGCCACAACACAGTGTAACGTGTGGTGAATCTGAAAGGGGTACAACCGGCATCTTAAGTGTTAAAGAATTCTTCACATATCTCCACCTTAAAAAGTTGCTTTCCTCCTGCAGTTTTCCATTCTCTGTTATAACCCCCTTCCAAAAGATGAGCATAGGCTAGAGATAAGCCAGGGCTGACTTTTGGCTTCATAGGGAATTCAAACCCATTGCACCAACGCTGGACGTTTTTCTGTTTTGTTTTGTTTTTTTGCTCTTAAGACTACTTACCTTTCCTGGTCAGAAAATGCACGATTAGCCAAAGTCTCTTGTGGGTGCAAGATTTTCTAAAGCTTAATAAAGAGTATTTGCTGAAATTTCCTTCACTTACAATGCTGCAAGGTTGATGTAGCTTTCTTTTTTGCCCGGTGACACCAAAAACATGTTGCCCACCACACCTTAAAATTCCCCAGCCAACCAACAAGGTTCACTGACATTGCTGCTTTTATTTTATATTCCTAGTCTTTTATTCTATAGCACAATTATAATATAATAGAATACGATGAATTAGGTGTATTCAAACTTTATGCAGGGGGATATCAGGCAATCAGTGATGTATTTGCTGCACAGTGGTTTTTATTTGTCTTGTAATAGTCACCACATTAAAGTCTTAAGGAAACAGGAAAAGCAGGGTTTGCTACGTGACTGTTTTTAGCCTGTTTCCTGTAAATGTGATCAATCTCCCCAGAGTGTACTAAATCACTGATTTGAATCAGTTTACTGGGCTTATTGTGAAAGTTATAGCCAAATCAATAAAAACAGCTGGAATCTGGCCACAGATGAGAGGGAATCACTGTAGAATAAATGCGGACACTTCAGAAAAGACATCATACGCATTACATATTTTATAAAAAGACCTTGTGAAGTTTGTGCAAGTTTACGCAGGTCAGTTTCTGCTCTTTCACTGTTTATCCTGCCTTTTTTCCTTCATTAGGAAGCATTATTAGTTCAGTCAGAAACGAGTATTCTAGGCAATTTCACAACAGACTTTTTGGCTTGTCATTGTAAGAAAAACCCCAAAACATTATTAATAAAGTAATAATGTTTAGTTGCCTTCACGTGGGTTGGGTTACCAGGATACTGAACCCAAATCAGCAGTTACAAACATTTTCTATGCGCAGATTTTTCTCACACAGTCTCCTGTTCCTGCAGGCATCGACCCCTTACAGCCTGGAGTCCGAGTCTCTGAGGATGGACTGCATCATGTCAGGAGGGGCGTCTCCCACTCTGGCCATCAATGCTGTGACCAACAAGGTAGGGCACCAGCTGTTCATCAGCTGTTTCAATACAAAACAGCGCAACAGCGCAGGCATACAAAGTTTATATGACCGGGCACGTGGCTTCCATTCTCAGTTAGATACAGACAGAGGTTGGTTCGGCATTTGGTGACTCTCCTTTTAGAAAGAGCTTTTCTTCCATTTTGGCAAATTCAACAAATTCTAATAGGGATCCAGAGCCAGCAGAGCCAACATCATAACAAAGAAACAGCAAACAGTCAAAAAGAGAAGAAAAATCAGCGTGTCACTGTTCATTTTGACATGAGTTCATGAGGCTTTTGTTATAGCAATATCATCTACGACCTATTATCAAACATATCAGAATTGTTGTACAAGGTTACTGGATAACTGTGAGGTTGGAATTCATGCCGTGGTGGTGGAGGGGGCGTGGGTCAGAGGAGATTCATTAGTAGTAGGTTGGAATTTCTGGATTGGGATTCATTTAAATGCTGTTAGCTTCATTGACGATGACCTTGTATGCTTCAGAAGCGACAGATGTTCCATTCAGAGCTTTTAAACACTGTAGTAAAAATCTTCAGAATGATCATACTTAGTTGGCATTTATATGAATGAATATTGATTTCTTAGTTCTGTGCAATGATTAGTCATTTGTACTTGCTGGTGAGGAAAATGTGTCAAACTTTGTCACAACATATTTATAGTAAGACATAACTGCAGCAGAAGCAGCAGAAGAAGTGTCTGTTTTTCTTTTTCGCCTCTTCTTTAGAGGCTGGGACGCCTTCGGAACAAGTCTTCACTTCTAGCAGAAAGCCTTATGCCACACAAACACACACAAGCATTTAAACACTAAACTGCGTGTGATCGTCTATGTGAGGGTCAGAGATCAAGCAGAGACAGGGACCTCTGACACCTATCTGATCTGACGCACACACCCACACAAACACGGTAATTAGGCGCAGTGGGTGATCCTTTTCATCCTGTCCCCAACCAAAGAGAAAATTTGTCCCGCAGCAGCTCGCATTACTCTGTTTGTTCTGGATGGGATGCGAAGGTCTGGACTTTGCAGCACGTTACAGTTTTCCATTCTGGACTTTTAACAGACCCTGACTCATACTTCCCAGAATTTGTCAATATGAGACACGAGGATGAGAATTTCTGCACTTTTTTTTCTTATCAGCGTTGTAGCCAAGTACTCATGCAATTTTAATTATTATTATTATTATTGTCTGGAATTCAGTCCTTTTTTGCTGTGAGACACGGCAAACAGCAGAGTGCAGTAGGTTAACTTGCCTACCTGAAAAAGTAGATACCGCAGATCCTTCACATTTTCCACCATCATTCTTATAACAAAGCCGTTAATAACGTTATTAATCAACGCCGCAAAAGGTATTGCAGTTTTATTAAATAATGGCTAAGACAAAACAAGGACAGAGCTTCACAAGCAGCCAACTTGGTGCAGATCATCAAGCGATTATTGTTTGGCGTGCCACTCGTGCAGCAGGTGGAGAAACAAAAGGATTTTCATTTGATTTCTTTAAACGTGTCAGGTTGCACTCAATCCGCGTTACGCCAGGAAAGACTAAAACTTGACTCGTCTCAGACATCAGTATACATTTTGAAACAATGATTCAGAGCACGGAGACCTTGATGATAATGATGCCGATGCCGGCGTCAGTGACATCCGCCCACATCCGCACAGGTGGCGTCCTGCAGGCACAGCAGTGCGTCAGAGCTTCTTCTATAACACGTTTGCTCTCGCCGATGTTCTGTTTGCATTGGGCAAAGTCTGCACTACTGAAGGAAGGCGTTCCTATAATTTGATACTGGGAATTTAGGATAGCGGGGGTCGAGGGGGTGGGGGAGGATCAGGATCAGATCATTGCACTGAGTTACTGTAATGTTTGCATAATGAAAAAACAAATCTTTTATGATCTGTCGTGATTAGTGTTTCGGTTCTTTTCTTCTGTGTAGATTTCAACCTAAAGCACCTCATTAAACCTAAAAAGAAATCCCTGTTCCTTTACTTCCACAGTCAGGAGAATTAAACTTTCACCCAGTGCCGATATTACCAAAACTATTCAAACAGAAACGGTTCAGGATTAACACTTAAATCCACGACTCAATAACACTTCTCTATCCTTTCTTTTTTGCCACTACAAGATGTTCTGCAGTGTAGAGCACTGCCCCAGAGAGCCTTTAATGTTGTCTCACCCGAAGGCTGTATTTTCGCATTTGTCTATACAATTAAATGTTGCCTGGAGGTAATGTTGGCGCTGCGCTTCACAAGTCCTGACAGTCAAATAAAACAAGAGAAACATGATTCAACGTAATCCTGAGGCATTGCTCTTGAAAGCTTTGTGATCTGCTACAATAAGATATACAGCGCAGTTACTTCGAAGCGCAACTTGGTGTCTTTATCTAATCAGAATCAACAAGTTCAAGGGGGCAAAAAAAAAAGCAAAATCACAAGCTTAGGGTCTTTGAGTCTATTTTTTTTTTCTTTTGTTTAGCACAGCAAAAGGACAAATTTACATAGACCAGAACTAATATTTCCACATTTTCCTCATAACTTGTTCCATCAGTTAATGGTGCATGGGTAACTCCTTGAGTGGCGCGGCACTCACGTCAGTCTGGATATGAATTGGCGCGTGAACAAAAATGAGGCAGTGTAACAAAATAGGCTACAAGGAACAATAAAGTCATGAATCACTGCCTTTGAAGGAGTTTATGTGGTGCGTTGGCTCAAATTGTTGGCCCCGTATAATAGCCTTTATTGTCATATTAACATCAACACTGTGTGTGTGTGTAGGTAGCGCTGTACAACCATGAGGCAGAAGGCAGCGAGAGTCCTGGGAGTCTGGGCGGCAGCCTTAGCAACAGCCTTTCAGAGCAAAGTTTGGCGTCCGTCAACCTCAACAACCGGAGCACCGCGGTCAGCAGTGGCAGCAGCGTGCACGGATACACACCAGTAAGACCTTTGCTTTTGGTTGTTGTTGTTGTTTAGGGTGATCGCTTCTAGGTTTTATGTTTCTCGTGACAATTTTCCACTCAGAATTCAAGGACACTGCCACAGTGTCTGGTTTTTCATTCACAGCTGACAAATTTTAAACAAGCAGCATTAAAACTATTTTTACGTGTTCTCTGTTTTTTTTTTTGTTTTTTTCCCCTGGATTCACTCGAAATAATCTGGATGATTCAGACACCGGTCGAGACACCAGATCAGTACAGAAGGTGTCTGCTGCACCCTTAGCAGACTGAGGAGGTGGTAACCAGCTAACAACATGTACGCTGGATCTACAGAACGCTGCTCACTCTCATTTTGTGTTTGATGCTCAGATTTTGCAGCCAAATATATTTTCGCTCATCTTTAGCAGAGCACATTCACTGTGCGTAGAAGCAAAGTAATGACACTTTTTTTTGGTTTTTAATTAGGCCTAATTGTGGTCACCTATTAAAAAGATCAAGGGGAAATGGATTATCTCTCTATTGTAGTGCTACTTTAACATGCATAGAAAGAATCAAATGGGCAACTTCAGTCATTGCTTCTTATGTGCAGAATTTATTTGTGCTCAGACAAGTGAAGCTGACCCAATCCAAAGAGACTTTTATCATTCCTTCCTTCCAGAGGTATGGAAATGCAATTCAGAGTGCAGATTGATTGAAAACTCAGTTGCTTGTTGTTGAACATTGCATTCATATGCACTGATTATTTAGCTCGTGAATTGAATTTTGTTTTGCCGCAGACTATCAATACTCTTTGCAGCCGCTCGCGCCCCTCAGGGCCGAACACCACAAAATAAATTTCAAACCTGTGGGAAATGCTTTGATAGAGGCTTGCTTCTGCCATGCAAAAATAAAACAAGAAGCAAGTTTATCTTTGTTGGTTTTGCTGTTTTTAGATGAGTGACCATTCGTGTGAGCCAGATGCTGTGTGTGTGTGTGTGTGTGTGTGTGTGTGTGTGTGTGTGTGTGTGTGTGTGTTTTGAAGATTATTTAATACTGCTGAAAGCTCTTCACGTCAAACCTCTTTCGACTTCAGACATGTTTTGTAAAGCGCCAACACGACAATCCTACATTCACACCCACTTAACGCTGTGATTGGCCAGCTGTGTGGAGGTGAGAAAGGAGCGAAGGACTATACTCTAGCTCTTTTTTCCCCTGGTGGTTATGTAACTGCAGTACTGAGCAAAGAGTCTTGAGCCACCCCTCATTTCTTTATGTTTTGATTTTAAAAAGCCAGTCTTTGTTGTAATTTTTTGAAGTGCTCTTGAGCAACAGTTCTCTAGGCTTTCAGAGTTGTTTTTGGACATTGGCTGCTTTTTCACTCATTTCCAGTCCAGTCTTTGTCCCTGACCATTTTCAGACAAATTTGGGGTTTTTTTTGTTGTTTTTTTATTTAGCCACTTAACACTGAGAAGCTACCATACCCCACTAACTCTATTTTTTCAGCAGGTCCCACACACTGTATACAGAGGACACAGTGATGCAGTCCCATGTTGTCTGCTGTTATGGTTCCTAGAAACTTGGATAATACAAAGTAGAGAAGGAACTCTTCTCGACTGTTTGAACTATTCCTTGTGCCTTAAAACAAGGTCCTATTTAACTGAGTAGTCTTAAATAGTCCGACTTACATGATAACGAGCTGCTAGTTTATTAAAGAGGGACTACATTAGGAAACCAATATGTCAGAACATAAAGTGACCCATGATGAGCTATTGAGATTCAAAACAACATATTAATGGTGTGATTTTGGACCCGATTAGGAATGACCTGATGTCTGAATAACTGAAGCAGCTCCCGTTAGTTTTCCTTTCAAATCAAGTCAAGTGGCTTTATTGTCATTCCAGCTATGTGCAGTGGTACAGTACACAGTGAAGTGAGACAACGTTCCTCCACGGTGCTACATATTACATATAACAGACAATCAACACAGGACTGCATAAAGTGCAAGTGTGCAAAAATTTCAAAAATCTCCCCCCAAAAAAACCCCAAACAGTGCAACACTAGGCAGAACAGAACGATACAGACACAAGACAGTGCAGACACAACAGTGCAATAGCAAAGTGCAACAATGACAGTGGGTTGTGCAAAAGACTGAGGATTGTCTTTCACTACTAATGTAGTATCTAAAGGCTTTAAAGAACTGATGCTCAAATGTTTTTGGTGTCCTCGTGACCTTTATAAGGTACACAAAAAGGGGCGGTTCACTTACACATTCTTGCTTTGCAGTCCACGGGGTTCCCTGCTGTGTCAACTGTCATTCATATTTTCACCTGTATATATTCTTGCTCCCAGTGGATAAACCTTTGTGAGCATGCAAGTGTGCCTTTTGGAATCTTTCTATTCAGTCCATTTTATTCTCCAAATCCTTGTAGTAGTGTAGCAACAACAGCGTTTTTTTCCCCACTGCGATCACTAAAGTTCCTTTCGGTCAAATATAAATATGGGAACTAGACAGACCTGCATTGTGTTTGATGTATTTGTGATCGTTTTCGCGCCTGTGTCCCTCTAAACCAAATGTAATACAGTTTTAAAGGCCAGTCTGTGTTCAAAAACAAAATTACAGGAGGGCTGAAAAATCCCAACTCTTCATTATCTCTCCCTTGTAACAGCTGCTCACCTTTTTACCATCAATCACTTTTCCCTGCTCACCTCCCACCTGCATTAGCAAAGGTCAGTGCAATCTCATCTCGTTAACCTCTCATTTCTAGAGGCCATCTTTTGTTTTCTTCCTCCCTGCATCGGCTCCTCCACCTTTCGCCCTCCTCTTCCATCGTTTCAGACCTCATCTGCGGTCTAGTCCGGTGGGATCGGGTTTAGTTCTGACTCATTACCTGAAGCAGGTGATAGCCCCCTCCCCCCGCATCCCCTTGACTGACGGTGATTACTGGTGGCATTGCTGGCAGAGATCTCAGACACCGAGAGAGTTTATGGAAAGGCTGGCATTATTGGGGTGGAGGTAGATGTGTGGGAGATGTGTCGTCGTAAGTTGGCTTATATTGGCAGAGACACACTGATCACAGCAAATTGCTTGAGTTCTCCGGGTGGATGGTGAGGAAGATGACAGCTTGGATGAAATGAGGGTGGATGAAGACCGGCTGCATTCACAATATGCGGCAGATATTTGAAGCTTCGTATTTTGTTTTTGCTTTTATGTGAAAAGAAATGAGAGGCAGCAGCGATTCCATTTTAATTGTGTGAAATTGAATTTGGTATGATCATCACTCTGAATGGCTGAATTATTAAATGATTTCTGACAGTAATTTATATAAAAAAATAAGTGTCCAGGGCTCGGCTGAAGTTTTAATTTAATTCATTTAAATTAAATCGTATTATTATTGAATTTTGCTTTTCTGTCTGCCAATTGAAATTCAGGTGTGTTCGCTTAGGTTCAGCTTGTAGAGACAAAGAAGCCAAGAGGTTTGTTTCTAATGCATTTTGACTTAAAGGGAGAGGAGCTCTCCACTTGAGGCCTGTGCTAGGAAGCTGGATTTGGGATTATCCAGGTAACTTCAAGGTTAACCCTGGGTTTGCAGCATTACAGAGTCCGTTCACTTCTTACCTCTATTTACTTGTTATTGTAGCCATGGTAACCTATCCTGCAGACCCGATCCAGGTTGTCGATCAGCAGGTATGAGATCACTGCTTACCAACCAATCAGTTATCTGGGAAATAGAATCACCATTTGTGGAAACGTCCTTGGACTTTTGTGCGTGCAGGGTCTAAAGTTTTTCATCTAGACTCTTGCTGTTTCCCCGATGAGCATTAGACTTTGATTCTTAGACACAACTTCATTCCCTGATTACTTTTTTAAGACAATGATTTTATTGTTCTATAGCCTATAATATATGATCCCAAAACAGGCCATCTATTCATACATGTGGACCTTAGAGTCTAAACCTACATTATAATTATGTTTTTATATTGAATCTTTAGGCTGTTCTCAGACCCTTAGACAAAATTGAGGCTACATCTCAAAGAATAACAACTAAATCTATCTCACATGCGTCTAATTCATCAGATTCTCCCGTATTTCAATGCTAGAGTGTTGATACTTTTATTTTGCTGACTATTGTACTGTGTTTTTCTGTTACACGCATTCACACCGCTGATTTCTCTACAGCAGGAGCGTTTCTTTCAGTTACTCTCACAGTTTTATCATTCTTTGTAAGATCAGCGGCTCGACTGCCAGCGGAGACGTCCATCTGTGTGACTGGCCGGATGCTGCCAGCGTCATCCCTTTAATGTGAACGTGCTCATAGCTGGATTAATCAATCATGAGTTAAGTTATGAAGCTGATAACCACCTTTGTGTGACAATTTACCCTGACTGCTAATGTTAGGATAAGTGAATAAGTTGCTAATATAATCTGATCAGATGTGCCTGATTTAAGGGTTAAAAAGCAAAATAATGGCCTCACAATAGTATTCATCAACAGGCGACAGGATCTGAGCATGCTCACTTAAGACTGGTCTCAGAAAACTATGAAGAATAAGTAATAAAAATATAACAGCAAAAGACAACACTGGTGCTGCAGGTAAGGAACGAAATCAGTGCTGCATATGTAAATACACTGATGTGTGGTTCAGCTTTAGTGCAGTCTCACTGTTGTGTTAGAAGCTGTTGTTTCTAACACAACAGCTAAACTTTACAATACATTTAACCATTCAGGAAATCACTTTTTGACCAGTTCAAAGTGAAATTAATTGTCTTCATGTAATATTCTTCCTGATCCAGGCCCACAAATACACTGAGCAGTTTCTATTCTGCAAACTGTAATTCTAACTTTTTAAAATCAACAGGGCAGCAGAGTAGGAGGATGTACGAAAACGTTGAATTTTTGAATAACTAACCCCAACGCAGAGCTCCTTTCTGCTGTGTTTGATCAAAAGAATCTGTGAAAATGTGTTATTTACAGCTGCTTTTAAACTGGAGCTACAAGATAACGTGCTCCAGACCAGGTTATGCGTTTCCCGCTGGTTGCTATGGTTACCTAACCAGGTAAAATGAGAGCGACATTTTGAGTTCAAGCTCAAAAAGTGTAAAAGAGTGTCATAGCTACCGCGGTGTAAGCCAAGTCTTTCAAGCCTTGATTGTTTTTTGCTGTCGCCATCTTGGTCTCTTAATTATTTATATAGTACTAACCACAGTGTGTCACTGAGACCATTAATACAAGAGGAAAGTGTTTGCAGAGGTCAAGTCAGAAAGCTGTTTCCTCACAGACTTCTATTGGACCCCTCATGGCATTTAAGAAGAACTCGGGTTTAAGGCACTCTCACACCAGGTTAACCCATTAATCTCACTTCAGATTATACAGATGTTAGAATTAACCTTCCAAAACTGGAGGTACAGGGCTGTGATGTGTGGAGGTAGAAGTTATGATGTTGTAAATCAAATAATTTTATGGTGATAATTTGTTTTTTTACATAGTGTCTATATTGTGTTATTAGAAATATGTCTGTTGTTGCTATTGAGTTTATATTAGTAACAAAGCTGGATAAATACTAGCTGATAACTTATGGAGAAGGGGTGGGATTAAATAAATGTGCACTTCTTCCCACTTTTTTGGGGAACCTTTGTATTTTGTTTATATGATCAAAATAAATTTATTTTGATCATATAAAGGTTTAACACATACGTCATCTACATGATCCGTGCAGTCCCAAGTCACCTTTTGTGCTTCTGTTTTGCATCCTGTCTTTAGATTGACTGACACAAGTTATATTATGTCACATTAGGAGCAAATATCTGAATTGTGAATCCTCTCTCTGGATACAAATTGCTATTGTTTCGTAGCCGTGCGCTGCTGCTGGTGCTGGAAGAAGATGGTGATGAAATACAATCCACTTAAGGAGTAATCCAATAATTTTAAGCAGTTTCATATGCGGTGAGATTTTACAACTGAATGGCAGTTCCTTGACAATTAAAACATTTTAATTGAGCCTTGGTGTAATTCGGGGAGGCACAGAAATTCTTGAAGTCACTAATATGCTCTCTAATCCTTCCGTAAATGCTCTGTGTATGACAAGCAGCAGTCAATAAAAGAACTAGGTGCCATTAGGTGGTGTTTTTTGTGTATTTTATAAACAGTAGAGCCAAGAGTTGGTTATGAATGAGCCAAAAATTATTACTATTTTTGATGAACCAGTCAAGCACATAAAACATATGCACTTGAACCTGCAATGCCTCATCATCTTGACGAACTAAATCTTTTCAATCGCAGTGTGAATTGAGCCTTTGTCAGGTGTTTTTCTGAAACCACGACGTTCTGTGATCTTCCCTGTGCCTTTAACAGTCGGTCTGTCTCTTCTTTCTATCCGCCTCGAAGGTGAGCAGCCACTCGGAACCTTCGTCCCAGTCCTTGAGCCTCCAGCAGCCCGCCCAACCTCCGCCGCCGCCGCCGCCTCCTCCTCCCCCACAGCCCCAGTACGGTTTACCTGTCCCCGAGTCACGGGACAAGCAGCTCTGCTTCTCAGACTTCGAGGACCTCAGCTCTTCGTTCCGCAGCCTTTACAAATGCGTCTTCGAGCAGTCCTTCTCACAGCAAGGTGGGTGGTTTTGTGTGCGGATTAGTGTGCCTGCTCATGCGTACCTGTTCGCACCTATAATAACACGTGTGTTCACGGGGAAATAAAGTAAACTTCTGTGTGAGGCTTCGTGCACATAATTAACTGACAAGAATAAGCCCCCCCCCCCGACACCACCACCTTTATAAATTCAAACAGTTTAACACTGGTTTCATAGCCGGCATTCCAGTATTAACCTCCACCACACACGACTCCTACTCTGTTGTGTTTTAATAAACAAACAATCTGTTGTTCCGCATATCTGCGTTTTACGGCTCGCTCAGTCAAATGAGTAAAGGCAATTAAGAGTAAGAATTCAACAGAAGGGGGGGAAAAAACTCTCAAACACATCTGTAGTCGAGCAGAGCAAAGGGTTCTGCAGCTTTGATAGCAGCTAATTAGATTGGTTCTAAAGTTTGCGAAGCATCTCGCTAATTGCTTCCTGACGCTTTCAGGTCACTAGGCCTCCTCCCTCTTGGACACCCCACCATCGCACCAACCTCCTCTCACCTTCTCTTTTCTCCCTCTCGCGCTTTCTCTCTCTCACTTTTTACTCCTGATACACATCAACAAATTTTCTGTAACCAAGGAGATTGATACGCTCTGTTGACCCCCGCAACTGCCGCCTGGTTCACCCTCTGACAAGGTCCCCTTCAATTTGTGGTCAGGGTTGTACGCAGAGTACAGATAAGACAATGAGAATATAGATGGTGGGGAAGAAAACGGCACTGCGCTGAGATCTAAAAGGAAAATGAGGAAGAAAATGGATTTAGCGGATGCTTGAAAGGGTCCCTTAAGTGTGAGGCTTAGCAGGAAACGGTGTCAGTAGTCATTGTATTTGAGAATTTGAGTCACGATGAGTCATCCAGACAGAGGAGCTCATCGTATCTACAGCGAGTCCAGGACCACACACCGCATTGCTACGGGCTCAGGCAGTGCCACCATCCTGAATTACAGGTCACAGTGAAGCAAATATGAACCTTTTCTAAAGAGCAAACGAATGAATCAACAGCTGGGTCAACTTGTGAAGTCTCATTTTACAATCTGGCTTTCAAAATTATGCTGCCCTTTTCCCTTTCTGCCATCTTAAAATCTTAAAGAGAACCCTGTTATTATTCCCTTTAAATGCACCCGTACAGTAAATTAGGAAAGAGGAACACAGCCGTGGTAAAATCATAAATAAAAATGGAGCTTTGATTTGCAGTACTGTAAATACAGTTAAGGCAATGAAAATACACACAGCAGAGGGGAATAAAGAGACTGAATGAAAAATACTCTGCACTCGGTGGTGCACTCATCGATTCGCTTTTTATTGGTCACAAAAAGTTCTGAAGAGATCTTGGAGTGATAGCAAATAAAGGAAAAGGTAAACACGACTCAAACAAATGTACCAAAGGAAAGTAACCTTCGAACAGTCCACCTTACTTTATAGTTCTACGTTGTACGTCCTTGGAAGAGCCTTTTACATTTAAGTAGTCACAAAACCGGGAAGCGGACAGCCGAGGTCCAGAAACGCTGCAGCATCATTTGAAAATTTAATGAGGCAGCAACCGACATAAAGCTTCTTCAGTGTCGATGATGAAAAGGAATTCATAGGTAGAGGTGAGGGAGAGTGTGTGTGTGTTTGTGTGTGTGAGGGATAAGTCAGAGATTCTTATGACAAATCAGACAGGAGAGACACCGGTTGACGTAGCCAGGCTGGCTCGCCAAAACCTACACCCCCAATCAGAGATGATGGGTATCACCAATAGTGATTATCCTTGTTAACCCAGGCTTTCTGTTTCACGCTCTGTGTGTGCCCTCATAAAAGGGCTTGTTTGAAGCCTACTTAAGTCAGAAGCATTATCAGATGAATGGCTGATAGAGATCTATAAAGAATATATAAAAATATAATGGCAGAAGCCCACACTGGTGCTGCAAATAAGGCAAGAGAGCAGCTGGCAGAAAATCGTTAATCTTGTGAATTCATAAGTGAATATATTTATTTTACCACCCAGTGCTGACATTTATGTCTAAAGTTACAGCTGCAAGCTACAGGGGTGCCAGTGCATTCGCCTCTGATGCCGTCCCACAGCCTGATGGCGAAGATGTGGAAGTCTGCTGCCAGATCAAAGTGAAATCAAATTTATTGATACATTATTCTTGCTGATAAATAGCCTCCACGTAAACTGATCAGTTTTCTAATCCGAGCTGCAATTCCTGCAGTGTAAAATGGACTTGGATTCAACAAACCCATATAATTCCTTTGGTGGTATTGCGATGCATAAAACATATTCCTGCTACTGAGAATCCATAGCAGTGGTTGTGCATGTGTGATTGAATAGGAGGCTAATAGCTGTGGGTGACATACCAAGGCATGTAGGTGGTTTAAACAATTGACTGACAATAATTTAGAAATGGCAAGCTGAAAGTAATCGACATCCACTTTAAAATGAGTTCAAGAGAGCAAATCTGAACATGTTGTTGAAGGAGAATCTTTGGCTTTATTTGATTGAGCTGTTATAGTGGAAAAAAAGGTGTCTTCTCCATCATTTTTGCCCCGTTTTTTAAAGTTTCATGTGTCTTTATTTTTTTTCCCAAGCAGGTTTGATGAGTATGCCCGGTGACTCCAGTCAACAGGCCCGCACCGCCTGCTCCTACCAGCACTCTCCTGGTGCGGGAAGCGGCAGCGGGCACCACCACCAACACAACCATGGCCAAACATCGCACCACCCTCACCACTCTCACGTCTCCCCTCACTCCACCCACAGTCAGCACCAGGCGCACGGTCAGCACCAACAGCACTCTGGTCACTCCCAGCAGCACTCGTCTCTCTCCCACCAGCAGAGTCACGCTGTGCAGGCCTGCCCCACAACAGGTGAGAACCCTGGTTTACAGACAAAGGGCATTACAGCATGTGTAGGATCTGAACATTTTGGACTTTGGTGTCGCCTACTGGTGCACAACATCAGGAAAAACATGGGCAGACTTTAGCAACTTTCTAACAGGGATTGAATAATACTTTGCCAATCAGAGTAATAATAATAACATCAATACATCAGCTTGCACTGAACATACCAGGTCTTTAGATTTGAATGTGAAAGCTTTCTTTTAACGATAACATGAATGTTCACCAACAAAGCAACACGAGAGTCCCTTTGATTGTAGTTAATTACTCTGGGAGAGAGGTTACAAAGGCACAGATACTCATTGAGGTGAAAGGCAATTCATGTACTTTAAAAAACCCTTATCCTTAATTACCATAATTTGTTTCAAAATCACAGAATTCAGTCAATTCGGAACAAATTTGCTCAGAAACCACAGACAAAAGATGCTTTATATCCCAGTTTCCATCCGCAACCGGGGAAGTTTGTGCAGACACTGCACAGGAGCAGGAACTGCTTATATGATGTGCTTAATATACACAATATAGACCTGACCACTGGTGTTTTACCTTGACAGCCCCCTCATTTAGGATATGGATAACCATAATTCTTTTTAAGATCTATTTCTGGCGTTTTAGCCTTTATTGAAAGGGCAGGAAAGCAGGGGGAATGACCTGAAGCACATGGTCTCGGGTGCATTCAGACTCTGGCTTCTGCAGCGGCCTTTCGGCATGAGGTCCTGCTCAACCAAGTGAGCTATGCTGGCATTGAGTATAAGCAAAATTCTTCTGGCCTGGCGAACAACTGGTTATGTTACACCAAAAGCAAACCTTCCTCACTATTACTGTTCACATTATGTTTTCCAAGAAACGGAAAACCAGTAATCTCAGCGTCCTCGCAGCAAGAAAGTTCCCCCTGCTCCCCTTGTTCCCTCGGCTTTCACCTACATCCAGAGATATGCTTGTCAGGTTAGCTGGTAATTTTAAAGTGGCTGTAGGTACGATTGTATGCCTCTGTGTGCAGGGTGTACTCTGTGTCTTAAAAATGGATGGCTTGATGCTTTTAGACATGGGGAAACAGGCAGTTAAAGAAATAATAAAGTTGTTTGCTTATCATTTGAAAATGGGTTTAAAATGTAAAACATGTGCAACAGTAAAAGAAAAATAAAATCAGAATATGTTTCTTTTTATCTGGCGTGACTGTGATCAGCAGTGGGGGAGACCACCTTCAGGGTTGAAATGACAAAATTATGAAAATATTGTCCGGTGTTCTTTTCATTCCGATGCCGCTGTAGAAGAGAAGACCTCCTATTATCGAGACTTTTACTTTGAAAGCCCCAATGCTATTTCTCCAGTTTCTCTTCTTTTCTAATTCTCCTGAAAAGACCATACAAAGCTGAAAGTATAGCTTCACATATATAGACGCAGTACAGCACCAAAACACTGATTCAACATTGCGATTTCCAAGGCCACATTGGTGTAACTGCAGTTCACCTAACACATCAGAATGGCACGTCTGTGTACGCGGGCATTGGATTTATATTGTATTCTTTCCTCTATAAGGTCCCAGAGTGTTTGATTTTTATGAGGCTGAGCTGATACAAACAGGCTTCTCCAAATCTTCACGAGGCTTTTCCTACTCATATTCCCAGTCTTTGTGTTTTTTTTCTCTTCGTGTCTCTGCAAGAGAGCTCTCAGGCCAGTGGAAAAGCCTATTTAGACATTATTTATCTAGGTTAGTATTCCCCACAACCAAGCTGAGGATGAATGAAAGCAACCTCTCTGTCTTTGATCCACGGCCTGAGAACGTATTGTTGTTTGGGTTGTGGTGGTGAAGGCGCTGAAAAGAATCTTCTTTCTTTTGCCTCACAAGCAAAGCTATGACTGGATTTTTTTTGTCTTTCTTTTTGTGTGTAAACTCATGCCACCTTGTGGCTGTTTGCAGAACAGACAGATCTTTTTAAAGTGAATTAGTTGACCAGTTTGGGATCATCTAACAGTGTTGTGTTCTTCAGTATCACTGCAGATAACCAATGCTGTTTTATATCTGTGATTTATTTCGGGGAGAAATCTTTTGAAACACGCAATTTAAAGACACCATATTTGGTTTATTTAGAAAAAAATGCATATTTAATCTATTAGATGTTTTAATTCTGAATTTGATTCCTTTTTTATTTTACAATGTGATGCTCCAGGGTAAGAATAGTGTGCAGAACAAGAGCAAACAAACACTGCCACCTTGCAAAGTCAGTTCAGAAAAGCTAAAAAAGACATGCATGTTAAATGACATTAATATGGGACATTATTTAGATTCTTACCCTCGTTGCTTAGTGTGAAAATCCTTTGTTTTTTCCAGATTGTCTTTTGCAACATTTGGAAAAATGTTTCTTTAAAGAGACGTTTGTCTGTCTGTCTGTGTGTGTGTGTGTGTGTGTGTGTATGTGTGTGTGTCAGTCATGTCATCAGACTGGTACCCCAACCTGGACTGGCTGAAGGAGAGCTGCCGCATCGCTACCAGCTACAACTGGGCTGACGTAGACCTCTCCCCATTCCAAGGTAACGCAAACACACAACTGCCATCAGTGTGGACAAATGAAATGAACACTGATAAAGCTGTCTACCGCGGCCCGCCTAAACACGGGGAAAATTGATAAAATGTGTATCATGTCGATCAGCTGCTTTGATTAAACCATTGTGATTCCTCTCTGTGCTTTCATATGCACTCGCCCTTGAGGCTCAGTATTATAATATCCAGTGTGGTAATAGTACTGCCCTAATAAAAGTCATTATCCTGCATCTGAGAGGTTCCCACTCTTATTCACACACACACACACACACACACACACACACACACACACACACACACATAGACACACACAAGCTGTCTCGCTCCCTCCCAATTGTATGATGTGAATAATCCAATTAGGTCCCGGCTCAGTAACAGCCTCTTATCACGGTCAGCGCACAAAGCCGGCAACATCCACACACGATTGATGACGACGGCTGGTCCTGTAGCTCACAGGCCGCTGCTGTCTCTCTCTCTCCCTCTCTCTTTCTCTCTCTCTCTACTTCTGCAACGCTTGACCTCTCACACCGCCGTAATGCCATCCTCTACTCTCTCTGGCTCATCTCCAAACAGCAGGGACCGAGCCTCTTGTCTCTGTCGGCGCCACATACGAGCCATACAAATGTGTTTTTGGGCAAAATATCCGGCTCCACGTTTGATAAATGGAAGCTTGAGCTTGTCTTATTTTGGAAGCGGTAAATACCAGAGGAGGTGATTTCAGTTCAGCGTCTTCTGCGTTGTTTTAAATGTGAACAGGCATCCCGTCAGAACAAAAGACAGTTTGTAGTTTCAAGGTTTTGAAACTTACGGTGACAGTAAACCATAGTGAGATTCTTGTGCTGGATGTGTCCTCACGGTGATGGATGATAAATAATTTATTTCTTATTCAACCCGTGATTTGCTGACGCTGGTAAGAAAAAGTTCTGCAGAAGTTGTCTGGGAAAAGTCATGAAAGAGGGCATGTTTTTTTGCTGTGATGTTTAGCATGTAGAGTGACACATATTAAGGAGAAATATCACAAAAAATGATTTGTTAACTACAATTTTAGATGCTGCAAATGATATATTTAGAAGGGGAAAAATACATTTTGCTCAATATAATTAGCGAGTCTAAAGGAAACTTGTAACTTATTTTGTGGTCAAGAATTTACATCTAATTTTAAAAAACTGTTACAATCCTGCAAATACCAAATTTCCTATTTTCAGAATTAAAAATGTCACAATCTACAGTGATGAAACTCGATTGCATTAAATGATGAAGCGACAAGGATGTCTGAGACACTGATGCAAGAATTATTAAAGAATTGACATTTTGTAGGCAGTTAAATCAGCTGATGAAACTATTAAAAATACATTTGTATTTTTTCCCAGCAGTGACTTAGTGGTGTCTACGCCTTTAAATCATAGACCCATTAATATCCTCCCATAAGCATCCACATGTATTTATTTATCAATGTTTTAGTCCACATAAATATTAAATAATGTATTTGGTGAATAAATCAAAGGCTTCTGACACAGTTGTAAAAATGTACTTCTAAAGCTTTTAAGGCTTAAGGGGAACAGTATGATAGCTGGTATACACTGATCAGGTCTAACATTATGACCTTCACTACCAACATGCATCGGCGAGCTTTGGCCACCAATGACCCTGTCGCTGGTTCACCTTGGACCCCTTTGATAGATACTGACCACTGCAGACCAGGAACACTCCACAAGAGCTGCAGTGTTGGAGAAGATCTGACGCATGTCAAACTCACTCAAATCCTTACATGCGCCCATTTTTCCTTCTAACACATCAACTTTGAGGACAAAATGTTCACTTGCTCCCTGATATCTCCCACCCACTAACAGTGGGTTAGTGATGATGAAAAAAGAATGAGTGTAACCTCCCCTGTCAGTGGTGTAGATGGTAAATGGTAAATTTGTATAGCGCTTTACTTAGTCCCTATGGACCCCAAAACACTTTACACTACATTCAGTCATCCACCCATTCACATACACACACTGGTGATGGCAAGCTACATTGTAGCCACAGCTGCCCTGGGGCGCACTAACAGAGGGTTAGGGACACTGGTACCACCAGGCCCTCTGACCACCACCAGTAGGCAACAGGTGAAGTGTCTTGCCCAAGGACACAACGACCAAGACTGTCGGAGCCGGGGCTCGAACCTGCAACCTTCCGATTACAAGACGGACTGCCAACTCTTGAGCCAAAATCGCCCTATATGAAAGGTGTGATCACCCCTGCAAGATCAATTTCTTGTGCATCTGTACCATCTGTACCGACGCGTCTTCTTCTTCTTTTGGATTACTCTATAGAAGTCCCGTTATGAGCCCTGTACCTGTGCCTCTGTGATGATCCGGTGTGTCAGGCTGGAAATCATTTGACTTTTTTTTTATTCATGCAAAATTTGAAAATGCATGCTGTGATTTTTTTTCCTGCAGGTGCGACTACAATTGAGCCTGTCTGTTCATTCTATAAACATATTCCTAATTTATTAGATAAAACACCAAGGGAATTACACTACATCACAAAAAAATACAATTTACTCGACTTTGATAAGCACTGATGCATGCCTGATGTTTAAAATTATTCATTAGTCAATCACCACCCACTTAGAGGATGTCGGATATTTCTTGGCAGTGGAAGTGCTGCTAGGAAGAAAGCATCTATTAGAGAACAGCAACGTTTGGTCTGCTTTTTCAGTAAAGTAGTGAAGGAAGTGAAATTTTTGTACCCACAGAAATGAGAGACTCGTTTTTGCCGTGTTTAAAAAAAAATCACAGGAACCAGTGCTGGCCGTGCATCCTTTATATTTAGCATATTGATTTAATTTAATAATAGGTTTTCTCTTATATCGTTTCGTTTTCTGTTTTTTGTTTGTTTGTTTTTTTCCTGTCTGGCAGAATAAGCTGAACAAATGCAAATTAACAGCTCGGTAACTCGTGCATTAATTTACCTGTAAAAAACCAAATCAAAACAATAAAATAAAGTACATGAAACGATGTCACATCTTGAAGCAGTAAAAGCTCTGGTGCGTGGCAGTCACAGCACTTTGCTTCCTCTCTCTGTCAGGTCTGAAGGAGAGCATGCGACAGGCGGAGCTCAGCAACTGGTCTCTTGATGCTGCCCAGATGGCTGACCTGTGTTCCTCCATTAACCAATTCTTCATGGCGACGGGGGTCATCCCCCCTCAGGGCGCCACCCACCCACAACCTCAGGTCCAACATCCAGCGCCGCCATCCGCTCCTCAACACCCGGCTCAGCCGCACGGGGCCATGCATCCAAAGCCCAGCCATCACAATCAGCATGGGCAACACAACCCACATAATCAACACATCAGCACAGGTCAGTCTGCCGGGCCAAGGATCCTGTACTATAAGGATAGCAGTATATTAGATTGTTGCATCTGGGACCAGAGGCTGAGATTTCTGCTAGTAACCAGCTTAGACCTGGAAAGTAATGGGAAACAAGTCGGCTGCTTTATATGTGCACAGGGCTTTACACACATGCACACATGGCAGCATCGTACTCTGGACTGCTGTTCTTTAATATTAATAGTGAGTATTTAATTATTAACACTGCAGTATCCTGTTAAAAAAACAAACATTAAAATAAAATGCTGTTATTTATTTTTATCTGTTGACTCCACTCATGTGTCAGAAGAAAAGAAAAGTGTGAAAAAAAGTATGTGAACTTAAAATAACATATGGAACCCCAAAAAACTCTCCATTAGCAAAATAATGGTTTCTGCTGTTAGTTGATGGGATGGAGGCAGGAGCTCAGCTGACTTCCAGTCTCTCCGCTTGCTGTGTCATTGTTGGCTCGTTGTCTATTTACAGCGAAATTATGGAGGCTGTCAGTTTAATGGCAACTGAAGTAAAGATATGAAGATGGGGGAATATTTCACCAGAGGGAAATCCACTGAGTGGCAGCAGAATCTATTGGATTTCTCTGGCTTAGCATAAAACGATAATAAAATTGTGTGCGCCCATGATAACAGCTTGTGTTCTGCAAAGACGAGTAGTGTGAAAGCCGGGATACTAATCTGACAGTTAGTCATTGCCCTTTTGTCTATTCTCCCACAGGGAACATGTACATGGACTCGAGACAAAACCTTTCTTCTCTGATGGGCCCACCAGGATATCCTCACATGCCTCCCATGAGCAACACTGCTCCCACCATGACAGGTGACTCTCCCATCGCTCTCTTAACAGGTCAGGAGGAGCCTGGAGAAATACATGGTGTATATACAGGCTTACACAGAGGCAGTGTGTGTGTGTGTGTGTGTGTCTGTTTGTGTGTGTGTGTGTGTGTGTGTGTGTGTGTGTGTGTGTGTGTGTGTGTGTGTGTGTGTGTGAGCAAGAGAGAGATAGAGATTTTTGGCAATAGGACACTTTAAACTGGATAACACACTTCTCATTGATTAAATGGGGAAGCTTGAACTAAAGTTAAATGTTGTATTTCTCTTCATAAAGTTAGGAGATAGAATTAAAAAAATACATATAAATCAGCCAATCACAGATCAGCAACTCAATACAACCTGCTGAAGTTTAAACTGAGCACCGGAAATGGAGGAGAAAGGTGATTTAGGTGACTTTGGATGTGGCGTGGTTGTTGATGAGGATCTCCTGATCTTTTGGGATGTTCCCATGAAACCATCTTGAGAGTTTACAGAGGATGGTCTGATAAAGAAAAGAATATCCAGTGAGCTCTGTCTATCCCTTGGTCATACCAGAGGAGAATGGTCTGACTGCTTCAAGCTGATAGGAAGGCAACAGTAACTTAAATAACCACTCGTTACAACCAAGTTTTGCATCTCTGAGGGCACAGCAAGAGATGACCACAGCAGTTCCCACTCCTATATGTCCTATAATGAGTTTTTTTCTGGAACAATTGGATGGTCAAAATCGATCCATCCTGCCTTGTATCAGTGGTAGGGGCTGGTGGTGATGGAGTGCATTAGTGTTCGGGATATTTTATTGGCATACTTTGTGAATCTTAGCAACAAGTGAGCATCATTTTATCACCATAGTCTTCCTAACTGATTTCTTGAATGTGACCATGAGCTCACTGTACTTAAACGGATGTGCAGCTGCAGGATTTGAAGCAACTGTGTGATGCTATCGTGTCACTTTGGACCAGAATCTATGAGGAATGTTTCCAGCACCTTGTTGAGTCCATGCCACAAAGAATTAAGCCAGCTCTGAAGGCAGAAGGTGGTCTAACCGAGTACTAATAGATATACCTAATGAAGTGAACCAGTAGAAAAACTGGTATAAATTTTCTTTAATTCCCCAGAAAATGATCCGTTTGTAGCTCAGAATATTGTTGCGAAGGCACTTAATGCAGCACAATATGCTGCCACACACTGAAGTATCTCGTCATAAAGTTGCATTAACACCTCTGTGATACATTAATTTCATAATTTTCTTAAGATACACTGAAGGTTTTTATAGTATCCAATATGCATTTTAGTTTCAAAGTAACCATTAAAATTCATTGCAGTGACTCACTAATATGAGTCACCATGTCATGATCACCTGTTATTTAGGACACTTTATGTGGATGACAACTTAAGACGTGGTGTAATGTGCTGACAGTATATTTCTCTGTTTTTGACTTTTTCTGGTTTTTCCAATATTTTAGCTCTGTTTTAGACACTTTTAGTTTCAGCTGTTCTTTGTCCTACTCACATATTTCAAAAGAAATAATTCAGATGTAATTATCATCTTCTTATATATCCAGGTCATCACAGCCAGCTGAGCCAGCAACAACACACGCTGCCTCCGGGACACTTTCAGGTGAGGCGCATGCTCGCTGCCGACGACATCCAGGATGACTTTGACTGGGACTCCATCGTCTAGACTGAGCCGTCAGTCAAAGGGAGCGACGAAGGAAAAGACTTGAAATTAATAAGGAGATGCAGGCAAAGTGTGATGATAGTGACATAAGGTACGAAACTGGCTGACCTGCTCCTTTCGCCTGTGTGACAAAACAGAAGACAATCCAACAGAAAACAAGATGGGAAGTGATTTTTCTAAACACGCTGGCCTTTTTTTTCTGATAAAAGTGGTCTATTAAATCTAAAGACAATCATGGAAAAATGGAGATGGGACAGACTGAGACTGTGTCGAACGAAGCCAAGACGTAAACACGTTTCGTCCAAAGCGACAGAGCTCCGAATCTCTCCGAATTGTCTCTCGTTGTGTCCCCGTTGTGCCAACAGGGTTGCAAGTCGCCAAAGTGTTGTCAGTTCTTCTTTGAATTGCTTTCTTTCTCTTAAATGTGCATCCCGCTGCAGCTTGTGTCCCGTGATCTACAACGTTTCCCAGCCTGTGACTGGAATGAACAGAAAAGACGTCCTCTCCCCAAACTGTCTTAAGAAAACCATCAAATTTGTTTTATTTTTTGCACACACTGAGCAAATCCAGACATTTCATCCTTTCTTCACTGTAGCATTGCTTTGCTCGTTGTTACTTTACATATGTGGTGAGAAGGATAATAGTTTGGGGACAAAATTAAGGACGTTTCAACCTAAATCATGAGTCGGGGCACCACCTGCTGGTTAAAACAGGTACTTATTGCTTCTATCCATCCATCACAAATTGTTCCTCCTCTATCTTTTTTCTGTCATACAGGACACTAGCTGTAAACTTCTTCTGCCTATTTTATCGCAAAATTGTCATCAGTATGCGCTTTCAACAGCAGGTTAGTGTGTCATGTTCTCAGGGTGTTATGTCCACATATGTCTTCGCACCTCTGCCATTTACATCTCCTAAATGTGAGGTTAACTGTGTGTCGTGTAGTGCTGTCAGTGTTCAAATCCTGTTGGCTAAATGTTAGCGTCGCCCAGGACTCTGGTCAAATGGATAAAAGTCTTCATTTGTCAGCTGTAATAAGCTGAGTAACAGAATGAGCCTTTTAGTAGAGCCAATAAACGTCACTAATCAAAAAGAAAATCAGGCCATCGCGTGACTCAGCATTAACTTATATAGTTTTCAGAGATAAAACTGAAGCGCTGGCAAAAGCGCACATCATTTATGACCCTGCAGATCAGCTCGGTCTTGATTTCTAACATGCCTCATTTGGGAAAATGCGAGCAATTTTTTGCACAGCAACAAGTTTGATAGCATCTAGTCTAAAATAAATGATAACCGGGAACATTTTAATGCTCTTTGTCTAAGTAAAGACCAAACAAGATGCTCGACATCATTTGTTTTGTTTTGCTTTTGTTGTTAATGTTAATTTTGTGTATGTACAGGTGTGTGTATAGTCCTCTCCAGTTTCCTTTAGCTTTATATGGCTCAAAAAAAAAGAAAAGAAAGAAAACACACATGGGAAACAAGTGAATTTCATTGTATTCACACTTTAAGGTCTCCTATTTTCCACGGTGAAATATTAGACCTTAAAGTGCTTTTTTTTTCTTTTTTTTTCCTCTTTTGAAAGATCTCAGTGATTGTTCAGGTGGTCTAAACAAGGTAATGTTTAAAAAAACACAAAAAACAAGATAAATACTCTTTATTATTGCCATTAAATGCTGTATTACCGTGACCAGCATATATATATATATATATCTATATATTTATATATATATAAATATATATATATAAATATATCTTGTATGTCTGCGTGTAATTGTCCTTGTAAATAACAGTATGTCACTTCTCTGTTTGCCCTGGAAAAATGCAGACTGAAAAAAAAAGGAAATGGCAAATGGAGATGGGTATTTTGTTATTTCTCTTCCAGGAGAAACATTATGTACATAGCTTGAGTATAATGTAAATAGGTGATTTAAAGAAGGAAAAAAAAACGTTGGCATTTTTGTGTGTCATAAGTAACCTGTGTATGTACGGCGGTTCAGCGGTTCAAATCTGTTTCAGTGTTTATTAAAATGTCGTTGACCATTTTTACTGCAATAACCTTACATCTGCTGCCGTTATTGTATCAGCTGTTTGCATGTTTGAAGTCTTGAAATAATGCTGTGTGCATGTTGCTGTGCTGTGCAGGAAGATGTGACAGTTGAGATTGGCTTCTGAGTTTTTAGTTTGAGCCTATTTGTGCTGTTTTGGCCCCTGCGGCTTGTTGTCCAACAGGTGTCAGCCTAGCGCCGGGCGACCGTTTGTTTGCCCTCCTCTGCATGTAAACTAGGCAGACCACCCATGCTTGCCTGCGACACACCGTCACACAGTGTTCTAACTGTATTTATGGCCTCTTTTCATTGGAAAGCGGTCCAGAAAGCGCTCTCTCCTCCCGCTGTCTATCAGCCACCCATGTACAACGCCACTTTCTTTATAAATAGAGCAAAACTGATGTTTTAGAAGATCAGCACAAATGAATTCCAGGTGTTTGCTCATATTTATTTAAATCCTGATAAATATTTGACAGGTAGTATCTAGTCAATCCAAAGATTTGGCTCCTAACTCCTGTGATTAAGGATTATTTGAAACAACCCAAACCTCTGTTTACATCTCTTCCATTCATTCATGTGGAAAGTTTGTTGCTTTAGCTTTCTAATTGTAAAAGACAGCCGGTTGCAGTTTAGTGTGCCTGTCTTGTCTAGATAAATAAGTCAAGTGTGTATTTATCTGTATCACCTAGTGCGTGTGTTGGCGTGTGTGAGTGTGTGCATGCTGCTGATATTGCAGGGTTTGCAAACAGGAGTACTGCTCTGGCTGTGGACCAAGAGGTGGTTTACATGGGGCTGGGCCACGAGGGCTCAAACCACCTTACTGCCCCTATCCAGACACCCTCCTCCCAGTCCAACCTGCCCCTTGCTCCTCAGCCCGCCCAGCCCACCGCCACCACAACCAGTACCAGCACCCCTCCTCCACTCTCAGCCACTCACATGCACCCTCTTTTCTCTCTCCTTCCTGCCGTGTGCCATTCCTCCCTCTCTCTCTCTCTTGCTCTCTCTCTCTCTCTCTCTCCGCACTCACCCAAAGTGGCCAGATCTCTCCTCTCTTTTCTCTTGTCCTGTCTGCATCCCTCCACCACTCTTTCTTTCTCTTCCTCCACAGCGACCAGCCCGAGTCTGTTCACATTCACCTCCACAAGTTGAAAGGATCTCAGCCCACCGCTTTCCCAAACTTCCTCCGGCCAAAGACTTTATTTTCATTCTTGACCTTTTTTGGGTCCCTCAACATTTTACTACCGTAGACACCGGTTGGTGTGTGTCTGGTGTGTGTTACGTCTCCGGTGTTGTGCCCCTGGGGACGTCTCTGTGGGTTTTGACTGGCGAGAAGAGCAGAGAAGAGGTTTTTTTTTGACACAATGAAAGTTCAGCTGCTGCTCCTGTCGGCCCTTGTTGGCCTTTTGTGCGCCTTCACAAGTGCAAGTAAGTGAACTCTCAGCTATCACCATCCTACTGTTAGCACACTGTGTCCTCTCTCTCTCCCTCTGCCTCCATGTGCCCTCACCACACTACTCTTTGTCTGCTTTAATCCCTGCCGATTGAACAATAACACTTTGCAGGCTGGATTCAAATGGGGGGAAATGGTCCAGGTTTCATTTGTATTCATTAATAAGTTAATGCAATTGTTTGTTTACACGCAAATACACAAGTGTTAAACACGTACTCACATCTTAAATCCTTTTTGTGTAATATCTAAGAATATTTTTTCTAGCATCTGCGGTTAATCCACCAAACTTGGCCAAAGATCAGTGATTGGAAAAGCGAAGGTGTTAATTTAAGAAAGAGGGATCAGCTCATATGAATGCTCCGTGTTCATTTTAACAAATTACCTCATCCTGCTTTGCTGTATTTTTCCCTCGCTGTCACTCTGTTGTCTCCTTTTTTTTTTTTTGCAAGCATGGGGGGGAAAAATATATGATGTAATAGCAAGAAGCTCTGGTGCCTCATGTCTGTAGTTTTCTTGGCACAGCCAAAAGAGAAGAAAGCAATATCCTTTGGAAGCGTCCCAAAAACTGTGGTCATGTGCAGGGGGGGGGGGGGGCTGTAAACTGTAACATACACCGTACATATTTATCCGACAGCCTATCCTCTGCTTCCTCTCGTTTTACTCCTGATTCTCCTATTTCTCTCTCGCTGCACTTGATTTTGTTTTCTCCTTTTTCCCTCTGTTTTTTTCCTCCCCCCTTCATCTGTGCTTTGTCTCGAGTCGTTCTCACAGCATGTATCATTTAACTTTCTGTCTTTCTTTGCCTTGCTTTCTTCTTTTGCCTTGACCAGCCACTCTCTGCCCAGTGGTTGTGGCTGAAGCCTGAGGAAAGTGCAGGGCAGGGCAGGGCCGTTTTGTGTCTATGTGGGTGTATTAATAGTGGGAGGCTCTATATTTAAGAGGGTCATATGGATGAGAGAGGAGCAAGAGACGTGATGAACTTTGAGAGCTGCCCCACCCTCTTTTACCCGTGTGTTGTTAGCATGTGCAGCACACCAGCCCTTGGCATTTACCCATCTTTGGTGGGGTTGCAAACTTTACCACTTAAAATATCCCCTTCCTTCTCCACCCCCAACCACCACCGTCTCTTAACAGCCCTTCAGCTTTCTCAAGCTCTCTCTCTTCCAGGTTCATGAGTGTAACCCTCAGATTTGGGGGAACACAGGATGCACAAAAAGCGATGGGTCTATTGTTACACGACAAGCTTTTCCTGGTCTGTGTGTCTGTCCCGTTTTATGGCGGGGTTTGCTTCTTCTTTTTCTTAACTGAGGAAGAAACCACTGAAGTTTTCGAAAAGTCTTCCCTGTTCTTGTTAAGAAAACAAAGGAAATCAGTCATTCCCCACTCATACCTCACAAATGGAGCCTTTCTAACTCCCATCTTCATCCTGTACAATCATCCACCACCGCCCTCTCGCTGCTACTCCCCCCGCCCCTCCCCTCGTCTCCTTCTTATAATGAGTTTTGTCTGCAGTTGCTTGGCCAGTAACATCCCATTCACATCTGGCCGCCGAAGGAAGAGGTTAATGCCCTTTGTCCGAGCCCGCTTGAAGAAATGACCCAAATGTTGCGCTCCTGTTCCAAGTATGAGACACACGCGCGTAAAGAAAGACCACGAGGTCCGAGAACTTCTCACACCAACTGAATCTAATTAGGAGAAGAAAAAATGTTAAAAATAAAAATAAAAATTATCCCGCCATACTTCCAAAAATTTCCCTAAGGAGAAAGATTAATCTGTTTAAGGAAAGGGGAGGTGGAGACTGTTTTATCCCAGACCAAGCCCTTATCCTGACGAAACTGAGACAGTAGCAGCTCCAAAAAGATTAGAAAAAACACCAAGATTTATGTGCATATCCTCAACAAGTAAAAAGGCACAAATGCCAGCCTTGCACTTCCTCTGTGAGACATGGAGAACATGAGAAAGGAAATAAAAGCCTGGATGTTCAGCATGATAATGCACCGTAACTTGTTTATTTGTGTTCCCTTCCATAGCGTTTAACATCACGCCTGTTCCGGTTCATTATGCTGTGGCAATGTAGTGAGAAACTGTAATGCCCGAGATTAAAGGCCAACTTGATGTTGTGCCAATTTCTGCCCCTGGTGATAGAGTCCAGATGGGACCTGCTGCATGTCTTTTTTATCTGAGTTAGAGTGGGAGGAGAAAAACACGAGTGGCTATAAAATGAATGTGGACACGCATTCAACGCACATTGTGTTGCATCTGCGATAAGGCCGGCTGAGAATATTCCACTCTTGCTTCAAAAAGTCCCCAGCGTGCACTGCGTGGCACGGCCCGGTGTTTTTAGAGATGACTCCCACTAGTTTAGCAGGGGAGTGTACGTCATGTGACATCTCATGTTGGTGTGGCGAGATGGGGAGGGCGTCTGTATCGCTCACATTTTGCTCCCTAAACACCACGAAAAAACATTCCTGAGATCCAAAGATGAACACACTCCCTCACATCTCGTGCACAGGACTGTGAATTATCATCTTACGTGCACGCGCGCACACACGTGCATGCAGTGGGCTTCAGTGACAGCTAATTGTGATAATAATGAATGGAAGCCTGTACTCCCACCTTTGCTGTCTCTGGCTGTATATTATTGTATCCCTCCATCACTCTTTCACTCTCTCCAGAGTGTTTTTTCGCTTTAATTTATATCAGTAAGGAGTGAACTTCCCCCCTCCATTTCTTTCTCACCTCATTTTGACCAATTCCTTTACAGCTTTTCACTCAGCCCTTTTCTTCACCTCGCCCTCCCTTTCCTGTTTTTTTATTTTCTGCGTCACTTACAGTTTTTTAGGGGAAATTGTGGGAACAAAATACCATGGTGGACCAAAATAATTTATTAATGTATTAATGTAAGCTTGTGTTTTACTAAGTAATAATTGTATTTATTTTTTTTTTACTCTACGTTAACCCTTTAATGCACAAGTTCACATACATGCACACAAACACAGGCGGAATGTTAACCCTCACTGGGTGAATGAAGGTTTTCGGGGCGTTGGATGATGTTTCAAGCATGCTTGACATGAAAACCGATGCAATGATGAAGAAGGCTTGAAAAGAAAAGAAAACTGCTTCCAAAAAAATTTAGTTATGTAATGAAAACTAACTGGAGTTATTTTTTTGACCTTAAAATTTTAATTATATATAGATTGAAGAAATATCCTTAGTTTAACTCTTTGTCAGTTTGGTAAAATTTGTTATTACAGCTTGTCTGATGAGGGGCTGATGGAGGTGTTTTTCGAGGGTTTGGATGTTTACAAGACTGTGAGTCAACTGCTTTCAAAAAGTTCTGTTTTAAAGTAATACCTATAATGATTTGCAGAAACTCTGCCACTGGCATATGCCCTCCACACAACAATAAAAACCGACTAAAACTGACCCTGAAAGTAATAAAAACGAAACTAAAAGTAAACATGTTCAGAATGATAAACACTGAACTGAAATAAGCAGAGCAGCTCTGGAAACTAACTGAAACTTAACTAAATTAAAAAGAAAAAAAGTCCAAAATAAATCAAAAACTGAAACTCGTGAGAAAAAGCAAAGCTTCCAACTTTGCAGTCATCGTTTAACTGACTGAGAGTCAGACTAAAACTAGTTGTAGAAACTGTAGCAGCGTCAGGCTTCCTTTTTCTAGGTCTGTCCATTTGCCCCCTGAGGATGAACACAAGCTCACCTATGTGCTGCACACACGCAGTACATACACGGGGTACATCTTGCTGTAAGCAGACACGCCATGTTCACAGTGAAATCAAGCACTCTGGACGGGACACGGGGTGCTCCCTGGCGTCTCACATTTGCAACATGCCATTCCCCCAGAGCTCCCCCTCCACCCTTGCTGCTTTCCCCCTCCCTTTCTCTCCCTCCTCTTTCTCTCCAAGGATTCAGCCTTCTCAGCGGTTTCATCAGCAACAAACCTATCCTCAGGGAGTCTGGTTTATGAAGATGACGATAGGGAAGAAGTAGATTAAAAGGAGAGGAGGGGAGAGTGTATGTAAGCCGTTAAAAGTCACTGTGTTACTCACTAATGCAGCTGCATTAACCCAGAAGGGCTAGCACGGTGGGGAGGAAATACTACTCAGAGCTAATTGTGGGAACTGTACACATAATGAAACAATTGGTAGTGGAGAATGATGGAGTGATTACACGTAGCATAGAGCCACGCTCAGTGGAGCACAGACCATTTTATCATCGCTTACAGACGTTCCAAACAAACAGTCTGAGTCGCCATTAGTAAACCCCCTTCTCAATAGTCTTCCTCAGTGGGAGCAAATGTTTTGTTATATTTACCCCCGCCTGTTGCTAATGAACACACCAGGCAGCACAGTGCTGCACCGGTTGGTAGACTAACCCCAGCCATTCAAGAGTTATTTTTACCCTGGGTAAAGCATTCTCTATTATTTCAGGTATTTAGAAGAACCGGACAAAAACGGAGATGGAGAGAGCATGATGTCAGGAGCTAAGTTTGGAAGACTCGCACAGAAGCTCATTTTTGCTCACTGCAGTAAGGAGGCTTTGTGCGATGAATAGCTTTAAATCGGGGGTTTTTTCCAAAGAAAAAGGCGCAACTTCAGGCCAGCAGCTTGTCAGTGGAAAGTTAGACGCAGACTGTAATTTTGGTGCCACGCTGAAATCTACCTCCTTAATTTTGAAACAGTGCTGTCCAGGCTAGAGTTTCAGTTGTGGCTGGGAGGATGTTGAACGTGGGGAGATGGAGCTCGGGTTATTGGTGGGAAATGATCATGTTGAGCCCAGGCCGACTCGTGGTCCAGACCCTCATGAAAGAGGCAAAATAAACGCTAAATACATGTTTTTACAGTTAGGACAAAATAAGAGCCTACCATGACACACAGATGGTCTTCTGAGCTGTGACAAAGTGCGTTTTAGATATTAAACATCAGTCAAGAAAACGTATGAAACTACAGAAATACAACGACAGAAAAACAAATGAACTCAGATGTTTTAAACTGCATATCGTCTTTTTTTTTTACCTTTTCAAAGAAACTTTCATGCTTTCTCCCTGTGACCCCGCCCTCCTGTGACTGCACGGATTAAGTGTCTGATGGTTAACAAGCCTGCCTGCGCTCTGCTTACACATGCGGCAGTGGCTCCCTCCACAGGAAATAAGTCAGAGCATGTGGCATGCAAGTTCGCAAACACGAGGCCCTGAAGACAGGATAGAGGGATGGGGAGGGGGAACAGAGGGAGGATGCATATTATATGAAGTCAGTGGGTGGGGTGCGCATGCTGATACAGCGCTGATGATGGGAGAACCTGTATGAGACAGACGAGGAGTGTGAGAGGGGGGAAAGGTCAAGTAATGACATCATGTTGTGAGTGAAGAGTCTAAACATTAACGCTGTTTATTTTTCACATTTTCACCCATCCCCACAGACTCAAGCAGATCTATTGTCCGTTTATTCACTGATATTGGTATAAACTTCGCATTCAGAGTCGCAACGATAAAGTTTGTCATTGTCTTAGACCGTGTTTTTTTTTTCTTTTTTTCCAGCGGGTAACAATGACTTAGATAAAGTGAAAGGCCACAGATAGGACGATTGAACTGAAACATTGCTGAATTATGCAATAAACAAGAATTTGGTTGAAACGACAATAGCCCAAAGTTCTTTCATACTTCCACAGCATGAACATGCCAATCAACCGTGCTCTGAAGTTGCAAAGAAAACAGAGCTTAAACAAATAACATTTAATGTCCACTTTTAAATGAGCTGTCATCTTGCCGAGTGTTGGATATGTACTAATGCACAGGTTAATGATGAAGGTATTATGACATAAATACCAATATGTTGGTATCTACATTTATAATCGGGCAGTAAATGAAAGCAAGTGACGGGAGAAACACCCTTCAACCATGAGTGTTGATGTTGCACGGTTTGTCCATCAGAGGGCATTCTTCAACTTCCCTTTTGCGCCCCATGTTTGGTACGCACAACCAGCTGATCCACGTAGTCTGTCAGAGCGTAAACGAGTAATTTATTCAACTTACTGAAACTGTAAAACAAGATTATTTTTCAACTGAATTGTGATATTATCTTAGTAAGCACTCTTAAATAACGGCAGATAATGAATGTTAGGGAAACCTGCTTATGTTTTGTGTGTGTCTTCTCAAAGAAAGAAACATTGGCTGGAGTTTTTAAATGATCAAATATCAGTATCAGTCTCAAAAATGTGTCAGGGTTCTTTTAAGTACACGCTCACGGTTTTAAAATCACCCATTCTGAATTTTTAATGCTAGGGTCCATCAGGCTAATACTTAATGTTAACAAAAGCCAGATGTTTATCTGTCAGTATTCAAAACGACATCTGTAACATGTCGTTTTTCATCACTGAAAAAGTTCGCGATCAGGTGGAATTGCATTAGCAGTACAACCCCAGCACCTGCGTGCATTTTACCCAGCTGCACCAAATACATCCTTTCTTGTTTTTCAAACTTGAACTTACTTTTAACGTAACTTTGGAAAAGATGTTTAACACATACAAAAAAGGTAATGGTTTGCTAAAAATGGTGACATTGAGTCATCCAAATAAAAAAAACAAAAACAAATTATAATTTGATGAGTTTTGAATACTGGGAGATTTTCACAGTTAAATTAAAGAAATCAGCAGAGACATCGATATCACAGGGAGAAAGCCAAAAATGACCCATTGAGAAAGCACTCTGTGATAGTGAAAAAACAAATTTTGATAGATGGAAACCTGTGACCTGGGAGGCTTGGGTTAAACAGCTTTCTGCCTTGAATGTTTGGCCTGCTTGTGATCTTATATTTCTTATTTCCTCCCCCCAGATCCAATTACAGACCCTACAGAACTTTATTCTTCAGCTGTGGCCATTACAGAAGGAGAAGCCACAGCTGGTGTTACTCTAGTGAATAATCCTGTTGTCACCAGTCTTCCTCCATCTGAACCAACAACGGTCCATGTCGAAATTACAACACACGTTTTCAATGACCATACGACTGTGCCTGCGCTTACAACCGAAGCTCGAGCCCAAGTCACTGAAACAGAAGCTCCCAATACACCTACCCAATACACTGAATATACATCTGAGGAGACCCCATCATCCACTGAGCAAGTATTCAGTGAGCCCCAAACAGACGACCTCGCTGAGACAATGGGCCCTACTGGGACAGTGATCCCTGCTGACACAGAGGGCACTGCTGAGAGAGTGGGCCCTGTTGGGACAGAAACCACTGGTCTGATCATTGAGGAGGACACAGAAGGTGAGGAAAGTGTGGGAGAAAGGAGAGGTCAGTTTGAATAGATATAATGGTGACACTTAATAAGTCTAACATACACTTAATAACCATTGCTGTTTAAATATATTAACTATGGATCTAAATGCACTAACTCTCATCTAACAGAGGCCCTGAGCTCTGGACAGATTGTGGGCATTGTAGTCGGCGCCCTGCTGGCAGTGGCCGTCATCACAGCAGTGGTCATTGTTGTCTTGAAGAGGATGGGCGAATACTCGTAAGTAACTCACCACCGCATGTACATAAACACAAAGATTAAATCCATGGCAGTGTTACACAGATGTTGGGCACTGAGTCATCACTGAACCATCCAAGAATGAAGTCACATAGGAAAGAAAAGGTGACTACGAATTCTCCCAAACCAGCATTTCAATCAAAATTGTTCCTGAGCACATCTGAACACAGACGTTCCTTCCTGAAAGTAGATCAAGTCCATATGAAGTGACAGTTTTCTGTCCCCTGTGAACATATGATGATAATTACTGCTAATAATGATGGTGAATTTTTGTGTCACAGGTCTGCAAGGAACAAAAAGCCTGGCAGAAAGCAGAGTGTTATGGTCTTTGTAAAGTTCTCTATTTTACCCCTTCAGCTAATCATTTTAACCCCTCACACACCTATTTACAGCCGTCTTTTTCCCAAGAGCTACTGACAAGGCTCCATAGTTGTTCCTCTGTCTGCTGACATAGAGTCCCATGCTTCTAGGTGGAAAATCCAGCATTCATGGTGACAAGTGGCCTTAAAATGAGCTTGTTTATTGACTTAGTATCGGTCTATGTGGCCCATGGCCGTCAGCTAGAGTGGTTTTGTGTTAACAACTTGATTTGATCCCTAGAAACACAGGGGCTTTGTACATTAGAAACAGGGTTGCTAACCAGAGCAATAGCCATCTGTTGTTGTTTTTTTAATAAGTTAACCAATAATCAGATTTTCTTTAGTTATTGTTCTGTTTGAAATTTAAAAAACAAAAAACAAAAACTTTTTCACAGAAATTGAAAATTGTGTATTTTTTTTTAACTCTCTTCAACTTTTGAAGCTGCGTAATCCATGAATTATGCATAAAACCCAGCTTTGTTCACTATCTAATTTTACTTAACAAGTCCCCCGATGAATTAACTTTAAAATAATATAAACCCTAACTGCCAATCATATAAAAAAATCTTTTCCATCTCTGACTGGATCTCTCTTTGTATCCCACAGACCTTGAGGAAAAAGCCTACAAAGCAGCGGGACCGTGCGAAGTTCTGGAAATTCTGAACTACTGAACTGTGACGTCATTTCTGATTATTAAAAACAAGCACGCAATGCCAGAACTAAGCAAACCTAACCAGCACTCTGGACTGTGTTAACAAAAGCGAGGGGCGAGGGGCACGGGGTGGGGAGGGTGGGGCTTTATTTTTTTTAATGTATATATTGCATGTATGTGAGACAAGAGGGGTACACGAGCCAAAATCCTCACCTGCCCCTGCAAACTTCCTGATCCCGAGGAGCTGTTAAAGAGAACAAAACAAGGTGACAACAGGATGTCAGGAAGAATTTCAGGCTTTTCAAATGCATTTTGTAGAAAAAAGACAAGACAGGGGTAAGTCCTCCACATAAGCGATTTAGTGACTGACTTAGATTAATATCAAGAAAGAAAAATGACATAAAAATTAGAAATACTTACAAATCAAAGACATAAGGAGGCTGGGATTAGGAAAGAAAACAAGAAATACTGTTGCCAATTTTGCTGGATGTATATACAGTGCTAGACAAAGACTATACAGCATTCAGTTACTCATTTTCTCATATGTTGCACTTGCATAGGCTAGGCATTTGATATTATGGAATATGCAGTACACTATGTACAGGCAGCCTTAGGCTATTGTTGTGGCTAAAGCACCCACGAGCACCGGTATAGAGTATGCTGTCATGCAGCCACAGCCCCTAATATGTTGGCCAACTGGATGAAGCTTCTGGCCCTGGTGAGCTCTGAGGGTCATCAGACACGAAAAGACACCCCTCGTTTGCAAGAGTAACGTGACATTCTGCCCAGTTTAACACTTACATATAAAAACCTAATACATATCTGTGAAATTTAGCAGAAGGGTTTGTGCCACTGTCTCTGGTATTCTCTAGCTAGCTAAGAGGATTTTTTTTTTTTTGGAAGTGCATTAAAAATGTGAATTGAATGTACTTTTAAACTGATACCCATTCCAAAACAAACAACTTGGCCCGTTGGCTTATAAAGGCTCGCACTTTTGGTTATCAGACATAGCAGTGACATTGTCTTGACAGTGCTTCTGTTAATACCAGAACAGCCATCCAGTCCTTTCAGTTGACCTGACCCTAGATTGCATGCATAGGATGACAATTTATAATTGCACTTTGTTTTAGTGCAAAGTGTTTGGCAGTTATGCCTTTTTTTTTTTTTTTGCAAGAGTGTGTCACATGGATGTACAAATAATGACGTCTCGGCTTACCCCTGCTTGCTTTAAAAACGTATTTAATATGTGCACTGACTGAGTGGTGTAATATTTAATGAACAAGCTTCAGACACTGCAAATGTTTGCAACGATACGTGTCCCCCGTCCCACCCACCCCTTTTGCTTTGCTGCATATTATCACTTCTGAGTCTTTAATTTGTGCCGTCTGATTCGTTCAAAACGTTTATTTAATTGCAGTGCTTTTGGTCATACTGTTTCAATAAAAAAATTTTAAAACACAATATTTTTTGTACTAAATTATTCTCTAAAAGCTGCCCTTTGTCTTTGGAAAATATCTCTTTTCTGTTTATTGTCCTGTTCGGATCCTATCAGTTACAGATGATCATATAGATGGCTTGAAAACGCCTCCGAGTGAATTTACTCTTTATCAGAGCTTTATCCACTCTTAACTTGGAAAAATACTTGCGACAGTTAAAATCACATGACACTTATTTTCTGTTTCCATGTTCAAAATGCCAACGTTATTAACAACCCTCCCCGGGGGCAGTGTCCAACTGCCCACTGTGATTGGCCCGTTTAAGTAATGCTTCAGATTTTCAAAAAGAAAAAAAAAACAGCCCCTATTAGCAAGCACACAAACAGAACCAAATATGGAGTACCATACGGCCTTGAATCATTGGGTCTGTTGAGTCCTCTGACAGTTAGGTGTGTTTTTTTGTGTCGTGTTGCGGGGCTTTTCATACGGTGCTGTTAAGCTGGGGCAAGGCTCCAACAGTAGGCTGTGAGCCGCACAGAGATGCTCTGTCTCTGGCAACCTCTCCTCCGTGTGGTTTTAGGCAGCGGCCCAACACCCACCACCCCAGCCTCTGCCCCAACGGCTACTTCATAACTCTCTTTAGCTCACTCTCTCGCCTCAGACTTCTGGGAACAATGGAGTCTTTTGAGAAGGGCAAATGGAGACCCTATGGGCTGTGGCTGTGAAGCTGCTCTTTTCTTCAGCAAGGGAGACTTCTGTACATCGCTACAGGGTGGAGTCACTTCCTGGGTGGGCCCCTGCCCTGATCATGTGCACTCACACACACACACAGAGAAATAACAGAGATCTAAATCACCAACTTTGTGCCGATGAACACATGTTAGAAGCATTATAACAGTCATCCAGCAGCAGAATGTCTCAGGGAAGGCAGCTGTTAAGATCACCAATCAAAGTGTGTCATTTACAGAGAGAGTCCAATTCAAAGTCATCATGACGCATGGTTGAAGCAGCACACAGGTCTGTGTATCATCTGACTGTTTGTATGGCGTGCAGGCATAAATGTGAGCTTTGTGTTTGTGTGGGCACACTCCGTGCGTCTGGACTGTACAGGTTTCATATATTAACCAAATCCAAGTAATGTGGTCATCAGATTTTAGTCACTACAAAAAGTCCCCCTCCTACTCCGCCTCCCCTTCCTGTACGCGTCTGGGGGGATAACTGAAAATCTGTCTGAGAGGAAGGAGGAAATCATTCGCCTTTAGCGGACAGATGGATACGGTGATATCTTTCGCTTAAACTTAAGACTGTTGGATGTGAGTTTGTTTTTGTGGCAGCCACATCACTCCCGATCACTCACAGCTGACTGTGAGCTGCCTGTTTTTGCGACGTAGTCCACAAAGGAGAAAACTGATTATCTTTATTATTTGTGGGATCATGTTTGGCTCGGTCAGCAAAATGTAATCCTAACAGGACAACTGAAGCACAGATGGTATAACAATAAAAGAATTTCTAAATACAAGCCTGAAAATCAGCACCAGGCTGATTCTGTTAGATTGGCTGTTTACAAGTGAAGCTGCTTACCTTATATGGCCCCAAAAGGTTGATTCTGTTCATCTGGACGTAACGTTTTCAGTGGCAGAAGCATTTCGTCACTCATTGTTCATTCAGTGGGCTGCTTTCAGTTATTGTGCAAATGTGCTGTTTATAAGGTTGGGGGAGCCTGAGTCAGCTGAGACTGAAGAAGTCACTTGGATGAGTGACGAAACGTTTCTCCCACTGAAAACGTTACATCCAGATTCTCAGAATCAACATTTTGGGATTCACTTATCTAAATAGTTAAATAACACAGCACGCCACACAGAAAGACACGGAAAAGGAAGGGAACTAATAAAAGTGTTTAGGTGAAATTAATGAGATTTGGCAGCTCTTTTTTTATATAAAATACTGTTAAAGTATAACAGTTTATTTTAAAAAAAAAAAGATGTCACTATACTGTTTATAATTGCGGGCAGCATGGTGGCTAGCACGCTTGCCTTACAGCAAAAAAGGTCCTGGGTTCAACTCCACCATCTACCTGGGGCCTTTCTGTGAGGAGTTTGCATGTTCTCCCCCTTACTGGGTGGGTTTTCTCCAGGTACTCCAGCTTCCTCCCACAGTCCAAAGACGTGAGTGTGAGCGGTTGTTGTCTCTCTGTATTAGCCTCTCACAGCTGGGATAGTCTCCAGCCCCCTGCTACCCTGAATATGATAAGAGGAAGAAAATAGATGTTTATAATTGGTACTTACATGATACAATCTTGGAGTAAAATGTGTTGTGGCAATGGTGCACAGGTTTCAGTTATCCTTACCTGACCACTAAATTTTTACCAGTAATTAGTTGAACTGGTTGGCTTGTTGCCCTGTGTTAGACTGGTGACCTACCTCTTGCCAAATGTCAGCTGAAACATGAGCGTACTCTCAGATAAGTGCCTGTGCATCTGCAGTGTTCATCTCTTGGAGTTGAATGAATACGATCCTACGGTTCACCAGTGTTCAGGGGTTTGTGATGTCATGAAAAAATGTCAGCCTATAGACCTTTGAGTGGCACAGACAGCTGTGCCCACAAGTGGGGGTGGAAAAGTAAAGAAAGGGTGCTCAAAGTTGAGTGACATGCAGAAACAGTGTGTGTGTGTGTGTGGTGAGATATATTATGGATAATGCAGGAGAAAACTGAATTTGCTTTCACAAAGAGGTGGAGATAGTAGAGCAGGTAGAAGATTGATGATGTGTGTGCCTTTATGAGTTATATATGTGTGTACGGTGTCTATATATACACAGCATGCTCCTTGATGGGGTTTAGTGTGACCTCTGAATGTGTGTTTGTATACAAAAGTAAATCGGGCTGTGATTTTGAAGGGCACATGCTTTATATGGACTTTAGGGGATTATTAGCATGTAAGTGTGATGTGTGCAAGTACAAGATATAATACAGTGGGCTGGAGTTGTATGCACATGTGTGCAGGATCAAGTTTTTATGCTGCACAGTTTGTACTTGTGTGTGACATTTACATATTCTTCACTGAACATCTGGCATGCCACAACACGGAGCAATAAAATTTTTATTTGGTCCGAGTGACGTGACATGTTGTCTGATTACAGGCAAGTCTTTGTCTGGGTGTGTGGCACGCATCTCCTATAAGAGACCCTTTTTTGTTTTTGTACCAGTGTTCTGCTCAGTAATCTGTCTGATACATGAGAATGTTGTAGGACACGTCTTTCTCTTTCCTTCTTTGCCTTGTATGATGGTGAAGGTTTCATTGTGCACAGTGTTATTGGCACAAACTGGCTCCTGCTGCACAGGACACACTTTTCTTTAGTTTACTTTCTTAATCGCTCATCAAAAATATTAGCAAATGTTCAACCTTTTGACATAAAAAAATATTCTATTCTATTTTTTGACCATAAGAACTTAATACTCAACTTAACTTAATTTTCATACTCAACAGAGAATTTACTGACCTGAGTTACCCCGTAGACAGAGGCGTTGTTATTGTGGAAAAAAGCTCACCTTATCAGGATAGAAATGTTTCCTTTTATAATCAGGACCGCACTGTACAACTTTCATACGATTTATAGTACTCAAGCATTCCCAACAGCATAACATAGCCAGTGGATGCCCTAACTTTAGGGTCATTGATTGATTGAAATTATCATCAATATGTCGGAGAAGATCCTGAGAGCGGTATAGTAGTGAGTGTCTGCAAAACTTGTTGGTGCTTCTGTCATTGTTTGAGGCTTAATTTCCGTCAGTGGTGTTGGTGATCTTGTCAAAATTGAAATTATGAACACAGAAAAGTACTGTCAGAGTTTTGATCCACCATGGAATACAATGGCTTCATTTTTTTAGTATGACAATGATTCAAAACACACTACTAATGTAGTAAAAGCCTACCTGATAGAAAAACACACAGTCATGGATTGGTATCACCACACCCCAGACCTAAACATTATTGAAGCAACGTGAGATCATCTTGACAGAGAACAGAACAAAAGACAGTATCAATCTAAAGAAGCCTGGAGAATTATTCATGAAAACTACTTACACAAATTACAAGAAAGCTTGTCTAAGAAAGTTCAGACAGAATAGTTTTTGGTCGTAACAAACACTGACTTTCAACGTTGCTAGAATTATGCAAACTCTGTTTTTGGACAATATATATACTGTATTTCTTTCCATATATGTTTGCATTTTTAATGAACTGCTCCATCTATTTCCCAGTTTTCTTACAAAATATCAAGAAATGAGGGATGGATCAAGACTTTTGCACAGTAAATTTAACAAAGACTAACAGAAAACTGTATTTAACAGTAAAGGAAAAACAAAACATACAAAAGAAAATATTTTTCAATAATTTTAGACTATGATAATAGACTGCCTTACCTTATAGCTCACAAACTAGCTGTTACATTTACTATTGTCACATGAACTCATTTAAGTATCCCTTGTTTTAAATACTGTCTCCAAGTTTAAACCAATGAATAGAGTCATGAAACACGTTTATCTTAAATGTATAAATTACAAAATCACTTCACAATTTAATCCGACTAAATTATTTTTCTTCCCCGATAAAATGTCTGGAGTGGAGAAAGTATAAACTCAGGGATACAAAAGCAACTTTAAAAACACACTTTATCTTTGTGCAAGTCAGCACACAGAAGGGTTTTTTGTATAGTGTCACTGCAAAGATTTTCTATGTGTAAGCTAACATTTTTCCCTGAGTTAATAAAGCGATGATGTGACAGTACAGCTTGATCACTCATTGTGTTCTACATTTTATGTGCTCATTCGCATTTTTATTTGCAAAGCTCCTCTCCACATTTCCAACTGCTTAGCCATGTGTTTGACGTAGCTTCCAGGCACTCAGCACCTGCTTAGACGATGACTTGACAGATGTGTCTGACCAGCAGACTCAATTGGAAACTTCTCATTATAATTCCACAGCTGGAATTGCCATCAGCTGTGAAAGGCATGCTGGAGCTCTGGGTAAGTTTCGCTATGACAAGCTATAAATAAACATCATCATAGTCAACTTGCCATTAAATGAGCTATGTGCCACCTAATGCTGTTTATCCCTAAAGAGCCACTGCATATCAGCTCACCATACCACACTGTACCAACTACTTCACGTTTTCAAAGTTGGAATTTACAAGGGGGAATATAGAGTAGAAATGTATATATAATAGATGAAGCTTTGCTATTTATGATGAAACACCCCTTAGAACATATAAAATTAAAAGAGACATGTCATGCATGTGCCATGAGAGAGTCTGGTGAACTCGTTCAGATGCTTTCAAAAACCTCTACGCTAAAGTGGACATGATGCCAAGTGTCTGTCAATGTAGATGTGAGCTGAATATGAGCCAGTGCCTTGTCTAGTAAGGGAAAACAGAGAAGTGCTCAGTGCACATCGTTAAACTTCAACTTTCCAGCACACTGGGAATTCTGTTTTCTTGACACAACATGACAACTGTAATGAAGGAGACCTGAAAATAATGTACTAATTCAAGTGGAAACATCTATTTAACAGCTAACTATCAATGCAAGTTGTAAATGAACCAAAAAAATATGTGCCTATTTACCTTCCATCCTTAGAAACGTTTTTGTAAACAGTTATATTTATACGTTTATCAATTAAAAACTGAAATTACGCTTCTACTAAACACTGTTAGAACTAGGATGAATTACTCATTCTAAATGTCTAAAAACGCGCTGGTCCTACTGTAAATGATCAAAGTTTCAGAATTACCCGCATGGAAGGTGCACCCAGAGCCCACAGAGTTTATTATATGCCGCCCTCTACAGGTCAAATGAATACACTGCACTGACTGTTTGGTTTTTGTGTTTTTTTAAGAAATTAAAATATCCCCTGTTGTTATCGTTCATTATGAGATTCAGCAAGATTGAAATGGCCATTATCCCCTTTCACTCTAGGGGTCGGATGCCAGCACATTATCCAAAGAGGCTGTTTGGTACCACTGTGTCTTTTTGTAAATATTGCACTCTGATCTGGCCGTAAGAATATAAGAAGGAAACGACAAGCTGGGCGAGTACCAAGCGCTGAGAGAAGAGCACTCGATACAGTGCGCAGGACCCTCAAGCTCCCAGGCCTCCGGTTGAGGACCAGAGGAACCGGGTAATTTTTTAAAGCTAGCAATTACAATAATAAAATAAATTAAAAAATATATCAACAGAGGATTTCTCACACCTCACAACCACAAACATGAAGATGGGACTTTGTGTAATGTGCTTTTGTTTTTAAAGAGTAAAAGTCAGCAGAACTGGAGCTGTATGTCTAACATTATTAAAAAATAAATAAACAAGCTCCACATTAATATTCACATTTAAATCTGAAACGACAGTTTGGCTTTTGCTTTCAAGTTTTTTATGGGCTTTAACAACACTGCTTTTGATTGGACCAATTTTGACATCCATTTTGTCTGACCAATCAGAAAGCCAGAACCTTGTTGGTGCATTAAGGAAGGGGAGAAAATACAACTGTCTACTAGCAGCTCAAGAGGAATATTAGAAGTCCATCTGCGGCGGTTTGTCTGCAAACACGAGTATGTACGCGAAACCTTTACGTGCACTTTCATTTGACTTATTCTTGAAGGTTGTGTCGCGAACTCGACGATAAATTTAGCCAGGGCTTGCGAGCTAGCATTCATGCTAGCAGCATATCGTTAATACTTTAATGGACGATAACAGCTGATTTCTCTCACTTTGCTGACAGCATTGTCACGAGACCTTGGCACTTACAAGTGCATAATTTGCAAGCAACTTTCTTGCATCCTGGGGGTAGTTAAATGTGTGTACTCAAAAAGTGAGTTGACCTTTAAGTGGACGAGCTAGCAGCCTGTGTAGCAAAACAGTAATGTGACGACGTGTTGTGTGACCAGTTAGCAATGGTGCAAGGACGGGGAGCGTCATCAAACCAGGTGAAGCAGATGTGCGCGAACGCACTCCAAAGATATTCCGAATTACAATTATAGTAATATAAAATATTCACAAATGTGTGTTATAATTACATTTTACGTGATATATGTATTAAATAAACGCGTTTCAGCACATTTTTAATGAATATCCTAATTGAATGTTTGGAGACTGCCTCTAATTATTCAGTGCGCAGGCCCTTGAATGGTGCTGGAACAGTTTTTGTTTTGTGAAAACGGCACGATTTTGATATATTTGTGCTACAGAAACGCACCACGGGATTATCTGCAATATAGGAGAAATTGTCTGTGCATTAGTGAGTTTTTGTTTACGTTTCCTCTTCTCGGTGCAAGTGCGCTAGTAAATCAACAGTGATGCTGAATGAATAAAAATACATGTTTTAAACGGGAAAACTGTTTAAATAGACGTAACGCTTGGTTTATGCTAATTTTGATGCTGTTTAGTGCGAGTGCAGTCCTAAGAAGCTACGACAAATCAGGGACACGATGGGCCTGCCATTTTGTTAAACCAACAAGAAGATGAATGTCCAAATGCACCAATTTATTTCTCAAATTAAAGGCAGGAAAAACAAAAGCTGTGCGGCCATCACCAGGTCTATTGAATGTAATAAGTTTAACAGGTAATTTAAGGCACCCAGGTTAAATGAGGTCATCATTGACAAAGATTAGGAGTATTTTTGGACTTGTAATTGAAATTAAACATTTACAGAAAATAACTTTGACATGGCAGCTTTTTTTCCCCTTAAGTGTCTTTTATCTTATGTTGCATTTGATGCTTCATGATCCTTCTCACATCAGCACAGCTTAACAAGACATTGAAAGCATAGTCAGCAGTCAGTAAGCCAGAAAGATAAAAGCATACAGCTCAACTACTCTCATGCCACTTCTGCTTACTTTGATCACTTCTCTCTTCTCACCCATTAGCAGTTTGAGTTTGTCTGTCATCCAGTGTTATGGAACTGGCTTGATAGTTTTTTTTTTTTTCCGTGTGTTTTGTCTTCTTCCATCAGAAAGAAAACTCAGTGCGATCATCTGCTAAGGAAAACATCTGCTCTGTACTAAACGTGAAAATGGTAAGATGCTGCAATTCATTTGGGTTTTATTTTACAAAAATTGTGCCCTTGAACGCACTCTTTTAATTTTAATCCAGAGATGCTGCAATATTAGAGCGTGAACCTCAACAGTCAGACCACCCCTGATGTGCAAGCAGGTGGTGACATTTGAGAGGATATTCTAGTGATGACTGATCTAGATATTATTTTAATTATATGTTGTCTGTCTGTTTTGTCTTTAAATACTTTTGAATCCACGAGGGATTTCCATGGTTGGAGTTATGTACGGTCCCATACAATTACAGTATAATTAATCTGAATACCCTGATTGCTAGTAATAATGCTTCTCTTGAGGTAAATCAGGTGTTGGCAATTTGATGTGTGTTTATTAATAAATAAAAAAAAAAACAACAATTTGTCTTCAACAGCTTTACATCTTTAAAATTGAAATGACAGATATGTCAAGTAGAAGTTAAAGGGATCTGCTATGCTATCTTAATTTTTGTTCAATGTATACTGTGTCTAAGGTCCATGTTCATATTAAATATGGCCAAAGTTTCAAATAACAAGAGCCAAAACCTCATAGTTCAGACTAGGGCTGTTCGATATAACGATATATATCGGATGACGATATAAAAACGTCTATCGTTTCATTTTACGCTATCGTTTGTTTTGTGGTGTCGCAAAATAAACTGTTTACGGCAATATTTTTTCATCATTTTGATGGTCACTGTAGTGGCTATATTAATTTCTTAAAGTTCTCTCTTTCTCTTATATTTAATATAACCACACTACAGACAGACAAGTGCTTGTTTTTATGCGTTGTCGTTAGCAACAACGACGGTAAAACCACGGTGTGTCCGCTTGTTCCACATAAACCTTTCACAATAAAGCTCAAGATCCTGTTGAGACTTTTCAAAATAAACTGAATCACGTGAAAGATGCAGAGTGTTTACGGATGAGAAGCAAAACAGAGCCGTCAGGTGCTAAAAAATAAACCTTAGACTCAAACGTTAGAACAGGCTTTTCCCCGCAGCACGCTGTGTAATAAATACTCACAAAGAAAACGCGGCCGTTACAACCTATGTCTAAAAATGTGTAGTTTCATGCATCAGTTAAAACACTGGACTCCAGGTACGCGACGCCCAGCTGGAAACGCATCACGCAAGTTGAGTTGCCCGAGATTCACAGAATTTACAGAAAATGTTACATTTTACATTTGTTATCGGACGATAGATGTCTTAATATCGGGATATGAGATTTTGGTCATATCGCACAGCCCTAGTTCAGACCACATTAAACACTCGGCTTCCAACTGCTTTTATCTATTCTTGGGTGTGTTTGGTGTCAAAGAAAAGGAATGTCCCTCATATGGTTTTCTGAGGCATATTTACTGTCAATATTTCTTTCTTTTTTTTCTTCTTTTCAATAGGTGTGACAACTGCCGAAGTTTTGTCACAGAAATACTTAAGAGAATTGGATCAAGACATCACAGAAGATGGAGCACTCTCCTCATGTGTACATACCAGAATTTGGAGGCAGTGAGGAGATAGGGGAGGAGGAAGAAGAGGAGATCTACCAAGTCAACTCCAACATGGAACCTGACATGATGAGGTCTCATTATCAGGTTGAGAAAGATGGGAGCTCATTCCCCTGTCAGCACTGTGAAGGACAGTTTGCCAGCAAGCAAGCCTTGGAAAAACACATGGAGGTCCATGCTTTGGCTAATGATGAGGCACATTTATACAAAAACAATACAAACAAAATGTCTTTTCCGTCAAATTTAAGTCAGCTGCAGCATGAAAAGTCAAATGCTCTGGATTCAGAAGATTCAGTCACGCAGCTTCATACGTCATCCACGACTAGCTCTAATACTTCTCTTTTGTCAGCTGGAGATCTCGCTGATCAGCCACACACATCAGAAGTATCAGAGGGGCATCATGCGTGCAAGTACTGTGAAAAAATATTCACAACCCACACCAACAAGAGACGCCATGAGCGTAGAGTTCATGAGAACCAGCTGCAGTTCACACATGTGGAAAAAGCTCAGCTGCCTCAAGAGGAAAACCTTCACAGAACAGTCAGTGAATCATCTCAGCAGCAAACACGGCTTGGTGACAATACACCGCCTGCAGCTGTTGTGGAGAATGAAGGGGAACATGAAGAACATTATATGTTAGATGTCTCTAGCAATATTTCAGAGAATCTGAGTTTTTACATTGATGGAAAGATAGTGTCAACAAGTACAGTCAGTAAATGTGAAGCAGCTGAGGTCCATTCTGGGTCTTCGACTTTAGTTGGACTGGATGCCCTGATTCTGGACCCCTCTCATATCAGCCAGGTATTAAATGCAGATTCAGTTATAAGCAGTGAAATACCTGGTCAACCACTTGCCAAGAGGAGAACTGCAACACCACCTCTCTTACCACAAATTAAAACTGAATTGGAGTCTGAGGTAGTTGTGTCTTCATCTTCATCATCACTTGTATCTTCGTTAATAGAGAATTTACTTCCTCAGAATACAGAGTCTACAGTTGTGCAGAAAGAAAGAACAGTGTTTCTGTCGCCAAAGCTAAAACAGCTCCTGGAAAAGCAGGATGGCCTTAAACCGACACTTGCACTCATTACAGATGGCCAGAAGCCATGCTCACCTGTCTCTATCTCTGTCCTACCTTCTGGAACAGGAAAGTTTAAGAGAAGAACTGGCTCTCCAACAGGCTCTCCACAACAGACTCCAACATCTAATGAAGAGTCATCATTGTCAGATCCGGGAGATTTTGATATTGTAAGTACAGGGCAGGTAGAAAACCAGCATAGTTCACCTGTGAACCAAACAGTTAGTGACAATGATGACGTTACTGCATCCGTAACGGAGACAGCAGTGAAACCTGTTTTGCCAGACAACTGGCCCCCTGTGACAGGCGGTAATTCCTGTAACCAACAACCTCTGGATCTTTCTAATACAGTCAAAAGACAAGAAGATGTAGCTTTAGCTAATGCTGTGCTTGATTTGAGTTTGCAAAAAAAGAGCCTTTATGAATCTGAAACTATGTCAAATTCAGGTTCACAGGCTTTTTCCAATGAAGCAGAACAAAAAGCAGCGATGGAAAAATCCTTGATAAAAATCGGAAACCAAAACCTAAGTCTTGCAAATTCTGAGGCTCCTTTAGTCACAGACTTCACCATAGTAACGGGTTCAAACATTGTTACCCCAGTGGAGCCTGTTGCAGATGGACTTGTCTATGGACTTACCCTACCCCACAGTTCTCTCACTCCATCATCTGCCTCCTTGACTCCTGTCACCTTGCAACCAGCTTCACCATGCACTATAGCATTTGCTTCCCCAGCTGCACACACCATGCTCCCTACTGCTCCTTCATTAATCACAGTTTTGGCACCACCGCCACCTATCTCCACCGCTTCGAGCCAACCAATCCAGGTATTGGGCCCAAATATAACTACTGAACCCTTGGTAATCTGCACAGAAAATGCATTAAATTCTTCTGAGAGTGATTTAACGCCTACATTTGCCACTACAAACTCTGCAAATCTCGTCACACTTTCCCAACCACTTGACCCAACACTAAATTTACCTGGCCATGTGTTTCTTACTGATCAAATAGCTCTCAACCCACCAATAGTTGATTCAGCACCTGTCACAGAAGTGCCGTTCACACCCACTGTAACTTTAAGTGATTCCCTACTCAATTCTTACAACATTGCCAGTAACACTGTGTTAATAGAGTGTACAATAGCTCTTGAAGCCCCAGGGAATGTAGTTCCTGCTGCAATTACCTTACAAGAAAATACAGCTGAGCCTCCAGCACCTACACAGATGGTTGTTAATCACATAGAACAGCAACAGCTTGTATCTGTTCCCAGTGCTCAAACTGTGGAACCCACTATTCTTGTGTCCTCCATCGCAGAATCGGTAACTCTGTCCACTTCCACCTCAGTGGTATCAGATTGTCCTCCTCTGGGTGAGTCAAACTCTGACCCAGAGCCTTCAGTTGGGACAGGGCCACCACCCACAAAACCTGAGGAAGCCACTGACAGTTCTGCTTCCGCACCTGAAATCTCATCTGAACCCGCTCCCTCTCCTGAGAAAGTTAATGAAGATGAATCCTCAAATGATCCAGAAAATGATGTCCAGGAGCAGACATTCACCAAGAATTTCATCTGCAATGTGTGTGATAAGCTTTTCCATTCAATGAAGGAACTTAGTCATCATGTGGCTGACCACGCTGATGACTGGCCCTACAAATGTGAGTTCTGTGTGCTGCTCTTTGGCAAACCCTCTGCTTTACTTGACCATCGATCAAGCCTCCACGGTGTTGGGAAGACTTACGTTTGCAGTGCTTGTACAAAAGAATTTGTCTATCTTTGCAATCTGAAGCAGCATCAGGAAGAATTGCATCCAGGCCAGCAGTGTACTCATACAGAAGAAGAAAAAGGCAAACTAAGACCTCAGAACTACAACAATTCAGCTAAAGTCAACACAGATGCTTCAGGACCTGAAGCTCAAGAGGAACTCAAGAAATTGGTGAAAAAGGAAGAGGGTGAAGTAGACGTGGGTGCTGAAGAACTGTTTACAACAATTAAAGTCATGGCTTCAGATGGAGGCAAAATCAAAGGGCCTGATGTTCGTCTTGGCATTAACCAGCACTATCCCAGCTTCAAGCCCCCTCCATTTCCTTACCACAACAGATCACCTGCTGGTTCGTTGGCTTCAGCCACAAACTTCACTACACACAACATCCCACAGACCTTCAGTACAGCCATTCGGTGCACCAAATGTGGGAAAAGCTTTGATAACATGCCAGAGCTCCACAAGCACATCTTGGCTTGTGCCAATGCCAGTGATAAAAGGCGATACACACCCAGAAAGAATCCCATACCTCTACGTCACTTTGCAAAATCTCAAAATGGAGTGCTGTCTACTACCAATTCTACAAATGGATTAAATGCTTCAAACAGAGTCAGTCAGTCAAACAGGTCCAAACCTAGCCAGGAACCACCTGTAAAGTTCAAAGTACTTAACAAAAGGAAGAAAAGGTTTGCCCAAAGGGTCATGCCGCAGAGGAACAAGTCCGTGCATTCATCAAATAAAATGTCACCTGTACAGGTGGGTGAGCAGCAGGAATTATTTGTGTGTCCACACTGCAGCAGGGAATTCACAATGCGTCGCAGCAGAACCAAACACATGGCTGTTTGCCCCAAGAAACCTAAAGAGGTAAAGAAAAGGAAAGAATGTGGGATCTCTGTGACGAAGGAAAACGATGGACACTTGCATAGAGGGGTTCCTCATGGTGAAGAGCAACAACAAGGCTCACCTCCACATAAAACGAGACTCCAGACGTCCGCCTCTGCAAAGAGGCCTGCCATCCTACCAGTGCAAACTGTCTTTTCAAGCAAAAGAAGTAAAATCATTATAAAAGAGAGCACGCAGCCAAAACAAGAGACGCCCACCTTGAATGAGCTTCCCATTGTTCGCACTTTTAACCCCTCCATGCGGCAGTATAGCAGAGTGCAGCACACCGTCAAAGGAGTTCCCATTAAAATAACTATTGTGAAACCTCGGCAGACAGCACCACAGAAGGATGAATTGCCTCCCACCCAGAGGAGAGAAGAAGCAACCGGATCCGTTACCAGCAGTGCTAAGCAGAGTGCTTCAGCCTGATGACTACACAGCAGGCGATCGGGGATCAGCAGGTAGCAAACATAGTAGCACATGTAGCTTGTGTGTAAGTTCTCGGCACGGCTGTGTTAAGAAATCTGTTTTATTTTTATTCTCAGGACTCTGCTGTATGGATCTCCTTCAGTGACTTTAAAGGGAGAAAACTGGTAACGACACTGTAAACCCAGCAGACTTGTAGGCTGCAGAATACTGTATAATAAACTGGATTCAGGACACTTACAACAGACCATGAAGGATTCTGCAGTGAGTAGGTTTGTGTATAACCAAGTCTTTGAATGCTTTTGTAGTATTTTTGGAGTTTTGTAGAGTTATCCTTCATTGCAGAAACTTTCTGTCAACGGCTTGGATTTGCACTTGAAGTTAATCTGACTGCTACATGTCACAAACTGAAGAGGAAGTGGGGGGGGGGGGGGGGGGGGGGGGGAACTGAGCTGGAAGGGCTGCTCTGCTCATTAGGTTAGACGATGGCAGGTGGCAATCATTTCCCGCATGCATTTGCACTTTTTCTTAACTGTTGTCTGTGGCCTTTTGGTTTAAACTCTTAATGCATGCTGTCTGTGAGCTTGTGATTTAAGTTGCATTCATTTAGGATGGATTTTTTTTTTGTTGTTGTTGTTGGAGATGCAGTTAGGCCTTAAACACTGCCTCTGATCATTTGTTGGCCTGTTAGGAAGTAACCAGCGTAAGTACCCAGAAGACATGCCAGAGATAAGAAAATGTAAATGTGTATGATTGTTTCTGAACTTCAGCCTACAGAATCATACAAAACCATAGTGTAATGTAACACTGGTGACAAGCATCATGATAAATTGCAACTATGGATTTGAGCAGCATCACTTAATACTTGGGAAAGTCCATTTTTCATCATGAGAATGTAAGATTAAGTTGATTTAATGCTACAGCCTTCTCAGTACAAAACCGTATTTTGTCATTGGCCCAGCTGCTACTGTATATACATGTATGGGAGTTCTCTTAATAATGCTCTATGTGCCATCTAATGTATATAATATGACTAAATGTGTCATAAAAGTTGTGAAAACAAGTATTCTGTGTTTCCCAAGTAAAGAATTTACTTAGGTGGTTCACCCAAATACAGTCACCATCACTTACTGTAGCTCAATTTGCATATTCAGGCCTTGCAGAAGTTGCTTTGAAATATTGCATTGATGTGACATTTCTTGTCATAAAAACAAGATAAAAAACGTACCTGGAAAGCTTTTGCTTGAGAACGCAGCGCTGCCTTTGCAGCCGTTTTGAATGTGTGACACCACAGATAAATTCTTAATGTCTGGGGAAGCTCTGCAGTTTGGTGAATTTACAGTGCACTCCCAAACAGAAATACTGTGCTAATATTCTGATGCACCACTGCTGGCTTTACATTTAAGTTCATGTCTAAAGAACACTGACAGAGCCAATCTTTGTTTTGGCTTCGCTGTCTTAATTTGCTCACCTGATTTTGCACTTATTCTACAAATGCTTGCTTTTTTGTGCTTTTGTTCTTTTCTTTTTTTTTGTAGTGTTGGCCCCACTGAATGTGCAGTCAGTTAAGATATTTCCATCTGTAACATACAAGCATTACATCATTGCTTATAATCTGTGCAGCAGTTGTCAATGTGTGAAGTGCGTAAAATGAAGTCCAACATGTATCAATCACAGTATGGGAATATGATCATTTTTTGGTTGGTTTTTGTTTTGTTTGTTTTTTGTGCAGCAAACCTCTAGTGGCATATAAAAATGTTTGTGGCATCATGTCAGTAAAGTATCTGTTTATTTAAAAATTTCTAAGCTACTAGTTTGCTCCAGCGCTATACAGGGTAGTAATTGTGTTATGACTGAACTGAGGGTTATTAATTTGCTCAAACTAAAACTTGACAATGGCCTGTATCTGAGGGACAGTAATGGTACTTATACATTTTTGACTTTCAAACTCATTATTGATAATATTGCTTTCGTTCAGAAAGTCTTCAACATCTTGGATGTACAGAACGGTTTGGGAGACTGTTATTTTACTGTGAAAAGTGCTTGTAGCATTTCGTAGTGTAAATTGAGTCATGTATATTTATTAATAATTTAAAAATCATGTTATCAGTCTTTGAACAATTTCTCTGTATGATTTGCACTAAAGTTTTGTTTTGTTTTTCGAGCAAGTGTTCAGAATAAATTGAGAATGTTAAAGCTTTTTGTGGAGTCTATATGAAACTTTATCTAATGGATCAAGTTGAGTTTAAAGAATCCCAGTAAAGACCTGCAGCCTTTAGATTGTGTTCTGAAAGTGTTCAACAATGGCCAGCTGGTGGCACACTTTCCTTACTTTAACTTCAGGAATGGCAAATAACTGAGGAGAACGGTAGATAATAATGTAATACCACTGCATCTCTACCACACTACCACATTCTGTTTGAAAAATCCATTCATGTTTTTCTGCACTCTAAAAGAGAGGGGGGGGGCACTATTCGTCTCTGGTGCATGGAAGAATATCCACAGTTCCCATCCTAGGACCCAATTCTTGAAAAAACAGTTATGTAGTATAGCATTTTTAATTTTACAAGATATATAATCAACAGGAGCAACACTTTTGCAACTCACTACCAGCTTCTATCATTTATTCACATGCACATTCTTCATGCTGTTTTACTTTACTGTGAAGAAGTGTTGAGAAACCTCTCAATTCTTTATATTTTGCTTCCAAAGAATCTGACTTTCTTCTATTCTTGTGGTCTTGAGCAAGAATTCTCCAAGCTCTCTGAAGGTCTTTCAAAGTTTTTCTCTGGACATTGGTTTTCCACTAACTTTCAGTTTAGTCCTTGTATCTGACCATTTTCAGAGAAGTGTTTTTTGTTTTTTAAGCTCCTTAGCACTGACCTATGAATCACCCAAGCATAAATAAGGCATCTAACTCAAGGGATGAATCAGTTATTGTGTCTTCACATAACAGACAACAAAGAGCATATTTTAAATTGTATTTTTAGGTACTTTTGCTACTAGTACACATCTTGACAAAAATTTCCAAAGATAAAGTTTGACAGGCTTAAAAAAATATCTTTAAACCAATAAGATGATTCCCAAACACTTAATTGCTAAAAACCTGGGAAATATCTGCATAATGCACACTGTCCTTACAACAACTGAGGAAACTGGACAAGTGGAGGATAAAAGAAAATGTGGCAAGCCTATAAAACATCTTGGTGTTAGCAGTGTCTGCTACTAATTACTTACTATATATATAGCTTTTTCATGCTCTATTTGTATGCTTCCACATGCTTCAATCTTGAAAGTGGAGAGTATTTGTATGATATTTAAAAATGTTGAGAGGCCATTTGATTAACTGGTCATTTTCCACATTTCCACATTCTTTTGGCTTGTACAGAAAATTTTCCATTAGCATCAAGGTGGCTCAGTACATTCTTCCTGCAGACCGATGATAGAAGTAATCTGATGACACAAACAAAATTGAGTCTTGACAGATTCCAACAAACTCCTCCTTGTTCTTCTATACTAAAGGCTACTCAGTATGTGCCACTCTTTGCACCACTGTTAGTCTTTCAGCTTCACCTACAGCTAAAATTGCTAATTAGACTTTTCCCATCAAAAGCTGAGATTGTGCAGATTAACACTTGAGAGACATGCTGGGCTGCTGGTTAATATGTACCTTTTGGTTGAGCCTTTCTAGGGCATTACACAGCTCAGTCCTTCTGTGTCTGTGTCAGTTAGATGAATAGACCTGAGCTGGCCTGAGTGTATTAAAGATATTTCTTTCAGTTAAGGCCAGAGCAAACATTATCTGAAGAGAGTAATGGCATTTCTGTCACTTTTAACTTATCACTTCATTCTAAATGTGTTTTTATGTGAATTCACAAATACTGGTTAATGTTGCATGAGAGCCACAAACTGATTCTTGGTGTATTGTAGCTGAATTACAGCTGACATTTCAAGCTGCAAATGTCTACCAATTTCATCGAAAGGATTTCAAAGTTGGAAATGCTCCCATTAGGATTTTTGAAAGGCTGTAAAATATCACATTTAAACATGCTCGACGACTGCAGAATTTGTAGTGAGAGTAAACAATAATTATTTAAGTTTCTATTAAAAAGGAAAAGGAAAGATTGAGTGCTCATGTTGTTTAACTCATGTTCAAGAAATCAGTTTAAGATGATTTAACTTTGGTGAGATGGTGCATTTTTCTGCTGGAAGAAGCCATCAGAAGATGGGTACGCTGTGATCCTAAAGGGATGGACATAACTCCAACAATACTCAGGCAGGCTGTGGAGTTTAAAGTTTGATCATTCTCCAATGACTTCTCTGTAAACCCTATAGATGATTGTCAGAGACTCTAAGAAGATCAGCAGTTTCTGAAATAGTCAGATCAGCCTGCCTAGCACCAACAACCGTACCGCCAGCTGCTTTAAGCTATCCTTTACCTGTATGTAACCACACAAGTAATTTCCATCGACCAATTGGTCTTCGGGTCATATGCAGTACAGTTAACGAGCATTCAGGCAATGCTCGGTGGAATCCTACTTTGTTGTTGCACATTATCAGCTACTAGTTTCTCCTCCTTCAATGCGTTGTTGTCCTAAACAGTGTGTTTTTGCCTCAAGTAGTGAAACTAATTTGTCATTTCCACCTTTAGCGAGAACCGTTTTCTTGCATATTATGAGAAGCATTGTGGTGGAAGTTGTTTAACTAGCTCCCTTTTTATTAAATCTTCATGGAAAGCCACACAGAGCTCTCACTGTCAGATGTGAGTCGGCTTGTCTCACCAATTTGTGTGCTAGGAACTGGAATCGGATGGTGTTACTATATCATGATATGAGCTTTATATCATGTAAAAATTTATACCAGTAATATTACGAAGAAAAATTGGGCCAGGAATTTTTTTTATTGTTGTTCATTTAAAAAAAAAGAAAGAAGACAAAATATAAAAATACTGCTAATTTTAGCATTGATCCAATACCAAATAAACACAGGGGCGATACTGATACGATTAACCTATTAGTACAGCTTATGTAGGGGAGAGCAGTGTGTAATGATTAATGAGATGAATCATCATCAGTTTGCAAGTCATGGACACATTTTAATCGTGATTAATTATTTTTACATTCCAATACATATACAAATACAAATATAGAAGGAAGACACAAAGTGGTCCTATATACATAAGCAACTGAAATTTGTATGTACAGATAAAAATGTACAGAGATATGTACACAAGTGTGTGTGTGTGTGTGTGTGTGTGTGTGTGTGTGTGTGTGTGTGTGTGTGTGTGTGTGTGTGTGTGTGTGTGCAACCATGTTAAACTCTGGCTGTAAAAGTCTACAACTGAACGAGCTGCTCAGTGCTCGTACAGTCTCATGCAGGGGTGGGAAGTGTTGTCCATGATGGATGTTAGCTCAGACAACATCCTCTCCTCCCCAATCTGCTCAATGGACTTCAGCAGACAGTCCAGGACAGAGCTGGCCCTCTTGACCAGTTTGTTAAGTTTCCCCCTGTCCCTCTCTGCCGTTCCACCACTCCAGCAGACCACAGCATAAAAGATAGCAGACACCACCACAGTGTCAAAAAACATCCTTAGAAGAGTCCTGTTCACCTTAAAGGATCTCAGCTGCCGTAGAAGGTCTAACAACCTGCATAACAGACTATATCAACTTCTACGTGGATAACACTGTACCGACCAGGAAATATCCAAATTTATGATATCGGTATCGGACATAAAAACGTGGTATTTTGCCATCTCTAGTATTTATTCTTTCACTGAGCATATACCTGCATCACGAGTGTCAATGATGACGTCTGTAGGCTCAAAAGTCCTGGCCTTGCTCAGCCCCGGTCCACTCACACGCACATGGCTTGCATCACCAATCTCTGACTGCTTAATCATAACAGCAATTGGGCTGCTGGGAATATGACGACCGTTCTTCTTGATCTTAACAAGGTACTTGCTAATCTCCTTGGGAACAAACGAGATTCCTAAGACAGACAGACAAAACAGATGAGGGTTAACAACACTTATTCTTGTGTGTGCATGCAGCCCGTTTCAGTTGCTCCTGCTTCTTTCTCCATGCTTTAACTTTTATTACTTTTCCCCCTCTGCCTTTTACTTAGGGATTAATAAAGTATTTGGATTCTGCTGAGTCTCATTGTTTAGCACACTTCTCACTTATCAGGCGGACACTCACCAACGTGAGCGTTACATAGCATCTTCAGCAGGCAGGGCCCCTCTGGCCCTGATGGTGTTGTAAGAGAGGCTGTTCCCTGGCTGAGGTCAAGCTCTCCTATGTCCAGTGGAATATCTGCAGCTAAACCCACCTTCAGACGGTACGTCCTCATGGTATCGTCACTTAGAGAAGAAAATGAATTACTTTACTGTAGCGTTTGGGCTGCCATCTTAGAGGCTGCATGGATGGTCTACACTTATGTAGAAAGACAGTTACCAGTAATCCTAGCAGAAAAGGGGCTGCCTGGGATGTGCTTGTCATTGTATTTAACAAGGATGCTGTAGTCTCGTGGCAGCACTGGCAGGTAAGACACCGTGCAGGTTCTGTCCTGGTTGTGCACACAGCCCCTCAATGGCCAGAGACAAACCACCTACAAAGATGTGATATGAACAGACAGTGTCCCGTGTGTTTAAAATCAGAGGGAGCAGGTAAGTCATAGCGAATATAATTGCATTCCGCATGTGACTGTTACCTACCTTCTCCAGCATCTTTGGTTTTAACAGTAAAGACAGCTGGCTTGTTGACAGGCACTGTTCATGTAATCCATGTAGAAGTGTAGAACTTTGCCTGATGCCATTCGGACCTCACCTAAAGCAGAGGACAAAAAACAATGACACTCACACATCACTATGATCAAACTATCTGTTTATAAAGAAGACTTGTTACCTGTGATCTCTCCTTTCTGGATGGTGAATGGTATCACCAGGTCAAACGGTCTCAGACTTGCCACATCCAGCCCGTTCATTCCTATTGGTCGGTCTGTTGCCTGAGAGATAAGTGCACACGTCAGATCACAGGTTGTTAAATGTTTGTGGCAACAGTTGTGGTTACAGTGACAACATATCACAGACTAAACTAACGCAGTGTGGGATAGAAGAGGAAAACACCAACAATGAACAGAGGATGAGACGCTAAGATGGAATGACAATAGTGATCATGGTCAGGATGATGGTACTGACAAGCTACAAGAGCAGGATGGGGACAAACGTGGAGCAGCTGGGACGGCCAAATTTATGATTTTCAAAATGGCCTTTTTTCCCTCTAAGGCCAGGTCGACACAGACCACTGTCCAGAAGAGTTACATAATGGTTCATAAAATATATAATTTGGTTCCAAACCTCAACTACAGTAGGCTTTGGACCTGTAACATCAGAAGATTGTGGCTTTTTAACATTATGCAGCTCTGATGAACTGTCCATGTGTTTCAGGCATCCCGTTTTTGACATGGAGAGAGAGAAGTGAGAGAAAGCACCATCTCAGCACTGCCACAGGACCCCCGCGCACCTCGACCTCCATCTCCAGCTTGGCAGGTCCCGCTGGCGCGCCAGCCTCCGGCTCACCTCGAGCCACGCGCTGTCCACCCTTACAATAATCACACTGTTGCTGTAACAGTATATTCAACACATCACCACCAAAAAACAACAACAGCAAAAGCAGAGCACAGGTTTTAAGCCAGCGAGGCATGATTTTAGATGCCGGTGAGTCCATCTCACCTGCAGCGCCATCGCAGACCACACCCCGCCACAATAATAAAGTATTTTTTAGTTTAATTATAAACTTTGTCCTAATTATGTCCTGGGTTTTAACTATTTAATAATAAAAAAGGAAACATCACAAAAAAACACTTAAGGTCATGAAAATTAATTGAGATTTAGCAATTCAATATGGCATCCACCTTATTTATTAAAAAGTATCGGTATTGGTATCAGCGATACTAGCCCGTATTTACTTGGTATCGGATCGATACCAAAATATGTAGTATTTCACACCACTACCTCGTGCCCAGCTAATAAGAAAAGCAGACATGGGTGCGCAACTGTGCACGGTGTGTAGTTTAAATATAGCAATATTGGCCCATGGGAAGCGACAAGGCCTGTAAGCAGAGTTTGAACTAGAGCGGCGATGGTTCGAGTCCCATCTGCATCCGCTCTGTACTGCCCTCAGTACACTTCAGCCAGCAGAGTCTGTAGAGCTCCAGACTCACTCTGTCTTTTACGTTTTCTTCAAATCCCTTGTTAACTTTTGGGTGGAAAGGTGTTCAAGGTACCACAAAGCCGACTGGGTCATGCTCCTCACACTTTTTACGTAGCCCGACTGATACAGTTTATCTGCTGATGGCGACTGACTCGGTCAAGGTAAATACAACCACGTCATTATTATGAAAAAGACACACAGCTTATCATCTTATAATTCTGAAATACCTAAAATCACTTGTTATGATCCAATGTTGTCAGTGTTTGTTTTATGTGTGATTCCTCCCACCAGAGGATGGCTGTGGGTTTTTTCCCCTTTTCTTTCTTAGGGGGTGGACACCTGGGCGTGCCTGCTGAGTAGTTGGGTGGAGTCTCTTCCTGTCCTCGGATTGGATAACTGGTTGATCACCTCCAGTATTTAACCACCAGATGACAACCACTTGGCCTCTCCTAGCCTCCACCATCCAACAAAGAGCATGTGTTTTTGATTAGTTGTTTTGTAGAGTGTCTTTGCCCATTGATTTGCAAGTATAACCAAGTACAACCTTTTGTGTGTTTGTGTGTGTGTGTGTGTCTGGCATTAGAACCTTAATCTTGTAAATAGCTGTAAATGAATTTGTAAAGTAGCAATTGTGTATTTTTTTTCACCTTGTACATATTGTTCACTGCAGCAGCCTAGTAGGCGTGAGAAGCCATTTTTGTTCAAGTTTTCTCCTGTTTTTTGTTAGAAAGTTAGATAAGTGAATTGTCTTTTGGTTGGTTTTCATTTGTGTAGGAAAGCATAGGGACCATTAGGGAGTTTTGTTTGTTATTTTTGGCATTGCTCACTGCTGAAGCAAATAAATGGCTACTTAGCACTTTAAAAGATACTACTGTTTGTGTTCTTTCTTGGGTGGTGCGTGAGTGGGGCCAATTTCTTGTTGTGTTCAATGCACGGCTAGACTAAGAACGTAACACACTTTGTTAATTCGTTTGCTAGATTAGCGGCTAGCATACGCACTGTATTAGAGGCTTGTTGCTAGCTGGTTAGCATGCTACACACCTGTTACTCTAATAGTCTGTATTTTTGAATGATTCAGCACGCCTTAGGTTTTGTTATCCATTTTTAGACAGTAATGAGATCAGCTGCACACTCCACAGAGGCCCGGAGTTACTGTTAATATCAAAACTATAATGCTGTCCTTTGAGATTTTAATATAAGACTGAGAGTGTAATGGATTTAAAACGGTTTAAATCTTCAGAGCCCTCTACATCCTGGTATCAAGGAAACTTTAAAAACAGCAGCAGAAGGTTTCAGTAGTGTAGTATAATTTGTTCTTTTCATTTGATAATAGAGTCCACATTATTATCAACAGCAGAACTTCACTGTAGGAACGCCCCAGAAGATGGATAACCCCAGCATTTCAGGAACACTGTGATGGAGACCTTTGGTTTGTGTAATGTTGTTAGTACTCAAATAATCCTCAGATGCTCTGGACTTTTACATAAAGATATTCAGTCCTGTAGAAAGTTATATATTTAAAAATATATTGTCCTCTCTGGTTACTCTGGTATGATTGACTGAATTACTTTATGGTAAATAACACACTATTGGCAAAAAACTGTGAAAGAATTCCAGATCAACAGTTTTTAGTTTAACATACAAATGACGACCTTTGACCATCATCAGGTTTTATTTAATTGTGTCAGAGAAAACATGTGCTCTTCATGCAGCTGATTACATTCAGTGTTTAAAACAGAAGCTCTGCAGGTCTGAGATCAGCAGCTGTCTGAAACACCAAGCTGAGGTAGTGCTAATGCTGATATACAGTGACACAGTTACATGGGTGATTAATCCCTTTGACTTTGTCTTTAACTTTACCAATAAAACAGCTGCAGCTTTCACTGACAGCACATGTGGTACTTTAACCTTTATACTGTTTTCATCAGTTAACATGTGAACATGTTGGATGATCTGTCTGCTGTCACTGGGTGGTGCTGAGGTCTGAATCTGAGGACAGTTCCTGTAATCACAAAGAGAACAGAATCATCACAAACTGAAAAGTTTATCTCTCAAATGTGAAATAAAGCTGATCCTTCCCTGTCCTCACACACTTTCAAGTTCTACTCTTACATTTTTTCAGTTCTACAGTTCTGCTGACAGCTGATATGAGCTGTTTATTTTAAAAAGGACAAAGCCTTATATACTATACATACTATATAAATAACATATATGAAAAGATTTTCCAATATAATGTTTACCTTCGAGTTTTCGGTGTTTTGTAAATGGAAATCTCCAGAGATGGGAAGATGGAGCAGGTTTCTAGTCCTGGTTCAGTCTGCTCCTGCATCGTGGTCAACAACATATAGAGGTATTATCCACACAGTGTTTAAGTTGCTGCCTGAGTACTGAAAAACAAATTAATTCTTCAAATTATTTCTCTTAAAGAATGTAAGCTGTACAGAGTACTGCAAATGTAACTTTGTGAACATACCTCATTAACATTAATTCAGACTGTTTTTTTAACCTGAATTAGAAACAAACTCAGTAAAAAAAAAAAGAAATTATACACACACACACACACACACACACACACACACACACACACACACACAGTCAGTGCTAAAAAAAAAATTCACCAGTAGGACTATTTAACAAAGTGTAACTTAATCTGCTGCAGGGCTGTAGTTGGTTTCAGTACATAAATATTGGGCTTTGCTATTTTAACCCACAGATGCTGATTAGTAAGGAGTTATTGAAGTGCAAGCTTGGTTTTTTTTTGTTTTTTTTGTTTTTTAAACATCCTTACAGATGTGGTAAGAGACTGAAAACATGCTGCTGTTTGCACGTATTTAATAATAATCTCTGCACAGGAGCTTTAGAGTCCAGCCTGTTACTCTTACATTATGATACTCGTAATAAAAGTACAGCAACCGTAGTTAGTGACTGAGCAGCCCGGTGCTTTTCTCTTGATTTCTTTAGTCAGGGTAAATCCATTCACCTGCAGTGATTAGCTAAACGAAATTTACAAAACAAGTTTCCCGACAGCCGAGTGCTCATCTTAGCTAGCTAGGTCTCAGGACCTAGCTAAGGACGGTAGTTACGGATTAGCTTACAAACACATTTAACTTACCGAAAAAGTGCGGTGGGGCCTCGGATCCGTCTATCGGGTAGTCCAGTTTACTGAAGACCACCTCAGGCTGTCAGGTTAAAACAGTCGGTTGTGGTTTTGCAACGTAAACGCTGGAGCTCCCCGCTCTCTCTGCCATTCCCCAACAGAGATGCGCAAGTTTAACTGTGACTGCAGCTGCCAGTCAAAGCTGTTATGATGACGTTGCACCCCAATATAAAAGCATTATGGTAGTAATCAGAATCAAACTTATGGGAAAGGAGACCCCTTGAACATAAATCAGGGTGATGAGAACACTTGATAATGAAAGAAGGAATCTTTGGAAAAAATTATCTGGGAATTTAGCTGAGAATTTTTTTTAATTTTTATTTTAGGGTACGTCCACACGTACACGGGTATTATTGAAAACGGAGATATTTCTTTGCGTTTGCACCTTTCGTCAACACGTAAACGGCGTTTTCGGTCACTGAAAACGGAGATTTTTAAAAACGCCTGCCAGGGTGGATATTTTCGAAAACTCCATTTTTGCGTTTACATGTGGAGGAGGAAAACGAAGAAAAACTCAGCGTCAAAGGTGTGCACCTTTTTTGACGTCACACTGTGCGCCACGTTTTGTTTCGGTAAAATGAATTTCTACAACGAGGGACTTAGACAAAATACTGTTACTGTTAATTGTACTCCCTGCAGTGTTTAAATGCTTACATATACACACACAGTTACTGTCCCTCCACACATAAGACTCGGTCCTGCTTCTATGCGCCATCTTTGTTTACTATTTCCCGCCGAGGCTTCTAGACTTCTGATTGGCCAACATTTCTACAGGTTAGGAATATATCGCCACCTGTTGCTTTGGCATGTTCCTAGCAGCGTTTTCCTTTATTTTTGCGTTTACGTGTGGACGGGATTATTTTTTAAAACGAAAACGGAAAATCTCCGTTTTCAAAAATACCCGTGTACGTGTGGACGTAGCCTTAGTCTGACCCCAATCCCCATCCGCTAACATGGATCAAGCGGGGCTTATGACCTATACTGCAGCCAGACACCAGAGGGCGATAGAGACGCTTTGGTTTAATTTTTGGGGAGCTGTCGCGTAGTCCATGTTTTCTACAGTCATTGGTAAGCACAAGCAATTTCTTTTGTTATATTGCCCATGCTGTTGAAATATCTAACAGACAAAAATATTTTTCAGCGGTGAATGATATTAGGAAAACCCAGAGTTATTATTTTGTAACTGCATTATAAGTAGCAGATAATAAGGGATGTCATTGGGCTGCAGTTAAAAAAGGTTAATGTTTACAACCATACCCAAGCTGGCCCCCCTGCCTTTGGCCACACAGCTGTGTAAATAAATTTGGCACGGTGGCTTTTGGTCTGACTGTAGACTGAGTTAAAATCACAGTTGCACAGGCACTGGGTGACTGATCTCCATTTCCTGGACAGTAAAAGCAGGGTTTCCTTTCTTGGAGTTAGTCAACTCAGATTTTAGGGTAAGTTAAAGAGGTTGTTATCTATATTATGATAAAAGCCTACATGGATAATGCTGCAGTTTCCCAGACATGGATTAAGCCTAGTCCTAGGCTTAAAGTTGTTTAAATGGAGGTCTTCACTGAATTATTCCTTTAATCTGGGACTAGAAATAATCAATGTCTGACAAACCCTTTGAAAACATCTTTAAACATGATAAGAAACTTGCTGAACTGCATTTTTGGAATAATTTGAAACATGAATTGTTTATGTCCATAATTACTTGCTAGCAGACTTCTGCTAAAATTGCTAGGATCATAGTTGCCTCGGTCTCTCATAGTGTTCGATGCCTGTACTTTAACACAGACAGATGTGTGTTAAACCACTGTGAGATATTGGTCATCTGTGTGCGTATGCATGTGTGTCTCAAACTGGGGGACCTGATCATAAATGCGTTTCTCCATTGAGCTACAAGTGATCAAAGAAAACATCATCTGAGTGCTTCAAAGTGTTGGTTCTTGAATATAAATGAGACAGACCCCAGTCAAATTTAACAGGGGTGCTGGCTAAAAATGAAATCCTACCCACAGAAAGGCAGCAGCTCTCTCCTGTCTGTAGAGACAAGGTCCAAGTTTCTGACCATCAGTCATTTACGGACGAAAAGTAATCTCTGCCTAAATGTAATTGTTCATTAACATGCAGTGCAGTGGGCGTGAGTTTAATTGGAAATTGGCAGTTAGGCTGAATCTTTTATTTGCTGTGGGCAAATGATAAGCCCAGGGGCAAATAATATATGAAGAGAGGGGAAAGATTTTTTATTTCATGACTCTTTGGTATTATGAGGAAACAGTAGCAGTGGCTTACATCAGTCTGTGACGCTGACATATCGCTGTAATTTCCGCAGCCCCTTGTGTCATGGCTGTAGCCAGCGGTGTAATGCAGATGCACACGATTCAGCAGCAATAGGTGCAGTAAACTGTGTGTGTTTTTTCTAAAGCTGCTTTGTTCTCCACCTGGTGAACCTCACATTTTCACTCTTTAGAAGCTTTTAGCGGTTCTGAGTCAAATGAACACAAATGGTTTGGGGTTTTTACTGGAGTTTTTTTTTTTTCTCTGACACATTCAAAAGCTCCAGGAAATGGATTTTACTCAAATTGAACACATATGGGTGAGAGTGCTGCTTTGTAATTGCACTGAGAAAATCCATGAGCTGTCAGATACTGTAGTTCTTAGGATTTATAGCACGTGTGTAAAGGAATTTAGCTCACTTGATGTTCTTTAAGTAATTAAGAATTCAAACAAGTCCAATTACACTCTTTGGAAATAAGGGATTAGGTTTCAGGTGCCTTAAGTAGCAGTGCCTGGCAGGTGATTTTTTTTTTAGCTTGGAGCCGTGCCAGTGTACGTATAGTGACAAACCATAGCCCTGAGGTGCGAGAACTCCCAGTGCTCACAAGCTCAGCAGTAACTTCAAACTGTGATGCTGCATTTATATGCTCAACACAGCTGAAGATCTTAGCCCAGGGCAATGTCGAATTCTCACAGGAAGCTCTGGTGAGAAGTGAGGAAACATGATCAGAGATGATTGAAAACATAAACAGCCACGCAGAAGTCTAAGAAGGAGAAACTTTTGATCTTCTTGTTAATTTCATCACCCTTATTCTCGGTGTGATGCACAATATTAAATTCCAACCACTGAGAGATGGATTGCAATTTTTTCCCCCACTTCTGGGTGGGTTGGAGACCTGACCTGCGTCTTATTTGTCAAAAACCTAAATGACTTGGTAGACTTTGAATGATGCAGTGTGTCATCTGGAAGTACGGATTAGGTTTGGATGTGCACAAACATGAAATGCTGACAGGACCCGTCAGGATCACAGCGGTTTTGTGAAGAGAGATGAGAGAAAAAATACATCACAGTACCTCCGGCCATGCTTGTTCTGGCTATTGTGATGTTTATTTGAGTCAAATTCAGCGTCTTCTTTGGTGCAGCCAGAGTCACTTATGTCGGACTTGTCCTTGGCTGGAATCTTGATCTCGGGAAGAAAAGTTCATGTAGCCCTGCAGATCCTAATGCCACTCATTTGCCGCCTCTCGCAACTGTTAGTTCAAAGCTAAGAGGGATGTGACACTGGCTTTACGAGTTGAAGCTAAGTCCCTCCAAGCAAGCAGCACTTTGTGGGTGTAATAAAAACCAACAGGGTACAAGGATAAAGTACTACTGTAAAAGTCACTTCTTTCCTCTCTCTGCGTGCTCTTGATGCCGGAGCAGAACAGGCACGGTAACGAGGACATTAATAAAGGATGCAGATCCATTTTTAATGATCCACTGGCCCCTTTAGTTTGAAACCGATTTTATTTTTTGCTCGCGGTCGAGCTTTATCTTCAGGATCCCTGTTTTTTGCTTTGCGAGGGACTCGTGAAAGCCGTTTTGCTTGCACAAGCAAAGTGCTGCATAAAACCTGCATACACCTGACTGTTTGTGTGTGAGTGAGACACAGAGAGAGATGCAGTCTTCTCTGTCTATATTTGGAAGATAATCCTCAAGTATGAATGTAAGGGGGGAGAAAGGGAGGGGAAGAAAGAATGGTAGCTGAACCAAATTCAGTTTGGAGTCAAATATATGAGAAGAGTGTGGGGAGGTGCGCACGAAATCAAAACACTGGGTATGCTGCCATTGCTTTATAGCGCACATATAAGTGCAGATTATGAACATGTGCCATATCATTCTTCTCTGTTATGTATTTTACATTCAGTGCATCTCAACTTAACACTTCTCAACAGTTAGATTAAAGAGAAGCAGTTATGTAGACAGAGGGAATCAAAGCCATGGAAAGTCTCAAGTAGCAGCAGCTACAGAATAATGTAAAAAACAGTTACATGCACACGCATGCACACATAGTCATCTCTGTTCTTGCTTTCGTCAGGGGAGATAGTCTGCCTTCTCTCTGCAGCAGGCTTCTCCTTCTCATTGCTCTCTCTGACTCTCTCTCTCTCTCTCTTGCTTTGTTCATGCTGTGTTTGCTATGCTCTCTGTCTGAAGCAGCGCCACACTAGAGCACTAATGAGCAGGCTGAGAGCAACCCAACGCAGATCTCCCATCAGCTGAAGAGCAGCAGCAACTCTGACGGCATCTGAGGCAACAAGACGCGGAACTGATCTGCAGTCAGCAGGGAGGCAGCTGTAGAAAGCAAATGACATCCCAGGAAAAGGCGTGGGAGAGGTTGTGAAGTGTCTTCAAAGGCAAATTAGCAGTCAATTGAGAGACTGGAGAGGAGAGGATTGGTCCAGTGTGATCGCTAACCTTCCTCACTCCGAGGCAGACTCTCACTCCACTTTTCTCTTCTTGAGCCGAAGGACCTCGCCACTTCACCGGAGGAGCCCAGCCATGGAGGAGATGCTCACCTGCAGCCGAAGCCCTTTCTCCCAGGTGTTTGGGCGTCAGGGTCAGCTCATGCAAGCCAGTGAGTGCAAACATCAACACTAAATTATCTTGTGCATCCTGTTTGATTCTGATTGACTGTTGCAGTGTTTAAATAATGCATGGACGCACTGTTCATTTATATTCGGTAAGCTTTTTGAAAGTAGCCAATTCTGAAAAATAAATTAAAAAAAATACAGCAACACGGTTATGCAAAATTAAGGCGTTTAGGGAGGCAACGTTTCAAAATGAGTGTCCTACTTTTGCAATTAGGAAATCGTTTTTTAATGTAACTTTGTTTCGACGCTTCGAGTGCAATTAATCCTTCAGTTCCTTCAACATATTTAATCATGTTATCGAAGGTATTAATATTTTTGCCTCCACGCAGTTTTGTAATTATATATATATATATATATATATATACATATATATATATATATATATACATATATATATATATATATATATATATATATATATATATATATATATATATATATATATATATATATATGTATATATGTATATATATATATATTTTCTTAATATATATATGATACAGTATATGGAGTCCTTTGGAGTGTAAAGCAGTTGGCCAGAGCAGTGTGTTACTGTTGATAGACTGTGATGCTCACACACACACACACACATGAGCGATGTCATGTGTGAAGATGCGTGTGCTCCGACTCGTGCGTGTGAGAGGTGGGTATGTGGGATTGAAGCTCACTTTTTCATGGGTGCAATCCTTTGATCTCCGTCTGGTTGAACATGCCACAGGTCTAAAAAGAAAAAAGAACGAGATCAGCCGCAGACTGAAATTTCAGCTCATTAATTGTACACAACAGCACGAGCAGCTGTAAAATAGTAGCAAATGGAATAACTGAGCAATAACTCCCTATTTTTTTTTGTCCAGCCAGAGTAGCGTCACTGTAAACCTTTATGACATTTTACCTTATTGACAAAATGCATTTACAATATGAGGTTTCTGAGTAAATGAGTCCAGATTGTAGTTGTTTAAACAATTATTCCTATATTCAGTTGATATTTTTCTGCCTCCATACATACATTTGGGTTTTGCGATCAAACCTCACAGCGTGACAAAACCTGCCTCGGTTGAAGTGTTGCAAAGTGTCACGTAATCCCCAGAACAGAAAATGGAAGCCTTTGGCCTTAAGAGACCTGAGCAGAGAGTTTTGGGTTCTCGTAGGTTTGGTGCAGATTGAACTGGGCGCATATACATCCTCTGTGGTGCAGAAATATTATTTTAAAACAGGAGCGCTGGCTTTTTGTTTTTGCGTGTGTGTGTTTAGTTGAGCTGTACCCTTTCGGGTTTTGTCTTCTCCTTCATCAGTAAATCGTGTCTTGTTTTTAGGATGCTGTTTAGCAGTAGGAACAACAGTCGTCTTTCCCATCATTGGAAATGCTCTGTGATGGCACACTGTACAATGTAAACTTTTTTTAATAGAACTACTCCTTTGTATTTTATAATAGCTGCTTCTTGGAGTCCTAAGTGGTAATTAGGAGGATTGGATAGGTTTTTCTGATTTGAAAGACTGAAATGATTACTCACTTAGGTGCTCATCCAGGCATTGTGAATAACACAGCAGGCAGTGTTAACGCAGTGGAAAATCAAGGGAAAAAGACATGACTGGTTAAACGTTTAGAGGCATTTCAGGGTTTCTTTGTGCAATTTGTTTCCGTTCTATTACTTACTGAAACATATCCACATTTGTTATTCAGCCTGTGTTGTATATTTATTATACATACGCCCGGCCGAATAATAACTTCAAGTCAAACTGTGATGCTTTCCCCCAGTGCCTACTTATCAGTCACAGGATAGGTGAGAGCGCCGGGTGCATTAAACCTAAATGCCACTCTCTGGTTGTGAAGATGACATTATCATTGCATGTGTTGTGATGAATTACAGTCTGTCTTGCGCTACCCCAAGTTATCTATGCTCTTTGAAGCTCGTGCTGCATGTCTGCGATTTCGGATGTGAGAGAGGGAAGGGAAGGGGGAGGTGGAAGGAGGAGGAGGAGGAGGAGGGGAGGGGCGGGGAGAGGGGCAAGAAAGTGAGCAGGCTGCAAATTGTGTGAATAAGAGATGGCTGTTTTAATCTATTTTTAGCAACAACCTTACATACTGTTGCACAGCTGTTGGAAGGCTAATCCACAGTGGCGCTGGCTTGCAATATCGGAACAGTAATTATAGGGGGATTTTATTTTTTTTTGTTATCTTTGGCTGTCACCCATCATTGGATCAGGAGTCCCTCAGCTATATGTAAAGGCCTGCTTGAATTGCAGAGAGAAAATCCATTCCATGAGTGTTGCACATGCCCAAAGACTTGAATATTAACAACCTTCTGGTGGTACCAGAGCAGAATAAACAGTTGAGAGATTTTTTTTTCTTTTTTCTCATGAATCATATTCACGTGGCACTGCCAGGTGCGTAATCCTGCAATAAATTCTCTTATTCCCCACTGGTGGTGTGATTTGGGTTGTGTTCAGTTTTGTGACGTGTTGTCAAGAAAATGAAATTAAATAAATAGATAAATAAAATCCTTCAGCAGCCGATGCTCCCATTTGTTCGGGGAGCGTGACAACAGTTTTTTGGCTTTTGAATAGTTGAATTACTCTGGGAAAGTTTATTTTTTACGTCAGTGACTTTCCAAGGTTAAACCAGTCAAGGTAGAGCAACACTACCCATTAAATTAGGTGTGTTTGTGCTGTCAGATGCATTCTTTGCTTTTTGTTGCTTTAATTGAAGTTAAAAGACTTGTTTCCCTTAAGGAAAACAAAGAAAAAAGACAATTCTGACCTGTTTTAGACACCAATAAGACCCTACAGAAGCACAAAAATGATTTGAAGCCTCCCGGCTGTTGCTGCGTAGGAATCAACATTCATGTTTTTTTTTCGTGTCCCACATTGTTTCTCAGCCCCAGTTCCTTTCTAACCCCTGTCAGGTCGGAAGTAAATCGCCGTGTAAAACGATTAATGTCCAACACTAAATTTGACTACACTGGCTTCCCCCTGCTGAGCATTTCTTTATTTTATTGATTCGGGCTTTGTCGTGTTTGAAGCTGGAATAATACCGTAAGTAAATTGCCTTCTCCGAGACCATTTCGAGCTGAGGCTCTGTGAAAATGAAAATAAAAATGGAACACAGTCGTTTGCAAATCATATAAACCCTCATATTGAAAAGGGTAGAAATGGAAAGTTGAAAAATATTATCGTTGATGGAAAAATGTCTTCTGCATTTGGAAAAAAAAGAAAGAAAATGTTGCGACTGAGGCGTTTTTAGAAACTCTGCTGCACCACGTCTTCTTTTAACAGTATTATCTTTTAGCTTTAGGGAACTCAGGGGAGCAATTGGTGAAGTTTTAAAAGTGAAATGTTTTCCTATTCTTGCTTGATATTGGATTTCAGCTGCTCAGCAGTTTAACTTTTTGTTTCATAATGTGCCAAGTGTTTTCACTGGGTGACAGGTCACGACTGCAGGAAACTGAGGTAACTGTGGTTGTTGTGCTGCATGACATCACGTGGCTAAAAAACATGCATTCCCTTATTGTTTGGGCTAAATGGTGCCTTCAAGGCCGTAGGAGTTACCCTCCGTCCCATCACAGTTTTTGAGCTGTTCATCGATAACTCGGGCTCTCGGTTGTTCATGAGTATCAAAAAGACTTTCAGCTTTTTGGACCACATGAGTTTTCCAAGTCACCTCAGCCCACTCAACCCAGTCAATGTGCTTTTGTTTTTAATTTCCATGTTAGAGTTTTCACTTGGCAAATGTGGAAAAGTGTTTCCAGAATTGTTTCTGAGGCCATGCAGTGCTGCCTGAGGGACATTCACTGGTAGTTTTTAGCCTCGTCCTTGTACGGAGGCTATTCTCCTGATTTTCTAAATCTTTCAATGATATTATAGAAACATTATTTCTAAACTGCTGAACTATTTCACGCAGTCATAGATTTTGTTTTCTGTTGTTGAAACATTTATCTCCATTAAAAGTGACACGGAAGACTTTCCCAACTTAAACATTGGCGCAGAGTATATGTTTTCAGTTTTTTGGCAAAGTTGGAAGCACTGTTTCCTTTCTTGCCTATCACTTTACCCTTGAATATCTTCCTAATACCTCAATAAACCGTTGGTAAATCCCCGCTCAGGAGAGGTGGACGTGATTTGAAATTTTAATACATGACCACTGCAGGTGCAGAACATATTTTGGTCTTCTTTGAAGTGATTAATTCCTCTCCTTCTTCCACTTGTGTTATGGTTCCAGCACACTCACAGATTCCTCACACCTCCTTACCCGGTGGGCTTTCCTGCAGTTAGAGATTAGCTTCATGCTGCTGGTGTTGCTAATCATGTAGACGGAGTCACTTTGCAAGAGGTTTGCTGGTGCAGTCTGTGTGTGCACTCAGCTAGGTAACTTTTTTTTTCTTTTTGCACGTGGTGAGTCTTGGATTTGGGCTGTTTCAGTGTATTTAGTTTACTCATAAAGGAAAACCCTTGATCGGTCGGCTCTTTGCACCAATACGCTCCATCTGCTGTCATTTTGATGTGCGATGAAAGAAAAATCAGACAGCAGAAACGTGATGAGTCATACAGTTTTCACATGAGCAGAAAATAATTGATGTACTGACAGTGACCACACAATCATGACTCTGCAGGACTTTTGATTTGACTTTGCCATGTGTTTTCAGATTTACCTTGCAGATTTAATTGGAGCAATAGATGAAGTGTTCAATTTTGATCCCTCTGAGGTATTGTGCAGTGCATTGTTTTTTGGATTTAAGGTACTGTATCCTGCTGCATTCACCTTGTGCTATTTTGCATAACGTTTTTGGAATATCTTGTGTAGTGTATACGGAACATAAACGGCGATGTTTATCTCACAAGGTTTAATGTCTAATCTCAAGCCTGCAGCAGTTTAAAAAATAACTAAATACAAAAATAGAGGTATACATCACGGGGAAATCATTATGTAACACGCCTCCGCATACTTTTTTGTCTAGGTTGCGTATTGACTGGTCAAATACAGATGAGCACAGGTCATTCGTCTGCACCGCTGGGCAGACTTATCTTCAGATGGCCATGATATTGGCATCCGGGAAGCTAAATCCCAGCAGGGCATCTGGATCACATGTGACTGTGCTCACTCATCCATGCAGAAGACCTATGAACTGTGCAAGTACTTCTTTTTTGAGAAATAATATCCATGTTGGCCTATTTGAAACACTATAACCTTTTCCTCAGTCGCAGCAAAACATGTTGCATGAAGTTGTTTTGGGAATCGTTCTCATAGCAGACATCCACCTTCCGAGTTTATTATTCAGAAGCCAGTGCTCGCAGAGGAAAAACGCTGTCAGTGCAGTCATTTTAGTTTAAGCGGCAGACCATGGCACACCTGGTACATCCTGAAAAATTTACAATGCACACATCCCTAGCTGTTCCTGTGCTTATAGAACTGGCATCCCCAGCTTTTATTAGCCCTGGGATAAATCAGAACGCTGCCAGAGGAGCCTGATTGAAAACAGAGTTAGGGTCAGCAGGCTCTTTCTTGGCACATCTTATCCTCTAGTGTACCCCAGTTCCAACATAAAGTTTGTGTCAGCACAGCCTGTCACACACAGGGGTGATCGTGAATGCAGATTGCATATGTTTAAAACTGTTGTGCTATTTTTCCCCCTTATCGTTTTTCACAGGAGTCAGATTTAGAAGCAGCAAGCGGGGGGAAAAAAAACAACAAAAAAACCCCATAAACCTGTAGTCTGACGATATTTATCTACAGGAGAATGACAGCCTAAACAGCGAGCATGTTTGATACTGTGAAGATGTGATGCAGAAAGTGTGGAAAGTGCTGCAGTATAATGAAGCCGTACCATACAAGTGCCCTCAAGGACATGGTGCTGTGATGTGATCTGTACTTTGGAGCTTCATACAGAAGTCACAGTTAATACAGTCTGTAATATTTTACTTCTCCTTCGGCTGCTCCACTCATAACTGTTGGAGTACTGGGATACATTTTAACAGCAAGTCAATAGAAATGTAAATGCACAGATTAAATCCTGAGCTATTTAGATATGAAGCTTGAACTTGTAATTTTTTAAAAGCCAGTAAAGCATATGATATAATGCCCTATACATGTGTTAAACGGATATGTTAAGTAGAGAATAATATTTTTTCTGCAGCAATATACTAAAGTATAGCTAATATGTAGGAAATGAATTGTTTTGAATTTGTTTTGTCTGCATTTACTTGAAAAAAAAGTTAAAAAAATTAATTGTACCAGTAACAGAAAGCACAAAGTGTAACAACCACTTTTTTCTTCAGAGACATAGCTCATATATTTATTTATTTATTTATTGAACTATTTTTTACATTTATTTTTTTTAAAGAACCGTCCTTGGAAGAAGAAAAAAGTGCTGCCAAATCATCTTAGTAAAATCTGCACAGTCAAATGTATCTGCTGTGTTAAAGGGCTGGCAGAAATCTCAGAGCTACTTATCCAGATTTAGGAAATGAAAACAAAACTCTGCGCTATTATCTTTCTGTTTGTGTTTTGAGGAAGCCAATTTTGCTCTAAACATTGTGCTTTTTTATCGGCAGCCACAAGCAGCCACTGAACCAAATAGCCTCAGTTTTAAAACGGGTATGAGAGGGCAGGCTAACCAAACACAAATGAGAGGAAATAGGCTGTGCAATTGAAAACATTTTCACTGTAGGAAAAAAAGAGAGAGAAACAAACAAAGAAACAAACCTAAAACTCAAGTAAGGAAATCTCTTACTACAAAAATATGGGTAAGAGGAGAAGATGAAGAGATTTTGAAGCTAACACAGAAGGAGCTAACGGTTAGCTGCCAAGGGGTCTTGAGATTACTATACTGAACTACAACATTTTCTCAGCATTTCACACCAACTTAAAAGTAAAATGTTCACATATAAAAGTGAAAGTACATATATATTTTAACCTGGCAAACTATGAGGCGGTGTCTGTGCTATTTGCAGTTCTCTTAGTTTCTCAAGTTTATAAACTGATAAATGTTGCCATTTTCTGCTGGTGTGTGATGAAACACGTGTAGTTATTTGTATTTCAGAGGTGGACTTTGGATATTTGCTCAGTGAGCAGACACGCTTTTTTTTAAGTAGGACTTATAAAATCTTTAAACAAAGGGACTAATATCATAGTGACTAAGTTATTACTTAATAACATTATAATGGGTCCAGAGGGTTGCTTTAATCTGATTAAATACTGTATCATGTGGGAGCTGATATTAAAAAGATAATGTGTTACTGAATCATTTTAACACATGTGAATGCAGCTAAAGCATTGTTTTGCCTAGTTTTGGGGAATCATTTAAATTTTTAGCTCTTGATTAAGTGTGTGGCATTTTCTGCTTTGCACATTCAGTTACTGAAGCAGCCGCATGAATGCTCTGTTTGCAGCAGCACAGCCAAGTTAGATTTTGCTGCTGACAGGCATTGCTGACAACAAAATAAACAGTCCGCAGTGAAACTTACTGCAGGGACTTGATTTTTCTTGACATCGGGTGGGGGACAGGTGCACAAAACCAACCATCTGCTCACAGTGGTTCGGAGATCATCCTATGAGCCTGTGGGGTTGCACAGTGGTGGCCACAAGTTGGCAATGCTGGATGTTAGCCAGTAGACGGAAGCCTGCACTCTCAATTTGTACCTCTCTTCTTATTTTGTTTTAATTACAACATTTCTGCAGACTACACATTGAGTTTTATTGCATAGGGATAAATGAGTGCAGACATTAGTTGTATTAATTTACTCGTGGGTTTTTTCCGCAGTGTACAATAATCTGAAGGCACAGTTCACACTGAGAAACTTAGAATAAAACCTGACAGTGTCAGTTAAACTTTACGGAGCTGTGTTTAAGGACCAACATTTTCTCCTCTGGCTCCTTGACAAGGCCACTGTAATCCTCACCAAACATAAAGTTGATTATATTTGTAGTTGTGATTGTTTTACAGCTTTTTTCACATGCTTTGGTATTGAGATGACGCTTATTTTTATTTCTTTATTTTTTTGTGGTGGTTGCATTTATCTTCATTGGCAGGTGGATGATGTGTCAGCAGCAGCAGCTTGATTCTTCTGCCAATCACGTCAATCCTAGTCTGTAATCCTTTACTTTTCTGCTTCTAAATCCTCACTTCAGGCATCTGTGCTCTCCCATCTAGACAATCCATCTCCGCTGAGCTTTCCTCTGTGAAACGAGAGATCATTGATGAGCGATAAAAGCTTAGACTTTAATCCCAAACACATACAGGATTATAGAATGAGTGTTGCACGTTCAAAGTGAAGCAATAGTTTCTGCAGTGACTATGAAGACACGAAATGAGAAGTTTTCAGGAATAATTATCTGAGAAAATATTCAGCTGACTGAAATATTGCCAAATAAGTTTTGATGACATTTGACAATTTCAAATATCAGTCTAACTTACAAATAGCTGACTTCCATGTTTTCTTGGACACAGTCAGAGCCTGACCGATTTATCGGCGAGCCGGTATTATCGGCCAGTATTGGCTATTTGCTGAAGTAATGCTATCAGTAGTTATAACTACTACTAGTACTAGTAGTTGAAAATCAAAAGGTAAAGAAGGCAGTCCTTTCCACGATGTCATCAGTGTTGATTTTGCATGATGTGTCCACCAGGGGGCACTCACAATACAACATCAAACATCAAACTAGAACACGACAACCTGCTGATCTGATCCAAGTAAATAAACTACTAGGCTTATCAGCAGAGATGGGCAGTAACGCATTACAAGTAACGCTTTACTGTAATCCGATTACTTTTTTCAAGTAACGAGTAAAGTAAGGGATTACTATAGCAAAAAAGGTAATTTGATACAGGTGAAAACAGAGCAACAGGACCGCTGAGTCTTTTATTTTATTTATTTTCTGCTGTGTTTTACTTGCATCTATTGGAAACTGTGAGTGTAAACACAAAAAACTATTTTATTTTATGTGCTGGAATGTGCAGAAAATAGGTTTAAATGTTAAACAACTTTCTTCCAGTCAGAGAATGTTGCATATAATTTAATTTTTGCTTGATGCATAAAGTTAAAAGATTAAAACTAATAAAACAAGTTTTAAAAAGAGACTTTTCCATTTGATTACATTTTATATGATGGATTATGCAGAAAAAATAGAATTGGGCTGAAAGGTCTATTGCTTTATTACCTATTCAGGTTGTAAATCATTTTTTAAAAAAGTAACTAAGTAACTAATTACTTTTGAAAATAAGTAATCAGTAAAGTAACGGGATTACTTTTGGGAGGAAGTAATCAGTAATTAGTTACTGATTACTCTTTTCAAGTAACTTGACCAACACTGCTTACCAGAAGTTAGAATATCATGCGATATTAAATATATTATCAGCAGTGGTATCGGTCTTAATAATCCTATATTGATTAAGCTCTAGACAGAATACAGCATTTTTCCCTCTGATACTTTTTATGTGTGAAATACGTATAGTAAATGAATTCAGGAGTGATTCCTTTTTATAACTCTCTGAAATGATGTTCAGATATGTAATACACCACCTACATAAAGGGAGAAAAAAAATCATATTTTGACGTGTTACAGATTAAACGATGAAATTTGAAAGAAGGCCAGTAGCTGGACTGCTTTTGACTCTGACTGTACTGTGCATTCAATGACATACGGTGCCTTTAACAGCTGTGTGCATCTCCCCACATCTACATAAAGCCTGAAAAAAGAATGAAGATGGAAAAATGACTGCAGATACATTCTCATGTATGTATGTTTCTTTGAGATTAGCAAGGAAATCTTTATGGATGGCTGAATACTCAATAATGTGTCACTTGCAGTTTTTTGGTTTTTTTTGGCTTTTCCTTTTAAATACAGTCGATGGGCTTTATTGTCCAGCTAAGGTTAGAGGAGTATGTTTCATTTTTCGGATGTGTCGAGGCTTAACTTCTCACCTTCCACTATAATTATCAGAGGCCCCTGCTGCCTCAGGGAGTAATCTCACTCAAGCTGAGGTGTTAGGATTGCACAGCACAGCAGGCTGCAAAACTACACAGAACTGACTGAGCTGACCCCGACGATTTGTCACACACTAGTCGGTGTTGACTCAAGTGCAAGTTCTGTGACACTGCTCGGAAGGAAACAAACTTTGAAAATATTTCAGTTCAAATATATTTAAATTTGAAAAATGTGAAATGACCAGTTGACTTAAAATCATCCAGATTATTTTATTCACACCGGTTTTTTTTTTCTCTCTCCGAAGCCAGAGTGAGATGCACAGACATGACCAACACCTTTGTCCTCAGATAACTTTTCTGAGCAAGTATGTAAATCTAAAAAGAAAAAAACAAAATCAGCATCACCTAAGCACTTCTTCATCTCCATCGTGTCGTTTTAACTGCTGCAGGAAAACAAAAGCAGCTTAACCGACAGGACTTGTTAATGCTTTGAAACGATTTTAATCTCATTTAAGTGAACGGTTTCCTTAAATAAAAGCCCCCTGATGAAACGCACCTTTGATTTTAAACTTAAACACATATCCTGTTGGAGGACTGTCATTATGCATGTAATCCCTGTTGTTTGTGTTGTGGCAGCAGCGGCTTCCAGCCCCCGCAGCTAAATCGACAGGGATGACAGTGAAAGCAAATGGTCTTGTCAAGTGTTATTCATACCGCCCCCTACTCACATTAGACTGCCATCATTTTCACTGACCAACACCTTTGTCGGTACACGCTGTATATTCCATGAATATTAATATTTGTGGGGAGTGAGAATTTATCTTGGAATCTAAACACATAATGCTGTATTATTTATTTAGATACCTGGATTACCCAGCTTCTGTCATCCCTCTTTTTACTTACTAAGGCCCTGCTTTCTTTTTCTGTACTTGTTGAATTTTGGTCTGTGTTTGGATTTATTTGATATTCTTTCTGACATTTTGAATGCTCATGCTTGCCGAGTGTCTCCTTTGGTTTCCTTGGTGTTACCTGTGTTACTCGTTTATTACTTTCCTTTCCTTTCTTGTTTTTCTTTCCTGATTTATTTTAGAAATTGCTTCACAATGCATGCGTCCTGTTGTTTGACTTTCTGTCTTTGTGTTACTTCCAGTACTGCAAATTTAACACAGGACCAGTGCCGATCATTACTGACATTTATACTTCAGAGCAGAGGCTCATTTATGAGATGAATCGTCATCAGTTTGCAAATTCAAAACACACCTTTCAACTTGTCATGTATCTTGAAACTGGGTTTGTGGAGACCTGGTATGTAAATGTAACTGTATGTAAAACACTTTGAGTCAACTTCTTTTGTTTAAATGTGCTATAGGATAAACATAAAATAGACATGACAGTCAACACAAAAAGACATAGTGTCTGTTTGAGGTGTAGTTTTTCATTTCCAAAAATAATAATTCATTCAGATAGAAACAGGTATCGACCCTATCGCACTAGCGTTGATCCGAGCAAACAAACAAAGAACCTTTATTTGTCACATACACAATTATACAGAGTACAACATGTAGTGAAATGCTTGTGTCCGAGCTGCGGACAGGCTGAAGACGTAGCGCGCCATTCCAGGGCTTGGTTTTTTAGGTCTAGCCAGGAATCTTACTGGATACCGGGTGGGAATCTAACTTGTGACTCCCGCTCCAAAGGTGTGTAGTCTTACCACTACATACCAATACCAGCGTTGGTACTGATGCCGTCGATATTTAGATCGAACCGCCTACCTCAACCCGCCTCCGTCCCTGATTGTCTCCACCTGAGTCTGATTTCCCTCCTTTGTGACTCACCACTTGTGTTTGGTTGGCTGCGTTGTCTCTTGCCCCTCTCCTTTCTGTCAGGTTGTCTTTTTGCCCTGTGTTATGCTACCTCTTGTTCCCTGTGTGTCTTTTTTGTGTGTTATAATGGCTAATGGGATTCTCTGTATCTTCTTTTTTTTTCTTTTTCCAACAGAGGGTTTGCTTTCTGTATATTTTGCCTGCCTCTGCATCCGGCTTTTGCCTCTGCTCTTTTGCGTGCTCTCTCCAGTGCTACGTGACATTACTGATGCTTTTGTTAGCCATTAACTGTTCATGTGAGTTCAGTGAAAGTGCACAGTCCTGTTAGAGAGCAGTATTTTCACAGTGGGAGTATTATTGTCTTAAAAATTCACACAATATAGAGAAAAATGTAGTGCTGCAGAGCAAGAAAAAGTTGTAATTTGGATGTGAAATAATGTTTTCTGAGTCCGCAGAAGTTTAAACTTTGAACGTCTGCCAGAGGTCTTTACCCTGGGATTCACATTTTAATCATTATTGTCTGTCAGACTCTGCAAACAAATGATCGTCTGTTTTTACATCGAGCACAGGCGAAGATTTGTCTGCCTCCAGGTACTTGTCCTAGATCCAAACTTTGACGGTATTTACAAAGACAGCTTTTGTACTTCAGAGATGCGTTGCGCGCAGGATGCTCTCAGACCACCCAGTATCTGTAAAAACCCTCCGCAAATCTTCTCAAGGCGTACAAGCTGAACAGTTTTGAGTTGACATAGCGGTTAAATCTCATCTAGCCTTTGCTCTGGAATGCGTGGATTGAATCCTTCCTGTTTTTGCAGAGCTTTGTGTTAGCAGCGAGTAAAATCAAAAACAAGCAGACCACAAAGCAACAGACAATGAGGCTTTTCCTTTTAACTTAAGCATCTGTTTATGAGCTGAAACGGCGCATATGAGGCCGTGTTATTAGAGGATGAAGTGAATACACACGCTTTCATCCTGCCTGTCTTTGTGTCCAGTTAGCAGATTATTTTCTTTAGTGCTGAAATCACCTGAAGCTGCCCTTTAATTCCTTCATCTAACAGTTGAGGATGTTGATACAATTGGAGCAGAAAAACAACAGAATGAGGACAGAGAGGATAGAAGAGAGCGACGAAAGGCTCGGCAGAAACAGAAATGTAAAACTGAGGGGGGTAGATTCTCCGCTGCATGGAGAAATGGGTAGATATGGTGAGCCAGTGCCAGATTTTTATATCTTTATTAATTTTTTTAGAACATGCACATGCACACAACACACTTTAAGTGCACATCTAACCACCTCCAGGAAACCACATCCCATTTCTGCTTCTCTCCCTTTATTCCACCCATTACAGCAGTAACAGATATGATTAGTGGAGTTTAATGAGCTCTGCAGAGATGAGCGTTCTGCTTGGTGCTCTGTGCTCCACAGCTACAGAACCCCCAGGGTTTGGCACCGCCGAACGAATGAAGTGTGTTCCTCCACCGCTTTGGTCTCTTTACCATCTGCATGTAAATCTTGTGTGGGTACCAAAGGTGGGATGACATTATGTGCATTTTCTAGATGCATAATGCATAACAGTGTGCTCGTCATCTTTTAGAATGAGTCCATTGATATGTTGTGAATTAAAAGTAGGACTCCTCATATTGATTAGGATTGATTAATTTACATTACAGATGTAATAAAGTAATCATTTTATGAATACGGCCTGAGATCGCCTCCATCGTTCGGTAAAGGAAACCTACATACAGAGCGATCCACGATGTCACTTTTTTTCCTGCTTGATGTCTTTGTGACTCACGGTGTTAAAATATTTACCAGATTCTCCTCCATTTAGATAACTGCATCACCTAGGCACACAGCTAAATTTGTGCGTGTGCGTATGTTAATGATCGTGCATCTTTATCCCACCAAGCAGTCTTGAACTCGACTTGATGAATTGCTGCGCCCCTTTTCATGTTACACGAGGTTAATCCTGGCAATATTTCTCACCCCAGTGATTTGCCTGATTTGCATTCATTTTACAGTGTGATTAAATTATGTGCCTGCTGTAGACAGCATTGGACAACATTCAGTTCACAGGCATTAAGATTAGTACAGAGGGCAGTGTTGTGGTGTTTTATTGTCGCCATTGGGTGGCAGTGTTGTATTAGCACTGCCACTAAGACAAATCATTTTTTTGTGGAAGTATTTTAGTGTTGTGGTGTAAAATGTCTGATTTTGCACCACTCAGCTTCTAAATACCTCACGTCTGGTCAGTTTTAACTCTGCCCGTGTGACTCATTGCTTAGTGGGTTCCTGCACTTATTTCTTTTTTGCTGCACATTGAGATCAGATTTAGTTAGTCAATATTTCGTCCTGCCAAATGTGACACTAAAGTGAAAGTTTCGCCGTGGCAACAAGAAAATCAGTTAAACTACATACTCATAATTATTCATTCACATCTAGATGCTTCTCGGGACCTGACAAGTTTCCCATTGCCTAAAATAACTGTAATTAAAATGTTAATGATGCTGTTTATGATCTCATATTTGAATATAGCTCATATAGTCCATCTGCTCCATTTGCCAGATGTTTAAGAGGTGTATCATTTTATGTTGAGCTTAATTGTGCAAAAACTAAACCACAAGTTTCCAGCTGAGCACCAAACTAATTAGTTTCAGCAGTGCGAACACAGAATGACTGCTCCCTGGCTAGACACAGAATTGTGCCCCTGTTATGTAGCTGTTAAGTGCCTTAGAGCGAACTCCTGTGAAAAATATGATTTTAGAAAAGCGACTGGTCTATTAAGACTACTCAGGCTTGGTTTTTGTTTTTTTCCCTTGTCGCAGAAATCGGTAAACAAGTGCTGCAAATAAGCCAAAAATGCATCAATGTGTGTTGCCACTGCTTAGAAAATAGCAAAAGTACCAGCTCCAGAACTTCATCATGAAAATGACAGTTTCTTAAAAATAGTTAGTCGGTATGGAGATTTGACACTTCAACATTGTCCTGCTCCATTCCCTTGGCAAATAGAGAAAGTTGTACTAGAAATCCTCCTCAAGAGATTACATTAGAATAAGAAATGTATGATAATGTTATTCACTGCTTGGACTGAATTATATTCTAAATTCTAAGAGAATGAACCAAATGTTTTCCTCTCTTCTAAAATACATTCTAGGTCATGACTGCAAAAAAACCCAAAAAACAATTTGAAACAGTATCCACATTAATTCACATGCTGTGTACAGTTATGTGTATTGTTTCTATGCGTATTGCACCACATCGAAATAAATAACTTGGGTGAGTATGACACTGCTCTGCTTGTGTGTACAGCGGCATATATAAGCAATGGATTTTGGGCTCATCATTTTTCATATTTCCTAACATTTCACCGTGATTTCATGTGTGCTGCGCTCAATTCCCATGAAATAAGCCCCTTTTATCTTGACTTTAGCCTGACTACTACCTTATCCCATTAGCTTTGCTGCAAATATTCTTTCAAATATTTTTTTCATTGGTACTGATCTTATTTCCCCTGGCAGTTCTCCCTCCTGACGAGATAAAGGCCCGATGGGACGCCACTGTGGCCTCTCCTACTCATTTGTTGTGCCGTTCCCGTTCTATAGGAGAGGACACTTTGAGATTTTTTGCTGTGCTGGTGACACACGGAAAAAGTGAGGAAAAAAAGAGAGAGAAAAGACAGAATGAGGAAATGAGAGAGGAAAAAAGTGCTGGGGCCCAGCTGGGGTGACATTTTTATTTTTGTTGCATCTATTGTAACCTAACTATTGCAGTTTCATCTTTTTTTTCACCGTCTCCCACTTGCATACTTCTGTTTCACTTTCATCAGTTTTCACATTTGCTGAAGGCAAGCTGCAGGTGAGATCTATTTCAGGCTTCAGATGAAGACACTGAATGACAATCCCTGCAGTTTGGTGTGTTTTGCATCCTTATCTTCACCAGCAAAGTCATTTTATTAACTCGTTGTGGTGATTTATTAGGTTACTTTGCACAATGTCATAAGTAAATATCATTGAATTTCCACTGTGAATGTTTTATACAGTTATAGCTTTTTAAAGTGTTATACTGAAACATTTTCCTATTGAAGAAACAGTTCAGGTCATCTAAGCAGCAGCTTCAGTTATTATTATTGAGCAAGGTAATAGGATTAAATCTATAGTCAATAATCCTAGCTATTTGGTTTATGGCGAAGAACAGTGCAGTGCATATGCGGCGAGAGATGTCCTTGATGAATTGTGCATGTTTGTGGATTCTGAATTGATTTCAGTTGATAACACCTTTCAAGAAACGCATTGATTTTGTGCTTCATTAATCTGGTTAATCGTTTCTCAGTAAAACAAAATGCCTCCAAACTATTTGTTGTACCTCGTTGATTTAGAGGCTTAATGATCGCAGTATTGACGGCCGAACGCTCCAGACCTGATGTTGAACATGCAGGGTAAAGGTTGCTGTGTGTGTGCTGCAGCAAAGAACTTGTATCGATTTCAACACATAGTGTAGCGTTGCTGATCAATCGCTACAAATTTTTACTTTATCAGCGGTGCTTACGGCGCAGTGGCAATACGTCTAATCTGTTTTGTGAGTTTGTCATCGTGCGGCGTAGAGCCCTTTGAATCTAATGCGGTAAATCTTCTTTCAGCTCCTGCCTTCTAATGCAATAAACGAGTAGATTATTTCTGTCATAATAGGCTGACACTGTGGGTTATAGTTTAGTTTGCTATATGTGCTCAGTATTTGGAACTGGATTTACAATCCAATTCATTCATTGACACATCCACTGTAAACTCAACTTTTATGATCTATTTAACTCCTTTACTGAGGTTTAATTCAGCCTGTTTTCACTTTAAGGTTGTTGTAAATGGTGTCGTACTGGATTGCATTTTATTTGACATTTTGCTCGTTCATGCCAGCGCAAAGACAAACACAAAAAGATAAAGACAGCCCTCAGTAGTATGTTATCCAGTGCAACACTTTTATAATAATAATAATAATAATAGTAAGCATATTATTGAATTTATGTTTCCAATGATGTTGAAAGTTTGAATTTGTGATAAAAGTTGCTTCATTGTAGTGCAGCTTGTTAGGAACTGAGCTGATAGGACACAGAGACACACAGCATTTGGTGTAAGAAGGTTTTTGACTTGAGGTTAGAGAAGTGAGTGCTCTGCAGTGATAACTGGCACATGGCAGAAGCTGGTTCCAGATGAGTCGAGTGGTGAGAGCGGCAGGGTGAAGAGGCAGCAGTGTGTAGCTGAGACCTACGCAGGCCAGCAGGATGTTGGAGGCTGAGAAAGTGTGCTACTAATGGATGCTGGCTGGTCGCTGGAGAGAAGGTTGTGGACCTGCAGCACAGTGAGATGAAAGTTACTAAACTGGGGACCAAACTTACTGAGTAGATATTAGGTGTAGTGTTAGTGCTACACAGAGAAAGAACAATCTGGCTGACAGTGTAGTGGGTATTCTGTGTCTCAGAGTTGCAGGTTAGTTGATAGAAGCAGGAGGGTTAAAGCTTTAAGCAAACACAAACACAATAGAGGGAGACAAACAGGGAAACGTTATGAAATGAGGGCATGCCTACATAGCTATGATATTAGCCATTAGGTAAGGTGGGGTCAAATCCACTGCAACTTCAGAAAACACCAACAAATAGAAAAATACTGCCTAGTGGTACCCCTCAGCCTCCTAGTACATACACTATGATATCAATTTCAAATCCTAGGTGATTTCCTTATCTTACATTTATAAGATTTTCAAAAAACTTGACCTCTGACCTTGACTTTGTGGTCGAATTCACTGAGATTGAAACACTTCCAGTAGATACACCTATAGTAGCAATTTGAAACTCGTATTTCGCTTCGTTCTTGAGTGATTGCATTCACAAACTTTGGTGTCCATGTTGCCCGCCCACCCAGCAGCGTGACAACAATACACCATCAGCCTTATGTAGCTGAGGGGTAAAAATGCTGCTAAAGCACACAAAACACAAGAGAAGTTGAATAAAACAAAAGGGAACTAGAAAAAAATGTTGCAAACGGCTAATAGCATGTTTTATGTATTATACGAATCATGCCTTTACACATTTCCTTGCATCTTTTTCTCCATCACAACATTAAGTGAATCTCAGTCGTATCTCCTTGGCATGTTTTGGTTTCTGTCACTTCTGCGGCTGGTCAGTCACGTTATTGTCTCTTCAAAAAACACTTGTGTTGTTTTTGTGTGCTTTTTTAGCGTATTTATGGTGTCTAAAAAAGTTTTAACCATGTAGGGTTTTTACAACCCCCAGAAAGGGACTCTACAAAAGATGTCCAACACGATCAGAGGAGCAGAGATTTAAGTGACTGAAGTTGGTGCCAGATGGGCTGATCTGAGTATTTCAAAACTACTTATGTGCTGGGATTTTAGCACACATCTGTCTCTAGGGTTTACAGGGAATGGTCCAAAAAAGAGAAAATGTCCAGTGAATGGCAGTTTTCTGAGCGGAAGCGCCTCGTTGATGTCAGAGGAGAATGGCCAGACTGCTTTGAGCCAACCAACCACTCAAGACAACCAAGGTGGGCAGAAGAGCATCTCATGTTGAACCTTAAAGCAGACTGGCTACAGCTGCAGAAGACCACACTGACTGAGACTCTAAGAACAGGAAGCTGAGGCTACAGTTCACACATTCTCACAAAAATTAAAGTGCCATGTAACAAGGCTTAAAACAGCTCATCACTTCAATCACTTTTCCTCCCCAGTCTGGTATCCTTCGTCTAATTTAAACAAATATTAACAATAGACCTAACAAAAACTAAGCTGCCCAAAGCACTGGGTCCATCAGAATCAAACAAAAACAAAACATAACTCTAAACAATACAATCATAAACTGCTGTTGGGGCAGAAGGAGGAAGAGACAAGGAAAGACAGTTTCCTGCTCATCGGGCCAAACCAGAAACACCTGGAAAAAAATGGATCATGGAATCTAGTATACAGAGCATAATCAGTGGGAAAAGGAGTGCACATATAACAATAACACGAAAAATAAAATCACGTAAAGCACTTTGTCTTATTGGTTTATCCACCTTTCTTAGCTGCTTTTCTTTAATTATTTTTTCACTTGCATGTCCATTACTTAGCCAGTAGAGGGCACTAAGAGGAAGCAACTGAACTAACATCCTTGCCGAAGGGGCAAACCAGCTTCATAAACACTGTGACTCTGTGTGGTTTCCACTTGAGTGCAAATATGCAGAAATTAGCGCGAGGAAGAAATGGAGCATTTTATATTTGAATCAACCACAATTAGATATAAGCTGAAAAGGGTAAAGAACAAACTTTCAAGCTTACTGCAGTCTGTCTGTTTACGTGTAAAGAGAGTGTTTAGAGCGCCGAACTGGCTAGAGTGTCTGTGAACTCGGGCGACAAGCACCCTACTCTTGTATTCATTATTCTGACGTCTTCTTGACTCTCACCTCGAGGGGACACAGTCTTCCTCCTCAACCCCCTTGTTGCCTTCTTATCTCCGCCGCCTTCAGCGCCGACTTGTCAAATTTCCTACTCAATGCGTGTTTGCTTGAAAATGTCAGCCACTGTGAAAGATTTCTTTTTTTTTTCTTATGTAACACTTTAATCTACGTTCTCTCTCGCTCTCTCTCTCTTTCCTTGCGTGGGCTTTTGTGTCTAAAAGAGGCTTTTTTATTTGCATCCTGAAAAGACCCTATCCAGATACTTGCCCTAAAATCATCAAGCTCCTCTAGATTCAGCAGGTTGGGTTTCTTTATTTGTAGAAAATGTGCCAGTGCACGTTTAAAGCAAAACAGGTGAGATTGAGTGGATCCGTGCTTGTTTAAGATAACAGAAGGTCGGATGGACAGAAGGTCAATCCTTGATCGCTTCACCTCTGTCTCCCTTTAACTGCCAGAGTTGGAAGTGTGAGGTTTTAGAGAAGTTTAACTGCAGGAAAGATGGATAATGAGGCATTAGGGGGTCGGTGTAATAGCCTTTGACAAAATACAGACCACACTTATGCTAAAAAAGCACCAAACCTGCTTCTTTTTTGCCTCTAGTAAATTATCTAACATTTCCACCATGTGGGTGGACTCGGAAATATTTGCGGCGACCTTTCGCGGACCCAGGGTCGGTTAATGGTAAATGGGAAGAGTGCTGAGGAAGTGTGTGTGTCTGTGTGTGTGCGTCTGAGAGAATGCGGATGTACAGTAGGGAAGGCGAGTTTTTAATGTGGGAGAGGAAACCTGGAAGGAGAGGTTTGCCAGGGACACACAAGGGCAAGAACAGGGAAACAAAAACAGGATGGCTTTCAGGCCGACATGGAACATTCTGGACAAGAGAGGGCGTTGACGGAGAAAGTCAGTGACAGTGTGACAGTAGGAAAGCGCGCTCTCCTACTGAGTTATCTTTGTTGTTCCTGCTCAGTAATCCATGCACAATAGAAGAAGAAATGAGTGGTGACCTAGTATGGAAATGACTTTATGATCAATTTAAGCATGCCTGGACTCAGTTTATGTTAAATCCACCACAATAATAACTAATATTCTTACTCACCAACTGAAACAGACTGAAAAAAGACAAGCTTGCATCTTTACTGTTTATTAAAGATGATTTTTTTTAATTTTATTTTTGTGTCTCCCTCTAGCTGTGCAGTCTCTAAACAGCTTGAATGACCAGATTGCAAACTTCATGGTGACTGGACCCAAGTCCCTAGAACAGGAGGAGCATGCCTTTCCCCCTCCTGAGAAGGAGACGCTGCAGAAGTCCATGACCCTCATGAGGCACCTCCTCGTGGATGCTCAGGTACACAGAAAAGCACATTTGTTAGCTTAAAAGAAGGCAGAGAAAGACTCGCGACTCATTAAACTGTTAGTAGAGTCGCAAGTATGAGACCAAGCAAAGCGGGGCTGGTGTTAATGCCCGGTCCCGCCCCAGGGTGAAATGCTCACAGAACGTGATGCCGATGAATGTAATCGTTTCTTTTTGACAAACTTTGATGCACAAAGTGCTCTAGTACTGCAACACATCCTGGTTTAAGTCAGTGTCTCCCCCTCTTAGCACCGCATGTTTTGAGTGTCTCCTGATAAGCCTTTTTCACAGTGTGATCATGACACAAGTTCTGAAGTTACCTTGATATTAATCCTTAAAACCCTTGAAATGGAGGACTGCAGCCGACCAAGCTGTCTCACTGGATGATAATTGCCAACAGCAATTTAGATAATTGATTTTTAAAAATTCACCACAAACTGAGTGCTTTTGGTCTTCCTGAAAAAAATCAATTTAAAAAATGTAACCTCAGTTCTGACAGGCGTTTATAAAATTAGTTTGTGCCATTTTTAACTGGGGAAAAAAAAGCTTTATCCCGTGTTGTTTCTAGGATTAATAAGAGACAATCCACTTTACAAAGGTGCCGGATAATCTGGTGATTGGGAAAAGAAGCTCGGATTTTACAAAATGACAACAGAGAAATAGCTAGTTAGTGCTCAGGCCGGGGAGACTTGTATCTGGAAGTACATGTCATGCTTCATTTTGCACCAGTGCAGATTGTTTGCAAAGACATGGGAAGCTGTTCCTGAGCTTCTCTGGCAAAGGGGCCTCAGATGAAATGAAAATATTGACTGTGTGTAATAGGGGTGAAACAACAAGGTTACATTTCCTGCATCCGAGTCGATTGCTACTCAAATACTTGCAGTGCAGAGACAGATCTACTGAATGCATCATGGTTGTACAAAATATTGCAATATTCGATTTTCTCGTCTCACCAGCAATACGCCGCACATTCCTTTCCTTCCTGTCCTCAAATGAATTTTCTTGGGCGTCAGTCATATAAGAAAATAGCTGCAAGAATGCCTGGAGACTGATATATGTGGCCAGCTAGTGTCACTGAAATTGTGAAGATGAAGACATCCGCAGTCTTGCATGCATTTCCCATCCCTCAGCCTTATCCTCTTGTTCTGCTCTTGTGCTGGCTGATAATTTCACATAACCTTTGTTAGGGAAGAGGAGGAGATGAGATGCTGGATTCCTAAGAGCTCCAATTAGGGGAGGGAGGATGCACCCAACTGAATTGGCAATGTGTGATTGAGCTGTTTGCGATCTAATACGCATATGCTCATTGTGTTAATTTGCTACAGTGTCATTTGTATTCCCATCACACAAATCTAAATTAAGCTCCAGCCTAACAGATGTTGTCGAACAAAAATGATCATGAGCTGTGTTCTGCAATGAGGGTTTTTTTTAAACTTAATCACTTAATGGTTGCTTCTCTGTTTGGCCTTCTTCTTCTTCTTCTTTTTGTTTGTTTGTTTGTGAGTCATGAATTAAAACGGTTAAATACCTGTGCTTACCACATATATTCAAACAATCTATACTCCATACTCACAGTGTCTTTTTCGCTGAGGCTAAGAAACAAAAAAGGACAGGAGACACATGCAGACTACTGATTGACTGCTGACATTGAACGCTGCTTTTCTTTTTTTTAGCTTCTTCACTTCATCTCTCATTCAGCATTCATCTATCTTTCAACAAGGTAGACTCTGTCTTGTTAATGTGTTCCCTGCTCTTTTATTTTTGATCATTTTCGTTAGGTAATATATCACAAAACAGACGTTGATAGATTGGTGTCCACTCTTGTTTCTTCAGAACAACACTTTCTATGCAGGATTAGGTAGCCGATGTCGTAATACTGAGAATATAGAAAGTTTTATTTGGTATCACATGAATTTAAAACGTTCATGTTTATCTGTTATTCTCATTTTTTGTCCAAAATAATCATAAATAAATGAACACAACCTATTTTAATTAAGATCACAATGGGTGTGCTAGAGTTAGCGTGGATTACTAGACAGAACCAAATGAGTAGGGAACAAATAGAAACCTATTCAAGAACGAGGAAGAACACAGACCCACCCCCAATCCACACAAGTCTGGTGTTCATCAGTTGTGCTATGGAAGGTTTTGTATGTAAAATTAATGTAAATAGGTCTGCAGATGACTGCTGCTGACATTAACGTGTGTTTTTGTTCAGTTTCTTAAAGGAAGATGTGATTATAAAGTAATGACTTCATCTGCAGTCCTGCAGCATCGTAGTGATTTCTGGTTAAAGTAGTATTTATGAGACCTGATCAAAGAAATCAGGGACCGGATAGAAGTTCAAAAGAGACGGTCTCCTTTCTTCTCTCTCGTGGTCAGAATTTATTTAGCCAACTACAGACAGAAAAAAGGGCTCCGCTATCAGTGTGTTAAGTCAAAATTGGAAGCGCATGATTAAAAATTCACTTTCACTCAACTGTCAGTTTTTACAGAGATCTATATGTGTTCACAAATTTCAAACTTCACAGAGGGAAACCTGTATGGTCAACGTAGTTCTGGCATTATGAGAGGTGAGGGTCAATCACTGCTCACTGACCAGACTGACAGATAAAAGCGGTGGTGGTGAAGCCGTGGTGCAAAGCAGCCAGGTGTGATGGACGTTGGAGCGCACGGCAAAGCTTTGATGAGCAGGGATCAGTCATTTGTTCGTATTACCATTGAATACTGTGTCATTATACGGGTATATTCATTTGTTACATCTTAACTGTAGTTGGACCATATTTATTTATTTACAGTTTAGGTTTTCCTTCCACCTTCTGCCTGGCTGGTGGTCCGAACCCCTAAAATTCACTTATGTAATGTAGTAGTTGACCACTTAGGAAAAACAAACAAACCCCTAACAAAAGCCCTTTCTTTGTTAAATCACCTTTTATGTCTTTTATTTAAAGTATTATGACATACCATTAGACTATGGTCATTACTCTTGTCCTGCAACAAACTGCTCACTGTAGAGCTGCTTCATGTGGATCCATCCTTTTTACACCAAAGGCCCATCTGCTGTGTATCCTGCAGTCAAGCTGGGAGGAGATTGGCTGCTGAGCTTTTGCCAGCGATCCTCCTTCTAAGTCTCCTTCCCTGTGCTGTACTCAGCTGTGACTACATTAAGTGAGCTGTCATTCATCAGTGGCAGGGATTGAAGAGAGGGGGGAAACGTACAGTTTGGGCACTGGGGAGTGGGTGTGCGACGTGGGGTAGGGGTATGGACACAGTTTAGAGGCCAGCAAAGGTGACTTTGGCAGTGACTGAACAGAGACGCTGATACATCTGGCCCTCTTCAACCTCCTCTGTGCTCTAATCATCAGCGGAGAGCTGCAGACACGTCTGTCGGCAGAGAGAAAGCAAAGCACGGCCATCGTTTTTGACAAGCCTTAAAATTTTCAAGCTTAAAAACAATGAATGTACAAACATATCAGATCGATATTTCCTGAAATGAAATTTCCGCAGAAAGCCGGTAATTGTGAGCCCTTTGTAATATGTATTGAGCACAGAGCAGATCAATAAAGCTAGCATTGCCTGTTCTGAGAGAATCAATTTTGTTCGGCTGTGAAGTGTACAAAGCTTGATTTCTCAATGACATGGTTACAGTGCTGTTTAAATCCATAAATGCTTTTTGCTCTTTAGAAGGTAATTTTGAATTAAAGTTGCAGTGTATGTGTTGTGTCAAAAGAGCTTGCTGTCAATGTAAACTGCCCAAATAAGTGAGAAGGTCGTCAACACATCAGATAGTATAATTACTAAAACCCCTCATATTCTCTTCTAACCTTGTCTTATCAATCTAGAAATAAGAAATGACTTTCTACAGTTTAATATTTTTTCTGTATAACTTCTATAAATACATAATAGACCAATTAGTGGGTTTACATTTTGTTTAACTGCCCCCCTAAAATATATTAGTACTGTAATGAGGGCATTTGCTAAGATAATAGTGCAGACTTCAAATCCAAGTCTATTGTATTTGATTAAATGTCAGTTCTGGAAGTGTCCAAATTAATATTTCAGCAGAAATGACTGACTTCCACATATATTAACCAATAGTGCTGGACTTATGCCCAGGGTCATGCAAGAGAGCAGGCTGCCCTCAGTCTCAGAGGACTGGGGGAGGTGCTGCGGAGCGAACAAATGTTTGATGGGTCTGGCTGGGTCAATCTGTCCCTTTCCGACTGGGGCCTCAGCTGGCCCGCCAATGCATGGTTTTTACCCATGCATAATACATCACCTTAGTCCCATCTGCCCTCTCAACCCGTCCTCTGACTCCACCAGGCCTCGTCTAATAGGCCTTGCTCCAATGAAGGCCAGCCAGATAAACTGCCACGCGCTGCTATGGTGATGCCTTATTGTGGCCCGGCTCAGTCCCAGAGTGTGACAAATGAGAATGGAAATTGGTTAATTTGGTTCAAAGGGAGTTTTGTCTGCATCTAATGCTGGAACGAGCCAGAGTGTTTCCACGGCTTCGCCCTGCTGTCAAAACATCTAGCAATATTTTCAAATCGCTAGAATTAGCTCACTCAAGTTCACAGCCTCACTGGTTTCTTTGAGTTTGACAATGATTCTATCACATCAAAGGCAGCAGGCGTAAACTTGAGGTCATGTTTTTGTACTCTCTGTCATTTTCACATTTTTGAAGTGTTTATTCCTATTTCTGTTTACCTTTCTTCAAAGTGCTAATTTGCCTGTTCTTGGAATATTATTCATAGGGATAGTGCTTATGCAGACAAGGTCAAACCCTTGTCATTTTTGTCATGCTGCTGCGGTCTAGGGGACAGCACTCAATGAAATGTCCAGGGATATCTCATTCACTGAGCAGATAGGATCCAGAAGGAATACATAAAAATCACATCTTTTACTCTTTATCTCGAACTTGCAATCAGCTTTCTGGCGGGAGGGGGGGGGGGCAAAAAAATTGAATTGTCAGTGTGAGATGCATGATATTACCCCTCTAGCCGGTGGACTTGTATGTTGAGCAGATTGAAAATGACGGCTTATCTTGTAAGGAATAAATTGAAAACCATTTCATTATAGAAATACAGTTCTGAATGTTGCCTGCAGAGAAAAGAGCTATCTGGTAGAGTGAAACAGTAATGGTATGGAAATTGTCATGAGTCAGTAAGAAATACAGACGTAGAAAACTTGGTCCTTTACTGATGCTTGGCCTCTCATAATCAGTGTAGTAATCGCAGTTGATCATTTGTTGTAAAACAGTATGACAAAAAGACCACAGTGTACTTTATGCCGATGGTTATCCATATCTGGACTGTGTATAATGCATGAAAGAAATTTAAAGTAAGGGGTTAAAGTTTCAAGGATGCAATAATTTACATCCTAAATGACATGTCTAATCCAAGAATTTAGACTCAAAAGAAGTCAGTTTAGGAGTTTTAAAGTGTCAGTAAGCTATTTGATAAAGTGTTACATAGAAAGAGGTCAGTGTTCATTCTAAGCAGTGCAGCCAAGTCCAATTTATACGTACAGGATGCATTAAAAGAAGGAGTGAGCTCCTCATCACCCAGATTGTAAGCAGCTGAAGAAACAGATTAGTCTAGTTCACAGGTAGCTGTGAAAGGGCCACACTTTCTACGGAAGCATTCTGCAGCTCTAGAGCCCACAGGGTGAGAGAGTACAGGTGAGTTTAAAGTCATAGGCTCTCGTAGTTTGCTCCAGAGAGCCGGTGGCGACATAGCTGTCATTGGTTCTGTCACACATTCAGGCACTGGGTTTCTCTGTAAACTTTCACAAGAGCTCACTAACCCCGAGTCAGCAGATCTGCTCGCTTTCCAGCCGCGCACGTTTGTCGGAGCACAGACTGGCAGCGATCTCACCGCCTTTGTGCATTGCCTCCTCCAGAGGTTGCTGCACAAGGGCTCTTGGATTGCGAGGCTGTTGTTTCAAAAGGTGGTGTCCAAAGATCCTTCCCTAAATGGGTAGGGACCTCTGTGCAATGGTGGATCAGTGAGAGGGATCTGGACCACAGCACAGCGGGAGCTGCACATCAATCACTAAGAGCTGCTAGCAGTTTTCTTATCTCTCAACCATTTTTGTCCAGTTCTGAGGGACCAGCATGTCCTAGTCAGGACGGACAATTCAACAGTGGTCTCTTACATAAACATGCAGGGAAGGATGTGCTCCCACCCATATTCCAGGCCATCAGAACCTGGGGCCATCTCTTCCCAGATATGGGATCTGTTAGGCAAGGCAAAGTAGATCTTTTTGCCTCCTGCCCTCTGTTCTTCTCCATAACTGACAACGATGCAGCCATGGACATGGATGCGTAGCGCACCAATGACAAGACGTTCTCTTGTTTCCAAGTGGAAATGATAGCTCCAGTTTTAGAGAGAGTGCCTCAGCAGCCTTTCTCTCTTATTCTAGTGGCCCCTTGGTGGCCAACAAAGTTGTGGTATGTGGAGCTAATCAGTCTGTTGGCAGCAAAGCTTGTCAGCTTCTTCTCCGCAGGGACCTCCTCTCTCAGGCAGGAGTAGAAGTGATTCATCCACGCCTGGATTTGTGCTGCCTTTGTGCTTACCTGCTGAAAGGTCAAATTTGATGGCTAACGGTCTGCCCCCAAGCGTGGTAGCAACAATCCAGAGTGTTTGGGCCTCATCCACTAGAGGCTTATATGCTTACAAATGGCAAATGGCAAGCCTTTGAGGAATGGTGCCAGGACCGGCACATTCCCCCCATTCCAGTGCTCTATTGTGGATGTTTTGACGTTGCTGCAGGAGCTGCTGGAAGGCTGGAAGGCCTTTCGTTTTCTACAATTAAGGTTTATTTAGCAGCGATATCTGCTTATCATATTGGCATTGACGTGGTTACACCAGGTGCACATCACCTTGCCATGTTTTTTGAAAGGGGTTCTCCGGCTAAAACCCATGGTTAGTTGGGTCCGTGGATGCTCCGTCTGTGCATCCTTCTTGCATACAGTTCTCTCCTGATGACCTCAGGGTTGTATTGCGCCCAAATGCCGCATATTTTCCCAAGGTCATTCCTGCAGGTTATAGCTCAATGGAGTTTGAGCTACTGAGCTGTTGCTTGTTCGATTTGCTAATCCAGCCAAAGGTAGAGCATTGTATAAACAGAAGCTGTCCCACTGGACTATTGAAGCTGTCACACTTGCATACTGCAACAAGGGCCTCACTTTGACCCAGGGTGTGAGAGCTCATTCCACCGGGGGAATGGCAGCCTGATGAGCTCTTTTTAAAGGGGTTCCCGTATGTGATGTTTGTGCTACGGCTAGTTGGGCATCACTGCATACCTTTGTTGGGTTCTATCATTTGGACGTTACAGCCCATTTGGTGGCTCATGCTGTCCTTTCAGCTGGGTCTACCACACACTAAGTTGCTGGTGATCTGACTCCTGTTCAGTGGCTGCTCTGCAGGGTGTACATATATATATCCCATACTATATGTTTTGTACTGAGTGAATGGTCAAAATCAGTGGTGGTCCACAGTTTGGCATGGTGGACCTGGGTAAACAGGCATCAAGTGAGCATAGTTTAAGGTACGAAAGCAGAAGCACCGGCTGTCATTCCCCACCTTTTTGGACACATCCTAATCCACAAGGTAGCCGATGAATACAGGCTGGGGTTGTTGGTAAGATGTGCAGGTGGCAAAAATGCTTTGCCAACAGTGTTGGAAATGGATATATCCATGGCAGCTTGTATTGAGAGAGCAGAGCTTCATGATCATGCTGTAATTTAAAAAAAAAAAAAAAAAATCATTCCAAATCATGAAAAGGTGATCTTTCCAATTTGACATTTGCCTGTGTGAGTTCTCTCTAGGTACTCTGGCTTCCTCCCACAGTTCATAGACAGGCATGCTCGGTTAATTCTTGATTCTCAGTTGGCTGTAAGTGTGAATGTGAGCATGAATGATTGCCTGTCTTTCTCTCTGCATGAATGATCGTCTGTCTTTCTCGCTTGGCTCTGCATAAAACTGTGTACTCCGCCTCTTGAGTCCAGTCCACAACCCTGAATTTACTTAGAGGTTAAAAAAAAGGATGGATGGTTGAATGGATGATATAAACCTAAAACTAACTTAACATTTTAAAAACCAGCAACTATAAATAGTGTAAGAATGCTGGAGCATACATCATCCATCTTAAAGTTGTACACCATCTACATTATTCAAAAGCTAAACTTGCCAGAATATATCCAAATATTAACCCCACATGCAACGGATGCAACCAGGCTCCGGCGACTACGTATCATATGCTATGGTCTTGGTCAAAGCTCATAGATTTCTGGAAATCTTTCTTTATCACATTATCCCATGTATTTAATTGTAGTATCCAGCCTTCCCCCATAACTGCCATCTTTGGTGTTATACCATGCCCAGATAGTATAAATAACCCTCCAATGTACCTACAACATGTCATTGCCTTTTCCTCCTTACTGGCTAGGCGGATAATTCTCTTTAAATGGAAAGACACTAAATCTCCAACTTACAGTCATTGGATAAGAGATATGATGCAAAATATAAAATTGGAAAAAATAAGATGCACCATGAATGGTTCTACTAATAAATTTAGTAAAATATGGAGCCCATTTATTCAATATGTGAATACATTGCCAGGTCTGGAGTTATAGTCATGTATGTCAGGTTTTTACGGATGCTAAGCGGGGAGAAATTCCTCCACTTTTTTTTTTCTGTCCGAGTCGTGTGAGTCTCTGTATATCCATATTTGAGTATATTTTTGTATTTGTGGAAATGTAATGTATTTGATGTCTGTTTGAAAATCAACTGTGTAGCTTTACAGCATTAAAACAGATATTTACTGCTTAGTTAAAAAAAAAAGTTTCATAAAAGAAATTTGTCCTTAAGTTCTGATCCTTGAAAATGTGTTATTTTATTATTTCATTATATAGCAGTAATTAGCGTGTCAGCTTGCTATCCAGACTTGGTAGCATTAGCTTATAACTCAGTATTCCATAAACCAAATTTAACACGCTGACGGCACAACAGTAACAATGAAGCATTGAGGAGTCCAAAACCAATTGGTAACATCTCAGTGTAGTGATTTAAACTGCTCGTTGAATTGAACAGAATAGTGTAAGCCATGAACTGTCAGGGGAAATACAATATATTGGCAAGTTAGCTTGTCTGTTGCATCAGCACATAAATGAGTAACAAGAAAGAAAACTTTTTCAACTGTAAAATATCTCATTGGCTACATATCTTTTTCACAGTCCTTTAACCAAATTTACCAAATTCTCATTAGTGATTTCTATGATGTCATACCTGTAGTTATTTTACATACATTTTAATAATAAGGTCTGCTGCAATTTAGCATAGCCATTTAGCCTAAAAAAAATGCTGGGATTTCTCTTTTAATTTGAGCTAGTGTTGGACTCCATGAGCCACAATGATTTATTTGTTAGTGTGTCTGCTTGTGGTGTGAACATCTTTGTAGTGGTAAACTTGTGAGCACTCTCCCACAGCAGTCTGTAGAGACCCAGAGAATCTTTGCGCTCGCCTTACATCTAAAGACCCATTACGTGGAATAAATATTGGCATGTTTCTAACTCGCTACAACGAATGCTGAAAATGACTAGTTTATTGATTTGGAAGTGCACTTAAATCAGCAAAAGGGGAGCTAAGAGCCTGGGCAGTCCTGTAACACGCTACATATTTTCCATCTTTTATCAAACTCTCTTATACCCAAGCTTTAACCCTTTCTGTCAGAGGTCACGGTCTAGCTCTAACAAAGACATACACTAGCCTTGGGAATAGAAACACAACATACTTAATAGTCTTCATTGATTTGGTAAGCAGTGCCTCTGAGATTTTGTGACTGCTAACCCTCTGAGCTGGTCTCTGAATACATCTAGAGCATTGACTTAACTGTCCTCTGCGGCCTCCCGGGGCAGGAAAGAGATAAAGGTCTGTCCTTCAAAGTGAAACACAAGCTTGAGGTCAGATTTGGGCAAACAGTTAAATAAAGACTTTTAACCCAGAAGGAAATGTTTTGAGATGAAATCATTAGTTTTTGATTTTGATGCCATAAAGAATATTGCTCCAATTGATTTGACTGCATCAAATGGTTACTACTACTACTATTACTACTACTACTATTACTACTAATAATAATAGCAACAATCAATTTTATTTGTTGTCACCTTTCAAAGCACCCAAGGTCACCTTACAACACAAAATTTTAAAATACAGGAATAACATGATTGTAAATCATTAAAAAAACGATAGTTATAGCTGATATCAAATGGGCTTTGACCTGCAATTTGAACTGTGTCAAACAGTCTGGCTGACAAAGGTGAATTGGTAATATGCTCTAAAGGCTCTGGCACCCATGATAGCAGCTGAAGCTGAGTGGAGGTTGCAGAAATGTTACTTAGGTGGAAAGCAGGCTGAACGTGAGACATGACTGATGTGAGCATTAAAGGAGAGAGTATTGTCCAAGATGACTCCAAGACTTTTGACAGTGTGGACCTGACAAAGATCAATAGAGACAACAAAAGGGTGTGTTTTGGAAAGCGAGTCGATCTAATAAGGATAACTTCACTTTTATTGCCACTGAGTTTAAGCTGATTGACTGTCATCGAAGTGATGATAGCCTGTAGACAGGAAGTGAGGATAGGATGGGGAAGAGGTTCTGGGTTTTATAGAAAAATCGAGTTGTACGTATTTCATTTATTCCAGTGTTAGCCAGTTGTTTTAACACAAGAAGATGGGAGACTGTGAGAAAAACAGCACTAAGCTCAAGGAGGATGAGGATGGTGAGAAGGCCAACATCAGACAGAAGGATTTTAACAAGAGCTGTTTCAGTACTGTTGAATGGAAACCAGACTGAACTGGCTGATAGGGGTTATTAGTAACTAAAGAGATGCTACTGTACTATCCAAAAACTCTGCAAAATGATGCAGGGCCTTTGTTAGGCATTCAGTTTTCACAAATGTAATGTGTTCATGACGACGACTACAGCTGATGACCAGATTTAGCATGCAGGATGCAGTCAAAATCCCTCAGAATATTTAGCTTTTATTAAAGCCTTGTCATTACCTTTGATCATCATTTCTGTTTCTTCTTGACTGTGAGTCCATGTATTGGTGTTAGAGCACTATATGCTGTTAGGCCAAAGTGCCCAAAAATACATTAATTGTTTTCTAATAGACAAGAATATGGAGCTCAGGGGAAATTCATTCAGCTTGATTACATGTGCTTTTGAATCTTGATTGGAAATATTTGCATAACTGGCAAAATCATATCTGGGTTGCTAGGCAACCTGGCTTGTCTGACAAGCACTTTCGTAGTATGTTCATGATTTAATCTGTTTTGAGAAAAAAAATCAGCTTTGTTTTTGTTGGCTTGTGTAGATGTGTGTGCTCTGGTATAATGGCATAAGCATTAAGTTAATTTGATTTGCTTGTATATTTATGGATATTTGAATATATGGATCACCTGCAGGCCTTTGAAGTGTGCCACTATAGTGCAGTATATACATAACTATCTACATCTTCTTGTGAAGGACTTGTTCTTTCAGTGATGTCATGCAGATGAGGTGCAGTGCTCACCTTAATCTTAATCATCTATTGATGTCCACGAAGCAGAAACCACAGCTGTCAGAACATCTCCCTTAGACACCGTATGTGTCTGTGTTTGTGTGAGATGTTTTTATTTTTTTTTGTTTGTCCCCTTCCTCTTTTAGCTCCCTTTATTCCCCTTTCCTAGGGTCCACCATATTACTTTAGAGAAACAGCCATTTTCATGATCAAAGGCTTTGCACTCAGTTTAGGAATGTGGTTTCACAGCTATATCAGGCTTCCTCTGATGCACTTCTGTGCTGTACTTGTAGCTACACTGTTTATTGGAAGTAGCACATGACCCTCATGACGCAGCTGAAATGCATCAAAGCATTGATCTCTTGTTTGTGTTTAAAGTTCTAAAAACTCCACCCATGAAAAACAAATCTAATTTTAAAATTAGCAAGGCTGTTTTTAGATGGCTATTTTTAGATCTCTCCCTGGAAATTCCATTCTGACCCTTGGCCTGCATTTTTACCACAGACCTAAACTTGCACAGAGAGCAAAAATCCACTTCAATGTTAAACTGAATGAATTTATTCTAAAAATGAACTGTGAACGATTGTTATATACAGTAACTTAACTCTTTGTCAACAGAGACACTAAGATAAGATTACTGTGGCAGCTGTGCCTCAGACCTTCTGATTGGGTCATTTACCAGTTGGAAAGTAGGTGGATTGATTCCTGACTACACCACTTTGAACGCCAAAGTATCCTTGGGCAAGACACCGAACCCCAATGCTTCATCTGTGTTTGTGTGTGTGTCTGTGCGGTTAGGCATTGACAAAAGGGCTGTATGAATGTGTGTGTGATAGTGTGAATAAGACTTGCAGCTGAAAGCACCTTGAGTGCTCAACTGAGAAGGACGAAAGATCTAAGTACCAGTCCATTTAGCATTTACAACAATATATAAGAATCTTTTTTCGGTGTGCAGTCAAGCAGATTTTCTAGAGCTTAATTCAGAAAAAAAGTTAACAACAAAAGCCAGATAACAATCATATATACAAATCAGAAAGCAAGGAATGAACAATTGAGGCAGCTGAACCTGGAACAGACCAAAGACAAAGACAAACAACGACACAATAAAACAGGAAGTGGGGATATGGAGGAGCTGATCAGAACAGAAGCATAATATTAGAGTGAAGTATTGTGTTAAACAGTGAGAATTAACACAAGATCTGCCGGAGGGGGTGGCCAGCACACTGGTACATCTCAGAGCCAACATAGAGACAGGCAGCAATTCACACTCTTACATGATCTAATACCTATTGTCTTTGGTTTTCTTATGTACCTATTTTTAGTGATATCAACTTTAATAGCATGTGGCCCCATATGGCCACTCCTGTGAAAAAATTCTGGAGGAGCCCCTGGGATGGACAGAGTGGGCAGGTTTTAAAGGTTTTCTTACATTGTGTCTATTAGACCTCATTCCTACAAGACTGCTCATAGAATCCTTACTATTAATTCAATTATTAATTACAATTACTTTTAAAAACATCAGTTCCTTTTACCTCAAATGTGAAAGAGTTGTTATAAAACAAATGGTTACAAATTATCTGAATCTGACTTTAGTTATGCTGCAGTACGCCTAGGCTTCTGGGAGCCTTCCAGATGGCTGCCCCTCCCTGAGCCTGGCTCTGTCAGAGGTTTTTCCTTCCCGCTGTCGCCAAGTACTGGCTCATAGGGGGTTGTCTGGTTGTTTGGCTTTCTTCTGTTTAATTGTAAAGTCTTACAACATAAAAACCCTTTAGGTGAGTGTTGTTGTAATTTGGCGGCATATAAAATTGAATTGCATGCTAATTAGAGAATATGCATTTGCGTTTTCTCTGGGAAAAAGATTGTGTTGCTACTTGGAAGTACTCCTTGAATGGTAAAGACTTGGTTAAAGTCTTTAAGAGGCATCCATATATAAGCTCCCACTGAATGGTTCATGATCTTTTATGAAATATTCAAATTCCTTTGGGGATCAAAAGTATTGATAAATGAACGGAAGACAGACATCCTGAAGGCAGCCAGCTAATGCAATACATTCTGTCTAGAAGGTATGTGGACCCTTTCAGGTATTCACTCGTCATTGTGTCTTTCCTTGTCTTTGTGGTTAATCCAGAGTCAAATCTGGCCAATGGAAATCTGCTGTATGAGGCCCTGTATGAAGGTCAATTGGTGAAGGGCTTTCCAGAGTACTCCTCTATGAGGGTCATGTTATGCTGATTTGATTCTAGTTACCTTTGCTTGCTTACATTTGGATTTGGGTCCCTGAACCTGAGATTTTAATGTAAGAGCTTATAGCCTGAGTGGGACATTTGCTGGAAGAGGTCCAGAGGTGCAAACAACCTTGTACAGAAGATCGGCCAAATTTAGATCAGTTGTTTATAATCATGCCTCTTCATAAGGAACAAAAGTTGTGCCCCTTTACGTAACCTGCAACAGGTGATTTGCTTCATATGTAGGTGTGATTGTTCCAACCTTTTCCTTGTCTTTGTGCTTTTGTGCTGGGAATAGCAGCATAGTATCCCTGGTAACAACATCTCATATCAAGGTGGTATTTTAGGTCATAAAGCTTGAAATCTCTTATGAAAGAGGTGGCTCATAACAAATGCATTGTGCTCGTTTCCCTTGTCTCTGCAAAGTATCATGTTAAACATGGTACGCTTAATTGGCCCGAATGTTCTAGATAGACCCTTATTACCGTTTTTAGAGGCTGATATTTGGAGCTGCTCTCAGACAGTTTTTAGGCCAGATGCAGCTGTTGAAAACTAAGGTTCAGGTGCATTAACAGGAGTAGCGAGTTTTATCACAGTCTCTGCAAAACTTCAATAAACTAACTTTTGGTTTCTGCTAATGCACATAGTGAGAACTGTGCAGCCTGTCTGGGGGCAGATGTTAATGGAAAGATTTGGAAATGTGCACTGCACACATGTGACTAATATGTGGGGCTAAAAATCACACAGAGACACAACAGGTCAGGTTCACTGCTATAGGCCTCTGGTAAAAGTCTGTGATCAAATTTCAGCTTACACAGAAAAGAATCAATAAGTTTATGATGAACTGTATGTCTTTGAAACTGGCTCCTGTAGTTGGCCTTGTGGTACTGGGTTCATGCACAAATAGATTTCCTGTTACATCAGATATTTTTACACTTTTTAACACAATAGGGTTCTTTTTTAAAAAAACATTTTTAGCTAGCCTGGAGCAGCTCATATCACGTCGGGCTTGATGGAGAAAAAAAGAAAAAATTACAGAGCGGAAGCCCCAGTTTGGACCACGCTGATTGAAAGATGATAAAACCTTTTTGAAATATGTGGTGAAGGGGAGGAGGGTGCGTCATGTTGCGGACACATATCGCTTTAGTAAACACAGCAAGGCGATTCAGCAGGAGATGACAAAGAGAACAGTTCATACTCATCTAATCCATAATTTGAAAAGCGCTGGTGCTGGTATCAAAGCCCTCTCGTCACTTTGGATTATTCTCTCTTAAACAAGGTTTAAAGAATTCAATAAATGGAGAACAGACTTAACAATGCACGGCTCAGCAGTGTTTAGTTTTGGAGTAATCGCTTTTTCTGTGCCTCATAATGAAAAAATAATTAAGGATTGCATTATCTTTGGAATCATTAGCATGTTGTGTTCAAGCATGAATTGAGGCCAGCCCTCTCCATTTCACGAGTTCTGAAGAACTTATCAGTGTAGCGCAGCTGTGGGAAAAAGCTTATTGGATCTGGTGGAAGCTTTGAGATAAGAATACCCAGTGCAACTCTTGGACTTTGGGTTATAATTGTCCAAAATTCATATTTATCATTTCTGTGTATTGGGTATTGGTACTGAGTGAGGTGAGATTCTTTTCAATTCTTCTCCAGTGCAGCGTGTCTTTTCAAAGTCCAAGTGAACCTAAGAGTGGAAGGCCTTGAGTACGACACGAAATAATGTCTCTTTTTATCTTCAGAGACTTTAAGTAAAGGCTTGCTTTTAGAAATGAAAGAATGCAATCAAGGCAAATTACTGAACACATTTTTACAAGCATGCCTTATGTTATCTGAGTCAGGGTGACTCAGCTTATGATTACAAAAACTAATCTGTTGGCAGGTTTTGTAGTCTTCAGCCATATAAAAAGAAAATATTCTTGCTACTGTGGCAACTCAAGTGTAATTTCAGTCCTCACAGTACATCTTGACAAAATAATTACAATTTTCTGTTGTAAAGACACTACAGTATAATGCCTCCGAGTCTTTTATGAACAACTGAGGTCAAGGTCACTGAATAGTGGTAATATCCTTGGGGCAATTAGCGGCAAGGATACTACCACCTGAAAAGGAACTGAAATATAACAACTAGGGAATTAACAGTAGGAGTAGTCATCCTGACGTTCAGTTAGGTGTGAATATTATTTTTTTAAGTATTCGAGCAAAACAATTACCAGTAATTGTCTAACAGCTGTTTATGTCAACATAGTTGTACTCATTGAAGGGAAATTCTGCAGTTTTTTTTTACCATGCTCTGCCATTAGCTGCATTATAGTTGCAGGTCTACTCTTTTAAGCTGAGTGGTTGTCAAAAAAAATCTATACTAAAATTACTGTTGGATTAGACACTTTCAGTATCAATACCAACAACCTGCAGACAGGCAGACACACAGCCCCTCCCCTCTCTAGCAGCTGAACACATTAACAGCAACACAGAAAACTTGACAAAGCAGCTTAAAGAATTTCATGAGCTTAGTAAAGCATACATGTTAATGAAATTTATCAGCAACTGGACCAAAAGCAACAAAATATCAACAAAATTCGGTGCCAAGTGACCAGAAGTGGAGTGCTGCCCCAGATAACCTAAAAATGTTCCGTTTTTCTCATGCTACCTAAGAAAATGTTAAAATAGTCGATATATATATAAACCTAGCACAAAAAGCAACAAGAATTGTGTTTGGTCGATTACGTCCTTGTTGTAACAATGCTTCTTGGCAAAAAATCTTACACTGCTGGAAAGCATGCTTTTATTCCCCACATTTACACATTTAATCAGCCTTCCCACCACCAGGCTTTCCACCACCCACAATTTTAGAGCTCACACTGAGCATTGCTTTTGTCGATTAATAATCCCATCAAAGCCATTAACAAACCCCAACTTGACAACTTGATTAGTAAATTAAAATTTAAGATGAATATTTTTATTTGATTATTTTAGACTAAAATGCAGATTTTTGTCATGATACAAAAATCACTTTTTAAGGCAAAAGCAAAACGCTGAAAACCCCCCAGAAACTAAACTTTATTTGTACTTTCTTGCACTTGACGTAGAGAGATGCCAGTCTTGTCTTTGATCTTGAACAGCGATTACAGACTGTATAAGTAGATGGGATAGATTTCCTCGTGGTTAAATACCAGACTAAATGGGATTAGGTCTCACTTTCCTATGAGCCCTTCTGAGCCTGACTACAAAGCTTACACGCTCGTTGTGAACACAGTATTGCCTGAGTATTAGATAACAGGACTTCCCTGTGCTCACAGTCCACAGTGCCACTATATGCTCATGTCAAACCGTTTCTAATTTGATTGAGACATTTTCAAAGGGCTTACCTGGGCAGTAGATGGATTTGCATAAAAGTGTGCTTAAATTAATTTTTGAAACCAGAACAATGACTTCATATGTTTTATTAAATAACTGACAGCAGTTACCAGATGTTTCTGATGTCCCCACAGGCAAATCAGCCACAGTTTGTGTGACGAGTAATTCGCTGAGCCTTCACTCTGACTTTGGAAGTAGTGTATAGCTAAAGTTTGAGAGTCAGTATTTTATAAATTGCTGCTTTTAATTCAAAGAAATACAATAGCTCGTGCATTTAGTTGTGACCTGTCATGTGATTTTGTGTTGTTGTTTAATGTTGTTTAATAGTGTTTTTGTTTGCATGTCGTTAAATAAATTAGTGAGGCCGAAAATTTGTGCAAGCTTAGCAGAGTTCTTTAAAGTTACAGTGTGTAAAATCTCACCACTACATGTCATTAGATTTCAAACTGAAGTCAGTTGAATCCTGTTTTCCTACGGTAACCTCTGTAGGACAAACAACTATGATGGCAATTCATCTGTAGTGAGTGTAGGCTTTCAGTCTGCTGTTCACCTCAGCTTTCAATATGTGTCCATGTTCGTTTACACTGGAGGAAGCTGTGAAAGGAGTCTGATACAAATTGGCGAGTCACTAAATCTCACTTCTGTAAGTGATATGGAGTTGAGTTGTTGAGGTAAGCACTGCTGTTAGCCTCTGTTAGCTGTGGTTAGTCGCTGTTAGCAAACAGTCCATTTCAGCTACCGTGTTCACGGTGGTGGGACATTAAACAGCCCGCTTCTATGCGTTTTTAATGGTTTAATGCTAAATTTAAAAGTATAGAAAAAACATGACTTTATTTGAGGAGTTTGTTTGAAGATTTAATTACACACCTATCAATGTGAGTACAACATTTTTTCTATCAAATAACAAGAAAAAATGACTGACCGCACCTTTAATGCTTGTGTAAGTCACAATTGAATTCCAAAAGGGGCATTCAAACTGAGCCAAAATCATTATGAAGAAGCTAAAGTGCTTGTTAATATGGGAAAAGACCTCATTGTTCTCTTCGTCTTTCACTTATCCACTGCCCCTGTCTGTCCCATACATCTTCCCTAGCTTTTGTTAAGGGTCATCAAAGCTGGCTGCTTTTTTGTATTTTTCGCTGACTCTGTCTGGGCACGGTTGGGTGTCTTTCAATTTAGCTCCTTCTGATAACTCAGCCTCTCCCAATAGATAAATATTAAATTAGAACAAATGACTCTCACTTTCTCAGCGAGCAATTGTGTCCTCTTCCCCTGGGTCTTTTAGCGTCAGTCAAACAAGCACGGCTGCTATCTGTAATTGGGAACGGAAAACTCAAAACACACACCAGCACATTCGAACTGCTAAACGAATGCCCGTTGCATTATCGATAGTTAACAGCTGCCTCCCTTGGATAAGTGGACATTATTCACGTCACTCGTATGTATTCAGAGGGAGGTGGTAAGGTGAAGTGGGGCGATCGAAACTTGCTAAATGCATCATTACATGTGCTTCATTAAAGCTGCCTTTATGAATATTCTGTAAAAATGTGGAGGATAATATTTCAGATTTAGGCTTTTTAAAATAAAAGCCAGAGGTTTCTTTGCTCAAATGCTCTTGCTTTTACATGATAAGTGCCTCATACATATACACTGAAATAATCTTCTTGCAGGTCCTTTTCATGTTTGTTTTTAGCACAGATTCTAGGTTCCAGAGACTGTTGTAATCCTGTAAGCCTGTTTGAGTGTGTAACATTATTAGTAGGACATGATTTGGATGGCAAAAGACAAGTTAGTTTGATTGGGTGTCGCTCCCGGGGGAACACTTTTGGATGAAGGTAATATTGTGTAGCATCTGACGATCTGGCATGAGTTATTAGATCTTTTGTGTGATGGGGACGCGTTACCATGCTGAAAGCTGCTGCAGATGGCTCGTATCTATCTGTACCGCAACAGCAGTAGCAGTAGCAGCAGCAGCAAGACCTCCGCTCCGAGCAGTGAGAGCAATATCCTGAAGCAAGCATGCAATTTACTATATCACAGTTGCTAGATCAATCTCTGTAATATTGGTATCTGCCTGCTGGCCTATATATCTGTTTGGCAAGCTATTGGACTATTTATTTGTTTTCCTGGGTTTTTATCATTGCAACTTCCTACATTTTGTTTGTAATATGCTGAAGATCCTCTGTCTTTAAGCATAGAATGCAGTCACTATATATAACCACGTACTGCTGTTGTAGTAATCACACTGAAGGCTAATTAAGGTTAATTAGTAGGGTTAATTAAGGTAACCCAAAACCCCGCCCAGTCGAGTATAGTATGTATGTCTTCGTGTGTATGTTCAGTGTCTTAAAAGGCTTAATAGTTTGAGGACAGTGTCAGTGGATATGACCATCATCCCACTGCTTGCAATAATATGAGAAAGAAACGACAAAGGAAGAAATATGGATCTCAAAATATAACTTGTTCGAAACAACATATATTATTCCCTTCATTATAGTGAAGGGAGTTGTCAGGTTAGCAATTGGGAACAGGAGGGAAATGAGACATGGTGAAAGTAATGAAGTCAATCACAGGGCAGGAATTATAATTCAAAGCAAGTTGCAAGAGACAACTAACTGTCAAAGTAAAACAAGACTGAACCTAGCTGAGTACAAAGACAAGGAAACTCACACTGAATATAATGCAGAGAAATACTGGGGAGGCAGGAATGATAACAACCTGAAGACAAGAGGTACCAATATCACAAAACTGTAAAGTATTACATAATAATAATAATGAACCCGTTGTAGGGACCCAGAATATACCAAATAAGGATCCAGCAAGATCCAGCAAGCATCCAGAATTAAATCTGCAAATACTAGAATTCAGAAAAACAGAAACCCAGATATATGAGATATGTAAGGATACAAGCTCAAAAGCATGATCAATCCTAGGGATCATGATAAAAGTACAGCTCTTTACACTCACAAGCTGAAAGGAAGACAAGGAGAGATGTCAGAGTTGAGGATTCTGCTTCTGCTTGGAGAAAAGAAGCTGTGGTAGCGGTGGTTCAAGTGGTAGAGTGTTTTCTCTACTAGTTAAAAGGTTGGGTGGATTGATCCTTGCCTCCTACAGTCCATGTGTTGCACTATCCTGAGGCAAGAAACTGAACTCTGAGCTGTGTAACTGTTAAATAAAAGTGAAAGTATAGATAAATATGATCTATGAGTGTGGTTGGGTGAATGAGACTTACAGTAGAAAGTGCTTTGAGTGCTTAAAATGAGTAGAAAGGTGCTAAATAAGTACCAGTCCATTTATCATTTAGTAACAGTCACAGATTGGATTTAAACAATTTTTCTGTTAACTCATACTTTATAAAGCAACCCTGTTTTGGACGGCTGCATCCATTGCACTAGAGCTCTCCTTTAGAAAAGCTCAGAGTAATATTTTTTGCCCTCGCCTCAAATATTTACTGGGTACTTATTGGTGTTACAAGAGAAAATAAAAGGAGGACTGCACATAAAAATTAGCCTAAGGCTAACCTTGAGTTATATTGTCTGTGTAAATCCCAAACGTGGGATAAATAATTTTGCATGTTGTAGTGTAAAAACACTTAATAAAATAATAATAATAATATAGTTCATATTATTATATTTAGTGTTATTGTTTGGGCTGTTTTGTAATGCATCGATTGTGGATTATTATAGAAAGAGAGATCAATAAGTAACAGTATATCGATCAATATGTTGATATTACAGTTTTTTTAGTCACATTCTAATTGCGTTTTAAAATGTGTGTTTTAAAGAATGAATGAGAAATCCATAGAGAGCCTGACCCTGTGCACTAGATAAGGAAGTGGTGGTGGTGAGGGGGGGGGTAATGCATGGCAGCGCTGCAGAATCGGCGCTCATCCTTTAGCTGCAGTGTGACCTCTCAGTGTAGACACTGCCATTCATTATCAAATAAGGGTGAGCCGGGAGTCTCCATTGGGTTTGCATATGGATATTAATGGCTCTCAGTAATTTACATTTCAATTCCAGACACTCTATGAGAAATTAGTCATACTCCAATCACGAACAGGCGAATTGTTCAGGAAAATGATTGACATTTTTCAATTAGTACTCAAAGACAAATTTAATATGTTTAGTGCATTAATTAACTGGAGGAAATGGAAATGACCGGGGCTAAGGTAAAATTTGCATGATCTATTCAGGGTTCTGCTGTGGTCCATTACCCGGCTATGACAAGGGGAGCGATAGAATGGCCGGCCATGTTTGACTGATGTCGATTCAGTTTTGATGGAAAGGTCCGATAACTTCACTATCAGACCGAGCGCCTGCCAAATTAAAAAAAGGTCATAGTTTCTGCATCTGAATTCCTCCATGTGTTTGCTGTGCCGTGGGTCTGTTTGAAAAGGTCAGATGATCACAGTATGTAAACAGCGGCGATATAATGGAAGAACCTGCTTGTCTTTTGATTACGTGCTCCTTACTGCTCAGTTACTGCAAGGATGAAATTGAAGCTCTTTGGCCTTTAATTAAATCAGTTCTAATCTACCTTTACAGATTTTATGACATGTTTTTATGGCTTTCTAAGACGTTGTGATGCAAATGGAATTAATTCAAGATGGAAAATAATAGCGAGATAGATTAGATTTAAGAGAAAAAAGAAATGAGAACGCATTAGATGATGACAAAGGAGATATCAAAGTGTCCCCGGCCGCAGCTTTGCTCTTGACACGAACATTATTTACTATTTCTGCCTTGTGATTCACCGTGAACTATGAGATTCTGCCTAAGCCCTTTAAATGATCTAGACAAATTTCCCAAGTTTTAACAGAGAAGGAGGAGAATGACACAGTAAGATGGTGTTCTCATAATAGGTGCTACATCATGAAACATTCATTATGTTTGTCAAGAGTGTGCTTTAAGTTAAGAATAGCTGGAATTTTTCAGCAGCAGACCATTGATCCGGCCTGTATCATTAGTTGAATGACTCATCACAGAGGAGTGTTGCTGAATATTGATCATTCACTTGACTGAACCCTGCAGAGCACACTTCCTCGATTATTTCCTCTCCCTTTTTGGAGAAACTGAAAAAAGGGTGAATGCGTCACACACGTTATTTCTTCTTTCTTATTCAAGTTTATATCCAGCTGTCAAAAAAGGACGTCTGAAATGCGTCTTTGTTCCACTGTTTCTTTGCTGCCTCTAACTGAGTTTATTGAACCTTTGTGTTTAGCTGTGGACACACTTTATTTGACACAAAGGTAGGATTTCAGTACTCTTCCTTTTTAGTCTCTTTGTCTTCCACCCCCCTGAATAATTACACTTTATCTATCTTTGATTTTCTTCTGTCCTCATTGGGATGCTCCCACGAGTCACCTCCTATCTGGCTGCTTTTGACACAAGTAGTAAATAACAGTGAGCAAGGCCATAAATCATGGTAATTCCTCCTCCAGACCTCTCGTCCAGATGGATCACTTGTGTGCCTTTGAGGTCCACCTGTGAGTCTTGTATCGCTGGTGTAATTTAAGTAGAATTGTGGGAGTCATGCACGGTAGCTGCCGTGTTTATCACAGTTATTTGACAATAGAGGTCAAATTAAGTCAACTGAAACTTTTGCTATTAAAAAATAATGATTAGAATAGGTTTGTGCTGATGCAGGATGGCCTCGGGGATCGAGGATGGTCAGAGTGATCGTATGCAAGACGACGTTTACCTTGTTTTTCCAATAATGCAGTCAATTAATAGTATCAGTGTTATAGATCATATTAAATTGAATCTGTCCTGCTACAGTAGCATGCATCCAGTGCGTATACCAAGCATTTGCAGCACCGGCGTGTCTAGGTGTTTGCAGCCACATCCACACACAGGTTCATCTTTGCACGTTTCCACTTTTCTAAGTGAACGTGCATGTGGGGAGTTGCCACAGTAGACGAGGAAACATAAAGAGTATCTTTCTAATTTTCAATAAATCTTAATATACCTTGGTTTACACAGATTGTAGTTTATGTTTGGGTTAGTTGGTGAAAGAGTCTGTTTTGCTCAGCGAGGGCAAGCTATAAAGTGGAGGACAGGCAAGTGAGCCATTTTCATGTATAATTTTCACACACGGAAGGAAAGAGCAGTAGAAGCATAGTGATGTTACAACTTAATACTTTTTTATCTGTTCAGCTGATATCTAGCCACTTTTGCGCGCTAACTATTGTAGTCTAAATCCTTTATTGTTGTATGTGAACAAGGCTCTCCCGCTGGTATAATCTACATTCGTTCCCTTCATGCTCGAAGTGAGAAATAAACTCCCTGATGCGTGTGTCTTTTTCACCAGTGCTGGTGGGAGACCGCCATTGTGTTTGTCTTTTTTTTGTTGTTGTTTGTTTGGGATACCCAATATGCATTATGGAATGTGGCTAGTGCTACTTTAGTGGGTGCAGGTACAGGATGATTGGACTAAGGAGCAGATCGTTCAACACGATACATGGAGTATAGCTAAGTAGTCAAGTTTATTATTGGTAATGCTGGGTAAACACATACACACATACATATAGAGTCTAGTTTTTTATTTTATTTTTTTTCCTGAGGTACCAGTTTGGGGGGGGGACTTCACAGAATGCTGACTGTGAGCTGGTCACCCACTTTTAAAATCATATTTATATACACCGGCAGCAAACCAATCCCACCAAGCAGAACTTTGAATTGGTACTGTAGCAGCTGTGAGGCATCATCAAACACTGATTCTTCATGTCTTTATTGGCAAAACACAGATTAGTCTCTGCAAGAGTTTTCTTTTTAAAAATCGTGCTTTTAAGCTCACACTTCACCGTTCCATTAATGCAGCTGCTTTCTTCCCTTTATTTCCAAAGCCATTTGTCGACCCAGTGTGCTGCTCTGACAGCTTGGGGTCAAGCATAGATGACCTTTTATCCTGCACCGCGCAGACAGGAGGACGTATTTTCAAATATGAAGAGGATACATATGCGAGTAACCTTCACAGGCAGAGGTGTCATCAGCAAAACATCTGTATTAATCTGTTTATCAACATATGCTCAATACGGGATTTCACGTTCAGGCCGGCATTTCATATCTGGTACAGATATTTGAATCTGTACTGTGTTTATCTTAAGTTATCTGGAGTTGGACATATGAATAAAATGTATCCAAGAAAACACACAGTGGGTCTCCTGGGTGAGTTCCTACTCACCCAGGTTCATTTGCTGTCAATAAAAGAAAATATTGTACGAACAGAATCGTTTATTTAAACTTGTCCCTAATATGTTTTTACATTCTGTTTTTGTTCTGTTTAGCCTGCATATGTGCGTTTTATGGGTTTTCCAGTCAGCCTACTTGTGAGAACAAAACACATTTACTGGACAATTGCCATTTAGAAATTCATTATGTGGTTGGCTACCATATAACGCAGCTAGCTTTCATCCAGGGACACTTCCATCTCACACACAGAAACATAAACAGTACATTGTCAAGTGTCAGATACTGCCAGTCATTCTGTCAGTGAAGCTGGTATTGCAGGGGTGCTTCGAGGTCTTCAGCATCAGTATAACAGCCAGAACAATATTGAAGGGAGCTTCGCAATACTATAGAGCCTTTTTAGGGGTGGCAGCGGTTTTTAACTTGATAACAAGTTTGTTTCTCTGTACTAGTTTAATATTGCTGGCAACAAGTTTGCAAAGATCTGCCGATTTTGAAGCGACAATAATGTGTAACACTACGATGATGATCCTGTTTTTCTCTGTAGTCCTAATGACAACGAGAGCCTATTTAATTCTGCAAATGAATAAACATCATTAGGCAATGATATGAATCGCATTCATCTACAAAATCAAGTTTGGAATGCGCCACTTGATTAACTCACTGAGCACTGAGCTGAGCATGTAGGAATTTTGTAGGTGAAATAAACAGTTAACCGTCATCATCTTGTTATTTCTGAATAAAATTTAGCTTATGGCGTGTGTTTGCATGGTGGAGCAATAATCCATTTTGAAGAAATGTTACTGAGTCTGGTTCTAAAATATGGGAGAAGAGATGTCAGAGTTGACATCCATTCATCCATCCATCCACCTACCCACCCACCCACCCATCCATCCATCCACCCACCCACCCATCCATCCATCCATCCATCCATCCATCCATTCATCCATCCATCCATCCATCCATTCATCCATCCACCTACCCACCCACCCATCCATCCACCCACCCACCCATCCATCCATTCATCCATCCATCCATCCATCCATTCATCCATCCACCTACCCACCCACCCATCCATCCACCCACCCACCCATCCATCCATCCATCCATCCATCCATTCATCCATCCACCTACCCACCCACCCATCCATCCATCCATCCATCCATCCATCCATCCATCCATTCATCCATCCATCCATCCATCCATCCACCCACCCACCCATCCATCCATCCATCCATCCATCCATCCATCCATTCATCCATCCATCCATCCATCCATTCATCCATCCACCTACCCACCCACCCATCCATCCACCCACCCACCCATCCATCCATTCATCCATCCATCCATCCATCCATCCATTCATCCATCCACCTACCCACCCACCCATCCATCCACCCACCCACCCATCCATCCATCCATCCATTCATCCATCCACCTACCCACCCACCCATCCATCCATCCATCCATCCATTCATCCATCCATCCATCCATCCATTCATCCATCCACCTACCCACCCACCCATCCATCCACCCACCCACCCATCCATCCATCCATCCATCCATCCATTCATCCATCCACCTACCCACCCACCCATCCATCCACCCACCCACCCATCCATCCATCCATCCATCCATCCATCCATCCATCCATCCATTCATCCATCCTCCTACCCACCCACCCATCCATCCACCCACCCACCCATCCATCCATCCATCCATCCATCCATTCATCCATCCTCCTACCCACCCACCCACCCATCCATCCACCCACCCACCCATCCATCCATCCATCCATCCATCCATCCATCCATCCATCTCCTTCTCTCCAGTTACCACCTCCAACTTTTTGGGGAAAATATAACATATAATATAAACTATGTTTTTTAATATGCCCTAAATTTTAGCAGCATATTGCAGTTGTAGATGCTGATTTACTGTAATAAATCTTACAGTCTTACATTTATAGCTGTATAAATGTGACTTGAACTACCATGACGTGATCAGCTTACATGAGATGTTAGAAGTGTGACAACAAACAGGCTAATGCAACTAAGCAGCAGTGTGAGAGAGTGAGGCATCTTAACCCATAAACAATGTGCACGCAGCAGCTTACAGTGCTGCCTACACAGAAGCATGATCAGCTGAGCAGAAGCGGCAGCTTTGTGTGTTACGAGCTGTAGGTCACCTTTGATTTAAAAGTGCTCAGAGCACAGTAGACTGTCACTGCAGCATAAAATGGAGCTGGGTCATCAGCAGTGTTTAGTATAACTCGAATAATTTGAAGGCACGTGGCCCTTGTCCTTACTATTTTGTGGATCGCTGGCTCATCATACACTGGATACCGCAGTTCAGAAATACAGCCTTTGACCAGTCTGCTTTCTCTGTGGAGCAGTGTGGAAGTGGGATTGCACAGACACAAACATGAGAAACTCAGGACGCTTTGTTGTGTTTAGAAAAGCCTCAGAGTTTGAATGAAGTCAGTGAAAAAGTGATGATTGCTTGGTGCTGTATTTTTCAGGTTGTTTATACTAGACACTAGCACTCGGCCAATTCTGTTTCACTGAATTTTGTACTGTTCCTTCCAAGTTAAACAATCTATTTTAATGAAAATAGCCACGATGAAGACTGATCATGGCTTCAAATTGAAGTGAAAATACAATAAATTGTATTTTATGTGCCATAAAATACAATTTACTTATTTACATGTGTTTTACATGTTATTGGAGCTAGCTCTAACCCTCGCTGAGTCATTCCCATTCCCATCCACCTGTGTTAGCTGTCCTATGTGCAGTTATAGCAAATGACCAGACTATAAAAACTTAGGGGAACGAGTAGTCGTTTGTCCTCTGTGCTAAGTAGGTTATGCTGTTTCATGTAAGTACACAGATTAATGGACTAATGGTAATATATGGGGTGCTGAAATCGCAGATGTTGCAAAGCAGTATCTAATATCTTTGGCCCACCTTCTGCTTTAAGCCCAGACTCTGCTGGAGGAAGTTAAATGATGAACTATTTATATTCCTCTCCCATACAGATAATACGCCGATCAAATTACAGCGAAGTTAATCTGTCGTGCCAAATTTCCAAGGACAAAACAAATGTAGAGGCCTCTGACGCCTCAAAAAACGAAAATGATTTTCTATTGGTGTTTTATTTGGTAATTACAAATCTGCTAGATTAAGTAGACAAATCAAAACAAACACTAACAGCATATAAATCAGATTAAATTCCTCAGAAGTTAAAAGTATTACTTTCTTGTTTCATTTTGAGAAGTGCTATATATCTATAAAACTCCGAACGCCAATTAAGTGTTTTGCTAGTATAAAATCTCTTTGAATATTTGTGTTATTTATTTATTTGCCATCATTCTTGTTGAAGCGTAGAAAAGCTTGACGTCCATGTGCTGTGCCTTTGAGGGGAAATGGTTTTGAAAGGATGCATCAAGCCAGCCGTCATCAACCGCGGCCCCCCTCCCCACACCACAGAGCACCTGAACAGTGCTTCTCTCAGTCCTCGTCACAGGGACGACAGCTGCTGCATACTAAACAGAAGAAACAAGAGCTGCCCCTCAGCCTGAAACACGCAATTATTCTCCGTCGCGCACACTGAGGCGGACCTACATGCTGACACATAAACAGTTACAATTAACTACTGAACGCTCATCCTGGCATTTTAGTTCACAGAACATTAACAGCATCACAGGTGACGCCACGCGCTCCCTTTCAGCAAGAAAAATTGACCATCTGTGAGCTCAAGTCAGCAGCCACTGACACTGATCAGGAGTGATTTTACTGGCTGTCATGAAATGCATTTTGAATGTATGTTTTTTCTCCTGATTTTTTTTTCTGTCTGTGATGTGACAAAACCTAGAATTAAGCTAGAATTTGACTCTGTTTGGCTACAGTAAATGTTTCCAGTCCTTTGAACAACACAAAGTAGTCATCACATCACACAAACGAAAGAAAGGAATCTGAAAATTAGGCTCCAAAACATTTCTTAGATAGCACAAAAATGAGTAGTTAGTATGTTATTAAAAGCCAGTTAAGCCCTCGCCTACCTACCCCATTGAACATGATCAAAAGTGAGTCCCTGCCAGTAGCAGGCTTATTATTCAATATTTCACTCAATAGTGCACCATTGCCAGGTTCACCTTTGGAAGGTGTTTCATTAAGATTAAAAGACCAGATTTTTCCACTTTCATGATTGAATAAAAGGCAACGGAGATGAGGCTCAAAAAGACTTTTAAAATGCTTTTAAAAATATCAAATAATAATAATAATAACATGCTTCATAACATATATTTGGTTTAATTTGATAGCTTAGGCAAAAAATCTCCTTCAGCCATTCCTAACACAAACACAGCCTTCAGTAGATAGTAGTAAAATAAAAAGGGGATATGTATGTGTATATATATCCTTTGCCAAAAACCCAGCATGGCATCTTTGTTCTCTTGTCTCACCTCAAAGGAACGTGTATCTTAATTCTCATCAAAGCCCATAGACCTGTTTGTGTCGGAGATTAGCCCCAGAGCTTTAACCACAGAGCCGGCTTACTTATGGCTTTCCCAGAAAGAAAAAATATCTCTTTTCCTTTGCTATCTGGATGTGCCTCACACTGTCAGTGACCATGTGGAGGCAGGAAAATATGAACAGGAGCTTAGTGTGAATAGAACAAGAGATTAGAGAAACTGGGAGAGTTGGGATGAAGATGCGAATTATTCCAGTAACACTCTTCCTCACCTCAAACCTCTTGTCAGACAGAATGGGAAACTTATCTGTATGTGTCAACAAACTGTGTTTACCCGACTGTATTTGTGTATTTTATTCCTTAGCTGGCAGTACACGCAGTGCTGATGGTGGCAAGGACAGCGGAGGCATCGATATCCACACAGCACTGGGAGCTTTGTTTGACACGAGTCGCCTGCCTCACGGAGATGATTCTGGCTGCGGACTCTTTATTTTAATTCTAACATTAAAGAAATATAGATTTTTCTTAGTTGTGAATTTGGCTGAGTAATCATATGCGGTGAAATGAAACAGTATGTTTTTTGCAAACGTTGATTTAATACAGATAAAATTGCCGTTGTGTTATTGTGATGAAAGGTAAGTCATGAGCCGAGCTACAGGTCCCTGCGCTCTGGACCTGATTTTCTGTTAAGACTTCTCTGTTCTCAACCTGCTTCTGAGATGACCAGAGTAGCATCATGCGTCACTTTTAGGACGCTGTTATAGCCAGATGATGAGAAGTGCTTTGTATTTGCCAAACATAGTGAGCGAGACATAGTTCCTCACACTATAGAATTATTTTTTTATCCTCATAAGTCTTTTAAATGCCATTTGGAGGAGTCCAAGGGTGATGCCAGGTGTGCCTGTCAAATTGACTGGTCTCTTCCTACCTGCTCTACCATAAAGTCTTGATGGAGGTGACTTCATGATGGATTGTGACTGGAGCGACTTTGCTGGCAGTTCTCCCATCCCTGCAACAAATTTCTGAAGCTCAGAGTAACTTTTTATTTTTCCCTCGGCCAAATTACCAACTGCAGAAAACTGTTTTACTCTTTAAACATTTGAAGCTTTTTGGAACACTATAAATACTGGAAACGATGCTGATAATGCCAAATTAATACAAATTCGTACAGTCATGAACTCTTCTTCTCTGCCTCTATATCCAACTCTGTATGGCCTATTTGTGGTAGAAGTCTCTCTATTCACTTTTCTAATATGTGTGACATTTTCCTTTATTACGAAAACTAGGTATTACGATTACCTAAAAACTCCCTAGGTGAATTCCATGAAGCAGCTGGAGAGGTGGAGCCTGGGAATGGGATCACTTTCTTCAAAATGCTAAAGAGCACTGGCTTTGGCCAGCATGCACCTGAGCGCCCCTCAAGTTATAATCCTAGTTTAATGCACTTACACGAATTAATTACGCTGAAGCTGCCGTCTTCAAAACGATTTATCCTTTTCAAAAGTGAAGTTATTCATTCTCATTTATACCTGTCTTGTAATATGTGATGTATAAGCGAGCTTGTGATTAATGTTGATTGAATTAAGAGCCAATTAGTGACTTTTCCTTTACCTTCCTAATGGTCTTGTTCTGTATCATTTGGTTAGCTGTGGTCTATTTAATTTTTTTCCCTTTATAATTTATTCGCTAATTTTTCTTCAATGCAAACTGTATATAATTATCTTTTGAAACCTCTCCTGACTGGTGGAAGAGGGCCCTTGCTTAATTTCTACTGCATTTACTTTTGTGTCATGCCTCTTTTTCATCTCCTACACTGTAAAAACGACTCGAGGGAAAATAGGTTAGCAAACCAGACGTCTTTCAGACACAGATGAATATTAGGATTCAATTAGAGATGTCCAGTATTCACCTAGTTTTTTTCCTTTGTATGAAATTCATATATGGCTCTTAAGGTAACAAATGCTCCACTATGTCAGCCCGACTCTTACCCTTGTCTCTTTTGAAAGAAACACAGGTTGATAAAGAAAGTCCAAAAAGTGAAACAGTGATCCAGATCAAGCTATGGACTGCTGGTTAATGGGTCGTCATTACCTTTGTGTGTTTAAAAAAGCAAAAGATTCACTGATGTTGATAAGCTTTAATCAAAGTTTAAAGCAGTTGTGAAGATACGAAATCCTAAATATCCTGTTATATGCTAGAATGCTAAGTTAATGCATTTTCTGTGCAAAAGCATACAACAGTTAACACAGTCAAAATGATTTGCAGCAAAATAACTGCCGTTTTCTTTGAGATGTTGTTACACTTATTCATAATGTCATGAAAGTGCCCACACTGACCGGCTCACCTGCTCAGACTAATACCTGTGGGAATCAAACCTATGACCTTTCAGTTATACAACTGTCCGGCTAACCTCTTGGGGTTAGAAAGCTACTGTTGCACTGAGAGTCGTCTGTTCCTATCCTCCAGCTGCTCTGTCATATCCATTTTCACATAGTTTGAATAGTAAAGGACACTCGGGGTTGAGAATAAACAGCACAGTGAACATAATTCTGTGTTTTCAGAATGCTCGCGTCTGTTCTTTGTCTCGATTACACCCACTCCTGTGTAATGAGCTTACACCTCCTCCTATATCACGCAGTAACTTTGCCTGTTTTCGAAGTAATGATGCTTTATGCACGCCTGAGATTGTGCGATTTCTATTTTGTATTGAAAGATGGCTCATAACTGGGTCAATGTGCTTTTAAAGAAAAGTTGGCACAAAGCAGCAAGGCATCATGCAGTAATCAAATCATTAAGACCCGATCACTGTCAGAGTTTGTCTTATCTTCCATAACAGATGAAGTGGTATATATATATATATATATTAAGCATTTTATATTCAAGTTGTTAATTCTGTTCAGATGAAACACCGATGCTTAGGGAGGTGGTCTGCTCTCCTTAGGTCACAAAATTGAGTGGCTCCATTGTGGAGAGCTATAAACAATCAGTAAACTGTAGCAGAGTAGAAGGTTTAGTCACAATAAGATTGTTATTCCATCTGCAGTAAATTATATTTGCAACGTGGCTCTGTTTTGGGACCTCCTGCCCTGCTACAGCAGCGGCAGCGAGACCGGCTTCACAGAACAGAGCAGGCATCAATCACGGTGGACACGACATCAAGTAAATTGGGAATTAGCATGAAAAGCATGAAGGGCGGAGGTGGGTGCGCAAAGAATCTGAAGCAGCTTGAAAAACACGCCCCACATTAGATTTGCAAATATGAAGGGAATCAGCTGAGCCATCAGCTGATGCACTGTAGGCTGACACTGAGATTTGCTGGCTGAGCTCAGTTCTGTATGCTGCCCCAACTAAACCTACGCTAAAACACTTAGTCAAATGCGCATTCCATGAAATCGCAACCCAGCAGAGCATATAAAATGTCTCTATAGTGGCATGCTACAAAGTGGTGCTGAATAAAAAAACCCCAAACATTAAGTTGGTTTTGGAATTTTAGATGTTTGTTTTCCTTCCTTTGTGTAGTCTGTTTTGTCTGTAGCAAGATGTAAGATTTTCTGCACTAAATTAGTTATAAATTACACACTCTTGAATCATATTGAGGTCTCACTGGGTAACAGCTCTGTCAGTGTATGTCTCTCTGTGCGTCGTCTTTTCCTCCATTTTTCCACCACAGTGGGTGTTTGTTACTTTGTGTGTCCCATGTGATCTGACTCAGGAGAGGTAACACTTTCTCTGCTAAGTCCAGTCCCCCCTCCCCCCGCGATAAGATGATCTTGATAAGGCATGAAGATAGCGTTCAGCTACAAAAACTCAATTTCCTTACTCCTTTGGGGACATTAAACCATTTCCTTTTGCCTGAAAAAAACCCCACAAATGCAGGAATTCACATCAGCCTGGCCCTGCATTACAGCACCTTTTCCACCTCATTGGCTGGCCTTTCCAGATGCTATCAATAGGCAGGTGATTTTGGTGCAGCCCATAAGTTCTGCATTGCAGGGGCATAGACAGTAAGCACAGATTGTGGTGCAGGTATCTATACGTTGTTTTTAGATTATCTGTAAAGCAATGGTCCCTGACTTAGAGGCAAACTCCTGAAAGCACAAAGTACTATAAAATATAGAACACCCTCCTTTCTGGAGGTAACAAGATTTGGAATGGTGTCATGCTTGGATTACAAGAAATGTCTATTCACATATCCCTTTGCTATCAGACCAACAAAGGCTGTGAGTGAACACTTGCATATAGATTAGTAGTCTGTGTGTCTTTTGTAAAAACTTCCCTTTGGGCACACCCAGTGATTAGCAGCACTTGTCTTAGTGTTATAAAAATAATAAAATAACGCCTCTCAGTCTCTGAATGCCTGGCTGAATCTTTTAGCAATTATATGAGGCAATACAGGAAAAAAAACCCTCTTTGAATGTTGTCTGATTGACAGGTCTATAAAACAGACAGGCATATAGAAAATTTTCATTTGCACATACCACTGTAAGCTTCACCAAGTCAAAGGAAAAATGATTTATACCAAATGTATAAACAGTCTCTTACATCCTATCATTTACGCCTATTTAGGAGTTGATTTAGAAAGCAGAATTAATGCATTTGCTGTGCTAGAGCGAGGGCAAACAAAAGAATAGTGTAAAATTTAATTTCTAGCAAAATAGCTGTCTTTTTCTTTGAGATGTACTTAGACTTGTTCAGTGTTTTTTGTTCCTAACATAATGCTTTTAAGTTGAGAACAGAGGAAAGGAAACTCACTTAAAACAATTCATAAGCAAACACTGTCAAAAGTTGTAACAGATGTAGGAATTTTCTTTAGTTTATTTTGTTAGCACAGCTGAATTTGGTTCCTGTTGTTGCCAGGCAACAAATACCGTGCTAGAGAAAGCTTGTAAGTTTTGGCTGTTATTGCCCAACAACAAAATCTTGCCCATGTAAGTAAAAAAATGTAATCATGCAGGCTTAAAAAACTACTGCATACAGATTTCTGTGCTGAAACTTTTTTTTATGACTTTTGATTCCAGTGACTTGCCTGTAAAATGTCTGCAGGGTGCTGCAGCACAGTGATGAGTGGTTATATAGCACTGATCCCACTCCCTACTGTCACCATTCATACGGTAATCCTAACTCAAAGCACACCCACTAATTACTGATACACTTGGTCCCTATTCACTGCAGTGACCAGCAGACACATTCAAGACACAAAGAAAGAAACTGAAACGATGGCCCGTGTATGTGACACACAAATTCATATGTTCATGTTTGGAACATGAGGACATGTTTTAATTGGTTACGCAAAAAATAAACAAAGAAAACAAACATAACAAGCAGGAAAATGGTAGATTTATTCAGGTAATGACAAGAGATGTCACGCTCAACAAATCCTGACTAGAAATCAATGGAAGAATTCCCAGATACCAAAAATGGTGGTGGTTCTGCCTGCACCACCAAGGAGCTAATCAATAGCTAAACAGGAAAACCGATACTGTTGTTTGCAGTGATGCATGTCAAGATACATGACAGTTTCAACTGTGTGTTAACATGTGTTCAGTATCTACTTGTTGTCAAAGTGCTCACATGTGTAAGTCGACACACTGCTTTTCCTGGCTAATGCAAATTTTTCTGGTAATCTGGGAGAATGGAAAACACACATGATTTATTGGCTGATGTTAGCTATTTGCCAGATTATTGATAGCATTTTTAACTGCCGATAAAAGAAAAGACAGGAGAAACACCTTCCAGCCATGTTTCAAGTGTTGACGTTGCACAGTTTGTCCACCAGAGAGGACTCTGCAACTTTCCCTGTTAGCAAAAAGCCACAAACAACAATCAGCTGATCCAAGCAGAGTCAGGCAAAGTGTAAATAAGTGCAAATAACAATGTTAGGGTAATCTGAGTATTTTTCATGCATCTGAAAGAAAAAAAACATAGCGATAAACCCAACAGACAACGAAATATCGCATTTTAAATGACCAAATATTAGCATCGGTGTTAAAAATCCTGTATCATTCTGGCTCTAATAAACATGACTGCATTGTCACAAAACTTTGTACATAGCCTGCAGGGAAGCATAATGAACCCCAAAAACCATTCAACCTTATTTTGAAGCAACTGGTGATTTTATACTTAGTGTTTTTATGTCCCAAAGCCCATGAAAATAAAAATTATCCCACCTGTTTATAGAGGAGCTTATTTTTGACAGCCTGAAATAACTGGCAAGGCGGAGGCAAGACTGGCTTCTATAAGAACTTTGGTAAAATTATTTAAAAACAACAACAACAAAAAAACACTGTAATCAGCTCATCCACACTCTTCCCACAGTTCAGTTAGAAAACTACTTTCCAATTCTTTGCAAGACCTCTAATTGCTGTAGGCTATTTTTTGAGGGAAAATGGAAATACCGCTTTATTAATGCATGGCAGAATCCAAAGTCACATGTAACTTGTATTTTCATGTTTATATGGCTCCATGAATAAGACATTGTAAAAACTTTGCCAGATAAAACATGACATTTACATTACATTGCATTTGTAAAGCCCTTAAACCTAAGGGGTCTCTCTTCTTAGTACATTAGCGTGGAATCTCACTGCGTCAGCCACGTTTTACTAGTCTAGCAACACGTTTTTTTTACATAGCCTATAGTTGGATTACTGCCATCTTCTGGTGGTAACAGCACAGCACCTACTACCGGGCGCTGGTAGTAAGAAATACATAATGTAACACATACAAATTGTAGTAAAAATTTTAAAACTATATACAATTTAATGTTTATTTGAAAAATTGAAAATCATGACCATTCCTAATGTGCATACAGTATAAGCATATTTTATAGACATACTCTAGTATAACGGTGGACTGTACAGAAAGATGCAAAGACTTTGATAGCGCGACATCTTGATTACCCAAAAGGGCCCAGTTGACTTTTAGCACTCCTGACAAGAGCTGAATTTCATTAATGAACATCAGATGACTTTGGGATTATTAGCTGCCCTGTGTATGTGTGTTAGAATGAGCGTGTGTATGAGTCTATGCCTGCCCTCCCCTGTGACTAATGTATCATATGCGGCGGCAGGGTCGTCTATAAATAACAGCATGATGTTCACTTACTAAGAGGGAGGGGTGACTCGTGTCTTGCAGATGGATGAACGGGTGGACGATGTGTGTGTGCATGTGTGTTTTCTTCTCCATCTCCTCGCCTGCATAGTCTAAGCGGTCAGTTAAGTTTTTGGGGGGGTTTTTCTTGAGCAAATCGTGTGCAACTCAATATTTGGCCCACACACTCGCAGAGCGCCTGAGGCTACGGTACACAGCAGTTGCACGCTACCCAGGCTTGTGCAGTGCCGTGGCTGATCTGTGTTTACCACATGCAGGATAGGTTGGGGTCTTAGTTCATACAACCTTGGGAAACAATAACAACACAGCTGTACTGCTGAGTGAGTGGGCATGCTTTGGCAGACTAATGTCAGATTATATCTGAAAAATAGCAGGATGGAGTTGGGGTGCTAGGTTGGCAACTGAGGCAGGTTTTCTCAGTCCTAAAGGGAAAAGACGACTATACAGAGAGGTTAATTATAAGTGCTTGCTGTCAAAACAGTTGGACTCTTCCTAATGTCAGCATTAGGAAGAGTCAAAAAACTGGCGATGGCTGATATCTTTGGAAAGACGTGCGTGTGGTGCAGCCCTGATGAAGTTATCATTAATGTGTAAAAAGATTGTGTAGAAAGTCAGATATTCCCACATTTATGGTTGGGAATCAAAATATGATATTGATCACTATACTGAAGTCACAGTTGTGAAAGATGCAGTCACAAAACAGTTGACTCAGTTGACTTTAGAGTGATGATTTCATGTGTTCACTGTTAGTTTATTGATACTGGTTCAGATAAGCTGCTCACTTAATACTGCATATTCATGTACAAGAATACCAAGCTAATGCATGATGTGAAATGGGTCCAAACTATGCTTACATGTGCAGTGACAATAAAAAGAAAGGCAGTGTAATCCTTTAAGCCCTGTATCCGATGACTATTGAGAAACATGTTTATTCCCTGTCAGCTCTGCTCACTTACAAATAGGCTGCACCGGATTCATCGTGAGGCTTTTCTATATAGAAAGCTTCCGCAATCAGTCTGTCTCCTGTTCAGTTTCTGGGGTATACTTGACATTTTGAAAGTAATGTTGTTGTCTTGCAATACTTCTAATATATAAGCAGCAGTTTTCACAGCCACACTGCAGATACCCATCTGTGGCACTGCAAAGGAAAGAAGGAAGCAAGAAGAATTACAATTATGAAGGCAGAGCATAGATTTTGGATACAGATAGAAAAAATTATGTATTACATAGTTAGTCACACAGCATGTAGGACATTTCCACATGTGGCAGTCAGCCTTGGGCTAAAGCTCATTCTTAGCCTAAAGGATAGGCAGGAAGGAGCCTATGATTGCATTCATAACCCCCCCGCTTAATGCTATACAGAATAATATGTCAAATCTTAACTGAGTTACTCTGAACACTCCTATCATAATAATATCCGAGTCGACTCAATGGATCTCAAAATGTATTATGTTTCAATTAAACAATGTTAGAGCACATTTGAAGGGATGAATATGTTCCTCTTTAACTTCAGCCTGAAACATTACAGCAGGGCTTCAAAAAACGCCTTTGTCTGCCGGACGAATACCTCGCTGTGATAATGTGAAAAAAAAAGCCCTGTTTGCACAACTATTATTGTTTTCTCCACACAACTGCTCCTTTGTCAAACTAATGATTTCCTTCCCTTTGTCCACAAGTCCTGTGCAGGATTTGCATGCAGAAAGTTAGAAAGAGAAAAAGCTGCAGTGTTTCAATTTAGTCCTTTTTCACCGGATTACAGAAATTTGTTGTGAGTTTGTTCAGCAATGAACGCATTCCCAGAACCTCACACAATATCTCCTGAAAACAGCTGTGTTGAGAAACTCTGATTTTCCATGTGCTTATGTGTCCTAGCGTGCTCCCCCACCCCCTCGCCTTTCTCTGCGAATGGTACAGTCCATTTAAAAAGGCGCTTGTCATCTCTCAATGCTCTGTGTCCTTTCAACAGTCAGCTGCGGGGAGCACATTTCACAGGGGCAGTGCTGGCGCTCTAATGCACACACAGACACACTCATGCTGTTACCGAACTCTCAGAGACACACACACAGGCATGCTTGCACACTGACACACTCTCACCACGCACACACAGCCTCTGAAACGTACACTCCTTCCAGCAAACACACATTTCCCCTGAGCCGGATGCCTCTCTTTAAGGGAAAGGACTAACTGCTCTGAGGATTTAACTTGGCTTTCTCATAAAACAAAAAGGGAAAAGGAGCAATCAGAACAGGGAAAAAAAAGGAGGAATTTGTTTGGGGACACCTTCCTTCCCAGGAAATGGTCAACTTGTCAGCATGACACCTTGTCTGGATTCCCCTCTCTTCCTCAGGCAAAAATCCTGAAAATGATGGATGACAACAAGCAGCTTGCCCAGCGCATCGATGGGGCCATTCAGTCAGCCAGCCAGGAGGTGACCAACCTGCGGTCAGAGCTGAGCGCCACCAGCCGCAGACTGGCCGAGCTGGGAGCGACGGACTCCTCTGCCAGCGTGCTTGAGACCCTGCAGCACAACCATAATGGTAAGAGAGCCACGCTGAGAGTGAAGTGACGGTGTCTTCTTGTTCTTTTTGCCGAGAAGCTGTGAACATGTGGAGAAGGATGAGTGCGCTCTCATTCAGCTGTGTGCGAGTGTAGTCTTGCAGTGTGTGTCTTGAGTGTGTGGCTTATCATGGAGGACATCCAAGAGTGAAAAAAGCTTCCGCTCATACCTCTGTTCATGGGAATAAGTGCATTTCAGAGTCAGCGAGAGAGCGGATGAATTGAACAAAAGAGGGGTTTATGTTGACTTGTGTCCACTTTCAGTTCTCCCTTAAAATCCCCTCTCATGTTGAATAATTAACCCCCTTAACCTTTAAGAGGAGAGGGGGGCGGGGGGTAGTGCTGCACTTCAGTAAGGACAGAGTGGGTAAAGTTACAGCCTCTTTTTACTCTCAGGCACTCTGTGTGCTAGTTCAGTCGGTTCTCCCCTAACCGGGCAATGGATCTGCGTCTCTTGAGGAGGAAGGGAAAGGGGGCTGGTTTTAGGGTTGCCGTGGGTTACTGTTACTGAGAGCTGTTTGAATGGCTGCCCAGTGTGTAGAGAAAGCTGCCTTCTGTTTTTTTTTTTTTTTTTGTGTGTGTGTGTGTGTGTGTGTTGCAGCTGCTTTATTTGCCCTTTTCGAAGTTTTATCTACTCAGTTTGACATATAGATAGGAAACAGATGGGAGTTTTTGTTTCTGTGCACATGCATAAGCATGGCTGACTGCATAAGCACGCGTGGCTAAATGTGTGCCCATGGGCTGCCGTGTCCCTTTAACTTCTGGCACACGCACATTCTCACACTCTTGCTCTTTCCGTAGCAGTCAGCTGGTACAGTGAGCGGTCTGATAGGATGCGTTCCATCCGGGCTTTGGCAGCACTCTACTATGAAACCACATCTCTCGCAGACACTTGTGAAATCAAGCTCAGTAATAGACCTGCTGTACTGCACTCTTAGATTAAAACACTGTTGGTGAACTTTCCTTTAGCAAAGACAGTGAGTCATTTGGTCCTCAGTTGACCTCTGTGGTGCTTTTTAATAGGGGAAAATTTGAACACAGGCTGTCGTATACAGCTGGTCAGGAACTGTTTGGTCATGTGTCAGCTTTGTTTTCAGTGGACTGACACTGTAGCCTTGCTGTTTCTTTGTCAGTGTGTATGTGCCTTGCATTATCCCTTTAACCCTGATGCATGCTCACATTCCTGCTGGTTTCCATAGCAGTGTGTGTACCAGCGTGAGAGACAACAAGCACTCCTCTGGGAGGGTTTGAGCACTGATGTCATTGTCCTATGGTTGCTGCTTCTCAGCTCGGCTGAAATGATGACTGAGTGATGTGCATGAATCACGTTCATGAACATTCATCTGTGTGAAAATTCTTTAAACGTCCTAAAGACTGCAGATAAACACTATTGGTTTGCTCATTCTTACGATATTCCCGATGCTTCTAAAATGATACACCACGAGAAGCTGAGCCCTATCTGTGGATCTCTCAGAAGATGTATTTTGTCAGACACAATTATCTGCAAATGCAGTGCTAAGTGGTTCTGAGTGCCCCCGATTTTCAACATCAAAAATGACATGCACACATGTCCTTTTGATACTGAAGATTATGGTTGCCAGTTCCTGCTTTTGTTTGCCCTGTGCATCTTCCCACTGTCATTGTGTTGCTGTCAATAAGTCTATTCTTTTTTTTCACACCCACCTCTTGCTGTCTGTTCTCGCAACCCCCTTTTTCTCCTTGTAGCTGTTCTTTACAGGCTCAGGGTGTATAATAGAAACGGCTAGGGATAGGAGGATTAGGTAATTTATCACCAGTGGCTGTGTTGGGAAGGGAGGTGTGTGGTAAGGGTCGCCGGTTCATTGCACAGCCGGCAGAGTGGGAGTCCTGAGGGAAGCTGTGTTGGGGGTGCTATCTGGCACTTCAGATCCAGCAGCACTAACCTTGCTAGGAGGCTAGCTTACCTTAATTGCATTCCTGCTGCCTGGGGGGCTTACATTTGCATGTTTCATTCTTCCCGGCAAGTGCAAAGTTATGAGGAATTGGATGTACTTGATCATCTTCTTGTAGTTTTCCTCAGAGAATTACAAGCTCACAACTGTTTAGAAAACACAGAAAAAGACCACAAGATTTAACCTCACTGTCTTCCTCAAATGATCTTACCTAACATGTTATGTGTCCTCTGAGCTCACACTTATCCTCCTCGTGGTCCCCGACAGCACCGCATTTAACTCTGAAGGATGTTAAGCATCCATGAAACTGACCCCAAAGCTTCTGCCTGTGTGTGGCATGAGTTGGCATCATTGTCATTTTCTCTTTGTATATGGGAGAAAATATCACTATGGAAAGTTTGGGTGAGTGAAAAGCCCATTCATATTGTGCTCATATTGCCCTATTTCTGTACGTTGACCTTTGGATAGACGTATTTCTGAGATGTCTTTTATTTTACTTTTTTTCATAGTGGTCAAGAGACTTTTTATTTTCAACATACACTTTTATTAAGATGCATACATGTGGAAAAAATCATTCCATCTTCTTACTCTAGTCTCTGTGCTACACATATAACCGCACACTGGATCCGTTGGGGTTACTTTGATTATATGTGGCACAATTAGCACAGGTAAAGTAATTACTCAAAGTGCCGGCACATTAAACTGGTTCTTATTCTTATTTACTTTCACTAGCAGAGTCTTTCATACATGGTGGGATATCACCAAGATCCCCAGAGTTTACTGACAGTTGCTGACACTAATAAAAGCGCATTGTGGATCAAACATTGGATATTTTCCGTCACTAATTATATTCCAACTATCACTTGTGAGCACTGACGATGTTTAGTTATGAATCATTCAAAGGTCAGTCATATTGTACTTAATGACTCATACAGTCGGGGTAGTTGAAAGAGAGAGCCAAATATTCGTGAGCTTTTTTGCCAACACACAGAAGTCATGCTTTTCTGTCTGAAACTCATCAAAAACCTTTTACATTATGTCACAATCATTTCAGTTAATCACAGATTTTATCCACTCGATAATTGAAAACACCAAAAAATGTTTATCATTCAGGAAGGGTTATCCAGGATATCAGGAATGAGTAGAGCCTATTATATCATTTAGCATGGAGGATTTGCTGTCTCTGTACATCATGAATGCACAGACAAACTCTGCATGTTAAAAAGCTACTGAGACCGCTCGTGTTCTTTAATTCTGTTCATGAAAAAGCCTCCTTGGCCACTGACATTAAACAGGATTAAGAATATCGAGAAGCTATTTGCTTAAAAAGCGGTTACTCCTTTGGAGATGGAAGAGAAGAGCGACCTTGATGTAACAAGACTACTCATTCTGTTAAAGCTATTAGCTAGTACTCGAATTGGAATGAAATAGGTGTCGGTGCTTCAGAACAGCAACTGCACAGGTATTGGTTTAACTTATGTTTAACCTTACAATAATTACACCTTAAAGCAAGCTGGGGGATATCCGCACTCTCAAGCTGATGTGTTCTTGCGACGCCGCCTGCATTCATCAGTACAACATTGTGTGCGGTTGAGCTTTCCTGTACCAGCAATGTGGAAGGACCAATTGGCATCTTCCGAACCTCACTGAGAGTAACAGAGAGTTCTATGTTTTACTTGCTGTGAACAAAAATGTATACCCCATCTGTTCCTAACACTTCCCTGGTATCATCTTTCAGGCTTACTAAGGTAACGTGGCATTTCAGCAAAATTACTTTGGTCTGTGATTGCAATTTTCACACGTGAGTGCAGATCTCTTTCTGCTCAGTGGGGCTCCCGTCATTCTGCGTGCAGCGTTACCAATCAGTTGTCAGTATTGGAGAGACACTACTTCCACAGTAAATGCTTCATTACCATCAAGAAGAGCAGCTTGGACATTTGTATTCGTCTGGTGTACAGCGAGTACTTGTTCTTAAGCTAACACAAGTGATGCCCTCATGTTTCCTGGTTTGCATATATATGTATACATATATATATATATATATATATATACAGAACAGGCAGAATATGTCTTCTGTTTCACAACTACTTACTTTAACATACGTCCGAAGTGCTTAGTGTACTTATTTTAAATCAGTACCCCCAGAACTGGGTGTAATGATTCTAGTGATTTTCTTTTTAACTTTTTAGTAAAATTGAAGGACATATCAAAAATTAAGAATTGGAAGCAAAGCTGAAGGTTGCATTGGATGTTTGGTCACTGCCATTCCTGTCTCAAGCCCCAGTGCAGAGACCCTTTCCACCGTTCTCTTATTTTGTTGTTAAGTTGAGATGCTGTCAAAATCTCTGCAGAGTCATTCAAGTGTAGAATGTCCTCACATAGATTACAGGTTTTTCCATGAATTTGATTTCCTGCTGTCTTTTGTCTTCGCAGGCAGTGTCTGGGAATAGTTGACATTTTGCAACATGCCATTACCTTCGTACCCTTTCACACTCACTTTTATTGATTTGATGAAGAGCTATTGGTGTGAAGCTGCTGTCACTCAAATGAGCATTTGGTGTAGGGTGCCCGCTCGGTGACTGAAAAACAAAGAAACGAAATAAGCTATAGGAAAGCAATAGCATGGTAATACATGGGGATTAAAGTGGGGTTTGTCAGATCGGGCGTAGCTGTGCAGCGTGGGGAAATCACTTAGAAATAAGTGAGTGAAATAATAATGTGTGGCTTTTTCTTTGAGTACAGACTGTGATCAGTGGACCTGTGGTGCTTCTCCCATTTTCGCTGCTCTTTGTGGATTTAGCCAAATAAATTCAACAGATGTTATGCAGGCTGATTTCCAACCATTCGATGTTATTAGGGTAGTGTCAAATGTAGAATTCAGTGAATTAATCCACTCAGCACCATCACCTTAAATTTAAATTGATCTCTGCTATCCTTGCTCTATCCGAGTAACACTACCCTAGATGTTGTGCACTGTGTTGGACACACAGTGCACAACTGTAAACTCATGTAACCTCAGAATAACACAAAGTTAGTGTGCTTCATTTTATTTTGTAAGACATTTCACAAAAAATACTATATGTACAAGCACACAAAGAATAAACTAAAAAAACACGCATTAACCTTGCTATCAGCTTTAATTACTCATTAACTGAAGGTAATGTTAACGCCATTTCAGGTTGTTCCGGCCCACTTTAACCCTCCAGTTTAATACACTCATAAAATACTGCAGTTGCCTCAGACTGTGAAAATGGCACCAAATCTCATTAGTGTTTTTTCTTTCTTTTGTCGATGGAGATGGCTTTTGAATCCCTCTCTGTCTACGGCGATGAGAAACTTAATGACTTGTGTGAGGAAAAATGATAGCCCTCCTCAGGTTTCATGTTTATGGCACGTTTTATAGTCATTTATTTGACAAAGTTACCCAACAGATGGTTACTCATCAGAGCATTTCTCAAAAGTGCCACAAAAATTGGATCCGCCACAGTTGCCTTTGGCATTTAGCTCCTCTTGTGGCATCGAATGCGGTAACTTTCATAATGAATCCCATGTTTATAAAGAATCGCCACCAAATGAAGGTATTTATTTCAAATCAAATGACCCAGGCTTATTCTATGATGATACTGAAACATGAATGTGTTTGAAGGTACTTTCGTAAATAGGATGTTAAAGATAGGTGATGATTGTCTGTAGCCATATGTTTAGAGGTCATTCATTAACATACGAGTGTAGTCATCAAGCCGTCGTTTTAGCAGAGAAGTTGTTAGGCCCAACACCTGGGACTGGGCCAGAAAGGGGGGTGGGTTTGAGGACTTGGCTTGGTCTAAAAAAAATCACATTTTGAACATACACTAATGTTTGTCCTGGGCAAACCTTTGGTCCAAGTATACTTGTAGGCTACATTATAATGTACTGTGCCCTGAACATTTTTACAGACCGAGCACAAGCCATATGGCATTCCCTAATGTCAGCAACCTTCCCTAGCAGGATAGTTTGCCCCAACACATTGGATAGAGTAAGGCATCAACCCAAAGAGCACAACATCCCAGATCCCAAACTGACTGAAGCTGAAACAAGCCTGATCTGCATAGACCCCGCCCCAGAAATCACAGGACCCATACGATCTGGCAGCGTAAGGGAGATTTATATAATATTAGCCAGGATGCTGTAATGATGTGTTTGGGTGTGATATGCTGTTATTACGTCAAGTTTGAGCTCGCCGTAGAGTGGCTGTGTATCGTCAGCACTTCCACATATAGATACAGACTTACACACAGGTCTCTTTGACCTTGTCACAAATCATTGTGACAGAAGAAGTGTTTTCCAGATAGTTATGAGCTACCAACACACCTCGAGACACTAGCAGTGATTCATTCTGACACTAAAAAACATACTAATTAAACCCACATCCCGAAACTAAACTATCCTCCGCTACTATTTACTCTTCGCTTGAACAGACAGTCCACTGCCCTTCGTTTCATTTTGGTAGGTCAGGTCTACAATATATATTTGATGTTTTAGGTTGGTCACGTTGTAGTATGCATTAATGAGTTGGAGCAGCTCTCTGGAATGTAAATTTATGTTGCCCTTTGTCCTCCAGCTTGCCTTTGCTGGAAAGTAATGCTAACAGTACTCTCGCACACAGCGGCAGATGGCTCGAGCAAGTGTCCTCAGAAATCGGTGACATTGCACATATTCAGATGCCACGAAGTGCAAATTCTGAGCTCTGTCTTGCAGAACTGTGGAGGTAGAGGGTGAGAAAGAGCAAAAGTACAAAGAATTTGTAACTTTTCCCACGAGAGGATTTGGAATATTCTTTAGCTCTATGAGGTAGACAGGCCAGCGTAATAAATGGTGCACCACGTGAGTAGACTACTGTGAACAATGATTAAAACTCTCATTAATGTGATAAAAAGCTTCATTAGTGGGCGATCGTGGGTGGTGGACATCGTTGTTTTTATACTGCATCTGTGGCCTTTCTTTTTAATGTGCGTCATGGGAGCCAGCTCAGATATTTCAGAACAAACTTGTTCCTCCTGATAATGTGGGTGAGAATCTTTGGAAACGGCGTCGTTTTCACTGATCCAGCGATCATAAATGAAATAAAATGGGAAATTAGAGCAGCTGAATATAGGCTATAGTGAAATTACATTGGATGGGATGCTGATGTATAAAGTCTGCACAGTGGAAGCAGATACGTTTGCTCTGTAGCCCCAGAGAATGGCTACTAATAGGCTCAGATAGGAGATGAGGAAAGAGCCCCCCCAGTGGTTTTCAAATGATGTGATATGACGGGAACTGGGGAAAGGGGAGGGGTCTGGTCTGCTGAGGGGCTGCCTAACATTTTGTCAGCAATTACTCACAATGAGGTGCGGTGAAGCGATGGGCTACGGCGGCAGCAATGATATAATGACATTTTCACTGTTCATCTCACATTTCCTTTAAGTGGTAGTGGTACATGATTTGAGTTTCAGCTGATTTGGACCTACAATGCATGTAATCATAACAAAATGCTTGACCAGTGTGTGGAGATGATCTGCAACTTGATGTCAACCCTTTTTCCTCGGCAGTCTTCAAGTGTTGAGATAGTATTAAGTTTCCAAACAAGACGTTAATTGATTTGTTGAGATCAATATCATTTATTATTCCCACGGCACATCCAAACAAACTTTGGCAAGCATAAACTGTTAATATATTGTACCACCTTATGATACATAAGTAATAATTTAGCAAGAGCTGGCTGTTTAATAATGACATCGTTATGTAAAACAGCGTTCATCTTCTTCAGGGTGTTAATCTTTCATCCGTGCAAGGGGATACATAAGTGTGTGCATCCAAAGCTGATAAGGCTAAATTTGGTTGCAGGTATGACTGAATAGAATGACTGCAAAGCACTGCAGAGGCATTGCCTCGCCTCGGAGCATTTTCAGACATATGTACTGGTCTGGGGTCAGATTTTTCCTTGCACGTATCCCACTGCAACCGATTAAGAGCTGACAAATAGAGTAGGATCTCGGATCAGTGATTCTGTAAAGCCTCTGCTCATGTGTCAAACGGTTTCCAGCAGCACAGAAGGACTAGTCAAGGGAGCTGTTTCAAAGTGTTTGTGAGGCATTGCCTTGAAATTGCTATATCACTCTTGGAAAAGCGCACAGGATGTTATGTTCTTGGCCAAAGCCGTTGACGTTTAATGTTTACAGACAAGGATCGGTGGGAGTGCAGAGGTATTCCTTCACAGTTGACACTAAGGTAGTTATTTGAGTATTAAATACTCCCATCCACCTCCCACATTTTGTACTTAGCACACTGTTTGGAATGGAGCCCTTAAATCTTGCTGGTGGTTTTGAGTCTAGAGCAGCTTATTATTAAGACATACCACCTAACCTTTTAGCTGTCTAATAGTAATTTTAGGGAAATATGTTTTTTCTTTCTTTGTCTGTGATCACATTAGATGCATTATGAGTGTTGCTAGTGACAGCCAGCAGTCGGTGGATGCAGACACATTATCAGTCTTATATGCTATGCAAACCTTCATAAATTGCAAGCTGTCAGAGTTGCAACTTTTAGGCACGAAATTACAAAATCGAGTCTAACAAGGAAGTTCATTTCCTGTATTGTTGTCCTGTCTCATATCTCCCTAAATATTCTTTTTACATTTTCTACTTGGAAATCGTAAAAGGGTTCCCCAGTTTTTTACAGTTTTCTTTTTTGTGTGTGTTGGATGCAACCAAAAGAGGCAAAAAAATAATAATATTCCTGTTATCTTACCCGGTGTTTGTTTTTTGCTTCTACATAACAACAGCCAGCATAAACAGATAAAATGCTGTGTTTACGTTTGTTCTAGTCAGTTAATCAGGCCTGGCTTTTGTGAATCTGAGTGATCATCCAGCTTCCAATTGTCCATCTATCAGCACGCAGACTGTCCAGCCAGCTGGTGCCTGCTGGGTTGAAGAGGCAGACTGGGCAAGGCTAGATGTCACAGTGGTGGCAGGTGGGAGCCACCATCAGGTATCGTAATGCCCGCTGGCACAGGCGAGACTGTCTCGAAGCAGCATGACTTGGTAGAGAGAGAGGGGGAGAAAGAGGGAGGGGGAGGCATCTTGATCCATGCGTATGCCAACCCTGACAAATTGGATAAAGCCTCCAGTGGACTGGCACAGTAGATGTAGAGGGCAGAGGGAGGGAGGGAGGGAAGAGGGTGTTGGTTAGCAGATGTGTGTGTCATCACAGGCCTGGCATCATGCTGAAGGGGAGGAAACATTATTTACACTAATGTACGTAAACAGACAGATACATGCATACGCAGTGCAAAAGTTGACGTCGGTGTGCGCATGTGAGGACCTTCACTTTCATAGCAAGGCTAAAAATACCCCCTACGGTTCTGTTTTCACAGGTACACACTGCCTGTCTAGGTGTACTTTTCATCCTCTACCTCATTAGTTTTTCACATGTCTTAACCAGATTTTTAAACTTTATTTTGCCTCTATTATTTATTTAAAAAGTCACTCGAATTTCAGTTCTTCTGGTGCATTTTCGTCTTCAGGCTTGTCTTTAAATTCTACGAATACTGCATGTTCAATTGTAATATAGTTGTTGTTCTACGTTAATTTGTCTATAGTAGTTCATGTACATTGGTTAAAGTATGTGCATAAGTTACAATAATGACTCTATTTTTTTATAACAAATTTCAATCAGTTATAACCAACCGTAAATTAAAGTTCATTTTCATACCTTTTCAAGCACAAAATAGGTGGCAAACTGTCAAAGAAAGTGCAGGTGTGCATTGAGTATTCTGCGCCTGTATGTCATACCTTAAGTTGATAGCTGAAGTTGCTCATTTACATTAAACTAAGGCAATTAGAGATTTCTCACAGTTGGTTTAAACTCTAAAAAGATGAAAATAGCTCAAAATGTTCATTCTGAGATGTAACCCCTTTTTGTCATCTTGCAATCCTTTTCAAGATTTTCTGTAAATGCAGATTAGCTCATTCAAATTTAATATTGGCTGGACAGAAAATATAAAAGAAAAAAAAGCTAAGGCTCTAACAAGCCATGTTAGGGGAACAGTGTTTTACTGGTTCCACTATCCTGTCGCTCACTGTGGTGCAGCTTTTGTTATGTAGAAAAGTAATGCAAAAAGTAATCTATTACACATAATACACAGAGCCCCTTTCTTAAAAGTAATGCAGTAGGTTACTTAATTACTCCCAGGAGAAAGTATTTTGTTTGACTACTTGTTACATTTATTTTTTCGTTTCTCTATAAAATGACCTGAAACGTGTTGTCTCATCATCATTATAGTTAGCAAAAAGCAACAACAAAAAACTATGCAGCTACAAACACAGAAATCACAAATACAAAAACTCTACAAAAGTCAAACGTTACATCAGTCATCTCAGTGTCCAAGAAAAATGGATGAACATGATCAGTTGTTGACACGTGACTTAATCAACTCTTAAGTCACTCTTAAACCATTCACTGAAATATGGGAAAAGTCCACCTGCAGGATACCAATACTAACTGCTGTAGTAAATGTTGCCTCTTGCACTAAAAATAATCTAAGCAAGCTGCGCTTAATCTGGACATAAAAATAACTACTGTATCCAAGCAGTGTCCATCACTTTTATTTGCTTCTTAAAACAAGTTATGATGTAATTGGTGTTTTTTGTAGTGGGTTTATTTCTGTTCCTGTTTCCTATATTTGTGGCTTGTCTAATTTATTTTTGTTCTGCTTCATTTAAAAAATAAAAAAAAAGTTTTGCCAGTGCCGTGTTGTAAATATCTATTCTTGAAATGATTTATTAAAGCTACAAAATTTGTAGTACAAAGTGCGAGTGGATAAACTGCCAGTACTTTCTTCCAGTTGGCACTGTAGACTCTGACCCATGCTCTTGTGGAGAAGCTCCACTTGGTACTACTAGTGTTGCTGGTGGTGGACCACCTTTTTACTCTTGAGCCAGACAGACTTCCAAAAAGTCACAAAAACTTCTAAAAACTACTTAGCTGAGCATCAAGCACTAGAAATGTCTTTTAGGACAACAAAAAATAAAAACTCTTAAAAATTTCCCGCATGTTCTGGTTGTATCTTAGTAGGATTTTATCTGAGACATGACAAATAGACAGGTACTGCCAGCTGCTGTGTCAGTCTAGAGGTAGTCATGATACTTCATCTCTCTCGAGAGAAGGGTTTGTCTCGTAGCTCTCAGCCAAACAAGGAGAGTTCACCCAGAGTTCAAAAGGAAGTTGAGAGGGAGAGCAAGATTTTTGCTTCCCCCCTGTGTCAGTCACTTCCCACCTTTTGAGTACTTAATCCTCTCAGAAGAGAAGTTGTTGGTTTGACAGCTGGTAGGTTGCAGATTCTTCCTATGAGCCACTTTTTTTGAAACACGTATGATGTAAACAAGGATTTGTCATCTTAGGGAATATCAAGAGGAATCTTTGACTCAGTCAGCCTCAGGGAATGACGTTCTTACTTATTTATCCACTTATTTGCTTGTCAGAGATGCAGATTATAAGTAAAGCTCTCCACTGCATCTGGGTAATTAAAACCCTTGTGGTGTAGTTTAGAACAAACTCTATCATTTAGAAGTGGTACAGGGGTGACCAAGCACCACTTATCTTGAGGGAGATTTGGAGAAGAAAAGGTCTAGGGGTGGATATCAGAGATTGACATATGATTTTGTTCCATATTATAAGTGGGGAAAAAATACCGCGCAGGTTTTGAGTATCACTGAAAAAGTTTCAGCATTTTCAAATCTGAGAAAATGCTTGCCTATGAGTCAGGTGAGCAGAAGCTCCGCTGTCGGGAGTTTGACAGACAGTTTTCCAATGCACAACTGTCAGAAAAAACATGCTAGCTTTAATAGAAAGAGTTGCTAAGCCTAGAAGCATGTGATTCAGATGGGCTAGAAACTGGTACTTCCTATCCCAATAAAATATTTTCTAAAACTTCTTTTGGGACTTGAGTGTATTTAAGTCTGTGGGCCTTGCGTGCATAGCAGCTATGATAAGGCTAATATGGATCTGGTGGCTAGAAGCCCTTCTGCAAGGTTCATTGGTGCTTGTATGAATGCCTGCATGGATGAACACATGCACGCGCACAGACACACGTGCAGCATTTGTGGATTTTACTCTGTGCAGTGAGTGATCTGTCTGTTGGGATATTCTGTGGTCGTTAGCTGATGTGCCTGGCTGTGTAGATGGAATTGATTTCTGGTTCAGACCATAAAGTACAATGCTACAGCTTTTCACTGTCAGAATCTACAAGGCTATTACCTTGAAAGGAAGTTGATGCTGCTGTTGAACAGATTCATGGATAATGCAGTTGTTATAGAAAAAAAAGACAATTCCACAGTCACCTACTGGGCTATGGTGCTGTCACTGTGTTAACTCAGTCTTTGCCACATTACATTTTTCTTTCTTACTTTTTTGCTGATGTTAAACATTAATATTGATACAAAAAGGTCTGTAAAGGTTTGGTCCAAAATATTTCTGTATTTGTTTGGTTTGTTTCTCCCCTCGTGTCCATAAATGTTAATAACAGTAAATATAAGTCAGTATAAGAGATTAGTTTGCATGCTTTGGAATGACTGAAGTATTAAAAAAGCAGTCATTATAAAATTTCTTCATTGTCTTCTCCATGTCTTCCTTTATCAGCTATCACAAAAGCCAGTAACATTGTATCAACAAATAGCTAATATTGGCCGATATATCAGTCAGTATATTGGCATTCCTTCTATATTGGCAGGCACTAATAAGCTTTGAATCAAAACTGCAACACATTTTTCTGCCAGTCAGGGGTTTTTTTTGTAGTTTAAAAGAGACTGAGACACTTAGGCTACGTTCACACTGCAGGGGAAAGCGCATCAAATCCGACTTTTTTGACCCTATGCTACCCATATCCGATCATGGTATGACACTGTGAACAGCACAAATCCGATATTTTCAAATCCGACCTGGGTCACTTTCGTATGTGGTACTGAATCCGATACATATCTGATGTTTTAGAAAGCGACTGCTGTTTGAACGGTCATGTCGCATTAAATCCGTCTTTTACGCCACTGACACAAGACAGACGCCAATTATCAGCGCCGGAGAAGCGCCCGAGAAGACATCGCGAACACTTCCTGGCCATCCAGTGTAGATGTCAGTGAAACTGTTGGGAAGACAGCGTTGGAGAAACGTGAACATTTTATTTGTACTGTATAATCTGCAGATTCTGACAGAAATCTGCAACTATCCTTTGAAGCACCGCTCCTCTCTAAAACAGCAATAAGGATAATTATTAAGCCATATGTAAATAACAAAATAACTTTATAACATAAAGCAAAATTGGGAAACGTAAAGTCCGAAACAAGTCAAACAATACTGTTTGGTCTGGATCTAAACAGAACGCGTTGTGTGTGACATCTTATTTTGCGCATGCGGGCCACTTTGAGGGTTCACACTAGAGCGCGTTTGCTGTCACATTTTATTTGTAGTGTGAACAAGCAGACAAAAGAATTGGATTTGATCAAAAAAATCAGAATTGAGCATTAAGACCTGCAGTGTGAACGTAGCTTTAATTTCTGCCTTTTTATGTTTTAGAAATAATTACAACCAGACTTAATAAATTACTTATCAATAAGCACTGGCATCAGACTATTTTTGCCTATAGTTAAATGTTGTGTCATGCACTGAGGGTATCACATATTGCAACAGATTTGAAACTATCAACTGATGGAGGTCAGTGCAGCACGAATGTGCAGCTTTTAGTGCATGGAGATACTTGAATTTTTACCCTGAAAATGATGTGTTTATTTTAGCTTGTGAGTTGTGAATTGCTGTAAAGAAGTCCTTGGCTCTAAGAGATGCTAACTGCCAGTGTACTTATAATTACTGTACTATAAAAACCCAATGTCATAATAAAGACTTGACTCTACTCTACCAGACAGTGTCATATTAAAGATATGTGCTTGTAGCTGTGTTTGGATATCTGTCAGTACATCTTGTTATTGTAAGAATATCCTAGAGATTGATGCTTGCATGCATTTGTATCCAAAGCAATAAGCTGCTTATATTAGATTTTAAATCCTTCAAATCACCAAACAGGATCCTGGCTTTTGTTCCAGAGTCCATAATCGGACCCTTCATGCAAAGTTTATTTGGATTCTCTGATGGATTGCCAAGAACTCGTAACCTTTTAAAGTCTGATAATTCTGCAGCTTGTAATGTGATCAGTATTTTCTCTTTGCATAGCTTACTTGAGAGGATAAATAAACAGCTTTTATTGGTGGATAAAATGGCTTGTGAGGAGGAATAAAGTCTCACCCTATAGAAGATTGATCTTTGTCGATGGTGATGTGCCAGGCTGTGCAATGACTGTCTCCGTCCACAACATTGACGTACAGCAGGCTTAGTGCTCAGATATTGCTCTGCTGCTTGGGGGTGTCAGAGCTGTGCTTCCAGGCTTATGCACTACACAGTCCAAGCCTAAGTGTATCAGTGCTTCATTGATTGTAGGCCTCTTAGAGTTCTTGCTTGTTAGTGTATTTTACGGTCAGTGTGGTGTAGCCTTTATGAACCACAATTTCACATTTTTAGTTTATTCACAGACAAAAATTAAACAACCAATATCCCCAAATACTATTGTCCTATTGTCATTGTAATATTGAACAATGTTATCGTACATTGCACGTTTTTCTCTTATCGCGCAGGCCTGATTAAAGTCATGTCAAGGTGTTGGACACATGTTGCTGTAGATTTGTTTTGTTGCACTTCACTTATTTGCTGATGTGCCATATGGTGTATTACACAGAGCCATCTGCTCGGTTGTCCTCATAAACTGTTTGGAAAAGGGCTGGTGCTTTCACAAAACACTTGCAGGTGATTGGATGAGCCATCGATAACAGCCCATTTCCGTCTGACTTTAAGCAGTCAGATCAATGAACCATAGAACAATCTTACAAGCTTCCAAGCAGTCAGTGTAGTTAGTCAAGTATTGTTAGCATGTAGTCTTGCTATTTCTTTTTGAAGATAAGCCACTCACAGGTAGTCACTTTTTTTTGTAAAAGTTGAAGACTGGAAAAAATGTTTTATCTCTACATCATAATTCTGGGAATCTTGCATGAATCCAGCTGTCTTGCAAGGACGTGTCTTTTAAGACTGCATATCAATTCTTAGTGTCTGTCTTATGAAAGAAAAGAAAAGGCCTTCACTAACCAGTTCAGAGATACTGAAAGATAAATATGCACTTTTAATAACAAAGGGCCCATCATTATCAAAGAGAAAACTGACTTGTGATTATGCAGTGGAAACATTTCCATTTTCCTCTCTTGAAACCATGACGAGATAAACCTTGTGGTCGTTAACCATTGTTATTCATGCTGCTCCTCTCGTGCCATGTTGTGTGAAGTATTTGTTACAGCTTCAGTTTGATGCTGCTTCTGATTTTTTTTTTTTCATTCCACTGTTTAACAGTTTATATTCTGAAATACAGAAATATAAATGCAAATATATAATTCAAGCCATAAGTATCTGGACTACAGTCTGTGTGACATGTTGGTCCATGTTGAAAGATACTGAACCCCAGATTGCCTCAGAGGCTTCAATCGGTGTACGTGATTATTAAAGCATTATACGATTCTCTGTGGGAATGAGTAAAATGTGGCACTCAGTCGTGTAAGGGCGCTTTGAGTGATCAATAGGACCAGAAAAGCTCCCTATAAATAACAGTCTCTTAACGTTAGTGGCACCTTGTTGCTGGCTCCCTAAAGTCTGCGAGGCTGTAGGGGGCTTTGCTTTGCTGCCACAGATCAGAGCATTGCTTGAGGATTAAGTGTTTGCCTCCAGTCTAGCAGTACAGCTATCATAGCCACACGATTACGCTATCAAAGCTCATGCACATGCCTCAGCACAAGTCTGCGCAGCACCCTTTCAGATGTTATCAGCTTCACAAAATGCAGAGCTCTCAATCATGTAGAGGAGCTCATTTGTGCCTTCTATAGGTGTGCGTGATGGTTGCACCTTTGTGGATCCTCCCTGATTGTGTCAGCGTACATGCTGCTTAGGGCACCGAGAGATGTATTGTGAGTTTTCTCTGCTCATTAGGATTCCGCAGTGCCCACTGACTGAGGCTGAAATGAGAAGAAGTGATGAGAGGGAGAGGCAGTGAAGGGCTAGAAATAGATCAAAACTAAACTGGAGTACAGAGTACTGGTGGGCACGAGGAGGGAAGGAATGTTGGCCCCTGTAAGTCAGTTGGCCCCGGACACGCTAAATGGAGCTGTCTGACTGGATTGCAGATAGAGAGGCACCCAGCAGAAAGACGGCAACGGTGAACGAGCTAGCTAGCTAGCTAATAATGGGGCGCATTTAGGAATGCTGATAAGACTAAGAAGGGGTTGTGATTGAAGGATGAAGATAGGAACCCTCAAGCTTTTCTCTGCTCTCTATTTTCTTTCACTCCATCTCTTTCCTCCCTGTTATCTCCCTTCAGTTTTGCTATTCTGATTAGTAGCTAGATAAGAGGCTCATGACTCTTATATTTTCTGCTCCATTAGTCTAACTCGCTTCGTGCAAAAGGTCTGTGGCAGTGGCCAAGTGCCTTTCTGTCATCTCTCTCTTTCTTTCTTTTTTCTTTTGTAAAGCCTTTCATTCTAGATCTTTATTCAGTGATTCACACGTTTAAATATTGCAGCCTACAGTTTGCAAAGAAATAAGCGCTGTGAGTGAGGTCATTAGCAGATGACTTCCCAAAGCATGCTCTCTTATGTCGCAATTATGTATTAAAAGAAATGGTTTAAACTGATGTGAGAAGAGCGCATACAATATCCAAATAAGATAATTACAACTTTTTAAAAAGTGTGACCTCGAGTTCAGCGAGTCCAGTGCCCCACTCGATCCCTCTGCTGTCCCTTTCTCTCCTTACAGACCATTAGCACTGCACCGGCTGTTCTGAAGCTGCGCGGATGGATGACATTTAAGAAACGTCGCCTTTAGTCATTCCTCTTCTTCGTTCTCCTTGTCCGTTAACCTTTCTGTCTCCCTCCTTTCATCCCTCTACATTTTCATTTCTCACTTCTCCTCCTCATTTGCTGTTCCTCCTCCCTCCCATCCTTCTGTAAATTGCAGTTTCACTCGGGCGGTGCTTTTCTTTGTTTCCCATCTTTTAGCTCCCATCTCTGTTCTTCTTCTGTCTCTGTTTGTCTTTCACTCGCTTGTGCATTTCTGTGACTCCATAAGTGGAAAAGGAAGCAAATAGAGCGAAGCAGTGAGGTAGAACCCTCTACCTCATCTGGTAATGAGCCTGGAAAGTTCCCAGTCAAAAGTACACCGTCTCCATGGAGACTGAGGTAAAGTTGCTGGCACTGCCTTCGCCCAGTGTCTTTGAAGAGCCTGGCTAGAGTAAACAATACCAAGGTCAACAATCCCAGGGGTCTGTTTGACCATCTGCAACCACAAAGACTCAGCAGTCTTTGAGGATGTTGTGGGTGCTTGTTGTTTTGCCGGCTTTTTCGTCCAGGTCCTTTTCATTAGGCTCGCCGGACCACCCTCATATCACTTCCCACCCATCTCACTTTGTTTTTCTTTAGCTTTAAGCTTCTAACTTGTCATTTTAGTGTTTTATTTCTTGCTTTGTCCCAGGGTGAACTTACATAACCTCTTCTTATTTCCAGGCCACAGATGAACAGCTCCATATAGCCATAGCTCACCATATTTAATGCAAAATTGCTTGTGTATTCCTTAAGGGGATGCAGATTTAAAATTCGTGTTTGGTTATATTATTTAGGACTTTGTTGTTTTGTTTTTTGCGCTGTGCCCTCTTTGTGATGCCTGTTCTCTCCCACTTCACCCCTTCTCACCTCCCCCAGGGGCCACCTCCATTTATTGTTCGATTTAATTATTAATGTTCTTAATTCTAGACGAGGGAACAAAGCTGCTATGTCATTATTTGTGCCTTTGAGCTCTGAGTCCTTGGCTCTCTTGTGCAGTTGCTGCTTCAGAGTCACAAGTCATTACTAGTTGCCTAATTACATATTGAGGCACCTTCCCACACACACAAAGCATAGGCGGGTGGTTTTGTCACATTTCGTTGTCAAGTCTGTCTTTCTTGCACTGTGAGATTAGTGTAAACTGTAGGTCACATCTGGAACTGGTGTGTGTGTGTGAAGCTGTGTCTTGGAAATATCACAGCATGGAGGTCTTTGTGGCTTAGTTGCAAGCAGCGAATTTCCTCTACGACTAAACTAGGGAACTAAAGAAAAATAAGTAAACCAACGTTAAGCCTACCCAGTATTATTGTGTAAGACAGTGTCTTTGAAATGAAAAGAAACCTTGACTGTAAAGACATACATATCTAAATGAATCCACATTAATGTCACAATTTTGAATCTGATACAATGTACAGAACTTTAGAGAGCCCAGTTTAAAAGCATTTGCAAACTAAACCGGAGCATAAGGTAAAGAGCGAGGGGTGGAGGGAAGAGCTGAGCAAAGTAGTCAACATTTGCGTCGTAATATCTTCTCTATGCTAACTGAGTGAAGGGACGTTTGTTGTACAGACCTCTGCTTTCCTTTCACCAGTTAAGCATATGGGTCGAACTATGATTTTATATTTAAATGTATCCATTTATATTTAAATGTGTCCATCCATGCATCCATCCATCTGTTCATTTTATTAACTGCTTATGAAACTCGCTGGAGCTTATCCCAGCTGTCAAAGGGTGAGACGCTGGGTACACAGGTCAACAGTGTGTCACAGGACTAACAGAGAGTGACAGACAGCACTCATTTTGAATTTCAAGATATTTACCTACAAAACCATTAAAAATAAATATTGTGGTAGATATAATGGAAGCACCTTCTGTTTACACTAGGTCTTTGGCAATTAAACGATACAACAAATGAAGAAATAAAATGAATATTAGTAGTAGTATTTTAGATCAGCAGGATATTTTAATACTGCTACATCACTATTCTTTTACCCCTATCAAAACTAACTGATTTTAAAACTCACTGCTAGTCTGTGAGACCTAAAAGTATTTTTATGATTAACCTTTTGGCAGCTCACTATGATCTGTGACTGCTTCAGCTGCTGATGAGTTCAAAGTGTGTTAATGATGAAGCCTAATTTGAGAGCGAGAGACAGAGAGTCAGTGTCTCTGCGTGAGAGTTTGAAGACTCTGAGCATTTCAGAAAACACTTTTGGAAGCATTCCACAGAGACATATGGCACTACAGCAAACTGCCCTGTGATGGGAGAGAGCCCTAAATTTTGTCAAGTGGCCTCAGCTGTATCATTAGTCCCTGCGTTTTGGGAGATTGAATAACAAATCACTGGATGATGGTAGGGACAAATGTTTGCTAAACATAAGAAGATCACCAAGGAATTTCTGGCTGGACAAAAAAACAACAGCAAGTGTTGACTGAAACGCTCAAAGAAATTTGGATAGACTTGAAGAGACTAGGGCTACTGCTTTATGGAATAATTAACCAAAGCTAGGACTCTTGGGCACTTCGGATCAGCTGTTTCTCTTTTGCAAGAAAGGCGGAGCTCATTACCAAAAGATCACAGTACCAATAGTCTTGGATAGGCTGCTGAGAGCTGCTGCTGCAGGATCTGACAAACTTGACCTTGCACCTGCCATCATAGAGTTTTAGAAATATCCAACTGGTTTGAGGAGGACCTTAATCTTTCTGTGGTGAACCTAAACGTCTGTGTTAATTAGATTCTCCAGCAACACACTGATCATAAGCACACTTTTAAATCAAGTGAAGCTTGATAAGAAATAATGGACAATACTAGAATTTCAAAACTGACATAAGTAACCAGGAAAAAACCTCAATATTCAAGACCATTTTCCCTACCACCGAGCAAACAAATGATAAAGTATGGATTTTTTTTGTTTTTGTCTTTTCAAGAAAGATTAGAACAATACAAACAAAAACATCAACGACAATATATATGTTTTTACATTATTGAAGCCATGCAAAACAAATTAGTTACATAACTGTAAATTAAATCTGAGAGATTTAAGTTTAAAATTTTCTACAAAATTTACAAAATTAAAAACAAAAAAGACAACAGTATTCTTTAGGTCTTTTTGAGTTAGTGTTGTACTTCTGGTGACTTAGCGCTATGTTTGGTTGCTAGACGTCAATGTGAACTTAACACTTACGTAACACTTCTTAGACACAAGAAATAGTATGATACTTTTAACACTGTCTATTAATGTTACAGTGTTATGATGTTTGCTAACAAATTATAAAACATTGCAAAACACAAGTTATTTTTGTTGCTGTTAGCCATAGCTGCTAGCTTAACAGATTGCTAATGTGACTGCTGGGTAATTGCTAATAGATAAACGGCTAAAGTTAATGTGTGAGCAGACTAGGTAACACATACCATAACTGTTCTGTACTTCTATAAAATGTTTTTGAAACTGGAGCTTTACTGACCTCTCAAATTTTCTCAGAGTGTTATTCAGCGTCATGAACAATAGAACTAGCGAGTGCACATGGGTCTATGTGTATGGTTGTGTGTTAGCTGGAGAAGGCAAAAACAGCACTGTTAGTAGTGATAATGTTGCAAATGAGTATCTAATCCAGGGATATCCTGGTATTTGGTGTCCAGATTTAAAATGCCATTAAAAATATTAGTAATGGACACAAAAAAGCAGCACCAGCACAAATGTTATCAAACCTCAGTAAAAAAAAAAAAAAAAAAGCATGAGAAGAATAGGCAAAGATCCAAGGAGTATCAGAAGCTTGTTAACACTTACTGAAAGGGCTCCAGCATGGGCAAGAGGATATTGTTGATATACCTTTTAAGATGAGGAGGTTTGGATATTTTTTAGTTGCACTGTATACGCTGGAAGCATACAGTTGGGAATACAGTTTAAAGAAAACTACCTACTGTGCAAGTCTGCAGTAAACTTTTAAACCACAGTTAGCTCACTTATAATAGATGAGGCTTTATGTTTTGAAGCCTATAGATAACATTAGTATGATTACTGGGCTGCCGATCAAACAGTAAATATCAGCTGTGGAGAAATATTAATCTATAAGCCTATATCCATGAATTTGACTTCATCTTAATTCATCCCAGTGAAATCCATTAAAAAAAACTCTTTACAGGAAAAGAGAGTTTTTATACATTTAAGACTTTGTTACATTGCATTTTTACAGGTGCTAAGAAATAGACTTTATAATATGATTTTTTTTCCTACGGTATCGTGCTTTGCCAACTAGACGTAAGAGTAGTCTGTTTAGATCAGACAGAATGGTAAGATTAATGCTTGTTTTTCCTTCTCCTAACCTTTATGCTACAGCCAATTTTAGACCCATATTACAGACTGAATAACATACAGTTATGTATTTTTCACAAGCTGTGTAACCACAGCATTTAGCAGAATCTTTGCAGGTACCTGACATTTTGCCCTCCGATGCCATGTTTATGTATAAATTGTACAGCTAGCCTGTCAGAATGTCCGATGCTATCCCAGATGCCACAGAGCATGTATCTAGGCCTTAATTGGGGCTGAGGGTGAACCCACTGCAGATGGTATTTGCACTGTGTGATGAAGAGGATTTTCTGGGTTTACTGCAATCTGCAGTGCAGCTAATGGTGGAGAGGAGAGATGAGGAGAAAGGAAATTGGAAAAGAGAAATGGGAGAGATGGAAGGCGGAGAGAGCTGACAAAGAAAGTTACAAACATTCAGCGAGAAGACTGAAGCCAGGGATGTACAGAGAATTGGAAGGACTGTGAAAGACAGAAATATATTACATGAATCATAAACACAGAAAGAGCATATAAAACTCTTTTTTCTTTTTCCCACTGATTGGTCATTATTTTCTAGCACTTCTGTTCTACCTGCATGACATAAAGATACCCTTTTTCACTCTATCTGGTGAATTTAAGCTAATTTAAGCTTAATCTAAGATGAAGCAGACCACACACTTCCTATGCATCCTATTTACATGCTGGACACTGGCACTCAAATCAAGTCGAAGGCTTAACCCACTCTTCATCACCCCCACACACACCCCCTTTAAATGTCTGCTCATCCTGTAATTGCCACTGATAGGATCTCCTAGAAACTCATTCAACTTCCTAATGTGCAAAGTTAACTTGATGAACTGCGAGCAATAATGCATCTGCGCCCCCCATCAGTCACCATTAAAACTGAGAGCTGGCCATTGCATCTCAATATAGCATTATTAGCAGCCGAGGTTCTCCGGCAGATAGATTGCCCTGCATGCTAAACGCGACACAAAGCCTCAGTGTCATCCTGAGAATAAACAGCCACTCCACTGTAAACTCTTTGAATGATCGTCAACTGTGATTAATGCGTGGGTTTACTCAGACTGATGAGTGGATCTTAGCTTAAGAAAGGGCAGCTGTAGGCGCTGTAACTTCAGCGAGACTTGCAGCAGTCTGTTGCCATAAGCTGAGTGCCGTCTTCTAAGATTCACATTGTATTCTGTGATATTTAAAACCGGCAGGATCCTTCAGTGGCACATCATTTTGCTCCGAGGCTCGCCATGCTTGTAATTTCCACATGCAAAACAAGACTCTCAGGATACAACATGAAATTCACGGTTTATTTTTAACACAGTTGTGCTGTTTTTTGGGGGGGTTTTTTCCCAAAGAGACTTTCAGAAAGGCCTTTTTTTCTGATGAACCAAAACAATAATGTTCCCCTTGACTCATACATGCAGCCCACACAGCAGCCCACAAATCTCAGTTCACTGCACAGGATGATGCTCGTTCTCTTCCCCCTTTCATGCAGACAGCTGATGAATGCTTCTGTATTTGACAGCCTCTGCCCAGTCTTCTTTTCACCATTTCCAGAGGCACCACGCTTATGTGTTATTTCCATTGTAATACTCGGGAGCTGAAGCTGTGATGTCAAAATGTAGCACAAACCAAGAAAATTGTGGTATACAGTGTATTGTACAATTTGAAGGAGATCGACTGTGAATGCTCTGCAGGGAAAAGCTATTAAATGCAGCAGTGGTCCAGAGTAAGCTGGAGAGACATGTTGAGGCAAAACACCAGTGTGTGGTGTGCTGGTGGGGGGAGACCACACTGAAGGAGGCACTGTCACATAAAAAAAAAGAGTAGTTGACCCACTGGTTTATCCAAAGTTTCTGTGCAGGTATGGCATTTTCATTGTGCGCATTTCATGGAAATGAATAAGTCTATGTATGTTAAAAATAATCTGAATCAGATCTTGTGTGGTTTCAGAGGGAGCTGTGTGAAACCTGAAGTATGAGGCAGCCCTGTTTCATATCTGCCTTCTAAAAGTTATAAAAATGAAGAAATCTGGTGGTGTGGAGTAAGATAGAAGTGAACTTACAGACCTTTATCGTCTGCTCCTCATCGCTGCTTGAGGCTAGAAGCTCGAGGCTACAAAAGCGGCACCCTGCATAACTGAATGTCTCCATCTCTTACCGTCAGCTGTCTAGTTGAATTGAGGGTCATGCAAGTGTCAGGTTTTGATCCAGAAGAAAAATGCATACAAAAATAAAGACGGTTCTGCTGCTTTGGTTTGAATTTTTTTTCTTTCTTTCTTTTTTTTTTTTTTGCTCAATTCCAACTTAAGGGCCTTGGCCTTTAAGGAGCCAGTGCTCATACGTAAACTGAACTTGTTCATAGCAGGTCGCAGGTATCTGTGAATTAGGAAACATATTAATGACATATTTGGTTTGCAGCCAGCCTCAAGTGGCAGTTTGAAGAACTGCAGTTTCTGGCATTTCTTTGCTGGTTTCATTTCTTTATTTCATTTTTTGCACCTGAAGACTGATTCTAGATCATAACCTATGTTGCATAATAGAAATGGATATGGGAGAAATTAATTCCACTATGTTGTATTCATATATATCCAATATTAGTTTTGGAAAGAGCTCTCTAAGAGAAGTTTTTGTAGAAATGCCTTTTTGTATTGCTAATTTATGCAGCTATTTTTGAGCTCAACAGATTTTGAAAGATAAATACATGAACTGTATATATATAGAGAGAGATAGGACCACGTTTCTCTGTGGAGTTTGTTGACCTATTTATTACATAAAGAATAACAGTTTGATTTTCAGAATCTTTAAACTATGAACGTCCTAAAAGCTCTCACATTCTTTTTTTAAGAAAGTGCTATAAAGCACTCTGCATGCTCTTTTCCTTTGGTGAGATATTCCCTCTATACATGTTCTTCCTGTAGCAGTTTTTCTGTGTAGTATGTGTAAACTAATCAGATCATGTTGAACTAAAGCAACATGCGTACATCACAGCAGCACATTCCTCACCATCGACTGAGTAGGCCTTTGCGATTCAGAGGCAGCCCAGTCACCCCTCTTTCTCAATAACATGATGGATCGCAGGACAGCCCGTGTCTAGAAAAACAAAGCCAGCATTTAAGCTCCTAGCTGCCCACTGTTCTTTTCGGTTGTCCGTGGCATAAATCTCAGTCAGGGCATACACACGGTTTCCTCTAAGAGGGGTGAGAGGGGTTATTTGTTTCACTTTGCAGGGAGTCTGCAGGGGGTGAGCAGAGGAGATTTCACCTTGTCTTTATGGAAGACTTTAGAGCCTGATGGAAGAGTTAGAAAAGCAGAAAGACCCCAAACAGATACGGATGTGCCGTGCAATGCCTTATTCAAATGCTGACAGGGCTACTAGGGGGTTGTAATTATTTGCTATCCTTACATTAAAGGACAGATCACTTTATTTGGAATACATCATATTTCTGTGCAAAATACACTAAAATGCTTTACATCACTGACATCGCATCGCTTTTTTCCCCGGGAGCAGGCGTGCACTCTCTCTCTCTCTCTCTCTCTCTCTCTCTCTCTCTCTCTCTCACACTCACACACACACACACACACACACACACACACACACACACACACACACATATATATATTTGCAGATAAAAAGGTAGCTAGGGATTGGTTCAACCACAACAACAGCTGCTCGTGTCTGACCACTGCCGTGTTAGCCAGCAGCCATCCGTGCAGTCTGTGCACCGGAAGAGGCAGTTTATTGGCAGTCTCTGAAAGCATGTGCTTAGTTTGTACCAGACACACAAAACATTACTCTTACATTACACAACACGGGGCTCTGTGCGGGTTATGTTGTAGTTATAATGTACTGCATCGGGGGTGTCAGCAGGTTCGTGGCACAGACATATTAAATGGCCTGATTAAAATTTGTTTCAAGTGTGGGAGTTGAAAGGGTTTTTGCTTGTTTCTGCTCGGCCTGTAAAATGTGCTGTACTTTGGAATGCATAGAGTATAACCTCTTTCTTTATGACATAATAAACTCCATATCTAAATGAAACTCAGGAAAACAGTGTGTATTAAAATGCAGTCATTAGGGTACTGTCTTCACACTTAATCCCCATCATCCCCCGAGAGACAAAGGGAAACTGTGAGCTCTGTCCCTACAGATACCACAAATGTCCAGACTTAGCAGGACTAACACACTCCAACCTCACTAAGCTGTAGTATATATATCGCAAAAAGGTAATTAATGGTGACACAAATGCAAAGTCAAGGGAAACTTGCAGAGGCAAATAGATATAGATTTGTGGGCACAAACTAAGTTGAAAGTATGTTCACGGATGCCAGAAGTGGATGGAGGTTTTTCAGTTCAATATTTTCACTTGAATCAGATTAAAGAATGTTCTTGTTACTACACACTGTGTGCCATTATCCTACTATAAGTATCCCATTGCACTGCTAACATTTAGGGTAAAAATGTAACTTTCAAAAAGCTCTAAGTGGGATTTTAAAAAAGCAGCCCCCTTTTTAATTTGACCATTTCCATTCTTCTTTCTTAAACCAAAAAATCAGGTGACAAATTTTACTTTATCTTTGTTTTATGGCGTCAGCTTTACGAGGAGGAAGAGGCTCGGAAATAAAATACAATGCTAACACCGCAGTTTATTGAAATCCATTTAAACAAGCCACAACACCCACACACACGCACACACACACACACACACACACAGACAAAATCATGTTGTCTTATTTCCATAGGAATTTTATGGACCTCAGATATGCTTTAAATGAACTCCACTTAAATGTCTGGCCCATGAGTGCAATTTATTAACTTAGTGACATTCTGTGCGTGTGCATGTGTGTGTGGTTCCCTTGGTCAGGGCGTGTCTTTAGATGGTCATCAGGGGGGCAATGAGAGGATGCCTGGAATATGCACACAGACACACTCAGGCGCACTCACACACAGATTAAGCGGGTAAGCTGTGCCGCTCATCTGGGATAAATGCGGTCAGAGAGGGAACAGCTGAGCAAACAGCTCCGGCAAGAGGCAGAGAGCAGAGTGAAGAGGGGGAAGCAGGGATGACGGACTATTCATCCCGGCGTAGTGTTGGTGACCGGCTACCACGTTGGATATGCATCAGCCCTCAACCTGGAAGAATGGGAACCGGTGGAGGTAATGGCTGATAAAAAAATATACTATACTCTGCGGCTAACAGGAGTGAGATTGGGAGTCGCAGAGACAAACTGACTGGTTGGAATTTTTTTTTCACTTTTTATTTCTAATATGAAAGAAGGTAAAATGTCAGGTCTGTTCTGATTTTTTTAAATCAGTTTTCTAGTACTTTAATCTCTTTATTTAAAAAAAGAAAAAAGTGGAAAAGTGATAGCATCATGTCACTGCTGTTAGTATTAGAAAAGAGTGACGATTAGAAAAGATTTCTTCTTTTTTTTGTCACATAAAAAAGCCCTGACATTTCTAATCTAAATTTTGATGTGACATGACACGCACAGCACCAGATGTGGCACAGTGGTTAAGTGAGAGGAGGGATGTTTTTAATGACACACGAACAAGGATATTATGCCGGGACATGTACCCTTTGTTGCGCAGTACGTTACGAGGGCAGATGGCTTGATGTCGATCAGTTATAAACCAATGAAACTGCCGTCTCTGGGTTGAAAAACAGTAACCTGCCACCTTTTCTCCATTGTATACAAATGAAAATGGCAGTAACTGTTAAAACAGTCTTAACCAAATTCTGCTTCTTTTTGATGCCAGGTTTGTTCTTGAATTTCGGGTTTGGAGTGAATGCACCACAGTGCCTTTAAAGGAAGCCCTGATAGGTAGGGACGACTGGCTATGAGTTGCACTTTATTCAGCTCTACTGTAGTGCAAAACACATTAACCTGTCTGCCATGTATCTGTGTAGAAAAGTCAAAAGTAGGTTGGGCTTAGTGCAGTTTAACTTGCAAACTGAATTGAGACACTTAAAATCATGATTCATCTCTCAGTTTTTTAAGGTTGTCATCTACTGAACGCATTTCTTTGCCCAACTTAATATCCTGGCACTTCAGTGTCAAGCTGCAGACTTTTGGAATTACCAAGTGAAAAATTAACTGTGATCCCACAGCCTCATTTTGGCACACTGACATTTCTGGGATGGACTTGTTGTCGCTGAACATGCTGTGCAAAACTGTACGGACAGGAGAAAAAAAACAAAACGCAAAAAAAACTGTCAAAAGAATACCTGCTCAGCAATGATGCCTCGAAACAAATATCGACTAGATCGTCTTGAAACATCACAATCACTCTTCTTTGTTTAGATTTTGACATACAAAGGGTTTTTGTTTCGTCTGGTTCTCAGCTATTGCTCCCTTTTTTTGGTCCGAAAAGATTTGATGTCTAAAAACAGTAGTTTGGGTTTGAGAAAAGGTGCTTGTCAGATCCTCCTCCTGCTGCATCAAGACACAGCACAGATGCACAGTCTATTAGGCAAGGCACTTGGGATGTGTGAGCAACCTTTTGATCTGCTTTTCAGCAAGCTGATGGATGTTTCCTTGCACGCTGGTGGTTTTATACTCTGATGCTGGAACAGAATACCACGTAGCTGGTTTGGGTGGTCTGTTAGGTCAGTAAAATATTTGTCCAGTGAGATCGATGCTTTTGCATTCTGCTTGTGTTTACTGGATCCCAAACTAAAATCTATGTCTTTATTATTTGGATATGATTAACAGAAAAGCCATCATTGTAACCTAGTACTGTACATATATAACACAGTATCGCCAACCTTTCTCAGAAACGTGTCTCACTCATTGAAATGACTAAATGCTGTGTCTTCCTTTAGTAATCTTCTCACTGGATTATATAGCATATAATTACTGCAACATATAGTTTAACAGAAGTTTGCATACGTGTATGTTCTTTTATTTTGTCTTTATCATTTTGACCAAACAACAGAACTTCCTCTTCCCATGGCAGCAGCAGTCCTGGTGCCTCCTGCTGTCACCTTGCCAGGAGAGCAGCTGATGCCGGTTATCAAATTCCCACTGGTTCTCCGTCCATCTCTTTGCCATTCATGTCTGGTGTACCAACCTCCTGCTGATGTCTCAGGGGTTCTCCCTTTTTAAATTGAGGTTAAATCAAATCAGCTCCCATGTCTACATGATTAGGCCTTACCAAATTGTTAATTATCCACAACAGGAGAGAGCTGATGAAAGCAAGGGACAGTAAGAAGGTGGCAGGGGGATTTTGGGGTCTCTGATAGTATCCTGTGGTAGAGTGCTCTGTGGTTATGTGAATTCTCTTTTGTCAGCTTCTCAAAGGTTCAGATTTACAATCAGCGGGATTTAAATTTGTTCTAAAGCTGTTCAGTCCAAAAAAAGAAGAAAAATTAAGCTTTTTTTTTACAGCACTGCCAAGCTTCAAACCAACAAGGTAAAAGTTTTTCCTTTCCCTTTTGCCCTATAATGTGAGTCATTTGAAATTTAGCTCCAGTGCCTGAGCCTTCCTTCTATTGCTCTGCCAGAAAACGGCTTCGTCGGGCTATTTCAGCTGAGGCTTCAAAGATTACATTTCCCCATACTTGCTATTCTGGGAGTAAAATGGCCTTTGCGGTGTAACAGGCTTCTGATGGGAAATGCTCCTGAAGCCTTGGGTCAGTGTGACTTGTGGGACAGCAGATATTTGGACAGAGTGCGCGTCTTTCCTGCTGTTCAGTGTTTGACACTCAAGAAACCACACATGCACAGCAAATTCCAAGTTTTCACACTATCTGACTTGTTTTGCTGTTTTTTTTTTTTTTATCTACATGATGGAGATTGACAGCTAAACTGCTCATGCCCTAAACTTTGGTCGCATTCTTGGTAGTGTGTTTAATCAGCCCACACTCAGCCTTTTGCGTATAATCTCAAGAACCTTTGTTAATCCCCCAGATGTCTGCAAGCTTTTTTGCAGTAAGCTTTTGGAAAGCCACGCTTTGCATGTGTGTTTGTGTGTATGCAGTTTGCCGCATGTGCGCATGCATTACCGCGCCTCTCGAGCTCTGGTGCATTTGCTGGCTTGAGTTTTGACCTCACTCAGCAGCAGTAATGAGCATGAGACCCGGTGTGATGGGCGTCGCACAATCTCCATGCATTATTTAACTAATGGTCAGGTGGCAGATGCTTTAGTGCTCGTGCTGAGACCAATATCCCAGTGAGCAAAGACTGCCCTCTTCAATCACCTCATTTTTTCCTGAGTAAGATCGGTGATGTTCACAATGATTTTTTTGGGTATCCTCCCAGCAGTTAATGCAGCCTCCCAGGGGCTTATGTTTAAAAGCTTGAAGTCACCTACAGTTTAATGGCTAATACACTGCACTCAGAGTACAGAAATAGCCATCGCATTTATATGATCAAAACACCAAATTGAACTACCCACACCAGGACAACAAAGCAAATCAATACTTTTCATGGTTTCATTTCGTTTCCATATGTTGGGTTAAATCATACATTTAATTTTATCTATATAAACATTAGATTATACACGACTCACATACAGAGCCAGGAACTCTTAGTTTTAACGTCTTACAATTGCTGACATTTTAAATAAAATCATTAGTAAATAATAGCTAATTGTACTCTTGCTTGACTTCGCACTGTTTTTGCCTTGCGGTACACCTCTGAGTGCTTAGCTGTGATTATGCCAGGCCTAATTTATCTGAAGCAACATGGGTTAGATGGTTTGAGACAGATCAGAGTAATTAAGGAAATGAGATATCAATCTATTCTCTTTCTCTTAAGTAAAATCTTTTCTTCCGAATGTTCATACACTGAGCTGCGCGGCAGCAGCGTGCAGTGTCTGTTCATCTTTAGGCCAGCTGAGGCCCGAGCTTGGAGTCTATTGACACTAATTGCAGTCATTAGCTTGGCTTTTGGGGAGCGGCTCAGATGTTGTTTGGACATAAACGTTCATGGCGACACATTCTGTTGTGTTGTGTGGTATCATCCAAAGCTAACTGGAGCACCATAGAATGTTGGCTGGTATAATTGGGAGATGTTAATTAGTCTATTGGAGGCTTGTACCCTCCTGTGTATTGCCTTTGTGCGCTGCCCTTTCTGTGTACAAAGCCAACCTAATGCTTATGTCAGTGTAAATGTCTGATTGTGTGTGTGTGTACTTGTTTCACTGTCTTTGTGGGGGTCCAGGATCCAAGAGCACACTCGTGGGGTCCAACCCCACAAGTTTAAACACTTGATTTTTTGGGTCAGGGTTTGGCTTAGGTTTGGGTTATGCATCTAGTTTTGATCGTAAGGCTAAGATCAACCATGGAGCTCTATAAAAATCGTTAAACAAAAACATATATGTGTGTTTGTTTTTGTGTAAGGAAGAGCAAACTCATAGGACAGTGGAGTGTGTGTATGCGTATCTGTTTGCATCTACGCACACGACACTCTGGGGGTCTAATGAGACAGTCATTTGTTTAAAGTAATCACCAACTACTTTATGCCACCCGCTTCCCTTGGCATAGGGACAAGCCCTTTTATAAAAAGGTTGTTTGAATCACATTAGGACAGCAGCAATCACCCCCACCTCCCTGTCCCCTCACTCTCCCCATTCACATGCATCAATACCCGACTACTAATGCGCCAGCCAAGCATTAGTGATGCCATTCACTTGGGATGTACCAATGATGCTGTCAGTCCTCGTTCTTTTTTGGCTCCCCATGGTAGCTTCCACTAAAATATGTTCAGTGCTGAAAAGCGGCTGCTTTTTCATAACACTTAGCAAAAAGCCAAGTTCTTGGATTTTATGCACAAGCTGTCAAAAGATGCTTCACATGAATCGCTGCCACATGCAGGATACGAGGTGGCAAGATGGTAATGAAGCCAAATATTCCTGAATAGGCCTTTTTTTTTACAGCTTGTCTCCAAAGTGGAGTGTAAACAGTTTGTTTAATTTGATAGTGTTTTCCACAACATTAATTCATTTTGGCCTTGGTCGTTGTTTTGATTGAGTGGAGTTTTTCTGTAAGTGTTAGCTGGAGAAGTAGTACCATAAGACCAAATTTAATTTTAGATATAAAACAAACTGAAATGTTGCATGAAAAAGGACGTTTCCTAGATTTATAGCTTTACATTTAGTCTAAGATTTATTTTACGTTGCCTCTGAAGCACCATCAGTATCATCTGTTTGTCATATTCACTGTATTTGTCAGGCGTTACAGCTGATAGACGATCAGCTGTAGGCATTTTGTCCCTCTTCTTAGTCTGGAATGATCAATGATCAAAGGACAAAACAAAATGCATGAACTTGGCCTGAAGTGAAGTTGGGGCTTTTTTATTCCCCATTAGGAAAAACAAACATCTTACATCAAAGGTGCACATTCATATTTCTGGCTCCAAGTTTCCTTTTTAAATTATATTAACCAAAGTATGGTTTAATAAACACGTTAATCCATTTATAGATTACAATATCTTAAGAAAGATGTTAGACTTTTCTTTTTGCAACACTGTTGTGTTGGTGTGATGTGGCTATATATACTCAGTAACCCACAGTGACAAAATCAGGACTCTTTTTTTAATCAATGGTTATTAATATTGTGTATGTATATCTACTGTCCTGCACAAGGGGACTTGTGTTGTCCTGATAGTCTTTGATTTTGATAGAATATCTTTGAAAATATTTCAAAAAGCACTTTATGATACACCAGGGAACACATACACAACATTGCAGATATAACAAGCTGTATTATCAAAAAGTTAAACATAACAAGGCTATAATATGATCTGTGACAAGATGTAGACAGGACGGTGAGTGTTTGAGAATATGCTGGGCTTTGTGAGCACTGCTCTGTGTGCGTGTGTGTGAGAGAGATTTCTCTATTGAATACTATGGAAACTACACTTCACAAACTCTGTAAATCTCTGCTCTATGCTTTCCTTAGTTTGATCGCAATCTATTTCTCAAACAGTCAATTTTGGCATGGTAGAACTTTTGAACTACAAGGTTTCTTCCTATAGCTGTTTGAAAAAGAAGTTTAACAAAGCAAGAACTTCTTAGATTTGGGAGGTGTGAGTGGATACCCAAAAGTCACTAGAATGAAATCTCAGGTACCCCCCGCAGACTTGAAATACGACAATTTCAGCAGCAATTCAGGCAGGCCTTTGTGGTAGAGCACCTAGGTGGCAGTCACTCTTTTGTAAAAGGCATGCAGCAGCCCACTCTGAGTTTGACAAATGGCATTTACAAAAGTCTGAGAGCACTTTGTCTGGCAGATACCAACCACTACTTATTATTTGGCTAATACCAACCTTGTGGTTAAACATTGTGGTCATAGCCTGCTGTGGGGGTGCACTCAGCTATAGGGAAGACTAGACCAGTCAGGGAAGGAAGAATCAATGCAACCAATAACGGGAGGCCCTTGAAAAACACACGCTCCAGAGTGCACGTAATCTGAGACAGGCAAATGTTCACCTTTTAGCATGACAAAGAGGCAAAACATACAGTCCAGATGATGTCAGAGTGGACTCAGGAGAAGTCCCAGAAGGTCCTTGAAAGGCTCAGTCAAAGTCCTAAGTCAGACATGAAGATAGCAGTTAACAAATGCAAGTGTGAATAGCAGAAAGTGGCTAAACCCAGAACTGTAAAGCTGTTAAAGAAGTACTCAAAAAATCTGAGGCTGTAATTGGTGCCAAAGGGCTTTCTATAGAGTGCTGTTTTAAATGGTCTAATTACTTGGAAATAAAAAAAAAAAGTCAGTTATTTATTTTTAGGGAACTTTTATCTTTCTCTTTGTCTCGTGAATTGTGGACAAATAAAAATCTACAGCACAATAAAGTGGGGAAAAACTGAAATGGTTCTGAATTTGTTTTGAACCTTCAAATATTCTTTTTTAGTTAAACATCGATTTCATTTATAAAATGCCATCAAATTGGTGTAAAATGCCCAGCACAGAATCTTAAAAGATCTTTTTATCGCAGCAGCAGTCTAAAAATTTAAATATTTGATTTCCAAAGACAAGAAAAGTGACAAAGGGATTCTTGTTGACACTTATTTCACCGTGACAAACTGATTGTTCAGGTAATCATTTCTGCACTACAGTAATACAGCTTTAAAATTGGGATTGTCTCAAAATATCGATGCTCAGGGTAAATATATGCAAAACAAATTCAGAGATTAACTTGATGGCTAATTGTAGAAACTCCAATAGTGTGCATATCAATGTAGATTATACTGTTGTATAGAGCTGAGACATGACTAGATAGCAAAGAGCAAATGGATCTGCAACACCAATATTAAATGCACTAACTGAGCATGCTGCAAGACACATAAGTAAGCATGCTATTATGTAGTGGTGCACATTATCCCCCTGGTTTTCTGAAGCATGAAAACCAACTAAATGCTTTTTCATGTGGTATAGTGTGAGAATAAAGAACCATAAAAGAGGTATGAAAAGTCCTGATAATGACAAGACCTCCCAACAAGACCAGTCCTACTTAAAAAAAAAATGCATCTGAAGTCAGAGGGGAAGCTTGACTTCTGCAGGTGCAGGCATAAACATCCACATTCCACATTCTTGAAGATCTGCCAACAGGTAGAAGTTGTTTTCTAAATTTTGACATTGGTTTAACTTAGTAGATATTTGAGAGACTAAAAGTTCAATGAGTTTATGTCTCTTGTGAAAGTAGTAAGAAGGAAGGAGGTGATGCAATTATTTATCCCAAAAGTAAACTGGAGGTGCTGAAGGAGTACATGTTGAGCAGGAAAAGATGATTAGAATTAAATAGATGATCACAGTGAAAGATGGAAAACAGAAAAAGGCATGGAAGTCTATTAAAAAATTTCAGATATTTACAGTTACTTCACTTTTTCTTGCTTATATCTAAATAGAAGAAGGATCAGAGCAAAGATTATATAAACATGTTCAATGCTTTTTCTAAATAACTTTATTTAAAATACTGCTTTTTGCTGTATGATGAGCATCAGTTTGATCTTATTTTTCTCACTGTATATGAAAACGTGAGGGAAAGTAAATGATCTGTTAGACGCTGAGTCAACTAAACTCATGAATTTATCTCATTACAAGGAGGTAATAAGGTAAAAGTTCTGAAAGAGCGCAGGTCAGCAAAACAGTTTCACTTTGTAATGAATCACAGATTAAAATTCAAACTTGGAAGGGCATACTCCCTTTAATTAACACAGAACATTACAAATTTTGACCATTTAAGCTTCTGAGGCTTTGCTGCTGGAAATTATTAAATAGAAAACAAGTTGCAATATAAAGAGTGAAAAAGAAAGGGACATTATGTGACCAGAGGAGCATGTGGACCGTCCTTTCTAATTGGAATGATTATTAATGCAGGAGGCCAAAAGACCAGCTGAGTCTTCCAATTGCCCTTGTGTTGTTTCCTCTGGGACCCCGACTGTCCCGTAGAGCTGAGGGCCAAATCAATGACTCTGATTTGGCCTGCAGCTGGGTCTTGTCTGCAAACATTATCTCCCCCACCACAGGGGATTCTGGCTGCCTTATTGAAATAGATGACTGCTCAAATTAACAGCTGTAAGGTGCACGAGAGAGGAAAGCCATGCATCTAAATGTGACATGACCACTAATAGCATTTGCTGTCATTCACCATTTGATGATGATCCATGATGTAAAGTTTTGCAGTTTGACCTGTTTTGATTAGCGCTGCCTTATCTCTCCATCCATTTATCACCATATACTTGACATTTATACATATATGTGTATGATTTTATTTATATATATATATTTATTTATATATATGCACGAGTTGGTACTAAGCTTGTTTTGCTCAGACAAACACATCATGAGAAGACATAAAAAATTATTACTTTGCATACGACAGATGCATTATAGAGTAAAAAAAGAGTAAAAATGAACTGACGGCTCACAATAGCAGGCTTATCATGATAACATGTTTTTGACAATATACTGTCCCAGGGGCAAAAAAAGATTAATTAATGTTTTAATACAAATGTGTGTCAGTTAAAAACATTTTGTGCTACTGATGTAATGATATTATAATAGCATAATAACGCATGTACCCACTCTCAAAGAGCAATGAACTCTTGAGCCTTAAGATTATTCAGACATTGAAATTGGATTGTGGAAAAAAAATTAAAATGCCCTAATCCTTTACCATGTGCGTGCGTGTGCGTGCGTGCGTGCGTGTGCGTGCGTGTGTGTGCATGTGTGTGTGTGTGTGTGTGTGTGTGTGTGTGTACATACATGTGTGTCGGAGCTCTCTGAGCCCCACCCATGTTAAAACTCTAATAATAGAGTAAGCAAGAGAACAGTAGCAGTGCGATCAGAAATCACAGCATATCTGAAAGAAGGGTCTGTTCACATCCATGTGTGGAAGGATAAGAAGAAAGATAATAATGTAATTTCTTTTATACAAAGTATTACCAATTTTTTATTTAACAGAGTAAACACGTTCAGCTTTTTATAGTGTCATTAATGTATAAATACGGATAAATACGGATGCATAGCTTCAGACACCAGCTGGATACTGACACCCTGTTGTTGCTCCTCTGTAGGCGTAACAGTCATTAATATTTGTTGCAGGATGAGCCAAGAAGCTAAACTTGTAACAGGTCCAGTTTGCTAAGCTGTACATGCACTGAGTTCTCCAGACTGCTAAAGTTGTCACATGTAATTCCAACTGTTTAGACTCTTCGGGAGAACTGGGCCTATGAATCTCTTGTGGCTCGGCTTGCTCTCGATGGTATTGATCAGTAATGTGCTGCTAAAGGAGCAGAAGCGAATGAAAAAGTATTAGATTATAAGAGCACCCCTTTAGATATGCAGTTAGTGTCAGACTGCAATTGGACCACCTTTACAATGCTGGTTAACCACTATCATCCTTTAACTCTTTACACCTTGGAAGTGTATTGGGGATAATCCTTGCTTCTCTTTTCAAAACTGAGTGGTTTCTGCCTCCTTTCAGAATAAAATTATTGACCATGATCTTGGCCTATAAAGCTTACTCGGGCTAATGTTGGAAAAACCCTGAACCTTGCCAAATCAAATCTTTATTCATATATATCGCGGTTTCAAAACTCATCATTAAAGGTACAGAGGAGGTCATCAAATGTTGCTGTAATGGGGTAAAGAATTAAGCAAGCAAACTGAAGCAAACAGAGGTCATCTAAGTAACTGTTATTGCATTTTTCATATTAATCTTAACAAGCAAACCTGCATTCTGCAAATAATTAAAAGCATCTAGTCTGAAAATGTGCTTCTTTGCCTTCTGTCAGTATTGAAGATCTAATCCACAATGGCAGTCTTTGTTGATGTTGCCAATCGCAATTTGCTGAACGTACGTGGTTCCTAAGGTAATGTTGAAAATTGCTCTTTGATTGCCAGGGAAGAACAGATCACTGATATACAACAAATCGAATATGTAGTTAGAGAAAGGTTTGGGTTTTGGTAATTTTTTATTTTTTTATGTTCCTGGAATAACCAGAAAATATAAACTAAATTTGCTGTGGAACATACCGTTTCATGACAAAACACCAAAAACAGTTTACATTCACAGAAAGGCAATAATGTATAATCCTCAGGCTCTGAAAGTCAGGAAGTAGGGAGTTTTTCGATAAAGGAAAATTCCTGTTGTTCAGCTGCTTTGGTAAAGTCATTTTTTAAATAATGTCCTCCTAATCCTGTCTTTTGACATTTGTTTCTTTACCCGTGATACCTTTCTGTTTTTAAAAAATGTTAAGTATATTCACCTTTCACTTCTCCTCTGCCAGGTCAAACGTAATACCTGAAGGTATTAAAAGAAGTAGTAAGTCACTGTCTTCAGCTTTTATCTTACCTGTCATATAGTACGTGATAGGAAAAGATTCACTTTCACTTCCTTTTTAAAGAAAAGGAGGCTTTTGAGTGACTTTTTTCTGCCTTTTCCTTCTCCAACCCCCACCTCTATCCCTGAGGGATTTCTGTCCAATAAAAATGTGCTTTTTATTCTCTTCTTCCTCCTCTCCAAATGTCAACTCAAGGCATTTCTTTCTGCGTTTGCTGTCGTGTTTTCTGAATTCCCTTAATTAAAATTCCCGTTTGTGTAATTGCGTCTTACACACTTCAACTTGTTTTTAGACAAATGTAAAAATGTATTTTGCGTTATGTGTAGGCAGCATAAGTGAACTACATTTCCTTATCCTCTTGTATGCGTTGCAACATTCTCATTAGTATATCTAACAAGCTCATGTTATATTCTCATCTGTAGCGTGGCAACAAAATCTCACAATTTGGAGTCATGCCTTTTCTTATCAACTCTCTCTCTGTCTCCCAATTTGTTCTCAAGTGGCTCTGTCTGCACTGCCAAAAGTGGACCTTATTCCCAACTTTGCAATTTGTGGCAGAAGCTCAGGAGACGACAGGATTGTTCCAGGTCACACATGGAGCTTTAACCTCTACTCCTCTTTGCCTCTTATCCTGAAAATGGCACACTCGCTTGGCTAAGCCATCTTGACTTTACCTCAGAGCCTTAGCCTTTAGTCACGCTCTGATAAGTGATTGACTAAAATGGCAGGCTGTCACAACAAAGGTGGGCATTAAACTCACTGACTCCAGATATCCTGGTTACCTGCTGATGCTTGACGGCAAAATCAATTCAGCCTTAAATCTAGGACTTTGAATGTTGAGTGAATTATTCGGTAATGGTTTAAAAAAAGAAAAGGCACATATTTGTCTTCTGTTCTTTGGATATTAATGTGTTCGTTTAGATTGAGAGAGTATGCTTACTCTGAATTTGATAGCAGCAGCCTTTCTCAAAGCTGTGCAGCTTCCCCCTTTCATTTAAGAACAGTCCGCTCCCTCTCTTCTCTCTAGTCCGGAGGATATGGTGTCCATTTTTTCCAAAAACAATTTCAAATTTTGTCAGTTTGTCTGAGCAGTTTTTCACTTTCACTTTTTTAAACCCAGTCATGCAGCTGACCTATTGCCAGTTAACCTAAATGAGATACATTATATTCTTTGCCCATATTTTTCTTAAACATCTGATATGTTTTCTGTGTATTATTGTCAGTAAGATACGGGTTTGAGAGATTTGAAAATCATTCCATCCTGTTTTAATTATCATTTTACACTTCATCCCAGCTTTTTTAAGAATTTGGTTTGTACTATGTTAAATGGATGCTTCTCACTGGTGCCGTGGGTTTATAGTACAATGAGGTTTGTCAGACTCTTTTGTCCTGAAATATCTCTGCCAACTTTGGTACAGATGATGTTGGAGTACTTGATGTTTATATCCAGTGAAACATATTTAACATGCGCTGTATAGATGGCCTCAGTTTATGTTTTCCTACAGACTGGGCGTATTTACTTTTCCGAGTCGATGAGTTTTCCGCTTTTGTTATCTGAGTGAAATATCTTGAAAGCTTTTAGATGTGTACACTGTCAGTCATCAATATTAAACCACTTACAAGGGAAGTTAATAATATTGATCATTTTGTCGGAAGCCCTTGGGTTCTTGTGTCTTTTACTTTGGCATCTGCCACCCCCTGCCCTATGGCACAAGGCTCTCCCTAACAGTAGTGGCCTCTGTTCGTGAGACGGTGAACACAACCACACCGCAAGAAAACTGCAGAGAATAGCTCAAGAAATTCGACATCAAGCCAAATGCATTAACATGCCCTCCAAACTCCCCAGGTCCCAAGCCAATCTAGCCCAATCCACACAGGTCCTGTTTGCAACCCACAGGACAGAACCCCAAGTATCCATTTATAACATCCTGGTGATGGATTCCACAGGTTATGGCCCAATAATTGAGAGCTGTTTTGGCAGCACAATGGGGACCCGGGCAGTATTTTAATGTTGTCGCTGATTGTTTGTAATCCCCTGGTGTGTATACTTTACTTACTTACTAAAACTTAACTTACTTAATAAAATAAAACACTGTTACTGTTACTTAAACATGTTAAAATTATAGATGAAGATGGTGAATATAGTAAACATTTCACAGGCTAAAAAGCAGCATATTACTAAGCACGATAGCATGCTGACATTAGCATTAAATCGCAGCACTACTGTGCCAAATACAGCCTCACTGAGCTTGTATGGCTTTAGAATATTAATCTTGTTTGTGTGTACGTGACAAATGTTCAGCCTTTTGTCCTTATTCCAGAGCAAAGTGTCCTTTTACCCTCATCAGTACTCTGAATGTCTTCAAAGAACTCTACCAAATACCAAATCTCCCAATTACAAGCAAAGTAGAAGCATGAAAAGAATGAAGCCTTTCAATAATCAAAAGTGTAATATTACGCTTTTTAAAATTTTATTTGGTAAAAGCGGTAATCAGAGGTCTTAATGCTCAGGATTGAGCCCTTTGGTCGACATTAATTAGTTGTGTATGCAATTTTTATTAAACAAATTCTTTGTTAACTTTGAGATTTTACTGCCTGAGACAACAAGAGATATCTTGATTGTGATTTTGGAACTTGAGGCTTAAAGAATTAGACCCTTATTTCCTCTCGTGCTATCCCTTTAAAGTCTACATACAGGATATTGAGCTGAGAAACAGAGCTTTATTCAGCAAATCATCTACCTACCTATCTGCTTCTCCCTGCTCTTCTTAGAAGGTGTCAGCTGGTATGAACAAAATTAGAATCTATACACAACCCATCAGATTGCTTTTTGACAGACTCAGCCAGGTTTTCATTTTAAGCATTCACAAAAGAAGTAATCTGTCAAACACCGAGATAACAAAGCTCAGGAGCCTCGAAGTCGATTTTGTCTGTAAATCTCACCACATGCTACACTTAATTCAGCGTCAGGGCGCTTAGATCGCATCTGATGATTGATCTGGTGTTTGTGTTATTGAAATAGTTGATAGAAGGATCATCAAGTGGCGCAGGATTGTGACAGTGCAGATCACCGATTTAAGCGTCGTTATGCACGCTGTCATCCTTCGGCGGTGCAGCTGTGGAAATAGTCTGCTGAGATTTTTCATTAGGCTTCCTTTATTTGATTTGAGCCAGTTGCAGTTTATAGCTTTTGGAGAAAGAGGTGAGAAGAGAAGCCATCATTCTCTAAATCATATGATCACCTGTCTGACAAGAACATCCACCAGCCTGATGAGAAAAGTCTATTGTTGTTTAGATTTAGAACATGAAACGAGACACAAGTTAGTTGGTGAAATGAATTAAAAAAAGAGAGGGAGAAAAGAGATGCTTATTGCAAACGGAAGCTATTTATAGGCTCAGTACAACCTCAGCACATTGACATTTCCACTGCTACAGTATGCGTGATGCATATTGCATTTCTGAGTCTCTTTTGTCATTTGCTTTATGGATTTTCAAAAACAGACCCACACAAAAAAACAACACTTTTACTATTCTGAAATGTCTCAGATGTTTTTGCTTTTCAAATATGACAGTATAAGTGTATTATCTGAGGTGTGGACAGCTGGAAGAGCTAAATTTGTGTTGTCTTTGTTGGTGTTTTACAGACCAGAGCTAAATACTCCTCTGATCATTAGATAAACATTACCTTTAGACACTGCCTGTCCTACATGAGAGGATATAATGTCAAAAAAGGATTTATGTGTTGTAAGCACAAGCACAGAGGGAACTATTTTATTTAAATGTGCTGTTTTGAATTGAAATAGAATATTTTAGATTTACCTGGATAACCTTTTATGTCCCAAATGAGCTGTAATCAGCATGTTTTGAACTGTTTTATTTGTAGTTAATCATTGTATGTATTTTTTTTATTATTATTTTGGCTGAACTACCTCCTTGCTTTTTTGTAATAATTAATATAACCAAGGTGCTGAAAAAAAGTTAAAGTTAATGCCCTCTAAAATACTACTTTGTGGAATGTAAATGTTGAACTGTGTAAGTTTATTCCCATGAGAAACTTTTATGTACAGCATGAAAGTAACATGATATCTTTAATGAAAAGCTTGGGGTATTCATTTTTTGTATGAAGGTGAGAAGCGGTTAAAAAAAAAAAGAGGCAAAAATGGTTTACGTCTGCTCTGGCATCTGGTTTACCTATCGAACTGCTATCAAAGCTCTTCATTAATTCACAACTGTAAAGTGAAAGCATATCAGTTTTCCCTTAGACTGACTGCTTGGGAGGCGGGTGGCCTGCACTGGTACCTCGTGCCAACAGAAACAGATGAACATGCAGGGGGAGGTTGAAGGGACAGAGAATGACAGCTTCTCCGCTGTCGAGGTAAACTGGCAGAAAACAAACACTCACACAAGAAACCTTTGTCTGCCACAATATGCTGACTTGGTGGATGAGTATCCTTGAAGTGAAGGAGAGCCCAGAGAGACATCCAGAGACAGAGTAAAAGAGTGATAGATCTGAGAGGTGAGAAAGGCAAAGTGGCACCGTATCGGAGACTACGACAAACCTGAAAAGAGTGTGTTTGTGGGGCAGGCTTGCCTCAGGGCCCGCAAACCTACAGCAGAGGGATTAATGATGCCGGGTCGGGCCCTAAGCTTGTTTACAAAGACACACACAGCTGTTTTATTACTTCTGGTTCCTTTTGCCATCCTGGAGGGCCTAAACTACTTAACATGCAACAAGAAAGATGCACTCAAAGACAGATGGCTTTCAAAATTTCACCAAACTTTAAGTAAGATTACATTAAGAATTCACCTTTGGAACAGGTTAACAGTCTTTTGCTCAGAGATTATAAATGAGCATACGAATAAAAAATGGGAGGAAAGATGGCCTGTTGGGAGATGAGGGGTGGGGTCTCCTGTGGCTCTTGAGGCAAACTGGCTCTGCATTCCATACTGCGAACTTATTTGCTCGACACATTTGGGGCTACCAACTAGGACACAGGTGTACTGCATGTGGAGAACAGGCTTGTGTTACTAAATGCACACCACAGAGCCTGCGTTTACCCAGAGGGTGATGTGCTCTGTGTGTAACCTTGACCACACATGTCCTGCTCAGAAATTTGAGGCTGTAGGGAGGGGGATCTCTTGTCTCTTTGTGAAAATGTGTTATTAAAACAGACACACTGCACCACATAGTGTGTATTAATGACACTGACCCGAGCTGCTTGAGTATCTGTTACAAGAAACTGTTTTTAGCTGAGAGGGCCTACTTTATTTAGCCGAGACACTACCATTGGTGACCTGTGACCGGACCGCCGGATTGACTGCCCCACTACGCTATTTCAAATATAGGACACAGATCAGATTTGCTCACTCAGCTCCACGATGCCATATTTCTGTCTCCTCGGGCAGTTATTGGTTGTGTTGGTTTTATTTTGTGTTTTTTCCCCTGTTTGTTTTTCCATGCTTCCTGTTCTCCCTACTTCCTGCAAACATCTTTAATACAGACATATTCCAGCCACAATAAAATGTGCAAAGTTTTCCAGTCGAGTCATTGTAGTTAGACGTATGTACCTTTTTAGATTTCATTGTGTCTTAGATGACATTTTAATGGATATGAATAATCATTTCACTCATTAAACTACACTCAGTAACTCAGAAAGACAAGGTGACATAAGATGATATAACATCCTAAATAAAAATATGTGATTTGCAAATGTTTCCCGTACCTCTCAAGTGGCTCCTTTTTATTTTAATAATCCCTGAGATGTGCAGATTGTAGAACTTGAGTGAATTATAACTGTGAATTAATTGCACATTTAGTTTAGAACGCCACAGATCTAATTTTTGTTTCAAACTAATCAAAACATCAGACACTGCTGACTAATAACCAAAGCATCATGGTGACAGCATTGCGGATTGGAGGTGGAAGCAGCGAGGAAGATATTAACTGGGGCAAGGATAATACAGTAAAACACAGGGGGGGAGTAACCTGCTCTAACATGCACAAATTTTGACATTGTCATGACAGTTTATTTTAGGCCCCAGTCACACAGGCCTGGAGACTGGTTGGTGACTACCTGGCAACCTCCAGGTGGTTGTTAGAGGAAAAAAATGTGTACTTTGACGAGTGTTTATTGGAATTTATTGGCTATTTCTGGGTGAAATCATTTGCAAAGAGGGCGCTGGATCAAAAATGCCCCTGTGTTGCTTTGGTTCCATTCAGATTGCTTTGATACAACAGACTCTTTAAGGACAAGTCAACATCTTCCAAACAACCTACAGGTGATCACGGCGACCTGTTAATGACCAAAGAAATTGCAAGGAGCTTTTCAGTGCAACACTGCACTCTGACCAGTTTCATTCTAGAAACAGAAAGCAACCTTCAGCAATAATTTGCCAACAAGCTGCAGAATACCCACTTTTCCCTACAGACCAGTGAATACCAGGGTAATGATACTGACTGGTATCTTGGCTTACATAAATGGGCATTAGACAGACTGCCAGCAACATCCAGTAACTCATCAGAAAATATTCATTTTTTTCCCCAAATGTCCGGTGATTGCCAGATGGTCAGGAACCTGTCTCTAGGCCTGTGTGATTGGGGCCTTACTGAGTCAAAGAACAAGATGTGTAATGTTGTAAATGAATTATGTTTTGGTCACTTTCAACTCTTCATTTCTTTGATTTTCAACTGATTGTTTCAGTGGTGGGCATCTCTCATTCTGGTCTTCCCCTTATACTGAGTTCTGTGTCATAAGTTGCAGAATGTGTCACATAACATCTGCAGACAGCTGAGAATTTTTTCTTTCTGTGAAGCTGCTTCTATGTCAGTTATCAGCTGTGCCCTGCCAAATAATTGACAAGGTAAGACACTAGCTTGACAATAATAGTTGCAGAATAGCATGGAGACACATGGAGAAATAGAGCAACTTGGCAGGGTCAAAAGCCAGACTGTGCCAAGGTTCAAAGAGCAGCAGCCCCTGCATATCAATCTTCTGCTGTTGTTGGCAGTGTTTACTCAGAACAGCCCATCTTGTCGGTGGCAGGCAGACAGAAATGTCAACACCCAGTAACCGCAGCACTTAGAAACTCCCTCCACTTCTTTGCCTAGCAACACATTGCTGTGACAGCTTACATCACCAAGCTTGCTCTCATAGTCGACTACTGGAAGCTTCTCAGTGGCTATCTCTAAACGGGAAGCGGAAAAAACGTAGAATACGAAGAAGTGACAGGAAATGCTGAAACAGTCTCCCGCTGAAAGCAATTAAGCTCATTTTTTGATATTGTTTTGTCAGTGGGAAACCAGACATGAATTCTTGTAAGTGAAGGACGTTATTGCCTGAAGTTATGTTTAGAAGAAGAAAGGGGGAACAAATTTCTTTTGTATTCTTCGACAAGTTTTGACTTAGATGTGAGGGTAGATGTACACTTCATCCCTGTGCAGGCATGAATCTAACTGTGGTCATTTGTAATAGACATCTCTCATCATTAATTAATTCTCAACTCATAACACAATGTGAAATTTGTATCAAGGCTACGACAGGAACTTAGCTTTGTGTCATTTATTACATTAGGACAATAGAGAGCATAATTATCTTTCAAGGATTAACAAAACCACTTAATTTGCTTTTAATTATGAATATATTACATCTGCCATCATAACAAAAGGGTGAAAATATTATTGTAGCAGTTAACATGATCATTACCTAAACAAGTGTGTTATGGTTAATATTACAGAATGACTTTAATTTGTACCACCCCGCCCTCTGTCTGAGCTCCCTGATGATATGAATGGTTAAAATGTTACTGTATGAAGCAATTTAACAATCTTATACTGCTTATACGGAGACTCAGAGACTATACGGAGACTCACCAATGCCATAAGGTACAAAATGTGCACCTGGAGCAATATAGTTACATTGTGGTTGGATTTCAGTGTGTGCAGTTCAAATGTGCTGTGGAATAGTTGTTACAGACATTGAGATGCATGAAAAGCCTAATTAAAAATGCTAGATTTCAGTGACACCGTGTTTGCGAACATAAGTGTAAGCATATTCCATACACCAGCATGTGGTACACGTTCATTAGTCACTACTGTTGCGATGTTCCCAGCCGCTGTGGAACAAGACATGTTGCACCACGAGTAAATTTATGAGCATTGTTAGTAACTTGGAGCTTGGCTTGGAGGTATAGTCTTGGTGTTTGCGTGCGCTCTATTGTTACTTAGAATTAAATTGTAACCTGTGATCGTCTGTCTGCTCAATATAATTTCGAATATTAACTGTCAGCTTGTGGCCACATAATTTTACAGAAACAACAAACTTCCCCGAAAGGGTTTCTTCATTTTCTCCTACTCACTCTGCTATATTTGTGAAATAGAAATTGTCACAAGATTTTAATTTTGAGTTCAAATTTGCATCTTTTTTACCACGACAGCAGCCTTAGTTTAGTGTTAGTGGGACACGTGGATGTCTTTATTTTGACACAAGACACTAGTGTTGTTTTGATGTTGACTGTCATTAAAGCTCATCTGTTTTAAAAAGGTGTAGTTTGAAGTCTATAGTATGGAGCAATATGAACACTTTCAAAGTATGTGTAAGCTCTTTAACTGAAATTATATTGTTAATGTTAAAATTTAATAAGAGTTGATACACTGTAGATACATTTTCAAATGTACCGTTTTCAAAAATGCAGAAAAACTAATTAAGCACCGTATTGTTTTTTGATTAAGATTTTAGATTACAGTTATTTTGCTTGATTAATTTTTGACTTCTTAGAGAAGTTCATTGTACCGGCCCATATTTGGGTATGAAAATGTGAATTCAGTTTTTATTGTCTGTAACAATATAAATAACAGTATAATGTTTTTGTTTAAACAAGTTTTTGGCATATTTTTTAATATTTGTGTGTTCTCTTTTTTATGACATGTAGCTTTAGTAGCTTTTTTTAGTTTGCTCCTCCTACAGTTTTGAGATTGTACTGCATCCAATAAAAGGTGTAAATCATATCATCTCAATGTGAGCCAATAAGGTAGTCATGTCAATGTTGAAAGAAAAGCAGAATTTTTCAGTAAATTTGAAAAAGACATTTACAGTTTCTGGCTAACAGGAACTTTATTGCATATTAATAAAAACTGAACATCAATATTTAAAAAAAAAAAAGACATATCAGCCTGTCATAAATCCACTGAATGTTAATAATAAATAAAATGATTTACACCCTGCCCCATTTCAGTTCACAACTCCATGTACTCAGTTTTTGTAGTAACAAATAGAAGTGTTTGTACTGCAATCATGTGGTAAACCCTTTTGGTTGTTTAGACTTTTAGCCTTCACAAACTCTTTTAAATTGGTGATGTCACCGTCAGAGGAAAGCATTTGCTTTGTAAAATTTGACATGAATGACTGTTAGTGGATGTGTGAATAAGAAGCGTGCAGGATTAGGTTGAGAATGTCCTCTAGTAATTTTGATATACTTAAAGGGCATGAGATCTCATTTCTAAATGTGTCGAATGCACAAAAAGAAGCGTGAAAGAGGCGTAGGAACATTTTTGAGACAAAGGAAACCAGTGCCATAGATAGCAAGGTAGTGAATTGAAGCCAGAGTGTAAACATAAATTCTAGGGATCACAACTGCCCAACTCACACATTTCATTTCACCTCACATTATTTGTGCCAGTGAGTCATGACTCTATAGTTATAAGCCAAATTAAATCTCAAAGTAAATTCCGCTCACCGTCTATCCATTGCGTTCCTAAACCTGGGAGCACAGAAGAGATGGCTGTTCTGTATGCTGCCAACATTAACCTCCTAGGACCTGGCATCCACATATGTGGACATCACATTTTGGGTTATTTAGACCAAAATACTCAATTTTGCTCTGCAAGGGCCTGATATCCACTTACAAGGACATTATACTGCTACTGTTCTATCAAAATTTTAAACGAATATCAGATGTGGCTCTTATTTTTCTTAAAAACAAAAATAAGGTAAAAAAAAAAAATCTGGTAATTCTTTGTTTTTACATTCATATGCCCCAATATGCCCAAATATCAAAGAGAAATTAAAAATGCATGCTGTGGAAGAGTTCGGGTCAGCTCAGCTGCTGAAGTGCAAGATGATGCTATGATGTTGAAGGTGCCAAGATTCAGGAAAGTAGCTAGCTTTTCCCCAATGTTAAGCAAATGGTTTTGACCTCATGTTAAAATCATAATCATATTTATAATCAGCTATTCAGGCATTCAGCTGCAGAACAGAGCAATTTTTTTCAACAGCATCTTGTAATTTTTTGCATGAAAACAAGATAAATGTTAACTTAGATTTAGATTCTGTATGTGAAGTCTACATTTACTGTAACAGTTTCACCACCAGCACGTATTGATCACGTGACTTTACAGTCTTGATGCTCTGCCAGAATTATTATCTTTCTATATGTGCTTATAATAATCTAGACCCAGTTTATTATAAAAAAAATAAATAAATGCATGCATTCAGCAGTATTTCGTTTCTAAATGGTATCTGAGGGTTATCAGTTTACCACGATCCTTTGGGAAAGTTACGGATCATCTCCCGCGTGCGGTATTTGCCGCGAACATATAAATACCACGGCGCCACTCGTGCGTAATGCTGCAGGATAGCTGCTGCATTGTCAGTAGAAGAGGACCGCATGATTGGACGTGTCATTGATCAGCAGCCTCATTTCTATGCATCAACATCCATTAGGTGCTTTGTATTGAGCGTTTATGGTTAGGAGATTGGCTTCAAAGCTGCTCCACATGTACACATTGAGAGGTAGAGTGTCATTTAGAAAGAGCCGTGCAATGCTCCCTTTGTGGTAGAGACGTGCTATTTTTGGCTCTTCTGTTCACCTGTGATTTAATACGGATCCTACGCACTCTTTTAAAAATGAGACCGCTGAGCTGTACAGCCAATTTCAGCTATTACATAAACGGTACATGTATAATAGAGTTTGGTATATTTTGCATATATTTCTCCCTCTGGGTATTTATACTGTGTCATTCTTAGCACAGGGCAACGTTTAAGGGTTATATGGGGACACTAGATGTTCCAGAGTTTAGGGTTAATGCCCAGTCTTGTTGTACATTCGTCCTGCTGGAAGGAAAAGTTTTACAGCCACTGAGTTTTCCACTCTGTTCTCTCATGGCACATTGACTAATGTGACCACTTCAGCGCCAACCCCCAACCAATATGTCTCTTAGGAGCTTGTTAGCCACCGACCTGCACTGACCTAGACACCCTCGCCTTTTCCCTGAAAGCTGAAAAAGTTAGCAACTTTCTCTCTCTCTCTCTCTTTTCCTTAAACTGCGTTTTCTAGGTGGAAGACAACAATCCATGTGAAGGAAACCGTTCTTTCACACACATGCATTATATTGGACAAATAGAGAACTTGATACCCATGATGTATATGAACAGCCAGTATTTGTTTCTAGTTACTGAAAAAAGAAAAATATGTCTTTGCTTATTCTCTGAGCAGCAATTATTTTTATTCATGTAGCTCAAAATACAGATATGTCAGCAGATGGAGAAAATATAACATTTTAGTAAAAGGGGTAGGCACGCTGCATCCACCATAGCTCAGAACGCTGCTTAAGCTTAGATGCTGATTTGTGCTGACTGTTGCTCGTCCTAGCCCACTACCCCCCGCAGAGATTTTCACAGAGCGACCTCACCACTCACTTTTTCCTCATTAGCAGATCGATAAATCTCTGAAACACACCTGAATGGTTTTCTACCCCAGTGCTGCTGTTGAGTGCTTTGGTGGAGTGATGAAAAGGCTTTATAAAACCTAATAGCTGTCACGCAAGCATCTGGAGATGCCGCAAGGTTATGGCCAAACTTAAAGAGGCTTTCGGGTCATTATTTGCGTGTATATTAAAGCGAGCTAGAAGACCTCAATGAGGCAGCCGAGTTACTGACTGTTTAAATCCAACCGGACAGTTTCCATATCCATGGGCCAAATCATTCCTAATGGTCTTTTTAATGGTTTTCACATCAAGTCAGTCCACACACATAATCATTTATAGCATGGCTAGTGAGAGATGACCTATCAGACACACTGACCTTCTGAGTCTGTGTATTTGGGGGGAGTTAATGGAATTTGAGGATTTATCCTTTTCTGGCAAAACTGAATATTTGGCGCACGAGCAGCACTCAGTGAATCTATGTAAAATGAATTTAAAGAAGATAAGAGACGAGATAAGATAAAATGCTAAGAAAAATAATAGAATCAATTAAGATAATCCAAAAAATAAATTATAAATATGGCAGGTGTGACTCTATTTTTTATGGTATGCCTGTTTTGATGTCTTTTTCTTTTACCTGGGTAAATATGATAAGCACTCTTGTGCTTTCCTGCTTTCCCCACTCACATACCCACTGCTACTTTGTGCCTGGGAGTTGTCCAGCGTTTCCTCAACTATCTGCAGTTGTTGAACCTCTACTGGAGCGGCAGGAGGTTAAGTGGCTTGTTGAATACCACCTAAGTTGTAGCTGTTGATGGAGGAGGAACCTTTCCCACCCACATTTCCTAAACATGGTACCCAGATCCCCGTCATCCGCTCTCTTCTACTCCCGTGTGGGCCTGCTGGCAATTTCACTCTTTTTCAAGGCCATTTCATCTCACTGCATAAAATCTGGCATTTGAGCGAGGTCAGAGGCATGTTCCTGTATCTGTCTGTGTTTGCTCTTTTTTTCCCTTTTCATTTAAATGTTGCAGCTGGGTAGTATGTTACTTTAACCAACTTAACAAATGAGCAAATGCTTAGATATTCTTCAAATCACACAAGTACTTTTTAATAAAAAAAAACATGTTTGTTGGCACGTACTGTTTAGCTTGCCTTCAAAAGACCAACGAAATTCTGCTATAGAGCTTTGACTGCTATAACGTGTAGGCTGCACTGTTTTTACACATAAGCTGTATGAAAAATGTATTGCCTAGCTGGCGAAAGACTGAGCAGAGCAGTTTGTTCCATTATCCATATCTCATGTCTGCCAGAACTCAGGAGGAATACCATGATCATCATTTAGTATTCATGATGCAGAATTTTCCCCAGTTGATGACTGAAGCCGCTGAGTTGTGAAAGATTTAGCTTGATGTGTAACATCCCACCAAAGTTTTATGTCCGACACTTGGTTGGCCTTGAAGTGGGGGTAAGCGCTGCTTTTCTGGCAATTTGTTTTGCGGAGTGAGATATTGAATAAGTAGTGTAGCACTGGGCGCCGTCATGCTCTGTGGGCTCCGTGGAACATTGGCAACCTGTTTGATTTGTTGTATCTGCGCTGCTTGCTCTCTCTGGGGGTGGAGTGTGCTTCTTTCCTTCTGTGACCAATTTGATGTGCATCTCGGCACAGGTTCTATCTATGTACCCAAGGTAGATCTTTTAGCTAACAGTTCCAAATAGATTTGGATTGGATTTGAGCTGTGCCATGTCTGTGTAGTGCAGAGCGTTTTAGTGCTAGAATTTTACAGCATATATCACTTTATATAAATTAAAGAAAGAAACAAACTTAAACATGTTTTTTAAATATTATTTATATGATTAATAATGATATTATATCTGCAGGAGTCTAAGCAGGTTCAAAGGAATGAAGAATGATGATTATTTATCAGGAATTGTCACAGAGAAGTTGGAACAAAGGTAGATATGAGCTAATGGACTGTCTGAGAGAAGGTATTATTTTCTATAAACGGACTTTTCAGTGTCTACTTGGCCGTAAGCTTAATGCTGTGTATGTTGCGCATCATTCACAAAAACTTGAGTAGAGTAAGCTGTGGCGCCAGCACAAAGGTTTACTCTTACCACAGCCAGTTTACATCGTGCACCATTATTTCAACACTGGATCAACTTTTTAATTTTTATTATTTCTTCAAGGACTTGCCACGATAAACTGTTGACAACCGAGCACTAAAACAATAACCTCAATAACTAAATCTTTGTCATTTATTTAAAAAATATATACATAAAAGAAGAAAGTTAAGTTAATTATTTTAAACATTTCAATTGATCTACTGTGATTTATGCTGTGTGAAATTGTTTAATTGATTTTATCCATTCAGCATGATTCCAGGTCAGGTAAATGACTTTTCTTCTTCTTCTTCTTCTTTGACTATTTACCAATAAACAGACACACATGGGGGCAGAAGGTAACAGAGAGATCTCTGTGACATGTCATTGATTCTGTTTTATGACAGCACAGCGAGGCATCTGAGAAAGAAATGTTACATACTTTTTTAGTCTGTTAAGCTGCCACAGACACCTCATTCATTCAGCTATCAGATGAACAGAAGCATGGGTAGTTTAAGGTGTTTATACTGTTTGTGTCCCACTCATTAAGCCCGTCGCTCATCACAGATCATCACTCTGTTGCACAGCAGGAGTTCTCAGGTGAGCAGACTAGTTTGAAATATCACCTCAAAATACACATTCAGTAAGGTAATACTACTGGAATGAACATATAGGACACAAACATAAAGAAATCTCACACACACACACACACACACACACACACACACACACACACACACACACACACACACACACACACACACACACACACACACACACACACACACCTCTTGTTCTATCTTTCTTGGTTTTCATCCATTACTTGTCAGTTTTGGCACGTTGTCTTGCAATTAGGAACATTTGTAACTGCTTCCGGGCAATGCTGTTGCACATTTATCACACTACACATGTGCCAGACACATCAGCGCGTGTGCACGCACACACACATATGCTCAGTCACAATAATCCATCAGTGAGCACACTCTTGTGTTGCCTTCAACAGCTTTAATTGGCAAGAAAAATCCAATTCACAAGTGCAATCCAGTATTGTGAATATTGACAAAATGCATCACTCAAAGCAAAGATGCATTTACCCAAACTTCACATGGTCATTTTTCATTGTGAGCCGAGCCTTTTTGGGGTTTGTAGCTGTTAGGCCGTAGATTTTACTTGTAGATTTTGTCTCTCTTTGTGCATCTCTATGCATGTATATCTCAAATCAAGTGAAGAAAACCTGATGAAGAAGTCTCACCAGACTGCTTCCACGGCTGCACTGCCAAAGGATGGCGGTGTGTATAACAGCGGTTAAATCGCTGCTATACACTGACACGGTCCTGTGCCAGTGAGTGTGTGTGTGTCACTTGAGCGAAATGTGGCCCTGGAGCTAAAGCAGGAGTAGACACATGGGCTGGAGTATTTTGGCAGCTATGTGAGTCTCCCTGTCTGACATGATATCACATTCTTACTACATATTTTCAGGGAGAAAAATATTGAGTCAAATTCACCTCTGCATCGTTTTGTTCATAAAAATCTTTTAACATTGAGGCAGTTTGAATTGGCTATGTGCAACGTGGTGATTGAAACAACTAGCAAAAGTGAGAGTTAATACAATTACCAGTATGTGGGTTTTTTTTTTTTTTATTGTTTGTTGGTTTGTGTTAAATGTTTGGCTTCTTTTTTTGTGGAGATGCTAACTTAACTAGTCACAGTAGTCTGTGACGTCTCACCTTTAAGGATTGAGTATATAGTACGATAATGATAAGCTATATACCCAATACACTAAAATAACAGTTTTAGAACTGACTTAAATTAACAATAAGCGAAGCTACGATTTGCATTAACAGAATTTCTAAATAACTAATATCCATGTAATGTCCATGTAATGTGCATGAAATTTCAGAGCCACTGCACAGGAGTCAGTTTATTGTCTTTAATACGACATCAAATCTTTCTGCCATATCACGCTGGCTTGTTTTTCTAAGAGTACACCCATTTTCACCGCAGTCTAAAAAACATTCACCGAGCTGTTAAAAAAGAGCATCTAAGGACATCAGCACCAGGTTGCTTTTACAAAGTGGACCTTGGAATATACTTCATTAAATCAAAAACTGTTGCATATTAAAACCTTGTTAGCTAGAGCCCGTCATGCAATAGGATCACAGCAGCCTCCACATCTGACAACAAGCTGACTTTCAGGACCATGAGTAGTGAGTAGTTTTTACATTAATAAATTATCACATACATACCCATTACTCATCCATCATCACTTCATGTTGATCACACAAGCTGCACACGAGTTTTGTGGCTGTGTCTGTCACAGCTACGATGCGATTATAAAGGTGAAAATAATTCCAGCTGCAATATCACAGCTGGTTGTAAAAGAGAAAATAGAATTCAAACTAACTGTTTATTTAATTGTGATGGTGAAAATAAAATGTATGAGATGTAATTTCAATTTTGGACATGATGATGATGATCTAAACCACTTAATTTGAGTGATGTGGATTTAAAAACTGCATTGTGGAAACTAATGCTAAATCAGCATTCAGCTCTACTTTGCCTCAGTTTAGTGCCTTTTATATAACAATGTGCATAGTTTCTTCAAATGCTGCAGTCAGTTCAGCGATTAGGGACAGTTAATGACACTATGTTGAATACAGATGTGGTTGTCAGTAGCAACAGTTTCGGGGCATAAAAGATTCTCCGGGGTTCACAGATTCAGCTTTCGTGCACACCACAAGGAGCAGGTAACTATGAACACTGAACAAATGACTCACACAGTACGGAATTCATCAGATGGCCAGTATTTCTGATCTTGAGTTTCTTTCTCTCGCCTGGATGTGAGTTGTCATCACTTTAATATTGCCCTTTGATACCTGCGCTTGTGCGTGCTTGTGTTATCGAAGAAGGGGAGGGAAGGCTAGTGCATGGCCTCGGCCCAAGTTGAATCAAAGTATATTTTCCTCATTATTTTATCGCACATTTTAATGAGTCGTTTATAGAGTTCGATTGAGAAGGTGGCAGAAATGAGAGGGAGCACGCAGAGAGCATAAGGCGAAAGTGGATGAGGGCAGGAATGTGCAAAAAAAAGGTTAGTGGAAGGAAAGACGGATGAAGGGTGCCTTTCATTAGGCTAATGTTTCTTTGCTCTTTCTTCACTGTTCCTCACGTCTCAACTCCTCCCAGCGAGGACGTGAGAGAGAGAGATGTGAGGAAAAAATGCAAGGACGGAGGAGCAAAAGCTTCCGATTAATGATATCTTGCCTCTGTAATGTCATTCTTGAACGATGTCAGTTAGTTGTGACATACTGCTCCCATTTATCCTTATGCGTGACACTTTAAAACTACTAGAGCTACTAGAATAAACTGTGTTAAGTGCATGTAGACAAGGGTCATGTGTGGATGCGTTATATTTATCCATCACAGTGCATAGGATACACCTTTGTTTGCTTGGTTTTACCTACTCCAGAAGCCCCCTCTCTCCTCACTCCTCCATTCGCGATTAAGGGATTGGAAGATCCTTCACGATAGCGCAGGGGATGAGATTTCCGGGTCACGGCAGCAGATCGGACATGAGGCAGCATAAGTTAGCATAATGAAAAGCACTGAGGGAGATCAGGAATGAGGGGAAAGCTGGAGGCAGGAGTAAGGATACTTTGGGGGGAGAGGACTTAGTGTGAGCGAAATGATCCACAGTCAGCAGATAAAAGCAAAAGTGGGAAACAGAGATGGGTATTTGTCAGGTATTTTAAAGTGAAGGGAGACAGTGGACCAGAAAAGAGCGTCTGATCTGACAAGGTTTGGAGAGCCTGTGCTGCCTGGGATGAGTTTGGGGAGGATTTTTGTTAGGAAATACAAGGCAAATTCTGTCTGTTTTTTATACAAAATACAAAATAAATTCTTTTATGTAGTAATTTTTATTCAGGCATTTAATGCAATGATAAATGCTCAGTACACCACATTCAAAGGCAAATTCTAATAAGACAAGAGGACTGTGATGAGTTGTAGTGAGTAATACTGTAGCTCCGCTAGTAACATAAAAAATAATGGTGATTGGCAACAAAGATGAAAAAAAAAAGAGACTAGGATATAACTAGATATATCTTGACTAGATATGCAGCAAGATATATTAAGATATAAAGTAGCTCTTAGTATATCTTGTCTCTCGTCTTCTTCTCATTTACTGTATTTTATTGATATGACTTATGCTCTTTTTAAAAAATAAATATTAGTTGCATCACTATCTTTAAATAGTATAAAAATAAAATGTGAGATGTATATATAAAAAAAAATATGTTGCAATTATTTTATGTTGTAAAAAAGCAACAATATTTTTAGGTTCTGATGTAGTGATGTGCTTCTGGTGACTTGGCATTTTCATTGCTAATTAAACAGTTCATAAGGTTGCTGTTGCTGGGAGACTTTTCTCAGCTTCAATTTGGGATTTTCTGAGAAACATTTTTAAGACAAAAATAATAATTCCAGCAGAATTATTATACACGTGTTATTGTCATCTGCCATTTTTCTTCTTCTTCTCTGGCTAGCTAGTCTCACACCAACAGACTGGTCATACTTTTAAACGACCCTCTCGATTCTGCACTACGTGTTTCTATTCAGATTTTCAACATTTCATACCATTTCTGAAATATTCCAATATTTCCTTTGATAAAGTCCCATTTATTTTGAATGAACAGCTAGCCTTCTCTTTTATCTGTGGCTTACTGGCAGAGTAACCCCCTCTCCTTTGTATGTTGAAGGTCATAAGAAAAGAAAACTGTAAACACTTTCCTGTGTACAAAATAATTCCATACTGCATTAGGTACAGAGTAGCTGCTGTCTCAGATACAGCACACTTATGTGTACATGTGTTTATGAGCCCTTCAGCTTTGTTAGCCAACCTCTTTACCTTCCTTGTTTTACTCTCACCAGAGGCAATCTACAGACCAAGTCTGCCAGTAGCAACAATCCCACTGTGGTTTTTTCAGAAATTGCATACTCTAGATGTGTTTTTCTTTTAAATGATCACTGTCTGTGTATGAGGTTGGTTGCGTAGGTCTCACATTAACGTCATCATTTTATTATGAGCCATTGCGGCTAGCCACTACCTTAGTGATAACAGACGGCTAATGTGACTGTTGGGTAATTGCTAATGGTCGAACAGCTAACGTTAACATGCGCACCGACCAGGTTAACATTCATGACAACTGCTGAACACTTCAGTGTTGTTCAAACAGAAGCTTTACTGCCCTTTTGATACGTGTGTCAACTGGAGAAAATAAAGACAGCCATTGGTGATTTCAGTAGTGTTGCAATTTAATATCAAATTCAATATAAAATTTTAGGATGACCCTACTCTTCCCTTTCTCACAATATCACGAATATTATTTGTCTTAGTCCTGATTACCGTGTTGATTTCTCAGTAAGTTTTAACTGTTGATTAATTCTATAAACAACCACTTTAATTGCTTTCGTTATGATTTTTTTATGTTGGTGATGGTGGTCTTGCTGAACTAACTCATGCCATCCAAAGCTTTCACACATCTTGGCCAGTCACCCACACTTACGGACTGTCAACCTCTTTCTTTCACTACCTCATAGCTTTGAATCAGCACTAAACCCTGCAAGCATTGCTCATACTTTCTCAAGAGTCATATCATTTTACCTTTTTGCCTAGTAGATAAAGCATATTCATCCCTCCATAATCTTGACAAACACCTTCCTTTTCATTTAGAGTGCAGAATAGTTCATAACAATTTTACTTTAATTTCAGTTACTTAGCTGTTTCCTGTCATATCTGTCTCTCTAAGTAGCATGCTCCATTAGAAACCCACAAAACTGACACCAGTAGTATATTAAAACTTCACTTGAAATGCCTTATTTTGAAGCAGTTTTGGCATAAAATGTTATGAAAGGATTGCAAATTATAGCATTATACAATAATGCATTGTGCGGCACTAAAAGACTGTAAACAGTGTTCATCATATTGTCTTTTACTGTGCCTTGCCAGTCTAAAGGGAGATGGGAAGAAAAAGAAACAACAGCCTTTAGAGAATACTACACTTTAGTAATTTTGCTGTGCCTTTGAGTCATAATTGATGTTAAAAGCTGTTCATAAAACACATTTGGTATAGATGGTATTTATTAAATTGATTCTGAACAAATCGAGGGGTGCTGAAGAGGATTTATTTTCAATTTTACCTTCTAGGGTTTTTTTGCATAATTGCATCGGGGATATAATTATTCAAATATCTTCCTATTCATTCTCAAGGCAAATTTCAAATTAGTTTATTAAGTATCCGCAGATTCTCTGTTTTTTATTCAAATATAGTTGGTTAATGTAATATGGTTATAATGCCTAGACCTGGGGAGCTGGTTGCTAATATTTCTGTACCTTTTTTCTTTTTTTTTTGTAAATGCTTATTGGCATAATGGGACAGATGTGATTGTGATGTCAGTCCTTTCCTCCAACCTTCAGCAAGCCTTTGGAAAATGTTATTTCAGGATTCCCAAATAAATCACATAATTTATTTCTTTAATACAGTTTGAAGTATGCATTTATCCTGATCTTTCCAAAAACTTGACTTACTGTAGCTATGAACATTGAACTATTTCACCATATGTGGATCGTCCCGTAAAACAGCTGGCAGGCGATCTAGCAGTTGTCGTAGTAACGCTTATAGTTTAGTAGTTAGGTGTAGTAATGGTTAAGAGCCAATTGTAGTTGACATACTGTATCTATTTATAATTACATATACATGAAATCTATATGTTTACAGCTGCAACAGACAGTGGAAAATATGAGGAACTGTTGGTGCTATAAGTTATTTATTATTTAAAGCCTATCAAATGAGAGGATCCAAGATTCATCCCCATCCAGTTTCCTGATATGAGCTGTCATGCTGCTCTCCATCTCCTAAAGTACTTTGATTCCTGATAAAGTGCTGAAGTGGCCGTGCTCAGGCCATTTTAAAATACCGTAGTGCTGGCAGGCACCTGTCTCTTGTCTGTAATAGAGCTGAGCAGAAAGGACATTTTTCACTTTACATACAGTGACGACGTGTTCATTCCTCAGATGGCTGCTGTGAAAATGACATTCACGCGTTAACAAAAGCCCACTTCTCCTCGGTTTGGTTTCTCAGGCAGCAGCTCATTTTCTCCTAAGTCCTTATACCAACTAATAACATCCCTAGCCTACACGCTTCCTTGAATGGCCTGCCTCACACATTCGGCAGCCTTTCATTACAATATGAATTGAGAACGAGGCATGTTGAGATCTGGGGTAGTTAGTGTGGGCGGCTACACATTAAGCACTGGCTCCCCGCAATCAAACCCCAGGTCCATTAGTTCCATTTATCTTCCGAACATTTATACTGTGCCTTGAATTGGGGTCTCGATGCAGGTGAAGCAGTGGGGGGAAAAGGCCTGTCCTGGCTGCTTATGATTAATGCATAAATACGTGAGCTTTATCACAAGTCCAGCACTCTCGGAACCAGAGAATGTCAGCGTAATTAAAGGCGAGTGGCAGACGTAAGAAAAGCGAGGCAGTGTCTATCTGCAGATTGCAGACTGAGCAGGGGCGCACGGGCAGCTTGGTGAAGGTTCCAGCAGCAGCCGTCTATTCATTCCTTAATCACCTCCACTACTCATTAGGGTCTGCTTTTGTTCCAGCCGTCGCCTTTCCCTGCACTGTGCCAGCTGATAAAATATGGCAGGCTCAGAAGAAAGAAGAGCTTGGGGAACCCCATTAAACAGTGACAGAGAAAGGACAGAAATCAGGAGGAAAAAAAAAAGGTGATGTTGGAGTGGTGAAGTCAGCCAAGTAAGAAAGAAGAGAGGGCTCAAGGTAGAGAGGGAGTGACAGGAATGTGTGTGACAGAGAGAGGGAACAGTCCAACCATAGAGATTAGCATTTCCACTTGATCTCCCCTGTAGGACTGATAGAATATAGAAAGTTTCATATCATAACCTCACAGAGTTCACCATATTGGAATGTGACTACCTGACTTGGCCTCTACAGTAATCTCCATAAAACTATGAACTTGAACGCTTTGTAAATGTAGAGTGTCGCTGTGTTCTATTACAGTGACTGGCTATAAACGATTCGGTCACTAAATGTAATAAGGTCTTCCGCTGTATGAAGTCTCTTTCTTATTATTATGATGCCAGGTTAATGTGTTTCATTGAGAGTGAGGTTATCCTGAGTGGACTTGATGGAGCCTTTTGGCTAGAAAAAAGAGGACGAGAAATGGATCCAACACATTTCTTTTGGCAGCTTTGAACCATAAAATTAATTAATTTGTTAAAATGGCAAAACCAATGTGTTGGTTGATTACAGCATTATAGATAGATACATGCTGTAGTGATGGACATACAGTACTGCAAAAGGCTGGAGGCTCTCATCATTTCTTTTTATCTTGCTAATATGGAATAGGTGCAGCAGTTTATTGAATATACATAGAAATATACTTGGAAACACAGTATATAAGGCAAAAACTGAGTTTTTATTGTAATTGTGTTTGGGGTCCTTGCCATGTCGAAAAACGAAGTTCTTGCTTTTTTAAATTTGCGTTTATTGTTACATAAGAGCTGTTGCAACTGATTTTTATTGCCTTTTCTCCCTGTTGTCCTTCCTTGAAAATGGCTTCTTGACAGCCAACCTTCACTGAGATCATTTTTGATGAGGCTTTGGTGAACAGTAGAGTCTTTGCTAGATTTTTTCCTATTGCTTAAGGACATGACTTTCAGATACTGTTCATCTGCTGTTGATAGTTTTTTAGGCCTCCCACTTTTCCTTTATTTCACCACATGTCAAGAACACACTGCATACCATGTTGAGAAATGCCAAGTTTTCAATAATGGCTTTTTGGGTGTCGGGCTTTCATTGAATGATTCATAAGTGTTAAGGGGCTTAACGAATAAAAAAAAAGCATTCCCTTGAAAACAGTCGGGTGCAAAGACTGGAGTGACCAATATTCAAAGAAAAACCTCTGAAAAGACTCCAGAAAGCTTAAAGAACTATTGCTCAAGCCCATTTCAAATATTTACAAGAAACGCTGGCTACTTGAGAAAGTAAAAAATAAAAACCGACGGCTGGCCTAAGACTTTCGCAGTACTGTATGTGCTCATATATAAAAACATGGTATACTTCCAGCCATGTTCAGACTACATCATCTATTCATGGTAGCAGCAGCAATAATAACAACAAAATAAAACACTGAGAAGCCCTCTATGAATATTTCTCTCAGCTTCACAGATTATGTTTTTGCTGTGAAATACTTGGTTCCCTGCTGGCAAGCATCCGAGGTCTTTTAAAAATGCACAATGTCTGTAGTTTGAAGTAAGTCTTCCTACAACCTTGGTGATGTAAAGGGAGCTTGGCTGTCTGTATTTTGAGGGAGCAGTTTATTTTGGGAGATGCAACCTGTTTCATCCCTGCTGAGAAGGGGAACAACAGGGGGTTCTTGTTGTCTGAGTTGTCCATGCAAGTTTTACTGCAAATGTATGAAGGTAAATCAGGCACCTATGGGTATCAGCAGTCAGGTGGCATTACTGAAGAGACAGGTGGGTGGGTTTTTTGTGTTTGTTTTGTAGCATTTTTTATGGTTAAGGAGAAACATGGTGAAAATTAGTAATTATATGCTTCAAACATTACAGTTTAGGATAATTAGAATGATTTTAAATAACTAATGAACAGAAATGTGGCACTAACAATTCCCCAGATTCAAAATCCTAACATCTGAGAAGAAAAATCAGCAAATATTTAGCATTTTTGTCAGAACCGTCGGTTGATAAATCTGCAAATAATTTCTGCGCTGGTTTAGATATTCAGTGGCTGTGTTAGCTGCTATTTAAGAGTATGAATAAAATCATTCATTTTTGGTTGTCAGCATTTTCCCTTTCATCCAAAGATTTTCCCAGTCTTTTAATTACATTATCAACTGTAGGTGATTAAATCCCCGTATGTTTCCATTCAGTTTTCATAATAGGAAACATTAGTCTTATTCTTTTAAAGCAGCCTGTCACAGTGAAATCACAGTGAAAGACCCGGCCTCTTTGGATGCTCTTTTTATACCCAGTCATGTCATTGACCTGCTTCCAGTTAACCTAATTAATTGTCTCAGTCTTTTGTTGCCTATAACCTAACTCTTTTCAAACATCTTGTAGGAAAGATTAAATATAATAAACCCAATAAAAATATCTAGTATCTAGTTAAAAAATTTTAATGTTAAATAATTAGCAAATGTAATTTTACATAATGTCAAGTCTTTAAAAAAAATACAGAGCAGGTAGTGTGTGCCTTTAAGACATGCTCCCTTGCTCTACTATGTGCTGAACGCAAATGTGTTTACATGTTCAGAAAGGCACCTCTGCATGACGCAACAAAAAATAAATAAATATAAAAACCACCATCCTAGTCTTCCTGTAGCTGCACCCCACTACACTGATCTCACTACAGGAGCTGTCTTTTTTGTAGTTTTCAGTGTTGAAGAACTTATGTTGCTTTTTTCTGTGACATTATGTTTTTTGGAGTATGATGCATGTCTTTCAAATGAGCATATCTTTGCCTTTTTTCCTTGCTTTTCTGCTATTCCCGTGTAATTGCATGGGAAGAAATGTTTTAATAAGGAAGAATGGCCGTACGACTGAATAAAATCTCTGTAACACAGACGCCACCTAACTGTGTGTGTCAGAAAGTGAGAAATTTCCCCCAAGTGATTAACATGCCTGCGAGGACCTGTATTACACGTAGGTGACGTTCTGTGCGTGTCGGATTGCTTTCGGCGCGAGCGGATCAGCAAAGTGATTCTGATAATTACGTACATATTTACTAAGCTGCATGAAGTATAACAGTTGTTTTAGTGTCTCCGCCAAATCAATATTTATTTCATCAAAGAACAATTACCTTTTTCCTCACTTGTGTGCTCAATATTAAGTTAAACTGCTTGTTATTCATAAAGCAAACCGAGGAAGTTTGATGGGAAAATGGAACCAAGTCAAAGAGTGTCATAAATTCTCATCAGTTGTACAAAACAAACAACAAAAAAACCAAAAACATATTTGCTGCAGCGCAGTTTATTGCTTTCTCATGAACGTTTTATTTTGAGAGATATTGCAACCCCTTTGCAGCTATTATGTTTGTGTATAAACCTCTCTGCAAACACAAATGCTGCATCTTACTTAATAAGACAGAGCGGATGAGTCAGTGTTGTGAATGTCAAATTATTTTCCCCAAGCCTCCTTCTTTCTTTGTAGCTTAAAAAGGAGGCTAGGCTGGATTCTGATGTGATGTACTGAAATTCAGTTTGGGAGGAATTTAAATGAAATGGGTAAAAAAAAACAACAAAAAACTTTGCATACTATCCTTATTTATTTCTGAACTTCCTCAGTATTGTGAGTATTTGGATGTTTTGTCCTCTGTCTGCAGAGATGCAGGAACCTAAACTTCACACCAAAAGATGTTATTCTCTCCCACAGAAAACACAGCTTTCTGTATGAAATGCTTCGGTTATTTATCCATGGGCCATATTCGCACGGTGGCCACCTAATGGCTAGTTTGGCAAGCCTCACAGGTCGCTTTTCTTTTCTTGCAGTTTCTTCTAACTCTAAAGGGGGCTTACGGACAGGTGGCAACTAGCAGTAACGTGGCATCCATTCATTCATTCACTTATATGCATAACAGGCAAAACAATCATTAGTCATGCATTGAGACAAAGAATTTGATTATCCATTTTTCATATCCATAATGTTACTAAAACACATCATTGATTCACAGCTCTTTAGTTGAGTCTACATTAAAAAGGCCAAATTAAACACAGTTCGACAGGCATTAAATATTATAAGACTTTTTTCACCAACAAGGTGATTGCCGCAAAGCAATTAGAGGAAAAAGTGACATATGTCAACATGGTGTGCAGTATGTCCTTAAGAAAACTGAGGAAACTGGACAGTGAAGGAGAAAAGAAGTATTTTTATGTCATGTTATGTCTGTAGGACATGAATGGTAAGTCTTTTTCCCTTAAGGAATGAAAGAGCATGCCTAAAGAAGTTCGGGCTGTGTTGTCATAACAAATATTGACTGTCAAGCTCGTTAGAATTACGCAGACTTTGTTTTTGCCTTTATATGTTATATATTTTCATACCTATGCTTCAGTAAAGACTGAAAGACTGACCTTTGGTTGGGAAACCTAAAAAATCCAAAGGTGCAGGAGGTATAGAAGGTTCAAAATCGAGCAATAATGGCATGCAATGACATGCACTTCTGATGGTGTATAATGTATGCATCACATTAAGTGTGCAGCTTTCTTCATTTTTATGCCCGATTGAAAAAAAAAAAAAACCCTATATGCTTTAACAGTGTGTGGTGTATATGTGCACTTTGAGAGAAATAAGGAAAAAAATGCTTTTTTTCAGACAATATTCCGGTTGGACCATGAGGAAATGGGGAAAAAGCAGCAGGAAGCTGGAAACAGAGAGATGAAATGATGCTCTTATCTCAAATCCTTAATAGATCACACCAAACATGATTTAAAAGATGCACAAGGAAAGGTTTACAGAAAGCTTCACTCTCTTTCAAGGTGCAGTACAGCAAATGCAGCGATGCAGAGCAACAAAAAAGATGATATTTTTCATTGTTTCCTCAGCACTCCAATATTATCAGCCTTTTGATATAGTGTACGTTTGACTTCGGTGAGCTGAGCTGAAGATTTAACGATCAATATGAAGCACTTGGACCACACTAGACCCACATATTCAGCGATTTCAAAAGCGCATTGATTCAAAGGGCATGAACAGTGACCGAAAAAACACAACATCTACCTCCCTGATAAATCAATTTGACTAAAAAAATGACATTTTATATTTTCAGAGCTGCAGACTGACTGATCTCTCCCCCTACTGTTAACTGTGTTTTTTATCTTAAACCTGTAAATTTGAAAAGCATCTCTTATAAAATCCTTAGAGCAGAAATCTCTCTATATCTTTGACTTAATTGTCCACTAACTGAACCAGAGTGTTCAATCATTAGCAGTATTTTGATCATTTCATAATGTTATAAAAAAAATCTAATGTAATCTGAAATGACCAAAATACCCTTTGGATAACACTTGAAACTTGACAGAGACAATCCAGAGATGAGGAGTTCAAGGTATTTGTGGAAATTGTTATTTTAGCTCGACATGATGGTATTTACAGTAAAAAAAAATTTTGTTTTTAAATTGTCAAGTCATACCTGAGCTCAGTCTGCATCATATTTCTGTGCTTTTTCCCTCCATACCGGCTTAACCTTACTATCGTCATCAAACAGCTGTCACGGTTTACTTCTTCCTTGGCATTTATTCCACCATACTCTTAGCCTTTGCCTGGGTTTTAAATGTCGGTGAGGGCCTGTCAAAGGTACTATGCAGGGAAGATAAAACATTTTCACGAGGCTACTGGGCAGCAACGGCTTGAACTTGGCAGATAAGTGTGAGCTTTGAATTTATACATTATTCAAAAAACTGACATCTGTGTTCCCAGTGCCAAAGGCTGCACCTTGGGCGAGTTTGAAAAATTATACGTTTGCAAGGTGGCAAAGAGTTATGCGCAGTTAAAAACAGCCCTCATCTTTTACCAATCACCTTAGGTGGGGGACAGGGAGCCAGGCTGTTATTTGTAGCCTTATAAAACCCATTTTAAAAAGTGTGATGACTAATCTTGCCGTAATGACAGCACCACCCCTGGAACTTCAGCTCCCAGACACATCTGTGCTCAATTACTGCAAATAATTCAACCAGCAAACAGCATCTTAATAGGTGGGTGGTGGAGTGATGGCAGAAGGAACGGGTAGAGGCCAGGGAGGAGCAGAGGTTGAAGAGTGAAGTGGAAAAGATGTAGTTTACAGAAATGGGAATTTTATTGTATGTGTGAGCAGAGGAGAATCTCAAATATTTCAACTTTTTTTTTGCTAAGAGAACTTTATTATTCGTCTTGAAGTAGCAATTGTCATTCTTGGAGTGTTGGGTGTCTAAAACTCTTCATGCATGCACGAGTGTGATGGACTGAGAGGACAGCAGAAGTTGACTGTACACGTCTAAGTGACAAAGTCATTTTAGCAAACACTTTTATGTGAGTTAACCTGGAGCAATGCATTCAATATGCATTCGCTGCATGCCACTGGTGGGAACCAAAAACTATATTAGAAACCACTGAACCTCACATGAAATCAAATGCACTCGGGTTATAAAAATGCTAATATTTATGTGTGTGCATCAGTCTCTCAGTTTCCTTACAGTGTAAGGAGTGAGGAGTAAAAGTTGATTATGTGTGTACTGGGAAGGAATTTGTGGCCTTGTTGGTGTTGTGTGCGGCATTAATCCTTCTGGTTCCTACACACATTGCAATCTGTAATGTCTGTCGGTCTATTTATGTCAATAAGTCTGCACTTCAGTCACATCTTGATTGACTGAGGTGACTTTCAGCTTTAATTCAAACCATTTTCAAACATAGTCTCACTTTTCAGAGACTTTCACACTGACATGATTTTAATTTTTAAGATTGTTTTTATTACTTGGATGAAAATCCTTTGTAGACAATGACAGTGAAATTTAGAACCCGTGAATGTCACCGACCACTGCAGCTGACTTCAGCCTTGTAGTCAAAGCTGAAATGCTTGCTCTGTTGGGTGGAGATCGGGTCATCTTGGCCTTTGAAAAATATCCAGCTTTGTTGCATTGAGAAATGTTTGCAGTTTGCTTTGGGTTGTTATCCACTTGCAGTGTAAAGTGCTGTCAGTGTGATCAGTGTTGCAGATTTAGCTTAACCTGAGCAGAGAGTATAGCCCTGCACATTTCACAACTTCTCCAGCTACTTCTATCAGCAGTCACATCATCAATAAACACTCATGACCTGGTTCCACTGGCAGCCATACCTGCGTAACATTGTCTCTGTCATGCTTGACAGATAATGTGGTATGCTTTGGATTATGATTTCTTTCTTTACGTTGCCATACTTTTCTTTTTCTCCCATTGCCTTGGTAAGTTTCTCTTGCTTCATCTATCCAAAGAATTTTTTTGATTGTTGATTTTGATAACAATATGCCTACCTCTTTTGTTTTGTTTTTTTTAGCCAAAGGAAGAATTTTTTGTCCCACTTTACTCGTCATCTGTGGTCTTTTAGGTCTATTGGTCCATGAATTTATAGATCCAGATTATAGATTTGGCTGCTGTCCCTCTGATAGCCTAATGATAGCCTCACTCAGTTGCACTGACACCTTATGACCTCATATTGAAAGCTGCAGTGAACAGTTACCAATAGCAAGTTTAGCACTTGCAACCAACCTCAGATATTTTATCTGCACAATTTACCAAGGAATAATGGGGGAACAGGGCTCATCTGTCAGTTAATTGTCCAATTAATTTTGAGCTTCTAAAACTGGAAGACTAAAAATGGCTGTAATTCCTAAACAGTTAAAGCAGTACTTCTGTGAAACCCTTTGATTCATAGCTGAAAATCTGCACTTGAATTGCAGCTTTATTGATTTAAAGTCTACTGTGGTGGTGTGCGGACTCAAGATTACCAAAACTGCGTTGTATCCAAATACTTACAGTGCAAACTGCATATCATACAAATGAATTGTTCTTTGTATTCATTGATCCTTTTACATGTTATTCATCAAGTTAAAACCGGTGGTTGCTTGTTCTTCTCCTAGATCCCTCTCCCCACCAGAGGCAGAAGCCCCCGGCTACCGAACTCTGTTACAAGACTGAAATCAGCAGTCTCATGGACTTCAATTCTCCAGATGCCTCTCTGGACAAAGGTAAGACTCTAATCAGGTGAAATATGTTTCATTTCCTGCGCTTGCTTTGCTGTTAAAGCTTTGGTGGATGTGAAAGTTCATATAGATTCGCCCAAATACACATATTCAAATATAGTGTATGTACACACATATGCAGCTGGAAATGCATTAAATCCACAAACATGTCAGGTTCAGAGTCTTGTGCACGCGAGGATTTGTAATGCAGTAAGCGCATCACTTCCTCCCCCGTCTCAGCAGTGTCGGCTTGCATTTGTCAGAAAGGAGAGTGTGTATTACTTAAACTACTAAGAACTGATTCCACCATGTTGTTTCAAGTGTACTATATATTAAGCTCTATGTGTTATATTAATAAAAAAGAGATGCTTTTCTAATCACTTAAACGAGGTCAGAAGTTCATAGTAATTATCAGTTATCAGTGCACTTAGAAGCAATTTAGAAAATGATTGTTTTACTTTTTATTAAACGGTTACCCAACTTCAGCTCATGCTTCACCGTCACCACAGTCAACCCTGTGTGTTTAGTCACTTGTGTCACCGAGAGCCATCTGGAAAAGCAGCCTATTAACTTTAAAGACTGTATTTATTCCCATGACGCTTATCTGACTGGGTGGTCAGACGGGTCTCACATTAGCGTCAGCCGCTCTCCAGACAAACACTTTTAGTAGTTTGTCTGGAGTCCGTCTCCATGTTCCAGCACTTTCATCACTAAAGCTTGGAGTCTTTTATAGAAGATCAAAGATGTTAAGTATGGCGTCAGTCCAGAAGTGTGTCTTGACTAGTGTGTCTTGTAAAGTTGCCAGTTCCAGTATGGATCTTTATTGTCATCCAGGCAGCCGCCCAGGGCCTTTATTCATTAGAGCATCCTGCTTAGGGCTTTATTTGGATGCCAGGTCTCTTGTCTCTTCCTAATAGTGTGTGCCAGTGTGGCGATGGTACTGAGTGCACTCACAAATGGTCACACAACAATCATTTTTTGCAGTTTCTTGTGCCTGATTACAACTGTAAGGTACTTTTACTTTTGTATTTCTGTCATTCTTCACTGCATTCACCGACAGCTTAATAAATTATTAACACTTCAATACTGTAAACATAAAATACATGATAACATATAAACTCTGCTTTTGAGACTCAAGCGATCAGATATACTGACAGATTCAGTCATATTTTTAAACCAACACCTTTTATATGTGCGTCACTCCTACAGAGCATAAAGCAGCTGGTCCCTTAGTTCTATAGACATTTCCCGGGTGCTGTAAATGTGCAGACTCAGGAAAAAGCACGTAGGCACACCAAACCCCTGCAGTGGCCAAGGCCACGTATATCACTACAAGTTTCATCAGAATGAGAACCGGGATCTAAGAGGCTGTGCTATCAGCAAATTCATCTCCGTTCTGCAGTGAGAGAGAGAGACAGGGAAGGAGAGGGAGAGACGAATGTAAGCAGTGAGTGCTGGATCATAATGAAGACAGGTGCTGCTTCGGCACATTAAGTGGCACTGATGTCACCAGCCGGGCGAGGCTTGGTATGTGCGCCACATTAGATAGGAAGGTCAATGCGAAGGAGTCAAACAGGGCTTCCAGGGAAAACTGGCTTAAGAGGGAAGGACAGACAGGGAAGGGAGAAGTGGAGGATAAAAGAGTTGAAGAGCACTGCAAGGAGAAGGAGAAAGACTAGGTGAGGGATTACATAAGGAAACGTTATTGCAGGCATATTTTGATTAACACGAGAAAATCAACCGGTGAAGCGGGCGGAGACAGAAAAGAACAAACGATTAATAAGGCACGGGAGAATGTGAAGCTGTGCGTGTGGGGGGGTGACTGTGCAGAGTGGTCTCTGCTGAGCACTTCCATTTTTCTCATGTGCTGACACTTTCCAAAACACCTGCCCCCATCGAAGCCCTCTTACAGCCAGTGGGAGAGTGGCAGCTAAATTGCCTTCAACAACAATATCCAGGCCTCTCCACTGTAATTTACACACATCAGAAATAGCTACTCAGAAATGCTTAGACACAATTGTCCAAGAGTAGCTAGGCTTGCCATTTTAATGTGACTCATTTGCATAAGTGCAGTAACTGGACAGAGCAATATTATTATGTTACATGCTGTATGCCATGATCACAAGGTCGTGGCCAGTTTTTACATAATCCGGCTAGTATGACCAAAGAAAGGAAGGGAAATGGTAATTTAGACTTATTACTCTGGACATAATGATTATATCCCTGTAATGGAGTTTTGAGCCGTCGATCCACAGAAATGTGATCTTATGAATCCTAAGAAAATTGTGCTGCAGTTTGCACAGACAACGATCTTATCTGTGTGCTTGTGTGTCCTCTGGCCTTCCTGTTAAAAGCTACAGAGAGGTTAAAGCTGACGGAGGGAGCAGAGCAGCAGTGAGACTGTCTTCGGTCTTTGTCGCTTTCTAACGGCTTCATTAAAGGAGGCTTCTGAAAAGTAGAACTCAAAGGTCATGAAGTCTAAAAGCTGGATTTCAAAGCGTCTAGATCATACTTGTCTGCTGTGAAGGGCTTTATTTAAGCAGTCTTCAAAGGAAATACTGTTACAGGGAAAAAAAAACCCAAATATGCATATCAGTACATGTGGGTGTATGCCTACGTGTGTGCGCCAATGTGTGTGCATGGCTGGCTTGCTTTAACAAACAGCTTAAGAAGAAAATTCAGTAAAACACAAGCTTATATTAGACCATTTACCAATAAAAATCCTGTTTTGTTCTTCTTTCTACATCCCACGGAATCCAGTCAGAGGCAGGCTGTATTTGTCTAACCTGTTGTCATATTTAAATGACTGAACTGTCACCACAAAACAACATAAATTTAGTTGTAAAGCTGTGATGTTTAGTTGTTGCTAGTTCAGTTCAGTTCAGACTGAACCCTAGTACCAGAAATCCAGGTTAGCCAAATAAAGCTAATCTCATTGAGTATAGTTTCTTGGTCTGAATAATGAAGTTCTTCTCAATGACCAGCAGGGGGCGACTCCTCTGATTGCGTCCATAGAGAATAGGAATGAGGGTCATAGCTTCAGTGTTGATGTTTAAGCTGCCACCATGTAAGAAGTTATCTTAAATAGATTCAAGTTGTCAGGTGAGGCCAGCAAGCTTGGTTAGCAGCTGCAGTCATAAACTGAATGGGCGCAACACACAACACATGTTGGTTACTTAGTGCCAAGCAACGGACTGGATTACTAAACAACTAAACAAATCTGAAGCACAGACTTCTGGGTGGTCTTTACCACTCAACAAGCCATAATATTATAGATAATCCATTAAGAGGTTAAAAAAGGGATCCAACAGGAACGTTTGTGTTGGTGTTAAGTTTCCCCTCCGCCACCCTTCCCTCTAGTCACATCTGCTTTCAGAATCCAAGATGAAAATCTGCGACCAAAGACTTTATAGCAGGGCTTTTGTTGGTTACAGTACAGCCATCTGTTTTACTGTCTGAGTAATGTAATAGCTATCCCTAAAACCTTTCTGAAAACATTTTTAAGATGAGTTTAAAGAGTTCTTAAGAAAAGTGTTCAAGGAGTGTAAATTAAAACCAATTGAGTTAGCTGTGGCGCTACAAAGATTTTGATTTCTGCTCTTGCCAAATAATCAGACCGCTTATTAGTTTAATGTAAAGTATAAGAGCCACAGACAGCTTTTTAATGAGTTTCCAGTTCACACTTCAAAAGCTTATTTTGCTATGACACTAACGAATATTGTGTTTTGATTGATAAGGAAATATGAATTCATTTTAAAATGTGTCAAAAACATAACAACATGTAGATTGATGAATGGACTGATTCTTGTGTAGCACCTTTCTGCTCTACTTGAGCAGTCAAAAAGCTTTATACAAACTGCCTGAGTCACCGACACACGTACTTTTTTTCCCGACACCTTAGTGCTTTCTCTCTAACATCCACACATTCATACTCAATGTATCAGAAAGCAGGTTTTGGTTCAGTATTTTGCCCAAGGATACTTAGGTGTGTAGACTGAAGACTAGAGATTGAACCACCAACCTTCTGATTAGTAGATGACCTGGCTAGATGACTCCTGAGCTACAAACAAACCCAAATAGAAAGAAACTTAGTTTGCAGATTGTCTGTCATCACCTTGAGAAACACTCAGGTGTGCTGCGCCATCTACTCAAACCTCCAATGACCGAATCAAATGGATGTTTTAAAATTTTCATTCCAGAATTTAAACACTCTGTGCTCTTAATCAGATTATATATTGTCTGACTCCTTCTGAGATGTTTCTCTGTTTGTTTTGCAGTCTTAAAATCCACACCTACACCTCATTAGGATTTGGATTTACACCTTAGCCTAGCACTGTGCCAAGGTGATGCTAAATGTGTGTGTGTTTTGTTTAATTTCTAAATTGTACCTTGGATAATGTTTGAACAGCCAGCTGGCCACCTTCAGTCTGTCCTTCAAAACGTAGAAGAAAACAACATAATGAAGAAATAACCCTCTTCTGTTCATCAGCTTTCATATTAAGGGACAGTATGGATAGAAATTACTGTAATTTCTCAACAGTTAGAAACCATATTCTTTTAAGCTCCTGAAATCAAAGCTGATAGTCATCACTTCATCCTATGTCTGCAACATGAACTTGGTTTGGTCCCTCTATTTAAAATAACAACAGTTGTGTTGTTCAAGATAATGTGGGCCTAACTCTAGGTAGCTAGTTTAGACACAATAGGTCAATAAAAGTACTAAGGTGGAGCCGTTAGGACTTCATGCAAAAGTTTCAAGTTACAATTTTCCATTTGAATCTCTCTCCCCATTTTGTGTGCTTTGCCTGTGGTAAAAAAGAGTAAAAAGGTGAGGTGTGTGGAGAAAATTATAGGAGAGAAACAATATTGTCTTGAGGTCACACATTATAAGCACTTATGTTTCTTTGTTACAACCCCTGGGTTACAAATGTATCCAAACATTTGGGCATTTATGGGTAAATTACATAGTTTGTAGATTTTTTAAAGTGAAACCCCTGCATCAAATGGATTCAAAGTGAACATTTAGTCACGTCCACTGAATCACTGTAATGCACTATGAGGCAGGTCAAGAACTGTTGTTAAGAATCATTGATGGCAACTGCTGAGCTGATAGTCCCTCATACTTACGGTAACAACCATGGACTCCTCTACCTGACCCTACTGATTTGTACACATACCAGATGGGCTAAAATGTTTCAGCAGCTGAGTCCCCAGTTCTACTTCTTGTGGCCGGACAAATAGAAAAATGCAAGAAATAGTGCCAAAAAAGCCAGTGATACACAAAAACATATGTGCAGCAGAAGACACACATTGATTAGCTTGATTATGTTGTGGATAGTGCTGCAGTGCTGAAATTTTAAGCAGCAGAGAACAGCGCTGCAGCAGTTTTCTGCTGTACGTGAGATCATTTACCCTCTGCAGTGTTTTACAGTGGCTCAGACTGCCGTGACAACTTTATTTCTGAGACATCTCCCTCTATTACTTTTTCTATTACATTCTGCTTAGAACCGTCTTCTCTTTACTTGGTCTTCTTCACAGTTCACTACTACTTTTAACTCCATTAGTTCACACTTTGTGACTTATGGACTGATTTAATCCTGATTTATTTGAAGGTTGTTGAGAAAGACCACGGAGAGAAGGAAAAGGGAAAGTGAGAATTTATGAAGACATGGAGTCCATTAACACACGCACTGTGTGTTGTAACAAAGGCCAGTTTGGTGGCCTTTGTTGGCACCATGTTGCTGACATTACAGATCTATACTTATATACTGTGTACGCACACATACTATATGAACACACATACATGATTTGAAGTTTTTTGCTTGCTTTTCTTTGAGTTATTGTGCCAACTTAATTCACAGCACAGAGACAAAGAGACTGACTGCTCTAATTATTTTTCATTTAAAGGACTGTGCTCCGAGGTCATCACCTCCAGGCATCCAGGACATGCAGAAAAGCTTGGTTCGCATTCATAATTTCACATAAAATACAGGGAGATCATTTTATCATCAGGCAGTGGAGCAATGTGTATCACAGATAGCTAATTTTCCCCATGTTACTCAGTCCCTGAAGAGTGATTTGATGCTGTCTTAATGTAGTGTAAATAGCCAGTGAATGCCAAGTACATTCTTTTAATTAGGAAACCCAACAGAGCTGTTGATTAGCACTTTGTCTTCATAAGTGTCTGAGTTTGAGCTACAGTTGGATCTCTTACTAGTAACCTTATAGTCTTCTAGCATGTCCCAACAAATCTTAAGCAAGAATAGTATAATAAAAATGATGTATCCAACTTGCATGCCTTTGTTTTATATGGTAAAACCCAATCTAATTGCCAGGTCATTTCACATTTCAAGAACAGCAGAGCAATAATTTATTTGGTACTGCACTGAGGTCCCCCCCCCCACCCCTTCCACATGCACATGTATTTCTTTAAAATTATTGTAGAAATTTTTACAGCCAACATCTGTACACGATAAATGACTTTTCTCCAGAGCTGGAAGCTGAGTCATGTCTCATCCGTAGATTCATTACACACTAGGCAGAGGTACATGACTTCCTTTATAGCTACTTTAACTCCAGCTTTCCTCTTCACTGGCATTAAAAGGTATTGGTTACCATCCTGTGGAATGGGATTACGGCTGTACAAGAAAAATAAGTTACAGCAAGAAATCAGTGGCTTGATTCCAATTGTGTGGGACAATATAACTCAGGAGACTTCTTCCCACACATTGCTGAACATCCTTTGTGTGTTATCATGAAGTGAAATCATCCTATTAGCACATGTTCACAGTACAAAGTCTTGTATTTGATGTGGCCTCACAAAAAAATAGTGCCTCTATGTGCCCATGTTGTCAGTATTTATGCTGATTTAGTTCAGTTGAGTTCATTTTACTTTGTAACATAGGCTTCTGCCATAGATGTTAATTGACCTTGAAATATTTCCAATAGAAGTCGGGGGGTGGCAAGGTGGTGCGGTATTTAGGAGCCCTGCTCCACACCAGGAAAGTCTGGGGTTCAGATTCAGTCAGTGGGTCCTTTCTGTGTGGAGTTTGGATAGTTTCCCCATAATTGTGAGGCTTCTCTCTGGGTTCTCCTGTTTTTCAGTCCAAAAACATGTATAGCTTAGGTTAAATGGTGATTCTAAATCAGCCATAGGTTTAAATGTGAGTGCGAATGGTTGTCTGTCCCTCTGCGTTAGCCCTGCTGTAGCCTGGAGATCTGTCCAGAGTGTACCCAGAGTGACAGCTGGGATAGGCTCCAGCCCTGAATTGAATAAACAGAAGAAAATAGATTGGTGCAATAGACATCTCAGACACCTTTGTGATATTTGCTCTTTGTAGTAAAATGTACACATGGGCTTTTACAACACGTCTGTAAAGTAAGTCTTGTGATTTGCTATTGTTGAGCCCAGAACATACTTTATGGATGTCGTATAATAAAGAGCAATTCAGTAGTTATTGTTCTATATTTGTTCACATTTCACGCTGCATTGTTTTGCCATGTTTGATTTCTAATTTGAGCATAAAGTAGTTTAAGAAGGTTTTTGACAACACACCACCAGGAGGCCAGTAAGAACTCTTACAGTATGTATAAAATGTAAAGGTTTTTAAAATGCATATAAATAAATAATTCATGAGATTAACAGTGAGAAGAGAAATTTTAAATCCTTGATGTAAATTTGACTTTGAATCACCTGATATAATATGAATTTTGTGCAAAGAGTGGCATACAGAAACTGCTGATTTATTGCTAATTACTATGTGGAATGAAGGGGAAATAACTTCAACATCCTCGTTGTTATTCTCTGATTAGTCTCTGTTCTACTGTTTTGTCTTTTTATGTGCGCTTTAATTGTAGGAATTACTTTTATAGTCATCGTCATCATTCTGCTCATTTGAAAAGGTTTTATCTTTTCCTTGCGGAAAGATGAATAAATCTTAATTAATGCATGAGCTTATCAACTTTCTTTAAAATCTCAGCTCCTTCTGTCTAACTACTAGCCCATCAGCATTTCTTCAGTCACCGCCCTGCCTCAAATATCGTGTCACTGCAAGGGTGGTTGGACAAAAGAAAAGATTACAAATGGCACGCATCTGTGTCTGCTTTAAGTCACAGTGACTTTGTACACATTCCTTGTCAACCAGAATATTAACAAGAGGCATATAAAATCAATGCAGAAGGCTTTAAAAGACTGCCTTAACAATTCAGTGTAAACACATCCAGTTTATTATATTTTAAAGTGGACTTATGTTTTAATCCAGAAATGACGACAATATCCTGTGAACATCCCACAAATTTGGTCATGAATCCAAACATTATTGTGTTGCCTAAGCTTCTACTTTACTCTGCAGAGCGCACTTAGTTTGCACTGTTCAAGTTGCTCGACAACCACAAGAAAGAAAACTCGCGTGATGTTTTTCTTGTGCAAAAGTTTCCCACAGCAGCAGTGGTTTTAATGGTGCTAAAGATCTTTTTTATGATGCTATAAGTGTTATTTTAAAAGCATTAGCTTACTCAAGCCTCGGGCGAGTCAACAGGCCTGGTTTTGTCCAGCTTGCTGGTATTGGATTGCACACAAATTAACACCCACCTGCCTGTAAGACTACACCTTGGCTTGGCTCTTTCCCTCATTGGTGCATCTCTGTGTTAGAATAATGTGGGAAAATCGTAGTCACGGCCCCTTTGAGCTCCTCCTTCCTACCTAGTTAACTATTTGAGCCAAGTGGGAGGAGCCTAATGCACTGTATCATTGAAGTCATGGGAGTAGCCTTGAACAGGTACACTTACAGGGGAAAGACAGAGGAATAACTCCTGGATTTATTTCCTGGTGTCAACTGAGCCTGACTTTAGGGGATGAAAATTAAAGAATGACAGGGTTTGAGTTTGGGAAGCTGAAGAAACAGTAATTTTAGGATTTGGTCTGTCCTGAAAGTCTCCAGGACGCACGTCAGATCCTGGAGTCCTCTGGTGAACTCCCCTCGGGGGAGGGGATGAAATCAGACAGGGAGCAAGGAAAGTCTGGTGAGTGAATGGAACAAGTGCAGCAGCCACAGTTAGACTGGAGTATGAAGTGCGCTCAGTCATTCAAAGGTCTTACACTGAAAAGACAGTGTTTCTTTGTGTTTGTCCTGCTTGACGAAATTTGCCAGATCGCGGGAGATTTGTGGTGCTGTTTAACCTGAAAGCACATCGTGCTGACATGTCGCCTGGTGCCATACGTAGTCAGTCACCTGTTTTAGTGTTAAGCCGTTGGGAGACTTTAACCTGAGATGACCTCAGAGTAGCTGCTATTGTTTGAGTTTGGGAACAGACATCCTGTTTTACTTTTCCTAGCCGACTTGCATGGAATAAACTTGAAGAGACTATATTCAACCTGAAATCAAAAGTTTAAAAATATGACAGTGATTCACACTATTATATTAGTGTGGATGGCTCAGAACAGGGTGTGACTGAGGCTTTGCTACTCGCGGATAACTAGATAACAGTCTTGGAAGTTTGGGGAGCTTCACATAACCTTCTTTTCCATGTAAACAAGGCAGTGTGTTGTGTTTCTAATGTAAACGCTGCGGTCTCAGATTCTTAGCTGCCACTTTACTCTGAATACACATCTTTCATTAACACAGGAAATTTTCGCCGCGTCAGCGAGGACGGTTTCTGACTATTTTAACTGAAGAGTATTGAATTACCTTACATCTGAAAAATGCTGCAACTGTGGGAAGAACTATAGATGTTTTCCCCCTCTTGTTTTGCTTCCAAATACCTGCATTGCATCTCTATACTGGTAGCTGAGCGGCTTTTCAACCTTGGACTAAAGATATCCCAAGCACAGAGGTAAAAGTTTTTTACCTCTGTGTTTTTTACCTCGTTTTTGTATATTTTTCCTGTATATTTTTCAAGCGTGTCATGTAAATCTTCTTAACCTCAAGGTGCGGTTGTGACACAAGAGGTGCATTTAGACTAAAAGCAAACACCTGGAGGATATGGAAGGCCGTCTTTGCCCAACCCTTACTATCGCAGGTGTGGTTATGTATTTGCAATTGTGCTCAGTTACTCACCTTTCCGTCTCAAATTTCTCCAGCGTCCCCTGTGATTACCACGTAGGTAATTTGCGGCCGGTTTTTGTAAATTGGAATTGGACAGCATTAGTCATGCAGCCGTTACTACTTGTAACCATAGCAGCAGATTATGTATGGTCGTAGCTGTTGATAATTTTTATAGCAGCACAATCTTCTGGTTTTGATCTTCTCGCCACATCAAACCTCTGTTCTTTACCTCTGCCAGCACTCGACCATCAACACCCCCAATCATTGCCGATTACACCGCTCATTTATGTCTCACAGTTGTCAGCCAGAGAGAAAACAGTGCTTCAGAGGAGTGACATGATTGGTCTTAACCCCATAGATGGATACTCTCTGTAAAGCAAGCTGTAAAACAGGACAGGCTGTTGCTGTCTGACTAACCTGACACTCAGTAAGGATCAGGTGAGCTCTGTTTGTGTGCTGATGCCTGTATGTGCCTCCAAAGGCTTGCACACGTCCATTTATGCGTTTATGTCAATCAGTGCATTATGCCTGGGAGCCTGCATGTATTTTCAGTCAGCTCATTTTGACAGCGTAATTGTAGCTGATTTCGGTCCTAGTTATTTCAGCGCCTGTGCTGCAGGTGAGTGCAGCAAGCGGCTCTCGCATGTACCAGCCAGTTTCTTCCCGTTGTGGCAGACAGATGACAATTTGGAACAAGTTACAGATAATCAGCTGCCTGTTGGAATCAAGTCAGGGATAATGGTAAAGAAAGTATAATAATCATGCGCCTTGGTAAGTCCGATTTGCCGCTATCTTAGAGCGAGAGGTAATTTTGTTTTTCAATGAGGCAGTCTGATTGGGGCTTTTATTATCTTGCATTTATTTCTCTGTTTGAACACCTTGGTGCCTAATCACATTTACTCCACAGCATTAAAAAAAACCTGAAATTAATTTGGCCGCTTGTTTTGTCACTGTCACAAATCAAATTGGTCCCTCTGTTGGGTGCTGTTTTCAGACACTGTCCATTCCTCCACAGCTCATCAAATATACATGGATGGATGACAGAACTTGCTCTCAGTAAGTCACTGAAAAGGTGCCACACATTTGCAGTGACAGTCTTTTCAATCTCGTGGCTTTGTTTGCAGAAGCTGTCAGCTGAGGCGCTAGTCAGTTTGAAAACTGAATAAATGCAACTCCATAACCATTAGCTACATATTTCCCTCCCAGTATCTTATCAACTGGGATTGTTTTGGTGGCTCCATATCCTAATTTGGCTACCAAATCATCATTGTCATCTTGGCGTGACATTTCTAGATGGCTGTTTTTATTTTTGTCACTTTGTTTGTTTATTGGTGTGTGTGCGCGCGTGTGTGTGTGTGTGTGTGTGTGTGTATGTGTGTGTGTGTGTGTGTGTGTATGTGTGTGTGTGTGTGCGTCTGTTAAAATTATAGATTGCTGGTTTTCATCACAATGGCAACCTGATGCAGGTACTCTGACTTTGTGTGTGTATGCGTGTGTGTGTGCTTGTAGACTCAACAGTTTGATGAAATATCCATGGTGACACAGTGTCTGGCCTCTCACATGGCCCAGACTATTAATAAGAATAGTGTGAGCCTTTGGGACCAAAGGTCATTTTTAACAATATGCGCACAAACACACATGCATGCGCTTCACACCTGCTTTGTCATAATAACAGCCAGACACCTCTTAGCTACCTGTCTCAGTTCATTTGTCCACCTAGTCATTAGGAGGAATCATTTTCTTCTGAATGCTTACCTAAAAAAAACCCAACAATATATCTCCAAAAAATGTATTCCTCCTGTGTCATTAGAATCTGATGTGTTATTATCTATCTAGCTATCCCACTCATGCACAAAATTAATTCTTAATTTGTTTGCTGTGTGTTTAGCAGCAACACCCAGGGGAAAATAAAGTTCAATAGCACAGTGTTCATTCACAATGTGCAATAATATAATTGAACCAAAAGGAAGATAGTTGTAATAGATGTTAGAACACAAGTTAATTGTTGATAGAGACTTTTTCATATCATGACATTATGAATGGCATGTTTTTACATTTTATAATACCAGCACAGCTCATCAAGCATAAACATGACAGTTATTATTGCCTGGCCCGGTGTAACTAATTAACATTCTCATCGTGTCTGGTGTAAGCTGTCCAAGAATAAAACCACAAACAGTAGTGTATATCTAGCACAGCCACCTTAACAAAGCACCAATTCATTATATGCCACCTTAGATAGCAGTGTACACCTAATTAGTTATCCCCATGAATAAGCAAATAGTGCACATTTCTGCAATTACAGTAACTTAGACTTGGCTCTGGTTGGACTCAGCAGCATTTATTTACTGCGCGATTGCCTACTAATACAAAATGCTGGAGGACGATAAATAGTCTAATAAGGAATTTGTGGCAGGAGGATAGTTGCTAGCTTGCACTTTGTCATTTCTGCACGTTTGTGAAAGGATATACATTTTTGCACATTAGCAATCTTGGACTCCTCCAGTCGCTCCATCAGTTCAGGCTCTTACCAAGTAATCTAATCGTCTGTCCCTGTTGACCTAAGCCATCTTTTTTTCACGTTTCATGGAAATTCTGCTCTTAATTTGAAAAATTTAAAAAAACAAATCAAAGAGCTCTCACATATATCTGTCCATCTGCAGTTTCTGAAGGATGATAATCTCACTGTTTGGGTTTTTAACTTAGATGACTGCAGCCTTTGAAACAAACCCATGGATTACTATCACTTTAGCGCGAGTACAGACTGTGAAAATAAGAGGGCTGCTTATGTAACTGTGTTAAAGGGCACCAAAATAAAGACGGTTTTAAATCTCCCCTGCCAAAGCCCCTCAAAGAAAACTGAGAGAATATGCATCTTTTTTCTTTTAGACACAGTTACAGTGTAGTAGCTTCATATGCCAAAGTGACTGTATTTGCATTTTTGCGGCTTTCTTAAAACTGTGGCCGGTACCATCCACAGAGACGATTTTAAACCAGCGGACGCAGATTGTGGTGGAATGCGGCTGAGATTACTGCCTATCTTTCTCTCTGATCATTTTTTTTCTAACCCCTCACTCTCACACAAGTTCAGCCCCCATTACTCCAAGGACTTGAAGCATGAAATGGGCTTGCCAGCATGTGGATGTCAGATTCTTGGATGTTGAAGCAGAGACTACTTGATCGACACTGGTGGAATGAAAGGCAGGAAGCCACGCAGTGAACGACATTGTCATTTAAATGCATTTGAGTTGAATTAACAGTGACAACCTGGAATTCTGCGGCGAACGGGTCGTAGTTTGTTTAGTGAAAGCAATCGATTGTGCACGGTGAACCCTCATAGGGGTTGAAACATTCTCATTTAGCACTCACTCATTAAAAAATCAGATATTTTCATACTTTGCGAGGCTAAAGATGGCGGGGAGTGGAGGCTTAAGCTTCCATGCTGGTGTGGTTGTCAATAAATAGCAACCCCTATTCCCTTATGTCTTATCCTGAATACCAATCTTTCTTCATCATTGTCTCAGTTAATATATAATATTAGAGTTTGAATTCTATGATGGAGTGCCCCAAGGCAAGGTGTGATTTTTTATTTTTTTATTTTTTTCCCTTTCATTTTCATCAGCCGTGACCCTGTCATCTCCTCAGGCAACGCAGGGAGATTGTTCAGCTCATGAGAATTGACTAGCTAATCCAGAGCAAAGCACTGCCAGACAGAGCAGACACTGCAGGCCGCCTTCATTCGTCAGACTTAGGCATTACAACCGTCATGAGCCACTGATGAATTTGCTATCAATGGTCCATAAAACTGAGTGTGTGTGTCTGTGTGTACATGTGAGACAGAGACCCACAGAGTCTTTTATTAATGACTCTAGCATCTCATTTGAGATGAAAGGCATATAAATGCGGGCAGTCTGCCCTGAGTGATGTGTGTGGGACCAGATGGGAAATGTGCACGTGTTTTCACTTGCTTGAGAAGCTGCGTGTGAAAGTGACGTATGTCACCTTTGCTGCCCTTCTGGCAGATGTTTAACACCTCATTTGTACCTGGCGATCATACTGTATTTAACACTGAAATATTAAATAAATCATGGGTGACAGCTGAAACCACATTAAAAGGAAGATTTAGTCCCCTTTCTACAGTTTATGTGTATCAGCTGATACAATTTTCCTATATATTATATACAGAGTTTCCACAATCAACTGCTGGGTTCATGTAATCATGTGATCATGTAATTTCCCAGACTTTATTAATGCAAGTGTTTCCTCTGTGTGGATGCATAAAGTGCGGACTGATTTAGGTTAGGCTTAGTTGGTGTTTACTACAGCTGGGTCCATAATGACAGATTTTTAAGTTTACCTCTGTACACCACCACAGCTGATTTTATATCAGACAATCAAGATGTGATTGAAGTTCAGACTTTGAGCTTTAATTCAAGGGGTTCAACAGAAGTATTGTTAAACCCCTTGAAATAGGAATTACAGACATTTTTATACACAGGCCCAGTTTTCAGAGGCTCAAAAGTAATTGGGTAATTGACTGCCAAGCACTTTCATGGCCAAGTGAAGCCTTTTCCCTCATTATTCCTTGACAATTGGAGCAGATAAAACAAAAGTCTGAAAATCATTTCAGATGTTTCAAATGAACAATTTGGTATGTTCTTAAAAAAAGGAATGCACTGGCCAGCTCAGCAACACCAAAGAAAAAGAAAGACCACAGAAAACAACTAAGGTGGGTCATCACCTGGACAAGAACCCTTCACACATCTAACCAAGTCAGTGACTCTTGAGAAGTAGGTGTCTCATTATCAGTCTACAATCACAAGACACCTTCATGAAACTAACTACACAGGGTTTTCAAAAAGGTCCAAACCACTTGATACACTCAAGATTAGGAACTCCAGATTAAACTTTGCCAGAAAAAAAAACATCTGAAAGAGCCCGCACAGTTCTCGAGGGAAAAACAAATTGTTTGGACAGATGAAACTAAAATTAACTTGCACCACTATGACAGGATAAGAAAAGTATGGAGAAGAAAAGGAACAGCTCATGGTCTGAAGCTGACTGACTTGTCTGAATTTTGTGGCGGTATATAGAGGAAGTATTACAAAAATAGGTGCCTTCAGATAGAAATGGATATTTGTAATGAACAAAAAGCAAAATCTCAAAAAATATGTAGCATAATATAAAACAAACTAGCATACATATATATGAACTATAAGGTTCTACTTTTCCCCAAGGACTCAGATTGTCATAGGAATGAAAGGTAAGATAATGGCTGCTTTTAAAGAGCAAACATGAATTATTATCCCACCATGCATTCGCTAATGTGTAGGGATAAGCACATATGAGTTTTTCCCGGTAAGTCTTTTTGCTGAGCTTAGATGAAACAAATGGCAATGAAGCATCCTTAACACCACTGATTGCACAGGTGTTTCAGTATCTCTCATTTCTGATTTTCTGGCTGCAGAGCGCAGCCATACATATAAGACTTGAGTGCTTTTTCCTGGAATAAAATCATTATGAGGAAATGAAACTCTGCTTGAGAAGGTGCATTAGCCTTAAGGGTATTGTGCATGTAGTTTCCTATGGAGTAACACTGCTGATCCTTATAGATTTTATAGGAGCCTAAGTGTTGCCCTGTCGCAAAGACTTTAAAGGTAACACGAACATCAAGTCTGTGGGGCTTAATTTGTCAAAAGGGTTCAAAAATATATTATTTATATAGAAAACATTAGGTAGTTGTTAACTTATTAAACATCTGAGTGGTTTTATTTCTTGCTATGATTAAGCACTTAGAAATATGTGTGACATTTGGCAAAAGTGTTGGCAGGACTGAAAAGTGTTCAAAGAGCTCCACTGCTGCCCCCAGAGCATCCACTTTGGCTTGTAATGGTGCTCACAATGCACATAGTTGTGTGCATCAGTTAGATACAAAAGAATGATTTTTATAACCTGCAAAAAAAAGCTCTCTTAATTGCATAAATGTATTTGTTTTTAAATCTATTCAAAAGAAGGTTTAAGCTTTTAACCCAGCAAAGCATCTCTGAATGGATTTTAGAGAGCGTTTGTTTGAATGCAATTATTCAAGCATAGGCTATAGCTGAGCTGCCAAGCACAAACAAATAAGAGGATGTGGGCTGTTGCCTTCCGTCACATTCTTGACCCCAGCTGCTCTTTCATTCCTTTTCTTATTTAACACATTCCTTATTTGGGTTGTTCCCTTAGTCCTGAGATAAAGTATGCTATGCTTCCAAACTACACATATACCTTTTCATCTAGGCTTACTGGCACTTTACAGCATTTTCCGGTCATACAGTATGGTATGTTCAAAAGGTTTAAAAGGATACGATTATGTTGCACTATGACTGGACTTGGGAAATGAGACATTATATTGGAGAAATCAAAGTGGGATAATAATAATGTGCTCAGTTACATAGTTAATATCAAATAAACATTCGATCTAGAATTTCCATTCTAAGTGTGACTGGTCCAATATTTATACATGGTTCTCTGCACACAATAAGTTGGAGCCATTATGTTCTGTGCGTGCTGGAGTAAAGCTGCCTGTCACAGTAACGACACCATCTTCTGTGCTGTACCGTGGGTCTGTATGTCCTCAGTCTGCAAGCTGGCTGAATGAGAATTCTATGGGAACAATTGGCCCATTAATTGATTTTGTCTCTAGTATCAGGCAAAAAAAACCGAACCCCGCCTTGTCTTTTTCTCCCATTCACTCTAAAGAGGGAAAACCAATCTAAAAATTACCCCCCTCTAGACACTTACTGTCATTCCCTATCAATTTTCAACCTCCATTGCTGTTCCAGCCAGGTCCAATCTCAGCTGCCTCGTGGCCACAGGACTCTCTGACAGATTGCTGGACCCTTTTTTCAACTTTGTTTTGTGAGGCTTGCAGTTTTGGCGCAAGTGAGAGAAATGGGAACTGCAGCATGGAAGAAGAACACAGGAAAGGAGAGTAAGCCGATGATACAAAGAAAGGAGACAGAGAAAGATGGAGATGGCCTTGTATTGACATATAATCATCAAAAGTAATCCCCTGGGAAACACTGTGTGTTCCTGTGGAAGGAGATCTACTTAGTGCAGTGGCTAAATAGTTCTTGTAGGCCCAGAAAAATAATAGAGTTCAAGACTAATTCAATTTTCAGAGGGTCTCTGTTCTACTCCAATTTTCATTTTTTTTCACCATTCATGAAGAAAGGATGATGGATTTTGTATCCCCAGAGAAGTTTTGGTGTTTTATGGTTGTTTTCCACCATACCAAACCTGTCACACCTAGGCTGCCGCATTATTTAGGAAGACGGCTTGAGACATTTTGCTTAAATCACATAAATAGGAAATGACACTGATCAAATTCATAATTCAGTGGGACCAGCTGAACGTCAGCTGATGCATTGCTGCTTTTATGCAAATGCACACACTTTAGCAGTCATTTCCATCAGCGACTGGGGATGGAGATTTTATTTACTGTTTCAATGAATCACAATAACTAGAGGCGAGTACGTTCAGGGAGTCTGAACACAATGACTGCAGAGATGGAGGGAGGTCAATAAATGCGCATATTCCTTCACCATTCGAGTGAGAGACAAAGATCGGTCGTCATTAGCCTCGGACTAATCCCTATGGCTCTTCACAGTTGCATAAGGCTTAAGTCAGAGATACACTTTAAGCTGTTACTATTTAAAGAATTTCTGTTTACAATTTTGGCTATTTCTAGGTAGAGATGGAAAACATGAAGAAAAAAAAATCCCAAGTTAATGCTTTTACTAGGAAAATTGAGAATGTGCCAATGAAAAAGGATTTTGGTCTTAAAATCCAGCTTTGTACATTTGTCTTCTTTAAAGAATTCAGTAAATGCTGCGTTACAAAAACCATTAAACTAAACGGTTCTCGGCACTTTATAGTTTCCTGCAATGTATCCTTCTGAGACTTGAGCGCATGTTTAGCTGCATTTTTTTAAGTCTCCAGCTATTTAGGATTAGTTGGACCTGATAAGTGTGAAAGCTAAGCATCATTGTTTAACAGAAACTAATTTTTAAAATAAAGTCACCAGTGTTTAAGAAGGCAACAAACCGCTTTATTGACCAGAATGAAGTATGAAGTGCAGATAAGTCTAAATGTTGTATCGCTATATAAGGATGAAGGGTCTCAGGAGGTTAAAGCTTTTCTTTTTTGTGAGTTTAAGCTGACTAACAACTGGCAGATAAACCTGTGCAAAAGCAGATTACATCAGTGTGTTAATCCAGTGAGTTCTATAAATGTATAATTCCGTTTTATTACACCTAGGGATATGTTTGTATAGATCATATCAGAAAAGTAAGGAGATGCCCCATGGGGTGAGAAACACGAGCATTTAGACAAACACAAGCTATAAACAGCTCAGCTGTAGGCCCAAACTTATTTGGAGAACCGAAATTGTTTAAGAATTTTCAGTGGAACTGGTGTAATCTTTAAATACAATGGCAAGTCCAGAGACTGAAACATATTCAAAATATCAGGGAGGGTAAACAACCCCAGTACAGGGCAAGAAGAAAATTTAAGAGCTGTCATAACTGATATTTACTTACATGTTCCTCTTGGTTATTCTGCTGTAAAATGTAATGTTCAAAATTGTATTTTTAATTTTGATTTAGAATGATTTAAAATGTGGTAACTCTCCCAGGGATGATACTTTAGTTCTATTATCAGAGGATTTATTTACTATGAAGTTAAAGTTCAGCTGAACAGACTCATATGATTACATGAAAACCTAATAATTTACAGTATTACTTACTCTGTTATTAGACTGATGAAGCCCATAGTTTTCAGATCTTTTTATTTTCATTGTCTTAGTGTAAACAGCAGTGAGTTTGAGTGCTTCATTTGAGTGCCTGTTGAACTATAAAAGGCTATGCAGAGATTTTCTGCTCTGTTTCAAAGGCCATAAACAGCTTTTCTTTTCAGACCGCTTGTCCATAGTCTTGCTCTCCACAGCTTTACTGCTGGTTTGACCAATGACCTATTTCAGTTGTTCCGTCTGTCACTTGAGTCTCAAATGGATTATGTTTGCAAACCATGATTGGGTGCAAACTAGACATTCCATGTTCCTAGCTTTTGACTGCCAAACGCCAAGAGGCCTCAAAGCTTGCAGGGTTTGTGCCCCGCTTAAGAACTCAAACCAGAGATAAATGGTTCCTGTTCATGACCCTTAGTGTTTGTAGACCACTCTGAATAAAAAAATGTAAGTTTGATCTGTGGGTGAACAGCATTCTTGGCAGCTTTAAAGGAGAAGAGGAAAAAAAAACACCTTCAGCCACTGAAGGAAACCGTTTTCAGCAAAAAGCTCTAAAACACCAGACGCTAAACATAGTGGAGTACAGCTATAGAAGCAGATGTGTCCTCCAGGATATTCTGGTTGGAACAAAGAAAGAAAAAAAGAGGGAAAACAGAGGAGTAAATGTTGCAGTACAGTTATCAGCTTGCCAGAAACTTAAATCAATCAGTCAAGCTGAATGATATTGTTGAGTAAATAACTGTTGGTCAGGTTTGAAATTCCTCTCAAGGAATAGATAAATGTTCATATCTTGTTACAACCTGCAAGTGGTCACTGGTGTTTTCCTGTGTGTGTGCATGCGTGCTTTTGTGTGTTTGTGTGTGTGTTTAGCTCTAAATTGAAATGGCAGTGAAGTAACAACCATGCTAACATGTAGTTTGGAAGAAGCAACCATCTTTATAATGCTGGTTAAACAGCACTTACGTAGTAACGGTGGCTGTTTGGTGAAGTGAGTAATTATGTATTACGTTTACTGTTTCAAAATTAGTTTCCTTCTCTATGTGTCTGAACTCAGGGTGCCATATAATTTATGATCTGACAAGCCGCAAATTCCCCTTGTTCAGTGTTGGTGCAATCAAAACTGGTTTACGTAATCTCGTTATCACCACTTGTCTTCTAAGCCCCGTTTGACTCAGCATTTAGCTTGCCGAGTACAGTTTTATTCATAAAGAAGTAATCAGTCACCCAGATGTAGGGTCACAAAGTCAAGCGACAGAAAACAGATGGAAATAATGTAAAAGGAAAAATAAAATGTGCCATACATCTGGTATGTTAGACTTAGATGTTAACTGTAATTGGGGAAAAAAGAAAATAAGGAGAAAAAAATTTGATTGCATTTTTAATTTTTTGCATCTGCAAATATGAGAGGGTCTTTAAGGGTCAAAGAGATGTAGATTATGTCATTAGAGAGGGTATGTGGGCTCTGCACTGCCACTCTAGTACTCTCCAATTTGTTGTAGTATAATAGTAGTATAATAACAACAACTACGACCCCTAGCTGTATGTGTGCAAATTAGCAAGAGAGTAAAATCCCAGTCGTAGAGGTAACCGACGGCCACCACTGATATATATATATATCATCTCATCCCATCTAGTTCTGAGGTTATGATTGGAATGGATTTAAGGAGTGTGTAATTCTGCCTGTTAATGAACAATGTGATCACCAGGCGGCCGTGCAGATGATCCTTCATTGAAAATGTGTAAATTACCCCTCTAGTCTTGTCTGCATGTGTGTGGTACTTTAATAAGAAATAAATAACATAATAAACACATTAACAGTGTAACATATATCTAGCTATATTTCTGCCAGCATAATACTTAAATTTATTACACATCACAGGTAAGAATATTGAAATATGACATGAAATAATAACTAAATCATAGCTTGGAAATGAGTATTTAAGATAAACGTAACCCAAAAGCAACAAGGCCACACTAGCTCCAATATGTAGTTCTACATCTCTATCCATACATAGCAACAACGGCGATATTGCTTCAACTGCACAAGGAAAGAAATATCAACATTTCCAAGTAATAAACTGGAATTTAACCATCACACAATGCCATTATAAAAATAGCAAACACAGATAAGCAGTCAAGTTGGAGAAAGTTACTATGTGACAAACACGACATAAATAGTGACGTAAACTAACGCCTGTTTATTGGTTGCCTGCACACACGATAAGCCACATGATCTGAAGTACAGTATCGGTCAAAAGTTTAAGAGCACCCAAATTCTTCCTGTTTTTTAATTGAAAATCAAGATATGCAGTGTCTCATTGTACTATGAAATGCAAGCATAGAAGAAATAACCAAAGTTTAAAAGAAATTATGGAATTCAATTAGAAACCAAATATTCTTCAGAAAGTTTTTCTCCACTCTGTTGCTGAAGTTCCCATAAATGTGCTTTCTGTCTTCCGTCCAGTTCATCCCAAACCAGCTCGATGAAGTTTAAGTCCGCAGACTGTGCTGGCCAATTCATGTTTCATGGCCAAGGGACAAACTGTTGTCTCTCAGAAACTTGTTTTGTGATTCTTTGTGGCTTTGAGTCTGCCGGATCTCTTCCTATCAGAGTTTTTTAGTGCCTTTGGATGCTGAAGGAGACTATACTTACTGACACTTTGACTTTCTTTGTGATTTCTCTGTAGGAAAGACCTAACCTTTTAAGGGTTATGATGTTCTGTATATCTTTCATTGCTACCTACCTTTTTCCTCACTATATTTATAGCAGCACACAACTATCTGCAGTACATCACTGTTTAAATAAAGCTTACGAGGGCATGGTACCACAGTGTGTTTCAACTATACTTTTATGCAGACAGAAGAGATTGTAAGTACTCAAGAAAAGTTGGGACACCTACCAGAAATTGGTAGCACCACCTTTCAAGACTTGATCAACCTGCGTTGCTGCAGAACAGCTTAAGTTGTTAATGCATTTCTTGTTCCCTGAAAACTGCCTCTTTGAATAATTCTGAAATGTACATTTTTTTTAAAGATTTGTGTAACCTTACCTTTTTTTTTTTACCTCAGGCAATCCCCCACTTACCTTTGTACCATTTCAAGCTATTCATTGGACTGAAATTCAATAAGAACTGGAAGAATTGGGGTGTTCTAAAAATTTTCACTGGTAATATACATAAAAAAAAACCCCACACAGCAAACTCTGATTACAGTTCTTCATCAGCGTTCCCTTTCCACTCCTGTTGCACATCAACTGCCAGCAGGGCAGCGTTCTGATTAGATACTCAACAGCCAATTTAGTTGATCTCAGGAGGCTGTCCTTCGTCACAGTGTTGGGAACAGAGTCACGCCAATCCAAACTCAAATAAACAACTCCGTGTTGCCAAACTGTTTTTGTGCTTACACTCCTACATACTGACAGAATCATTGTTTTTAGTTTGTATGTCTTTGTTCCTGCTTGAGAAGAGAAGTAATTAAGGCCAGAAGGTTTTTGTTGACAGTTGTGCGGCAGTGCAGCTTTGTGCGAGATATCTTCATGTGACTGTGAATGCTGCTAAGTGGGATGATGTAATTGACATGATTTGAAAACCCCAGACTTGTAATCATGTTGTTTCTGATTCAGGGTCACTACACTCCACAATGCTGTGGACTTGCTGAGGGTCACATATTTTTTTAATAAGCTTTATAAGAAAAAAGTAGCTATTTCTTTTCTATTACACAATCTATAAATCATATTAAATGCTTTTTAAAGCACTTCATTTGCCCACTGAAATCACTTCAAGAAATTAAGTATGCAGTATTTTCAAATGTATTTGTACAATATAAAAAAAGTTACTAAAGTTTTATTAAAACATTTTTTAAAAAGTATTTATTAAAATATCCCAATTATTTAAATTTACACATACATAAACACTGTAAATTGTGGGCATCACATTTTCCCTGAGATAGAAGTTGGCGCCTCTTCCAGGCAGGACCTAGAGCTGTATGGGGTCCTGAAGTGGTGAGCAGAAAAGATACGACTTATCAGGAAGCTCCCACTCTGTCATTGTAATGCGGCGCTACCCTGATCCCTTTTGCTAACCTAGAGGCTATGTGGACACTGAAAAATAGGTGATAGTCTTCGCCCCACCGCATCCTGCCCCCCACACTCAAACCCTGTCATATCTGGAGTGCTCCACTCCACACTGAGCTTGGCTCCAGAGCGCAGGGTTAGACAATAACATATCTGTTACGCTTTTTATGTTAAGCGCCCTTTTGGTGGTAACCATTGTTGTATTTTTTTAATGTCATGATGATTTATTAACTCACCAAATGTTTGATTCAAATTAGCAGTAGAATGTAGACTCAAAGTCTTTCTCATTTATACCTGTGTAAACCACTCAACCCTCCAACACTACCTACTTCTTGCTAAGTATAGTATATATAACAAATTATATTTTAACTAACATAAAAAAATGTAGCTGTAAACTCAAAGTACTGCAGGATTGCACGTGCTTATAGTTAGTTTTTTATAATGGATACACAGAAAATAATTCCAGTCATGGATTTCAGTAAGGCAAGCAAAAGGTATTCATATGTATAGGTGAATATTTTACATAATACATTAAAAACACATTGCTTAAAAATAGAAATTAAAACCTAACGGTGTAAATTTAGAGCATGACAACTCTAAGCGTAAGATAGAGAATTGTGAATGCTCAAATACAGTGCATACGCCTATACATGTTTTTAACCTCATAAAGTCAGAGTGAGAGCTATATTGTTCTTTATTTGTGTAAGGTCCATGTTGCGCTGGGAAGAAAAGAAATAAGTTTTATGTCGAGAAATATTTTTTTCAGTCTTTGCTTCTCAGTAAATCATTGTAATCTCTTAGAAAACTCAAACATACGATCATTTTAGTGAATGACGGGATTAGTGATTTGTTTACTGAACACAAAAAACAGTGTATGCACAACTTGCCTATATGCCTGTATGAACTGTTGCCCCAGCCTTCTATGTCCATAAGAGCGCTATCTCTGAGTTGAATGGTCATGAGGTGCTCCAACATGGACCCTTCTTGCTGCCAGAGTAGCACAGACATTTCTAAACTAGGAGTATATCCAGACTTCCTTGGCTAGGATTTAGTCCCAGTATGTCTCCAATTGAACGTGCCGGGGAAATCCTGGGTTGACGTGTTCATCAGATGCCACCATCAATGACCACTGCACTGCAGCTGCAATCTGCACTCAAATCTGTTGTTGAGCAATTGAGCAACAGCAGATCTGGATACTTGTTCAGTCCATACACAGATGGGTGACTGCTTGCATCATGTCCAGAGGAGGGTATACCTCATATTAAACATCTTGTTTATGCCTATATTACAATGTTGTTCCATAACATCTGTTTAAAACACTTTTTTTTCTATTTTGAGTAGTATACATAAATTTCCCATTTATAAAAACATATTTATTTACAGTCAAAAAATACATATAAACTATATTAATCCTCAGATGCCATCTATAATGTATAACTATGATTGAATAAGATCATTAGAATGTTGATCTGTATTTATGGGTTGGTTATTGGAGACTGAACACACAATTTCAATATACTCGCCCATTATATAGAACTCCTTGTGTTGCTGCCTTTGCACAATCAATACATGCAAACTTAATGAATAAGAAATTAAACTGAGTCTGTGGCTATTATAGGATTTTTAAAAACTCATGAACTGTATCTTGCGCTCGGCTGTTTCCAGAACGGGACAGTTCTCGGATTGCCAATAAGGGTGTTGCTGCTTGAGTTGCTCCGTAAAATGTGGTTCTATTATCAGGTCCATTAAGTATACCTCTGTGTAATGACACTCCACTCGCCAACGTTTCTCTCTCGACCCTTCTCCTAATAACCGCTTTTACATTTCATTTTCGTTATTTAGCGGGCAGCACTTATCCTCAGCCACTTTACATTTTGCCAGTGATCAAATTAATGGAGTCAAAAGGCCTGGGAAGCAGGTACATGTCATACGGGCAAAGCAGTGGGACTAATTGTAGTTTCAGGGGAGGCAAGATGGGACCTAAAGTGATCCATGCTGCGCAAAAATGTATCGGAGCAAGGCTCACATATCCTCTCTTATGGTTTGTTGTCATAGTTTATTGTAGTCTTGAAGGTCTCTAGTGTCCTTATGTAAGAAATCAGTCATAGGTATGGGTGCAGAAGGGGATGATGCAGTTTAACACCAGCCCTGTCGTACGAGGAATGAAGGCTGATAGAAAAATCTATTGGTGTCGTGACTTAAAGATACATGTGCCACTCATAGTGCTCTGCAAAAGCCACAGACGCAAAATGTGAATACGCTCTAAAAGATCAAGCTATGAATAATTTACAAAACATTTTTTACAGAAAGTGCATTAATCACAAAAAAGTAAATTAAAATAAATAATTGATGTGAACCCCTGATGTTTCTGATGTTTCATAATATCATATATGTCAGGAATCACTATGGCAGCATTTAAACGCAGAATGGTTTTATTTGGAGGCATTGCATTGTGTTTGTAATAATGTTACTGTCCGTGGATGTGACACATATAACAAAATTTGTTGTCTCTCAAGCAATCACTTCTGTAATTTCAAACATAGGTACATATATATAGTATATATAATATACCACCTAATTTAATTGATCCGGTCCAAACAGGGTTTGAAGTTGAATGAAAGAAAGTCGCACCGCACACATGCTCAATTAATTTAAGTACATAAAGTATAAAACAGTCTACTTAAGAGATGAAAATACCATGAGAATTTAAAATGCTTTAAAACAATATAAAATGCTATGACAAACAGGCCTAAATGCCTTAAAAAAAGACAGTTTAAAAGCGCATTGTGCAGAGTGCTGTTACTGTGCATCTAGTGACGTAGAGCTATTGTTTGTAACAAGATTATAGAAGCACGTTCTTTAGATAACAGACAGTTGCCTCGCTTCCACATGGAAACTTCTGATTAGGTTCTGATTAAGGGACTTGCAATCATCTTCTACACGTTCAAATTTTACATGACCAGAAATCCTAACCTTGACTGAATGCAGTTCTTTTTTCTGCAAAAACTACTTTTTTTTTTGTAATGCTGTTTAAATTTAGAAAAGCATCACTTATTACATCTTTGAAATTCTTGGTTCAAATGTGCAACTATGACCAGGAAATACAGAGGACATTTGTCATCCTTAGTTGTCCCATTCATCTCAGATTTTATTTTTTCAGTGTGAGTTGGAGCTGGAGTCTCAGAGTATGAAGTGTGATTTATGCATGGTACTTGGTACTGGAACTGCACGAGATGGGGTAAAGCAGTTCCCCTCACCCCCGCCCTCCCCCTTTGCCCCGAGGATGCATGAAATTAAGCAGAATGACTCTACTCATCCGACTATAAATGACGCTCCATATGCTCCACCTAGACACCCGCGTTCAGTGTGCCAAAAGTCACAATTTTGGATTTTATTTTTTAGTTTTAATGTGAAAAATTGAAGTGTGACATTTGTCTGTTGTGGCTTGTTTTAAAAGGGAGCGAAATCCTCTCACTGCTGCTGGTGCTTTGAAAGCACTTTAAAAATTTTTACCCCGAGTCAAATTGCGATGGAAAAAAACAACAAAAAAACAAAAAACAATAGTCTGTGCTGTTGTTTTTCATTTTGTCGTTTTTCGTCTTTGTCACAACAACAGGCAGGAGTACTTTAAAGCACCATTCAATGAATATTAAATGAGTACTCCTCTCGCCTTTACTCGTCAATCCTGTCAACACAGAGAAGGTTCAACAGACGACTTCAAAGACAAATTTCATTACACAATCAGTGCCTTGTCTCTACTCATCTGATGGACCGCACCTATCTCTGTGATGCGTATTACTGTCAGTAATTTGGCTCTGCAGTTATCTCAATAACAAATAAAACCGCAGCCTCCCGTGGTGATGTTAAATCAGTTTAGCATTTCACACATAACAATTTCTGCAGTCATGTAGCTGTTCAAAGCCGATGCACCAGTATGAGACCCAATTCCAGCAAGCATATGACCCTTCTCTCTCTGCTGAAGTAACACTTTTATTTTGGCTTAAATGCATATTCACTGTTAAAGCTGTGCAGCAATTCACAATTGCACTAATTTGGGCAACGTTGTGGTGCGGGCCTGCTAAAGCTCTCTTCCTTTTCTGCAAATTGCAGTTCTGCTGCGTGAAGAGGTGGCCCAGCTCCAGGAAGAGGTGCACCTGCTGCGGCAGATGAAGGACATGTTGAATAAGGACCTGGAGGAGACCCAGGGAGGTTGCTCGGCTGACGTGCTCTCTGCCACTGAACTCCGTGTGCAGCTGGCGCAGAAGGAACAGGAGCTGGATCGAGCCAAGGAGGCTCTGCAAGGTAAGGACTGTCAGGAAACAAGAAACTGTGTGTGCTGTTTAAAACACAGACTTTTTTTTGATTTAAGAAGAAATGTGGAAAGTTCTTGTTATTAATTCGATTTCTTTACAACATTTTCTGATCGGTAGTAGCAACCAGTTTTAATACAGGTAGGTAACATTTAGCCCAGGAGTTTGCTCACTGTGTGAAGACAAGCACCTCCTGACCGTTTCATTCAGTGACATGCTTTTGCCTACAAGAACAATTAAATTATATTTCTATGAACAACAAAAGGGTGAAAGAAAACAAAATACTAAATGGAAAGGTGTAGGTCTTAACCTTTAAATTGATCTTGTTTTTCATTAAAAATTAGAACATGGACATCATCACTTACAGTCTGATTTCATGGCACTATGCCACTGATGTTCTAGAAGAATTTTTCATCTCGGGCTGACAGATTATGTGCTCTACCCATCTTCTTCTTTTTCATGTAGTCTTTTTTACATGTCAGCTTCAATGAGCAAACTTGTTTTTCACTTGTTTCACTTTTTAGAAGCACAGGGGAAGCAATATTCAGAACCTCTGTTATGTCAGCCTGAACGCATTTTCACTTTTTTTCATCGTTCCTATGGAGACTCTTTAAAAAACTGTGCCTGTTTTGGCTTCCTCATTGTACACGATTGTATCAGTTTTTAAAGTCCAGTGCAGGCTTCTCTCTTACAACATCTCTCATCACCACTTGCTCGGCTTCACGTGGATATAAACATGTTTCCTTGTATAGAAAAATGGGGGCTGGACAGTAATGCAGATGGCTGATTGTAAGGAGATTGCACAAGCCTCTTGGTTTGAAATGATTCTGATTTATTAACATGTGCAGAGTGGAAAGAAGAAAATATGCCGGTGTGCATATTTCATAAACCGAATGGTAGCTTTGCATATGCACTTGTTTTTTGTGCAGGATAAGAATGTTTTCATGTGTGTATTAGTCAATAAGTATCACTGAGTTTCTGTATTATTGTAATATAAGCCTTTTGGTTCCTGTTGTAATTTGAATATTTTACTTTTTCCGTGCTCCCCTGTCTTTGATCCCTCTGTGTTTGTGTCTTCACCTCGCAGTTTGTTTTGCTAATTACTTTTCTTAGTGTGCTTGTCGTACTTTCTATTTCCTGTCTGTTTCTTTCCCTGATTCCCTGAGTGTTTTCACCTGCTAATTGCTTCCTCCTCTGTTTCGCCCTCGTCTGTGTCCTGTTCCCTAATTAGTGCTCTGTGTACATATAGTCCTGTGCGTCGCCTCTCTGTTTGCCAGTTGGTCGGGCTTCCTGTTTGTGGTCCTGTGATTAACCTTCTGCTTTTTGTGGATCTTTTTTTTTGTTGTTGTTTTGTATTTTCGGTAGTGTGTGTGTTTCTTTGGACTCTGTTCATCCTTTTGGAATTGTTTTTTTTGTCGTTGATATTCTACACTCACCACTACTCCTGAAAAAAAAAATGCAGAACAAGTGTAGGTTCAGGTAAATGTGTCCTGTTGGGGGAAAATGTGACACACAATTAAAAAAAAGTGGCACATTTCCCTCTTCCTTGGTCAAAGCATTCAATTTAGTATCCTGTTGCTTTAAATCTCTTGTTTGCTGCTCCCGCTCCTGCTGAGAGAAAACCTGTGTAGCCTTTTGCTCCATAGGGCTTTTCTTTTCTATTCATCATAATGTTAACATAAGTGTCTGTATCAGTGTGGTTGATGCAGCCCATTAGTTGCATTATGGTCCATTAGCATGTGTTATGCTAGAGAGATGGAGTGATATCTTGGGGTGAGAGGAGACGCAGATGCTTGGACTATTTAAAAAGGAAAAAGAAAAAGCTTTTGGCAAATCGAGCTGCTCTTCTCCTACTGTGCAGCATGACACAAATACAGCTCAACATAATGTAGAAGATTCAAGAAGGTGATTTTAAAATAAATAACGTTGTCTGTAATAGCTAGCTTCACATAGATCTTTCATCTCCCTGAAGTCTCGTTTTTGGCTTGGTCATATATCTAACTAAAACATGAGGGCAGGCCATTAAATAAAATAGGCCATTTTAACTTTTTATCTAGGATTGAATTGGGAATATACACACCAGTGACAAAATAAAGTTTTAAAGCATTGGGCCAGCGTGTGCCATCAAAACAGCGTACTGGTGTCTTGGGATTGATTGTCCAAGCCTTTAGGACACTGCTGGAGGGATGGACCCACCAGCCTTCTAAGACATTGTGTAATGTGGTGCTTTGATGGTCCTATAGAGCGCTGTTGAACATGTTGGTCAAAAGATGATCATCGTTGTCAAACCATTCATTGACCCATTATGTCCTGTGAACAAAGGTGTCACATCCTGGAAAAAAATGTTCTCATTAGGAAGGATGTGCTTCATCACATAATGAAGGTGGTCACTGACAACTTGGTACTGATTTGCAGTGCGGGCAGACGTCTTCTTTTTAAAAATTTTCCTTTAATTTGCTACCCGTCTTTGCTTACATGCTGCTTTCTCAGAGAGTCTGCAGTTAGTAAAGAAATGAACATTGCCAGGCAGTGTAGAGTGGATTGCAGGGCATCAAGCAGAGATGTCATCAGTGTGGCAGTGAATCATTTTTTTCAAAGAATTATCGCCCATGGAATGAGGCAGAACACAAAAACTACCATTTGGTATCAGACAAAAGCATGACATGCTGTCAGGGGATTTTGTTGCTGCGACATTTCACTTGACACTTGCAGCCTACGCTTTTTGGAAGAATTGAACGAAAACAAAATGGACTGGGGCAGAGTAGAATAGAGCACACATCAAATAAATACTTATCTCTTCTTCAGCGGGATGTTGGCTGTCTGAACATAGTGCACACAGGCTCATACAGTCATTTGTATGACTCAGGCCTGTTAATGAAGGCCAAAGCCTACCAGCCCCAGCAGGCACTGACGGTAATCGGCAGCTAATGAAAGCTTTATAAAAGCGGACTTTGGTTGGCTTACGAGGGCCAGAAACGTTAAGCGGGGTGGATCTAGTCTACAATTAAGCTGGGGTATGTGGGAGGACAAGAGGAAATTGGGTGTTGTCATATTCAAGTTTTGTTCTGCTGGGGTAAGTTCACAAGGCGAATTGAAGTGACTGTGAACTTGAGTATGAAGTCATTCCTGGTGCTATTTTTCATTTTGTGCTTTCCCTCCCCCTCTGGAAGGCATTTCCTATGAGGAACAGAAGGACAAGCTGATATTCAGTCAGAGCTCTCGGCCAGTTAGATGACCCTCAGCCACTCTTTCTACTTGGATTGGGTTTGGATTTCTACTGTTTAGATTAAGCTTAAACCTTTTCTTTTTGATAAAGATTATAGGTAGGGATAAATCAGGTGACCCTGAATCCCCCCATAGTTACGCTGCAATAGGCCTAGGATGCTGGGCCCTTTGCATCATGAGTGTTACTTCTTTTGTCACCTGTTTTCAATTACTATGCATTTAAATGCAAGTTATTATTTATCTGTGGCTCTTCCACAGCGTGGCTTTTATCCCATCTTCCTCCCTTCACCCCCAACTGGTTGTCCCGCCCAGAGCCTGGTTCTGCCACAGGAGTTTTTCCTTCCCACTGTCGCCAATAGCTTGCTCATACGGGGTAGTGTGACTGTTGGGGTTTTCTCTCTATTATTGTAGGGTCTTTGCTTTTTACAATATAAACCTCCTTAAGTCAGCTGTTGTTGTGATTTGGCATAATATAAATAACATTGACGTGAAAATTGAATGAGATTTGCATTCACATGTAAAAGAAGCAAAACTGTTTACATGTTATTGTTATTTTCCCACTGGCCTGGTCTTTACAGCAGAAGTTCGTTTCAGCTCTTTTGTAAGTCTGCAGTTGTCACTCTCAATCTTCATGCACTGAGACTACTGCACACTCCAAACGTATAATTTTTTAAGACAGCTGTGAAAGGCCAGCAACTGCATTTCCTAGCTTTTTCTTTTTGTGCTGTTTGCTTGGGGTGGGTAGCAGCTAGTGAATGTTGGCTCTGGCCTCAGCAATATTTACAGTTGTTTCTAAGTAGAAAGTAGAAACACATCTTTCATCCTTCTTTTGTTGTTTTTGTTCCTTTTCCAACTTCTGCTTTGCAATGCATTCAAGTTTCCTGCTGCCAATGTTGGCACATGGTACTGGATCACACTGATGACGATGTTTTTGTGTGTATTAATATCTTAATAGGCTGATACCGTTATGAGAAAGCATGAACAGAAAATTAGTAATAAGAAAATAGACAAAATAATTCTAAAATGAAAGAAACAGAGAATTATCAGAAAAAATTATGCTTTGAAGGTCTTTCAAAGTTTTTTCTTCAGACTGCAGTGGCAGGATTTTAAAAAACAATGTCTACAACAGAAGAACATCTGAAGTCATGTCCTTGAAAACATCCAGCAAAGGCCTTACACAGGACCCGAAAGGATGCATGTCAAGAAGCCATCCTGATGAAGGAAAAGACTGGCACTATAGACTGACACTATCAGTCATGGATTGGCCTCCCCAGAGTCCAGACCTCAACATCATTGAGGTCTGGACAAAAGGCAAAAACCTCCAAAGAAGAGCTTTGAATGTCCTTCAAGAAACCTGGAGAACGATTCCTGAAGACTACTTAAAAAGAATTACAAGAAGGTTTGGCTTAGAGGGTTCAGACTGTGCTTAAGAATAAAGATAGTTATACAAAATATCAACTTTCAAGCTCATTATAATTGTACAAACTCTGCTTTTTCCTTGCATACTACAGTCCCGATCAAAAGTTTATGACCACTTGGAAAAATGGGAAAAATCATATTTTGCATGGTTGGATCTTAACAAGGTTCCAAGTAGAGCTCCAACATGCAACAAGAAGAAATGGGAGTGAGACAAAACATATTTTTGAGCATGCAATTTATTGAAAACAGCAAGTAAACTGAAACAGGCTGTTTTACAGCTGATCAAAAGTTTAAGACCACACCTCCAACAAAATCAAACTCCCAGAAATCAAAGTTCCAAACATCAACTCAGTAATGAGTATATTTCCACATATGATTGCCCATGTTTCAGTATTTCCAGTTTCTGAGGAAATATTAAAATTAATGAGGGGTGACTCAAGACTTTTGCAGAATACTGTACATGGAGGATTACTAATGTACAAGTAATTTCAGTTTTCATTATGTGTATAGAGTACATCTCATCTCTGCCTGAAAAACTACTGCAAAAAGGCTCTGGGTCTTATTATTCAGTGCATGAAGGCACAAGTTTTTAAACAGTAGCAGCTCTGAATGGTCAGACTCATTGTTGGCATGAGAACCCACCCAGAGCTAAAGGTCTTAAATTCAATGAATTGTCCAAATAGAGGCACACAATCATTTTTTTTTCTCAGTTTCTTTTAAATCAGGCTTTTAAGCAACCAAACAAGCGCTTTTTTTAAGAGATACTGAGTCCATTAGTAATCAACGTGTGCTTGACTTTGATGCCTTCCTTTACATCTTGGAATTTGGTAGATTTAAAGTACTTAGGTGTAACTCAAGTGTTAATCGTGGGCAAGGGGGCCCACTTTTAAAATGTTGTCTTCTGTCAGGTATTGGCTTTTTCCAATGATCACATCAGCAATTATTTACAAGTCTCTTCTATGTTAGGTACAAGGAAATAAAAATGTTTATATATATGAAAAAAATTAAAAGTTCCTCTTTCCTTTTTACTTTTATTCAAAGGGTTTGTAACAACGCTAAAAAAAAAGACTTGACGGACTTGGAAATAGTTGTGTTTTAGAGCATCTGATCATAAAAAAAGAAGATAGGCCAAATGTTCTTAAGAATACCTCATTAACTACAGCAATTTCCGTATGCTGCCAATTGATTGGAGCCGAGATGTTGACTCTATTTGATTTCCCCCAGTTTTCACAAGGCTGGCATATTGTGAGGATCCCACCAGATGCTCCTGCAGAGTGCTTTTCCCAGAAGAATGAGAGCCCTGGGGTTTTTTTATTGAAGTGCTACCAACAATTATTGTGAAGCAGAGAAGCTTTGTCTTTTTTTTTCCTTTTTTTTTTAGTTCTTCTTTGTTTTAGTGTGGTTTTGTTTTGGATGAAGAAGCAAGCGGCTGAAGTGATGAAGTAGCGTGAAAGAGATGCATCGTTCCTTCCTTTGCTCTTTGCCACTTGAGATAATACCTGTTTACTTTGGGAATGGATCACTGAAGCTATGTTGCCACTCCTACCTCGGTTCAGATGGTTTGCGGCTAAATTGCATGCAGATTTTCTTGTGCCTATGAATACGAAATAAAGAAGAGGTGAACGCTACTTTTCAGTGCGTTTGCACTCCAGTTATTCTTCATTTTCCTCTCTGCGGTCTCTTCCTTTATCTCCCTCTCTGCCTTTGTTTGGTGTGATGCCCACATCGTTTAAATGTTAAGGCCTGAGTTCGCTTCCACTGTGAACTGGGCTTTGGTGTGTGAACGCTATAATTGTAATCGAGGGTAATTGCCAACCTTTTACAATTGCAGGTTTTGTTATGATGTCCGTGGGCACTCAATTCAACCCAAGAGCTGCATTTCATGCCCCCTACACAAATGACAATGACCTGATTCATTTTTGCCAATCATAAAGCGGTGTTACAAAGAGAAACTAAGCCCCAGCTTGGCGAATGCAACCAGGAAGTTCTCAAAAGGTGTTTATACGTTTACGCAACTCTCATTTCTCATCAAAGTTTGGTTTAATGAAGTTTCAAAGTGGAGTTGGCCCTCACTGCTGTTTTTAATTAGCTATTTTCACTTTGGCTATTACTATCACTGAGGGACTTCAAGTCAAGCCAGAGCTCATATGAAAGCAGTAGACAGCTATGTATCATCAAAGCACAGTCTGCCGGCTCTGTTTAGTGTCATTTCACGCTACACTGTACTTAGCTTAGCTCTGTCCTTGACTACAAGGCCTCTTTCCTCGTTAGGTGTTAAAACACCAGTGCGCACATACAAAAGCACACACACTCTCAGCACCACTGAATCTCTTCAGGTTTCTTGACCCAACGACCTTTAAGCAAATAAGGTTTTTCTTAACTAAGAGCTAGTTGGACAGTCAGAGCTTTTGTGACATATTTCCTCAAACGCACCTACACCTTTATAACTTTTTATCCAGATAGTTTTGTTTAGCTTGCACTTAAAGGTCCTGGGTGTGCCCGGGTAGTGGGGATTCATGCTTAAGTGGGAAATCAACACCATAGCTATGTTGTAACCACAAGCCACACTGAAAACGTATGATGTAACCTATGGCATAACTCGATGTGTGCTGGTGTAACTGCACATCGCCTTGATGCAGCCATCGATTATCGATTCCACCTGTGCGTTTCTAGCTGTTTTTTTGCTGCAGTTTTTGAATTTATCAGTGAGAGAATAACAGTTATTGTCTCAATAATGTTGATATATGTACTCACAAATGTCAGCAAATTCCCAGGGGGAGGTTGCTGAAACTGTTGGAATAGATATGAAAGAATCCCAGCACATAATGCACCAGTACTAGCATAAATGCCCGCATAAATGACATCAGCCACAAAATCTATGTGATTGGGTGAATAAAGGTTGTAGTAAAAAGTGCACTGAGCTTTCAGTTATAGTAGAAAAGAGCTCTATAAGTACAAATCCATTTAAAACTATTACATTTGAAAACAATTAAGTAAGAAACCTTGTTTGGTTCATAGAGGCCCATTGTGTTATTTAGATGTATCTTAGCAATCTGTCAATCCTGTATGTATCATGTATGTATATCTAAATTCTTTCATGTTTGTTTCATGGGGAACAGTTCAACTGTTAGAGCCTGTGTCTTTCTGTCTGTGACGACAGCATCATAAACCCAGGAATACTGTTGCTTGAGTGGGAAGTCAGTTAGCTCAGCATGAAAGGAAATGTGCTCAAAAAACCCTGAGGTCACGAGTTTAAGTCATCAGTGAAGTATTTTTTTTTTTTGCTCATTCTTTCTCCTGAGAATGTTTTTTTTTTTTTTTCATTTTATTCCAATCAGTAAACATTAGAAAGCACTTCTTGAATACAAAGCTTCTCTTGCTAGAAAGTCTAGCAAAGAGACAGCCTTCAAGAAGAACCTCACACCAGTTGAACGTCCAATTTGGAACTTTTTTTTTCACCCCAAACAACTACAAAAACCCCACATCAACAGTTAGTCAGTGTTGAAATGTTTGCTACATGCTGAAATCTTTTTCCACAGTAACATTAGACTGCTTTCATTTTGAATCCACCGACAACAGATTTCTCTGCCCTGGTGCTTAAATAGCTTGTATGTCTGATCTGTTTTCATTAGCTACCTTACAAAGGTCAGATGTCTTCTCCGCAAAGATGTCTGATCCCACGGTAACATGCCTTGCTTTACAGCGAGGATTGTTAAATAATGCCAGTGATATCAACGCCACACAGCCCATGAGTTTGTTTTTACTGAGGAATTGAGGAGGTGAGTGCACTGTGCTGCTCTGAGGCTCCTACATCATTATTCAGCTGGCAGATTTAAAATCCCAAACCGTGAACAATGGACTCCCTCCAATGAGCCGATGTCTCTTTTGTTCTCTCCCAAAATAATTATGTTAAGAGCTGACTAAAAGCCTGTCCCTTCTCTTTAGAGCTGAAGTTATATGCAGTCGTGTCAGTGGGAAATGGGCTAATGTTAATGTAGCGATCGTCATTTACAGAGGAGCGCGTGTTTGTGTTTTAGCTAAAATGCTATCCAAGGAACTTAAGCTTAAAGGTCACAGCACAATCACGATTTGAAATTTACTGATATCCATTTTTTTAAAAAGTGCTGGAGATTCAGTGTATTTTTCGCAGACTTCCATCACTTAGAAGTCTTCCTCAGAAGAAAAGGTGATTGTTAAGGGTGAGCTGGCAACACATAGAAAGGAAATGTTATTTGTCTGTAATCCTGGCTTAAATCTTGTTATATGTGAGCCACCATAGATGGGGCACGGCAGATAATGAGGGATGTTATTTAACCAGAAGGATGCAGTGAGTGGGATGTGAAAAACACACCACAGTAATAGGTACAAACTGTGTGAGCAACAACAACATGGCTGAGGTTGTTTTTTTCCCCTCTTTTATAATCAAGGGTGATAAAGTCTTGCTGCCTCTAGAATTAACAAGAAAATATTTGTCCTTAATGTGTAATATTCATATAGCTTTGAATTACAAACAGCTCACCTGGCTTCACCAAGAGGTACAAACTATGCCTCCCAAGATTCATAAAGCTCACCCATTAACTTGTTATATGTTGTGTGATTGTTCCAACAAATGCCACTTTATCTTGTCGCTGCACTAAGCAAAGAGGCTGCTTTTTAAATCTTGCAGGTGAAAGAAGTATCCATTTTTTTCCTATTTAACTATCCACAAGAAAGCAAATATACATAGTTTGGAAAATTTCTAAATATTCCGTTCTTCCGAATGAGGGGGGGGTTAAACTGGTATGTATTACACAGCCAGGCAGTGCTCATTATGATAATTTGAATGAATTGTTGTCAACATGCTAGAAACAGACCCCAAATGTTTTCATCCTCAAAAACGGGTTGCACTCCTAATAAGGTTAATAACCTGCTCTTAGCTATTTTTAATACTGGCACAAGCTCCCTGAAGAGTCCAGTGTTTCTGTCTAGCAACCAGTGAGTTGGCTCACTCATTAAGTCCTTCAGTAGCATCATAGAGGAGCCCGGCAGACAAAAGCTTTTAGCACACTCTAGTAATAGATGTTCACATTGAACTACTTGAAACTGCAAGGACTCGGGTATCAGAAGAGCCTTTGTGCCGTGAGTTTTAAAAATATATATATTATGTAGAAAGGGATGTTGTAATCAGGTGTTTGTGATTTTCCACATTGGGTTGGACTTTTTAAGGGGGATGTTTTGTAAATGTCCTGATTCGCTTCTTTTCTGCTTATACAGGCTGACATTTCTTTTTGCACGAATACAGTTTTCTCACAAAGGCAAACATTTCTTTTGATTTTAGGCAAACAATTTGCAAAGCAAGTGCTAAACATTTGTAAAATGCAGTGTGGGCCAAAGAAAAAAATCTTTCTTCAGTGTGAAGGATTTAGGTGCCTTTTAAATACAAAAAAAAAATGTTATTGTTGGCAACAAGTTGCTTTGTCGGTGTTAAGAGCATAGCTAGACTGAAGGTTTAGGCTTGAATTGCTAAAAGAAGGCTGTGTAGTAGTGTTCATAGTGGACCTGTAGCAGCGTCTAAACCACTTCCCCAGGAAAGCAGCAAAACACAAGAGGGAAGATAATGCAATGCATCAGACTAACAATGTAAGGTACTGCTGGGAATGTTTTGTTACTCTGGAGTCAGAATCTACTGCACTTTGACAGGTTCAGAGACATGCTCTCTGACTTGCACTTTTTGTGTGCAGGGGTTCATACTACTGCAGGATAATGACCACACATTTCAAAGCCTTGAAAGGACTGCTTGATCACCAAAGAAAGCCAGGGAGTGTTGGCTTTCTGTCCACAGATGCCTAACCACAACCCAGCTGAACATTTATGGGGGGCACTTGAAGACTGAGAATGCAAAATGGGCTGGAATAACATGGGTTAGCAGGTTTAGCATGTCCTTGCAAATCAAGTAGATGGACAGTAGGCATACTAAGGTATTGGGAAATCAATGTAGAAGTTGAACTTTTAACTCAAACCCATGAATTAATTTTTCCTGAGTGATATTGGATTCAAATTATCTGCTATTCAAGTATATTCGCAGCAGTCAGCGAATAAGACAGATGCTTGCACAGATGTGTATCATTTCTTTATGAAAAGTCTCTTAAACTGCTTCCTTCCCGTGTCATCCTCCTCCTCCACCTCCACGCACATTAGCTTCAATTCTGTATGGTTCCCAGGTGGTTCTCTGGTTGTTTCAGCTGGTAATAATTCTTGGAGGCTTGGACTGAGCAACAGCGTATGTTAGTCATTAATATGTCTGTCAGCAGGAGTGCTTCCCCATCTCTCCTACATTCGTGCGTGTAACGTAACAGTCTGAGCCCCCGGAGCACAATTGTATGTTAAAAATGTTCATAGGTAGGTCAGAAGCGGTAACTAACAGTGCTAATATGATTTGCAAGTGTGAATGGACCCATTCAAAGAGTCACAGTGAGTGCTTTCTTGCATCCAGCACCAGGAGGGTCGCTGTTGCCAAACGATCACAGGTGCAGGATGTGAGGCAGCAGAAGTGTTTTTGGCTCATCTCAAAGACGGCTTTGATTTCACTTCCTGAGGCAGGTGCTGGAAGGTTTCCTGTTTCTCTTGGTCAGTGAGGGATGTTTTTTGTCTTCATTCGCCAGCTAATGTGGTCTGCGTATCCCTTTGGCTTGGGGATTCCTCTGGTAAGAACAAGTGAAAGGGAGAGATATGAAAGGATGACGAGGGCGGTTGAAAAAAAAAAACAGAGGTTGAATCTGTCCTTCATTTCCGCTTGCCCAAGCATGTTTGCTAGACACAACTTGTGACTGTCACGCAGTTAACCAAGCCGTGATATAAGTTCATTACTGACACACAGCTGGTTCTGAAGGGGAGAAAAAAAGAGGGCAGAAAAAGGCAGGTGAACACATGATGAGAAGTACTGTGCTTTTAGGAAAAACAGTTTGATGTGAAGAAGACAAAAGTAGAAAGATGCAATATGAATAAATAATATATAAATAAATGATGTATTGTCAGTTTCAAATGATAGCTGGAGGGAACCTCGACTTTAAACACGTCTGAAAAACAATCTTGCATGAGGAGGTAGAAAAGATCAAGAGGAAGCAGGAGAACAGGCAGATGCAGAAGAGCAAAAAATGTTTGTCTTTGAGAAAATTAGAGCTTCTCTGAATAACCACTGTGAACCATATTCTTTATCATGATGCGTGGGTGAGCTGCCAGAGGATTAGAAAGAGTGTGTGGCAGAGAGACGGGGGGGGGAGAGGGAAAAAAAGGGACTCAGTCTCTAACAAAGCCAGCAACAGAGTGCAGACTGACATAAGGGTTCATGCTTGATCCACCTCTCTATCAACGTATAGTCAGCGGCAACAGCAGGTGTTTTTATTGTTATTTGCTTCATCCGTATGCATAAGGCAAAAAACATGTACAGTGTGGGCAGCACAGCCGATTTAAGAAGGAAAAGATTTGTTAGTTAGATTAAAGAAGACTCCTTAATGAAGATCACCTCTTAATGTGCAACATTCTTCATGGCTGTGTCAAAACATTAAGTACAGCATTAGACCTTAAAGTCTTTCAAGTCAAGCTTGTCTCCAATCCCAGCACCACCCATATCAGCTGAAAGTTCAGATAATTGGCTCATTATCGGATGCTAAATAGCTTTAGCCTGTCTATATTTGCTACATATCTGGAAGCCTCTTTGCAACCCACATTTACCCCAGCTACTACTTTATCATGTTGTCTGCTCTTGATCACCTCCAGTTTTCACTACATGCACGTTGGTAGGATGGGGGAGCTCCACGAACATGGACATAAAGCCACTTATAACTTACTGCAGATAAAATAGTAATAATCCTCTGAACTCTATTGTTTGTCACTGAAGTGCAGTCATCTACACTGTAGATTATGACTAAATAGAAGTATGTAAATCTTCAAGTTATTTGACCCTCCACAAACTCTGTCTTCCAGCCATGAAGTCGGACCGTAAGCGTCTGAAAGCAGAGAAGGCAGACCTGGTGAATCAGATGCAGCAGCTTTATGCCACATTGGAGAGCCGAGAGGAGCAGCTCCGTGACTTCATACGCAACTATGAGCAGCACAGAAAAGTACGGCACCCGTTTTCTAACAGTATAGAGGCACACACATCCATACAGGCCCTCTTTTTCTTGTTTGTTTGTTTGTTTTTTTGTAGTGCATGCTCTAATCTGCTTAATTAAAAAGACGGTTGGTTACAAAAAAGGATGTTTACAGTTTAAAAAAAAAAATGTTTTTGTGGTATTTAGATTTAGATGTTGGTGCGTATGTGGTGCCACAAGAATATGTCATAGTAAGCCCAAGTACCTGACATGTAGAAGCACTTTTTTATTCCTGTCATCTCAGGGTAAAAAAAATCAAATGAAATATTGAAAGCCCTAACAAGGCAGCACAGAAAGAGCCACTGCCTTTCTGTTTGAATCATTCTGTTTAGTCGTGCTTGATGTGTGAACCAATCCATCAGGATCTGTGTGTCTACTAGGAGAGCGAGGATGCAGTAAAGGCGCTGGCCAAAGAGAAAGACCTCTTGGAGAGAGAAAAGTGGGACCTGCGGCGGCAGACCAAGGAAGCCACGGAGCACACGGGGATGCTGCGGTCCCAGCTTGATCTCAAGGAGAACCGCATCAAGGAGCTGGAGGCTGAACTTGCCATGGTGAGAGAGAAAGGCAAATGAGGGAACTTGACAGGCAGGTAGTGAGTCAGCACTGCAATGTTGGCTTTTTATAGGCTCCATTTTCTGGAATCAGATATTTAGGAACATTTCTAATGCTAGAGTTCTTTTTTTTTCCTTCTAAGATAACAATGTCAATAAAGTGTACAAAGAGAAAAGACTGACTAGTCAAAGAAACAAAGATATTGCACAAATAGTTTGAGTCCTGGTTCAGGGATATACAGTACATCTGTTTGGTCACTCTGCACTGTTTTGCCTAAACTGCATCTAATCGAAACACGGAAAGCCTTTTGAATGTACAGCAACGCCGTCATTCATGTCTCCAACACCCCCCCCCACCAGATGAGTAACTGTGTCAATCAGAGAATGGAGTTCCGGGTGTTTGAGCGCCTTGTGGACAGGGACTACTCTCCTAGGGTCATGGCGGTAAGACAGGCCCCAAGATTTAAATCTTTCCACTCCTGCCCCCTGTGGAGTTTTCTCCTATGTGTGACCTGTTTGTTGCTTTGGAAAGCCTCTTCCTGCTCCTCAGATGCACGTTTTCCATTTAGTGTTTTTAGTTGTTGTTGTTTTTTTAAACTAACCCTCAGCCCACCCTGACTGATCCCAGTAATCCTAACATCAGTGGTCCCACAGATTTCCACTGTAATCGATCGGAATGTGTTTCAGGTCTAATTGAACGTTGAAATGCTTGGGGGAGGCAACAAAAACATCAATAGTCTGACAACTAATGATTACGTTGAAGGTTTGGGATTGTATTCTGTTTTGCATGACAGAGACTGTGATTGATAACCGTTTGACTGCTGGTAGACGGAGATGATTGCAGTAGAGTTGATTGTGCTGGTGATTTGCAGCCCGCCGCCGCTTGGCATGATGATACGATTCGCACAATAAGCAATAAAAAAAAACAAAAAAACATGTCATGCATAATCAGAAAACATGAACACAAAGAAAAAGGTTTTATTGACACAAAATAAACATGCACAAACACAATGTCCAGCTCGTTGTTACTCCTGCAGAAAAGCAGCGACAGAGCAAATATGTTCATTAAAGTTATAGAAAAGCTTAATTGTTTTCAATGTCTCCATTTTTTATTTTCTTTTTTTGCACCCCAACAACACCCCCAGCTTACACCGCCGTGGATACAAACAACCAGCACCTCCTCCAGATATTCTGTCAGAGCTCTCAGGAGTGGTAGCGAAAGATTTCACAAACAAAAGGAGAACAAGAATATAACTGCATTTTTAATGAGACAAGAAGCCACATAATGAGCCCAGGGGAGAACTCGCATATCTGCATGCGCTTAGAGACTTGTAGTAGAAATCTGAGCACAACATGTATATGTACACACACACACACACACACACACACACACACACGGAAAAAAAATAGAGATTTACCAGCCCACTCAAAAAGTGAGTTTGCTGAAGTGAAGAATTTTGATTGTGGCTCACTGTGCTCTCTGACTGATGACTTCTTTCCGTCTGCCTCCTCAAGGCGAAACAGTCGCTAGCCACCCTGACCAAGGATGTGCCCAAGCGCCACTCGCTGGCCATGCCCACGGAGGCGGTTGTCAATGGAAACAACCAGGAGTGGGTGATGCAGGCCGATCTCCCTCTGACTGCTGCCATCCGACAGAGTCAGCAGACCCTCTATGTCCACACGGGGCATCCCGCTGACAGGCAAGGTAAGCCAGCAAGGAGCACCAATAACACCTTCATCCTGCACATGAGCTGACTGACATGAGGCGGTTTGACCATCATTTACCCTTTGCATGCTCATGTGAACCTGCTTCACACACATTCACTCCTACCATCTGCTTAGTATGACCACATTGTTGCCCGACGACGACGTTCCAGTTGTGACGTGTCATGCGCTTTCTGTATGAGTTCAAGTGCAGATTTCTTGTTTTTGGGGGGGCTTTACAGCTTCTATGTGTCTTTGCTGCACACAAATGTTTTCTCTGCACTTGACAGCGATGGCAGCTGAGGATCAACTGTGTGTTAAGAACCTTTTTGTTTGAGGTTTGCTTTAGTTTTATGGAATTCAAACAGTAACTTGGCCCCGTTTTTTAATTTCATTTACATTTTTTCATTTCTTGTTCGTACCTAATTTTTCTTGGCCTCTTTTTCTACTTTTCAGCTCCGTCACAACATTTTCCGCAGTATCTTTTTGATTTGAGTTACACACACCTCACGAGATAGAGAAGAAACAGCGTCTCCTGTCACAGCTCCCGCCCTGCGCGGAGACGTTCATGGCTGAGACGCATTGCAGAACCGCATTTTAAAAAATTCAAAGCAAATGTCTTTTCTTGTTTAGCTCACTCACTTTGAATTGTGTCACCGCTAGAAAACCGAGCAGTGGTGTGTTTTAGCAAAGCGGCCAGCACAGTGCTGAAAACCCTTCTGCAAAACGAGATGGTCTGGTAAATTCAGCTGGCACTCAGTGCTCATCCTCATGTGTTTCAGTGCAGATGTCTGCACGAAGGATTGCAATGATATGCGTTATCTAAGCAAAATATGTAGGCCAAATAGCATGTAACAAAAAATAGGCAAGTTTTTTTGTTTTTTTTGGGGGGGGGGGTTTGTAATACAGAAGTTCTATCATTATGGGAGTTATAGAAGAAACGTGAGCCATCAGCTTGAGAGGCTCTGCTAAATTTAAAAGCAAGAAAAAAGCAATGAAAAGAAGGGAAGTGTAGCAGTGTCACCTCCTGCTACCCTAAAATAGAAAGCTCTGCACAAATTAGCCTCATAGCCACCAGAGTTGGAGTCCATCTCAGTCCTTTCAGAGGTTGCTTTTAAAGGGCAGTTATAGGGTTCACATAGGTTGCTGACTAATTGGGGACAGAAGCAAACATTCCCCTCCCCCCAAATAAAAAAGAAAACAGGAAAAATGTGTGAACAGTCACGAACCCTAAATTGCTATGCAATTGGTTGCACTGTATGTATCAGTCTCACCGCTGCACGCACACACACTCTCTCAAACCTCTGTGAAGCTGTTTTCACTGTTGCTTAGCAACTGCAGCTGATTGCAAATAATTTCAGGCTTTTTGGTTACAGACTTTTTTTTTTCTTTTTTCTTTTTCAAAAAGACATTTTTATTTAAAGGCATCGTGGCGTTATTTTGAAGAAAACAGATTTTTTTTGTCCCTGTTCTCTACTTCTGGTACACCCAAACACCCAAGAAAGAAACAAGCCTCTTCTCTTTTCCCTCTCGCCCCGTTTAGTGGCTGCCGTGCGGGTGAGCCCGTGCCACTCGCGCCAGCCCTCCATCATCTCCGACGCCTCTGCGCTGGAGGGAGACCGGTCGTCCACACCCAGCGACATCAACTCGCCGCGCCATCGGACTCACTCCCTCTGCAATGTAAGAGCTGCCCACCACAGCACCCTCCCAAGTAGTCGCTGCACTGTAGTAACTGTTGACTTGCTCTTTGCTGCCCGGCTGCTGTTGTTTCCTTCCACCATCGTTCTGGCTGAATCCATGTCGTCCCCCCCCCCACCACGCAGTCTGTTGTGCACTCGCTCGCAGCAGTGACTTGAATTTATGTGAAAACCAGCTGTGGTTGTTGAATAAGTGCATGCCTTGGCACCATGTCAAGTGTCACTTCCCCTCTGTGTTGTGATCTTTATCTTGTGGTCTTTGTCGCTCACTCTGCACCCTTACTTCACCGACTTCTCTGGTCTCTCATCTCTCTCCCATCTCTTCATCTCCTCCTTCTCTCTCCCTCTCTCTCTCCTTCTCTCTCTTCTTTCAGTCCCTAGAAGATCTGGAGGAGGCGAAGCGTAAAAAGAAGAAAGAAAAGATGGGGCTGGGGTCTCTGTCGCGCGTCTTCGCCCGAGGAAAGCAACGCAAGTCCCTCGACCCCGGTTTGTTTGATGGTACTTCAACACCTGATTATTACATAGAGGAGGATGCAGACTGGTAAAGCACACACGTCCGAGTGAACCACCTGGAGAGCCTTTTTTTGGCAGTTATCAGAGGACAACGTATTGCCCGAGCGCATGCGTGAGAGAATGTGCGTGTTTGCGTGCGCGTCTGTGTGTGTGTGACGAAAGCGTGTACAGATAAAATAATGTGTGTACCTTTTATGTAGTCTCACATGCACGCATGCTTCGGTTTGTATGGGAGCGAGAGTGTGCGCGTGCTTGTGCCACCCATGGTCAACGGCCATGTCAGGAGCCGGAGGCGCGTCTTGCTTCGCTGAAGTGTAAACCTAAAGAGCAAATTGCACCTGTATGTATGTATGTATATGTACAGCCCTGTAAATAGCGTGGAGAGTGTAATGCAGCAGCAGTGTGGACATGTCATGTTGTATCTGCCCTCCAAAACAGCTGTGTTATCTGATCTTTGAATTGTTCTCTACATTTTTACTTTTTTTTTTTTTTATTGTTTTCACTCAACTGGAAACTTGAAGGACTGCTGTACTTGTAAATAACAGTTGATGTGCACTCTGTGCGTGTAAATGTCTCCTTGTCCTGAATGCCTTTTTGTTATTTTTGACACGTACTCCCCGCCGTCCCTCCTCCCTCCCTCCCACTGCCTCTTAACTTTATCTCCTCCCTGTTTATTGTCCTGCCTGGTCCATCCCCTTCTTCCACACTGCCATGATGAGAACAGTTTCCTGTAGGCGGCATGCAGACTCCTGAAATTCACCGCTGGGTCGGTTGTCGGGTGCACATCCCTCGACCGCCGGAAAAAAAAAAAAAGTCTGTGCAGAGGCAATCCTTGATGTTTACTTAGAGAGACTTCAAAGAAGCTGCTATGAGAGGAATTAACTTTCTATGCAGAACAGTTTGTTCCCCTGCATTTTGAAGCCAAACAGGAAATGTGAGAAATGTGTTTTCTATCTCCTCAGATAGAAGGTACATGTGTGACATGCATGCACGTAGTCCCGGTCCCTAAATCATGCATGCCTGGCTACCCCACTACAAAGAAAAGTCTCTCCCTGGTTATGTTTCCAAAGAGGTGATACACTGTTTGCTTTTCTTTTTAATTTAAAAAGAGAGGTTAGTTACTGATTTCATGTTCATTCATGATTTTGCCCCATTTCAAATTAATTGATAAGATTTGTAAACTTGAACCTTTGCTGTTCAAGGAGCGCTCAGCTGAATGCTTAAGATCTTAACATCCTGAACTGCGCACAGTTTCGTTTTAATCTGCACCTGCAGGGCTTTTTATGCGAAATTACATTTGAAATATCAAAGGTCAGCAAAGAAAGAAAACTGAACATTACACTTTGAATTTTTAAATATTATTCCACACTATTTGCAAGGCTTTGTGCCTTTTTATCTCTCTTTGTTTTTTAGGATCTAAGCTGCTTGTATTTATTGGTGTATGAATACCGGGAGCAGGATTATTCTGGGAAAAGTTAAAATAAGAAAGCTATCATCACAAAATACATAGCATAAACACCAATTATTCTTGCGTTGCAGGTGTTCAACTGACAGTCAAAATATTTCTAGACCTCTGGAATTAAGGGCGACTTAAGAGATGAGCAGAACCTCAATTAAGAGGTGCAGACATTACATGAACTACAATTGAAGGTTAAAAATCAGGATTTAAGCATCCCAATCAAGCAAAGGCGTACCTTCTCCCATGACCCCATGACCTCAGCAAAAATTCCAATGTAGAGTTCAAGCCATAGCTGGGGAAAGAAAAAAAATAAAGCAATTAACTTTGGACTAAAGGTTAATGGCATTAATCCAAGCAAAAGAATTTCCACAGACATCACGTTACTTCCGATCTTTCATTGGATTGAGTCGGAGTCTGCACTGCCACGCCCCAGGAAATCTTTTCTCTCCCTGATATTAAACTAACACTGGGTATTTGTTGGCCTTGCCTGAGACACTAGAGTGCCAGGTTACGGAGGAGATGCATTTAACCGTGGCGCGTCCACGTATGCAGTAAGGAGATCGTCCTTTACATTTGAGTTCACGGTTATTGAATTTGCAGGTAAATCAGTAAGGTAATTCAGAGATGAGTCACTATGAATCAAGTTGTATGTACAGGAACAACATCTCATGTTAAAAAAAATTCACTGAACAGTCAGTTAAATGTATAAAATCTATGCTATTTTATCTTTTTTGTTTCATTCAGCTAATTTCTATGATCCTCTGCTGATGGGGAAACAACATATCAAGAGAAAAAAACATTATGTAATTTTATCTTTTGATCCGTGCTCTGTTTTTGTTTTTTTAATTTCCCACGTATATTTTACTTTTTGTAAATGAGATAACATTGCAGAAATGAAATGAATATTATTATTATTATTAAAGAGTTTTATTTAAAGTCAAAGATGTAGGCCTCGGTGGAGGACTTCTATTCTGAAGCCCTGAGATGTTTAGAAGTGGATCGTAGCAAACTTTTAAAGGCATGGCAACAAAGTTACGCTCTAAAGAACTAAATGAGAAAAAATAAGATTATTTTAAAATAAAATAAGTAATGCTTAATTTCCACGTGGCTCTCCTCTCTTTCCCTTCGTTAATGTTCGTGTGTGTATGTGTTCATTTGTTGTGATATGGCTCTAATCCAGATTTGTCCTGTTATGCTGGAGGGGACTTACCATTTTTAACATGTGCCTTAGTTTCCCTCAGCCCTGCAACTCCCATCTGTGAGAGGACTGCATCCCAAAAGCTTCCCAATGGCCTCCTTTCCTCTCTTTTCCAATTTCAACTCCTTACTAAGCCAAAATGAAATTTTCCTCTTGTATTATATTGGAATCAATAATTAGAGAAAAACAAAACATTGGTGCAGAGGAGATGTGGCCATGTCATATTGTTGAATCTGATCTCATATGTGTCAGCACATGGCGTCGATAATGTTTTGCTCTGATATGACTCCTGACCTCTAACACTGACCCCTCTTGTCTGACCTCCATCAGACTGTCGACACAGTGAGGCGACCCAAGAAGCGATCAGTCAGACTCAATGGGACCGAGGTGCACCAGTTCCTGTGGCTTTAAAAATGAGTCGTGCTGGGTTGCAAACTGTGTTTGCAGATGTCTTTTAACTCTTAACATCACAAAAAAAAACCTTTGGAGTTAAGCACTTCTTCAAGTTGAATTTAGCTCTAATGACAGGGATTTGGAAACAGTTGAGTGCTAACAGATACACTAAAATGCATTTGAGGGCTTTTTTCTTTTTTCTTTTATTTCCTGTATACTCCAACAGTAAAGCTCCATACTCAGCGTCACTGGCTCAGAAACACTGGCTGCTTTTAATTTTGTGCTTAAGTATAGTTTGGGGGAAATGCACTGCTAAAATGCTTAACATAAATCTACAAGCAGGGGTGCTCATCATAGCTTTGCGTGGACTATAAGAAGACTGGCTGTGACTTTATGGATTTACCATACAAGCTTATTTATAAGCCTTCTCGTCTGATGCACGACAGTAAAGCATAAGCATATTTACCAAACATTAAATGACTTCTTTAATATAATTTTAATAAATTCAAGCTGAAGCTACTCCTTGATTAACTGGAAGACAGGAAACAGACTGTATGTACCTCCATATTTATCATTCAGACATGAGCATTGATTTCCTCATCTGCCTCTCAAGATAGCAAATAATCTTATTAATCAAAATGCCAAACTGTTACTTAAAGGGGCCTTGTAGTTTATCCACTCTATTTATCCTCCCTCGAAGCAGCGATGAGCCACCATGGATGATGTCATCCATTCAGCTGTAATCCATTTGTTTATTCCCCCAGTCATGGTATCAGAAATGCTGCTATATTATAGCAATAAGGTCCATTAAATGAGCTACCGAAGGGCACACTTAAGGCTCGGTGTCTCGTCTAAAGTGTAGTTAAAGGAAAAGCAAACAATTCACTGTGGTTTTTATAAAACATATAAAACTTACCTCCTCTCATAAAGGACACAAAACTCTTTACATAAATACCACACCGTAGCTAGCTCTGCTTTCACTGATATTTTCTTTATTAGGACTCTGTTCGGAATGAAAAACAGACCTTGTACACTGACCAGCATGCCTCTTTGACCAAAAGAGCAGATTTATTCAACTTAATATGAATTGCTCTCAGAAGGGCACTTAGAAGTGTACGGTCGCTTCATGCATCTCTCTTCGGAGAGCACATAAAAGCATCCAGCTTGAGATGAATTACCGAAGGCAGGTTTAATAAAAATCAGTTTACTCAGACCCTCGAACCATCCAGTCGTGAATCTCCTTTGAGTAAACACACAATGGGCATAGTAAAGGCTGCCAAAAAGTAGGGTCTCCATGTTATTTGCTATAAGTGACACTTAGGTGGAGGGAACAAAGAACCCGTTTTTGTGTAGTTTGTAAAGAGAATCTTGAACTTTCTTTTCCTTAAAAAAAAAACAAACAAACATAAAAAAGCAACCATGGATGTGATGATTGGAGTGACCATCAAGGAGAACAATCATGTTACCACGGAGCTGTCAGGTGGATGCTTCTGTGCAAGGCTTGTTAGGGTCACAGGAGTTTTGGTTGAAGTTCATTCATTCACTCACTGGGTAAGCCTGTAAGTATGGCTGTATTCTGAGTGCTGAGGGTAATGTTGAGGTTTTCAGAAACTATGGAATAAGACAGGATACTTTGAAGTGTTTCATTTGTATCACAAGATTTTAAAAAGGGAGAAAACAGAGTAAGTGCTGCAGTAAGTTCTTGATGAGCATTTCATGATGCTGTACCAACATCTGAGTCCAAACCTGATACCAGGTTGCCACCCGCTGGTCGGGGGTTAATTAAATGGCTTTCACATTTTTAAAATGAAACAAAACATGTTCTCGGCCAATATTTCTTTTCGATTGTGACTCCACCACTTGTGAAATACTGAGAAAACTTAAATTTAACAAAAAAATGAAAAAAGACAGAAAATATTTAGCTCAGTTTAGCGTGGTAACATTGAAACACCGCGGGGAATTATTCAGGCAGTGCTCAAAGTGTCAGGATTTACTCACAGTCGATTATAACATTGTGAGGGAGACGTGCTTTTAATGCATCGACATTTCTCATGCATCTCCTAATTGCATGTTTTAATATTTCCACAGAGCTGTTAGCTGCGGGCTAATTTAGACAGATGAGTCATGTTAATTCAACAGCTCAAACAGCTGCTGGTTTAATGGACTTCTTAAGTGAGGAGCTTGTTTATAAAAGCTGCAACTTTGTTTACAGCATTACTGGCAAACGCTTGGCTTGCTGTCATGCAGCCAAAAGCTTAGGATGTCGTTAAAAGCTTGTTTGTTCCCTCTTCCCCTTAAATGGGCTGATTTGATATGAAACTATATGTATATATTGTTGTTGTTGCAGCACATTAACGTTTTGTTGTTGTTGTTTTTTTATTTTATTTTTCATTGCTCACAATGCCCACTGCCACCTCTGCTTTCACGCACAACCACAACCGCATCACCCATTTGTCGACCCACCCACCCAGACTCGGATAGCCTCTCCAGCCCCACTCGCCTCAGCCTGTCAGACGGGTCAGAGGACCAGCTCGACCGTCTGCAGCAGGTGGAGCTGGCCAGGACAACGCCCATGTCTCTGTGGAGGGCAGGCACCGTGCAGGCCTGGCTGGAGGTTGTCATGGCGATGCCCATGTACATCCGCACCTGCTCAGAAAACGTCAAAAGCGGCAAGGTATGGCAACACCTGCAGGTTTCTACATGCTTTCATGTTGTTTTTGACTTTATAGCACTCTCGGCCTGAATGGCTTAACCTCCTGTGAAGTGTTTTTTATTTGCTTTTTTTGCAGGTTTTACTGGGGTTAACGGATGAAGACCTGGAGCTGGGTCTAGGTGTCAGCAATTTGATGCATCGTCGGAAACTCCGCCTGGCCATTGAAGATTACAGAGATGTTGAGAACGGCAGAGGGTAAGGAAGGGCCATAGTGGTCCTTATTGTAAACTGCCTGTTACTTGATGGTGTATGGGGGCCACCTGTCGGTGATTTATTGTACATGCATTTACCTAATGCATGAAGGATCTCGTTTCTGGCCTTTTACCACACATGAAGTTTAAACAAATGCAAGCGTCCCAAGGCTGTTACAGCTCTTGAAAGCTTCCTAAGGGCATGAAAGGCATGCAGGTCAGCTAAACTAAAGACTGTCTAAATTGTTCCAGTATGAATCATAAACACATATGTGGCAAGTATAAGCTTATTTGTTTTAACCAACAGTTACACTGTATGGCAGTTTAGCCAAGTAGCAGGTTTAAGATCAAGGTGTCTGGGTTTTGAAATATTCAGTTCAGTAACCCTAAAGCACTGAAGAATTGCATTTGAAAAATTTAGCAGCAGCATGTCTTTCTCGAGTCAGTTTCCCCCCTCACTCTGGCCTTGAAGTGCAAAGTTTGAAGAATTCTCTGTGAAACTGCTTTATAGCAAAGAAATAATCCCTTCAAAAACTTTCTGCAGTGAGTTCCTTTACATATGTGATATTTAGGGCTGCATGTGGTTATCATTATCCAATAATCTAATCCAACTATCAGCATCTTGATCAGTCAATTTTTGATGAAAGCCAAGGCAAGTTTATTTATGTGGCATTACACAATTGTTCAGCATGCTTTGTAAGATAAAAAGTACAATCAAAAGTAAAAGAGTAAAATAGAATAATAGAAAAAATAACAATAATAATGGTACAGCTACCTGATTTGTTAACAGCAGTTGTGAGCAATACTGTTTTCAGCTTCTTTTTAAAATAATAGCTACAGTTTGAGAAGATGGTTTTATTATCATTGCACAGTTTTACTTTCTACAATAGTACAACAAAACTGGACTACTGTCCTGCATTGGTGCTAAATGAAAGGCAAGCAGCAATCACAATATATACATAATAACATATATGCAGAATGAAATATACAGTGTGTGCACTTTGTATTGCACAAGGCCCGGTGTCAGGTATTTGCATTGCAGTGCCGCAAGATCTTGTGTGCCCTTTTGAGACAGCATGTGCTGCAGAGGTCCTTCAGGGAGGGAAGAGGGCGGCCAGTGATTTTTCTCGTGACGTTAATGACCCTTTGTAGTGCTTTCCTGTGTGCCATGGTGCAGCTCGAGAACCACACAGAGATGCAATATGTCAGCGCGCTCTCAGTGGAATAGCGGTAGAAGACAGTTAGCAGCAGCTCCCTCTTTAGGGTAGTCCTCCTGAGGCTCCTCAGTAAGTGAGATGCTGCTGGGCCTTTTTCATAACCTCCAAGGTGTTAGAGCTTCACTGGAGGTCTGCATCCATGTGCACACACAGGAACTTGAAGCTGAGCACCCTCTTCACACACTCCCTGCTGATGCAGATGGGCTCCAATGCATTATTAGTCATAATTAATCTCTGGCGCTCTTCTACAGTGTGTCTTTTATCCTATCTCAGTCTGCTCTCTTCTTTTCTCCTCACCCCCAACCGGTCATGGCAGACGGCTGCACCTTCCTGAGCCCACTTCTGCTGGAGATTTTTCCCTATTAAAAGGGAGTTTTTCCTTCCCACTGTTGCCAAGTGCTTGCTCATAGGGGGTCATCTGATTGTTAAGGTTTTCTGTTATTGTAGGATCTTTATCATACAGTATAAGGCGCCTTGAGGCAACTGCTGTTGTGATTTGGTGCTATATAAATTGAGTTCAGCTCAGTAGTTCTTAAAGCTACATAATGTGTCCACATTAGCAAAAGTAACATGCTACTGTTTATCAGGTATGTGGTGAAGCATGGTCACAGTCTTATTTTAGTATGGTAGAATGCTTAGTTTTTAACCTGATGATTAAATCAGAAGAAAAATCAAGAGATGGCAAACGTATTATTATTATACCATACAATATGAATTTAGCAACAATCCATTCAGTGCTTGTTAGGAATTTTAGTCAAATGGGGGTGTAAGCTGGTAGCTCAAAGTCAGTAGAATTCAAACTCTTTGTGGCTAAATCCCACATGTGATGATAAAAATGTGATTTCTTAGGTAAAGGAACTCCTCATGCTGTCTGTCTGCAGGCTGTCCAAGGCTGCGGATATGGACCACCACTGGGTGGCAAAAGCCTGGTTAAGCGATGTGGGTTTGCCTCAGTACTCCCAGGCATTTCACAATCACTTGATAGACGGGCGAGTCCTGAACTCTTTGACACGTCGGGACCTCGAACGTCACTTAAACATCACCAAGAAGTTCCATCAGGTCAGCTTGCTGCTGGGCATCGAACTGCTGCAGTTGCTTCATTTTGACAAGGAGGTAAATGAGAAACGGCAGTGAGTACACTGATGGGTGACAAATTAAAGGAAAACAAATAACAATGAGGGGTTATAGTAAGGTGTTGGGGCTTGACATTGATTTTACTTTTGAGTTTACCTTTTATTAATTGGCAGTGAACCTTCCACCTAAAAGGATATGTAAATGCAAACTGCGTGCCCCACCACGGCACGAGCCACTGTATCTCCTTACTGTAGGGGTGAAGGGTCTAGATTTTCAATCTTTTAGTTTTGTCACTCCTTTGTACTTTGGGATGTTCACAGTAAAGGTGAAAATAGATCAGATCTGTAAAAGTTCTTGTTAAAATGGTTTTCAGGCATTACAGGTTCGCCGGATACAGTGCGAGCACCAGAATGTGGATCCTCTGGTATGGACCACGCATCGGGTCATGAAATGGATCAGAGATATTGACCTCAAGGTGAGAGAAAGTTCATCTTAAAATTCTTGAACACATGTCAGCCAATAGGTTAACAGGTCAAACTTGTATGCAAACAAAAGTATAGTTTTAGCAAAGTTAAAGAGTTTACCGTTACGTCCCTTGCAGGCCATAACAAATCAGAGAGGTTTTGGGTCTGAATCCCAGAATGTCCTGGGTATGTGATAGTTAATTTCCAGATATTTGTGTTAAAAATACTCTGATAAAAATTCATTAAAGTTTAAAAGTAGCTCTTTGCAGCACATATCTACCATCTATTTTTATGCAGAGGAAACTCAACCTCATGTCATATTATGGAACGCACTTGTTAGATTAGATTTGGTATGTTGAACGAAAACAGAGAAAAAAACATATGCTGCTGCCCACATTGTAGATTGGTGAGTTGGCCTCCACATCTAAACAGGAAAATGAATATAGTCAGGGGTTAAAGTGGGATTTGGCAGGCAAAAGAACCCTAATATCAGCTGTTGTGGTAGTGTAAGGGAAAATAACCATTATGAAATAAATTGTCTACCAATTGGAAGGTCGGCTGACTGATCCTCCCCGGTTCAAAGCATCCTTGGGAAGATACTGAACCCCAAGTTAACCCCACCCCACCCCACACACACCCGATCCATCCATCTGAATGTGAAATAAAAGTGCTTAGGTAACCTCTGAGTATAAAGCGATAAATGATGCATATGTATGTACCACTTGTTGTGTGTGATAAGCACCAGTGATGGATAGACCAATAAAATAGCTTTTTATGTGTTATTGTTTTCTCAATTTAGCCTCAAATTGGTTTAAATCTGGAAGATGTGCAGTGATGTGAAATAGTAACACCCTTCAAATGTCTTGAACCTATAAGGCTGTTACGAAAATGTACGATGCAGCAAGTAGAGGTATTTGTGTAAAAATGTAGTGAATAAAAGTAAAAAGTGGTGAGAAAAATAAAGATTCAAGTTATGTAATGACACCTGAAAATTCCACTTCAGTATCTTAACTGGGTATTTGTACTGCATTTCTTTTCTGGAATGAGGCAAAACAAGATTATATTAAAAACTTTAAAGAGATGGGCAAAGTGCTGTTTCTGTCAAGGACACAAAATACAAACGAGAGAAAAGCAAAGCCTTTGGTGGGCAAAGAAAAGCGTTTAATCAATAAATAAATCAAAGACAACTCTTTGTACACAGGTGAACCACTGGTGCTTAGTTGTGGCTCCCCTCAGCTTTTATATTCTCAGTTATAATTGCTAAGCTGAGTCAGCTGAGTGCATATCTAACCGGCCCCACAGCAGAAAGAGGGAGGCACCTGATTCAAGGAAGCAAGCAGCAGGACTCTCAGACAATAAAACATAGCAGGCCTGCTGGGGCTGTAGCAATACTGTTTTGTGTTGTATAAACGCACTACCACATAAAGACTGTGTTTGCTCTGTGCTCCATAACTCCACAAAGTGATAGCAGGTCTTTACCATTTACTTTTGAACTGCTACCAGTTGATTACAACACCTGCCAGATTACAGCCTTTGTCCCATCACACTCCGGGTGTGTACAGATAAACATGTCTGGATGACGTCCGGTTAAACTCCTCAGGGAGCTGGAACTTCTACTGATATAGACAAAAGAATCAATATCAATATCCTCTTTGACTCAACCAAGAATTTTAGATCTGATGTTATGAACAAATAAGATTACTATTCTGTACTTGCCATTTTCTGCCTATGCAGGAGTTTGCTGAGAGTCTCCTAAACAGTGGCGTTCATGGGGCTGTCATGGTGCTAGACCCCACTTTCAACACTGACACGATGGCAACGGTGCTAGGAATCTCCAGCAGCAAGCACATGGTTCGCCGACACCTTGTGGAAGAGATGAAAACACTAATTGGCCAAGCCAGGTGACAGGAAAATTCACAGGGATGTGTTTTCTACTGTCTTTAATTACTATTTTGGCTTCCCCGTCACACTGATCTTTCCCCATGCTTTCTGCAGCGTGGATGCCAAACAGGAATACGAGCATTTAGGTCTGGGGACACCACCTATCCTCCTTCGGCAGAACTCTTTGGGCAGACCTCCCACCTCTACTGCCCGGCACACCGATGAAGAAGGCTCATTGAGAAGGAGGGCTGTGAAGGTGGGGAAAAAGTTCTTCCCTCAATTTTAGCCATATTGTAGCGCAGAAGAGCTTAGTGTTGACAAATTACACAGTGACGATAATGAAGCTCTGCAGCATTACTTGGGTATTGAATATATTGCTAGAGCAGCCTGCAAGACATGTAAATAAGAAGGAAGATAGAGAGGTTTGATTGATTAACCAAATCAATTATTGATTATTAAATTAACTGTAAGTATAAGATATGTCATCAGGGGGACCACAACTAATGGGAAAGTATAGACTGTACATAAAAGGTGGATACCTGTATGAAGCCTCCACCTAAGCATTTTGGTTGTTGCTGTCTTGGATTTTTTTTTTAACCCTGACATCATGACATCATCAAAAAGGTGTGGATCTGAATGAGAAACCCCAGACACTGCTTTGCCCCTATTGCAGCAAGTTGTCAGTCATGAAGTAGCTAAGCCCTAAGGCTAACTGACTCTAAATCGGGCAAAAATGTGCAAAACAGGCATCATGCTATATCAAGTTACACCCCAATTTCACTTTTCAGACCCAGAAGTTGCATTGATCTTTATACATTGTTTGTCATTCGTAGTAATGGATACATTGTTTCTGTTCTAGCCTCCGGCAGGATTTAGTCCCAAAGCTCGCAATGGGCGGGACTTGAGTTGCCATAGCAGCTATGGCTCCCTGCCTAGAGAAGTTCGAGATCACACTCCGCCCAGGGCAGAAGGAAGCCCCATCCGTGGTTACACCAGCATCGAGGTCACCAATGTGTGATGTCATCAGAGTTCTACCAATACCAGTCATTCACTTCATGACAATGTACAACATTGACATTTGTCATCCATGTGCACGCAAACATGGGATGGTGATTTTTTTTATCTTAAAATGAGCCTTTACAGGGCAGCTTGCACTTTGTAACAAGGAAAATGTTGTTCTTTTTTTTCTTTTCTTTTTTTTACAAGTTTCCTGTTTTTTGGGAAGTTTTAGCATCTTTGAGGACAGTAAGCGCCCCTCCCCCAATGCCAGAATTAAGATGACTATGAACGACTCGAGCTATATATTTTTCTATTCTTGTGTGTACACCAGGAGGTAACTAACTGAAATGTTTTTTTCTTTTTTTTGACTAGTGAGGGAAATGACTGTTTGTATTATACTGAGCACTTGATGACAAAATGTAAAAAAAAAACCAGTTTCATATTTCGTAACCGTGTAAGTGGCTCTTGTCTCATTCAATTCTGCCGTTTGTGATGCCTTGTCAATGTGACTTAGCATTAAAAAAAACAACTTAAAAAGACTTGAACTGAATTTAAAAATTTTAGAATCTATGTTTGATAGTCATTTTTCATCTCGCACATTTACACTGTTGTGTCAAAGCAAATGTAGCACCTCTTCTGATGTTTTATACTGTGCAGTAAACATAAAATATCTGAGCAATGCCAACAACAACAAAGAAAAAGATTGCTGAGCTGTGATGTGTGAGCGTGTATTTTTTTGTGAAAAGGAAAGTGCTCACTGAAATGAAATAAAGATGGTGTCTAAAATATATATGTGACTAGTCGCATCCATCTGAATATCAATGAATGCCAGAGGACAATCTGGGGAGAAAAAAAAACATGTTGATGATGGGAGCAGGAGGGTTGGTCTCGAAAAATAGAATCCCAATAAATTGCAAAGCTCTACTGCTCAGCACAAAGAATAAAACGGCTGCATGCGCTATAAAGGTGGGAATAAAAGGAAATGAAAGGATCCATAAAGATCAGAGAAAAGTATGCTAATAATACTGTAGTGAGTCTCCATTGTTACGGTAAAAGTGTCACTGAGGAAAAAAACCCCTCTCATTTCCATGAGGCAGCGTCCACTGTAGCTCAAACAGTGCCCGCAATAAAATCTGCCATAGCCTTGGCATTTTACTGATCTATTGATGGCATTTTGGACAGCTATCATCCAGCTCTGTACTCCCTGTCAGACACGTTAACTCAAGTCTCAGCTGTGACAGTTCCTCATGATGCAATTTCCTCCTCTTACTCATGATGACTCAAACCTTTGTGCCATAGTCGCATGACACAGCACAAATAAAGACGGCCCCCCTTAGGCTAGACGCCCTGCCTGACTTAAAGCCTTTCCTGTAATCCACCAAGGGTTGGTTGGGTAAAGCCATTTTGTAATGTGAGACATTAAAAGATAATGATGAGGGAACTCAGTTATCTGCTTGGAAATATTTAGTGGACAAGCACCATTAAACTAAGATCAACAGTTACATGCCAGTAGATTTGGGTGGTTTTACTTGATGGGAAAAATTAAAATACTGGTATTTATACTAGAACTATGTCTAATTTACAGCCAGTGTGGTTCATTTGCTACACTCAAGCCTACATGGCCATATAAATTAGTACAGTTTACAGTGATATTTGTCTGCCATCATATTTGATTACACGCTGGCAGTGATAAGGGATTAATTCAGACCACCAGATTGAGTCCCAATTTGTTCACATATATTTCTGTCCTTGCATTGTGTGAGTGTGTATTTGATGAAGCAGAGGAACCAGACAAAAGCTTAGGAGGAAGAACGTTTCCCAGGAGCCCAGAATGACAAAGGAACAATGCAGTGACGGACCAAGGTCAAAAGTGCTTTTGTCATTAGAGTAAACCAGTTCAGTCGTCATTCTAGCAAGCTGAGACAGGGGGACCACTGAAACAATGAAGCAGAGCAAAGTGAAACCCTTTGTTTTTTTCATCTTTTATCTTTGAACATATCAGTGACATATTGCACATACACAGTCATACAGACGAATGACTAAATATTTAGCCAAAGACCATCTACATCACCAGTGTGGGCAGGATCAATCTTCAGGGTTGCATTTCCCAGTCCAAAGGGCTAAAAAGGCGTGACTGCCAGTAGGTGGTAAATTTACAAAGAAGAAGTAAAAGTCATTGATTATCAGGACTTGAAACAGGGCTGTGTCTCTGACGTTTAATAATCTCACTGGTTGTGAAACAACAAATCATTTGCATTTTTACAGATAATTTTTAATCTGTTTGAGATTGGAATGACTCATGCAAACTACTGTGTATGCTGAAGATAAAAAAGGGCAAAGAGAGATATTCCTCCTGCCACTCCCTTGAGTTACACAGGTAGGCCTTGTCTTTGAAAATGACTTTGAGCTTTGATTATAATTAATAGTACACACACACATACACATGCTGGTAGTTTGAGACTCCAGATCGAGATCCTGAAATCTGCTGAAGCCACTCTTCTGATTTGGGGGTTACAGCTCTTACACTGTGACACTGGGACCACTTTGGACTTAACCTTCCACATCTGCTCCACTCGTTCCTTCAGCCCCTGATACTTCTCTGTTTTCTCGTGTCCCCTAGGAGTTGTTGTCTGTCCACAGGACCTTAGCCCTGTTGTTCTCTACCATCTTTAATGGTGTTTCATATTGGAAATTAGGGACCTCTAGTCCATATACAGCACAGATGTTCCTGTACACTATCCCAGCTACTTGGCTGTGCCTATCAGTGTGTGTGGTTCTGGGGCACCTTTGCACAGTCTGTAAATTGGGTCCCGTTGCCTTCTGTTTTTATGGATCTGGGGCATGGGCCCTGTTCTTGTTCTGACATGATCAGACTTCTGTGTTGTCCTTTAAGCTGTCCTTTTCCAGCCATTTTTGATATCAGCCATTTCCTCTGTCTGTTGATGGTACATCCCATTCAGGTCCTCTGTTATAGTTCCCCTTCCTGTTCCTAATCACTATCTGTCTTCAGCTGCCCGAGGCATTCTTGGAACAGCTCATCTCAGGGGGAAATATTCCTGATGTATCTGTGAATTCTCCGTGCTTCATCCGGGATTATGGCTCACACTCACTAATCCACGCCCTCTCTCTTTCCATTGCTCATATAGCCTCAGGGTATTTGACTTCGGGTGGAGCACTCTGTGCATTGTGAGAAGGTTTAGTGTCTTGACATTAGTGACATCTATCTCCTCCTGTGGGCAGCTTTTTATCCCAGCTGACCACAGGAGGAGATAAATGATCTAATGACTGATATTGATGGCTAGAATCCTATTCCTACCACATAATATCTACCTACCTACCTACCTAAACTGCAAAATGCAGTTTCATTTAAATGCTTCAACTCCAGGGACATTATGCGCATGAATGCTTATTATCACACTGCCATGCCTAACTGGGCGAGTCTGTTAAGAAGAAAATCAGCCTAAACCTTGTCCTGGACCCTGAAACTGTAAATGTCATCATTAATTTTATTACCCATTAATTTTATTACTCTGGGCTGGGTTGAAAGCTTAGTTTTCTACCTTATGTACGTATGTTTTTATCCATTTAGCTCTGGTCGTGTGTTAGTAAATTACAACAAGGTGGTCTGTTGTTGTTGGCTTAACGCCTATCTGTTAAACTGAAATCAAATTGACTTCAGTATTAAATAGGTCTTTTGTCTTTTAAGTCGTTAAGGACTTGTGCGAAGGCCAGATGTTTCCGGTTTATATTTTTGTGCATTTGCAAACAAATGTTTCCCATCGGCTTTATGTCGCAAGCAATAATAGATCATTAACTGTCAAAGTGTATTTCCCGGCTTTTTGTACAGCAGATAAGGGGAGGGGACAGCATGTGTGACAGTGAAGAACCACCCTGACTCCGTCTATTAACGCGCCGAGAGCGAAAGAGTTAATGAAACTGGAAGTCTAAGTGGCTGGAGCCCCCTCCTTCCGGTTTTCTCTGTGACCGGGCCCATCCTTCTCAGAGAAAAGTTCCTGGTCGTTAACCGTTATTTGTCACCAAATTATGCCTCATAAAGTCGTGTCAGTGTCGACGGAGTGCGATAATAAACAGCGCAGCTCCCAAGTTCAGGCAGAACACGAAGAGGAGTCACTTAGGATGCAGAGGTGAGTGGAACGTCGTTAAAGTGGCTCGCTGAAGTGTTACTATGTATCGCTGCATGTTACTAAAAGTTACACTGACGACTCTTTATTTAATCATTTATTCTTAAAGGGTGCTTGTCCGAGAGTTTTAGTTTCCTCATTACTTATCTCCCGAGTTCAAAGTAAGAAAGAGTCCCATTGTTGGGACGAACGCGGGCATTTTTTTTCAGCTGTGAGTCATATTTAGTACAACTCACCCGAGTGCTAAAGTTATACTAGTAGCTTGAGTTGGTTTAGTTTAGAGTCGAGTTGACTTTTTTTTTTTTAAGATTAGGTGATAATGACGACAACATCAGTAGAAATATGTTGTGCCCGGGCCTGTGGAGTGATAGCTTTTCTAGTGGGCAGGCCTGTTAATGTCTTACTGCGTTGTTTGGTGAAATAAACCTGTTAGATTGGACTGTAACTACCCCTGAGCAAGTCAATAATATGTGACCTCACTTTGCACGTCTCAACTGCACAACTTTTTGAAAAGTAGGACGTGGTATCTGCATTTGCCCAGCTGTCCTGATGAGCTGGATTCACTCTCATGCCATGCATTCCTTAGAAAGGGAATGGGGAGGAGGGGGACTCACTTAATTGGCTACTTTAGAGTGCAGCAGGTCTGGGCACGTTTACCAACCAGACACACTGTTATTATTGTATTCATGGATGGATCCATAGTATGGGTATTTCACGATGACATTCCTGAGTTGTTCGAGGTCATTTCTTTTGGACTTTTGTCCTAATTTATTTACAGTCCCTAGTAGTCGTCCTGTACTTTCTAAAGCATGCAAGAAAAAAAATCATGCAGCACATGTGCAAGTGTGCTCATTGGTCATGCTCACTGCGCTTCAGAGAATTATTTTAATTTGTAGGGCAGTGTTTGATTTAATGTTTGGTTTTAAATATGAACACAAAACTGCTTATTTATTATAATTGTATTATTAAAAAAAGTAGGTTGACACAGAAACCCTGTATATTTCTATGTAAATTACGGGATGATAATGTTGTACAGATTGTTTTTTACAGTGGCCGTAATGATCTTTATCTGCCCGTTTAAGTGCTGAGTTTAGTTCCTTATGATGTGACATAAGTGACTTTGTGAGTCTGCTGTCAATTTTTTTTTTTTACCATTCAGCACACCTGCTGGAAGTGGCCTTGATGGAATCTTGCTTCAGTGAATTTTATGTTCTGTAGGTTTCTTTGAAAAATGGATGCATATAAAGAACAAATCTCTGGACAGAAGCAACATGTTCGGTAATACCTTGAAAAATGATGCTTATTTATTAAGGAGAGCTCTAACTATTGAGAGTTGAGTTAGGCTTCCTGCTACTACAACTAGGGGGGATTTGGAGGCTCGTAATTCATCCTCAGGAACACATTAATGGAATGTTCAGAGCTGGTGAGGAACTTAATATGTCCAGAAATTATGATGATCAGCTCCTTACGTGTCAGATTTTTCTTTTTTAGGTCACTGCCAAATTTCCAATATATTCAACTATTTTGGCGTAAGGTGAGGCTATGAATTAAACCCTCACAATACTGATCTCCTTACTATAAATGCATTGTCATATATATTTTTTAATAATTTCAGTTCAGGAGTGTAATCTATAACTTTTTTACTTACTTGTGGGTCAACACTTTGATCTGAATTTGACCATCTCCCTAAATGAAGCTAACAGTTTTTAAAGCTGGAGTGCAAGCCTCTTGTCCTTGGCAGGTTTAATCCATGCTGTTTTTGTTTGTTTGTTTGTTTGTTTTTCCCTCCCCCACTGTGTGCCACTATTGATTAGGAAAATGACCTTTTTGTAGCTGTGCAAAGGCCAAAGCAATCAGGACAAATAGCCCTGCCTAACTTTGCGTATCTCTGTCAGGCAGCTAATATGTGCAGCGCGCTGAACGCTGACGTGCCTCACATTTTATACCTCTCCAAGTATAAAAGTTGTCCAACAACAGAAAATTCCCTTTGAGTCTGGATACAATTTTAGGAGAGAAATTCTGCTTGTATCAGTTGCCTTTTTAGCATGACGGATCAAAAAGTGTGTGTGGGGTTTTGTTTTGTTTTTTTGTTTTTTTTTTTTTTTCTTCACACTTTACCTCTGCAAGACTTGGCTTTTAACTTTTGGAAAACATAGTCAATATCCTTTAGAGACTTCATTTACTGATGTTACTGAAACACAACCTCACAGCCACTTTTTAAAGAAAATATTTCCACATTAGAAACTATAAATGTGTTTTTGTTTCTCTTCTGTTCTCTGACATATTCTGTGTCTCTCGGGATCTTCATTGTGTCTCCGCCCCCTTGTATCTTTGTCTCTACAGTTTCTGACTTGGTCTGCAGCTGCTCTGACTGAAATCTAGGGACTGCCAAAATGCGTTCCACTGTGGGTGGACCACCAGACACTCTTGGCCACGAACAGGCTCGTAGCAGTAACAATAACAACAGCAACAACAACACCAGTGGCGAAATCAATGGAAACTCCGGTTCCCAGTATGCCCTGTGTGCTTTGGGGGTTGGGCTTATCGCCCTTGGTATTGTGATGATTGTGTGGAGTGTGGTACCTGCAACACCACTTGGCAATAGCAGCAGCAGCGGCAACCCGGCAGGTGAAGGCAGGAAAAATAAGGCGTCTTCTGTGGCCTTCGTCTTGACGGGCTGCGGAGTGGCTATGCTGCTGCTGTCATTATGTCTGGGAATGAGAAACAAACGGAGGGAACAACGACTCCAGGAGGCCCAGAACCACAGCGGAGCACCAGGAAGGGACCAGGAGCAAAGAGAAACGTGAGTTTCATGACTGACTAAATCACCTTTTGACTTCTTTTAAAAATTAGGGTTTTTTTTCCAAGATGACTACTTCTTCTTTTTTGTGTCTATTAAGAGAATCTCAAATTTAGTTAATTGTATTCAGCACGCTCCATCCCAGAGAGTTTTTTTTTTTTTTAACCTGAAAACATGTGAGAAAGATCTGCTTGTGGTTTTTATTGCCTGCTCAAGAATTTCTTTAAAGGCAGCAACATTTATTATCACAGTAGCTGAAATTCTTTTTCAGCAGTGTAAATCTCAGGGTTAGACATCAGGGCAATCACTTTGTCAACACTGATGTAAGCTATATCATCTCTCACTCACGTGAGTCAACACTAGTGCAGGACCGGTCAGTGTGTGATTATACTGTGTATGCATTTATATAGTATGTGTAATTAAAGTGTACCATTTCTATTTCTGATTTCCATAAATGTTTACAGTGCTGAGCAGCAAGCCCAGCGTTATGCGGTGCCCACCTACGAGGAGGCGGTATGCAGTGGCCAGTACCCGGTCACTCAGAGCAGCCTTCGCCCGAGCATCTCCCAGCTGCCTTCCTATGACGACCTGGTGCAAGTGGATGGTGTGCAGTATGAGAACGAGGGGTCAGAGGGCACAGTTAGCAGATCTCAGCCTGCCGTGGATTCGAGTGGTCCTCCTGCTGCTGCTGTTTCTGCATCAAACCATAGACCTGGGAAAAATAACCTTAAGCTTCTCCCTATCAGTATCCGCAGGATTAAATCGGAGAAGCTGCACATGAAAAACATTGATAACTTTCAGCCCACAGCTGGATTCAGTATTGAACCACTCACCCCCCCACCGCAGTATGAGGATAAAGTGCCGCCGCTTTAAGATGGAGCTGATAATGTTTGGAACGATTCGGTGGAATTTCGATCATCTTCTGTGGATTTTGATCAGCCTTTGCAAGCCAAGACCTGGAATATGGCTTGTTGAAGAATGCGACCAGTGGCACTTTGCATTAAAATACATTCTCTGTTCAACAGTAATCATCATGCCAAAGAAATCCAAAGCACTGAACGGAAGAAAACTTTGGATCTCTGAAGTGGATACAGGCAGTAAAGGACATACTTGTTGCATCCTTGCTTACTGTGACACATCTTTATCAGACTGTGGCACATTGGATTGAGGACACTGCACATGCAGGGTTTTTTTTTTTGTTTGTTTGTTTTTGTTTTTTAATATTATTGTAGGTTTCTGTTAATAAATTACCTTTGTGTTACTGGCCTCCACTGTACACTGACTGTATGGGTGAGTTGATGGTGAAAGAGAGCCTAAGACACGAGAGAGGGGGGCGGGGTGAAGTTTTGAGAATTTAAATAGATATAGCTACCATTTAGGACTTGGAATCCTTAGGATTAGCACCGCCTGTAGTTTACCAATTGTAAGCTCCACAACGCCTGAATATTGTATGCACTTTGGTGGCTTGACCTGAATCAGGCTGCACAGAAACTCTCCCTCATTATCAATAGTATTGCTCCTCCTCCTCCGGCCCTCTCGAGGTTAGGATCAAATGAATTTCGGTGTGTCTTAATTGGCGTGTGTGAGGGTCTGCAGAGCTTTGTAGATCCAGTCTCTCTACATTTGTAATGATGGCTTCTGTTTTACTGGACTTTGATTTGGAGGGTTTCTTTTATGTCTCTGCCTCAAAAAGCTGAAACCTGGTACTGGGGGTTTCTTTACACATTTTAAAGTGAGGCATCTACTCAACGATACTCATTCGGAAGCTTTGCTACTGAACCAACATGAAACCATTTCAAGCATCCCTTGTTGAATCTTTGGTTATGGTTCCACGGTAGTATGTTTATTTTTCACAAAATAGAAATCCTAGTTTTCTCTTTTGAAAGGCTAAAGAAACTCTCTGCAGGTTTGCTCCACCCAAGGCAGGTGAAACAGGCTTGCTGAAGGATACTGTTCGACTTTTTAAGTTGTCCAGGTTGTTTGTTCTTTGCTTTTTCTTTTACCAACTGTGAAATGGTCCAAAATCAGTGCATTGCTGGATTTTAGTATCATTTACTGAGTTATTGAACTGTATTAATCAGAATTTTGATGAGAAGAGGAACCATTAAAAAAAAAAAAAAAAAAAAGTGCTTGTCTAACAACTTCTCAAACATGTAACCAGTCATGTACAGTGCAGCTGGCATACAGGCTGGACTAAACTAAACTGTTTGCTAAGGTACAGCCATGGGTATTTCAGGTGTAAATTGGCCAAATGTGTTTTAGGGAGAGGATGAGGATGGGAGGATGTCTGGTGACGGGGAAGAGCACAAGGCCCTGGTCCAATTTAACCCTTGGGAGGTTGTAATCGTTAAAACTCATGTTTACACTAAAGCAGCAGGATTTGCCGGCATTAAAGTCATGATGGTTCAAGAGAAGAGACTTTCTAGGAAGAAGAAATTTTCCGGGAAACTCAAGGTCTCTCGTTTTATGGAGTCTTTTGGCAGTGGCAGCTAATTGCAAGTTTGCCCTTCAGCTGTATGCAGTAAAGTGCAGTTTAAACACCTTTCTACTCAGAACAGCACTTCCTAAAACATCTCATTCACATTGGTTGAACTCGATTCAGCTCTAGTGTTGCTCTTTTAACGTAGCGTTGCAATGCTCTAACAGGAAACACAGTAGGGAGTGTTTGAGGCAAACGGATGGAACATGTGAATAGTTGAGAGCTTTCGCCTGTAGCCATGGTGAACGGCGAGTTGTGAAGGCGGCTGTGTAGTCTGCTTCTCTGGGCTTGTTTTTGTTCGCGTTCTACACGGAAACAGAAAGACTCTGTGACTGTGTGCAGCTGTGCCAACATAACACCAGCTATTCTCACTTGTTTGCTGATCGCAGCTCGACTCGTATCCGTGCCTTCGCTTAAAAGTGTGCAGCAAAGGTGCCGAAATAGAAGAGACGCCGATGCGTTGGGAATGGTTTAAGTTGGATCAGTTTGATCAGCAGCTGTATAAACACTTTGATTTCTTCTTCGTGACAGACAGCTGAAGCTTAATTGTATGACTTATTAATTGCATTAAGTGTTACTAATATTGTGAAGTTGCACAGCTCACCTTTTTTTTTTTTTTTTTTTTTTTTTTGTAAGGAAAATGACATTTTCAATTAGACTCTTCATTATCCAGTTTTATATTGTTTCTGATAAGATAAATACATAAGGATACCAACTGACTATACAGTATACTGCACAGTTATCATGTCACTAGAGATCAGTTATTGCAATTCATCTACAGTGGGGTTTTTTTTTTTGTTTTTTTTTTGTTTTTTTTTTGTTTTGTTTTGTTTTTTTTTTAAAAACCACGTTCTGTGCTGCAGACATGAACACTGTACCTCATTTGCTAATGACCAATTAACTACATAACTGATTTTTATACTTGTATATAGATGAGTTCCTGGAAAAAATGTTGTCAGTTTCATTTATTGCATTTCCTTTTTTTTTTTTTTTTTTTTTTTTTCTTTTTATTGCTTGATTGTTTTTTTTTTATTGTAGATACACTGTGAAACCATGCATTTCTATGATAATTTGTATTTTTTTTTTTTTTTTTTTTTGCTTTAGTTTAGTTTTTTTTTTTTTTGATGAGTTTTTTTCTGAAGACTGAACACATTCATCACATTAATATTTTATAAAAAAATAAAACAATTGTTTGTTAATTGGTGTTCTGTAACTATATCTTTGTGCATTTATGCTGACCGACATAATCTGTTGAATGCATAAAATTCCTATTTTCTCCCTTATACTTAACTTATACACTCACGGCATTGCATACACATCAGTTGCTTGTTCATACATATATTTAATCAGCCAATGGCATGGTAGCAGTTGTGCATTTGATATGTAGACATAGTCAAGACAACCTGCTGGAGTTCAAACTGAACATCAGAATGGGAAAGAAACTTGATTTAAGTGACTTGAACGTGGCATGGCTGCTGGTGCCAGATGGGCTGGTCCGAGTATTTCAGAAACTGCTGATCTACTGGAATTTTCCCACACAGTCATCTCTGAGGTTTACAGAGAATTGTCTGAAAGAGAGAAAATATCCAGTGAGCAGCATCGAGGTCAGAGGAGAATGGCCAGACTGCTTCAAGCTTATAGAAAGGGAACATAGTATTCAGAGAGCATCTCTGCACATTGAACCTTAAAGAACATAGGACCACACAGAGAGACACTCCTACCAGCTAAGAACAGGAATCTGAGGCTACAAATTGCAAAGATTCACCAAAATTGGAGAATAGAAGATTGGAAGACAATGTTTGATCTGACATTTAGATGATGGTGTCAGAATCTGGTGTGCACAAAATGAAATCAAGGATCGATTGTGTTTCATATATAGGTTCAGGCTGCTAGTGGTGTAATGGTGTGGCGGATATTATGTTGGCAAACTGTGACGCTCTTAGTACCAACTAAGCATCATTAAATGCCAAAGATTACCTGACCACGCCCATCCCTTTATGAACACAGTGTATCCATCTTCTGATGGGTGCTTACTGGAGGATAACACATCATGTCACAAAGCTCAGATCATCTCAAACTGGTTTCTTGAACATGACATGAATTCATTGTACTCGTATAGCCTCCACAGACACCAGATAAAGTACCTTTGACATGCGGTGGAATGACAGATTCATCTCATGGATGTGCAGCCAACAAATCGGCAGCACTGTGACACTATCATGCTAAATATGGACCAAAGTCTCTGAGGAATGTTTCCAGAACCTTGCTGAATCTATGCCATGAAGAATAATGGAAGTTCTGAAGGCGAAAGGAGGTCCAAACTGGCACTAGCAAGGTGTAATTATGTTGCCAAATTTCAAGGACACGATTATATATTTGACATTTATTCTGACACACAATGGTTTAATTTTACTGACAAAAAACACGTCAGAAATCAAAGTCCTTCTTAATACTGACAAACCTAATCAAGAGTACTCGTGAGTTTATTATCTAAAAAGTAAACAGCAAAAAATACAATGAAACACCCTTCCTGGATTTGTGAGGCAGTGCTTTTGTCAGCTCAGTGTCGCATTGTTAATGTGTGTAAAGTAATCACAATAGGAAGCTGTTCATCATGTTGTTGATGTAGTTGTTGTATGGTTGGAGCTCACTTGGCTAAAGGGAGCTGGCTTCTGAAAGACACTGTAGCCCTCGCCAGAGCCGAAGTTCACCGCAGCATGGAGAGCCTGCAGCTGCAGGGAGAACAAGGTTAACTCAAGAATCAAGAATCAAGGCTTTGTCTGAGGGTGCTTCTATGTTTTTGACTGATAAGAGCATTGCAAGCAACCCTTTCATACAGATATCACAATTTGTGCCAGAGGCATCAAACTGAGCAAGAGTAGGTACAATCACAATGATATACAAAAACCTTTAATTATAACAAATCAAACATGCCTGTCTTTCATGAACAACACTCCACAAAGCACGTGCTGGTTTGCAAAATGTAACTAAAATGTTCACTATCAGGTGGCAGTGATTAACCAGAACATTTTAGTGTATTATTATTAATATTTTTTATTATTCTTATTATTTTGGATGTGCAATCTAGTCGTAAAAAACATAAAAATGCTTTATTTGAGCTGAGATCCAGGTTGTTGAAATTGCTAGCATTATCACTTTAGTGCAAAATGGTCCTGGGTTCAAATTTTCTTTTTCGGCTTGTGCTTGTTACTCTTGTTAGGTTAAATGGTACTTCTAAATCAACTGTAGCTGTGCCACATAATGAGCTTCATGGCAAGTGGATAGTCCCAGAGTCATTGAATCAACAATTAGACAATTAGACTGTGTTTGCTGCTGTTTTACTTCTGTCTTATCGTTTCTTTTCTTTACAGCAGAGTGCAGTTTCTTTCTGGGGGTTTGTGTTGGCGGTGATTATGGCTGCTTTCCAGATGCACTGGCAGTCTGGACTCAGGGCAGGCTGCTTGCCACACTGGCTTGCTACCCCACCTTGTGGCACGAGGCTGAACTGCTCAGCCTTCTAACTTCATATCTTTTTAGCACAGCACATAGACTTATGGGGACATAAGTCACTGCACTTCTTCCTTTGCCTTTGTGCTGATAGTTTTAATTGAGTATGAAATATTTTGGGGTTAATATGTTTTTAAGAAAAGAGAAAACTGCAATTAAACTGATGGTGACTGCACTTGCGTGGGGTTAATGCATGGTTGTTTGGGTGGCTAAACAATTTTAATTGGCTCTCAAGCTTATATCTTTGAGATCTCGTCCTTTTAGTAAGTTATTTTCTGACTGCATATTCTCTTTTTTGTGAAGTTCAGACTTTACTGCATGCTGCTGGTGACAGATATCCTTGCTGATGCTAGAGAAGCTATCCTGTTAATGTGCTCAGCAGCCCTGACAACTAACAGAAAAATCTAAACTTGTCGTATTTTGTTCATGGTGGAGTACTGGCACTGGCACAGTACAGTACATGCTGAACAGTTAAAGCTGCCACAGATAGATAGTTTAACAATTTGTTTATTGGAACACCTAATATACATATTTTCCATAATAAATACCCCCAAATTTTCCACTTTATGCTTGAGAGCTTTTAAAAAAACATGTTTTATTATAGTTTTAATTACACAGCCAGCTTTCATCTGATTTTGATTTGAACTTGCAGTGTGCTATACAAAGGAACAAGAGAGAGGAGATGAGAGTCCCCTCCATGGATTTGGCTAAAGTGTCCACTACTGTCTGGCTGGAGTGAGAGCTTAGGTAAGGCATCATATTTTATACCTGTAGTTATAAATTAATAACATGTATAAGTCATGCTGTTCTCTGTGAGGTTGTGAGGGTGAACATATTTTTACCGCTCTGCCACCAACCACCTCAAGCAGAGCCCGGAAACCACAGCACTCGATTGAGACAGGGTTAGCGATATCAGAATCTGCCTGTGTTTCCTGGTACTGTCTGATTATTTTCAGTAAATACACTCATAGAAAGGGTGTTTGAATGTGAGGGCAGTTTAAGACATGACTCATGTTCTGACTTTTTATAGTTCTGGGTCTTGATTAATTATTAAACATCTCAGTCCAGCCCGTGCCGTGAAACAATGTTTATTTCATTTATGTGTGATCATGAATGGCCCAGGGAGATTAATAATTAGCTGCCTGCTTCACGTTACAGAGATCTGTAGGGTCCATCCAAGTGATGACGAAACTTCTTCAGTCTCAGCTGAACGTAGGTTTATCCAATCTTATAAACAGCACATTTGCATAATGAGGGAAACTAGCAGCACTGAAGGAACTGGGCTGGGAGGTCAGTTCCTTGATCATTAATATCAAAACCTGCAGTCAGCTGAGACTGAAGAAGTCATTTGGATGAGTGACGAAACATTTCTCCCACTGAAAACACTACATCCAGATGAACAGAATCAACTGTCGTGTATACTTTGTCTTGTTCTTAAAACGGTCTTGCACTCAGACTGTATGCATGCAACTTCCCTCTTGTTTCCTAGGAAACTGGGTCAGCAATGCAGAAAGTCAAACAAATACTGGAAACTTGAGTCCAGGACAAGTGGTTGTTGATAAGAAGTTCCCATCAGTGTTCTAGGGCGCTGAAAAGTGGAAACTATTTTACTACCCAAGTATCACTGATCAAACATAATAGCTGAAGTATTTTTCAGAATAAAACAAATATGAATATGCAGACTCCTTCAGCAAGGTTCTGTTATACTTTATTGCTATTTCTATTTTTAGAAAACTGCTAAAGTTACAATAAAGCAGAGATGGTAGAACAAAAAATAATGCAACTTTTTAAAATAAAATTGTGGGTATATATTCTTTATTTCAGTATTTGCACAAAGTGTTTTTCATCCCACAAAGCTGTTCTCTCAATAGGCCACCATTTTCTGTGAAAGAGATTATAGAGAAATGTTAGACTTAAAGTAAAATAATCGAGTTAGCAGCATTCAAATTATGCACAAAAGTATGGACACTTACAGAGCTGATCCAGTCGATGTAAGAGCTGACTCGGGTAAAGACAGTGGGCTTCTTGGCGTAGTTGCAGCCGAGCCCAGAGCCAAAGCTGACAATACCGTGAACCTCCCAGACTCCAGCAGCGTTCATACAGTTCAGAGGACCGCCAGAGTCTCCCTGAGTCAGGTGGGAGAATCAAAGTGATCAGTGTGCGAATTCCACATTCAGCAGTCATTTCTTAGACGTGCCCACAATTTCCTGATTGCTTATCACACATTACAGAGATTCTTTTACATTTTATGTCGCTCACAAAAATGCAGCTTAGTAGAGATGGTTGTGACATCATTGGGAATAATATAATACAATTTTCGAACATTAATCTAATTTTCTTTTCCTTAAAATTAATAAAAATGTAATAACTTTATAATAACACCTTGTATTGTGTCGCTGGCTTTTGCAGAACCCACAGTTAACTCATTTTAATGCAAAGGCAAAATGGCCAATATTCATGTTTGAGAATCTTTGACTGGTAAATATGATAGCTTTGCTTAAAAATGAATGAGAGTTGCACTTGCTAGTCACTAGCTGTTATTTGTGGCTAAATGTTGTGCCAAGTGAGAAGATTGGATGGAAGAATAAATACAAAAAATATGTGTCCCTTCATTCACAGCATGTGGAAACGTGTGACTGAGTTAATTCCACAGTCTGTGTGGCAAACTCTGAACTTTTAGGAAAGTTGAGTTTAACTGAAGTTAGCTGATGTGCGAAAGTGTGACTCTTACAGTGTTACTTTATGCGATTAGAAAATCATTATTTTAGACTCACGTTGCAGCCAGCCACAACTCCGTCTCCACCCGCACAGACCATGGTTTCCTTCACCTGAGATCCCCACCAGTCAGGCTGACTGCAGGTTGGGTAGTCCACCACTGGCAGGAGAGCCTGCTGCAGGATGTCAGCAATGGGACCACCGGCTGTGTGGAGAACAAAGACGTAGTTCATCTCAGACAAAAATCTCAAACAAAAGAATCCAGGGGGCCAAAGGGCAGAACTCAGTTCTATTTAATATTGTTTTTTATTTCTTTATAAGCTCATTGTTGGGGCCCTCCACAACAGTTCCAGTTTTTCATGTGGCCCCTTGTAAAAAATTAATTGCTCACCCCTGTTTAATTGTAAAATAGTTATAATGGATTAGTCTGCAGAATGATCCTGAAAGGATTTTTGACTCTTCTTTGACTGGGTTCCCTAGTGACCTAATGGTTAAGACACCAAGTATGCCCTTACTTCCATTCCCCACTGTGCTATCCAAATTAATAACAGAAATATGAGTCTTTATTCCAGAAAAACAAAGCACTAAACAACCAAAAATGTGCCAGTGTCAATTAAAAGCATCATGTTAGTTAGTAAAAGTATGTGTGTATAGATTTAATTTAAAAAGTAAAAACATGCTAAGATAATACTGTATACTAGGAACTGACTAAGAAAAATCAACTTATCAAAAACATCCATATAGTCTTCCCTTCAAGGGTGAAAAAAAGAGAAAGAGACAGTTTACATAACAAGTTGTGTCACGTAATGATTATTTGAGAAGCTTTGAAGGGATGGATAGAATTAAAGAGAGCTTCTCTTAAAGAAAAAAAACAGGCACTCACTGAACAGGCGACCCCACCCAGTGATGTAGCAGGATTCATTATTGGGGAGCACAAATCCGGCCTCGGGAAGACAAGAAGCCATGACGGTATCAGAGAAGTTAACGGAGGACTCGAGCTTGATCAGGGCGATGTCATTACTGGGCAAGAAATGATTAAACATTGTATTTAACCAAATACTCAGCCCACAATTATAAATGCACATAATGCACATGATCTTTTTGATATTCAAGTCTCACAGGTAAATTCTTAGTAGTAGCGGTAAAATGTTACCGAATAAAAAAGGAGTTCCAGTCCTCATGCACAATGATGTTAGAGGTGCCGACGAACACAGAGCCATTCTCTGTCTCTAACAGGTTGTGCTTTCCCAGTGCCACTCTGTACTCCCTGCCAGAGCTGCAAGGTGACAGAGCAGATTATAATGCTGATATGTGAAAGCAAAAAGTTTGTTTCTGTGATTGTTAGTAATTCAATGCATGATTAAAACTCTTGGTTCTTATACCTGATACAGTGTGCAGCAGTGAGGACCCACTGGTCAGAGATCAGAGTGCCTCCACAGGTGTGTCTCCATTCACCCGCGCTGTTGTACTGCAGGGAAACCTAAAACATACATAAGAGTAGAGTGAATTACCTCTTTGCTCTGTTTGAGCTTGATTTTTGTGCTTTATGAGAGTGCTGCTTGTTATACTGGTTGCAGTCTGTTCGCCCTTGTGGGAGTTTGCAAAGTGTTTGTTCTTACTTTGTCATTTCTCTGGATAATCTAAAATCACCCAAACTGTATCAGCATTTCAGTGTTTTAAAAACCATATCCAGCATCTCCTATGTCTCTTAATTTACTGTACTGTAACCACTCTAAACTTTTTTTTTAAAGATCCTTCAATAATGCTTAAAATTGCCTCCAGAACTTTTTATTTACCAGTCTACCAGTAAATAAAGTCTGCCTATCTTTAACAGAATACATTTTATGTTGATGATATTCAGATTTTTCTGAATAAAGTTTTGAGATTTTACCTGCCAGGGCCAGCTGTGAGGCCTGACATCATGTCCTCCAACCACCCGAGACAGCACAGGGGGGAAGGTAGGCAGCCCACACCCGTAGGCTGAGGGGACATATGAGACAAAGATTTTTTAAAAATGCACATTGTTTACCTGCATGAAATTTTGTAGAAATTTTGTAGAAAATACCCACTGAAGAGACAGCTGGATAAAACCAGATTTTTGTGTGCAGTGTTTGAAAAGCTCCTTACCTCCAGCGACAAACAGAGCAAGCACCAGAAACTTCATCTTGGCTGTATCTCCACAGATTCCATTCATCCTGTGACGTTTTTATACCTTTCACACTGTTATGCAACAGAAATCCTTGGAAACTGAGCCTCTGACAAGCCTTGATGCTTGGGTGGAGCTAAGTGAATGGGACAAAGTATTTTGGAGTTCAGTATTTTTTATGTTTTTTTTTTTTTTTTAAACGTGTCAGTGGAATTGAGGGTTTTTAACTTTATCACCACATGCTGCAGTTCACACAAAGACACAAAGAACCTTACTGCATATCTAATGCAACGCCCCCTATTCTGATTTCCTTTGAAATGCTGCACTCTCATGTAGGTGGAGGAAGAAAAAAAAACACAGAATGACACAGCTGTCTAATGAACTAATACATTATTATTAGTGTAGCACTGACATACTACTTCCCTTGTATATGTTCAGTTAGTTTTTGGACAGTGACACAGAATTTGCACTTGTGCCTCTGATCGTATAAAAATGTCTGCCATATTTTTGTTAAACCCCTTGACTTGTAAATCATTATATAATATTATAGATATTTAAGCAAGAGTTTCAACTAGGAAATTGCTTGCATAGTTTATATTATTCTATTTGGTCCCATTTGGCATGGTTTAGATGTGGAGCTAGTGTTATTCCAGTAGTTACGGGCAGAATTTATGGACCTAAGTGTGAAAATGGAAAATTAATTTTTTCTTTGATGTTAAAATACGGGACTGACTTGTTTAATACCCAAGCTTCAGACTCTCTTGCATGTAATGTAAAAGATGTGACCAATTCAGCAGGCATCTGCATGGTTCACACAGAGGTAGAGACGGGGAGATAAGGTTTATTTGGGGATATCTGTGGTTACTTATCTCCAAGGTTGATTTGTTTTTCCTACCAAAATTTCACTTGCTGTGCTGAGGGAAACATTGCAACATGCGATTTCTGCCTGCTAACTCACTATATAAGGGGTAGCAAGTGCCTCTAAACTTCTACTGAAGAGAGTCACAATGATGTTCATTTTCTTGGCTTTGTTTGTTGTCGGCGGTAAGCAAATGCGTCTTTGACGATTATGTTACATGTTGGCAAATAAATGTGAACATGCTGTAATACTTCTGACTCTAATGCAGCATCAGAAATCATCATATTTTCTACTGTTTCCTCTTAGCCTACGGGTGCGGCACCCCCACCTATCCCCCCATTCTCACCAGAGTGGTTGGTGGAGAAGATGTCCGTGCACACAGCTGGCCCTGGCAGGTATACACCTTTCAAACTCTTCTTAAAGATTTTCTGTTTTCCCCACACTGTGACTCATTGTGCTGTGCTGTTATTTGTTGTCCTCAGATCTCTCTGCAGTACAGGAGTGGCAACAACTTCTATCACACCTGTGGTGGTACTCTGATCTCCAACGAGTGGGTCCTCACTGCTGCTCACTGCATCGGGTATGACAAAACAAAAAAAAAAAAAAGAGAAAAAAGGAAGACGTCTAAAATGGAATGCACACATATGGCACAGAAACAGGCATACTGTAGAGATCGTAGGGTATTATATATTGCCACATATAACTTGTATATAAAAAATGTATAACTTTTCTTTTCGTTTTTGTGTTTGGCCAAGCAGCAGTTACACCTACAGAGTTTACCTGGGAAAACATAGTCTGGACACCGCCAATGAGTCTGGCTCCATCGCCATCAGCCCTTCTGTTATTGTTGTCCATCCTAACTGGGACTCTTACAACATTCGGTGGGCCATTTAGCCCACAGTACACTGTTGTGGGATGGAAACTATGTTATTATGTTTCAAATACTTAATTCATGCTATCGCTGTTTGTTAGCACTCTCTAAGTATGACATTTCTATCCACACCCTAGCAATGACATTGCCCTGATCAAACTGTCATCACCTGTTCAAAACACTAACGCCATCTCGCCTGCCTGTCTTCCTACCTCTGGTGAGACCCTGCCTAATGGTGCTCCCTGCTATGTCACTGGCTGGGGACGTCTGTGGAGTAAGTTCTATTATAGTAACTATATAAAAGTTCAAGTAACTATAAAGGCTGCTCACTTTAAGCTCCAAAGCCCCGTCTTCAGTGTTTTATAAGTTTTAATATGTTTTCCTGTGGATAATTTTCTCTTGTGAGTTGCTTCTTGTCACTGGCTTACAGTGACAGAAATTCCCCAAAATACACATTTTAAAGTATCACAAAAGGCCTCTCGCATCATATAAATCAAAATAGTCTGGATTTTTTATGCAGTTTTTAAATCTCACCATCTTGACTCTAGCCCTGAATCTGAATGCGTTGTCTTTCTCCTCTAAAGCTGGAGGTCCTGTTGCTGACATCCTGCAGCAGGCTCTTCTTCCTGTTGTTGATTACAGCACCTGTTCCAGGTCTGACTGGTGGGGCAATCTGGTCACCACAAACATGATCTGTGCTGGTGGAGATGGTGTTGTGTCTAGCTGCAACGTGAGTCAAATGTAGTTTATTTCACCAACTTTGAAGTATTTGTCGTTGTTTAAATCAAAAAATATGTCCTAGCCTCAAGAGCATCTTTCTATTACCACATTTGCCCTTTAGGGAGACTCTGGCGGTCCCCTGAACTGCCAGAACCCTGATGGCTCCTGGGATGTCCATGGAATTGTGAGCTTTGGCTCAAGCGCGGGCTGCAACTACTACAAGAAGCCCTCTGTCTTCACCAAGGTCAGCGCCTACATCTCCTGGATCAACAATGTAAGTATAAAAAACTTTTGTTCAAAATATCTCACAGTACACAAGATACTTTTTTAAAAGACAAAACTACAAAAGAAAGATGATCTGTCACTTGTTTGTGCCAATTATTACACAAATTATAAAATGCTCCATACTCCAATCTTAATTTTAATTTGAACTTCAACTGCTCGGTAGCTAGGAACATGGAAACTGATCCATGCCTTTTTCAGGAGCAATTTTAAACATCCTCTTAATGCTTTTTTTGTCCAGGTGATGACCTCATACTAAGCTATGGACGGGCTTTTGTCAAACTTAGCAGGTAGTTAAATGATCAAATAAAAAACATACAGTGGATAATTCAGAGTCCTGTGTGGTTTCTTGGTCATGGAAGAGGAAACAGTTTAAACTAAACATTTATTAAGCATGTGCAAACAACTTCCTATGTAATTTTTGTTCAAGTAAGATAATTTTCATATTTAGTCATGGATTTTATTGTAATGACTACAAGATAGTCCTGCCAATTAATAACCACATGCTAAAGAACGGAACGTAATCACCACAAATCCGAGGTTCATCAATAATTGAATCTCCATCCTGCAGTGGAAAATGTGCAAAAAACAAAACAGTTATGAACAGGGTGTGGAAAAATAACCACAAAGCAAAAATACATTATGAAGAGCAAAAAAGGCAAAATTCTTTACATGCCAAAGGAAAATGCAAACAAGCTGCAGGCTGGGAAAACAGGCCAGTCGTTCTTGGGAACAGTCTTTTCCTCCAGGCTTCATTTTTATTAAATAGCTGCTTGTGCTGCAGGATGAGAGCATCCATCTGTTTTCGTGACACCATTTTGCAGTCATCTGAAACACCCCTGAAGACAAAACAAACCATAATTTTCCTTACTCTGAAAGCAGAAGCCACATCTACATAAACACAAATAGAATACATAATTTCCATAGAAGTTATCCGAATGGTTTCAGGTGGAACTGTGACAGCAAAACTTCCCAGAATTTCCGCTTTCCGCCACTACCTGGTTTACCCTTCATGTAAACAGTAGTTTACACACACAGCAACTTGTGTGGATGCCAGCCTGATTTCTGCTTAACCCTATAGAGGGTGCTAAGATTAGATTAGATATGTACATTTTGAAATTGAACCATAGTTACACACTTACTTAAAGGGTTGCATATATAAAGATTTTAAAACATATTTGTGATCTTCAGTAAAAAGTGTCATTAAAAATGGTTTGTTTATACTAAAGCAAGAATGTCAAACCCATTTTACATCGTGGACGACAAACAGCCAACATGGTATTATGTGGACTGGACCAGTGAAACTCCAACTTCTGCCAGTGGACAGAAATTTAAGTACAAATTTAATTGGTTATATGTCCTAATATTAGAAAGAGAAGCACAATTTCTGTTTTTCCACATGATAAAGAAATGTTGCCGTATTAAATGAAAGAAATCTTTCACATGACTCTATGGGCATTTTGTCTTTTGGGTTTTTATCAGTAGAAAAAGCTCTAGAAGTCCAAAACGGTTATAACTTTTAAAACACAGTTAAAAGTACAAAATGTATGTCCTCCTTCACATTTTGCAAAGACATCCAGTGGTCCGGATTTAAGCCTTCCCGGACCAATTCTTGCCCCCGGACCTTATGTTTGACACCGCTAAGGTAACTTAGTTGGTCCCACCTCAATGACCTCTGTGGTCTCTGTGGCTTCACTCAGTCATCTAGCAGCTAGCTCACTAGCCTTTCCTTGCGTTTGACGCATTTCTGTCATCCAGCAGTCTGCTATAAACGGGTTTCCACATGGATTCGTTGCATGCTCACTGCATATTACATCAGCAAGCATTGGCAGCTTAAAAAAAGGAGCTCATATTCACTCACTGTGAAACAAAGTGAAGCAGTACTGAGTTGGAAAATGTCTAAAGAGGACCTACAGCAATTTCCAGTGCTGATAAACAGTCCTTAAGCGCTGAACCTCACAATCCCAGGACTGTTGTCCATCCATCCATCCATTTTCTTCCGCTTATCCGGGGCCGGGTCGCGGGGGCAGCAGCCCAAGCAGAGAAGCCCAGACCTCCCTCTCCCCAGCCACCTCCTCCAGCTCATCCGGGGGAACACCAAGGCGTTCCCAGGCCAACCGAGAGATATAATCTCTCCAGCGTGTCTCCTGCCGGTGGGACATGCCCGGAAAACCGCGCCCAGGAGGCATCCTTGTCAGATGCCCGAACCACCTCAACTGGCTCCTTTCGATGTGGAGGAGCAGCGGCTCTACTCCGAGCCCCTCCCGAAGAGAGAGGCTAGCCACCCTTCGGAGGAAGCCCATTTCCGCCGCTTGTATTCGCGATCTCGTTCTTTCGGTCACTACCCACAGCTCGTGACTATAGGTGAGGGTAGGGGCGTAGATCGACCGGTAAATTGAGAGCTTCGCTTTTACACTTAGCTCTCTCCTCACCACAACAGACAGGTACAGCGTCCGCATCACTGCGGCCGCTGCACCAATCCGTCTGTCGATCTCCCGACCCGAGATACTTAAACTCCTCCACTTGTGGCAGGGTCTCGTCCCTGACCCGGAGTGGAGGAGAATCGCTACCTTATCGTGGTGGAGGGGTTTGTGTGTGCCAGGGATCCCAGGGGCTATGTTGTCTGGGGGCTTTTGCCCAATGGTTGGGTCCTGGGTGAGGGACCAGACAAAGAGCGATTCAGAAGACCCCTATAAAAAGACCATCGAGGGAACAGTTCACCCTGCCCGGGATAGGGTTACCGGGGCCCCGCCCTGGAGCCAGACCCGGGGAGGGTGCCCGAGGGCGAGCGTCTGGTGGCCGGGCCTTAGTCCGTGGGGCCCGAAAAAGGGAAATGGGCCCATCTTCCTGCAGGCCCACCACCCGCAGGAGGCACCGTAGGGGTCGGGTGCAATGTGAGTCGGGCGGCGGCCAGGAGCGGAGGTCCTGGCGGACCGACTCCCGGCTACCAAGACTGGCCCAGGACTGTTGTCTTCCAGGATTTAGGCTGACTAGCGTCTCACCTGGCATCCCATTCGTCAGAGGTATGAAAGTTATTGTTAATGGCCTTCTTATTTTTTTAACCGGACTGGAGATATGTAGAACAGAGCAGTATGTATAAGTGCTGATTAATTACTTATTATGGCGACGTGGAGTAAATAGTTTCTATTATTTGGTAAGGATGTGCGTGTGTGAGCTAGCTTGGGTTGTTAAATGAAAATTAGCTTATCTTAATGTTAAGAGAAGCGATTAGCTATTTTTAAAATGCACATTAAGCAAAAGTTTGTATTTTCTGCACTTACTGACACAAAGGCGAGAAAAAAAATCACATGAATTCGTATATACGTGTGAATATAATCACACAAAATCACTCGTGTGTAAACGCAGTTGTTAAAGAGACCAACAAGAAAAGTAAAAAAAAAGAAAACTTACCAAACAAACACTAATTTTCTGTGTGCAATAGAGGGAGTTGGGTTGTGGGCTTGTCTTTTTGTCTTTTTTTATTTGAAATAAACAAACAACAAAAAGGTTGTGAAGTAAATCTGTAATCAGTGGTGCTGCTAAATGCTCTGGTTAAGCTAATATGTATTTGTGTTTTCATGCAGTCTTAAATATATAAAAATGTATATTAATCAGGCAAACTTTGTCATAATCATTTTTGCGCATTAAAGACAGAAGTGTGTGTGTTAAATCATATAAATACCTCTTGACTGCACTAAAATGCCAGAGGTCAACATGTTGCCATTTGTGCTGTAATAATGCCATCTAGAGGACAAATAAGTGAACACATTACATTAGATAAAAGTACCCAGTATGCTATTGTACAAGCTACGTGAAAAACTCATGGTATTAATAATAACGTCACTGTCCATCAGTAGTTACATAATAGTTAATAATCTTGCTGTAAACAACTTCTTTTACATTTACAGTCAAACATTAGAATATTGAATCCTGAAAGTTCTGTATTCTGTGTGATTAGGAGTAGTTACTGCCAATATACAGACAGAACCTGTAAGCGTTATGATACCACAGCAATAAATGACAAAGTTAATGAAGGGTTGCATTTTGTATCTGAGGATTTGTGGCAGTAGAGAGTGTGAATCATTTCAGATCTGTGTGTCTGGGCATCTTTATAACCTTCCTCCTACACAGTCTAATAACCTTTCGACTTTAACGTATGACTGAAGGCAGTAATCTTAGCATTTGGTACCGATTTTACTTTGTGCCGTACAGGAGCTCATTGCTTTAAACGATGTGGTGAAGTTTTAGAAAAGAAGAAAATAGTGGAATCTTGAGGGTTTTTTTTTTTTTTCATAAGTCTGTTATTGGAGTGGTTGCTTACAATTTGTAACTTCTGATCTCAGTATGACAGCGATATTTTGTGAAATTATATTCAGATTTAAAAGATAATTATAATGAACTTACTATGGCTTTTTAATACTCCTGCCAATGAGGTTATGGTATTATAGTTTTTATGTGTGGTGCCATTCTGTCTTCAAATGTGATAGCTTGACAAACTTTCAATTCTGATAAAACTTTGTAGTGGTGTAGCATGAGTTCATGCTAACAATCCATTATGTGAAGGTCAACTGAAAATGGACAAAAAGCCTTACACATTAGTTGTATATTGTTTATTATTAATCTCTTCTTTAAAGTCAATAGATTAATGTGAAGACCAAAGTGATAATAATGATATATAGAGTTATTTAAAACTGTGTTTCTTACTGACAACATGCAGGCATATAAGGAATGGCATATATGGATTCAAAATAACATTTTTAATTATGAATTTGTTATGTGCAGTACAGTAACAGGTTATAACTTTTTAAACACATACCAGATTGAATACATGTACAGTGCTCCTAAAATTAAAATAAACATGTGATTTTTTTTCACTTGATATTTATTGCTAAACATATAACTTACTAAAACATGAAATGGATGCTACACATGTACACTCAAAATTATGTCAAGTATATTAAAAAGTGTTTCTACTAGGGTTGCAACTAATGATTATTTTGATAGTCGACCAATCTGCCTAATTTGTCTTTGATTTGTCGATTAGCCAACGATTATTTCGAGAAATCTTATCTCCGCTTCCAGTGGGCAAACCTCCTGTTCTAGGCTCTAGTAGCTCACCTGCTAAAGTCTGCCCACCTGTGAATATTACCCTACTGTCCTGTCCCACAGCAAATTAAAATAATGACCTACAAAACATAAGAATTTAAAAATAATCAAAGGTTTTTTTTTTAAAACATTAATCAATAGGACTGTCAGAATAAAAATGGAATACATGAAAATATTAGGTAATACAAATTAATATGCTAGCAATATTTCAACAACAAAAAATAATGTGGACATAGGAAACTAAAAATGGCTTCTATCTACAAGTTGAAATAAAGCTTCAAATCAAATACATTTTTTAAATTTTATTTCCAGTTCAAAATAACAAGTTAACAAAGTTTTCAGGTGATTGAGTTCATGAATTCACGATTGCAGTGGACATGCTCAGAATGTGACGTTTGCTCTTATCTTAGAGATGTTTTCAGCAGATACCATGCTAAAGATGCTCTCTGTCATTACTTCAGCTGTTTGAGAAGTGCATGAGCTCAAACTAATCTTTACTCCTTTGCTTAATACCAGTAAAACAGAACAAAACAAAATAACAAGCTGACGTCACAGCTCCACGGTGCAGTGTTTGAAATGCTCGTGCACTGTGGTATTGATCTCTTAAGCAAGAAATGCACCAATAAACATATTAGAGAATGTTTATATAATGCAAAGAAAATAACTCCAAGAGGGAAGTTTTTTTGGAATGCTATTTTTGATAATATCAACTGGGATAAAGCGTGGCTTGTTCCTTTTAGATTTTGTATTACAAACAAAGTTAGAGAATTACATTTGAAAATATTACATAACATATATCCATCCAACACATACATTTCAAGATTCTGTGACATTGATAGAAAATGTACCTTTTGTAAAACTGAACTTGAAAGTGTTACTCATTTGTTTTATGGCTGTTCATATAGTGGTACATTCTGGAGAGAGCTTGAAAATTATATACTGTGCAAAACAACATACGAAATCAAAATTGAAGGGAAGAACATTATCACTTATTTTGAAACTAAAGAAAAAAAAAATGTACCATTGTCAATCTTTATATCATATTAGGGAAATTCCATATACATAAATGTAAATTTCAAAACTCAGCCCCATCATTTAATTTGTTTTTGATTGAAATTGAATATTACTTAAACTCTCTTAAATTAACTTCCAATAAAAATGGTTTATCATTGATTGAAATTCATTCAGAAATGTTTAACGAATGAGCTGTCACAAATACAACTTTCAAGTACGAAGTTGTTATGAAGTCTGTCACATTCCCTTTTTTCCCCCCTTTATTTATTTATCCTTCTTATTTCATTGTACTGTATATTGTTACTTTATTTGCCCTGTATGTCTACTGTACAAACTGAACTGGAATGACTGACTGTTCGCTTTATAATTTCAAATAAAGTTGAAAAAAAAAAATGCTCGTGCACTGCAGTAGGCGATACTGCCCCCATAGCTTCCTGTAGTGTATTGCAGCTACAAAAATCATTTAGGTGGTTTTACTATATGAACCGTCGACAATAAAATTCCGCTTCGACGAATTTTCATAGTCGTCGTCGTCGTCGTCGTCGAGTATAGCGATGAATCGTAGTTTCAACAAGGCAAATAACAAAAGGCTGCACTTTGCACGTGCTTTTACTGCACTACAAACGAATTAAATATGTTTTAATATAATAAATCTAATATTATTCCCTTCAAAGTAAATACTGTCCAGAGAGCGAGCTGCCTTTGTGGAGGTTTGTGCTATTTGGAGTGCTTTGTGTTCTTAATAATACACAAAAGACTGTTAAAGAGAAAATGATTTCAAAGATTATTAGAGATAGAAGATACAATATGGTACAATATCATAGGGCTTTTTTTTAAAAGACAATCTTGTTCTATACAACTATTAGATTGATCTGATTATCTGGTTGCGGGATATCAGCGATACATTAGAGTTTATATATAGAGCTTCTGTTGTGCGGATTTTTCATATATAATTAAGATCAACGTGTTTTTGAACAGGAGATCACCAACACATGTGACTTTAAACAACCATTACAGCATTTAGGGAAAAAGCAAGCGCACCATGTAGAAGAAAAGTCTTTATAAATTCTAAATTCATGTTCTGGTACAGTGCCACCCTACGTTGGGAAGAGACACATTAAATAATTATTATTCCTTCTTTCCGGTGTTATTTTTCTAATTTACAGGTTATTTCGTCAAAACCCCAGTTACTGTCTTGTCTTCTTTGAGAGGAGATCTCATTTATAACCATAATGTTACACAGTAATTATTAACAGAGACCCACAATGCCCCTGTTTTGCTCCAAGGGTTCATTTGCATGTTAATTATCATTAGCGACACAGGGGGAAAAAAACAACAAAATGAAACATAACAGTTAAATAAGCAATCCTATTTTTCACAGCTCTTCCATCAGAAATCATCTGACTTACATCATTAGGCCTCAAGCTTTCACCTTGGTCGTTGACACATTGCAAGTAATATTTTCTAGAAAATCTTTAATTTAATTCATCAACTGATTTTATGCTTTTGGGCAAAGGGCTTGAAATATTTATGATATATACAAATTGCAATTTATGCTGAAAGAAAGATGGATCATATTGGTTATTAGTTTTTGGCAGCATTAGTTTATATTTGAGTTGTTTTTAAAGCGAGTAAGTGCACAGAGCAGACTAAAGACACAGCATGCAATTTAATACTATGATGCCTATCACTGCTTTTAAAAAAAGATAATGACATTATTTTCTTTGTATGCACTGATTACTGTGTAAGTTTGTTTACTTCCCAGCAAAAGCAAATTCTTTTGTGGTGAATTTTTTGTCATGACAATATTGAACCTTTTATATATATTATAGAACTGGGAGAGGTAATATTAGCTCAAGATACAAGGTCATCATTTTGTTTCATGGCTCTCCTGGAGCTTTGCAAATAGAGGCATAAAACAAAACAATGGCACATAAAACTGTGATTTTGTATTTTGAATTTCAGTCCATTGATCCTTTTAGAAGTATATTTTCTTTTGCCACAAGATGGCGACAGATTGCTGTCTCATAGCCTTTCCTCCATTACTGTGTAGAATAAGAGTTTCTCCATAAATTCAAACTTAGATGTAACAGACTAAACAGAGACTGCACTGCAGTGGAGCACATGAATGATGTCAGAACTGCAGCTGCTTCTTCTTCTTCTTTTTTTTTTTTAGGTCATGTGAGTCTGTGATTAAATAAAAAAACAAATTTACAAGGGCTGATTTTTAAATCTCTAAACTTACTCCTGGGTACAACCTTTGGAGTTTTTACCCGGGGACATAATACTTTTAACTGTAACTCCAGTAAATTTAGATTATATCACTAGATTTAATTTACACTGTTGGATTACCTGCTAGAATCCACCAAGTTGTTAGATCCATTTTAACAATAGTTCACATCTTATCCCTGTCAGAAACAGTACTGTTGAGCAGTTCTGTTTTGCCCTTTTTGTTGTAATCATATGTTTTACTTTTTCCTTACTCCTCATGACCACCTGTCAAGGGTTAGAAAGCTACAGGTCTATTTTGCCCAAGGTGTGGGCAGAACATTTTGTGTGTGAGAGGGTTTATTGCACAATGACAGTTGTCATTTGGGACACACATGGAGCTTTCAAGTTCAACCAACTTTAAATGAAATCATTCAGATGCTATCATTTCATCTTGTATAAGCAGCAGTTTTTATAACCACACTTGCATAAATGCTTCTATATTTCAATCAGTTGTTAATCTCCTAGTGTAGTAAAAGTGTGTGAATAATGTGACATCTGATGTCTACATTTCAGCAACAACCACACACACGCACACGCACACACACACACACACACACACACACACACACACACACACACACACACACACACACACACACAGCAACAAAGAAATGTAATGTTATTTATTAAGTGTTGCTCTCTACCACCCTGGTATTAGTAAGGAGTTGTTGGCCTGTGCAGGTTCACTGCTGGGAAATGGAGTTTAAACATCGCAAAGGATGGAAGCCGTTAAGTGGCCCCTCAGCACAAGCTCTAACAATACATATGACCAGTGTTTAGCACCACTTTGGTTTTGAAGAACATGATTTAAGGGTGCCAAGTGACAGCCGCAGTGACTTCATGCCAGACATCCTCCAACTCGCCCATGGCCTTTCACTTTACACTCCTGGGTGTGCTAATCACCTCCTTCAAATAGAACCATGAGATCACATTTTCTTGTTGTAAAAGATCACTGTGAATAAAAAGAGCTGCAGGTGCGATGTCGTGTTAGTGACGTTAAATGTGTTCGCTTTTCACCTCCTGACTTTGTACACTTTTCAAAACGGGCTTGCAAGCTGATGAGATCCTAAATGTTACAATTCATCGACAATCTACGGTTCAGTATAAAAGTTTTACTCATTCACACATGTGTAATCCCCCTTGTTATTTTTATTAAATGTGCTGCTCAGTATGTCTGATCTTTATTGGTTTTAGCACTGCACACATGCCATGCTGGCATGTCTGCTTTTGCGTTTATCCAGGCCTGGAATTTTGTCATGCTACGTACTCTTGCAGCAAGCACTGGTCCTGCGGTGGGTAGATGACGTGCAAGCAGGCATAAAAACACAAAGTGGAAGTGGACAGCGGGTACAATATTAATTTTCACTTTTTGTTTTTGCAGTTAAAAGGGGGCTACAGTATGCCAGTGCACATTTAACGCTCAATGGGCTTGATGTCATCATCACCAAAATGTGCATGCGTGTGTGCGCGTGTGCGCAGAGGCAGGCTCTTCCCGTGTGGGCATCAGGGGACAAAGTAGCCTTTATGCAGTGTGCTGAGCTCCAAGGCAGAAACATTGTTGAGCAGTAAAACATTCTGTAACTGAAACCACATGTTCCAGAGTGTACGACAGACAAACACAGGCAGCTTCGGCATCTCTGTATCAGGAGTTGGTGCCCTATCATCGGGGGCTCGGGGGCTCCATTTTGACTCCAATGCAACACTCTCGTTTAGCATTATGCGTTTTATATGCATCAGGAAACTAAAATCAGGAACAGACTGTCCTTGGTAAAAAAAAAAAAAAAAAAGTTGTGCAAGAGCGCAAAGGGACAAATTTGGTCTGACAAATTTTTAAATGCAACCTAAGCCGTTTGCTGCTGTATATATTTATATTTGGTTATATAGTGCCAAACATGTCGGCTAGCCAATAGCCTATGGCTTAGAGACGCTTACAAAAAATGGCAAATCAACAGTGAGAAGTCGATTATTGTTACACTTTCCAGAATAAATCTATTGAATTCGCCTGAGCTGCTATATAGTTTTTATAGCATTATGCTAACCTCATGCAATTTTTCAAAATCTTTGTTAGAGACATTTCAAGCAATTAAAAACGCAACTTAAAAGCAAAGCTGCTGTGATGCAAAAATCCTTTAGAAACATTTTCCATAACCTCTTTGGATGCTGAAACTTTTATTTCACTCTCTGTATGACCTCAGTAGACCACTGTTGCTGGAGCTACTGTGTTTGCTTAATGGTGGCTTTCTAAATTGTCGGAAAACTTGTCAGTTAGAGTGTTTTCCTTCATAAAACTGATGTGCAGGCTGGAGTGGTTTAGTCACTTCTGTTCAGTGATGTTTTTTCCATTCTCATACCTCTCCAACAAAGTTTCAGGATACACTTACAGATTTCTAGCTGTGAATGAATGTGGTAATTAGCAAACTAAAGTATTCAGATCAGTCAGCTCCCCAACGTTAAGGCTGAACCCTCGACCCAGACCCAGTGCCCCAATTTCCGTCTTCCTGCTAATGCTTGCTTAAACTTTACTTAGCTTGGCTGAATGTCCGCCCACTTCTACCTTTTTCTTTTTCTCTTAATCTTCACCTCAAACCTATAATTCTTCTCAGCTCAGGTTAGTAAAGTAGTTGGCTATATGAAAAGGGATTGCTGCAGGATTTCTCTTTGTATTGTTTTAAGCTGTGGCCTATAGACTGAGAGGTAGAAATTAAAGGACAAACATGCATATTTATAAAATTTACTGGTTAATAAATGTGTATCGATTCGAAATTCCTTCAGAAAACCTTTCAGTGGAGTGCATATAATTGTAAAAATGGTCTTGAACTTTTTCAATTAGTGGGCTTTTGTAATGAATTTGCGATTGTTAATGGGTATTAACCACTTCACTTAGAACCCATAATGGTCTTTTGAAGTGCTTGATTGTGTTATTGCAGATCTTCTGAGAAAGCGTTGTTTGAAGACCTCACAGGTTCCCCCCTAATCTGATTGGCCACGGATGTCCTGGCACAGGACCTTTCTTCATGCTCTGGGGATTGACAAGAGCTCTTGAAGACTCAAAAAGTCACTTGTCCAAATACAGCCTTGTTTAATTACAGGAGGGGGATGCACGCATATCATCGCACACAATCGCCCAAGCCCAATAAATGCCCGGTCTAATTCTTTTCAGACTAGATATTCAGCTCCACCTCCAAAAGAATCTCTATCCAAATAGGAACTGGATTTGGGTCTCCTCTCCTCCTTATCCCAAAGCCCTTAAGCACCCTCCACTTCTTCTGTTCACCTTCACTTTGCCAGTGACATACCTCCCAGTGCTTCCCCAGCCAGTGTAAACACATGGCGATTCTCCTGTGCTATTACTTACAGTGTGCTGTGCTGACCCCCTCCCACCCGCACCCCTACACCCTGCCATCTATAGCCAATCTCTGACCACCTCAGCCTCCACCTCTATATTCTGAATTGCCAATCCCAATCTAATTTATGGAATATTTTGGGGGTAACTGTATACGGCGGCAGGGGAGATAACATCTCCAGGCCCCTGTGAAGGACAGGAACTCAGCAGTGTGTGCTTAATAACATAAACTGCTGAAAAAGGGCCCGGGCCGGTGCATTGGCAGAGGAGCAGGCCAGTGAGACGGATAGAAAGAGGGAGCAGAGAGAGGGGACCCAGTGTTCTGGGGTGGGGTGGGGGTAATTGAGACCATGTGAGCCTCCCCCAGTAGAGGGATTAGAGAAGAAACGGAACTCTCTTAGCCCCGAGATCGCTTTCAATTAGATGCGCCCAGAGCAAAGGTACTGGGGGACACAGGGAGGGTGAGAGATCAGCGTAGCCCAAAATGTCTGGGTGAAGGAGAGAGGAAAGGTGAAAGAGAAGTTGTGTTGACACTTCCTCCCCTTTCTGTGAGTCACTACCAAAGTTGGGGATGTCTGGGTCATGTCTGTGCATCACAGAACAGAAGGTTCATGTCAGGGATGACATAATGACACATTATTTTCCTTTTTTAAAATTTTAAACGTGCATTCATCAAAGGAAAATTGTGTAAGCTGGACTTCTCCTTCCAGTGATGCTCTGCCCAAAATACTCAGTGAGTCTAATTCAGTCACTGTTCTCATGACTTCTCTGCTGTGGCCACTGACTGCTAAAGCCTGGATTAACTCTGAATTAAAGGGCTTGCACAAGGGCTCATCAACAGCCTTTAGGTCACAATAATATTCTTGCCATAGAGACATAGGAATTCAATCCAATTCAATTTTATTTATACAGCGCCAAATCACAACAACAGTCGCCTCAAGGCCCTTTATATTGTAAGGTAGACCCTACAGTAATACATACAGAGAAAAACCCAAGAATCATATGACCCTCTATGAGCAAGCGCTTTGGCAACAGTGGGAAGGAAAAACTCCCTTTTAACAGGAAGAAACCTCCAGCAAAACCAGGCTCAGGGCCCAATTTTGATATGTCTGTGCAAATTGTTCCCTCATTTTCTGGCTCTTAGCTGACAGGAGTAGCACCCAGTGTGGTCTTCTGCTGCTGTAGCCCATTGCTTAAAGGCTCAATGTGTTGTGCATTCAGAGATGCTCTTCTGCATTGCCTTGATTGTAACATGGTTATCTGAGTTACTTTTGCTTTCCTATCAGCCTCGCTATTCTTCTCTGACCTCTGGCATGAAAAAGGCATTTTCACCCAGTGAACTGCGACCCACTGCATATTTTCTCTGTTTTAGACCATTCTCAGTAATTCCTAGAGTTGTTTGTGTGGGGAAAATAATAATAGATCATCAGTTTCTGGTACTCAGATCAGACCACTAGCAAGCATTCTTGCTTTTAATGTCAGTAGGTGGTCTTGATCATGTGTAAATGCATTGGGTTGGTGCCATGTGATCAGCTGATTAGAGATTTGTGTTAATGAGCTATTGAACAGGTATATCAAATGAAGTGGCTATTGAGTCCATATATGATATATAGGGATCTATTTTGTATGAACCAAAACCTTATTAATGACAAGGCATAGCAATCCACCTTCTTTTAGCTGCTCCCTTATTCACAAGATGCTCCCACAGTGGATTTGATTTAGTTGACCTTTCCAGGGATTCATATCTCCTTCTGGTCTTGAACTAGTAATCTTTCACATGTTAAGCGAATGTGTTAACAGCCACACTATAGAGCCATGTTAATAACAAGACATAATGCTATAAAATACGGTTAACAGATGCGTCCTTTGTTCAGAAGTAGAAATGCATTTCAAATCAGAAATGTGTCCTCTAGAGTTTGCCGATGAGTCTGAAATCCCTGTGCAGATGTTGTAATTGGAGTCTTTCAAAGCACTTGCTGATCCAAAGTTCTAGTTTTTTGTATGCAACTTCAGGCTCTCATGAGTTTAGGTTCAGTTTTTTCTTTCTTTTTTTTGACACAACCATGCAAAAGCCCTGATTGTTTAGAACTGAGTGTTTATTTTCACAGTGTCCAAATGTTTTACAGAAAACCTGTCACCGTAAAAGACTGACAGGCCAAAATCTCTATGTTATGCTTTCAGCATCATTTAACTCAGACTGAAGGGTTTATTTGCATGCACTTTCATTCCTACAGCCTGCTCCTGTCTGCTTTAAGTGCAGACTCCATTGGGCGTTTGTATATAATTTTCCAAAAGTTATAAACTCTGACTGTACTTGACAAAGTGTTGCTAAAAGATGTTAGTGACAGCCCCATATATTCTGCTAATTAAATATAAAGCTGAGTGTTTCTGTTTGGTTGGTTAAATGGAATTTTCAAAAAAAATTTCTTCACAGCAAAGAATAAAATCTGACTTCCACATTGTCAGTTCTAACTCAGACATGGCCAGTTTTAAACCCTAATGGAGCCCTAGCCATGATGTGTATATATGCATAAAAAGATAATTAAAATCATAATTAATAGATTTGAATGGATTTAAAGGGGCCAGCAATTAAGCAATACAGTGACGCCAACAATCGCAACATATGTAGAAATATCAGTTTATTTTGTTTTAGTGAAACAAGGTAAAGAAAAAAGAAGCTTTGCAAGTGTGTTCATTTTAACACTTCCTTTCCCTCCTGCTTTTCTGAGTCCTATCATATATTTCTGTTGCAAGCGTTGTTGGAATTGGGAATATTTGAAGCTACTTTTCACCAAAAATCTCCAAGCACCGTTTGTTCCTCACATGATGGTTTGAGCACAGCTGATCATTAGTACCAGCCATTTGCAGATTTACAGTGGCATAGCAGAGGCTGCATCTGACCACTACTGTAGTGTTCCTAATTAACGATTCCTTTGTATTGGTGGATACATTTGTCTCTACAGCAGCAGCAAATTAATCATACTGAATGACTTATTGTGTAAAAGTAAGCTATGTTTTTGTCCTATAAATATTGACCTCTCAATAACAAAAATGAAAAAAAGTGTTTTTTGTATTTTATATTTATATTACATTTATATTTTACTATCTTTAGTTATACAATGTAGTGTGCAGAGCATCAGGTACATTGAGTTTACATTCCCCTTCCTGAGCTAAAAGGACAGATTGGGTAGCTCTGAGTGTACTGGGTTAAAGGCCAGAGTCATTGTCAGCCCCTATGAGGTAATTATGTGTTTGTGTTTATATACCGTGTTGACTCCCCACTCTGTCTCTCTTCTGCACTCCATCTTTCTGCCTGACTCCCCCCCCCCCTACCTCCACCTCCCTCCTCTCCCTTTCTTCCTCTGTGTTCTTTGCACAAGTCGTCTCCCTCTGGGAAGAGGTGCCTGGGATGTTGATTCAGCCATACATCTCTGTCAAAATCTCTATGAATAAATTAACCTTTTAAAGATTAGTCCACCCTAATACCTCAGGGTTTTTTAAACAGAAGAGCGGAGTCCCTCCAGCCCCCACCCATTCCATGCCAAGCCTCACCAACTTGGTGTTAATAGTGGAGCAAGAACTTTTAAAGGCATAGGCATGTTTTTTCCCTTCACAATAAAGAATAAAATATTAGGGTTTAGATTATGTGTGTTTTTTTTTTTTTATAATGATCTTTTTTGTGCTAATTTCCATTCTCTGTAGATTTTAATGATGGTGAGCATATGGTGCCTTCGCAGTCATTTGATTAGATTTTTTAGGTTGGATGTTATGTGTTGGATTGAAGAAAAAATGAATGGATTGTTTTTTGCTTTCAAATGATATATTTTTGTATTATTGTTGACCATTTTAATCACCATGTCCTCGTGTTATTAACACAGACTATGCTGCTAGGCAAACTGCATCAAAGTCAAGGAGTCACATGATCAGATTGTTAACCTATCCCTAGTTTATAGTAGTTGATATGAGACGTGATAATAAAGTTTTGCAAAACTACCCATAAATTAAAAAGGAATGAGATTTCATTTTAGCTTCTTCAAATTCATGTATTGGAGCAGGATTGTGCTATTTTAGGTAAATGGACATTCACACATTTATGTGGATGCATCAGTCCTGGAGAAGCCAGGAATCAATTCACTCATGTTCCAGATGGTAGACAACCCACTCTACCATCCAAGCCACAGCTGCCCGTCTGCTTTTTTTAATTGCTCAGCCATATTACAGTTAAAGTAAAAACACAACCTCCATGTGGCTAGGAAAAATAGTTTAGCATTCGGCAATCAATTGCAAGTAGTTGCAGCGACCACTGTAGTAGTCACAACGTAGCAGTGGTTCAGCTTAGACTGACTGAACTCAGTGAAGGTTTGCAAATAATTGCCATCTGATTTATAAAAGACAGATTGCTCCACTCACTCTCAGTCTGTACCGATGAGTGTAACTCGTCTGCAACGGATCTCTTTGCAATACTAGACTCGACTTTGGCTCATTGCCAACTGGTTGCGCTCTGGTTATATCGCCTTTAAAAAAGCAATGTGGAGAAATTTCTGTATTTCTGTGAGGTTCTGCCTCTGAATGTAAATAGTGAACTTTGGTTTAATATGAATTTCTTCAGCAGATTTGCAGTTTTCAATGATTTATCACAGTCAATTGCTGTATTATCACAAACTGATTGCAAGTACTTTCAAGTGACCCTGTTCAGCATCTTATTGCTGTTTTATTGCCATCTTGATGCACAAAGGTCCTTTAAAAACAACAACTGACTGTGAGTGATCGCAGACCTGGTCCCCATCTTCCAAGAAAACAAATCAAAGGCAACAAGTATATAAGTTCATGGTTCTAATAATAATACCAATAATTTTTTCATTTGGCAGTCTTCAACCGCTGTTTTCTTTAGTGTGACTGTAGAATTAGAGTGCTCAGTGGAAGTCCAGAAGTCCAGTTGCACCTGTGCATTTATGATGTGTTTGGAATCTCCTCTGTTTCTTAATGGTCGTGAGCCAGCTCAAATTTCACTTTGGGGAAGTGGACAAATTTGCATGGATTAAGAAGTTCATGTGGCTAGCAAACTCTTTACTTTTCAGTGCACCCTGTGAAACTGACCCCTTTAATTTGTTCTCTGTGCACCAAGGTTTACAGTAAAATTGCATATGGATACATTCAAATATCCAGAATGAGACCAAGTAGGGGAGGATGGCCAAGTAATAATAATAATGAAAATAATAATCCTTTTTTCCGTCATGGACAGAGTCTTAGATTTACGCCCATAAACCCATAAAGGAAATATAAAGAAATCCAACAACACAAAGAAAAAAACACATAAACATGACCTAGAATTGCTGCAGGCTTCTTTGGGGCTTAGGTGATTTGTAAAAAACCTGATAAAAACACTAGAACAACTTGCAATAAAATAAAAATGAATGGATGGATGGAATTCAGGTTTATTGATTGAGCAAACGGTTCAAAAGCCAGATTCATTAGTTTAAAATTACTTAAATCATGTGTAAATATACCTGACAGAAAGAATAGAAAGAGCCATCAGAATGGCTCTTTCTATTCTTTCCTGTCTCATTTTTATATTTTATATTAAATACTGTTAGTTAAGTAATAACACCTTTCTAAAGTTCCCGATTTCTACCATGGGACACATAATATACTCACTATTCTTTCAGGAAAGCTGGTTGATTAATGAATTATTAGATTTCTGTCCTATTTCTGTGCTATCTGCTCTATAGCAGGACGACACATCAGCAGCTAATTAGCCAAACATGGGCTGTGCTTTTTGAAAATGAGCAGAATCTTATTTTATAGACAATTTAAACTCTTTAGCTGCACAAATTTATGTATGTTTCCTGTAATTTTTTTCAACAGAGCTCTGGGAGAGTGTCCAGTAATACTTGTTGTTGCTTTACATAAAAATGTCTCCTTAAGAGCTGCAGTGAAATTACTCCAAAAGCAGGGAACAGTTGAATTGGGCTCTCCTTGGCCATTTTCAGTGTGATTTAGATGGAAAACAGTACCTGGAGAAGCTCCAAGCACTGCTAGGATAGTGTTTGTGACTCTGGGTGCTTTTAAAACACGCAGACTGTTAACCGGCTGTTCTGTCTTGTTGAACACGTTTGCTGAATTTTTGACTCAGACTCGATCACTCACAGTATTTACTATTTTTACTGCAGAGCAAGACATTTTGTCACTGTTTTGGAAATGAAATTTAAAAACAAAATATGTCTTCCTGAAAAGAATGCATTAAAAACCCCCAAAACAATGTAACAGTGGTCTCTTGTTGCCAGTTGGGCCAGACCTATCCACCTTAGTTTTTTTAAACAAATCATGATAATTATGAAGAACAGGTTTTAGGTTGAAATTCCTTGGAAAATAAACCATTTTTGACTGAGAGAATATGACATGTATTGGCTATGTCACTGGTTTTAGGTTTCACTCTCGGGGCAAGCAGAGGCGTCTCCTGGACTTCCTGAGTTCTGACTTGTGCCAGCTCATGTACTGGAGAATTGGAGGTCCCCTCCTCTATTTTTGGTCGGTAGGTGGGGTGAGGAGGGGTCAAGAGAGACGGGTGAAGGACAAGAGTTTCTCCATCCCGCCGGTCCTTCTGGTCCTCAGTCTCCCCTGTTCGACCTCATTACTCAATCTTCGTTTAGCTCCTGACATGTTTTAGCCGAGCCCTCCTGGGCTAATTTATGTCTGTAAAGACGGGCTTGGCAAACAGGAGCTTCCAGTGTAAGACCACTGCCTGACCCTCACTACAGCAAAGTGGCTAATTTAATTTCTTTTAGATGGGATGAGGAAGCAGTAATGTCTCTGTTACTGCAGGAGAAGAAAAAAAAATAGACTCCCATTTTGAAAATTTTGGGCTTCGCAGATGTTCTCCTGGATGTACTTTGTTCCTGCTCGATTCAGACAACTTTTGATGAGTGTCAAGAGGGTTACGCTGACCTTTGCTGCGAATCTGCAACGGCTGACAACATGTGGCTCCCTAATACACGAAACACATCCCCTTACACTGGAAAGGCCAGCGCTGCAGAACACCACCCAATTATCTTAGTTGGCCTCCAGACAAGTCTCGAGTGCCCTTGAGATTTATGGCTTGAATTCCCACGTCTAATGGTAAAGTAGTTATTAACTTTTCAAAGTAAGCCTGTCTCCCATACTCTTACACCCATGTGCCCCTTCTTTTTTGTGTCTGCACAAGCTTACTTTAACTGCCTGATTAACAATGGCTACAGCTGGTCCACTAGACAGGGGAGTTAGGAAACATGTAATTTTGCAACTGTTTTTTTCCATATAGCTGCTGTTGTTACATCAATAGTGTTCACTAATGTGCCAATATTCTTTGAATTTTAAGCCCGAGGAGTAGATGACCAGACGTTGTTACTTTATATGTGATGCACATTGGATTTGGAAAAGCTTAGTGTGGGGTGAGGGACAATTCCAGTCTTTTCTCAGTAGGAGGCTCCAGAGATCACAGAATGCCCTTGCCTGAGATTAAGCCGAGGAGTACAGCCTATCTTTTGGACTGTTGCCCTGCCCACACTGTCGGACCCATAACAGCAGCAACAGTCCACATATGGAAATGCTTGATTTGATATAGTGTCATTTTACTTTGCAGAAATGAGTGCATGCATGTCCCCTTCACCCACCCCCCCTTTTCTGCAACCAGCCACCACCACGACTATAACCCGCGGTGGGTGAAATGTGATCCATGGTTACTAGCAGCACTGTTACAAAAGAACACACTTCTTTTTTTTAATGTGTCTACTGACACTAGGAAATTATAGATTGGAATTTCAAGTAATTTGTTCAACCTGAAAGTCATTCACTGTGTATCAGGTAAGAGGACAAAGGTAGAGTATCTAGTGTGAAGCTTACATTAGGATTGCTTTGGTTTTCCATTGGCTCCAGTGTATTGGACAGTATTTGGGGAAAATAAATTCTGTAGTCACTGTTTTAAGGCATATCATGTCTAAACCCTTAAGTGCATAAAACGTTTATATGAAAGGGAGTAGGACTAGGTAAGCCATGTGTACTACAACCAAACTAACAACCATAAATTCTTAAATGCATAAATTTGAAATATATGTAATTCATACAGTATTTTTCAGTTAGTATGATGAAGTGTCTGCTCTATTGTTGGAGTTTTTTTTTTCAAGCTATGCTTGACTAAGACTAGGCTATTCAAACTGCATTAACTCCACTCTGTGTTCATGATCAACACATTGAGCTGTAGTTAACTATTGTCAAGCCTTTAGGTTTCAGGAATCTAACTGCTAGCTTCTCCTTGTAATCTTTTGAGAGTAAAAGCCCTGCAGAGTACAATGCTGGGCCAGACTGTGGAAAGACTGATGTGCATTAGTGTTCTCAGCCTGTAAGCAGAGGGCTGTAAGTAAAAAGTGTGTTTGAGGGGAATCCAAGCTCCATACAGCACAGCGCAGCGCAATCACCAGCCAAATTTGCCAAAAGCCAGAGGAGAAAGCAAGAAATACAATGTTATGATGTTGGCCATCAAATCTTCAAAATAACAGCGATAGTTGTGATTTCCTGAGACTTCCCAGAATTTTTATTTTTATTTCATTTTATTTATTTATTTTATTTATAGTGGCTGGTAGTAAACGTCATTGGATAGTGAGGAGAACTTTTCTTTTCCCCTTTTTGGGCCACTAGCTGTTGTGGAAAAAAGGTTCCTGCTCCAAGTAACTGCAGCTTTTTCAGCTTCTGTGTACAGCCCGCCTGCTGGGATATAAGCAAGGGGCCAGACTAAACCAAACAAAACAGCAGTAAGCAGGCTCAACAGACTGGATTGCCTATGCAGAGACTAAGTGAGCGCTATAATGTTTTTGGATTATGTAAAGGAGAAACATTTTTGTCAGATGCGGTCACTGCAGTGGAAATCCTCTTAGTAGTTATAAAATATGTTTGAATGGGATGCATTGGATATCTTTTCATCATAAAGTTTACACACTATCCCAAGATGTGTAACGTTATGGAGGTCAATGTATGATGATTGCAAATTTGTGGATGCACTGTGTTCTAATCCTTGTTTTTCAGAGAAGCATTTTCCCCCCTGAAGAATGTGTCAGGATTAATCCTGTGTGACCACAGCAGAAAAGATTTTCACTGGTGGGATGCCATGGGGAAAGCGAACCGAACACCTATCTGTTACCTTTTAAAACGGGAACCAGAGTTCCTCCTAACTGAACAAATGGACCTGTCTTGTACGAGAAGAGGACAAAAGCATTCTCACTTTCAATGCCCGCGTCACTGCAGCCCCAGCCTCGATCGCTGGATAAAGACCAGTGAAACTGTTCAAATGTTTCCTCCACCCCAGAGTCTGGGCTAGTTCCCCTTAATCTCGCACTAGTTGAGACCTCAAGAGTCTGTCACCTTTCCTGTCACGCTCGACTGCCTGCAGCCCATTGGCCGGCAGCAGATTTATTTCTCCCTGTCAGGACCAATAGCGTGGCAATGTGGCTCAGCCCACTGTTTAGTTACAGTGACAAACATGCTGATTAGAGGGGCCCGATGATGGATGGCTCCTCGCCGGAGAGCGGTCCAAGTTTTTAGCGGGTCATAATGGGCGTGACACTGTGCAGCCCCTCTCTCTCTCTTTCCCTTTCTTTCTGTCCTCTCCTGGCAGACAGACCCCTCCCCCCACAGGTCACACTCAAAAGGTCAGGAGTTAACGGGCCAGCCTTTGCGTATTGCCACCATATCAAAATGACCCTGTTTGGAGTCATATTTGTAGACACTCCATCATCATCATGGCCACTGCGACACCTCTATTCCCTTCTTCCCCGTGGCCTTTTTCTCCTGTGGCCGCAAGCTCCCACACGGGTAAATAGGAGGGTAAGCAACCCTGTTGCCTTATTTAAACTGCCCGGCTTTCTTACTCACTTTTGTGCAGCAGAGATGCTCATGTGCACAGTACACACAAGCACCTTCATTTTTCTTTAATGCCGGCTTTCTTATTGTGTTGAATTTATTTCTACCAATTGGACTGGGCATGAAGCTTGCACAGTGTGTCAGGCACTGTTTGGTATTGAGTTATGCTTGAGCAACTGTTCTATGTGGAAATATAGGTCTGCCACTTAATCCACTCTAGGGTTTGCAGCACTCACACCTCTGCTGGAAGCTTGTGCCACTAAAACCTCGGGGATGATTTCAGCAAAGACTGTTTCAGCTGACCTTGACATCAGGCCCAGGGTTTCTTTCTCTCCCTTGCCTTGCTTGGACTTAGTACATACATGCATACATGTGGTATGGTTCTTTGTTTTTTAGCTGCAACTTCAGCAGTTGACGCCAAGCCAGCATGTTCGTTTGCAGCAGAGTTGCTGCATGGGTTTGAATTTGAAGGGCCAGATGTTTAACCTATGATTTTAAATATGCAGCAGGTCAAATCCAGGGAGATGGTTCTGGCTTAGCACGGTGGAGTTCAAATCCTAGGGGGCCCACCTTTTCCTTGAACATCAGGATGTTGTGCCCAAAGGCAAATTGCGTGTGTTATGTGTGAGAAGCTGGGAAAGTGCAGAGCAGGACAGCACCTCATTTGTATTCTTTTCGAAACAGATGCTCCACTGCATTAATGACTTCTAACTAAAACATTCATAAAGTGTTATTGGATTTTTAGCAGCGGGGTTAAGAAGTGTGACCTTGGAGGTCCGAAGGTTGCGAGCTCTTCTGTCTTGTTCCCTCCCTCCCAGCCTCCTCCCCTTTCCTCTTTCTCTCTGTTTGGACGATCTGGTGACATCACAGCAGCTCTGCTTCAAATTGGATGCAGAGAGTGAGAAGTTCAGCAGTAGCCCAGGGCAGTGAATATTTTTCCATTTATTTACGGGGAGTGGAGCAGAAGAATGGTGGCGGAGGAGGAGGGGGGTAGCAGGACGTGCAGAAGAAAAGGGGCAGAATACATTAAAGGTTAAGTAATAAGTAATCAAAATAGTTCCTTCTGTGTGTATGCATACTCCACTCAATCTCATGGTTAAGTGAGCCATGGCTGTGCTTGCCTAGAATCCCCTTCAGATACCTGGCCATCTGGTGAATAAATAAACAAAGAGGTAGAGTGACAAAGTAAAGAGGCAGACTTGGTTTATACCTAGTGCTATCATATTATATGAAGTCTAAGTGCTGTGGTGCAACTGTACCAACTGTTGTCTAGTGTGGCTTTGTGATTGATATAATTGCCTCATTAAAATATGACTATCCGCCTATATGCTTTCCTTTTGTACTATTTATAGTAAGTCAAAAGAAAGTCCTATCTATAAGAGGATATTTGATGCAGAAACCCACTTATGAAGACAGAAAACACTTTGTACTTTTTGTTCTTGTGCTAATCCTTTAACAGTTAAAATATGATCAACCTGCAATCACCTAAGCCCGATTTGTCTAGTATTTTTTTAATTTATTTATTTTGGAATCACAGTAGACACATTTATGGTGATTTCCACTCCAAAGCCCTCAAGTACATTGTTTATAATGCTACTGATGGTTATCAGTCTCATTTTTTAAATCCTCCTAACCGCTGCTGTATGTTTGTGGTCAGTGTGAGGCTGAACCGAGGCACCACTGCAGTTCTCCCCCCTACAGTTAATAGACCGGCATGAATCACCTCATTCCTCGGCCTGTCCCGACGCTGACTGAAGAGCGCGTGTGGTTTGTGTGTGCGCGTGTGTATATGCAGAGCAGACCTGCAACAGAGGCCTGTGGAGAAATCCAGGAAATCCTAGGCTCTGGTCCCATTTCTTAAAGAATATGTTTTCTCTGCCTGTGTCCTGTGGACCTGTGCTCGTGGTTTTTCAAGTCTGAGCCTGGAGGAAAGATCGTGTAGAGAGAAGATCTTATTCACAGTCGTTTGCACGGCCTTTGGTTCTGATCAACAGATTATTCTTAATATTGACACACATCTTCAAAAGAATTACAGCTGCATCAAATAAAGGCGCCTGTGCGGACCGACTTGGACTCTGGCCTCGATGATAATTTGCTTTTACAATCTCGCTTTTACCACCTCTGAAGAATAATATCTGGAGAAATGGATTGGTCGTTGGATTGGTAAATCAGTCTCATAACACAGCAAGAGTAATCTAGTGAGAGAGAAACTGTTAAGCCACCATGAAATAGAGGTTGGGCTCCGATGCCAGGCCGAGTTTGTCTCGTCACCCTGCCAAATCATCTGTGCAGACCGAGGGGAAACTAAGAACAGTATTTGCTCCACACACATCCATCTTTAACTAGATCGACCAACCGGAGGGAGAAGCTCGCCAACGGGACCAGCGGGCTGAACTGAATGTTGAAATCCTTAACAGTGAAAAAGCCACTTTCAATCAGCGCTCACTGCATATATGAATGGTGTGGGGTTTCCATGGAGGCGAAAATATTTTTGACATTATGCAATTGTTGTGTTGCGTTTGCCTGGTGGATTCTTGCTGGAACGGATCTCTATTATATTCCCGAGGAGATGTAGCCCCGAGACTGCTCATTAAACTGGCCACCCATGCAATAAACATATTAAATAAACCACAGATTAGAAAAGGCTGTCTTTTTGTTTTACTGGTCTCACAGCAAAGAAATTGCGCTGCCCAGTTTGAGATGGATTTGATGGCTCTTAATAGTGTCTGCCTCTTTTAAATAATGCCGAGTCTACAATGCTAGGCTGTGCTTTATTGGCCTGTTTAAGTCCGAGCACAGAGCCATTAGCAGGGGCCAAAATGGCCCATAAAAGTTGGGCCAAGTCTAATTATGTGCGAGCCTTATAATGTGACGCATTTTGGAATGCGTCAACATTGTTTTTTTGTTGATATCAAGCCTACATTTTTCATGGTAATTAACATAAAACAGCCGCTAACTGGTCAGGCTTGAATTTCCTCCTTCAGAGACCTACAGTGATGACTGACTTTAGACTAATTTTTATTTCCTAATGGTCCGCGTTTCAACACAGGGGGGCATTCTTCACTGGGCTTTCCTGCTCAAGGTGGTGAACTTTATTTCACTTACATACTTGGATGTGGAATGATTAGCATAATTGTGCCCTGTTCACATATGGCTCGTATCGAAAGTGGAGCAGAACTGCATATCAAAGAGGGCTCCATAATCACCATAATGACAATTGAGGATGCAATTACTGACATTATTGCCATATTAGTGTTGATTTTCTTTTGCACACCAAAACTGGACAAAGAAAAGAGAAATGGAGGTGGGCTGTGCTCTGTGTGAGCGGTGTGTTTATTTAACTGCTTGCCCTGGTGGCGTTAATTCTTAACATCCACTGACACAGCTTCCTTGGCCTCTTCCTCAAGGTTAATATCTTTAATAAAAGTTAATATGTGGTAAAGCGAACACTCTCCTGGTCTGTCCCACCAGACTAAATTAAACTTCTCACTGGACTCGACCTCTCATTGTATCCTTTTTTATTTTTTTGGTGACATGTGAGGACCAGTAAATTGCTTTCTTATGCCGACTGTTCGATCTGCACACTCTAGACAGTTCTGGGTTGTTTGTGTGTTTAATTTTAAATCGCTGAGCTGAGAGATCTGGAAATTACAGTGAGATAATTTATGTGCAAATCCTTTCATTACATTACTGCATCCGTCACCTCGCTACCTTTTCTAATGTCTGGGTCTCACGTCACGCAGATTTTTGTCAAACGTTTCTAACGTCTTTGATGTCTGCTTCTAGATCCTTCTGCCATTAAAACTCCTTCTGGCACTTCAGCACCACTTCTTTCCCCTCCTGCCATAAATTCACTATTATTCTCTTTGTATTTGGCAACTTTGAGGTGTGATGGTACAGTGCCATTTTTTGCACTCAATTTCATTTCATTTTCTTCAGTGCCCTGAGGAGGCTGATTCAGGTGAGTGTATTCATGCATGCCTACATGCAAAAATATCTACACGATATCTAACTATGTAAATCGTAAAAATACCACATATTTGTATGAATCGCAATGCCGCGATTATTATATTTTCTGTGGGCAGACAGATGTGCATGAAAGCATAAAGTCAGCATACCTTGCACGCAGTCACAGTCATGGCCTCAGGCCATGTTTGCACTGGGTGACAATAACCCCTTTTATTCTGCTTCTGCCTTTACCAATGTTTTGATTTCTACTTAAAGTTTTATGTCAGTGCCCTCCCTCAAGGGTGCCATTACCTTGTATGCTAATAGAGCTATGCATATTCTATTACTGCTGTCAGGGCAAGATAAGGGACACATTCAGCAAAGGAGCACTTAGGGGCCAATGAACCCAGCGAGGGGTCCTGCTGCTCCTGCATTATCAGTCATCTTCACATCTGAATGGAGCTGGCTTATGGTCCTTCTCTTCTCTCTCCAGCTCTCTCGCTCCCTCTCTCTCCCTGCAGTAATGACTAAGGACTCTCTTCCGTAATAATCAGTCACTGGGAAACCGCCCGATCCCTATCTTGCACACACTCAGACGACCACGTGCACGCACGCATACACACATTCCGAAACCACGCTGCAGCTGCAAGCTCGATCTGAACCGACCACGAAGAATTCAAGAGTAGGGCAATAACACTAACACTGTCACACGGAGACAAACATGTCTCATTTGGGGTCAGTTTGGATGGGGCTAAGTAGGTCTTTATTTTCAGACTGACTGAAGTCTTCTCTCCCGCATAATGGTAATGAAGCCATATGGTATGTGGAATTGGATTACTAACAAATGTTCCATACCACCGTCTTTCCCTTGGCTTTCTTTTTCTCGTCACCACCCCCCGTCAGCCCCTCCTCTCTCACTCTGTCTCCCACTCTTTCGCGTTCCCCTTCTCTCTCCCTCTGTGTCGCTGTCCCCCAATAAAGCAGCCATTTCAAATTGGAACAGCATGTTGTCTAGGAGTGCGCACCTCATTTATAAGATTAAATTAAAAGCCAGCCTTGCTCAGATGGCATTCTGTGATGATGAGGAAAAGGAGGGAGGTCATAGAAGGAGGGAACCTTCTCAGCTGCACACAATCATCTTCCTGTCATGTGATTTGCTGGTTCCTGGTGGTGACACCTTCTTCCTGTCACCTGTTATGATGTGTCAAATGCCACACCTAAGACCCTAAGCTAATGTGTCCAAGGTTATGATCTTTTGCGTATCGTTTCGTTCAGCCATACTTTTGCAGCGTTATTAGATGCTTTTTAATATGTGTTAGAAAGTAGCTTAACACGGCTACAGGTTTGGGCCTGGTCACAGACGCAATGAAAAGATATATCACACGAGGAGCTAAAAGGACCTTGCAAATTATGCTCTATAAATGGAAGAAAATCTCATTTTGTTCTCTACCTAAAAACAGATGAACTTTTATTGAAAACGTGGAAGCGATTAGTTTAAGGGGCGTCTTTTAGTGTAATTCCCAAATGAAACGAGCAGGCCCTGTATTTATGAAGCCCGTAGCACAAAGAAGGGAGCTCTTAATGAGGCAATTAAGCTGAGGGGTCGAGAGACTTTGATCTAGAGCGCAGTGATTTTTATAAAAACATCGCACAGTGATAGATACTCATAACTCAGGGGCCTTAATTGTGCTTAATTTGTTTGGAATAGGAATGTGCTTTCAATTAGAGTGTGGATTTGGGCCTGTGTGTTTAAAGCGGGCTGTCAGAGAAAATTAAGAAGCAGTTTGGTTCCCCTCCCGTGTTACTGTTTTTTATCACGGCCAGAGGGAGCGAGACTCGGCAGATAGACGGATGAAGAGACCAAACAGAAGGTAGAGAGAGGTAATTAGGCAACAAAAACAGATCTCTCGGATGAAGCCACAGACGGATGGATGGCTGAACAGGGACAGATGAGAAAACCCTTGAGAAAACATAAAGTGTCTGGCTCCGCAGTGCTTTACCTGTTGGCTTTGCAGCCTTTCATACTTCGAATACCACCATATAACTACACATAACATCTAAATTACATTCTGCTTATTATAAGCAACTGCAGGATAATTTTCTGTAAAGTTGCTGTCCTTAGCAGACCTGGGGTTCTCTCACTTTAACTTCCTGATTCCGACTCCCAGCTGTCTTTATTTTGTTTCCTTTTTTTTGTCAGGTTCCAGAAACTTTTGATCTATTGGCCTGCATTTGTTTAGCTCAGATTTTTTTTTTTTTTAAATAAACTGACAACTGTCTGAATTTATGAATCGATCAAGAGGTCTGTCTATGTCACATTGTGGCTGTGGTAGTGTAATATGAGCTTGTCTTTTTGGAGCCAAGTCGCTTGTTTGGGGCTTGTTTTCATTTCCTGATAGCTTGTTGCTCTTGCAAGATCTGGCAATAATTCCAAGAGAATATGTGCAGCAGTCTTACAGAAATATAATTTATTTGAAAGATGGGTTGGACTGAGTGGGCCTGTGTTCATCTAAATTGTTTGTTTTTTATCTGTGCTTTTTTAAATATACTGATAAAATCAAATGGAGTTCTTGAAAGAATCGGAAGACTCCTATTAAAAAAGCAAAAGCTTTTTTTTCAAGTCATGATGATGTCATTGGTTAAATTCACTCCTTGTGTTCAGTGTGCTGGTAGTGCTTGTGGAAATATGAGAGAGGTGTGTTTGGGGGTGTGACTGGCATTATTGACATGTCTGGTTTGGAGTGATTGATTATGTGTTTGGACAAAGTAGTAGTTAGACAAAGTGCCACAGGGATGTTTTGGCACTGAACTTTGTTTTGAGTCATTTTTGATATTGTTATTTTATGGCATGTGTCAGTGGAGCGGACTATACATTTTTCCATAAATATTTTGTTTTTGTTGTTGTTATTTTGCCTTATCAGCATTACCTAGGGAACTATTGTCTATCTTACAGGCAATTTGTAACAGACCTTCAAGGAGGATGTTATCTAGTGCCAGTATCCTCTTCTTTCACACTCCATGTCCTCCTTCACAACATAAATCTTCTCTGTGACTTTCCTCTTCTCCTTCAGCCCTGAAGCGCCATCTTCAGTACCACCTTCACCTATCTGGCTTATTGCTGCCATAATCATACCGGGTGATTGGAACCATACCTGTGGCTCTGTACATAATTTCCTTAGGGATTATTAAAGTATTCTGATTTTGATTCTGATTCAATCAGGAAAACTGGCCATTCTCTAGGCTGGGTGTAACGTTATTAAATACCTTACAATTCCTTTGTTAAATATTTCTTCAAGTGGATTATGTTCCGATTGACATAATGTTTCTAGTTGTTACTGGCTTTCCTCTCTTCTTACTTATTTTAACTAGGACTCACACTTGACTTTCAGGCTTTGTTAGCGATGAAACACCTTAGCCTTAAATTATTGCATTCTTTCACCAAAATTTAAGCCAGTCCTAACAATTACGCTAGTTTTATAAATAGACAACTTACAAATTCTTACATTTGATGGATATTTGTGAAATATGTAGAAGTTACATAAAAGAAAAAAAAAGTCAATCACTTACAGTGTGGTATGTGTAATGTATTTTTAGGGCACTTCGTTATTAATCCTGAGAAGTCATTTAATGGGACACTTCAAAAAAATGTCATGCCCTCAGCTGATGAGGAAAGCCCGTCGAGCTAATTGTCTTTTATACTAGAAGCCATTTCCAAATATTAGGGCATATTGATCATTTCTCTAATTGATACTGTGGGGTACCAATTCCTCATCAAATACTGTTCTCAGAACTGCTCGTATCTCAGTTCTGGTGCAATTTTTCTCCTAATTCTTCCATAATTACTTCACGTCATGTCATACTTCATATCACTAGTCTTGCAATATGTTCTTAACTACTGTTCAGGTTGCAAATTAGTGACTGGCAGTCTGTTTCCAACAAGTGTCATCTAGTTAAGGAGATGAATGGGAATAATGTCTTTAATTTATCTCCCTTGACCTGAATTGGGTGTTTGCACCTGTGTGTGTGTGTGTGTGTGTGTGTGCGCGCCTAAATGACAGACAGTCAAAGATGAAGAGAGAAAGACGAGAGGCTGCTCTATGCTGACAGGCAGATGGTCTCTCTCACTGTCTCTCGAGGTCTTCCACTTCACACTCCATTACACCCGCCTCCTCCTATCAGTGTGTTGCCTGTCATTCACTGTGCTCTAACATCCACTCCCTCTCTCTCTTCGTCTTTCTCCTCCTCCTGCTCTGGCTCGCGGTCTCTCTCATCCTTCCATGCTTGTCTGCTTTGTTGGCTGCATGTCAAGTGTCAGGTGCAATCGCAGCTGTCTGATCCACTGTAGCATGTGCGTGGGTGTAAAACCAGTAGAGTGATGTCTTCACTCCCCCCTGCATCCTTGCCTCCGTCCCCAGTGCTGTCTGCAGTGGTAAGGCTCCTGCTTGCTTGCTGAGAGGCCAGCAGGCCCTCAGTGGTCTCCAAAGAGCTGTTAGGGTGAAATCCCCCCAGCAAAGATACTTGGCAGCTATTTATAGCCACAAGGGACAGAACCTCTACTGATCCCACTGTTGTACCGCCACTGCTGGTAAGTAGCACGCTGTCTCACGGGCATTCATGGGTTACAGCCTCCTTTGACCAGAATGCCAGGCTGGGTCTGTGGCAGTGTTTGAATGATTTAAAATTCATGGGTTATGATTCACAGAGGTGTAAATGCTTAAAAAAATCACTTTCATGTTTAATGTGCTTGTCACATTTGTGCCCTCGTTTAACCTGTGGATAGTATGTTATAGTAGAACCTGGAGCCTCACTGAAGAATGAACATCATCCTGAGAACAATAAGCATTTTATTTTCACGTAACCACACATTTTTCGTAAAGATTCCTTAAATTTGTTACAACCAAGATATGTACACATGGCCAGGCTACCCAAGCAATCTAACACTGATTTTGGCATCAATGTATGACTAATCAGTAAAAGCGTGTGTTTGCATTGCCTTTCAGCATTTTTTTTGTTAATCTATTTGTTGCTTTTTAATTCTATTCTCCATCTTCAAGGCTCTCCTATCTGAATGGTTACAGTGCATGTCCTGAGTGTCATGACATACCCTCTTCCGAGTGTTTCCTTTCAGCCTCTTGACTGCCGACTCTCTAATTAAACAAAAACACAGTAAAAAACACTACTGTATAATATTCTGGTATCAGTCAAGAATTATATTTCTTTGTCAGTATGTATGATCATATCCGTGCATCACTCCACCATGTGGTAAGAAATCTAAAATTTCTTTTGTCTTTCCTTTGAGCCCACCTGCAAACTAAGCTAGATGTTACAGGTGTTCTCCTACCATTCAGTGAAGTGGGATAAGAAAGTTTTGAATGAAAGATTATGAAACATCAATCCTTTGGAGCAGCCTTTTATTCGATTTCAGGCACAGTGCAGACTAGGCCCTCCAAATTATCCATTATTGTCCGTCTCTGATCAGCGTATGCTAAAGATTTGCCAGCTAAGCAAAATCGCCTGAGCCGTTTCCTGCTTCTTTCTCTGCCGGCTTTGTTGCAGAGGTAAACCTGGCCTCCCAGAAAAAAAGACCCTTTAATTAGCTTGAATAATAGCTATGCATGTGTGGACTTAATCCCTTTGGCTAGCGCTACTCCGTTAATGGTTTCCTTGTCACTCACTGGGCACTGCATGAAAGCACGATCTGCTTTTCACTCCCAACACCTTTCTTTCTTTCTGCGCCGTCCCTCTTACCCTCACCCGCCACTCCATACCCAAGCATCCTTCCTCCTGCTGACCACAACAGGTTTCCTCTTTTATTCGTTCCCTGCAGCCCTCGTCTTTTGAGCTCCTGAATTATGATGAATCTGCCCCTAATCTTTGATAGAAAACTCTTCTCACTCTTCAACAAGTGAAAAAAATTATTCTCTGTGTTCGTGTGAACTAGAACAGAGAACACTAGATCAGAGTGAAGATGTGCTGAGAAAGCAGTTGTTTGTTAATAAATGTTTTCAGGGCTGACACGAATGGCACTCGTGCACAAACGATGTTAAACTGGTTTTGTCACAGCTTGAAGGGAACCTTTAACATTATGAAATTTTGATATTTAGCGTGACAGCTGACATTTAATATCCACTTGCTGTCTTTATGCTTCATCACTGAACTTTGGATGAAATTTGCCAAATGCCACTGGAATGGTCACAGGACAAATGCACTGTACTCTCTGCTCTTAGTCTACATTTTGTCTCCTCCCCCCATCACCGACAGCAGAGCTGAAGCCATATAGAAAAGCGCTTCACCTCCAAAGAGTCTTAAGATGTAAATCAATAAGAGATGGAGCAAGGCAATACATTTTCATTGTCGAGGCTCAGTGTGAACTGCCGGTGCATGACCTGCTCCAGAGGGAGACGAAGCTGCCCAACACCTGACCAAGACCAATATTGAGCCAGATTATCCCTCCTATTCATTTTCTCCGTGTCTGTCTTTCTCTGTATGTGTGTCTCTTTTTGAACATTTTTTTGTTCCTGTCTCTGAATGCCACCAGCAAATAAGGCCCAGGTTTAATATTAAAGGACAATAAATAGCCACGGATGTCTATAGGTGAAAGTCGCTCTCCCCTGCAGTTCCAGGGGACCGGTATAAATCTTTTAAATTATAAATCAATAAATAGTTAATACAATAATAGGAATCTTTATAAATATTTAAGTAAGAGGATAGAGACAGAGTGGAGGCTGAAGCAAAGAGACGGAGGAGCTGTGTGTGCTACTGAGTGCGCAAAAAAAGATTATACATGCCCATGCAGATTAGCCACGAAAACACAAAAAGGCAGAAGTATGCCCACGGAAAGGATGTTTCTGTACATGAATGCATTATTTCTGGACATTTGTATATACAATCAGAAAATAATTAACTTTAAAGTACTACTACTTTTTTGTAAACACTGCATTGTTGGGCTTTGGGATTCATAATAGAAGAATATAAAAAACAGGCAGAAAGGTTGCTAACATAAGCCAGATGCTTCCACTGACAGGATTGGTTTTTACACAATAACTGCATGAAAGAAAACATGGCAAATATCTATTAAAAGACCACTTGCACCCATTTTTCCCTCCTCCCCTCTGCCTGTTTATCCTCCCATCCTTCTATCTCCCTGACAGCCCTAACATTGTTCCCCCTCGCCGTCGGGAGTTAATTTGCCAGAACATTCACGGTGCACACTGTGATCACCTAGTGAATACCCCCATAATTCTCTCTGCCTCTGCCTCTCCTTCTCATCCAGCCATGGAAATGACACCGAGAGGCTGACAGTTCAATTTACCCATAACTGATGGTGGCTATCATGGCGGCACTGTGCGCCAGCCCTTTCCTGTTGACTTTTATTTTTACCTACCGAGAGAGATGCTGCTGGAGCGCGTCCCGCCATTCACCCTTCTAGGCTCCAGCGGCGCCTCCTCTCCTCATCATCACTGCTGGTTCTCTGGGGAGAGATGCTGCCACTTGTTTATGTGGCCCTGTCAGTGCCCCCCCTCCCAGCCATACGAATTATTCCACCCTGTGTACTTATCAAGCAAAATATTCTTCCATTGCCGCCCCTCCTCTTCTCATCTCCCTGCTCTTCATAACGTAATGGAGGAGTTATTGATCTATATCCTTGGTCATGATGCCTGTCAGCTGGTTGTTGTTACCCCCTCATCATGCCATTGATATACTCCCCCTCCTCCTCTCCTCTTCCAAATGATTTTCTCCTTCCTCTCGCCTCTTTTCCATTATCCAGCTCCGCTTTACATAAATCCACACGGTCATTAGATCCATCAAAAGCTAATGAACATCATCCATTTCCACCACCCGTGTCTCTTTCTCTTTTTTTCTTCCAGCTAGGTTACTTTCTCTTGCCTCTGCTTTCAGGCACTGATGTGCACACATAGAATATGTGCATACAGTACATGCAACGTTACCACCACATATATTCATTTGCCATACCCTAATCTTAAATTTGATGGGATATACAGATGACAAGCTTTTGATAATTTCACTATGCAACTTCCTATTGTGCCGTAATTGGGCTACAAATACAAGAGAAGAAGATCTGAAGGTCTTTTGTAAGCTAGAGATGCCTTCATTTTATCATTATGTGATTTTTAGGTAAGTAGATGGCAGTGTTACTCCTTTACAATTAAATGTGCGGCAAAGTGTACAGAGTCAAGGAACACTTTAAGTCCACCTCTGTGTCTGAGACACACACACACACACACACACACACACACACACACAGACCCACACACATCTGCTCCCGTTCTCTCCCGAGGAGATGATGTTCATCTCGACATAGCTGTCAGCTGTGGCATCTATTTATGTCATTCATTAACCCCCGCGTCACCTTTGCTAATAAAGAGCTGCACTTATAATAAAACAATTATAGATAGGGGACAAATTGCACATCTAGCCCTTCATCCCACTGTCTTGCTTTTCATTTTCTCTAATAGACGTAGACATGTCTAGTTATACTGTCTTGAATTGTGTCAAAGCAGTGCTTCCATCCTAAGAGTGTGCCTGACAGATGAATGATGACACAGAGACCCATGTGTCTTACTTGTAATGCTAACCAGGAAGTCAGTTATGTTCCCATCACATCAGTGCCTGTAAAATGAGCGCATCTGTCCCTTTGATGATGTATGAATGTCTATAATGGGGGAAATATACAGCCGCTGGTTTGTCAATGAGCAAAGTGCGAGGCCTGGAGAAAGACTAACTGTGCAGCATATTGGGTTTTTAGTCGGTATGGCTACATGTGTCCTTCTGTGTGAAATCGTATTAAACATATTGCAAGCACCTGAAGTCTCAGCTCCTCTGCTCGCGGCTGACGGTCACAGAACCTGACAGATTTCAGAATGCAGCATATCTCGATGTTAATCACAGACAGTGCTTCTCTGCCTTCAAACGTCCAATTTAACTGCTGGCACTGAGGCGATATAAAGGTGGGCACACAGGGGTACACAGGTTTCTCTCTGCAATTTGATCTAATCAGGGTCTGATTCAGATTCAGTCAGGACACCATGTGAGAAAGCAGCTTTGAAAAGCGTGCCAATCAGCCAAGCAGCAGCCAGAGGGGACATCCAGCGTTTCTGGTGAGGACCCGTAGCTTCTATAATCACTGAAACAAAATGGGAACTTTTTGGGATAACAAGGCTTTTTTTCTCTTCTATCTGCAGGGTGGTCTTGACACATTTAAGGCCTACCCTAGTTGTGTAATTCGGGGAATGACATTGTTTTAAATGGGACTTTTTTTTCCTAGCCTGAATTTGGTGATGCTGTAACCAGTAAAACTGTAACAAACCATGATAACAAAAACCTACTATCCAAACTTCATAATCTACTAACATATAGGGAATAGTGCAGTGTTTTTATTTGTACAAAATAACATAATTATTCCCACAACACTGCTAATGTCACAAGTTGTCTCCTGGACAACCCTGCAATATGTTAGAATGAATCCTGGATACAGTGCATTTCAGTGGTCAGCTACAACTGGCATAATGATAGACTTCATTCTGTCCCTGTTGCTTTATACAGTGTACCTGTTATTACTTTAGCTTGAGTGACATTAAATTTTCTTTATTTTATGTAATAATACATTATCGTCCCATATTTTATGAATAAGCCTCGAGATCCCGATTTTACAGTATCAGTATCAGAGCAGTAAACATACAATATTGTATTTCTCTGTGTGTGTGTGTGTGTGTGTGTTATATGAGGCTATTATGAACCTGACTGGAAGAAATCCTCACTCAGCACCTAGTGAGCCTTAAACTGCAGTCATAGCACTGTAAAGTAATGGGAGGGAGAGAGAGAGAAAGAGGGGCCTGGAAAAAGTGAATTTTCAGCAGATTTTAGGGAAAACATTCCTCCTGCTTCCTCTGTCAGCTCTGTTTAAACATCACAGCCTCCCTATCCCAACCAGCAGGCCATTTGAATATTTAAGCAGAAGACGATGAAATGCATCCCAAACACAGCCATGGTTAATGTTTAAAGAGAAAATAATGGAAATGCAATGTCAGGATCACACCAGTGAGAATCAAAAATGTGTTTTATTAAGGGGAATATGACTAAATAATATATTAGATGTGCGTGTTTTACATCATTCTGAATAGTGAAACGTCCCTGAATGGGTGGAATGTATACGAAGTGGCGACAAGCCCGGGGTAAGTAAACAAACGAGCAAACAAGATGTTTTAATGGATAGCACAATATTTGATAATGGACGCAAGAATACTTGCACTTGGTTTTCTTGACAAAAAGACTGTGACAGTTTTGCTTGCTTGTGTTTTTAACAGTGATGTTTTGAAACCTGTTTTTCGGTGCTTTTACTGACAGAGTTGCTCATCCGTGCACTTTGCTCAAGAAACTGATGTTTCTCGTACAATTCAAGGGAGACACAAATGAGACACACACATGATGCCACACACGTTTTTTTCCCTATTTAAAGCACTTGGAAAAAGAAAACTCTCCTTGCGATAATTAATATTCCTAGTTTTACTCCTCTGTTGCTTTTTTTTTTTTTACCCCCCTCATTCCTACCCAAGTAAAACCAAACATTAACAAACATGCCCACAGAGTATTCAGCAGCACTGTCTGTGAAGTGTGTTCAGGAAGGTCAGAGCACTCTGGCTGCCCCGAGGACAGCACTAAAGTCACTCAAGCCTGTTTTAGTATGTGGACACCCTGATACTCATACACATCTTAAATCCGACCTCTGGCAATGAAACTGAGTACAAGACTGTGGTCTCTGGTCACTTGGTGTCCTTGGCACTAAGGCAGCAATGGCTCAGAGTTTTAAAGTGCAAAATTTGAAAGTTAGTAGGATAAAATTAATAAACAAAGCAAAACGTGTCTGAACAGAAGTTTTGAAAGACTCTGGTTTGTAACAGAAAGAAAAGAAAAAAACAGCACTGCATGTTACGAACACCTCTACCTGAAATTTTATAAAGTGACACTAGGGGGAGCAAGGCTATTAGAAGTATGCACTGTACAAGTCAGTTTTTGAACTTGGGCTGTTTACTGTGGTGAGGCCATTTGAGAATATCTTATACTCTATTTCACCACCAAAACATACCGTTGATTATTTTTTCTGAAATGTGAGACGCTCTGCCACAGCAGACACAAAGGTATTCTTTTATTGCAAATGCCCTCCATCTAGTTTTCACTCAAAGCAGCCGCAGCGTCTTAAAACTCAGGGCAAAACTACAGGATGTTAAATGCTGACCGAGGGAGAAAACAGACGTTAGCTTTGGCTGTGAGCATTTAACTCCTCACCGCTCGGTGCTAAAAATAATCGGTGCTGCCCAAGAACATGGAATGAAAGGGAGGTGCAAGAAAACCGAGGCAACTACAAAATGGTGTCATTAGTTTTTATAGTTTGCTAAGGAAACACTAATAAGCCGTAGCTGGTAAACCATACCTGTAATTAGATGAGAGTTGAGGCAGGGTATGCTATTTATTTGTGAGCTATGTAATGCCAGGTTGTGGCTTGGGTTCCCACACCTTCACTGGGACAGTTGGGGTTGCTTTTGGTTGAGGCTTTTTTTTTTTAATGCCTAAGCCTGGAAGAGATGCTTTCCTGCTTTTTAGTGGCTTTAACCTGCTCGGGACACCGCACAACAGTTTACTTCTCATGCAATCATTAGCAAGACCGGTTGAGCATTACAGTTAGCCTTAGCAGTTTGTGAATTCTGTGGCTACGTACTTCATTGACTGTGGGCCATTTTATTGGAGTATTGTTGGATTCCACAATGCAACAGGAAAATAAAAGAGAAGGATTGCGGCACTTTCTGCTAACAATCCCACAATGCAATATGTCACGTTTTACAGAAGCTGAACTGACCCTTGTGTGACTCAACAGCTGGAGGTGATGACACAAAATGAAGACGATAAGTGAGTGTCTAAGAATGGACTTTTTACTGCTATTACGTGTTATTATACAGAGAGAAGCGAATGAGTAAAGGGAGAGGGTGGGGGAAGGGGCGAGGAAAGGGGTGGGGGTGGGGGGGGGTTGTTGATAGTAACCATTGAAATTAGATGTTAGCTACGACTGCAACCCAGATTTCCTGCACATAGACTGAATAACTTAATAATATCAAATGTTTTCAGGAAATCCCAAGCTTCTCCAAAACCTGGGAAGTGAAGTGAATGACAAAGAATGTGTATTTTTGGAGGGACTTCCCATGTGCATCTGATACCACATGCTAATGCAAAGTCTGCATGTGGTAGTGATTAGACAGTGAAGTGAAGGTGAGCCCCATGTAGGGTATTTCTATTATTCGCTTTTCTTCTTCTTCTTCTATTGCTCTCTTTCTCTCTCCCAATTAACCTTCGGCAACCCCTCACACATCCCCTCGAGGCCCATCGCGCACAGTATGCTTCATGTTGTGATGTGGTGAGCACTTCACCTGTGGCATTTGATCAAATTTGGCTAATTGATAAGTATCCAAACCACGGATGTGGTTCAGGGCCAAACATGTTTTCATCAGATGCCCTGGCACTGACTCTCACTTTGTCTGTTTTTCTCTTTTTCCTTCTCCCACTTGAAACGCTTGGAAGCGAAACTGTGGAAGTATCAGAGAGCTATGAACACTTGAGAACTTTCTTATGGCGTGTCTCACCCACCTATTGTGTTTTTACTGTTGCTTCCCTCTAGGTATCTTTATCCGCTCCTCTTTGTCCCTCACTTTGGTTGAACATTTATTTGCTGAGTGACTGATCAAGTTCAGTGGAGCATCTGAAGGACGTGTCATGAGGTTGAACAGAAGCCAGTGTAAGCGGCACTTCAAAGCCACGAGCTACATATACCTCCTGGGGTGACAGTAGCTTCAGGGCATGCTGGCTTCACTGGTTATACTGTGGTTTTTACTTCAACTTTCCCCTTAGATCTTTCACTGATCAAGAAGATAAGATTTGGCTAAGAGTTAGTGTCTTGCACACATAATTGATTTCTGTTTTGCAGTTCCATCCTATTATCTGTTTCCTGTTCTTCATATGCTAAGATATCACTTGCGCATCTTTGTCTTTGATCTTGTTCCAGATGACCAGTTGAAGAATCATAGTTCCTAGAAGTTGTTTAAAGCCAGTGTTACACAGAAAGATTAGTTACTTTTTTGATTAAAGATACATAGCAGTTTGTTTACGTAGAGAAAAAAAAATCCCCACAGAATTCTTTAAGGCTAAACTCCAGGCCCAAACGAACACCGACAGATGACATATCTCCCTCCGAGTTAGGTTTATGTTAATGGGAGACCCTCGCAGGTGGAGGTCTCCTCTTATACAAACACCAGCCGGTGATTGCCCCCACTTAGGACCAGTAAAAGTAATAAATGATGACCGATCAGGTCACACTGTAAATTCTGTTCAGTCAGTCTGATGGATGGCCAGGTCTAGGTGTGGTTTGAGCTTGGTCTGGTAGGTTTAACAAGTGCCTAGTTTCTTCCCATGAGCTGGTGTCTGTCTTAAAATCATTCCAATGGGAAGTTGCAGTGGAACATTTTTTGTTGGGTTTATTTTTCGCTTGGAGAAGAATCATATTTTTTTTATGATACATCGTACATTTTCCCCGACTCGGTCTTCATTATCCGGTGCTCCCTGCTGTAATGTAAATACATTTTTTGCTGAGCTGAGGTCTATTGATTTTTTCCCAGGTAGGATGGCTAAGCTAAGTCAACAACAGTGTTAGTCAAACTTCAGATGATGCTTAGTTACATTCAGAAAATTGAACACGTCAGCCGCTTCTCAGTCAGATTCACTTTTGGTTTTAAATCAAACACAGCCGACACACTGCTGCTTTAATATGACTTCACCTCAGACAGTTTGCTTGTAAGTGGAAGCATTCACAGGTGATTCAGAAATACTGAAACTGGGAAAAACCTACAATGTTTTCTGGAGAATGTAGATTCACTGCCTCTAAAAACAATATTCCAGGTTTTAGCATTACTGACATCCGATACAAATCCAAGCCTTTAAGCCAGGTAAGAAAAAATTTTGTGGCAGTCGAATTGCTGCATATTGAGTGATGTTTAATATGTGCCAATAAACAAACCCAGATGAACACAGACAATATATTTAAAATCTGTGCTTGAGTGCTTACATCAATAACATAGCATCATGCATACCACTCCTGACTGAGATCAGTAGAGCAGCAGGGTCATAATCTGTATTTTTATTTTACTCATTCAGAAGTTCAGGAGTTGATCAGTTGCTGAGGTCAGGTTGGGAACCTAGAAAAGTAGTCATCAATTAATAACCCACCAAGGTGTGTCTGAAGATTAAAATACTACATTATTTGCAAAAAAAATATGCAAATAGTTTACTTATTCATATAGATTTCATATTAAATCAGATCAGGCACAAATCCTGCTTGCATAAGCACAAAATATTCCCAAACTTTACACAAACCTGTGGATATATAGCACTGAAAACAGTCTGAACATACAACATGTTGCTGGGTGAAACAGACAAACTGAAGGAGCTCTGACTATCTGGCCTTTTGATCAGTCTGTGAGCAGAGCATGAAACATGCATGCATTCATGTGTTCAGATTAAAGTATCACCGTGAATTCACCCACATACTATATTCAGAAAGAAAACATAATGAGGCAGAATCCATCTGGTATTTATTCTGTGCATATCTGTGCGTCTCTATATCTGTGTGGCCACAGTATCCAGAACATGTTGGTAAATATCTGCGTTCTTGTTTGACTTGGCCGCTACACATCCTGTGGGGATTGTGCTGAATCCCTTTGCCTGTGGCTGTGTGGTAATCTTGGTTTTACATTCAAAATCTCTAACACATGAGTGTGCAGAGTGTTTTCATAGAAGTCCGTACAGGATGGACTTAACACTTGAGAGAACAAGAGCTTAGTTTAAAATGATACAGTTCAGGCGTGAATATTGCTTTGTGATGTGTGAAATAGGTCAAAGTGAAAAAAGAAGAAAAAAAAACATGACGAAAAATGTTTTCTACAAGTGGGATTGCTTTAATTAATAAAATGAAATCTGTCTTTCTAAGGAAAACTGTTTAGGTCTGAAGGAAGCACATTTTCTTTCACATTCCATGATATTTTATGCAACAGTGGGAATTAAAGTGGGCATTTAGGGCTGTTATTGAACTGTGGTTTTATTCAACACCAAGTAAATCATTTTTGTGGCAACAATTAAAAAAATCCCCCTTCTGCTATAAAACTCAGGCAATATTATGTTCAGCTCTCCAGGGTTGTGATATAAATCCATGCTGTCTGCCGCGATTCACTACGCCGCATTAAATTCTTTTAGATCAATTAAACTTCCCATCTCACTTTACAAGCCACCAGCCTTAATGTTGGCTCTCCCTGATTCTTTGAGCGGGGGGAATACTGTGGCAGGCTATGCGACACAGGGGGCTGTGGAGAATTTATTTAGCGATTGCCAAAAGAACTGCAGGGGTTTCAGGAATGCTTGAATAAGTCATATTCAGAATTTTATGCATAGGAAATGGAGAAATTTCACAGGACTGACCCTGAGGTTGTTAGGGTGTTTCTTGTCCATGTAGAGTCGCACAATGCAGCGGTCACCATGTTGCTGCTGACATAATTTAGTGTTCATGAAATTTTAAAAGGAAAAAAAATGTCCCCAAAAAATTTAATTATGATATTCCATGCACATCCAAAGCACACAAGAGCAGCTATGGTTGATTAACTGTGGAAGTGCATTAACATTACATTTCATTGAGACTTGTATGGATTCCTCTCTTTCTATTTTTAGTAGATGGATGATATGAGTGTGAACAGGTGGACTTGGGCACTTTGGCAGGGTTGTTGTTCTGCTGTTGGTTTCAAAATGACATTTGAATGGGAACCATTTTTTGCAATGGCACAAAAACTTTACTGTGTGCATCCAATTTTTTTTATTACAGTGTACCGGTTTTTGTTAGTATTTGTACTGTGCTGCAAGTGTGTAATGCTAGTGCAAATGCCAGTCTCACTCTCTTATTTTTCCCATAGTCGTTTTTCCTTTCACAGATAATTAAACCTTTAACAAGCCTGTAGGCTATGCCCGAATATCAATTATCAATTTAATATGCATTACCAAAGGCAGGAAGGCTGTTGTTAGTAAAGTGAATGAGACCAGGTGTGCACTCTGCATACACATCAGCATATAGTGCACTTTTTTGGGGGCCGTTTTAAAAATTAATTGCTGTAATTTTGCCTACCATCCACACCCCTAACTGCCCCCCTACAGTGACTTAAAGAGTTGAGGTGCGTGCTGAAGTCAAGCTGAGTAAATTCACTTTATGATGCTGCTGTGACATGTGCATCTGTGATTTCACACGCTTAATGTAAAATTTACTGTTGCTGTATTGAATGTCACACGGGTTGTGGGGAGAGCTGGGGGTAACCGGAGCCCCCGAAGAACAAAGCAGGCGTTTTGGCCCCGTCCCCCCATGCGCATGCCTCTCCGGCTGCCAACCACCACCACCCCCTCACCACTGCGCTTTACAGCTGTGGAGGTGTGATCCGAGCACGACGGTTGGCGTTATAGCCGTTAAGCAAGCGGTATGGCACTTCTAATAGAGAGAAGCCCTAATGACCAAAACACCTGGAAGCATGGGAGCTTCGGCAAAATGCCCCTTTCTCAAGGAGCTGGTGGGTGGATAGGTGGATGCGGAACAGAGCTCGTCCAGTCCCCCTCGACCACATGGGCGCTAACTCTCTCATATGATCGTCTGAGTGACCACGCTTTGAGCCGGCTTTTGGGGTGTCTGATCGAATGGAGTGGTCATGTTAAGAAGAGAGAGGCCCACGCTCACTTAAAGTTCAAACATAGATTAGGCACGCTTGTCCTATGGTGTCATGTTCAATGGCAGACCTCCCCCTCAGGGAAATGATCCCTCACACCACCCTCGTATTGATTTAGTTCTATATAGATTATCAACCCAGTCTTGTGATTAAGCTGCAAGTCCTGCATTGTATAGATAAAAAAGGCTTTTTCCAGGTATTGTTTTCCCAATGGCTCGTGTTATTTGAGATCTGCTGCCATTTGAAAGATTAATATGATTCATACTGTATGAACAGGGAAATTGACTCACAATAAGCGCACTTTCACAAGTGAGCATATTGTGTGTCTGTCCGGCATTTTCAATTGTTATGTTAACTGGATTTTATTCATTGCGTGTTACAAAGCAAGAAGATGACTCACTGATCCCGCTTCAGAAAAGTCAATTAAAGACTTGTGGTGAGAGCTGAAGTTACACAGAATAATTATAAATTACTCAATTTTCTGGTTCTAAATCAACATTTTCACAACTACGGGAGAAATATATCAGTATTGCATTAAAGAGAGTTTGCTGAGACCATCTAACGGAGTTGTGTTGTTTTTAGTGTAACCAAAATAACTGAATTTGCAGTATCCAAATTGTTATGCATGTTTTTGATGTCATGAATGCGTGGGTAAAATCGATATATAATGATAGCGTTATAATGCTACGGATAATGACATGGTTAATAGTGTGCATTAGGGTATAATAAGTAATTAATAATAAGTTGAGGTTGCAGCTGGTGGAGTTTCCCATTCTGGGAGCCTGTTAGGTATCAACGACTTCTGGGGATTAGTTTATATATTCTCTGTCAATATTTTATTATCAAAATACTTTGTGACAAATAAATAAGTAAGAAATATAATCAAATTCTCATCCTGCAGTTAAGCGCCAATTTTACCATCTTACACTGAAGTTACCTATGGTGGAACTTGTTCTGCTCTTTAGCATCATTGAGCTCAGAGTAGAGGCCCATGAATCAGTTCTCCACCTTCTGCAGGATGTGTTTAGATGGCCCCTTCAACTCACAGCAGCTCTTCAGAATAGACCAACAACTGTCACCAACTGCTGCACAAAGTGGTGGCGTGGGAATGCGTCTGGCCACTTGACAAGATCCTCTTTGGAGAGAAAGCTAAACGGCTTAGAGCATTTTCTCAATACCAGCCTGGTCATTGGGTACTGGTCAGCCAGAAGTATTCAGAAAACTTGAGATTTGAAGGGCAGGGACTAGTTTGTTAGCAGTGACTGATCTTTCTACCAGTAAATCTAGTAAATGAATGTAGATGGAGTTCAAGAAGTTTCTGCTAACACAGGTGGACAGCCCTCACAGATGTAGTCTATAAGTTTGAAACGCTGGACTGTTAGACTGTTTGAGGTTTGACTTTTGATTCATCAAAGTGTGATTCCTTAGGAAATGTTGCTGCCAGCCATTGGCATTTATTATTTTGTGTTAATGGGCAGTTTTGTGAAATGTTACTAATTATTGGTTACAAATATGGCACATTTCAAACTTATGATCTTTTCCTATGAAGGACTGATTTCTAGAGTCATTGCTCTAGAATTCAGGGAGACTACCTTTAGTAACCTGGCACTGTGCTCAGCTTTCTTGACATGGTTCTAATAAGCACATAAACATATCCTCTCTCTTTTCCCAATCTTCCACCTAAGGAAACAAGCTGCAGTTATTCCACCAGCGAGTTGTAAACCTGCAATAAAAATGTGGCATGGCCCCTATGTGCACTATGGGTAATGCTCCATATACTTTAATGATACACTGGACCAAGTCATATATTTCTTTTCTTATGTGAGATTCAGAAAGCTAAAGCAGGGGCTGGTGTTTGTATTCTAGCAAGCAGGTTTGACGTACTATGTGCGTGTTAATGAGTACCATCTTCAGGAATGTCTCATTGCTCTTTTCTCTAAAATGTTACACTTTTGGTGGTCAGAAAACAAACTTACATCCAACAATTGCCGAACAATTGAAGAACATTATCACACAAATAAAGAACCTTTGGGAAAAAATGGCACCAAAAACCTCACAAATCACACACAAATCTTAAACACAAATTTTCTAAATGTTTCACATTTCAGGCCTCTGTGTCTGTTTAAAATAACACAAAGGCATCACAGACCCATTTAAAACTTCAGTGTATGTTACGTGATGGCAAATTCTTGTCAGTTCAACTCATATCCTTTTATCTTTCAGAAAAGACTTGAGTGATTCTGTAACACTGCACCGCATGCATGCTCTGATGCTAACCATCTCTTACAAATTTCATAACAACGAGAGAGGATAGGTCTTTCACCACCGCAACCACTAAACACTCCTTAGAATTGGATCCAAATGTGGTAATAGACAACATGTATTTGGGACTGCAGATGTAACTCCAGGCTGTAGCCACATGATACTGACGATCAGTGCTAAGTTGCGGTCGAAACAGATGTCTAAACACACAACAGCGTTGACAGACTGAGGCCCAGTGTTTACAGATGCCTGAGGGAACAACACATTGCACGGGCGCTGAGTGGGGACTTTACGTCCTCTGGTAATTAGTGTTCAGTTAATTAGCGATCTTTGGGAAGATCTGCTGGGGTCTGATTAAAGATCAATCAGGTAATATATCAACAATTTTATTGTTTAAGTTTAAGCTAATGAGGAATAAAAATGATTTTAAGTATTACCAGAATCAGTTGTATCCCAAAGACACAGTTTCTGTAAGATATCTGTAAGTATTGATTGAGATTAGCGTTCTCACTCCATCTAGCCTCTCGGCTCAGCTGTAAATATTCTAATTGAGGAAAACTCTGTTCCCCTTCTGTTGGGAATTTTGACAGATGAGGCAGGAAGTTGCATTCCATCAAGCATCTGTTGATCCAACACAAGATGTTTTGTCTTGCTAGTTAGAGGTCAGCCAGGTTTAAAGCCTAATCACTTCACCTGTCTAGCCTTGGCTACCCCGAGGAAAGAAGTCGCACGTGTAAAACTGCTGTAATGGAAATGATCCAAGGAAACTTTGTAGTCTCGGCGTGCTAAAGGAATGCTGTGCTCTGCTCTGTACACTCAAGGCCTTTCCTCCAACCTTGTCAGCTCTGCTTTCTCCTACTAGCTTGAGAAATTAGCTCAAGCCCAGTCCGTCTCCAAGGTTTGCACTGTTTTACATACAGACCATACACATGCAAACGCACAAGCAGACACATCCATATTCATGCACCAAACCCTTCCTCCTGTCTGTGTGTCTGTGTCCATATGCAAAGGCAAAGGTTGGTCCCATATTGCCTGCTGAGGTGTGCTTGGTGCCTCTTCACCCTTAAATTTCTGTTCTTGTGGAAGATATTAATACACTAAGTGTGTGCTAAATACTTTTTTAATCTATTGTAATGATGTTTTTTTTCTTTATTACACAAAGATATACAAAGTCACAGACTTTATATAGTTTGAGGCAAGTGCTTTAAAGTTCATCTTGAGACCCCAGACAGAACAGCATCTGCACTCCCGGGTGTCTCCCGCCATGTTTGTGCAGCCATGGCATGTTCCTCTGTGCCCCTTTACTTTTACAGTAAAAGCCGCTGCAGTATATGCTATAATACCTCTATTAAGGTCCTCAATTAATGCTGGGTACAAATCAAAAGGTTATTCACCTATGAAAATAAAATTTGGTTTTAAAGTAATAAGCCCTTTTTTCTTTCCGTCTAATGCGAATAAAACTAAATGATATTGGCGTGGGCTTCCATCTCCATTATGGAGAGGCAATAATCAGGATCAGGCAGTCTCTTTTTTTTCCCCAAAGGAAACCTAATCTGTTTTTGTTTTAGTTGTGGCACATCTTGTATGCATGTATTTGATGTGATAAACATCTAAAGTAAACATAGTTTGAATTGTTTTATTTAGTAACTTTGTTAAATGAAAAACATGGTAATCAAAAATGTTTACTGAATTTACCTTTGGTAATCTTGTGGAATATAGATTATGTTTCGGTGCATGAGTTCTGTAATTGTCAGTTGAAAATCTATTGAATGTAACACAACCCAGGTCACCTCCAGGAAGGGTTTTTTTCCCCTAATTTTTTTCCCCCTCTCTGTCTCACACTGTATTATGTTCAGTGTAACAAGAAGAAGGATAATCAAAACATAAAAACAGCAGCCATTGGGCTCTAAATCTGGTGTTGAGGCTGTGGCTAGACAGGAAATTGATGTGGAGAGAAATGGCTCAGTGGCAAGAACCTTCACGATTAACTCAGCCATGTATGGTGGAGATAGGTGCAGTCAGCAAAAATTGGGCTCCACACGGGCAGTTGCAGGTTTTGCCAGACTGTGTGCTCCCCCTCAGCTGCAGCCTGTTCACACCTCGTTGTCTCCATCCACCTCTACTCGCTGATAATCACAGAGCAGGTCTCTCCTTTTTGCACTCCTTTCCTTTTCTCCCACTACTAGCTTTGGCCAGGAAGGAGCTTTCACAACTCAACTCGTGTGGCCACCCAAAAAGTGAGGCTGACTCCAAAGTTTTCTGTGCAACTAGTCCTTGGGTTTCCACAGAATTGAGGAAATGAGGAGGAGAAAAGGAAGGGAAGTGAGTGTGTGTAATACATAGAGGAACACAGACAACCGAGAGTGAGAGCAGTGTGGAAGCACACCAGTGAAGAAAGAAACCTGATTTATTATCACCAAAAAATCAACTGCAGATGTCAGCTCACAGATTCTTCCTCTGCCGCCAATTACAGACACTCACGCAAAGATCTACAGTACTCCGCCTGAGCCTGCCTCCTCGCATACACACATGCTTACGCAAAACATTTTTGTGCGCACAGTTTTATGCTCCGCTATGCTTCTTTGCATGCATATATATATTTACATGGAAGCATGCACACCCCTTTAAATTGGATAATATCCCAACTCCTAGAACCAACGCTAAAACTGAGCGCTTTTGACCCACTTGGATGATTTCTCAGTGTTATCTCTAAATAAAAGCCAGTGATGGATAATGAAGATCTCCATAAAAAGCATTAGTAGCGTGATGTCAGTGTTAGTACTTCTTGGAAAGACTGTTTTTTTGGGGGGGTTTTTTTGCCCTCGAGCCTTTTTCCTCCTGCATGTTTTTCCACAGTGTCTATCATTATGTGCTATTTCAGGTCGTTATTGTAATCACCAAGCCATCCTTTGGATTTAGCATAATCTGTCTGTAGCATTTTGGATTTCATTGTTTAGAGGAGAGAAGATGTGAACTTGATAATGGCTCACACAAAATTGTGTACAGAAAACAGGACTGAAACCATCCACCACTGTGCAGTACACGCGCGTAATCTCTGAGTCAGAGAAAATCGTCTCGAATTTATGTTATTATTCAACACTGGAACTCCTTAAGCAGACATTAAATCTCACTGAAGCCCTTTTGGACTGCAGGGGAATAGCGCTGCCATTTAAAGCTAGAATTGTGTCTTTGTGGGCATGTCATTTCCATTAGTGAGTTTGTGTTAACCTTAGTTGTAGCTGTTCAAATTGGGATTTTAGTAGTTTATTGTTGCCTGTGCCCTTTGAAACCGTCCGTGCAGCTGGGTTGACTAATTCGCTTGGCATTGTGACTTGAAACTGTTGTTTCTCAGTTTAAAAAAACAAAAGGTAAAATGAGCGCAGTGGGTAGAAATAATGATGAGCCACTCAGCTCGATGGATGGGATTAATGACTTAGTAAAGCTCTTTTTTAAAGGATATGCACTGCGACAGGGACACTTTTAATAGTTGGGACCACTGAAACATGGCTACTGAACAGCAAACTGAGCAACATGCTGAACAGTATGATTTTAGTATTGTTAGATTATGGCATATACATTGGTTTTGAGCAGTTGATGACAAAGAATCTAGCAAATGGTCAAGTGGAATCAGAGTCACAAATTAATGGTTTTTCTCTGATATCAGACAGTGTGCATGTCTCCTCTTAAATCTCACGGTAATCGAACTCAGGTGTACTTACATCTTGGTCATTTTTGTTGCAGGGCACACAATCTGGTGTGCGCGGGGCCTTTTTTTTCTTTATATTTGCACTTCTCCACGAGCATAGTCTCTGTGTGCTCCTCATATAAAATAAAGTATCACAAAGCAAGGTTTATGTATCTGAATTTCATCTACAAGTTATCAACGTCTGTGTCAAAGTAAGATCCAGCTTATGATGGGAATGGCTCACACACTGACTCAAACTGGTGTTGCTTCAGATTTTTGGAAACAGATTTTTCCCTGTTTACTGTTGCTGTATACGCAAGCATGTGATGCTGGACTTGAGTAAAGTTCACTGGTGGAATGAATAGGTCTTTCCCTTGTTTTGTGTGTGTTAATTTACTGGGAGGGTTTTTTTTTTACCCTTGAAGCACTCCAGAGGTCTCCATAGACAGAGTGATATATATACACTGCCTACAGATCAAAATTGCACCAGTTAAGTCTGAGTTTTTACCACTTTGAAGTTGGCACCCTACAGTGTGGAGTGGGAATAAGAATCAGCCTGGGACATTTGACTCTGACCAAACCCATGTGCAGATGCACTGGTACACTCTGTGTAGTATACTGAGATAATTTGTAGAACAATATACAAATAAAAATATCTGTGCAACAATGTCTTGTTTTAAAATAGAGGAGAATGATGCATGGGCGACTGGGCAATTTCGATCTGTGGAAAAGAAGTAAAATACAGCAACTTAAAATGACTTTTACTTGCACACCCCTCCTTAGTTAACCTTCTGGTCCCATATGTGTCATAACATTTATTGTGTTCATATTCAGTTTTTCAATATGTTCATTATAGAAAATGCAGCACATCACATTCTGATCATATAGTTAGAGTTCTAGTTTGAGTTGCTTGGGCCACCGTGCTTCTGAACCCAAATTTCCAGCCTTGTACAAAATAACATTTCATTCACTAGGAAGGACACAGATAAGCTTAATACATCTATCTGTGTCTCTGTGCAGAGAAAAAATAAAATTTTATTGTCTCCCAAATACAGAAGAGCAGTCCCTGATCTCATTTCTTTGCATTTGTAGTTAAAAATAACAATTTCAACATTTTTTCCTATATTATTATTCATGTTTTGCTATTTATATGACATTGAATTTCAGATCAATACACTTACTTTAGAAATCTCTCCACTGCTAATCTATCCATCTATGTATGCCTTGATGTGCTTTGAGTACCATTCAAATGCATTATTTTGTCTCTGTAATGCGATGTTACTTGTAAGCACAAGTAGTGCCTCGAATACTAGCCCAGCTAAAATAGCTTAAACAGACAAACTAACAATTTCCCTGATTTTTGCATGTCTTCCTGCGGAGCAAGGTGAGTGGAGGTCAAGTCCAGCTTTGACAGAAATGACGATGATCATGATTAATGGTCTTACGTGTATTACATAGCAGAGTTAATGGTTCCCTATAAAGCTATACAGTCAGTTCACAATATTCCAAACATGAAAACATAATCCTCTACAATTAAACTGCTTTCCCAATTACTTAGTGCTGGTAAAATATTTCCTGGCTCGACTCCTTTGAGTTTGTTTTGAAGAAATCCTCTTTTTTTCCTTAGTGTTACCCGCACTGGTCACCTGTCTGCTGTTATTAGTTTTATTTAAACATATGCTGTAAAATCACACATACTGTAAAAATCACCGTACTGAATTATAATGCTGTAAGCAAGGATACAGATGTACCACTGGATCCGTGGAACATAAGCTTGCATTGGAAAGCCTCATCTGAAGTATTAAAGCTGAAAAGCCGATATTTAACTCTGCTATGCCGCATAATGCATCCAAATTGTGGCTTGGGATATTACTGTGATTAATTTGGAGTTCATTCCTTCTAAAGGTGGCTGACCCTATGATAAATGTTATGCTCAGGGCTGTGATAAATGTGGCGCAGTGATGACACAGTATTAACACAGCCAAACTAATCAAAGGTTAATATGTTGGTTTACACTAACTTAATGATGTGTGGCCTAAATAACAATAAAGCACGGCCTAATTAGAATGTTTATGAGAGCACTTTCATTTTGATAGACGACTATGCGGTGTTTAGTGCCGCTAGCTAGTAGGGCTAGCCTAATGTAAACACCTCAGTGTCCAGCACTCTAAGTGACACAGCAAGTTGTAAAAACATTTATGGGATTAAGAGGATGGTTGGGGGTGGAGTTGGGGGTTCAACAATGAATCTGTGTATGTGTGTGTGTTTTTCTTTTTTTTATATATATAAAGAAGGTCAGGTGATATACTGCCCAGGCAGATTTTTTTGCTGCGTAGAATGCTTTGGAAATACAAAGTGTTAAATCTGTTTTTTCTCTTCTAGATTTTATTGCTTGTTGGAGGAAACAAATCTATGAATACATTTCAGCAGTATTTCTCTGTCACTTCTCCAGGGCATCAGGCTAATACTGTGCACCGTGATCACACACACACAAACACACTCTAAGATCCCAATAAAAAGTTGTTTTTTATTTTATTTCCACTGTCACCGAACAGACAAAGGATAATTTTTATTTTTATTTTTTACAGATGACTGAAGACAGTGCTATTTGATTAAAAGCTGCATCCTTCTAATAATTTAACACGATGTGATTTTTATTTGAGTCACAACCAATTGAGGACTCAACCCTGAACAGCTATTAAAGACCATACATAGTATGCTATCAAAGAATGCTTTGATATTTTGATGATTAAAAAAGTAAGACTACCTACTTTGTGTTAGAATATTCTATCCACATATAAACTATATGACCAAAAATATGAGCTTAGGGTAACATTTCACATTAAAAACAGGACAAAAGCACTGTTTGTTATTGTTCATCCATTCTCAATTCTTTTTTCTTAAGATTTTAATTTAGTGTACTTGTTAAACTCTAATGCACTAAACTTTGCATCTAGGTGAACACAACTCAAGTTAGATAGAGAGTTGTATTTTTTTTTAAGTTAGAGTAATTAAGTCATGCTCTTTTAGAAAATAAATGGTTTTGACTCACACTAGAGACTATCTATCTACAACTTACTTAATCTTTAATGCCTTATCAGTTTTAATAGGTACAGAAAATATGCTTTCAAAGCATTATTATAAACACTGATGCTCTCCCTTTCCCGTTAACCCGTATTTAGTCTCAAATGAGTGAACACAAATGTTCTGCATGGTATTTCAGACCTCTCTAATTAGTTTAACATTAGCAACCACAATCAAACATGTGCTTTTCTTGAGGAGGGGAAGTCGTAAACCTCAGTATTTACTTTGTGTGCCCCTGTTTGCACCATTAAAACAGCTAATAGGTAATAATGCCTTCCCCCAATTGATAACAAGTGCATTTAGTACTTTGAGACTGTGTGTGGGTAGTGATTTGTTTGACGGCAAACTCTGAGAGAGTGAAGTAATGGAGCCATTAGAGTTAATTTTAAGGCCATGCCTTTTCTTTTTGGACAGCAATGGCTAGCATATTTATGCTAAATGGGCTGTGCCACAAACACTGCAAATAAAATACTTAGACAGGCACTCTGCTGATCAAGTTAATAACTTTGCCTCACCTCTTCAGCATATCTATCGTTCCTGAGACACAAGCCTGCCTCCTAGCCTCATCCAATCTTACACCCTGACACCTACTGAAATCTCATCCAGTATCACCAGCTAATAGCTCAAGAGTGTCTTACCCCCTCAGCTGTTTTATGACTGGTATTTTTTATGAGACCACAGTGGGCCTTTCAGCCCTGAGAGGTCAGACGGCTCAGAATGACAGCGATCAGAATGAATGGCTTATTTGCTAGCCGTGCCATGATGGCGGGGACTCAGATCCTCTGGCTTTTTCTTGGGGCTGTCACTGACGAGACACACGGACAGAGAAAATCTTAAGAGTGTGTCAAACCACTGTCTGCTAGCCCTGCTTCATGTACTAAACACCACATAGGTCACTATAAGGCTCTTTCCGTGTAACAAATCTCTGCAGAAAGCACAGTTGCAGATCACTCAGAAGGATCTGTTCCAGCGTAACTGGAAAAGGTAGCTTGCATTTGGCCACCCCCAGCAGATGTGGTTGATTTCATTTTATATGGAGTGAAACAATGAGTCAGGAAGGCTACTGCTGAGTTCTCACTGTAAAAGACAGCCGTCCCATCTGGAGGTGACCGAATGGGATTTGTATCAGCCGGCACTGGATATCCTTGCTGTCGTCTTTTATACATTTGTAAGAAGAAGGAGGCAATGTACGACTGCAGAGGGAGGGGGGCTGTGTGGCTCCCAAAACAGAAAGGAATTCTGGCTTTTGCCTTGTGCATTTTATGAGAACTTGGAGCAAACGTCACTGGAGAATCAACTTGCAGCACAGGCCCCCAAGACTATAGGATTTCTCTGGTTTCCATCATAATGAAAGACGCATGCATGAACATGCACCATCATGTATGAAAGGACAATCATACACAAGTGCCAACAAATCCTTAAAAACACACATGGACACACACACACAAGCTTGCGCATTTGTATCAGCCTCAAATAGAAGTCCAAGTGAAACTCACCTGAATACACTGGTGTACAGTATGCATATCAATCTCAAGCACACAATTCATTCTATGTATCTCTGTCCCTTACATAAGCACACATGCATACTGCACTGAGGGTCTGGGAGCAATCAAATAGCTGCACTACACACCGAAGTCTGAATTTTGTTTTCCTGTGCGTCTGCACCCGCGTACCAGCGGTTCCTCCCCACTGGTCCAATAAAACCTCACTAATGATCCCCTCAACCCCCTCGCCCACACCCTGGCTCTGGAACTGGGCCTGTAGATGCACATACCGAGGGGCACTTTATGAGTCAAGCGTTCGTCCTTACCCGTGATGTCATCCGCAGCTCTCACTTAATCCCGCCAATCCCCTGAGAGCTGCCAGCCAGACACGCCAGAATAATAAAGCTTTCTGCCTTCCTTTTCACCTCTTTTAATTTCTCCTTTTCTGTTTGTTTGTTTACTCTTTATGCTGCAAAGAGTGGTGCTTGTGCACTACTCTCTGATTCTGCGGCTTCCCTCAAAATATACTGCTTGTCCAGTTACTGACACATTAACTGCTTCTCATCTGACGCACCAAGCACCGAGCGGACACTGACTCACTGTTTTTCAAAATGACTGCACCGAAGCAGCATAGAGGGATTACAGGTTTCTTTCTGCCCTCAGCCTTGTTAATGCCATCCAAATAGGAAGTACTCTGACATCACATTCAGTAAATCTCCCACCTCGAGTTTTCACTCGGAAAAATAACAAGAAATGTTGAATCTGCTGAAGGTGTGACACATCTGGATTTGGAGACGTGCACAGAAAAGAAGAAAGTTAATAAATGAAAGAACCCCAGCTTACTGTTCGGCAACAACATCCTGACTCCAACTTTAAATAACTCGTACGTCGAATTTAGCTTTGCGACATGTCTTTGGAATTACTTAAAAAAAAATAATGTCGCTGTGGTCCATGTAAATATTTGTCCTTGAGCCAGAACTAAAGGTCACAGTGGTGCTGAATCTTGTTGTTGCCACATCAACACTGGGGAATGAATGTGTGTGCACAGGTATGCATTTAAACACACTAGATAGTAATCTTACAAAAATATTGCCAAACTGGTGGTCAGTTGGTGTTTTTGTTGCCTACTCCTGTTTCTAAAGTAGAGCGAAAAGCAATGATTGGCAATAAATGTGCATTTTTATGTGACAAGTGTTCAATTTATGTTTTTAATTAATTAAAAAAGAAACTTTAATAATGTTAACATTGCCAATCGGCTTTTGCTTTACACCCCTAATCTGTCGACTCCCTCTGACTCTTTGTGTATGTGTCTCTCTCACTCGCTTGCACACACACACACACACACACACACACACACACACACACACACACACACACACACACACACACACACACACACACACACACACACACACGCCATACAAAATCCAACATAGGTAGGTCATTATGGGGGAAATGACCCTTTACTCATTTGAAAGGTTTCCAGACAAGCTCTTACAAAACCTTCTCAATTAGCTGTCATTTGTCCCCATGAAATGAATGCACTCTCTCCTTTCACTCACCCAAAACACGAACACTTCAATCTTTGATCTGCAGTTGAGTTAGATCAGATTTTCCACCGGTTATGCTGAGAAACATTTAACACTGACACACTAGAGCAGCACGAAAAGAGCGTAGATGTTATTTGAGCTGCTTAGATGTAAAAACTTTTGCTTTTTAGGAAAACAGATTCAGATCATGTACGTTTACAGACTTGGTGAGAATGGAAACAAAATTATAATCTAGAAATGGATATAGAAATTGCAAAATGTGAATTCTGTACCAAATATTTTTTTTTTCAATTAAGTAATAAGCTTTAGTTTACAAGTTAAACATTTCCATTTTCCATTTGCTTGGTTGGAAAAATTTGAGGGAATAAACAGGGTCCACTTCAGGAATCTTTCCTTAGTGAACAGCTTCTGGTCTGAGAGGATATTTGGACCGCAGAGGACAGGTGACCAGACTTCATTCCACTTCTTCTTACTTCTGAAAAGAAAACAAGTCATAAACCAGAAAGAAAAAAAAAAGAAAAACTGAGTGAATGGAGGGAGAGGGAGGAGTAGACCGAGCTAGAGAGTCCATTAAAAAGAATGACGGCCACCAAAAAAAAAGAAAAAGAAAAAAAGAGAGAGGAAAAAATCCCCACGGCAGCTCACAATGCCATAGCTGGGGTTAAGTGCTAGGATTTCAGTCGATGGGGGATTTAGGGGTCCCTGCGTTTTTAAGCCTCTGTCCCCAAACCTCGCCTTCATCCCACCTCCCTCCCCAATACACTCTCTTTCTTTCTGTATCTCACACACACATGTACATTTCTACCAGATCTACCATCTCCACCCCCTTTCCCCCCCAAAGTCCCAGTCATCTGCCATAATCAGAATGATGATATACGGGCCCCATTAAAAGAGAGGGGCTGCTGACATGCAGGACAATAGCCCCTCACAGCATGTCCAGGAAGCTTGCCCATCCAGGTGCACTCTCCCTTACAGCCAGAGGCCTGACACTCTCCCTCCTTCCCTCTCTCTCTCGCACTCTGTCTACCTTTCTCCCCCTTCTTCCTCCCCCTTTCCCTAACCCTCCAAATGCAGTGTGAGCCCACTGAGAGGGAAGGTAGAAACAGGAGAGGAGCAAATGGGGAGCTGAGGGGTTGTGTGGAAGTAAAGAGGGATTTGTAGGAAAGGTAGTGGTGGTGGTGGTGGGGGTGGGGGAGTGGGTCCAGGAGTGCTTTGGTGTGTTGAAAAGACAGGACATTTGAGTAGTCATCGATGGGGGATCAGTGAGCTTGAAACAACGGTGATAATAAAGTCTCCTCTTTCACCCCGTGCGCCTCTGTTTCTATCCCTTGCTCTCTTTTTGCTCACCGTCTCTACCTACCTGACCTACCGCAGCGCATCACGGGGCACAGAGGAAGGCTAAAGTGAGAGGGGAGGAGGAGGAGGAAGAGGAGAAATGGCTGGTGGCATGGGATCCGTGGCGACAGGGGAGAGGAGTGCGTCACCAGTTGCCTATCAGCACATCCTTACTGGCTGCTGTTGGCTTGTCCGTCAGCAGGTAATTTAGACCAGAGGGGGGTCCACCCACACTATTTCTGAGAGAAGGGACAGAGCCGCAAGTTAGTTTATGGTTTGTTTGGTTTTTCTTGCATCTCTAAACATTACAATATTTACAATATTGATGAAATATTGTAATTATGATTGTTTATTTTGATGTTTTGAGCTGAACTTTTATTTCACATAGCTTGAATTGCACAAATAAACATAGTAAATGGGTAAAAGTAGAGAGATCGCACTAATTGGTACACACTTTGAAAGAAAATGTGATAGAATACATACATTAAATGCTGATTTGGTGATTTTCAGGTTCAAGTTAACATGCAACCTTTTGTTTCCAATGTGTTTCTATGCTCATTTAAAACTAAATAACCATTAAACTGACTTTTTGAAATGGAAAATCACTAACCATGTAATCGACCTAATGTGCATCTAATTACCTAAAAAAAAAAATATTGCACTACATTGTTATTGAACCGTGGAAGGATGTGGATGCTCCACTTCTGCTCAGCATAGTGAAAGGCCACCACCAGACCCCCAGAGCCTCTAAGGTCCATTGCACAAATCCCCCTTTGCGGTAACCAGTCCCTTAATATACACTAACTATCTGGCCTCAGCTCACTGTGTGGTCCTCCACCCTTCTTCAACAAAAGAAAAGAGGAAAGAACGCTTACGTCTCTGTCTCAGATAGGTTTTTTTTTCTCGGTTATCCTGGCACGAATAAGAGGTGCTGAGATCCCGTTCTTCTCCTGTGCAAATATAAGGCTCTAACATGCTGTCTCTCACTTGATCGAGGATCCTACTATCACTGTTTTGTGTGAGAAAAATAATTTGACTGTTTGTAGTTTTCCTTTTTGTCTTGTTTTAGAATCAAACGTCAAATGTAGTACTGGAAAGCATTCAGTAGGTTTCGACATCCTCATGACTCACAAACTCCTACAGATCTGAGGTCAGTGTTGTTTCACTGTTAGACTCATCTCTGTCTCTAGAGCTGTTTTCCAGGACATCTCTTCCATATTATATTTAAGGATCATCTCTTTTGAGTTCAGCTAAGCTCTACTTCCTCGCCGTCCTTTGCCTCCAATTCCTGAGGGGGAAATGAAAGCTGGTTGGGGAGATGCAGTCAACAAGATGGTAGGAATTTTAATGACCAGCTTTCTGCTGACTTTTCCTCTCCCACCGTTTTGGCACTCAAATAATGATCCAGCAGGCTTTGCCATTTGGCACCCACTGGCTTTCCTCACCAAAAAAGGTGGTGGACAGAATAAAGGGCAAGTCCACCTCAACCCCCCGCCCACTCTCTGATAAAAGACAAAGTACATTTTAATTGAAGCAAAGGCAGAGCAGCTTGAATAAATAGATGGAGTTTTTTTTCCTCCCCCCTAAAAAGTTCCTTTGTTTTCTTATACCTTCCTCTGCTGTTACTTTTGTTCAGTCTACATGCCTCAAATAAACATTATTCATGGCAAATCTATGTGTGCATGTACTTTGACTTGCATTGTGCACACATAATCACACACTGTCACAGACCCTTGTGAAATCAAGGCTGTGAAATCCCTTGCAGCAGGCATTACCTGAGACCAATGAGCAGAGAGCATTTGTCACGACAAATCAGAAGAGCCAGTAGAGTTTATTATTGGAGCTCTGATTTTGGACCAGGGGGTGCTCAAACACTCAGCGGTAGGTAAGGCTGACAGAGGCCTGGGTTGTGTGTGTGTCTCTTTGCAAGTGTGGGGCACACTCTATTCCTATCAGACGTCTCTCTCCTCTTGAAGCAGAACAGATCCTCTGGATAAGCTCACCGATGGCAGAGAACCCCCACATCCTCCCGTGGGTGCATACACACAGACATACATGCACATTTATTCCTACATCCCCTGCCTCCTCCTCTCCATCTCTCCTGCCTTGATGTAATGCTCGAGTATGATTTTGACTTTTTAAATATTGCATCTTTTTAATAGACAAAGTTTCTGGGGTTATCAGTATAGACGGGCATCCAGCCTGTGATTGTGAATTTGAGGAAACAGATCAACTTGCCTGGCTACAAACGCCACCTTCTATTCTCCCATGTGAACGATGACTGATGCTGCTGCACTGACAGCAGCACCCAGATATATATGTGTGTGTGTGTGTGTGTGTGTGTGTGTGTGTGTGTGTGTGTGTGTGGTAGATTTTGTCACATACAAACACTCAGAGCAGCATTTGTATGTCCAACATAGAGTAACTGCATTTTCATTTCACATTACTTTGGTTTCTCTGTATTTTCCAGTGTTTTTGATTTGAGCTTTGATTGTACAAAAAAAGAGAGAGAGAGAGAGAGAGAAAAGAATATGTCTGCATAACTAGAGACTGAGTTGTCTGTGCTCTATACATATTGCATGACAAACCTCAGGTAATATATTTTCCAGAATGGATTTGGACCAAACAAAGGCTTCCTTCCCAATGGAATAACAAAATCCTTTTCATAGTCTTACATACAGTTTGCTAAGGAATAAGTTACTGGGCTTTGCTTTCATTTTATTGTACATTTACCACAAAAGACTCGAGCACAGGAGTTGTTGTTCGCTAGAGGACAACAAAAACCAGAAATCTTTTTATTCAGTGTATTAAAAAAACATCAGTTAGTGTTAGCCATGATCACTTCATTTCCTCCTCACAGGCACTGGTGGGTTGAAGTGTAGCTGAGCTGTTAATCGATGTCACGCATTAAGAGTTTAACAAGCAGTCTTTGAAATCACACCATGGTGATGTGGTGACGACCTGTCGTGGTTTGAATACAGTGGGACATATGACAGAATGATAAAGCTCGCTTTTATATTAAAATAACTTTGACTTAGAAATTCATAGGAATGGCAACAGCACCATTTCAAAAGAAAGTTTTGGAGGGACTCTGATGTTTCCATTTTGAGATGCATTTATTTGCATGTTGATTACCTGTCTGTAGACTTATGTAAAGTTACACACACACACACACACACACACACACACACACACACTAGAACAGACCATCCTGCAGGATTTGGAAAGCTGAGAGGTGCCACTATGACCCCAGGCATACAGGTGTCTGTAAGCCCAGTCTTCCACACACTGAATTCCTAGCAGCTGACACGCTATAAGTGTCCCACAGTAGCCTTTTCCAACTGACAACTTCAAAAGGTTACTCTGCATGGGTCACAGCAAAACATTATTTTCAGCGTCTGTGTGACATGACAGTGGGGAGAAGAAAAAAAAATCCCCAAAATGGAGTGGCAAGTTGTCCAGTTTTACCACATGGCAAATGTCACTGTGTGATATATGAGCTTATGAAAATGGCAAGCGAGGACAGGGCGGATCACAAGTCCAATCATCTGACACAGTTTATTAGCCCAACCAAAAAGACCGAATCTTTCCAATTGTACTGTGACACATTTGGTCTACAGATGAGCTCTGCTGTAAAACAAGCCCTTGAATGTTAGCAGGAATCACAATGCTAAGTAAAATCCTTCCAGCGATGAGCAGTCATTATTTGAATATAAGCTAAAACTGGCATCCCGCTGTGCAACTGTCACCTAACCTCATCCGAATAAACATCACTTAAACATTTAACACCAAGCTGCTCATGCTCTTGCACTTTTTTTCAAGAAATAAGAAGAAAAGGGCCAAATGGTACCAATTTGAAGTCAATAAACTCTTCTACTCTAAAATGCTCTGGCTTCAAAAGAGTCGTGTGGGTGTCCTGCACAGTGTAATGGAATTGTTATGCATGCTCAGGGATTTGGCAGCTAGCTCCCTCGGAAAAGAGCAAGAGTGGACGATGACAACCTGTTAAAATTCAGCGTTTGTTTCTCTCCTCCTTCGTGATTAGGTAGAACAAGGAACACACACAAACACTTGGCACTATAGAAAAGGTTTTTCAAATTAAAGGCATACGTCCAGACCCAGTAAGCTCAGCTATGGCGTATTGTGTTTTGAGACAGGCCCGTGGCACAGAAGCTCTCAAATGTCTATTTACAGGAGTCGAAGGCTGAAGTCAGAGGCTGAGGACAGATGCACTGCGCGACATGTTTTTGTGCATCTGACACAGGAGGGCACTCTTTCAAAGCTTCGCTCTGTGACGCAGACCAGATTGCTGTTCACTGTGGGTCTCTGCATCTTTAGATATTTTCTAATACTGCACATTAGTGTTTCATTTTTAGTTAATGGCTCTATCAGGTTAGCTTAGCTTGTGTTAGAACCATCTTGAACATTCCATGTCGTCAGATTCCAACATTTCCTATTCCCATTGCTCCTCTTTTCACCACTAACATCACCTGTCCCTTTTTGGCCAAGAATGCTTACAAATGCCCAAAGTCAATATTTATCCAGGTTGTGCATGAAGCTATCTGCCATTTCAGCAGTCGCTGTGCCCCTTTAACAAACAACATGCAGCTCTGATGCACACCGAAATTCCTTTGCACTATTTTCTCCCCCCTGCTTCTTTCTTCCTCCCATGTTCTCAGAGCAAGATGACTAATTATGCAGTTAACCCACCCTCTTTGTGTTGGTGACTTTGTCTTAAAGAAAAAATCTCCATTACCTCCTCCATGTAAACCCTCACTGAGCCACCCCAGGGTTTTGTGCTGAAGTAGGCTTTAGGGAAGTGGGGTGGTCCGACGGAGGAAGTGGCGGTGAATCCCGGGAAGTGCTGTTGTTTTTGATGTGTTGCCGAAATCCCCGCCCAGCCCCCATCCTGCATCACCATCACTCCCCCATCCCTAACTCAACCTCCTATTAATCATCCTGTCAGTCCAGCAAGACACACATTTGCTTTCTTGCCGCAAACACGTATACACTTTGCAGCAAAACAAACAAATAAATAATGTATCCGGTCACTGCCCGGCTACAAGAGTCTGAGGAGAGGATGGGAAAATAATCTAGATGGAAATGGAAACGATGCAGGAGAGCTGCTGGGTTTGTTTGCTACTTGCAGTGTTTGTGCTTCAGATGTTGAAACCTTTATTGGTCTTTGTTGGGTTGTAGAGTGTTTGGTGTTTTATGGTTTGTTTCCTATGAAATGTCAGGCTTATAGAGTAAGTGTGCAACTTGGCCTAACTTAGTTTTTCTCATGCTGGGAAGCCATCCACTCCTGCGGGGAAAACAGGCTAACTTGAAAATTTTTCCTCAGAGTAAAATAGAGAGTAACACTGCACTGTACTCTGTAAGCATGTGTGTACACACAAAGGGCTGTTTATCTGTGTGGAAGCATGTTGGGTAAGTTTTATTCCTCTTCATGATTTGTTGAAATGTGCATATATCCCTTGGACTGAAGGTCTGCATACCTTGGCGACCAAAAAAATGCATCTATTTATCTTGAGAATTTCAACAGGACTTATGAATCTGTTTAAAAAAAATCCAAAATCTGGTACAGAGATCAGCCTTTTTTGTTACCAGAAAATAATTAAAAGTCTGATTTGCTGCCACATACGATGCTGATGATTCTGATGATGAAAATGTGATCAAGTGAAAAAAGAATATATGTTAATGACACATCCAGAACATCTGTACTGAACACTATTTAACAGTGCTTTTGCTTCAAAACTGGACTGAGCCTTTGGCATCCCTCCTTCCAGCAGTGTGAGTATATGTATGCTGTGCTCGGGGGCCCTACTTGAGGCAGTTGCAGTGACGTCATACCCTGCATACAACACTGTGATACATCGGCGCGGTTTTAGTGGTCACATGGAGACTGCTGGATCTGAAGAAGTTTGGAAATCTAGCTAAATGTCATTTATATTCCTGAAGATAAATTTCATTTGACCAGAATTGTGTTTAGGGATCAAAACCCCAAAATAAAAACAAACCAAACCAAAACAAAACAAAACAAATGATAAATTAAATTAAAATAACCTATTTGTGCTTTCTGTTTTGTTGTGTGTAACTTGTTTAAATGATTGCTTCGAGATTCTGAAATTATTTGTTGCATCAAAAATCTTCCAGTGTGTAATTAATGATGTTCTACAAGGAAGTTCTTCAGCTGCCTACCTCAGCAAAAAAGCCATCCTTTGTTTCGTAGTTACATAGATAAATTTAAATTGCATTTTGATAACCTAAAAGAATGACAATCTCTAATTCGTCATTGCTCTTTATATTGCTCTTTATATAGTACACAGTATTTTCCTAAATCTTGGTATGCTATCAAAGAACCACACCACATCCAAATCAGATCTTTAGGTGGGAACACAACTTTCAGGTTAAACCTTCAGGGGGCTGCGTTTCAAAGATGAGAACCAGAAATTCCAGAAGCTAAATTGCTTCAAAGCGCTGGTGAGGGCTGGCAGACAGCTCTCTAGAGTCCTAACCCAGTGCCATGCCAGTCTGGTGTGAAATGGACACTTGTGGGCTCGGCCTGTTCCGTCTGTCCACAGTTGTTATTGATAACATGCACGGGCTTCAGCACTTGGTGCTGCCCAACAAGCCTCTTGTAGCCTGCCAAGTTGTGTGTATGCTCTCAGTGCTAATATGTTTGCAGTGTGCATGAGTGCTTGTCGCAAGGGAAATGGGCATCTACAGAAGCTTTAGCTCTGTGATGAGGTTTTTAATTTGCTGACCTTTTATTTCATTGTTCAGTTCAGTTCACCTTAACCCCCCCCCCCTCAAAAAAAAAAAACTTAGTGAAAAAAAAGTATGTTAATTAAAAATTATTTAGACAGATTAATTGAAAAAATATTTTTATGTCTCCCCATTCCTTTATCTTAATTCAGTAATGTCCACATTCATAATATAGCTCAAACTAAAGTTATTATTATTATTATTATTATTATTATTATTATTATTATCATAGTTTTGTAGAATAATTTTTGTGTCATGTAATGCATCATTTATTTATAGTTTTGTAGTTGTCATACTTTGGTATCACGCTTTCCAAAATATCCTCAACCACAAATAGCTAACACATTCCTCCCACAAACAAATCAGGCTTTCAGATCTTTTAGCCTTTACGTATATATATATATATATATATATATATATATATATATATATATATATATATATATATATATATATATATATATATATAGTAGGACTACTGTAACTCCATGTTGGAGTTTATATCGGGCTTTCTTCGGCTACTCTGTGTAACTGAACTTGTAGAGAAGTGCGAGTCTCTTGGCTGAGTTGTAAAATATGACAGGCCACCGCCCTTCCCCCCGCCCCCCACGTCCCCATCGCTCCAAACTAAAAGATTAACATTATGATTCCCAGTGTCCCAGCAGACAGCTTGATTGATTACATCATATTAAGGTCATTTCTACATCGGGGTAATTTTCACTCGAGCCTCAAGGCGATATTTTAGTGTGCATTTGTTTGGCGAGGTTGTTGGCTCCTCGCTCCTCTGATCAGCGGGGAAATTGATGGCGACATTAACGAGCGATTAATTAAAAACAACAACATTAATGATGATGGGACTTTTTGCATATATTCCTGACAGGTTTTTTTAAAAAAATGTTTTATCCTTGTCTGCTTACATTTTGCGATTTTTTGTGTTATTATTATTATTTTTCGTTAGCCGTCGTTTGATTTTGATTTTGGTTTGATTCTCTTTGAATTCAGCGACGTGATGACGTAGTATATATCGAGAAGTTGGGGTATAAAATATATCGTATGCGTTTGCATTCGTCTAAAAAAATCTATATTTATATTTATTCTAATTTCTATATTATAGAAATATAGAAAAACCTTGTTACAGTCAATATATTTTATTTAGAATATAAAATAGAGAAGTGCATCTATTAAGGCTCAAATAAAAACGAAAATGGTTAGGTGCCTTTACGTCTTTGTGCTTTTTTTTTGTTTGGCGAAGCAGGCCCTGATTCTGTTTTAAATGAACTGACAGCTGAATGCATTTGTTTGTTCCAGGCACCGCTTAACTGAGTCATATAAAAAGCCATTTCCAGGAAAATCGAAGAACTACTTGATAAAGTTTATTAAATAATATTTTACGACTATTGCGGCAAAATAATGTGAATAATTTTGAATAATGTATTTTTCATAAGTTATTGTTGCGTACTAGCCAATATTTCCACACATAATATATATATATATATATATATATATATATATATATATATATATATATATATATATATATATATATATATTAATTCATTGTTATTATTTGTTTCTTTTTCCAGGTGTGAACAAAAAAAAAAAGCACTCCAGTTCAGGCCTCACGCAGAGTGTGTATCTGTACAGTCGCTGCCCTATAACCTCTCCATATTCGTGCTGTCGGTGGTGGTGGCGCAGCGCCCGTCAGTCTGTGACAGCATGTTAACAACGCCGCAAAGGGTCCCAGAGAAACGTCCTGGATTAGCGGTCAGATTTTCTATTTCCCAGAGACGCACGAGGTCCCGAACCCAATTAATGACTAATAATTACTTAGACACCTTCCCCGTGAACGCTTCCAGGGACTTCATTAGAGGAAAGGAGGGAGCGGCCTGCTGTGGAGTGCCACTCCAGACTAAGACTTCACCGGGACTTTATAATTGATTGGCTGCTGTAAATCTCGGTGAATGTGTCCTTATTGATCTGTGGAAAATGTGTCTTGAGGTGTGTGGATCGTCATCGTCATCATCCTCTCCCCACAACACACCCAAAGCAGTGCGCGTGTTTTGTGTGTGAATGCGAAGGCTCCTCTAGTGCCCTGCCACAGCTAGTTACCGTGTTTACTCTCCCATTACATGAACTGTGGCAGAATTACAGTTAGCAAATTTACAATGCTCAGGGCGCTAACAAAAGGGCCCGCTGCGGCTTTTTGATGTCCCCCGACTCGCGTCATCCGCAGGCCGGACCGCGAGGTGCTCCATTTCACATATCTAATGTGCGCTGATGTTATCTCCGCGTAGCGTCTAATCCAGAGACCCCGAGTCTTTTCCACCGCGGATAAAGCTTGGGTTTCAGTGGCCTCTGTGTGTGTGTGTGTGTGTGTGTGTGTGTGTGTGTGTGTGTGTGTGTGTGTGTGTGTGTGTGTGAGAGAGAGATGGGGAGAGTGGGAGGCGAGGGTGGGGGTACAGTCGCCGCAGTCCGACCACACCAGTCCACACTGTTGTACACCTCTGTAAGTCTACCTCCACCCCTCGCCTCCACCTAAGCTCGCACAGCTATTAGGAGTGCGCGCGCACCTAAAGATTTATCGCGATAACAAAGTACTTAAAAAGTCCAAGGTTTTGGATTAATCTTGGCCAATGTCATTACATTATTGAGTTAATAAATAGATATAATAATGATCCGTTAGCAGCGTCTTAGCTTACACGTTGGAATTGAGTGTTTTGCTTTTTTTAATAATCAAAATTTCCCAGGCCTGAAAATATATTTCAGCTAATCATCTATGATGTCAGCGCTGTGAGGCCCAAAAAATTAAAAAAATTAAATACAATAATTTAGTGTTTTTGTAAGAAGGAGCGGGGAAGGCCGTCGCTTTGCTGAGAAATCTCACGGGCTTGTCACCTCGCGTTATGTAAAGGCATCATCGCTTAATCTAAATGAGCTCTCGGAATTTTAACAGAGTTTAAATGTGCCCTTTAACACTGGAGATATAATCAGCACACGCGTGAATAAAGAGGCCTCGGATGCATCTGTAGAGGGTTTATGATGCTGACGAGAAATGCTGGTTTGTAAGCGATACACAGAGGAGGATGTGCGTGGGCGAATTTAAAGATGTTTTTTTTTCTTTAGCAGGTTAAAGGCAAACATAATAAAATGATCATACAAAATAAAACAAAAAACTCGGATAATTATAGGCTTTGCATATATTATCGAACTGAATCTCCCTGCTGTTTGTGCCTGTTTGTTTGTTGTCACTTTCCGCTGATTATGAATCCCATCTGCTTCTCTTTAGTTTAATTAGAGGGAATAAAACGGAGAGCGACCCGGCACGTGCAGATGACTGAACGCGAGTGCAGCAGCACACCTCTCTTCCGGGGACGGAGCCAGCAGTGCTGCCTTCTTGCGCTCTTTCCAGTGGCAAGACAAAAGAGAGAGAGAGAGAGAGAGAGAGAGAGAGAGAGGGGTAGTGGTGGTGGGGGGGGGACGGACGGAGAAAAAAAAATGCACGTCACATTTCTGGAAAGCAAATGCTACGAAACGCGAAGTTTCTCCGAGCAGCCGTTCTATGTTTCCCCAAAGCATTTAAAGCTTTAAATGGCGCAGAAAAGTATTCCCCAACGGCCCAGTGTCGGAGAGCAACACTTTTCTTTGCAAGCATAATCACAGTTAATTGCTCCTTTAAAAAAAGGGAAAAAAAGGTGTTGCACCATGTGAAAGCATTTGTCCAACCCGATGTGCAGGAAATATTGAGAGGTCTGAACTTTTTCGGGAGACTGGTGGAAATTATTCCGACAAAGTGGAGCAAGTTCTGCTGAATGTCCCTTTTTTGTAGTTTTCCTCTGACTGAAATTGGATGAAGGAGGAGGTATCGACAAAGCCGGTCGATTAAAACGATGGATTATCGATGGCTTGTCGTCACGCTTCCACGGTTCTGTTGGATACCAAAAGGAATAAACAAAACCTTTGTACACGATTGTTATTCACATAATTTATTATGTGCTTATCGATCCGTTTCTTCTATCTGTCGGTCCCTGTTTTGCGTCGCATGCAAGGCCGTGAGCTTCTCTCTCTCTCTCTCGCTTTTAAATAAACCCCTCGTGTTTTACCTGAAGATTTTTTTTTCATAGTATCCTAAAGAAAATATATTAACAGGTTACAGGTAACCAGGTGGCCCTCACACGCCGTACTCACTCTTCATTTCTGCATTCTGTCAAGCCAACAACGCAAACCTCCTCGCCTCATGATGCGAGACAAACTCCCTAATATGCACTTAATGTAAGCTAATTACTGCTGATTGTTATTGATTAATGATCACGTCATTCGTTTCACTTCAACTCGTGGGAAAACATCCCACGGCAATTTCTCTCCCAGTATAGACTGTTTGGGGACATGAGCTCGATCCTTTATTTAGATCACCGCGCACTGTAAGAAGTCAGGATGCAAGGAGACCAAAGAACTGTCATACATCGCCGAATTATTCGCAGTGCTTATATAGCAGTGTAATCAAGAAATTATTATTATTATTATTATTATTATTATTATTATTATTATTATTATTATTATTATTATTATTATTAATAATGATAACAATAATAATAACAATAATAATAATAATGATGTGTATGGATTTGTAAGTAGCATAGCCCATAAAAAATATATCCAGGAATAGATCCTTGCCGCTCTCCCAGCAGACTGCAGTTGCTCCATCGTCACCGATCTTTAATAGGCTCCAACATAGAGCCGCCTTTATTCAGCTAAACTAGACGGAAACCATTCCCATATGACATGTAGGCTAAAGGCCCATGCAGGCACCACATGAATATATTGAGCGGCCTGGCAGCCAAACCGGATCTTGTTGCTTTAAAAAGTCAGAAGATTATTTAAAAAAAAAAAAAATAGTAAAATCGGAATAGATGTTTGCAGCTTTCGTTTTTTTTTTTCATGAAATGTTTGGACATCAGCAAAAATATATTGTGCGTATCATTCAATGTAATAATAATAATAATAATAATAATAATAATAATAATAATACAGATGGTAAAACTGTTGTAATAAAACTACACCGTCTAACAAAATGTCTCGTGTAAATGCAGTTTGTTTTCTGAATTGTACATTAACAAGTTAAAAAAATGTTGTGCTGAATGGTTATGTAGCTGTGTTTGAGCAGATTCTTTTGTCGAGAACAGAGATCTAAATTTTACCTTTGAGTCCTTACATCGAACTCCTGTATGCACGTAACGTAAAGACGGTCTTCCTCTGCCTGGAGCAAACAAACAAACAGGTGCAAAAGTCACAGCTGCAAAAAGAAAGCCTGCAATCTGGCTACCTGCGTTCAGGTGATTTGCCAAAGCAGTGTGCGCACGGTTGTTGCTAACTGTGGACACAGAAAGTTATCCAAGAAATAAGCAGCACGGCTGTTACAAATGTGAACACAGAAGGAAACAAAAGAAAGAAAGAAAAAAAAAAAAAAAGAAAGAAAGCATGGACGTCTCTCCGGTAGGACTCTGCTGGTGGAGGCGCCGTGCATGCGTCAAACAGCTGCTGGCCGCTGCTTGTCCTGAGGGCAACATGGTTTTTACACACACACACACACACACACACACACACACACACACACACACACACACACACACACACACACACACACACACACAATCATAGCTTGTAAGCTTGTAAAGTTGCAACCACAATCGAGCTCGAGCCTTGGACCTGTTTACGTGTGCGTGTGAATTAATGAAGTTAAAAATAACCTCTGCAGCTCCAGCAACACATGCTGAAGTATCAGTAGCGGCAACAGCCTAAACACAAAGTTTCTGTAAGTCTTTAAATTAAGAAAGGAAAGTATTTTTTTATAGCACAAAAAACATTTAAATAAACAGGAACAAAAACAACAAAATAATATATTATGTTAATTATAAATACTGTAATAATGATCAAATTATATTTAAAAATGTAATTCCAGTATTACAATACGACCTTGACCTCACCACCATACCTCACTGCGCTCACCGCTGTGCTGGAGAAAACCAAGCAGTCGCTGTTAAAGGGGGTAAAAATCCAAGAGGGTGCTGGCAGGAGCTGAATGGGGCGGGTGGAAGGGTGAGAGGGGGGGGGGGTAAGGGGATGGTAAGGGGGAGGGAGGGTGGGAAGGTGAGATGGTGAAGAGAGAGCAGGAGGAGGAGGAGGAAGAGGAGGAGGGGAAGAGATAAGTGATCTAAAGGGGAGACGATAGGACAAAAAAAAAAGTGATGATGATGAATACATTGGAAAGTTTTTTGGCCCCGGCGAGGGTGTCAGATTGAATGGCCTGTGCGCATGTGCGAAGGTATCACAACTGACAATGCTGGTGAGATGAAGATAGTGTTGTTGCTGCTTCTGGGCTCACGGAGGACGACGAGAGGAATCTACAAGCCGACAAGATGAGATCCAAGGCGAGGGCGAGAAAACTGGCCAAAAGTAGGTCTTATTTTTTCCCCCCTTCTTATCGCGTTCACCCACCGGCTCCAAACTCCCGGCTCCGTAGACGTCCACTGTGTCCTTGTCATTTGCCATATCCTTAAGAGAGGATAGGACTACTCTTTGTTCAAAAATAACTTTTCCGCTGTAAATGTGTCCCGTTTCGGCCGCTCAGTCTCGTTTCCCTGCGTGTTGCGGTCTTGGCTTCGCTGGTTCCAGTGTCAACAAAAAAGAAAAGTTTTCATGTGTGATGAGAAACGCCGCTGGTGCTTTAGCTGATTACACTCCGATAAAAGGCACAGATAAACACTGTCTCCCATAATTGAGCCTCATCTCGTATTTTTGCTCTTTATCGGTTGTCGGGGGCTTCCGCAAAGGCGCAGATTCCTCTCCTGAAGCTACCGAGAAAGTTGTCGAAATGGATAGTAACTTTTTTTTTTTCATAGAGCCGTTTCAAGTCTTGTGAAATAATATTCCCTGCTTTTAAAATAGTGGGCGCTGTGGCACTGCTCTGCTGCTCGCTGCAGAGCTCACGGCGAGCCTGGGCGCACTCTTTCATTTGCCTGCAAACTGAGACGCAGAGATGCGATTTTAGAAAGGAAAGAGCAATATTTTAATGAGGACTTTTCTTCTTCTTCTTCTTTAATTCGATCCTGCTCAAATCTCAGCAGATATTGCTCTCCCGCTAATTTGTTTCGTCCCAAAACCCAAGGCCACTGGACTGCAGCAGCAGGCTGTTTCCTCCTCGAGGGAATGCCAATCAATAATGTGTCTTGAGAGCGCCCATACGACGACTTTTGTGGGCTGCTGGTCGCGTCACACGGAAAATTCATGTATTCGGTTCTTTTTGTGTGTGTGTGAGTGTGAACATGAGCACTTTGTTGTTGGAAATGGACCATGTTTATCGTTTGACATTTGTTTGTTGTTGGTGGGTTGATTTATGAATTACATTTACTTAAACCGCCGATTTTATTCTTGCATGAATGCACTTTGGTTTCCACAGCCCTGCGTGGATCACTCGGCTTTATTTATCCACAATTCATTTGAAAGACAAATGCTTCACAACATCGCGATTTCTATTGCGGGCCTGTTGTCATTTTATTTTGTTTCTGCCTTGGTGTTTGTTTTCTTCCAAACCATAGTGACTTGAGCTGTGGTTTTGTGAAAGCTTGCATTCTAGCTTGTATGTTGTTTTATTATAATGGGGGGAAAATATATTATTTTAGGAATATGCTGTCTCGTATGTTGGACGTGCTTTATTTGCGTGTTTCCAGGCCCTTTCAGAAAACTTTGTAACTTTGCCTCCCTCCCTTTTAATTCAGCGTGAACCTCGACCTCACATTAGACGCAATTAAGGCTATTCAACAAAGTCATTTCAGACCAAATACTCCGTGCCAAGCATTTGAAACAGACATGAAATGTTTATGTATTTATTTATTTAATTTTTTTTAAATAAAGAGCTTTACTTACGACACGTCCCAAATAAATCTGTTCTATTTTAGCGCTGTTTAATTCATTTTCAGGGAGTGGGTTTCAGCGCTCTTTCTTTCAAAGGAAAAACAACGAGAATAAAAACAATAACATTTTCCCCCCTCCCCACTTTGCAGTCGTGTTCTTGTTGTTATCGTGTCACTTTCACACGTTTGCCATACACGAGAGGACAAAGTTCCCGTACAAGTTTAAAACAAAGCAAGAAATACATATACATAATGTTTTTTAATTATTTTTTTCAAAGAAAATGGGTTAAAGGAAAAAACGTAAACTAGGCTGCTTTGTAAAAATACTTAAACGTGTGGAGGACCCAGCCTATTGCCAGTAATTGCACTTGGTCTTGATCTCTAAACAGCCTTGATAGTCTGTTGATCCGGGTGCTAATGAACACAAATACCTGGCTTTGTAGCACTGAGATCGGAGCACTGGGAGCCTCTGCAGCTCACAGGCCTCCAATCTGTTGTGTTGCAGCGGTAGGAAAAACAGAGCAGACAGAAGGCATGAAAAATATCATGTTCTTCCTTAACATTCAAATCGTGCAGGCCCACAACTTTTGAATGCGACGCGGGGGGAGTGCGTTCCCCCCTTTTTTGATGCTCGGGTAAAACACTCTCTTTTGTAGCTGAGTACAGTAGGCTGTAGGCCCACGGCTATTATGCAGCAGCTACTTTATCGTTTTATTATTGTTATTAATATTTTTTTATATTATTATGTTATTGTTCTCGCCGACACCGACTGCACATTAAAGGCCACGATATTAGAAACTTTTCACCTAACACGACTATTTGAGCGCTTTAATGCAAAGTGGCATTGATCTCTAACAAGCTATGCATTAGTTCTGGTGTGTTGACATAATACTTTTGCGTCAACATTAAAGTGTTAATGAGTGTTTTTTTGTTTTTGGTTTTTTTTAGGAAAAAATGGTTTTACTTTCTGTTCCTCTGATTTTTAATTTTTTAATTTTTTTTGCTGAAAAGGTGCAACTTTTAATTTGAGATCAACGTCTATTGTATTTATTAATTTTTTATTAAAAATATTAAACAGTCTATTCTAAGCTTTGTTTTTCATTTAATTTAATTGAACTTTTTTCTTAACCAGTGAATGACTCCATGGATACACTCGAGCCTTAACGCCATATCCCATTTTATCGAACGGAACGGATTTGATATGCGACTTGGCCTCTTGTTATCTTAAAAAACTAAAAAAATCAATACCAATACCAGCCAATCTAGCTGAGAATAAAGACGCAAAGTGACAATATAATTACTTTTGGCGTTACTCACGATGAAGTTATGCGTGAGTATGTGTGTGTGTGTGTCCGTGCGCGCTACAGAAGGCTGATTGTGTTTGAAATGTTTAACACCTTGCGGCGGTTTTATTGTGGTATTCTTAGGGGTCCACATGTAGCGTTAAATTGTGTGTGGGTTGTTTTTTTTTTTTTGATCAATTAAGACTTCCGGTTGAGTGGGCGTACATTTATTTTCAGGTATGTTTTTTTTTAGTACACAGGTGAGAGCAATACATAAGCACGCACGCGCTGTTCTCTTCCTCTCCTGCGCTAAAAAAGGTCATTAAAAAAGAACCGTGTGCTTTCTCACATATGGTGAAATGTAAAATCAGTGAATTCACGCAGATTATCGATTTTCTACACCGATTTTAAACTTCTGCATAATCAGAAAATAATTCTTTTTTTTGTACAGTCTTGCTTTTGTGATTTTGTGTTTGGAAAGATGCGCACAATTTTAGACAGCTTTCCTCTCTCACGGCCTGTCTCTGTCTCTTTCTATGATGTACTAATCGCAAGATATCCTATTGATCTTCGTGTTAAAGGCCTCTTATTAGATGGACTCCCAGTCATGAACTTGGCCTGGCTCAACAGCTTCTGATGTTTTGACAGAAGTAATAAAACCCAACCCATAACACTTTAAAACCAACAATGGTAGCTATGTTGAACTTCTGGCTAAACGTTCAGGGACCCAGTATGTTACTGCTATGCAGCGGTAATATGTGTCAGATAGCACTCCTTCATGTTCACAGATTAGAGCCTGGACATAAAAAAAATGATAGGATCATCAAATGCAGAGGAAATCCACAGTAGCAAGATTTTTCTTTCTTTCTTTCTTTTTTTTGGGGGCGGGGGGGGGGGGGGGGGGGGGGTTACTTTTATGAAACTGTAAATCTCAGTTTTAGTTGCTTTTATTTTGAAGTGCACCAGTCAGTTAGTGCAGACAACATGCACCCATACAAATATTGTTAATGACTCTTATTTTGATGGTTTGAGAAGAATTACAGATTTTTATCTGTTTGTTTATGAATTCTGACAATTTCCTTTCAGTGCATTTACAGTACCCACAGAGACATTTGTTTATGCTGAATGTCAGTAACGCTGGCTAAATTGTGAAATAAAAATACCTGTGAGATCTTTGCTTTATTGCTGCAGACCTTGCATAGCTAAAACAGGAAGGGAAATTTGAGATTCTTGTGGTTCCATAGAGCCCATTTGCATTCATGTGTGATGATGTGAATGATCTTTGCAGCACCGATTCAGGCATCACCGTTTGGCTGTCGTCGAAATGTGCAGACTTTGCTACTTCTGCATACTACAGGCTCTTTTTTTTTCTTTTACAGACATATTGTTCACCACCTTGTTATGAGGATGACATGCTTTGCAGTGATTTCTAAAGTGAAGTTTTCAATATAGTTTTCAATTTATTTTATTTTATATGGTTTTGGGGATTTTGATCTGAGCATTTGGACTGATTTTAGGACCATTTGTGTCAATTTCTGAATGATTGAAAAATTGTGTAGCCTGACTAATTGCATCAGTCCACACTTGGCGAGGCCACGTTTCCTACATAAGTACTTGATTATAGAAGTTTTGGATTTGGATGTCATTTCCTCATTTTGAGTGTGTACATGTGCAGATTGCAGATTTGTGCATGTCGTGAGGAGGGAGGTTCTGACTGGTTTTCCATGTTTATTTCCTTTTATGATCATTTTTGCCCATATGCATTTAGTAAAATGCTTTTGTATTGACATGTAACTGTGTAACCAGAACACACTGTATGATGTTCTTTGAAAGGAGTAGCTTTACAACTGACAGTTAAAAAGCCAACAAAGATTTATGTGTGACTCATCTGTGATTTTTGCATGTTTGTAACATATTAATTTGTTGCAGAGGAAGTTGCTCTAGTCGAAGTTAGGACAAGGTCATGGTTATGGTCCGTTCAGTGTCTAGTCTTGCGTCTCATGGAGTAATATATGGTCACCATTTGATTCCTATGGTGCAAATAGTTTTTATGTAACCGTTCCTGCAAGTCTGCATTGAGCTTAGAAAGAAAACTTATATGATCTCCCGCACCTGTGCCAGGAATACACACAGGTGATAAGTAAACAAATGATTAACTGATGATTTAAGCTATGATTTACTGCAGCTGTAATGCTTTTAATAGAATAATCTATCGAACTTCAAATATATCAATTATTATATACAGTATTTTATGGGTTTTTTTTTTTTTCCTCGGACTGTTTTTGGTTCCTCCTTTTCCCTGCTGAACATAGAGTGAAACAGTGTCTCAGGAGAAATCCTTTTCTTGTTATTCAGTCAGTTAGTCTTATGAATTTGCTGCTGCTGTTTTGGCCAAGTGTTCATTGGAAAACAGAGACTCTAATCTGGTCAAGGGCAACTGCAATAAAATGTAAAAAAAAAAGTAATAAAGTGGATAATGAAATAACACGTGAATCAAAGAAATTACATTAAGCCTCCTTCTGTCTTTCAGCAATTATGAGGATGAAATTACTTGTTCGCCCCTTTCGTCATTGTTTTTTTTATTTACTTCTATTCTAACATTTCAATGTCACATCCATCATTTGACCAAGTGATCCCCAGCACGTACTACAACACTCCCTATTGCATTACCTTCGAGCTATCTTGATATCACTTCAAATGAAAAGGTTGTGTTGGCTTAATTTTATATATGACCAATAAATACCTTCTTATCTAGTGCATTATTTCAATCTGCACAAAAGAGACAGAAACAAAGACATTGATTTGGTTTGGGTTCTCAGAATGAGAATAAATGGGTTCTGCTTCATTTTAGCAGAATTATTTGTATAGTTTTAGCACAACAGTGAAGTCCCAGCGACTCCTCGCTGTTGACTGGGTTTCACTGAAGGCTTGCTTTGAAACATTTGACTTGCCTTTCATAGTTCCCTGTTTTCCAGTGACACATACACAAGCACGCACTGAAGCCATGCATGCAGTATAATGCAGATGGATCCCGCCTGGTCACACTTACACACACACACACCTCAGTGGTGACAGATTTTTTGTGCATTGGTATGCTTTAACCCCAATCAATCACAAACTAGAAAGGTTGAGTGTAAATGTCATCCAAACAGCAGGAGCCGGCACTGTTGGCTGACTAAATGCGTGCAAGTGTGTGGGAATCAGTGTGTGCACCATTTTGTACAGTTATTGGAGGTCCTGTCACTGTTTGGAGCTTTGACCTTGGCCAAGTCTGGCACAGCGATGGGTGGGCACCTGGACACACGCAGGCACTCTCACACTGAGACCCACACACACGCACACTTATACACACTCACACAAATTTTAGCTCTGTGCATCTTTTTCCGCTTCGTTGCTGACTAAGTCAAATTTTGAGTTGATATACAAATACCATTGTATTAAGCTCTTGCACATGGCTCCAAATCCCATTCATTTTATTGATACGGTTACCTCACCATATTCAGCTGGCAAAAATGCCTGTTTCTCCACTTGCGCTGTGACCTCATCTGCCATGTTTAGAAAAACAACAGTCTCCAAATCGCTTTGTAGTGGGGAATCTGACATGCCTGAGAGGGTTTCAGATATATTGCTGATGTTTTCTTTTTCCTGTTCTTTTCAGCCCCCTGTTTTTTGTCTCTTCTTATGCTTTTTGTTTTCAGCCTGCAAATGCAGGCAGGGGTCTTGGTAAAAAAAAAACCTGAGTCATATGTGTTAGTGAAAATGAGGTTAAAAAATACGAAAGGCCTGAAGTAAAGAGCATTATATCTTGACCCGTGGTTGCTTATCAAATTATGTCCAGCCACTGGTGGGTCATGTCTAGAGTATTCCATTCCAGCTTCTCAGGACTAAAAATACATCACGACTGCTGGAATCATCCCACTGGAAATATCCCATCTTTACTTCAGAGGATGCTGATTAACGCTAAATGATTAGCTCTATGAGTGTCTTGTGTGATTGTGTACCACCCACTGCTAAACAGTGTGTGTTGTTTGCAAAACAAGGGGGCAAATGTGTCGACTCCCTAATTAGTGTGCGCTAACAGCCCTCATGATTCCCTCTTGCACTGTGATATCCCAGGGATTGCTCAACATTGTGACTAGTCTTATCTGGGTCTAATCCTGATTTGTTTGGTATTAACCCCCGCACTTTCTCCCTCATTCCCACTCACTTCTGTCCAATTCTACATTTCCTTTCCTTTTATCCATTCATGAACTGACCTTTATGTTGCTTTCACTTTAATTTACTCCATGCTCTCTCCTCACTGCAGAGCTGTTTCCAGTGTGTGCCATATTATTTCAATATTGCCAGATATTTAATCGTAATGAGACGATACATGATCGGCTTCTTTTTGTGATCCAAATTAAGGATTCCGCAGTTGTAATGGTAAATTTACAAAAAAGAAACAGTCACTGAACTTTTTCTGTATATACATACAGAGCTTTTTCAAATGCAGTGTACTAGAGCATATTTTAAAGCAATATTTTGGTATATTGTGTGATCCATTTGCCATGTATAGATATAGAGTGTACCTATGCACTGCAAATGCATGAAAACTAATACTGCTACTAATATTCAGGATCTTGACATGAGCTATTGGTGTGACCTACCATCAGCCATCAGTACAATGTAATGACAAGGTGACGCAAAACAAGCATAAAAATGAGCATTAAAATGCATTTAGTGATCACAAAGAAATGTGACACTTCATTTTTCAGTTTTCTTCTTCTGTTTGTCTGAATCGTAGCTCGTCCCTCCATACTCACACATACTCACACGTACTCACACAAACACATGCTGTCTATTTCAAGTCCCAGTCCGGCACAGCTGATGATGGCTCATCCTGTTCTGATATGATAAGCAGACAAACTGCTCTGTCCCCTGGGCTGTTTGCCTGTCTTTGGAAACAAACAGTGATGTGTAGAGGCAGTGTGGCTCTAAACTCCCACTGCTTGCTTCCCCTTTCATAAGACCGCCAGTTCAAAGCCTTGGCTCCATCTCCACTTCTATCTCTCCTGCTCCCTCCCTCCCTCCTCCTCCTCGCTGTCTTTCTCACTGTGGTTCGTCATTACCACAAAGATGGGCAAGCAGTGTCTCATTAAAGGGGATTAGAGACATCTCCATGTCTCGCGGGGGCCGAGCGGGACATTTCTCCTCTCTGGTCAGCCCCCCCACCCTTTTTCTCTCAGAGATCAGGTTCTTTGATTTGGCCAGATAAAGACCTCTTTCATGTCGGTTGGGACGGTTAGCGATTACACTGTCAGGCCCATCGTTTTGGTGCGTTTGACAAATTTGTCATGCTGGGTGGGGCGGGTGTGGATTGTATTATGAGAAGGGGGGGGGGGGGGGGGGGGGGGGCGGGTGGTACATGGAGATTCACAGTAATTGAGCTGTCATTATCCAGTGACCCTGCCAGGCTCTGGCGCATAGGGCTCACCGATTCTCTATTTGTTTCATACTTTCCTAACTTTCTCTGTGAGTATGATGGATAGAACAAAGAGGAGGGAGAGGAGGAGAGAGTGGAAGCTGGGTAGCAGTTCCCAGATGAATACCTCTGCTTATTTGACCACCTCTCCCGAGCACTCCTGTCCATGAAAATTGGCTCCACTACATCGCTGCTGCAAGTTTCTTTTCTCACCCAGCTCCTCCCTGATGCAACACAATTAGGCCCATATCACCAGCTGCCATTTATTTTCATACAAAATGAAAACTGGTGGCATGTTGATTACTGAATTCCCCAGAGACAAAGGGCCACGATTGGTGTGGTTTAATTTCATTAAGTAGAGTGTGGTGCGCGGGATAAATATATTAGTGCAGTCCCCCCCTACCCCAATTTACCTCAGCCACTCTGTATGTTAAACAAATCCTTTGGTGTTACAGTTGTGAAATTGGAATAAATCTCACGGAATGGTTTGGTGAAAAGCAGGCATCTTTACATGAGGCACCTACGTTTGTTCTCGACTCCTCTGTGTTTTTTGAATTTCCTGTTTCTTGCGTGAGCCTTGAAACATGAAATGAAACCCCTCATGGTGGGCTTTCTGAGTGTGGTTATGCGCTTTTCCCAAAAACACATATAACCATTGTATTTTGGTTATGGCTTGGTCTGCCCTGTGTATTTGAGATGTGGGCTAGAAAGATGCAGTGTGGTGTGAGTGAAAAAAAAATCTTTTCCTGGTGGGATAGTGTGACTATATTAGCGCAGAGATTTTGATGAAGGAAATAAGAGCCGTCCTTGTTAACCTGGAGTCAGATTGGTTGTGAAGCGATGAGTAGGGTGGAATGTGTGCGCTATCGTTCGCGAGTGAGTGCACACTTGTTTGTGTGTGTGCGTAGGTGTTGGAGGGGTCTTGGCTAAAACATTTCAAGATGGCCCATTAGCTGGCGTAGGCCCGTCCCCTCCTGACACTAGGATTCCTCTGTGCTGACCCCTCTCCTCCACCTCTCAGCCCCTCTGTCCCAGAGGCCCCCAGCCTCATCCTGCCAAGTGTACGGTTCCAAAGTAACGATGAAGCTGCCTGCGTGTGAAAATATTGAATTGCAAAAACATCCCTGGGTGAGAGGGTGTGTGAATGGAGCTTTCAGCGCCGGGCCCAACCCGGGCTCTGCGCTACTGACTGACGGACAACAAATGGCATTTTGTGTCCAGAGAGAGCAAGGGAGCGAGAGAGAGGGGACAGAGAGGAAAGGGGAAAGAAAGGAGGAGAAGAGACACAGTGAAGGGAGGGGGGGGGTCTTGAGATTTTTCAGGCCTCTTCAGTCTGGGGCCCTACATGCAGGTCTGAAATGCCTTATCACATGACCTGTCTGACCTCTGGCCCCTATTCAGCTAAGGCTGTCAGGCTGCTCTCAAACAGGGAGCACAAAACCTCATAGCTTCAATGGCTACTATTCACCCCCTTGTGCAGCCCTTCTCCAAAGGTAATAGGTAAAAGTAATGTCAGTGACCTTCACTTTCCGTCGCTCTACAAGAGGGCAAAACTCTTAAGATTCCCAGATAATGTCAGAGGTAGGGTGGCCGTTTTGGCTCCTTATCCACTGCCTCTACTTAGCTGCCATGAGAAGAAGCGAGAGAGCAAACTGACTTGCCTCTTTTGAGACAAAGTGTTGTTTTGGTTAAGGATACATTTTCTAATTCACATCTTGAAAGTGATGTTAGCTGAGTTGGAATATGATAGCGTTTACAAACAATGTGATGCCATTTTTGTTTTGTTTTTTGTTGCCATGCGCTGGGAATATACTTGTGCCTGTGTGTTATCTAAGCGTGTGTGGGACATTAGTGAATTTCTGATGTCTCAGAGGAGCGACTGGGTCACGGTATGACCGTAACCTCCTGTCTCGCTTTGCAACCCACACACTGGCATCTCTCCCTCTGTCTCTCTCCTGACCGGGCCTAAGATTCTTTCTTTTCTTCTCTTTTCCTATTTCTCCCCTCCTTCTTTGGAACACTGGAGTTTCTCTCTCTCTCCGGTCCCCTTTGAAAAGATGCGGCGTCTTTGTCCGGCCTGATAAAGGATGCCATAGTTCCCCTTTTCCCCTTCTTTGTGGCCCGGGGCTGGCGGCTCCTGTAGAAGTGCAAATGGTATCCTCTCGGAGGGGCTATCCCCGCGGGCCCTCAAGGGCCCTCTCTCTCCTCCAGGCTTGGCTAATTACCACCGTGCCCCCACCTCCCCCTCCTTAGCTCCCTGGTCCCTGGAACCATGGACGGCACATTCCCACAAACAGCACCTGGCCTTCTTTTCTCCTGGTCTGCTTTGATGGCTGACACCCCAGACTACCCCCCTCCCTCCTTCCTCATCCTCTTCTCCTCTACGCCCCACTACCTCATCTATCTCTCTCTCCCTTCTTTTAACTTCTTCTTCTCTCACTTCTCTCTCTCTCTCTCTCTCTCTCACTGACTCTCATTAATAGAGGTTTTAAATTGCTTTCTGACCCCGGCAAACTGCTCTTGTTGAAAAGGGAGACGTTGAAGAGGAAGGGCAGCGAATGTCAGGAAGAAGTGAAAAAGATGAGAAGGGGCAGGAGAAAGTTATCTATAGTCCATTATATGTTTTGTGAGATGGGTATGTGTACTATTATACACTAATATTATTATATTAAAACATACTCAAGAAAGACTGGTGGAAAACTAGTGGCTTACTTAGACACAGTGAATCATGATCATGATTCGCTGTGATGAGGACTTGTACAGTCTTATAAAAAACTGTACTAATAATGCTCTTATTGAAGTGAAGGGTTTTTTGCTCAGAAGAAGAGGTTTAAGATTGATATTTCATTTGGAGGTTCACGGTTTATAACACTTCATCAGAAGCGGACGCAGGTTAAGTGGATTTCAGTGCAACAGCAATGCACGCATGCACACTAACACGCTCACAGCTGTCCGCGCACACAAGCACCAATATCTAATTTAGTTGCATATTTGTGCCCCTATAGCCATAGGCCTAATCAATGACCAATCTCAATGGATTTGACCAATTCATAGCTGGCCTTTGTGCAGACGAGTGATCCCAGCGAGAGTGTTTGGACAGCTTTCTGAGGAAAACAAATAGCTCTATTACAAGCATGCGTCTGTGTGATGCTCAGTGTCCCAAAGGCAAAGTGCTCGGCCTATATTAACTGGATATTCTCCACGCTGGAAAAGGTTCACCTATAGACACAGTCCAGAGATAAGAGCGCTGTCATTTAGAGTTGAATAACCTGATTCTGAACTGTTAGATATCACACAATCACATGTGACTTTACAGGGAGGAGATTAAAATACTTACGGGACTTTTTTTTTTACTCTTTCCAGTAAAGAAACACACACGTGCACACACGTGCACACACACACGCACACACACTTAACCCTCCATTCAACAAAGAAAAGACACACACAGAAGCTAGGGGTGGTGCTGCGAGCTGCGCACACCCAGACCAGTTACACTTGTGTGGCAGAATTTGGTTTTGGTTTGTAAAACTGGGCTTAACTTGCAGACTTTAATGCTACATGGGTTTGAGTTTGATGTAAGGCCCCATGCTAGCTTAAGAAATACTTCAGCTGGCTTCTGATGGTTGTAAACTGAGCTAAGATGGGAAAAAAATATTGCTCAATCATTTATTTGGTTCGCATCAAAGTGAACAGAGATTGGAATTGAGAATTTTTGATTCCTTCTTTGTCACATGAACAGTTATTATAGTTATAGAGTTTTACGACTCATGAGAGATTTAGTGCTACTTTCTTTTGCTGGCAATTACATCTGCTCTAAAACATCACCAGCTTTCTAGTCTGGCCCTTCTAAGCAACTTACTGTTGCTGCCCTTCCCTAAAGATTTCACACATCATCACCTACAGGACTCAAGTGATGCCACGAACTGGGCTGCCTCTTCCGGGTCTGTCGTAACCAAATAAGCAGTCATTGGGACGTTGGGTGATGGATGGTGGATAATCCTTGCATTTAAAGGAAATTCCACAGTTGGATTCACTTTCAGTTTGTAATCTTTGATGCATGCCAGAACTTTTTTTGTTAATAGGGTGTGCATGTATTGTAACTGATGTAGAAGAGCATTAATCTTGGGACACAAAAGGTTTTATTAGGGCTTTGGTACTAGCGATGCTCTGTGTTGACACGGACTGACAAAACGGTGGCCTCAAAAGTTTAATCAGGCAGACTATCTTTAAAGTCTGAAATGACATAATTAGAATTTCTAAGTTTGGTTTAAGGAGAGGCTTCCCAAGCCTTATGTCTCCCTCACTTTCCACCTCTCTCCTCATCAAGTCTAGCCACATCCTCTTTTTCGAAAACAGAAAAGGAAAGAGGAAGATCCGGTTTCTGAATTGTGTTTTATGAGTGGTTGAAACGGCCACTTCTGCGGTTTTTGTCTGTCCACGCTGACCGTTCGACTCAGAGTTCTTGAGGTTTCCAGACATGCCAATTAAGCAGTTTTAATTAGGAAGATGTTGTTCCAAACAAATGTTTGCACTCAAGGACCTGCATGTTGGTTAAGTTTGGGGGTGGATTCCACGGGTTGTTACTGTTATTTCTGGGCTATTTCAATTGGCTTTGCAAATCAGTTTCTCTTCATTTTCCTGAATGCAGTAAAAGTTCACTTCGATGACCGCAGGCACACATGCGCATAACTGACAGAGGCATCTTGTTTTTCAACAGCACTGAAGAGCAGTAAGTGCTTAAGAATGGTTAAGCAATGACAAAGCAAACAAAAGAGGCAGGTGGGTGAGGCTTCTACTGGCCTCTTGCCAGCCTTAGCTTCATTTGAATATTTATATACTGCAGCGTTTTTTTTTAATGATGTAAAAAATTCAAATTTTTCTTTAAAGACTGGGACATGAAGTTAAATCTCTATTATTTCACACATTTCTGCTAGATAACCCGTTTTTGTTAGTCATTGGAAAGAAAGGAAAATATGATCAATCAATGAGGTGAACACATTAATGGCGGCATTCAGATCCACATGTTTGCACCATTTTCTTTGATATAAGGTAAAATTTTAAATTGAAGTTAGGTGTCATGGTTTCCAGCCCTTCTTTTAACCGCTTAGAATTCATTAGCTGGACAGTTTTTTCGGGGCATGACCCACCTCACAGAAGGGATTTTTGTCGTTGTTCTTGTTTTATTTGTTGTTGCTTTTAAAGAATTGTAGGTAACTTTGATGCCAAGTTCCTCCACAGCAAAAGGCAAGGACCCGACCCAGCACATCTGAGAGTACTTTGGTGAAATAACAGCAAATGTTTGTCTTGTATTGTATGGCACGCTGCTGGAGGAGCACTAAAGCCCCTTCTTCCAGCGCCTAAAGCACCTCTTAATAAAATAGTCAAGAATAACTCCTTCACCTTAATCTTCCCCTCAGATTACTGCACTCAGGGCGGGAAATTAGCAGCAGGCCCACACGCCTCCCTTTTCCTTTGACACTGTTACATTTTTATTTGTAAGTGCCTCACTCTCTTACTCCTGCTTTCTTTCCCTGTCCAATGTACCACTGCTTAGTTGTTTTTCTCATGTCTCTCCTTCTCTCTGTGAGGTAAGATAGGTGAACTCTCCATGGCGGCAAGAATGGCATTTTATTGGGTCAGAATTAGAAGCAACATGAGGCTAATAGGTGGCTACCTCTTCCACGGTCTGGTCCTCATCAGTGGAGAAAATGGGCCTAAACAACTAAACGTGGCTGCTGACAATTGATAGAAGCCCTTTTAAGTGGATCTACTTAGCTGAGGGGGCTTGGAGGATATGTGTGTGGCTAAATGCTCATGCATGTACAATATGTGGACATTTGCTATTGCATGTTAATTAGATGCTAGCAGTTGCAAACACACACCAGCACAACCCTTTGGGGAGCTGGGAGTTTGTGTGTGTGTATTTGTGCGTCCTTTGTGTCCGGGAGTGTAACCTACACCTTTAGAACCGCAGCGGGAGTAGCTTTGAGCGTAGTTTGTCCTGCCGTCTGATCTTCGTAACCAGAACTCTCCTTTACAGCTTCCTGTCCGCTTTGCCCACCTTTCTTTGCCTGCCTGCCATCTGGGTCTACCCCGGGACACACGCGTGCACATGCACAGTGCAGCCAGGACAGTGGTCGTCATCCTCTTAACCGTGTCTTTCACTTTCAGCCGAACCTTTGAAACCAATAGCACAACGACGAGATGCAATCAGTGGAATCCATCTATAATTTCCACTTTTTTCCCTCCTTGTTTTTTTTCCTTGTTGCTGAAAATTTTAGAAAATTTAGACGATTTGTTTTTCATTTGTAAGATTTTGGTAATTTTTGAGCATTTAAAAAATGTTACAAAATATACAAAATAAGTGATTCCAAGAGTTAATGTGGGGGTTTGAATTTAAGTAAAACTACAGGGAGCAGTTGCACAGTTTTTCTACAGCTTTCCCATCTGTAATGTCGGAGGCAAAGAATTTTAATTTCAAAAGTCTCTTTTAAATTGTTGAAATGTTTGCAGTTCATTTCCACAGCAGAGAGGCTCATTAAACTTTGAACATCCAAATTGCACCTTTTAAATTCTTAACTCTGACAAATTGAATTCTATTGTTTGAACTCTTTCTTGGTCAAAGTTTAGACTGCAACATATTTGAGTCTTTTTCTGTTTATTTTCAGAAGCACAGCACCCTGTATCAAAAACTACTGTCATCATTACTGGCTGAAAGTAAAGCAGCGGTGGTGTGACTTAAACTTTAATCCTCCATTAAACTAACATCAAAGCCTTCTAGTACTCCAGTGGGGTATCTAAATTACGTACCTGTGTAGATAACGTTTCCGAGCAGGGGGCACTGCGGGTTTTTAGTATCAGAGGTTCTGGTTGACACTTTGATCACTTCCTCCGCTCTTCATACCTTCATTGTGTTCAAGATCACATCACACACGGACACACACAACAGGTCTGAGAGGCAGTGTCAGGTGTAGCGGGGGAACAATGCAAGGATGCGTAGAAGGAAGCCAACATGGTATCTCTTGTCCTTTTTCAGTACCTACAATTACAAAATCTGTGAGTCCTGTTTCTTAGCCATCTGAAAAAAAAACCCCAACAAATAAATCAAACTTAAAAAAAAATATGGGCTTGAGCAATTTTGTCAAGATTAGTTGTTTAATGCATGCAGATGTAAATAAATTGAAATGTTTATTGCACATTAGTTTTTCCAAGTATTTTGACCAAATAATAATTAAAGATAATTTACAAGTATGTCTTTGGGCAAATACTTTTAATTTTAGTTATTTTTCTGCTCAGTTTGTGGGGATGGCTTAATTGATTAGTCTAAATTGCCCATAGGTGTGAATGTGAGTGCGAATGGTTGTCTGTCTCTGTGTGTTAGCCCTGCAACAGACTGGCGACCTGTCCAGGGTGTACCCCACCTCTCGCCCTATGACAGCTGGGATAGGCTCCAGAAAAGGATATGTGGAAGTGAATGGATGGATGGATATTTGCTCATTTCAGAACACATATTTCATAGTTTATTTTACACATATTTAACAGAAACAGCTACATTTTTATGTATATATATATATATATATATATATATATATGTGTGTGTGTGTGTGTGTGTGTGTGTATATGTATATACACATATATATGTATATGTCACCATTAAGGTTTATGAAACCGCATTTTCCTGCAGCATTCCTGACCAGGAGAAATACCCAGAAAAAATGTCTATGCCTTTTTTTTGTAATTAAAATATATTTTTTAAATTGTTGTAATTGTTCAGGCTTTATAAATATAGGGGTAAAATCCAAAATTGTCATGCTTAGAACAGTTGTGATTTACCTATAGAGCCTACACACTCAGTTAAAAGTCATCAGTGTTTTTGTGTGTTTGAATGCTAAACTTCATTTATAAAAAGGATTTGATAAAGCGAAGGCTGCACAGAGGGTAGGAAATATCTGTGGAAATGAGTAAATATATATTGTTTCCATGGGTTGTTCATAAAACAACGAGGGTGGATGCAAGGTTTCAGCAAAAAAAAAAAAAAAAAAGTATTTATTTCCAGTGCCGCAGGTGCCCACTCACAGCTTATTGGTTTTTTTGGATGACTCCTTTACTTTAAGGAGAGCAATTTATGTCTCTCTCTAGTTTCTCTCCAGAGGCAAGGGCTGAAGTGGCTCGCTTATTTTAGCAGGGTCTCGTGGTCATGACTTGTGGTGACATATTAATTGAGCGGTTCCTCTAAAGAAAAGAAAGGCCAGTGTCTCGATTGGTCCAATGGTGTTTGTAGAGCTTTAAAAATTGGTTTTGTTTGGCTAGAAAGCTCTTCGGTGTTTATTTACACGTCAGAATGTTTCAAACGGCTGCTGGCTCACTCTCCTCTTTCTGTGTGTTTGTTTGTCCGCGTGTGCATGCCTGGCCAAATATATGCTGCATTTTCTCAGTTGCCTACATGCCAGCTGTATAGACCCTGTGTGAAAGATAAAATTATCGAGCACAGAGAGAGCAAGAGACAGAAGAGAAGAGGCGATGGAGACAGTTCCCCTGGCTTACCTGGCTCTTGAGTTTCCTCGTAGCTAGTCGTCCTTACGGTCCTCCTCATTTATTATTGACCACATTCATTCACACCATCCTCTAGATTGCAGTGCAGCTTCTACAGACAGTCTGGTCAGAGTCTGTTGCCAAAGAAAATAGCTTCCTGGATTATTTTGCACTCACAAATATCTCTGTAAAAGAACAGCAAGTAAATTCAGATTTAACAGTTACCTCTTTGGGATTTATTTGTTGGGACCAGAGCTAGGCTTTATAGCAAAGGCCATGTTCTGCAGGGAAAAATGAAAAACTGATACTTATCTGGCAACGTCTGACATTCTTTTTCTTTGTGCTCAGACTTCGTAACTTGCAACTGGAGGCTTTTTGCTGGACAGTTAGGAAGGGGGTGGGCGGCGGGGCAGTTGCACTGGCCAAGACAGCATGGACTCAGTGAGTCTCTTTAATGATCAAGTCCAATATTCCTTGAGTTCTACCTCTGACACTACATGTGTGGCTTTGTAAGGAGAAAAGTACATTTTGCTTTCCCAGCTTCTCTCCAAGGAGTGATCTAATCAGATTGCTGTCATGTGTGTGTGTTCATTCTTATGAGCTCATCATTGTGGCAAAGGTGACCACTGCAGAGTATAAACTGTCATCAGGATAATTTACAGATTTGTAAGACATTTCCTCTGTCAGAAATACATTTAGCACACACACAGAGACTCAAGCACATGTGCACGCACATGCACAAACACGATAAATGGCTAGTTTCTTTCCTGAAAGTGTTGAAAGGGAAAGGAGCTCAGCTGTTCACCTAAGCCAGTGAGTGACGGAGAGCGACTGATCCAGAGCCTCAATTTGAACACAGTTACCAAGACAACAATTGTTTTAGCTGGCATTTCTGCGGAGAGGAACATTGAAATAACAACATGAAACCACAACAGATTAGCCAGTTGGAAAGCTGAAAAAATGACACATTTGTTCTGTATTTGTTCTGGAGAGCATACCTGTTTCAGGAAAAAAACCCAATAATCTTCCATAATCTTCCTTCTTTTAGTTTTGTTTTCCATCAACTGTGATTGGATTTTTTAAAGTGTAATTAGAGACTAAGGAGTAAGTTTGTGCACCGTAGAATAAACATTTTGTAGAATGCACCGTAGGATAGGTTGTACGGGCGTTTGAGTTGACTTAAAAGCTCTTGCAGTCTTTCTGCCTAACTGGAGTATCAATAATGAGATTTATCTTTCTTCTCCCGCAGCCTTGATTCAATTATCTCCATCTCTCTTCTGCTTTCTCTTCCTCTGGCTCCCTCCCTTTTTGCCCCTTCACTGGGGATCCGTTTCCAATTGAAGGCCGGTCATGCTTTGTGTTTCTCTTTGTCATGACAGGGTTCCTTAACGAGTGGAGGCTCCCTTCCACTGTGGCTTAATCAGATCTGGAATAGAGCGAGGGAGGGAGGAAAGGATGAGGAGTATAGAGGTGGGGGTAACCAGGTAAACGTGGGGTCACAAGTAGTTTACCTCCAGATCCTCATTGTCTCCATTTCCCCTTTTTAGGAAAATTAAATTTGTGTGGTCCCTCCTTCTCCTCCTCCTCCTTGTAATGTGTGTTTTGTGTCCAATCTGAGATCTTTGAAGTTTGAAGGGTCCCTTGCCCCGCCACATGCCAAACCCCAGGAAACCCCCCGACTCCAATACCCCATGCCCCTTATCTTCCCCCTCTGCACCTACTTCCAGACATAGCTCATTACCTGAGGCCGTATTGAGTGGCGACTAATCAAATTGACTCTACTGGTTTTCTGCCATCACAGGAAGTGCTGGTCAGAGAGGGGTCATTGGTTCAGTGCTAGGCTGCAGAGAAAATGTTATGAAGTGGAAGCAAATTAATTAAAGAGACCTTTAATTTGTTCTAATAGGTGTAATCTCAGTCACCTCTTTTTCCCCTTTTTCTTTTGTACAAAAATAGTTGAAAAAAAATGTTCACGACAGAAATTTTATATCGACAGAAAAGGGATCAGATTAGTTAGCAATGGAAACAGATTGTACTGTGTATGAGCAGTGAGCCTTGTTACTTGGAGCCTCTCTTGCTATTACCTGCAGCTGTTTAAAAAATACCACAGAACAAGTAAACTCCATTAAAGAAGAAGAAAAAGAAAAAAACAAAGCCCCATTTTAACATGAAAGCAAAAAAAAAAAAAAAAAAAAAGTGAAAGTGAGAGAGAATTCAGAGAGACAGAGTTGAGTCTGTTTACAGCTGGCAGCTCTGGAGTGTGAACATCTTGAGGTGAGCCTCTGGCTAACTTCAGAGAAGCTGTGAATGAAGTCTTTCTTATGGCCTGTGCTATGCAAATGTATTCATGCGTACATACGTAGGGTAAGCGAACACGTGCACAAAGCGCCTCCTCCGGCAGAAAACCACAAACATTTACACACTCACTTCACTTGTTGGTGCACATGAGGGAGGAGATAGGGCAGTGCCGCTGCAGAAGCAGCTAAAGGCATTAGTTGGCAGCTTTGCATGGGCTATAACCAGGTATGAGGAGTGGTGTCTTTCGAGGGTTACTAACTGTTTTTATTACTGGATGGGAATAAATTGGTCAAAGAAAATAGATGTCTCCATGATTTTGCCAGTACATGCCTTAGTATTTCCTAGACATTTTATGGAAAAATTCATGCCAAATGACTAATGAGTTACCATTTGCTGCTCTCTCAGATGTTGTTACGTAAACATTTTATCTCTCTCATTGACACGTGAGGCTTGCAATGAGCTGCTGACAAAGGAAAAGCAGAGAGAATTTCAGCTCTGCAGGATACATGGATGATGATGGGCTTTGGTTTTTGTTGGAGTCAGACCACGGGAGACTTTTCTAACCAGAGTACCAATGTAATGTCGTGTTATCACACAGTGATGCCCAGCGCACAATATTTTTAGCAGAATAACCCAGCTTGTTTTATTCTTTGTGTGACAGCTGTCATCAGCCTGTTCTACAATAGCTGTATCATACAAGTTGGCATATTTATGATCTGTGTTGCGATGGCTTTAAAATCCACGAATTGTTCCGTTCCACAGCTGAGTCGTAAAAGTTGGCCCATGTGGAAAATTTCAGGCAGGACCACAATAACTTTTACAGTGTATTGTTGAGCAGGCCATATGTATATTTACAAATAATCTGTTTTGTCTGGTTTTTTTTTTTTTTTTTGCACACACAATTCAATTAAATGTATTTGTTTTAAAAAAAATTCTTCTTTTTTCTTGTGGTTGGGTAAATGGTGTTTGTGACAGCTAATTTGACCTCTCATGACTGTAAACCTTTGAGTGACACAGAAAAAGGAAATTATGATTAAGGCCTCCAATGGGCAGTAGAAAGACATATCTTTGGTAAGCGTCTTCTGGATTTGGCTTTGGGTTGACCTCTCACCCAAATTAAACTTTGACAGTTCCCTGCCTCTCCTCTCCTCCCTCAGCCTCTCTTCACTGCCCACTGCTAGGCACTTTTGTTTTCACATGGCCGACTTCTCAGGGAACACGCTCATATTTGTGGCTTTTGGGGTTGGCAGCAGAGTGTGCTGTGCCTATAAAGTTTTTTTCACTCAAACTTATCCCAGTACCCAAATTGAACTGTTCAGTCATTTCCTGCCATCCCCACTCAACCACCTCCCAGTCCCAGAGCTGCCAATAATTCAAATTTCACTGTTGAGTCCGCCTGGGTAAAACATCATGTCCTGTGGTATGGCGTTTACACTGTGCAGTAGTCGTCCTCTCTGAACTTATAAAAAAAAGTCCCTCCAAAAACACAATCACTAAAAACCTCTTCAATCCAGATAAAAAAAAAAACTTGACAGATGGCTTATGGAGCCTCCAACAACTTTTGGCTTCAGAGGAATACATTTGTTTAAATGACCTACAAAGCAAAAGCAAACATTTTGGTCTTATTGAGTACCCACAAAACCGTTAGCATGAGCACATGGTTAGGGGAATCCTCCAAGACTAGGCCAGGCTCATCCAAAGCGTATCGCTTAATGTGAGAGAGAGAAGGAGAAATGCAGAAAGAAAGGGAGAGAGCAAGATGGTTATCTGAAGTGAGGTCAGAAATGAAACATGTCATAGCAAATTAGACCCATGTTGTTTGAATTACTTTGGCCTGCTTCTTAAAGAACAGTCTGCCCATGGAAAGGGAGGGGAAAAAAGTGGACAGAAAATGTGTATGGAGTAGGAAAAGCAAGACACAGACGGAGGGAGAAAGCGGGAAAAAGGAAGACATGGGAAGCGATTTACAGTGGGAGCAAAAGAGATAAAGACATGGGATGATATGAAAAGAAAGAAAAACAGCGCAAGTTAGTAAGAGCGAAAACAGAGAGACAGAGAGAAAAAGCTTGACAGAAAAAAAAAAATTATGTTTTCTCTGGAACAAATAATGTGACTTGGGCTGAGTCATGGGCCTGCTGAGGAATGATGATGATGATGATGATGATGATGATGAGAAGAAACCTTGGACTCATTCCTGTTTCGAGCTAAGTTTGGGGCATCATTTACCAAACTACTGGAGAGGGGCCCCTGCGTGTGTGTGTGTATGTGCAATAATAACCACATTCTCTAAGCATCTTCGGCCACCGGGGCCTGTTTTTATAGCTGGGAACAGGGATGGGCCAACACTCGTTAGGAGGACTATTTCGGCATATGGGAGGGAAAAAAATGAGGGGAGAAGGATGACCAGAAAGGGGTGTGCAGAGGGACAGCGTGCCCGCAGCCTCACCGACTGGCCCATCCAATCACTCTGCGTTGCACCAGAGATGAGAGCTGGCTTTCTCTGGGAAAAAGGCCTCCTGAGACGGGGATTCGAACATGCTTCCCGGACAGGATTTCACAACTCGGCAAGAGTGAGAAACACACTGAGAGCATTTTAAACAGTGACAGAAAGGGAAAGTTTAGCCGGTTCGACTGGAAATTACTCAATAAATTATTTCGAAGAAGATGTATCCTCATTATTTTCCCTGTGCAAAAGCAATCTCGATTCTTTTTGCTTCTCTCATCGACTTTATTTGAACACTGTCAAATGTATTCTGCACTGATTCCTGCCAAAGATGGAGACGTCACCAAAGCACAAATGATGTGTACGTTTGTGTGTGTGAGTGCAATAGAGAGATGGAGCAAGATATCTCGAATTTGGCGTATTATTTAGACGCACATGCATTAACTAACGCACGCACACGTGCACTAACACTCACACAGACATACACACAAAAAAAGAGGAAAAGTGCAAAACAACCAGGGATGAAGCTGAGCTGGTAATCTGTCCTTCAACAAAGGAATGCTTTTACGAGACACGTGTATTTGTCTGTTTGTGCGTGCCCGTATGTGTGCGTAAATGTGTGTGGCTGTGACTGTGTATTCGCACGCCCACAGTGTAAGTATCTCATTTTGTGTTTGTATTGTGTAGCAGTATGCCACAGTGCAAGTCATGCCACCATAAACACAAGGGGGGGGGACAGGCGTCTTTGAATAGCAGCAGTGTGTGTTGGAAGACATCAGGCGGTGAATCCATCACGTTACCACTGACAGGCCCAAGGATGGGAAATAAATATTTACTCTAAGCTTCCCCAAATCACATCCAGAGATTTCTCTCCATGTCTCTTTCTTTCTGTCTCGTCTTCTTCTCTTCTTCTTGGTTTCCGTCCCTCTTTATGTCTCTTGTTTGCTTTTTTTAAACTCCTGTTTTTCCTCTTTTTTTCTGTTCTCTTTGATCTCTTTTTCTTCACCTGTGCATTGTTTCACTCATCCTCCGTCAACCAAACACAGCACGGTAGTGTAGTGTAGGGTAAGAGTAGGGGCCCATGTAGACGTTAAACACAGGTCGTGTTTCCACTGAAATACAAAAAACCACCCAAAAGGTCCAAACCTATACACAAACATGCCCATCATACGCACACACATGCAGGGTCATTCGGAGATATCCATCTGGGATTTGTCATGTCAGACATGGCCCATGTCTCTCTCTTCTGTAATTATGGCAGTATTTATTTTTTCAGATCATCCCGCTGGGTTAGGAGCGTCCCGTAGTGTGGTTTGGACTTGGAAACACACTCCGTCAAGACATCCAGCTTAGCAGAGAAAAGGGCACGCAGTACATTGACTAGAAATTGGTAACCCATAATTCGGAGATTTAATGTAATACGAGTGTGAGCTCTGTATTTCTTTTGAGGACGTGTGCATGTGAATTTGTGTGCAAAGAGCGGTCGGTCCAACTATGGCAGAAATGGAATGAGGTGGTAATTTTTCACAGCAGTGTTTGTGCGATGCCAAGATAGTGATATTCAATATTATAATACTTTATTGCATTACATAAAACTTATAACCCACCCACGATGCTTATGCTTGTAACAGCTCTTGGATGTGTAATGTATTTAGAAGTTCAGACTGTGTTGTTGTGCATAATCTGTTAATCTAAATGTTGAGAATCGGAGGACACTCCTTTGTGCTTTTGGACATTATAGTAGACATTTTATCCTAGTGTTACTCAATTTTAAAAAATACTTGATGCGTGTTGTACGTGAGAGATATTCATATTTTTTTTCACATATTGTTCACGGATCACTTAAATAATACTGAGTAATACAAAAAAATAATTCTCTATTTTGGCACTTCTGATAGGTTTAAATTTTAGTTAGGACATAATTTACTGCTGATTTTACAGAGACACAAAAATCTAATATAATTTCCTTTATATTTACATATAAAGGAAATTAAACTTTTATACCTGTATGATCAACAGTATGATCACAGGTATAAAAGTTTATTTATTTTTTTTTTTTTTTACCTTATCACTGGTTGTGCAATTGTAAGCCAGCACTAGAGATGAAAAAAAAAAACCCAAAAGTATTTGCCCCCCCTTTCAGGGCACTGAAGTTCATCCCTTTTGAGCTGCCCTCTAGATCATCAAAGAAAAAAGTAGACAAAGATATCCTGAGTAAATACAGAATGCAATTTTAAAATTTCATTTATTGAGGAAAAAAGCTATCCAAACCTACCTGACCCTATGTGAAAAAGTAGTTACCCCCAAAACCTACTAACTGGATGTGTAATCCTTGGCAGCAAGAACCGCAGTAAAGTGTTTGTTATAACTGTGAATGAGTTTTTCAAATTGCTGTGGAGGAACTTTGGTCAACACTTCTTTGGAGAATTTTTAAAATTTAGCCACATTAGAGGATTTACCAGCATGAACAGCCTATTTAAGATCATGCCACAGCATCTCAGTTGGATTTAAATATGGATTTTGACCAAGCCAGTCCAAAACCTTAAATTTGTTTATGTTTGAGCCATTCAGCAGATTTGCTGGTGTGTTTCAGATCATCTGCATAACCCAAGTGAGCTGGAGCTTCATGAACTGGCCAAATCCTTCAGGATTTTCAGGTAGAGAGCAGAGTTCATGTTTCCATTAGTAACGGCAAGTCACCCAGGTCCTGAAGCATCAAAGCAGCCCCAGACCATCACAAAACCAACACTGTATTTCTTTTTATGAAATTTAAGAGGACTCGGACGTTCCAAAAGGTTACATTTTTGTCTTGTCTGTCCACAGAATATTTTTCCAAAAGTCTCATCAAGATGTTTTTTTAGGCAGATGTGAGCCTTTGTGTTCTTTTTGGGCAGCATTAGTTTTCTCCTTGAAACTCTCCCATGGTTGCCATTTTTACCCATCTTCTTATTGTTAAATCATGAACTCTGACCTTAACTGAGGCAAGTGAGACTTGCAATTCTTTAGATGCTGTTCTGGGTTCTTTTGTGACCTCCTGGATGAGTCGTCGATGTGCTCTTGAAGTAAATAGGAATTTAGTAGAATTTGGTTTTCCAAAAAATGTGATTTATCATAATCGACTCATGATTTAACAAGTGGGGCAACAGGGCCAGGTAGGCTTGGATAGCTTTATCCCATTAATTAATGAAATCATCATTTAAAAAACACATTTTTTTATTTACTCAGGTTATCGTCATGTAATGTAATTTTTTTGGGGATGATCTGAAACATTTAAGTGTGACAAATATGGAAGGGCCGAATACTTTTTCACTGCACTGTTTAAATCTGTGAATTTAATTTATATGTGAAGGGCAAGTTCAGTTGGTGTTTAAGCGGTCTTTTACACTTGCCTACAGGTTGCCTCTGATACTTTTTTCTTTGAAATCAATCAATTCTTTGAATTAAAATTCCTCATCACCACAAACTACATCATCTGGGTTACTTGTCAGCATCTTTATAAGACAGAGGTTTTATGGAGACAGGATTTATTGAGGGGCTGGCGTATATTAGAGTCTATTGGGTAAATGGTGAAATCACCCCATCTGAACCCTAAGCCTGGAAAATCCTGCCCTGTCCTTAAGATGTCTGTCTCTGTTCTTACCCTTTTCTCTTTTCCCTTTGGGCTGCACGACTCATAGTAATGACTGTGCGTGTTTGTGTTTGTGTGAGTGTCTCCCCAGCTGAGTGGAATCACCCTCTGTCCTGGGCACATTCAGTGAACTTGGCACTCACAGCACCTTATTCAACACTCCCTGCCTCCTTTCACATTTTCTTCCCTGTCTGTCTGGCTCCTCATTTGTCTTCACTCCATTGCCTTACAAACCCTTTACCTTTCTTACTGTCTTTTTTTAAATCACTTTCATCTAAGCTCCTTTTATTCCACCCTTGACAAAAAATACAGATGAGCCTCCTTAGAAAAAAAAATCCAACAAGATAGAGATAATGGTTTATGTTCAATCGGCCCGTGGTGCTAATCAGGGACCATCGTGGGAAAAGCACAGAGGGATGGGGGCGTTGGTGATGGTGGAGTTGGAAAACCAGGCCCATTGTCCAAGGGAGATTAAAGTCCCCGAAAAGGCAGCATTGTCCACCGGCGGGGATAAATCTTCCTCCTCCCGTCACTCAGGCCCTGAATTCAATTCTCCTCAACCCTTCCTAAAAGAGAGGCTTATCTCCTGCTCAATAGCTTGTTGCGCTACAAGCCAGGCAGGAATGCACCGAGTTGTATCCCTGACACCCGCTCACTGAGTTAAAAAGGAATTAGGGGTGAAAAAGAGAGAGTGAGAGAAAGTGAGTGCCTGAATTGTGACCTCTATTTTGCCAGAGGATGTGCGCTGGGAGGCAGATTGAGGTGCAGATAGAAGCTGACAGAAGGAGAGGGGACAAGAGAGCGGGATTGATTGACTGCTGCCGGGGGATAGAGGCCAATGGAGAAGAATAGAGCCCTGCTCAGTCTCCTTTCTCCAGCGCTGCGAGCAGCATGGTAAACTGCTGCCCCATTGGACGACGGACAGCGGAAGAAACCACTTGGGAGCTCCTTGCACGCAGTCTTGATGAAACCTTACAAACTCTCTGCCTACTTCCCTTTCTACGATCTCTTTTGTCTGCTATTGCTACAGCAGCATCTCTCCAGCTCCAGTGCAGGGGGCATCACCAGTTGCTAAGACCCACTTCTTCACAAACTTGGACACTCTCACACCCCCTCCAAACAGATTCAATTCAGACCCCCCTGGTCTCAAGAAAAGAGATAGACACAGACAGAGAGAAAGGATGGTTGATAAATAAAAAGAACTTGCACAGACTCAGGCCCATAGTCCCGCTCTGTTTAGCTAGGGGAGAAAAACAACCCCAAGCGTCCCCATTTTTCAGGCCTTTTTTCTTTCACTCCACCCCCGTATTAGAGAGATATCTCCAGGAAGAGACACAACAACAGAGAGGAAAGAAAGCAAGAAAAATGGATGGCGAGAGGCAGAGAGATATCGATATAACATTCACTGAATGCCCCTTCACTGTACCACTCGTCTCCATAGAAAAAGTGGAAATAAGACTTTTTTTCACCCTCTTTTCATCCCATCATTTAGACTCCTTTGCCCCTTTATACCCTGTTCCTCTTGTACAAGAAAAAACACACAAGAAAACTGTATTTCTCCACTTTGCCAGCTATTTTGCCGTTTGTTGTTTTTGCCTGCTCTGTCCTCGCTTTCACAATGCACCCCTCCTACCCTTCACCCCCTATTTACCGTGACTTGGCTCTGCTTAATGACTGAGCTTACACCTGCTTACAGGATTAAATTAATTAGCACGAAACGGGGATCGGTGGAGGGAGTTTGGGGGTTAGGAGGGGGGTGGAGAAGAGGAAGAGGCGGGGGTGGCAAAGGGAGGACAACAACAGGGGGTCAGGAGAAAAGTACAGCAGGAAGCGGGCACAATAAAGAACAGGCTGCTTGGTGGCTGGTGCTGGGCCTCATGTTCGGCCGGATGCTTGGGGTGGCAGCAGATGAAAGAGGGGGGCTGATGGCTTGTTTTCAGAAGAGGAAACAAGGTTGACCAAAGAGACGGGTTGGTCAATGTGTTACAGGGACAAATAGTCTCCTGAAAATGTTTGGGTGTGTAGGGTCAGAGGTAACTGCCACCATTGAAGAGACATGTCTGCACATTGGCAACACTGCCGCCGCTTTTTCTTTCTGCTTTTGGTACAGAAGAAAGACAAACTGTAGTTCAGAGAAGTGGTACCCAACTTGGTACTCAGAAGTTTTCATGGATAAATTGATGCATGATAATGGTTAGAAGATGGTAAAAAGCTAAATGTTGGTGCTGCTGTTGTGAAATACTAGCTAATCGCCAGTTTCTGGTTTAGGATTCAGATAGAATTTGAAGAAAAAAACACTTCTCAGTTGAACTGATCACTTTAGTTAAAAGTAATTAGGAATCATTCACACAGATTACCAAACAACAGCAAATATGCAGAATTATAGAACAAACTTGAAAAAGACACAAGCGAGAAAAAAAAGAGGCAAAGAGCAATACCAGGAGAGAATACGTAACCACTGATCAAAGTATCGAATTACTTCCAAGATTCACCCTGATTTTCTTTGTAAGTCTTCACGTAGTATCTCACATATGGCTAAAATATCATCCATCTAGCCAACCCCATGAATCCTGCCGTCCATTATGTGATTACTTACTTTCACTTTTGATTGATTCAGTCTCATAACGTGCTCTTTATTTAGAGAGGAGTTTGTAAAAATGCACAGACCTCAGCTTTGCCCAGCCGTTCCTTCTTGGGCTGGCCTATCCTCTCCTCTGTCATCTGTCTCATTTCTCATGACCTCAGTCTTCTCCCTATCCCTATATCTTTGTCCCTCTCGGAAAGCTAGATGTGTGGTTATAGGGCTGTATCCATCACAATAAGCACTTACAGATGGGCCTCTGCTAGCCTTGTCATGCTAGTGCAGTCAAATTTCTTCCTTTCAGGAGTTCGGGTGATATTACTCTCACATTTGCATATCTGTAGACATCTGTAGAAAACCAACTGGCATTTGCAGGTCTCCAAAGATACACTAAGGTGTTTCCTAGCTGACTTGTAATTATTGCAATAATAATTCTGCATGACTGACAGCACCAGATGTCCACGTCAATGACAGTAAGGCTTTGAACTTCGAAGAACTTTGTGCTCGTATTTAAAAAATGAGAGACAATAACTCACATATGAACAAAGAGTTATCTTTACATACAGGTTTTAGAAATGGTTACATAACTACACGATTTATTCTGCTATGCCCATTCTACTACTATTCTACTACTATGCCTATTATGCCTATTAATGTCTTTGATCCCAAGCATTGCCCCTCATTCTCTACTTCATCACTCACTGTCTTTCATTTGGTTTCAGAGTGTCCCCTAAATGCCCGACGTGTAATGCAAATGTTACACACACGCACACACACACATCCACGCATACCAAAACACAAACAAGGGGCCTTGTGACAGATGCGGTGTGGTCCAGCCCTTTGCATGGCAGTGGTCACTTCAATCCCTTCCATATGACAGTCATTAGGCAGGACGCACATAATTCTTTTGGATCCCTTCTCTGCCGTCTAACACACACAAACACACAAAAGCCAAAAGGCACACACATAAACTCCCCGCTCCGACTCCCACAGTGCCTGGCTTAGCACATTCCATACCTGTATTAGCAAACAGCTAAGCTATTTGCTTGCCTTTTACTAGTGCGTGGTGCTTTGTCTTTGTGCCTTTAGCTGTGCACTGAGCAGAGGAGTAGTTGCACTGCAGCACAGTTGGACTGACTGTAGGGTGTTTGAGTTTCAGCATTAGAATGTACGTTCCCTCATTTAAACATAAAAATATTCTGTGTGTCTGATGTTCAGACTTTTGACAATGAGAGTTGCACTTGTGGAGCTGGGTGTCTGGGATTGCTATTTGGGTGTGAGTCTTGTGGTGTGTGTGTGTGTATCTCTGTGAGAGACTTTACAGCTGTGACAGTGTGTGGCCTTGCCAAATCGCGCCTCATGCTGATAACACCCTGACAAGATACAGGCAGACAGTGTTGGTGGACTGTCACAACAGTTTATTCCTCAACAGGTGAGGACCAGAAGCTGTAAAAAGCTGAAGATAAGGACGATAAAATATCTTTTATAACAGCGTCAGTGTGTAGCTATAGTGACAGATATTTTAAGAATCAATCACCACACAGTTTATGTTCGAGGTCACAGGAAATCAAGCGTCAGTCTTTAATGTTGAATAATTGTGAATGTAGTGGCCAAGCTTTTAAAATTCCAATTTGTATCTTGATTGTGACAGAAGAAGAAGTCCAGATCAGCTGCAAAAATAAAGAGGAAATAGCATAACATGTTTTTAAATTAGCGATGTCACGATACACATATTTTATGTACCTGTGATCCTGAAAAATGTAATATCTCTATAATGCCAGTGATACAGATATGATAATATTGTCAGTAGCAGTGTTTGTCTGCTTAAGAGCACTCATTGATAACAGGTGACCTCTGTGCACTTCCATATACCCCACCAACACCATGCCTGTTGAAAAAAACCCAAAACCGAAACCACACCATAAACAAAGTTATAATATGATTTTGACTGCTATTATTATTAAAATAGCTATCAAAATAATCTAATTCAAAGTTGTGGTGTTACTGTGGTTATCTGAATTTTTTTTTAACCGCTCCTAAACCTATATATGATGCCTTTTCTCTTGTCTTCTCTCTCCTACCTCTATTTTTCCCCCTTGCTTCAGTAGAATCTCAGTGCACAAAGTTTAGATGGTTCATTGGCTACCTACTCGCCATCCCCTGCTGAATGCAATCAGCAGACACTGCTGGTAATAACTTTCACTCACACTTTCCCCTCCTCTATCTTCTCTCCTTGCTTCCCTTGCATCCCTTACCTTTCTTTCCAGTGATTGTACTCTACCTACCCACTGACCTACACTGTTGGATAAAGGTGTTGAGATGAGTGACTGTTCGCTGTGCCATGATAAATCATATGCTCAAAATTATTATTCATTCACCAAGAGACTGCAGAAAAAGAGAGAAAAAAGGAGCAGGAATTGGGAAAGCGAGAGAAATATGTAACACATATTTCCATTTCCCCACACTGATATGAATGCATTTGATGATGTATCTATATTTACACTAAAGGAAATTTTTCTGGGATTCCTCTGTTTGGACAAAAAGGCTTTCAATGTGTTTACAACATTCTTATTGTTGGGACAAATAAAGAAATAAAACAAGAATATGACCTTAAAATAATAATAGAATAATTGAGTAACACAGTGTGAGAAAAGTCATTGTGGCTGATGGTCTATTCAGTGTCCCAGAGTGAAATGGGGGATGTATCAACACAACCTGCTGCTGGCTTTTTTAGATTTTCTGGTCCTAAAAAATTGAGAGATAAACCTTTAAAAAGTCCTTAAAAGGTCTGCTTTTTCTAAAGCTATCTGGAAATGCCTGTCATATCTAAGTAAACAGGCAAGGTGAGCTGTGTGTCTGGTAAGGTGGAATTGTTAACCAAACCAGTTGGTGACAAACCTGTTGTGGATTACGAAAAAAAAAAAGTTTTTATGTGTTGTTCTCATGGACAGCTTTTTGTTTGTGTTTTAACAGCACACATTAATCAACATTACAGCATTGTCCTCTGTGGTATTAAGTCATGTGATTGCTTGTTGTTGCTACTACATGATCCAAATGATGTCATTAAAACAACAAAAGTGAAGGTGGCTGCCTTCAGAACTGCCATTTGCCCCAACCACAAGATAAATTGCACTCTCAAATTTAGCATCAAGGGTAGGGGTGTGGGGGGGTGGGTGCAAAAAAGACATAGCAAACAAGGGCCAATGGCATCAAAGCAATTAGTGGCTTCCCAGGTAAACCCCCCCCCCCCCCCCCCCCCCCCACTCCCAGTTCTGCCCCACCCTCATCCTCTCCTCTCTTATCAGGCTAATTGAAGACAAGCTCTTTGAGACTGACACACAAAAGAGCCAACGGTAGAGTGGCATTTCAGACTCAACGGGTGGACTGGAGAAAGGGAGATGGTGTATTCTATAAGCACCCCCACCCATCTCCTCGTCTAAATCCCTTTTTTCTGTCTTTCTTTTATCCCATGGCGTCTCATTCAGGGCCCTACTTGACATAGCTCGACCTCTGAACCCAGAGTTTATGAACTGAAGCAGCAGCTATTTATTTGGTGTGGAACTAATGTGTGGCCTTGCCATTGTGCAGAGATTTGAGGCAATGTTAGCATTGTGTTTGAGTTGCTGTGTGTGCTTGGATAAGCTGGTGGTCAGCAGTGCTAATGCTATTTCAATGCCACTGACAACTAGGGTTGAGTGAATTGTTATTTGTTAGTAAATCACTAAAGATATGGCAGAAGAACAAACACACATTTTTATTTCTTTCTTTTTTTTGTCCGGTCAGGTTTACCCCTCCACCAGGATTAGTAGTTATTGTTGTTACTCCAAAAAAAAAAAAAACCCCTTCTCTGGCCTTTGAAGAAAGTTCAAGAGCAGGGGCCTGTATCACAAAGGATGAGCCACTTTCAACTGGGATAGATCAACACTGTTGGTACCTAATGCCGCAAGGCTGACCACCTCCAGAGCAGATTAACTTAACTCAGGAGAACCAGATCACTGAAAATATGGAGTTTCCAGTTTCGCTGGATGCTAACACAAACTCGAGGTTGATGATATAATGGATATAATGCTTTTTGGTGGTGCTATAGCTTTAGAAATTCAGTGTTACCATTTTACCTCATGTCATATTAAGTAATTCATTCAGGGCTTTAACCCTGTCTAGCCCTATCCACTTTGTATCTTACTTTGAATGTGCTCATAGCTGGTAAATCCAGAGCCAACATCGCCAGTTAATAACTTACTCAGTGATATCCAGGATGCTCAATATTAGGGTCAGTGGATGATGAGTCAAAGTGAGTAAACAGGCTGAACGTCTTCACAGGGACGAAATCTCGATTTTCTTGTTTTAGACCAATGTGAGCACAGGCACCTGTCTTTTTAAAAGTGGAAAAGGATTGCACCATTCCTAAATCCAAGCCTCCACCCACTGTGTAAACAGCGGTAATCTTTATAAAAAGATGAGTGTTCATCACTCATAGTTCAAAGGTGAGATTGTCATAGCTGTCTCTGTGAGTATTTATCAAATTCTGTGTTGTTTTCAACCCTACCTTGTTTGATCTGTCTTTGCTGCTAACGTATCTATATATTTTCCATCTATTAAGCTCTTCAGATTTTTCAAGTAAAGTTGAAAAATCAAATTTTTACGTCTTTTATTTTTGTTTTTATATTTATACGCAAATGTGTGTTTACATTTTATTGCCGTGTTTGCAGTGTGTGGCAATAGGACTCTACTGCTAAAATCTTGAAACATAAATTCATGTCTTAAAAATGAAGAAGATTAACCCAGGTTTTTTTTTTTTTGTCAGTAAGATGGGTGCCTTGAAAGGTCTAAGTCACAGATTAACAAGCCATGGCCTATCTGTGCGCTACCTGCCCATGTTTGTGTGCAGGTGTGTATGTGTGAACCGGCAAAGTTTTTGAAGTGATTGCGTTGTAGCAGTCTCTTTGGAGGACATGCTGCTCCAAGCAAACACAGAGCTCTGCTTAAACAAACAGGGGAGGACAGGAGAGCAAGACTAATGATGGGATCGACACAGCTTACGTACACATGCATGGACACACACTCATACACAGATGCATGTATGCGCTCACAAGCCCACTAGAGCAAAGATGAGAGGAATTTGTCCCCGGAAGAGGAGTGGTGCAGATAGACTTTTCCTTCTTTTCATCATCCTTTAAAGTGCATCTATGTCTCAACGTCATGTTCCAGCTCCCTTTATTTACTTCTGGGTTTTAAACATTGTACGATAATGGGCTATTATCAATTTTTTCACATATTTTAACTGTTTTCGCGTTAACAGTACTTTGTTTTGATGCTTTATGCTCGGTCGAGCTTGCGCTAGTGTGCAAACGTGCACGTGTGCGTCTGCACGTGCATGAGCCCACGCCTGCCTGAGCACCCTGACGGCATTGTGTAGCAGAGTCCTTGACAGAAGTGAATTAATCAGACCCCTCTAGCCCATTTGTCTCTATTTGGGGGGCTAATTGGAAAAGAAGCAGGTGTTAATAGGGAGAGGGGAGCGCCAAGTGTGTGTGTGACTTTGCGTTTCTTTTGCGCCTGTGTGCGTGCACGCATGCATGTAATAGAAGTCTCAGAGCTAAGTTAACCAGTCTTAATTAGGCGTGTTCAGGCTCCAGCCAACCTTATGTATTTTTCACTTTATCTGATGAAGGCGATGCAGCGAGCTAGAGGTGGAGACCGGGGAAGAGCAGGGGATCGCAGACGGCATTTTGCTGCCTGCCCAGCTGCATGCTCACAAAAAAACTAAATAAAACATTAAACATTCAAACTAAAACATCAGCATGTCCACACGGATGCGAGCGGTAAACACACACAACCACACAAAAGTTGAATTTGCGATACCTCATGCTGTTTAGAGTGGGCACTGTGTGATAGACAAAGTTGCACACCATGTAGAAGATGAGAAAGAGCGGTCTCCTGTCTGCAGACGTTTACCTCCACTTCTGGTGTGTAGACTGTTTGTTTGAGATGCTCAATTTCGAGTGCATGGCAGGCCTGTGTCCTGTCCTGAGGGTAGCAGGCGATAAAGTTTGAACCTGTTTGGAAGCTCAATCAAAGGCCCCACTAGCTCGTTAGCTCCCTGCATATTTAGCTGTCTAAGTGATGTCAGCAAGTTTTAATGGACGGCAGCTTTTCTCAATTACGCAGGAGGGAGGCAAGCAAACTGTATCCAGTGCTACATGCGTATATGTGTGTGTGTGTGTGTCTGTGAGAGCGTGTGTGTTTTTGATGTGGTGTTTACTCAGTTGAAAGCTGTCTCCTGTGTGGTCTCGCCACAGAGTTATCCCCCTCCAGATCACACACACGCTCACCTGAGGCAGTGTACGCATGTTTGTTATGCACAAGCGAGCGTGCGTGTCTTCAAGGAGACAAGTAGGTGTAGGTACAACATGTGATGAACCTCTGTAAATCTTTAGGGGGGGGGGGGCTCGCAGACATATAGAGTGGACGCGCACACATATACAGAGATTCAAGACGTAAACATACAACAAAATCTTCCATAATATTTAGATATTTCTCTGCAGACACAACTCCAGACATACGCGTGCACCCGCACACACAAAGACACATTGTTCTGACTTCTTTCCGACCGGCTTCATATCTGTTTTTGCTTCAGTGTCACACACACTCAAACGCACAGCAGCTTGGATGCTTTATCAATTAAGCACCCAAGCTTAACGCATTCCTGAACTGTATATCTGCATGAATATGTGGACAGGCGGAATCCAGCATTAAGCATCAGAAAGATTAATTCTCAATATTTTAACCAGGTTTAGAGTATATTATTTTTTTCAGGCATGGGCCGTTTATGACTTCTTCTGTTTGGACAATATTTAGCACTTTCGAAGTTTGCTGTCTTTTGTTAAAGAGAATTTTGTAAGAAAACATTTTTACATATAAAGTACCAAAAAGCTTTTGTTTTTGTGTGTATTAGGCCTAAAAATGAGAACTCTTGAGACGGTCCCTCGTCCCGTCTATCTAGTGAGTCATCTGTCTGACTTTGTTTATTCTCTGTTGTCCTTGGCAGATCCCTCTAAGAACACAGTAATGCCGTTCTAAATTATTCATTTATCTCAGTCCGGTTATTTTACATTCGTTTAATCGCTACAGATCTTCCTACTCTAGTATAGCTCACATTATTTTTCCTTAATCCCTCTTGGCTCTTTCCTTGTCCATCTCTTAATTCTTTTCCTCATCTGTCTTCCAAAGCTGCTTGCAGCTGGTTTCTCCGACACACTCAGTTAAAGTTTTAGCTGAACTGAGGAAAGCTGTGAAGGTGTTTATTTTTTGTATTTCATTACATATTTACTTCTTTAAGGGAAAGTTTTGTCGAAATTGTTCAAAGCTAATGGGTGTCTTTGTGTGAGCGTATGCCTGTGTATGTAATGGGTGTGTTAATGTGGCAAAATATGCATCTATGTGAACATGCTGCCCTCCTGAACCTGGTATGCCCCCTGACACACACACACACACTCACTCACTCACACACACACAGTCAGAGGTGGGATGGCTGCAGGCGAGGAGGCAGGTCGGCAGCGATTAGAGGGGCTGTGTGTGTAATGGTTGCCATGTGCGGACCCATCTCATCCGCCATTACACACACATGCAGCGCCTACCGCCCGAATCCCTCCAAGATACCATACACTTTTAAAAACATTAGCCACTAATGCTTTAATGCCCTCGTGTCGACGTGGGGTTGACTGGAGCTAAAATGGCAGACACAAAGGAATGCTGGCTTATTGTAGCCTGTGAGGATGGGCGCTGGCTTACTTTTGATTTAGACGTGATGGAGCTGTAGCCTGGCTGAATGCTCCTTGAAATATTTCACTGATGTGTTAAACACCATGATACACTCACCTTGTTTGTCTTTACTTATTCTAATTCCCTTGCACTTGTTGTGTCATTTTTTACTATATTTACATTGCGCATACTGAAGTATTATTTTCGCCGGCTTAGATCATTAATCACAGGCTTCCATGCAAAATGCTGACCGGTGTGGATATTTACATGAGAATGGTGTGGCCATGCTGCTGAGCGAGTAATGACTAACGAATGCTGGGCATGGCTAGTGGCCTTTATCTAGAGCGTGCCAGGTGTTTGTTCCAGGTCAGGCTGCATGAAAAACAGCATCTGACCTTGAGATGGGTGGCTGAAACCAGAGTTACCTGCACCACTTCTAAACGCCAGGCACCTGAAATAGTCTGAAGCCACACCTCTCGGCTCCCTCTTGTTTGTTCACTTATTCTCCTCCCTATACCTGTTGTTCTATGATATATTTATGTATATTTATAAAAATGGGAAAGTACCCTCGTCCTGTGTCTTTTCCCTCATCTCCTCCCACTTCCACCTTGCGCAAATACAGAACCTTTGGTCAGTGGACACTGAACAGCTTCCTTGTCTGTGAGCTCGGCGAATGTAAACACAACCAGAGAGGGCACAAAAACAAAAGTGTTATTGCGAGGGATTCATTGTGTCAACATCTTAGTTGGGGAGCTCCACAAGGAGAAAAGGGAGCACAGTTTAGCTTATTTACTGACAAAGGTAGAGGCCTGTACAAGAGCGTTATTTAATGTACAGTTCGACTTTACGTGGACCTGGTTAACTAATCAGTAAAATCAACATTTTTCTCACGAGAGGTTGCTGAGATCCTCCATTCAGTTTCATTACCCACACGTTGCTGTACGCATGTTTCACGTTCACAGGGGAGGCATGAAAAAATTCATTGTTCACCCAAGAGTTTAGGCGGGCAGGAAAATGATGTTGAAAACAAAGTCTTTATGCTAGCCCCTGTGAATACTGACACTGAGAGGTTTGTGGCCAAGCCTTTCAGATATCGCAGCCTCTCGATGGTACATTTGCTAAATATTGTTGGTCTCTGTTTCACTGAAAGTAGAATTCCTTGGCATCTGAATGCTTTTCTTGAGCTTGCTCCAGGAAGGCAGGGCAGTGAGACAGACATCTACATAGAGAAAGGCCCCACCTGACCTACAACACACACACATACTCACACACTAGAATGATTAGGTGTGGCAGAAACCCACTGGAAAAAAAGACATTATCAGCGCCACATTTTTCTACTCTGTGAAAAGTAATTGTTTCTTGGATCTTGATTAGTAATTTAGGGAAAAGAGTGCTAATGAGACTGCCGGTAACTTGGCACTTGAGTGCAATTAGCGAAATCAGATTGAGGTTATAGACACTGTAAGGTGCTCTCTCCCTCTCTCACTCTGTCAATAGAATAGACTTGTTTCTTCCATGTATCCTGTAGCTGTGTTTATGTTTGAAACCAATTATCTGTTACACCTAAAGTTGAAAAAACTAGAGGTAGGAAAACTGTCTGTTTCTGTTATCTCGCTTGTAGATGTATTTTGATTTTAAGAATTAGTCTTCTGCATATTGTGCACAGAAGGGAATTTATAAATGGATATGTTTAAAATACTAAAAGATTTTTGGCAATCTAGCGTATGAGAAATCAATTCCCTTTTAAGACGTTGTAGTAAAATACATGGAAAAAAAAGTTGTGTTCCTAAATTTGCATTGTTCTCTTTCAAATGATTCCTTCAAACTGTAAAACTTTTTGTACGTTTACTAAATTAACTAATCAACTATCTGCCTTTTGCTACAATCTATCACCCTTCGCCTTTAAACATTGACCAAGCAGGGATCAACTTGATCGATATAGAAAGAGCTCTCGCTTTTTCCCTGCTTTGTTAGACTTTGTTTCTCTCTCAGTCAGTCTCCTTCACAGTTGACCTGTCCCCCGGGTAGGGAGATTTATTAATGCCGGTTCTTTTACCATTCAGTGGAATGCAGGAGGAGAATTTTATAGAGGTTCTTAATGAACTTGCTGCCCAGTGTTGGGCTCAGCACCAATTAGCACAGCTTTTAATTATGGCTCTAATCAGAGAAGCTGATGGAGAGAGTCCCTTCAACCCTTGAGTACAAGTGGCCCTCTGTGACATGCAGATACACACAGGCACATGTCCACAGTATGACTGATTAAATGGAGAAAGTAGGCTTTATTAGAGAGTATATGTATTTAATAGAAGAAATAGTAAATCCTTACCCAGCCTCCCCTCTCATTTATCTTCAGCTTGCCTTGTTTTATTGTTGACCCTAGATCTGTCTGACCCAGCTAACAGGGATATAAACAGAGCTGGCCCCAAAATAGCCTAAAATGCTTTTATTTAGAATCTCGAAGGCAGCAAGTCAAGGGTACATGTTGCCTCCATCCAAAAGCATGAAGCAACAGGAAGAGAATGTCTACTCGAGGAGTCTGCCAACTTCCCAAGCTGAAGGGAAAAATTGGTATTTTTATTATGAAGAAAGGACTCTGACTGTTTGACTTAGAGCTCATAGAAAAGTTCCTTTCTGTCACTTGGGAAAGAGAGAAGACATGCGACAGGCCGAAATCAGTTATTAATGTGTTTCTTTTCTTGAAAAAGAAGCACTGTTTTTGCCTCAGTGCCAAGCTTGCTTGATTCAGTGCTTCTTTGTAGTAATAGCAGTGGAGGTTAAGCTCTTTGGAGTGCACGTGCTATTCTGGAATTAGTTTGACTTCTTTTGGTAAAGACCGTCAACAGGACCTGGAAAGGATTCCAGCAATACTCAGGCTTCTCAGGAATATTAGAGGGCAATATGTAATTATTGGCAAAAAAAAGAAAGAAAAAAAGACGCTCGTAGTAATCTGAGCTTCGTCCATATGAATCTGATTAAGCATGTATTGTAATATCTGTGCACACTGTCTGCTTAAGAGGTGAAGCGTGAAAAGTGCAAACACAACGCTCCATGGCAGGGGAGGTCAAACTAAATTTAGTTTATTAAAAAAACAAAAGAAAAAAAACCACCTGGATCTAATGGACGCTTGTTTGTTAGAGGTATATAAAGAGACATTAGAGAAAAGGGTTCTGCCACCTACAATGAAGCAAACATTGATTACCATCATCACAAAAAAGGGGAAAGACCCAAGGGTGTGTAAGCATCATCCAGTTTTGCTAATGTAGGTTGATGTGAAAATTATTTCTAAAATGAGTGTGAATGAGTAAGATGGTTGCATTATTAATAAACCACAATCAAGTAGGATTTATTCATGGTTGAAACTCTTTAGGAAATATAAGATGTTTCATTAATGCAGCCATCTCACGCCGCACCAAAAAGGCATTTGATGGTTTTTTGAATGTTTTTCACTCGAAAATGGGACAATTGATGTTTATTTATTAGATGGAAGACTGAAGGAATAAAGATGTCTTATGATTATGGAAGACTGGCTGATTATTTTAGAAAATTAGGTAAATATATGCAACATAAATATCCATCTTTGTGTGTTGAAAGCTGTTCTTTCTAAGATCCTGGATCAAAAGCCAAGGTCACGTGGCTCAGCTATTCTCAGCATGGTGGCTGAAATCAGCGACCTATGAAAACCAACTTATGCAAATACACCACCCACAAGAAAGTTAAAAGTTATCTTTAGGATTTTCCCAACAGACGCACTGAAAATCAGTGAACACAAAAAAGACAAACCCAACAGAAGCAGCCACAGAATGTTTTCCAAGAGAGGAAAAAAGAAAAGTGGGCCATCACTTAGTTGTGTTAGAAAATGAGCTAAAATGTAAGTAACCCCAACCAGGACATAATTTAGCAATTTTCAGATATGCATTACAGTCCAAAACCTTTCTAAGCATTAGCTCAGAGAAGTGAATGCAAGAATGCACATCCTGTGAAGGCTGATTGGCCTGCACTGGGACTAAGACTAGCTCGCTAGTACAAAGTCTGTGTGATATCCAATTGCATCCACGTGAGAATACTGCTGCAAGTGTCTGGTGAATTCGCAGGGTGTCATGTGTGCTGTCTGTTGTACACCCTATCCAAGCAGCAACATCTTGTGAACAAAACAGAGTGTTTTTCTTCTATTAGCAATTGCTAGAGCATGTTTGAAGTGGACAATATCCTGCTGTGTGCTAAAAGTGATGATGCACCATCTGTGACCATTGTCCTGAATTCAGAATTGTCAGATATTCTTTATATCTTATCTGGAAACATTTCTGTTGACTCTGTTGTTTAACTCTGTTTTGTTCTGCACAGAGTTGTGTGTGTGTTGTTGGGTGCAAGTATTTACAATTTGTTTGTTCATTTGGTCACATGTGAGTACATATGAGTATGTGCAGTGCATAGATACTTTCTTAATCAGCTTCTGTTTTGTTAATCAGAATATATTTTCTTATCTCACAGTGCACTAATCTTTCTCTGTGACGTCACGCCTCGATATCAAGCCTGAAATATGGGCATTGGTTATGTGCATGCAGTGCTTGAGCATAATTTCTTGCTTGCAGAACCTGCAGTGTAAGCTAATTTGCAGTTGTGTCTGCATGCAAGTATTTATGAAATTCTTCCATGTAGCACCTAGTATTAAACATGGCAGTAGACATTTCTTAGAGGTGTCAGGACACAGAGAAACAGAGCATTTTACTGTGATTCCTTCTTCGTCCTTGTCATTGTATCTCTATTTCTTTCTTTGGCCTTTTTCGTTTTGCATATTCACTGGGAATTGTTAGCAAAGCTCACCTACTGTTTCTAATCAGCTGCTTTTGTAGTTCCCCGGTAGCAGAATGTAGCTCACCCTGGCAACACTCGCATACACACACTTATCAAGAAAAAAAAAGCACTTTGGGGAGCATTTATAAGAATACCTTTTCCATATCTTTGCCTTTGCACTCTGTCTCAACTTTGGCACAGATATAGGTAGATACATGCATGCAATCTTGTGCACATACAGCCAGTGTGATAGCGTAGCAGACAGATTGGCATTAAGAATGACAAATAGAGGAAGATAGATAGTAAGGTAGACAGAGAGAAAAAGGCCCAGACAATGACCCTCCTTGAAACTTGTTAGAAATCGCGGCATTCAGCATGGCACTGGCACGGCAAACTTTAGGAGAACAGCCCATCTGTCTCTCAAAAGCAGCCCCTCTCCCCTGTCTCTTTCCTCCTCTCTCTTTTTTTTCCGTGTTTCTTTGTCACTCTCCAACTTGGTTGTACTTCCTGTAACCCTGGTAGCCTTTATTCCTTTCATTCAAAGAATGAGTTTGTAGTTGCGCTGCAGCTCCCAGCACATTGTGTTGCTTTAGTGCGTCTGCGGTCCCTTTTCTGCTTTGGGCATGGAGAGAATTGAAACTATCTTCCTCGCTTTAACATTTAGTTAAAAGTGTCATTTAGAATGCATTGTACCGTGTGTATGCGCTATTATATTTGCATGCAGTAGTTGTGTGTCGTGAAAGATTGCCAAGGTGTCATGCCAAGACAACTTTTTTGATAAAATACATGTTTTTCCCTTTTTTTTTTCTATTCTGTTAACTATGACATTTTCTCTATTGTTAGATGTTTCTTTCCACAGAAGGATAAAGTCCGAACATTAGGAGAAGTTTAACACTAAGGACAACTAACTACACAAAGTATAGAATAACACAGAGTAAATATAAAATATGGCAAATTATATATTTTCATCCATCCAACTGGAAGTGGAAGAGCAGGGATATATATATATATATATTTTTCATGTAGTGCGTATATACCCTTTCAATATACAAAGTTTGTTTATAAAAGCAACATATAAGACAATATCACTTTTTATATGCTTGTGTCTAGAAGCCACTTTCTTTAGCTGTCTGTGTACAAATTGAGGCTGATTTCAAAGGGTTCTAATTCTTTCATCACCTGCTGTGTTTCATTATATCAGCTTGTAATTCTGAGCCCTGACGCTTAAACAATACTAACACGCACACACAGACACGGGCACACAAACACACATAACCTAATTAAAATGGTCTGGTTAAGCACCATGCGTCAGGGCATAGTAGGGGTAGGTGTTAGGCTTTTGGAGGAGGTGGGGTGTTGTAGGCTGGGAGCGCACAAATCTCAACTTAAACGTAAAGAGATTAGACAACTTTTGCAAGATATTAGCTGTTCAAAAATGAGAAAAATGTCCCTAAGCCTCTTGTACAAGCGCTGCATGTGGACAAGGCCCCCTTTTGTTTCACAGGGAGAGGCATGAAGCAAAGTGTGATTAGCCTGTGTGTGTGTGTATGTGTGTGTGTGTGTGTGTGTGTGTGTGTGTGTGTGTGTGTGTGTGTGTGTGTGTGAGAGAGAGAGTCTGTGTGTGTGTGTGTGTGTGTGTGTGTGTGAGAGAGAGAGTCACCAGGCCTTTGACGTATAGGATGCAAGGACAAGACAAGTGTGTGTGGCGGCTGCATCACCATCATGCCATGAATGACAATAAAATTATCACTCAGGTTCTTTAAAACATGAAATGACATAAAAAAAAAATAGTGCTCTTAAGCTGTTTTTATGACCACACAACACTTCCCAGATTTAATGATAGTCAAGTGTTATCGTGGCATATAATGAAAATGGGAATTGTAGACATAACTCTATAGACACAAGGTTATTCACCAGATACTTGACCTCATATATGTAAGCCACTGTATCAAATAAAAAGGCTTATGCTACTGCTAAAATAACGTAGTAGTAGCGTAACTCATGATAAGACATTGCATGGTGCCTACGTGAGTGTGACCATCATGCACTGCTCTTACATACGAAGCCTTATAAGACATATTTTACGTGACATTCAGGTAAATAAATGGTGTTTATAACCATGGATAACAATTTGTCAGTATGAAATACATAACTTGAATGATCAGAAGGTGGCACTCCGCATGGAAATGTTACCCTGCCATTTGATTTGATATTTGAACTTATTATTTGTTGTTATCAGATTTTTTTAAAGGAATATTGTTCCTTTACGTTCATCTATATGCATAAACACATAACGTCTGTGGTCATACTTGATGTGTGTTAAACACCCATTGACTGTATTTGTCTGAATCAGTATTTTGTGTTGTTTCTGTCAAGCTTTAGAGGCCAAAAGAGATATGGAGGGATAGAAGAAAGGGCATTTAGTGATGCCCTCTCTGCATGATAAGGAGAGCCACCAGAGTCCCTGGTGTGTGACATGGCCTGGCCCCTGTCATCACAGAGCTCCTGTTGTGGCTGAGAAATATCCTCCTCTACCCCTCCCTCACCCTCACCTACTTTCTCTCTTTGCCAGAGAGAAGGGGGGTGGGGGGTGGGGGGGCAGTCAGACAGACAGAGTCCAGACAGAGGCCATGTGAGTATGTGTCATATGGAACAGATTTAGTGCTAATGACCCCCACCCCCGCACCAACGCATCAGCCCCACCCCAGCGCTACACACACGCACATACTCTGTGCCCACCTTCTGCCACCTATTCCTCCAACCCCCAGCTTTCATTCCTCCTTCCTGGCCAGTATCATCCCTTCACGAGCAAAGTGGGTTTGTTCCAGCACCAGTGTCCCATGGCTTCACCCATTCAAGCACAGTTGTGCCCTTCTCACCCACTGCCTTCCCCCTTTCCTTCTGGTCATCCCTCAATGGCGTCTTGGAGTGAAAACAAAATTAGGTCATAAAAATTAGGACATTAACTTTGTTTGATTTTAATGTCAAGTCTCATTTTAGGAACTGGGAGCATTTAAAAATCAAGCGCTTCCCCAAAAGGGACTGGCATACACCCTTTGAATTTGCTAACCTTCTTCTAATATATACTATTATATTCTACTGGTAGCTACAAAATGAGGGTAGGCCTTGTTTCTGAAGAATTGAAATGAGCATTTTTTGGGATTTCACTAGGGATTTGGACTTAATGATTTAAAACTTGCCTTAAGATCTTTAAAGTTTACTTAAAACATACTCTGACTAGTCTAGAAGCACTCCAGGCTTGAACTGGGGCAGACTCTAGGCTCTCTTTGAACCTGGAAACAGGTGTGTCTTTCTGCAGGTTGGGTGCAGAGGTGGTGGTGTAAGGAGCTGATACTTTGTCAGGTTAGGACGAATGAAGAAAATGAGTGAAGTGTCATTGACAGAACCGGGAGGGATTAGAGAAAAGCGGGACTATCTAGGGCAGACAGTGTTGAAAAGATTAAAAAAAAATGTGAGAAAGTGTCGACAGAAGGTGGATTTCGAGTAAAAGTGCTGCTGTCACTTTAGATCCAAGCAGCAATCATGCGTCCTGAAAAACATTCTTCACTGAAAGTCTCAAGAGCCCCATTTTCACCATTTTTTACAATGAATAAGATATATTCTTGTATTTAAATGACGATGTGGAGATGGTGTTATGGAGCTTCGACCACTTTGGGTCTTGACCTCAACATCGACCTTCACTCAGCCCATCGGGCCTCTGCACTTCCCCTATCTATGTCACATTGAGTCTGGCATTCTTTCACGTTAGCGCATCGCAGCGCTGCAGATAGGTCTGCCAGACACCTCCTCTTCTCTTCTAGTATCTCTGCAGCACACTCACACACACACACGGTTAATTGGTAACCAGAGTTTATGAGTAGCTGGGAACTCATAGTTTGACGACACAGTTCGAAGACGCGTGAGATAATATGTCGGCTTTCGGTGAGTTATGATTACACATGTGAATGTTTGAGATGTATGTCTGAGGTATGGTACTGCGTGAAATGTGGGTCTGCGTATACGTGTTGTAGTTTGAGGTTGTTTCGAGTTGTGACAATGCTTCTAGAGAAGGGTGGTCACGGGCTACTTGGGATAATACTAAATATTTGTTTAGTGTTATCATGTGAAGTTCCTTTAAAGCACACGTTTAATTTCCTTCTGCTGAGAAATGCGAACATCTATAACCGCCGCATGTGCAACACATCCTTTTTATCATTGAACAATAACTTAGCGAAGGATTCTCTTTTAGACGGAAGTTATTTTACCCCTTTGCCTCTTCAATCAATATCAATAAAGTGCTCTGGTAATCTATTTTTACCCTCCTTCAACAACTCAGAGATCAATACTCATCTGTCATGGTTTCAACGCTGAATGTTATCACTTGTGCTGGAGATTAGCCTGCTGGAGCATCTTATCCTGACATTTTCTGTTAATCTGAGTTATGTAGGTTAGAATCAGAGATCCCTGTCTGTTGCTTATAGGTTATATTTGTCCAGTGATCACATTTCAACTTCAAGTAACAGAGGAAGATCCCTTAAATATTACCTAAAATGTGGCACATTTTCTTTCTTTTTTTGTTTTTATTAAGTTAAGAACTTAACTTTCGACATATCTGTATATTTCTTCCAAGGATGTCTCCGTCAAATTTTAAAAAGCAAGAAAAAAGCATTCTTGTTCGAAGGTGTTCCTCTTATTGTTTTACAATTTATTTTCAATTTGATTAACATAGCGCAAAATCGCAACAACTGTTGCCTTAAGGTGCTTTTTATATTGTAAGGCAAAAGCCTAACAGTATTAGAAAGAAATCCTCAACATTCAAACGACCGGCAATGAGCAAGCAAGTGGGAAAGAAAAACTCACTTTTAACAGGAAGAAACCTCCAGCAGAACAAGGATCAGCCCATCGACTGTGACTGGTTGGGGGTGAGGTGAAAGACCAGGGAGCAGAGCGAGGTAGAACACACCGTTAGAGTTCCCTGATCAGTTCCCTGTTTTGGTCAGCTTTTCTTTTTTTCTTCTGAGCCTCATGTCTTTAGAGTTGTTAGTTACACAAGGGCTCTTTGCTCTGTTTAAGTATTTTTTGTATCCTCTGATTATAGCGTTTTCCTCTCACTGGTCAGTTAACCTGCCTGGTTAATGGGAGCTTATTACTCTGTCACAGTAGTGAAGACGGTCATTCATATCCCAGACTGACACAGCACCCAACCAGGGCCATCCTTCATCCCATTCTCATCCTTCAAGCCCTGACCACTCTCTTCCATCTGTCTGTCAGACCGGGACTTGACCTCTCACCTTTGGAGGCCCGCCCATCTTGTTACCCCTAACCTTCTCTCAATTGTGCCACTGGCCAGCAATGGTTAATGTGTGTGTGTGTGTGTGCATCTGAGATCATTTTTTTTTCAAAACTGTTTCTGAAAGCCTCTAAAAAGGTTTTTGTGATATTAAATAGTTCATTTACACTTAGTTGGATGTAGTTGGAGTGGGATTGGGTCACATCATTTTAATATTGAGTATGAGTTTGTTTTTCTTTAAAAAAAAAAACCAAACAATAGAACATCAATATCATCCGGTTTTTCCATTTTGAGGACAACAGCATGAATGTGTTATTATTGGTATTTTTTATCTGTAGAAGCACCACTTAACTGTAGTCAGTTTATTTTTCTATAGCTCACAAATGCATTCTTCTGACATGTAGATATCTTGAGAATGGCACTATTATGAGAATCAAATTCAAATCAAACCACTTCTAGCAGTGATTTTGGTTTAATGGTGAGTTGTGTGTGATGTGGCCCATTTGGACCGGTTCAGCATCCAGCCCAATTTGATGAATGGTTCTAGCTAAGGTAGCATCAGTGCTCCCTTGCCCTTGTTTCTTCACACACACACACACACACACACACAGTCTGGTTTGCTATCCTCGTGGGGACATCCCATTGACATAATGCTTTCCCTAGCCCCTTACCCTAACCCTAACCATTAAAAATGAATGCCTAACCCTAACCCTTACCCTAAACCTAACCATAACCTAATTGTAACCCTGACAGTAAAACCGCATTTTGAGTGTGAAAATTGCTTTCAACCCCGAGGGGACCTGGATTTTGGTCCCCACGGTGCAGAAAGTCCCCACCAGGATAGTAAAAGTCAGATTTTGGTCCCCACCAGGATAGTACGAACCCGTACACACACACACACACACACACACACACACACACACACACACACACACACACACACACACACACACACACACACACACACACACACACACAGCCACTCATTGCCACCAGACCAGCCATGTAATTGATGACAGAGGTCTAACATTTGCAAACCAAATGTGGAAGAGGGAGAAAGAGCAAACTCTACTTCTAACACCTCTTTCTTTCTCTCCTTTTCTATCTCTCTGCCTCTCCACCTCCTCTCACTGTCTATACGCCCACTCTTTCATTAGGCATTTGTCACGTTGATATGAAGGGCCAGGGCAGCATTGTGACATGCTCAGAAGGCAGTATAAATATTTGATTAGCTCTAATGGAAATCGTCACAGGGCGCTAATTGCACCACACATTATCTGAGGTGCAGTATCAGCAGCGGACATCCCCTTTGATCCTCCCTCTGTCTGCCCCTCTCCTCTTCCTTTTACCCATCGAAGCCTCTTTATTCCTTTGTTTATGCAGTTTATTTTGGGTCATATGTCATTAAGTGACCTCACCAACCCACCCCTCCTGCCTTCCTGCGTTTTATTGTCACTAGCCTGTCTCGCTGATATCTTTCTTTCAACGCACTGTGACGTCGCAGTCTGCTTCTGCTCTCCTCCTTAACGTATTTGTGTTGTTGTTTCCGTATTTCCTTCTGTGAAGTAGGTGAGGCAAAATAGCGGCAATGGCCGCATGCCCACGGAAATGTATGCACCTACGGGTAACCAGAGGACAGTAAACAGAAGGGAAACCACATAGACGCTTGCTTTCATCTCCAGCCAGTTCAGGACGTAAAACCAGTTATACGGACATGAAATATTACCATGGGAGGGTTATAAAATATAAACGGATATTAATGAAATAAAAATCAATAAATTGCTGGTGCTGGGTATATACTTTCTAAAGATATGATGATTGGATGCATATTTAATACTAATTTTACGCAAAAAAAAATCACAAGTCAAGCTTAATAGCCTGAGAATCATTTTTTAAAACAAATTGAAAGTCCATATTTTAACCATGTTTTTGTGTAGCTATTCCAGTAAGAATCAACTCAGTTTTTGTTGCACCTGTCACCACTCAGCTCAGTAAATGTGCTCGTTCATTCTGGCTTCAAGCCTCCATTTACTTGTTTACTTCCAGTGTTGCTTTTAATGCGAGCAACTCTGGGTTTTTTTTGTTTTTTCGTTTTTTTTATGGCTGCTTCTAATGCACACGCATTACAATTTATTTTCTTAACACATCCTTCCTTAACCTTCGTTCTGTTTGTGTTTACTTGTTGTTATTTACGGTGCGTCTCCAGCAAAGATCTGTGACATTGTTTGCTGTCGCTCCCCTTTCTTTCTCTCTTTCTCTCACCCTCCCTCAGACGCTTCCATTTAGCCAAAGACAAAACAAGTTAATTAGATCGGAAGTGCGGGCCTATCAATGGGGAATCAGTATTCAGATCAAGACCTTGTCTGGACACAAACAGCAGGAAGCCAAACAAGACCCCAGCGCTGCTGAATGGGAGGACGGGAGAGGGAAAGAGACACGGAGAGAAACAGAGAGAGTGTGAGAGCCTGTAGTTGGTAGGGTGAATGGGGGCAAAATGCACTGTTTGGCTAATTCTGTTGTATCTCTGGGTTCCCTTTCATATTTGTGTGCCTGAACAACACCTTGTCCTTGCAACACAAAGTTGGTATTGTTTTGCATCATTTTGTATTTGTATTTTTTAACGTTGGTTCTAAATTTGTTTATTTGTGAAGTTTGGTTTCCTTCATGTATTCTTCTTACCTTGCTCTGTTATTAAGCATTGTGAACTTGACTTGTTTATAAAGTTGGCCACTTCCACCTTACAATTAAGCAAGATGCTAATGCATGCTGCTATTGTTAGGACACTCTGAATAGCATTGAAGGTCAGTAATGTAACTTTTAAACACAATGACAATGACCTGATTCATAGTTTGTAAGCTTTTAGCATTGTCCCCCAAAAACCAAACATGGCGATTGCTGTACTCTAAATGTAAGTAGGTGTTCAGTGCAGGATATGTAGTGTGTTGCTACTACACTACATATAAGGGAACGTATGCATTTTTGTGAAGACATTGTTAGCAAATATGGTAGCACATACAGCAGCAGATATAAAGATGGGGGAGAAGCAGGGAGACGAGCGAGGAGAAGAAAGTGGAAAGGGGAGGGGGTGGGAGGTATAGCTCCCATTATCTCGTGCGGAGGTCCACCTGAGCTAAAGACAGTCATTTGTTCCCGAATCGACCTGTCGACCCCTCCTAATTACCAGCCAATTATTTCCAAATGGACCCGCGTTCACCCCACACCCTGCGCACTTAAAGTGGAGAGGGACAAAATTGCCTGCCTCTGTCTTTTTCATTCTCTCCATGTCTGCCTAACCCTGCCTTTCTTTTACTCCTCTCTCCCTCTCTCTTGTTTCTGCGGGGTTTTTTATTCAGTCAGAAATATTTTTGCACTTATTGTTGCACTCAGTTGCCTAGCCATATCTCACACATACACACACACATGTGGTGGTTGTATGTGTGTTAATTAAGAGTCGTAATTATGGAAGGAAGTGACACTCGACCTGTGTGTATGCATGTGCTGGCGTGTGATGCATGTGCATAGGTATTTGATTTCAAGGAACAGGAAACATTTTGATGAATCCATTTTTTGCCACATGCGTGAATGCATAGAAACACAGCAAAGAAGTGAGATAGAGTACAGGGATGAGAAGCAGTCACCTAAGCACATCATATCTGCATTATGTATTTATATTCTCTCTTCTCTCTGGCACCGGTCAGTCTCAGCCAGCTGATGTGTATCGATGGGTCTGGCATTCAGGAGCCACCCGAAGGAGAAGAAGTCTGTGGCTATGTTCCCAGAATTCTTTGTGGTTGGCCTCCATTGTTCTCAACCACTTGTATACAGTATTGTCAGACTGATTGTGAGCCTCCGCTCGCGCTCTCTCTCTCACTCCGAGGACAGCTAGAAAGCGAGTCGAGCAGAGGAGGGGGACGGAGGTGAAGTGGATGAGGAGGAAGGGAGCAGTAAGCATTGTGTCCCTCGCTCGCCATTCTCCTGCCTTCCCATCTGTTTCCCTCTCTTCCTTCCTGTTTCTGTGGGATAGTGAACAGATTAGTAATAACACCGCCACCGCTCCTAATAGGGGAAGTCATGGTCGGGAAATATGATGGATAGGTTTGAGATATCATCTGGCTGAGTGGTGCAATAGTTTTGAACTCTGACACCTAGCTGCTTGCTGAATTACTTTGATCACTTTGGTGCAGACTCAATGAGCATGTGTGAAAGTCAGAGTGTACTGTATGATTATAACACCATGCTGATGTGCGTGAGAATGCAGTGTTTGTTTGTTTTTTTACATTTTTACTAACTATATCACAGTAGTCAGTTTATACGTTAATGCACACACGCCTGACTGCATCTCCATTTACATGGGATGAACATGTGACACGCATAATTTTCATTCTCTAGTCCTCTCTAGTCCATTACTTGATGTCATTAGCACTCTTTAAACAACTAAAATAAAATGTGACCTATTAGAGGCTTCGGAGAACCATTATTTACTGAAGGTATTGCTTTAGCTTTCATACTTTTCCTATGATATAAATCCTATTGAGTACTAGCTTAATAGCCCCACAGGGATCATTTGGCTTCATTTGATCTAAACTAATATGCATATTGAGGAAAGTTCACAGTTACATGGCTTAATGTGTCTGTGTGTGTTCTGCTCATAGTGGGCAGAGGCGGAGCTGCATACCGGCCTCCTGGCTGAGTTTGAAGCTAAGTGGATTAGCATATCTCCCATGTCAGTTCCATTCACTGTGACAGCCTGATGACATGGGACTGTGTGATGGCTGTGACCCACCTGACGTCCAGAGCTCAGGCCTCCCAGCAGGTGGTCTTAGTCTGGTAGTGAGGGAGAAAGCAGGAGTGAAAGATGAAGGAGTTCTCATTCGTTATTAGAGTAGAGATGGACGGCAAACATAACTTCCTGCAAAGCTCTGGGTAATTTCTTGGCTTTTCTATAAGTCTATTAAAGTCTGGTCTTATTTTATTTACATTATATGCCATTTAGTAAATGCAAATACAAATTGATAATAGAAGCATTATGTATAGTTTGCATTGGATAATGCCCTTCCTACAAATTCTGTATTTTAAGGTAGATGCCAAATGACAATATATATATTTTCATGTTGCATGCTCTCTAAGACTTATATGCAATTATGTGTTTTATACGGTCTTGTAGGATGCACAGCACTACACCACAAACAATGGCTGATAATATTAAAAGTTTAGTTTAATTAGTTTATTTTTACAGTGGGACAACTATATTACATCAACTGCTCAACACACCTCACCATTTATAGCCTTAGCTGGTTTGCAATGCCCGTCCCTATCTGGGCCTTTAAAACACACACAAAAAAATCAATAAGGTGTACAAACTATATAAGAGGTGCACACATGTATATGTACAATTTGAATTCAGAATTACATAAGGTGTAGTTACACTGCATTATACTTGAGGAAATGACTTTGACTTTAAACAGGAACCCTTCAGCAGCTCCACACATTCAACTCCATAAGAGCTGATAAGCTTTAACCTTGAGTACATTTGCTTCGCCGTAGTATAAATAACCTACTTTAACTGTTCAATAACAGAACACTAAAGTTAAACATATTCAAGTGCACAGAGACTGAGCGCTGAATTCTGTTGCTCACATCAGCCTTTTGTTTTTCTGCTGTACCGTCTTCTTTTTATTTTATGTCCCTTGTGTCTCTCACACCTCTTCTTTTCCATATCTTTACATTTCTTTCTCCTTCCCCAAAGACCAAGAGTCTCCCTTGACCCTTGTAGTCATCCTGCGCTCACTCTCATACTTTTCGCCCACCACCTCCATTCCCTTCCTCCTCCTCCTCCCCCACCGGAGTCTCGTGCCGGCCTAGCCAGGCAATGCTAACACTTTTGTCAGGGTGATTAATAGCGTGCTCGATTGTCGTTAATTCACTGGCTAATGACTGGAGGGAGCGAGAAAAAGAGAGGAGCAGGAGCAAGGCTAAAGAGTAATAGACTGATGTATCGGTGTATGCTGCGTCCAGTCTGCCAAACCACACTGACTAACACAGACACACACACACACTCAGCATGCACACACACCCAAGTGCATCCATGTCAGCTAAGAAATCTGTTGGCCTTGAATTCCCTCTCTAGATTTTCATCTAACTATGATAATCAGGCAGGTCAGGACATATAAATATTACTGAGGTGGACGCAACACGATATTGACCAAGATCCAGTAAGATTTTATTGAAATCAGTGTAAAAAAGTGTGATTATTATTTCACATTTTACACATTAAAGACAATATAAACCCATCCTAAAATAAAAAGTTAAACTGAATAAAGTGCCCTGCTTGGAAAACATACATGCACACATACAGACGCACAAGTCAAACCTCTCTTTTCCCTGGTTAATTAGAATAGATGGGTTTGTTCTGAACACTGTCTGCCTTGGTACTCCCCTAGCTGCTGTCTGGCCTCCCGAATGGCCTGCTAAATGAAGCTGCACAAGAAGTGGGTGTAGGGACTCTCTCTCTCTCTCTCACACACACACAGTCACACACAGACACACACACCTAGAGACTCACATATAGAAACGGAAAAAGAGATCGACAAAGCACAGTGCGAGAGTCTGTTCCTGAATAGTGGAATCTTTGAAAGCAACCATACGTTCTGTTATTCTGTTGCCTTAGAAGTGACGTTTTTTGATACATTAAATAAAAACTGCTATAAATTATTTGCCTCTAGATTTGATTGATTTCTATTACTTCTGTGGATAGTGACTGTGCTGACTACCTTCCACCGGTAGTGAGGATGTCTTCATAAATCAGACTCACCTTTAGATCTCAGTGAAGCTGTAAAATTAATTCAAGAATTGCTTTCCATGGTGGTGAAAATTTGACTGTGGCGTTTGACATTCAAACTTTGCTTCACCGCCTTGTTTGTGCGGATGTGCTCTGAGTGTTGACGATGACTCCGGTTTGGTCCCACTGTCCTCCAACTGGCTCCTTCGTTCAGTAGCCTCGGAGGATTGGAAATATAAAACATTTAGCAGTTACGCTGATTTATCTTAGCGCCGACTTTGGCGTCCTCTTTAGCAATGCAGTGGTCTGATACGTTAAAGTAATGAGAATAGTTTTCTTCTGCCTGAATTGTTTGTTATTGATTTTGATGCTCAGTTTAAAATAGCTGATTTGGGTGGTCTCGATTATTGTGACGTGTAAATGTAAAGGGTTTTGCTTAGTTTTCGCTGTTAAATCATGTGTAGACTATTCACTGTTGTTTGATTCCTTCTTTTCACCTTCTTCTTCTTTTGCACTCAGTATTCTTCCTGTTTTATCCACCTCCTTTCTTCCCCCTTCTCCCTCCTCTCTCCATCCCCACCCCCTGGGTGATGTTTGCAACTCAATTTGGCAAATGTAACTCAATATTGATTATTATTAATATTTATCATGTTTGTGAACATGTTTTCCTAGTGCTATTAATCTGCCCTGTTAATAAATGTCTGCAGCAGCCTGGTCCCCAGGGTCCCCTGGGACTACAGGGCCACCACACACACTTATATACGCACACGCAAAAACACACCTGCTCTCAGCTGCAGGAGGTTGCCTGCTGTCTCCTACTTGCCTGGAGGCTTGATCTCAGTGTATACACACACTCACACATGCACTTTATTGGAGGATGGAATGGCTCTGGGCTGCTCAGCACAAATGACACATCAATACATCAGCCATGTTGTATTGATGCTACACACAAACATAAAAATGCACACTCACTCTCTCCATTCTGAGCTGCCGTGACCAAAGACTTCTAGCCTTATAGTCATAGACAGTAAGTGATGAGACTCAGACAAAGAGACACCAATATTAAAGTAAATATTCTAAATTCTGCCAAAAAACAAGGTCATTGGGTCAGGATGCGTGGATTTGAACCTTTTAAGAAATGAAAATTAAATTTCAGTTTTGTTCTCACGATATTTTAGTCATGTTAGCGCTTAAAGAAATAAAAACCACCCACTTTTTACCGCACTTTTCATTAATGACATAAGCATTGTAAACTGTGGCTTGTAAAAATGCAAACTTAATAATAAAATAATGTAGTCCTATAGTTTGAGTATCTTATTGCTGAGATTGTTGCAAAGCAAACAATCCCAGTATATGTTGCTGTCGGATAAATTCTTTATTATAGTTATTATTGTTATTGCGTAATTATCTGCAGCATTACATGAGCAACCCTGTGGAGGGGAAATGGGCCTTCAGATGGTGCATTGGCCTTTTTCTCTCTTTCTTTTTCTTTCTGTCTTTCTTTCCTTCTTACTTTCCACCTATTCCAAAGTAGCTGTGTTATAGTTTTAAGTGTTGCTTGGAAATGCTCCCTGGTGCTTTTACAAGGGGAAACAGTGTGGTGTTCTTGCTCGGAGAGGCTTTCTCGTATTGTAGATGATCGTGCCCCCAATGCTCGCTCACTAGTTCCACCCACATGGAAATGCACAAACCTTCTCCACTGAATGCCCTCCTTTGGCCGCCTCGTCACATGCTTCCATTTACACGTCATTTTGGATATATGGTACCCCAGTGTCACTGTGGAAAAAAATCACTACTGTACACTTTTCTTTCTTTCTTTTTTTTTTACTGCTCACTCTTTCTACCTTTTAATTTGCCCCTGTTTGATTTTTTACAGCTGCATCCCTCCTGTTTTAACTAGGGAAGTGGGGGTGGTGGGTGGCGGTAGTGGTAGTGGTGGTGGTGGGGGACTCTCTTTGTGAAGACAGAATCATCAAAAGCCTTACTACAGAGGAACAGGTACCAATATCGCTCTGTAGCCTTGTGACGCAGCTAAGTGGGACCACATTGACACAATATAGTGGCACAGGCAGCAGATTACACTTGGCTTTGCACACTGCCCCACATGCACACAGAGCTCCCACATCAAAATGTTTGGTCGTTTATTGCTCAACCACCTAGCTATTTTTCATATCTGTCATGGTCCACACAGTCTCCCTCTGCCTTGATTTTTTAAAAAATATTTTCAGTCAGCAGACGATCTTTTCCCCCCATATTTGGAGTCTCTGCTGAATTTTGCATAGTTTTGCCTTTCCCCTGGATATTGTCTTTTCATCAGTGGCTGGCTTTCTTTTTGAATTAAACCAGATCAATTTACGGCCAGCCAAAAGATGCAGTCTCTGTGTGTACTGGAGAAGGCAGTGAGAGAAATAGGATGTGTGTGCTTCATAATGGCCATCAATGGGACACACACACACACACACATTTTTTTCCTCTCTCTTTTAATGTTATCATAGCCACAGCCATGACCTCACCATGCTGCTTATACACCTGGCTCTGAATAATCGGGCTATTTTTGGCATCTGTTCTATCCTGTACTGTGCAGTTCTTTTTCTGTTCAATATGTGTATCCCTTCCTAACAAGAAAAAAAATGCACCTTTGAGCAACAGCTTTACAAAGATTTGTAATTTTTTTTTTTTATTTTCACTAAAGGCATGACTGCTTACTCTGCAGGAAATTAGCTGGTCTTTATTATATGCATTAGCTCCTTTCTCAGAATTCGTGTATGCCGTCAGTGTTGTTTCCTCCTGCTCTTCAGACTACATCGATAATACCGCTCAGTCCATATGCCACAAGGCACATGTGTTTGTGTGCGTCCAGGCAGACGGCAGAAAATTACTCCAGATCTCTATCTTTATGCATTTAAGTCTAGAGTGCTCTGATTAAACACAACCACAGAACAATTTGCCTTTTGCAAGGTCCTCCGATTAAACCGCTGATTTTCAGCACCGTGTCAAGTTATTTTGCTATGGCAACGCTGATTACAATGTTATCAGCATTTCATATTTTATTATTTTTATTCAAAAAAAAAATCCTCAGTAGCTTCTTCTAATCTTGAACGGAAAGAACGTGTTTTCTTTAATATCTTGTGCTATTGTTGTTTGCTTGTTGTTGCAATAAATAGTTGATGGTGTCAGATGTGTACTTTAGGGTAGTGACTGTAAATGCTATATCTGTGTCATATCTTGTTCTTTCCCTTTGACATGTAGTAATTATGAGATATCATCTTTACCTACAACACCATCTGATCTCTTGCGCATGTGTTTTGAGTACAGTAACAGCTCCTTCAGTTGCAAACAGATGTGTGTTTGTGTGATACCCCGCATCTGTTCATACGTGCCCTAAAATCTTTGTTATTGCAAGCCATGCTACAAAGCAAAGAGCTCCGTTTATGGCACGCATTTACAATTTATCAAATAAATGGGATGCCTTCATGTGGCCTGTGCCTGGCTCTCAGGCAGAGCAGAGTAGTTTTCCACTGGAATAACAGCCGCTGAACAAGCAGCCCATTGTAGCCATGGCCAGCACCGGGACCCCCAAGGTGCGAATTAATGATTGACCCCTGATGTAATCAGGATAAATAGCTCCCCGTAAAAGAGAAAGAGATGGCGTAGGGGAACAGAGAGAGAAAGAACAACATAAGGAGCCAGGGAGAGGAAGGCACTATCTGGCCTGGGTGTTTTTTAAGAAGCCCTTAGGGAGGTGAACCTAACATCTCTTTCTGGGACGTTTGAGACCCAGAGCTAACACACAGCTGTTTAAAAGCAGCTCAGTCATCGGTTGCTGGACTCTTTGTCTTTTCCTCTTTGTTTTCTTTCTCACCCTTCGACTTATGAGCCTGCTTTGTTTTCTCATTTGCAGTTTCTTTTTTTCATCATCAGTTGAACACAGTATTACAGAATGGCAAAGAACATTCGTCTCTGGTCTCACATGTTTTAAAAAAATTGTTTTCTTTTTAGGAATTAACAAAGTTACGACTGAAAGTTGAACATGTTTAATATCACACCGTGTTTGCCATTTCTGCTGTGGTTTACTGCACCATGCGTCTCACAAAAGATGTTTTGTTCATTAAGATTAAGAGGAACTTTTATTTTTCTTCCCTTCTCTTTGTTACTCAATTATTTGACGTAGCGATCTGTGCATTTCGGGGTTTTTTTTTTGTTCATAGGGGCTCTTAAAGCCAAATGGTATTTAATAGATTTTCCGAGGCTGTCTCTCTACTTGTCAAAATTGCTCTCAATGGGTCAAGTGCCAGTGAGAGTGGGGGAGTGAACAGAAAGAGAGAGAGCGAGAGAGTGAGTGAAAAAAAAAAGTTTAACAATCTGAAAACACTTTTGATTGTGTGGAAGGAGCAGCAGATAGGGCTGAGTTATAAAACTTTAATTGATCTGTGAAAAGTGGAAGCTACTGCTGGCTCACATGTTCCAATGCTTAATTGCACGCCTGGTCTGAATCCCCATGAAACAGTGATCATTAAAAAACGGGTTCCTTTCCAGTCAAAATCACTGGGATGACGCAAAATCACTAATAAAAGGCTGACTTTTACTGCTTCAGCTTTATGTGATAAGTTACCCAAATGTATGTGGACAAGCTGCAGGTTTGCCAGGCTCTGAAAAGCCCTCGTCACATGCTTCCAAAGTTTCACATTTCGCATTTTAAAGTTACATGTCTAATTACAAGATAGCAAAAAAAGGTATCCACTGCACATTGTGTGCTTTTCTACACTTTCTGTAACGACGGTTTTGTTATTTGGATTCCCAAACAGCATATTCTGCCTGTATTTCTCTGCCTTTCTGACCTGACATAACACAGAAACAGCATTTTAGAATGAGCAAACTCACGGAAATAAAACATCCCAATTGTTAATTGAATTCAACTTGCATCATTTTTTAAATTAAAACCTCTCATTACAAAATAATATACTTCCATACACTAACAAGCACATTTTTAAAATGTCATGTTGCAGCTCCAGTTAAAACCTGGGCAGCGACGACAGGCTTGGCAGCAGGCTAGATGGAGGTTAGGAGGGGGGAAAGCGCTTGATTGGAACCACTCCTGCTGTAATTTTGGGCCTAGTTGGCCTGCTGATTGCCAGTCCCTGTGTTTAGATAGTAAAACTGCAGTGGTACGTTGACTTAAGACACCAGGACTGTCTAGAGAGGGATAACAAAGAGACATGTATACATGTGCTTAAGAAAACACAGAGACACAAACAAATAGATACAGATCTGTTGAGGGCTGGATTGAAAAATGTGCATTTATTTCATATTTGTAAGCTTTCTTCTCCCTTGATGCCATTGGTCCTGATTCAAATTCCAATGTAATGCTGCTTACGAGGGAAAATTATTACACATCTTCATCTGCTTTACTAAAAACTTGATATGCCGGACTAAAAAGCCTCTACTCAAAAACAGCCTAAGGGAATGATACTCACCAAAAGGCTCTAGTGCATACAAACTTTCATTTTACACAATAAATGCCTGAATTATTCAGTATGAAAAACAAAATCATGAAATTTGATGTTACCAAAACCATACTTGCTGTTCTTGTTTTCACTCATGTCAGAATGGCGGGATCCAGGAGCGCCGGCACAATCATGTTGTCAGGTCTTAGATGTGAAAATAATAATGGGCGACGAGGCCCACCAGGTCAATGATAGATATAACGAATTATTTGTAAGATGAGTCCTGGCAGGACGTGGTGACCACGATTAAACTGAGAACTATTCCCACGAAGGACTTGGCCACTATCTCTGTGTTTCTGGCTGTTCTCAGATAACCTCTGGAAAATCAGTGAACTAAGCATTTTGTTGCTGAAGCCAGTCAGATGGATAAGTACGACTTTCTGAGGACCACTAAATTTCCTCATTGTGCTGTGTGGTTTGCCGACAATTTAGAGGTTAGGACATTGAAGTGCATTTTGTAACTTAAGGCCAAGAACTCCTTGCATGCGTAGTATGCCACTGGGTTTGGAAATATGATTTACAGTATTTCAATTTCTTTCTTCAATTCCAGGGAAGCTATTCACATAGATTTATGGCTAAAACCAGATTTTCTCTTCCCGTCTATAATGCTGGCATGAAAATCCAGGAGGTTACAGATCCTGTGTGACATCTCTGTGTGTGTCTTTGTTTCCTAGATGACAGTGAGCCAGTGGACAGCATGTACGACACAGAGGCTGATCTGCCAGGTTTAGCGGCTGGCAGCGGAGGTGGCGCCGACAGCCCAGAAGACGACGCAGAAGACGGCGTCATCAACATGTCCCCCTTGCCCTCACCGACTCCCTCCCATCCAAACAGCAACCACCACCACCTGCTACACCCCCATATCTATGCCTCCCACCACCACCATCTCCACAACAATAGCAGCAGCAGCAATGACCAGGACTTCACCACACCCAAGGAGGGCTCGCCCTATGAGGCGCCTGTCTACATTCCTGATGACATTCCCATTCCCAGTGAACTGGAGCTGCGGGAGTCCTCTGTGCCCGGTGCAGGTCTGGGTATATGGGCAAAGACCCGCTTAGGTGTTGGTGAGAGGTTTGGTCTGCACAGCACAAAGCATCATGTGGCCACAGGCAAAGACAGTTCCTTTGGATGGGAGGTAGGAACTATCACAGGTTCTCTGTGAAATCATTATAGTTGCTGTTCTTTTAATTAGTTTTATTTTATTTCACATAAACTGCGGGTCACTTTTAATCCGCTACTGGTAACGCAGTACAACACAGTAAGACATGAAACTAAATAGAAGTGAAGAAAGTAACTAAAGCAATGAGGCACTTTTCAGATTTCACATTTCCTCAAGAGAATCTGTCTCATCACCATAGATGCCCATTCTGTTTCCATCATGTGTATGATTGGACCTCATCTTTGATTGTCGCATACACTCAAAGTCATACGCGGACAACATACTTATGCAGAACTCCGGCAGCGCAGCCTAGCAATGTCAAATGGAAAAATCTGGCTGATTAGCGGTGGTATCAGCTTTTCTGGGCGTCGGTCTGAAGCGAGCAGACTCATTTGGTCACGGCATCTGATATGGAAATGGAAGAAGCGTGGCCCAGTGCGGTGGCGGCATATTGAACTATTAATTTTCATTTCAACATGACATTAGAGGATATTGAAGTTGCTTCAGTAAGCTCATTAAGGGAAAAAAGAAACTCCTGGTCTCTGTCTCTCTCCGTCTCTGTCTCGCTTTCTCAAATGCCTAATTAGAGGTGAAATATGCTGGCCTGCTTTTCATTTCACTGACTCCTTGACTGTTCGTTTTTCAGGAGGACGGTCATTCACGTAGTCTCATATTACATTCATACATAACAAAGGATAGAAGCTTGGACAAGTTAATCATTGGAACATCATTCTGAAAAGGGCAGGATGTGATTGAATTAGACACCAGCAGCTGATGGGCACAGTTAAAAAAACTTTAACCAACAAGGCAGGGAATTTTTTTGAGAATGTTGCCATGGTTTCATGCTTTATACTATGCAATACATAGTTCAAATGTTAAAACACATGGCTCACGTTGATAAAATACCGTCGAAAACCAGTCAGATGAAAATTATGTAGATAAATTAACAAAAAAAATCCCAAAGGATTCCCATCATAGTTTCAGTCTGAACAAGTCTTTTTTTTCAGCCACGTTTTCTTCTCACCAGTTGTAGGAGCATGCAGACGATTAAAACACTCAGGCACACGCTATGTGGCAGTGTGCCAGGGTGAACATATTCCTTTTTAAACTTTGTATTATGGCCAGCCATTTGGGGTGCAAGAGGCTTCTCTCCAAAAGCTACACACTCCCCATAGCGCTCATGTTTTCTCTCAGTTTTCCCTCCTCCTTCCTTTTTTTCTCCCCAGACACCCGGCTAATGCATATTCATCAGCATAGCTTTAGCGCTTTTGCTTTAGGATGAGGCTGACTTAAGCTCTAAAGAGACACATCCACACGTCCCCCCAAAGTGCCTTGGCAAAAACACTCGCACCTGGCCTAAAAAAGGAAGAAACTCAGCAAATTTTACACTGTGTATACTCCTTTAAAAGAGGAACATACAGTATATCTCAGCATGTTGAAGGATATTACAAAGATAGTTTTCTGTTCATTTGTCAGTTTCAGTTTCATAAGCCACCCAGAAAGGTATGTATGTGAACACAGCCAAGATTCAGCTGATGCTGGAACGTTTTGGCGTTTTGTGACATTTTCAATATACTCTCTCTAGATCAGTATGCATGTTGCTATTAGCCTGAGGTCAGTTTTATTTCTCTTCAAGGTAAAATCTTTGATCTCTGCCTCCCAACCTGTCAAAAGGGAACAATAATTCCATCTTCTCTTCTTTCTCCTTCTGAATAGCCATTGGAGGACTGACCCTGGCTCAGGCTGTATTATTTTTTAAAGATATCCTGTCTGGGCTGGGGCTGGAAATCTTCAGAGGCTCTTCTCTCCCAGACTCTTATCACAGATAGTCATAACAGTCAGCCTGTTGATAGTCATCAACAGACTCCCTTAGGAGTCCCATACACCCCATTTCTCCCCCCTTTCACCATCTACTCATCTACTGCCCCTGGTCTTAGACAAATAGACAGGCGAGGGAGTGACAGAAGCTTGGCTAAGTACAGAAAGATGTAAGTGGACACGAGAAGACTTGATACTTTTTGATAGAGGGAAACCGTAAAATGCAAAAACCCAAAATGTTTCAAACAACATCAAAAATGCAGGAAGAAAACACGAGTGTTCGTTAAAGGTCTGTTGTGTGTTTTAACAGTCCCCTGCCAAAACACAGTGATGTGCTATGAGAGATAATAGGAGAAGTCACCCGAGACCTTTGTGTGCGATAGTATTTAATAAGACCTCATATGTTAGAACTCAGCAGGTACTGTGACAATTTAGATTAAAAGCTGAATGTAATTATCAGAGTGATACTCTTTGCATAACTGTGCTTCCACTTTATTTAATAATTAGTAAATTCATGATGTTGGGTGAACCCCAAAGGCACCACCGCTCCTCCCCCCAAACAATCTTGGTTTCTTCTTGATGACAGCCTCATTTTAAGTTATAGAATTATGTAAAACTCAAAGGATATTGATTAAACTGTAAGTGAAGCCCTGTAATTCCTAAGAATACAAAATTGCTAAAATTGCAGTCACAAGGTTTTCACCCATCAACAGTGATATAATCCATCTGCAGCAGCATTGCTGCATCCAAAACAGCTTAAATACACTGTCTACATTTTTGTGGATTTTTGACTTTATTTTTTATTTGTTCTTTTTTACTAAGACTGGCAATAACTCATCATGTTGGCTTTGTAAGCTCTGTGGTCTACCAGTGAACCCAAACAGCTCAGTCACATGCTCGATGCTTTAGTGCTCTCTGGATCTCTGAGTAAAAGCTTAGATGGGTGCAGAGAAACACGGAGTAATAGAAAGAGAGAGTGAAAGGTTAGGAACAACAGAAAGAAGAAAGGGAAAGGCAGAGAGGAAGCCTACTATTGTCTGTCCTGGGGCACTGGGAACTGGAAGAGGTGTTAACTCAGACTCATTTTAGTGAGACGGACAGCTCAATCTAAGAGCTGCTTCGCTGCAGGCCATGGCCATTCTCTTCTGTCTCAGACGCCCTCTCTGGGCCAGCACTGAGTCATCCATTTAAAAACCATTATGCTCCCCCTTTAGCTAAACATGATAGAACGCCAGAGCCCCAGGTCCACGTTATGTGTGTGTGTGTCTCTATCTGGTTGGGTGTGTAGGACTGCTAACCCCTGAGGATAGGAAGGCAAGCAGAGAGAGGCAAGGCCCACAGAGAGTCCAGTGTAGGGATCTAACTGTCAGAGCGACTGCTGCTATTATCTAACTGGTAGATTGGCTTGACTTGTCTATTGATAGAGACATGTCGCCATACAGTAGCTGGAGGTATTGTGTTCTTCACTGATTGGCACGGACTAGACTGTATGATCATACTCCCGTAGGTGCTCAGATGGCAGGAGGCATATGGGCAACACATCTGTGGTTGTCTTTGGCAGCCACACATGTTAATAAAAAATTTACATTTACTATAGAGCTAGGAAAGCTGCTAACAGTGTTCCATATAGAAGTCAAGAGATAAAAGGTTAAAAATGCAACTTGACTTTGGTCTTTAGGAAAAAAAAATACATAAAATCAAATCGCTGTTTGTATTATGAACATTTGTTAAGAAAACAAACCGTGCGACCAAGCCCTTTCAGTGCGATATTAATGGTGTTTGCACATTCTCCTTGCCTTGTGATCACTGGGCGTATCTTTGCACCTCTGAATCATGGCTTTTAAAACTCACCTATTAGGTTTGTCTTTTCTCTCTATCTTTTGTTTCTCCAGATTGTGCTTGCTATCTCACCAAGTTTTTGCGTGAAGGTCACACATCAAGCCTTGCAGCACATTCTCACCAACTTTGCGAAGACAGAGCCATTTGCTTGTCTGTTTGCTACCTTTTAATGCTCATGTAATTAGCTGTTGTTGATGTTCTGGCTTATTAAGTTTAAGTGACTGAAATATTTCACAGTGGAATACATTAAAGAGGATTATTGTGCATTTCTACATTTTGATATGTGCATTGATGCTGACCCTTTGAACAAAGTCAGCGCATATGTTTTGACATATAGAAATGTGTGCTTTAGAGTCCATTTAGTGGACCTTGGGATGACTTTGTTGCCAGGCAAACTTCCTTCTCCCTGTCTGTCATTCTTTTTCTGTTTACTTTTTGTGGGGTGATTTTCCATATCAGTATCATTCATCCAGTGATGTGTGGAAAGAGGTGAAAAGAATGCTAGCTCTTCTGTTTAGCCAGTTATTGACTTAGTGATAGGTTAAGTCTTCTGGCGGGCACGCTAATGTCGCCTACGTCCTACGTGACAGATACCCATCCAGCTATGGCAGAATGTATCTCCCTCACCATGTGTCAGGCACTTAATAAATAGTGTCACAGCTCACTTTTTTATTGTTCATAACCTAATCGCTGAGCTAAGCTAAGACCTTCTTTTCAAATGCTGTGGAGGAGAAGTCCTGGCGCACCCCGACACTTATCTGTCCCGACCCACCTCTTGTGTCTTGAAGTGTTTGCTTGGCTTTTGTGTTTTGCCCGAGGAGGGCAGATGGCCAAGTTCTTATGCCCCACAGGGCATTCAAGGTGCAGTTTGCAGCTTGTCTGATCTGTTTGCCTTTCACAGGAAGGTGTTCGTTATCTTGATGTTTACCCTTAAGGTGACTGGCACTGAGCTGATAGAGCAAAAACTGCCTCACTCTACCTGAGGACAGCAGACACATCAAGCAAAAGGCTAATGTGAGAGATAGAGAGAAAGAGCAGCAAGTCGCTGAGTCATTTCCTGGTTGATTTGGCAGTTTTCGCACAATGACAGCCATGTTCTGATGTAACAGTTGTGTTAAAGATCACATTAACAAAAACACTGGAAACAATATCATTACATTTGTTTTCAGTCTGAATGTCATGGTTAAACTGACACCATGTAGGTTATTGTCTGGCAACTCATCATGTAAATATATTCATTATCATGTCTTTTAGTTATCAAATGAAGATCATGCTCTGAGAACCATGTGGCCTTGAGCTGAAAGTACTTCTTAGCTGGAATAATGGAAGACCATGTTAGCTTCATCTCCTCAGATTTTGCTTTGTTGGAAAGTAAAAGGGAGTTATATTTTTAAATTTCACATCCTAATAGCTCATCAAGAAAAATAGCCGCTAATATCATACAGTTATGAAGCTAGTTGTGACTAACATCTTCTGTCTTACAACAACTATTATAAATGCATTTTGGGGAAACTAAATTTTACACAGCAATGGCACAAAAAACATAAAATTATTGATTAGAGACTACTGATTCTAGATTAGTTGTGAAACACATACTGTTGAATTTTGCCACATTAAATCTTTGCCAAGGATCTCTAGTAATTATTGTTATTTTTAGAAGAAAGTATTCCCAACATTTAATAAAGCAGTGAAAAAAAAGCATAATACTGAATTTTACTGCTGTAATTAAAAATAATTGCAATATTGAATCTTTTGATCCAAGGAGTGTTATTAAAACCTCAAGATTCTGAAAACTATACATATATATAAAAATTGCACATACAGTTTTCGTGATGCTCATATGAAATCATTTGTTAACATAAGGAGTTAGTTTGGCACACGTGCCTACAGTCCCACATCATAATGAAAGGGATATCAATTCTGTGGTTTCTAATAACAGTATTGACCAACACTATGTGGTTTTCTGTCGTCGTTATTTGACTTTGACAGAAACCCCAAGTTTACACACGGAGCAAAAACACCAAAGAGAGAGAGAGTGTAACACCACAAGTCCTGGGCCTGTGCTGTAATATCTTCCATTCAGATTCATTTTATGTAGGTTTTAAACATGCCATTAGCCAATTTAATCCAATTTTCCCAGCTTTCGGAGCACTCCAATGGAACAGATTCCGTCTAATATTAAACATATGGTATCCGTTGCCCCTGGAAACGCCACAGCAGAGCAGTTTTTTTTTTTTTATAGGGACCTGTTAAAGACAAGCCTCCTGTGTCCCAGTGCAAACCATTGTCAATTATGTTCAATGAACATTGTAATTGATAACGAGGAAGCAGGGCAGCAAATTAAATGTCAGGTTTGATTAGAAGCCTGATGCCTTATCATTTGTTCATAACTCGTTGCCAACATCTGTTAATTAGTTAATAAATTAATCAGCTGGGCTCAGATGAAAAGTGGACGGGCTCCTGAGGAAGTACACAGGGCAAAGTCATCTATCTTTGAAGGAAGTAGAACTCAACAAATATTGTCTCAGGGATTTGGACTGTTTTTACTTGGTCACTGGTTTCAGACCTCAGCCACTTGAGCCAAGCAGTCTCAGTGGATCCTCTTGTTTGCCTGAACAATCTCCTCACACATTCACACCACAGTGCTATCTTTTATTATGTGAGGCTTCCTTTTGCAGTCATGCTTTAAACTTTAATTCAAAAACCCTCACATCAGGGCATCAGTAGTCTGTGGTGAAGCACAGGTAACTGCCGTCCAACCCTCTTCTGCCCCGCTCTTTCACTGTGTTTTCAGAGGAACCCCATCGTTCATCATTCCTCCGATGAATAGTCCCATCAGTTACAGCCTCGAGGCAGAAGCAAACAATGACACTGTTCTTTGCTTCACTGGAAGATGATGACATTTGTCAAATGCTGTTTTTGTTGGTATTTTGAATTATGCTCTTCTGAAGAAATGGCCTTCTGTGCTTTCAGAATTTTTGCTTGTCTACAGAAGACGAGGTGCGAGTCCTCCAATGCGAGACCATTGCTGGTTCCAGATCACTCACTTTCTTTCATTTTCACTCACTTTCCCCCTTTCTTTCGCCCTCTCTCTCCATTTAAATCTCAATCCCTTATGCTGCTTAACATTTCTGTGACTCAAGCTGGAGGTGGTGACCTAATAATCAGGTTCCCGTGGCTGTTGTGATTACCATTTTCCATAATCAGATACACAACATGGCCCAAACGCCTTAGCTGTAGGAATACTTATTTTCATTAGCTTCTTAAGGCTCCTGTGCTGTACTGTAGACCTCGGTGCATGAGAAGTCAGCCTAGGAGGAAAATGAAACACACAGCTGTGCCTTTTAATTACTTTTTATTAGGTGCAAAGACTAGCGTTCTACACAGTGTGTGTCTTTGTCAGAGTTAAACAGGAGTATAAAGATCCCTCATGAGCATATGATTGACCGTAGAAGAAGATGCAGGACTCGTATTGACCAGTAATTTCATTATGAAATTAAAAAAAAAAGGTTCAGTTAACTTTTCTGTTCTCTGGTTTTGCAAGCGTATTTGCTTTTAAGATCTTCAGAAAAATATTGATATTAGTCTGGGTATGTAATGCAGTGTGATTCAACACATATATGTACAGCCATGAAAACTGTACAAAACTACATAGTAATACATCCACACAAGCATAAAGAGGCAGAGCCAGGTTAAAAAAAAACACCTTCTCCAAAGTTTTTCTTTCCTTTACTCGGTTACGTAGCATAACAGGGTAGAGTTAGAAGTAAAGCACCATGACGACATTAGATCTGAAAACAGTGTTGAATTATTGAAGTGTCAAACATGCTCGGACTTCTTTACTTTGGAAAGTCTCTGGAATCACTTCAGTGATTTTTTTTTTTTTTGCTCATTTTTTCCACTACTGTCATTTAGAGCAAGACCTGGCGTCTTGTCAGCATGAGACAACATGGAGGTTTTGACAGAATCATGATTTATAGGCACCTGTTCAGTGCGTCTTGTGCATGCAGATGTTCATGTCCACATTTCTGTTAATTATCTTGGGCACTGGTCCATCCTCCTAAAATCACAATTCTGCCAGTAAAGACAAGATCCCCTAAGCAGTTTGTTTTAACATCTTAATTTAGTGTGAGATCTGCTGTCAAGATGACAAATAACATTTCAAATAGAGGGTTCTCAGACATTTAATTGATAATTTTATCCCCTCATTTGATTTATTTGCATTCTTCTGAAAACCAGTCATTGTAAATGACTGTTTGTTGTGCATTATGAAGCTCGAGTGCAGTTGTGTGGTCGTTAATGTTTCTTATTGTCCTCATCTGAGAGCAACTACACAAATGTAGAACAGATTGAAAAGAGCTTGGACATGTATTGTTAAATATTGAGTGATTTGCAGCTAGAAATGTTTATGAAGGAACTCCCTGCTTGTTTGTCTGGTAAATTTGGCCTTCTTTAACCAGAAGATTGATTCATCATGGCTGAAACCTAAAGAAGGGTTGGTGTTGAGTGAGCGTGAAGACAATCAGCCACGTGAAATTAAATATACTTATAAAGACACTTTTACTTTCATCAGTTTTTGAGGTCAAAAATTGTTACCAACAGAGGAGCAGACACAGAAATAAACAGCAAGTGGAGCTAACAAAAAAATAAGCAAATGAGCACAAATCTGCTGAGTTCTGTTAGCTGAGTTCAGTTTGGATGTCTGCAAAGAAAGGGAGGCTGAAAGAGGCTAACTTGGCTTGTGCAAATCTTCTTAATGCTCCGAGCGGTGTACTGCAAGCCCCTCAGTCCTCCTGTCCTTGATAAATGTCATATGATTCTGCTCTGTGCCACTCTGTCTTGAGAGGAGGTGACCTGATGTCGGTGCAACTGGTACACAGTGGTACCGAGCATGCCACCTCAGAAGGCTGGATAAAGAAAACTGCAAAGGATTCTGCTTCTCTGAGACGCTAATAGGTCTGAGCCATGTGAAGTTAAGCAATTATGCCAAACAACAGAACAAAAGCAAAGCACTGTCATACTGCTGGAGTTTGGGACTGTGTGCCCTTAGGTGCACATAATGCCAGCATTCAACTTATAGGACAGTCATTTGGAATTACAATCTGTCCAGGTTTAACTACTTCCATAATAATAAAACATTCAAATTTTTAATATAATTAAACAGGTGATTTAAAAAATATATATATAGAGAGACTTATTATATAATGTTATGTTTGCTTTTATTTTATTGAGTTCTTTGTGTTTCCAGTGACAAAGCTTGCTCCCCTCTGCTGGCCGAGACCTCACAATGGCACTTTCTGATGCCAAGTGCGAGTGTTTATAATGTGCAACTGAGCATGTTTCTTCAGAGAGAGTGTCAGACCTTTTACTACTGTAGAGACACATACAGTGTGTACAGTGCAAGAGCATGCCAACTAATGCACAAAGCACTCACACATTTTTCACATACGCATGGTTTCACACGAAGCTTACCAAACTACTCAAGTAACACAAGTCAGCACTTTTCTAACCCTTCGTCTTCTTCCTCTCCCGTGGAGTGGGCTGAGTGGGACAGGAATCCCACCATAACTTGCTTTTTTAACACTATCCTTTCAGTTTTCTGTCACCCCCTTTTTTTGTTGCTTTACACCTAATTGTGTAAGTTTCACATCTCGTGTTGAGCAGTACACTTAAAACACTTATGTCCAGTTCTAATGCTCACAGGTAGGAGACTGCGGTCTCCTTTTACATGGCATTGTACTGTCGAGTGTTAATCTCTGTGCTTTCATGTGCTTTTATGACAAAAATACACGACACGCTTTAATTATACCAAGATTACACACTCAGATCTTTTCTTTTGTGAGTCATTGATTTTTCAACCTTCTTTCTCAACCTTACACGGCCTCTCTCGCTATTTCTCCTCCTTTTCTTTCTGCTCCATCCTCCTCTTTTCCTGCCCTCCGGGGTCCCAGTGCTTCTAATTCGGCCTTATCAGTGAAGTAATTTAGCTGCCACAGCTTGGGTTTCTGTCGCGCGGCGAGTGGCCCCATTGTCCTGCCCTGCTGTTGCTGAGATAAACCCTCAGATTGAACAAAGTCCGCGCTGACCTTTACAAACTCCCAAATCTCACAGTGTATACCCCTCCAACAGAGATTCTCTCTACCTCAAGGCCTTTTCTTTGGGTGGCAGGGCTTTGGGCACATCAACTGGGAGGAGGAAGGTGAAGGAGGGTGTGTGCGTGGGTATGTGTGTGAAAGAGTGAAAGTGTGTGGGGTTAGGGTGGATTGAGTGAGCGTGAGATGGACAAGGGAGAGGGATTAAGATGGCTGACTGAGCCTGTCTATATTTCCAATGGCACTTCGCTCTAAGAGGGAGGCAGAGAATAGAAAAAAATGCACTGCAAACAAAGCATTCAAGTGTGCATTTTACAGACTCCTTCAGACTGATGAAGGGAGCTTTGAAGAGCAACATTATCTGTCCTTTCTCCAATGCAAAAATATGATTTCTCTTTGATGTACAAAGTGAGTTTGTGGTTGTTTTTCTTTTTGTCCGAAACAGCTCATTGAAAGAATTGTGGCAAATGCTCAGTTGATCCCCATGTCTTACGTCCATTGTTATTTATCATGTCCTTCATTCCTTGGCAGACAGCCCAAGAGGAGTCTGTTGGGATTTTTTGCTTTGACCCACAGTGAAACGACTAGAGTGGAACGGTTTAAGCCAAGTGGTTTGGGCAGTGGGGAGGTGGGGTCACTGCTGTGACAGCGAGGTTTGGGCCACAATGCAGCAGAAGTACCCTCTCCACTGTGAACTACTGTCATCCTTCAGAAGCCACTCAACTAGCTCTCCACAGTGCAAATCCTTTCTCTTCTCTATTCCAGCTGTCTGTCTGTCAGTTAGACACAGGACCTCATCAAAAGGCTTTGGAGTTGGAATTGAGGAAGACTGTGGAGGGAGGCAGGGTGGGAGGGGAGAGAGGAGGGGAAAAAAAGTGCTGTTACTGTAGTGGGTGGTAATGCTAAGCAAGGTAGCATGCCATGGGTGGGGAAAGGAGCTTAACACGGTTATAAGTTCAGGTGTGAGAATTGTTGGTGATGGAGGATTGGAGTCAATCTATACATCCCTCCATTTGGCACGGCAACCCATTGTGCATCCCACTCTCTATCCCTCCATCCATCCTGCTTCCTTTCCACCTCCCCCCACTCACAACCACCTGCCTGCAAGCCACCACCAGTGTTCCCAGGGAGATGAGCGCCATGGAGAAGAAGGCCCACAAGGGATTAACTTTTCACATGGCTTGGAGTCCTCGTCTCAAAAGACCTGACAACCCCAGACGGCTTGATTAAAAAAGAAAAGAAGAGAAGAGGAAAGGAAAGGAAAGGGGGAGGGCAAAGGAGGAGGAGAAGAGGGGGAATTCTTCACATGATGGCCCTGAGAGAGGGATTTTGGATATTGGGTGTCTTTTTTTTTCTTCATCCAAAGCCCCCATGTCTTGGTTGAGAATGAGCAAATTGTTCCTCCTGTTCTTTCACCATTCCCTGTGTTGCCCAGCCTAAAGATGTGGGTGGGCATCCACTCACATTATTGACTCCATAAGGAAAGCCTATGGCTAAAAGCAAGAAATCATGGAAGTGGCAGCTTTTGATTACACGTTTCATCCTCTTTTATTCTTCTTTTGCCAAATATACATCAAGAAGAAGATATAATACAATATTCAGTGATCAGTTGCAGCTCGATACAACTATATGATAACATCACAATGTATTTATCCGTTGTTAATCTATTATCAAAACCCTTCTGTTGTTCTGTGTATGTCAGCATTGCATTACAGGCAAGGAAGACATTGGCAGAGAGAGTCGGCCAACCGTTGCCGGCTTAAAGTTCTAGTGTTCAAGTGGCAAGGCGCCCTATTTCCCCTCACTCTATCCCAGATAAATTGGGCATCTCAGGTTTGTCTGTGAGAAAGAGAGGACAAAAATCAAAACAAATGCTCCCACTGAAGTGAAGATGGGAGTAGGGTTGACTTTCCTCTCTGGCTAACGGATCAGCAACTCAACCTTGCGGGATAGCGGGCCACTTTATACCTCCCATCTTGTCCAAGTAACAGAGTGGCCCGACAGAGAGGTCAAGAAAGGTAGCAGGGTATCATTTTACAGATCACCACTCACCCTCTGGCTTCCTCCACATGGCTCACTTACCCTCTTCTCATCTCCACTGCTGGGATAGACTCACCCTCTCTTCCCACACCCCTCGGGTAGGACACAAACATTCATTGAAAACGGTTTCGTGGAAGTTGCATCCACTTTCTCTCTAAGGTTGCTGGCTGATCACATCAACAACATCCTTGAAATTCCCACATTTCATCAGTTATTTAATCAGTTATTCTGTTATTTATTTTTTCAGTTTGAACTTTATTGATTTATTTGGCATTCTTTGACTTACAAGCAACAATAGGTTTGAGGTAGGAACAAAAAAAAAAAAAAGCAGAAATAAAACACAGAATGTGACGGGAACAACAAACGACTGGTTGCATTGAGGGAGAAATCCAGATCAGGAAAGCCATAGGAAAGCAGATTTAAAGAAATCTAAAGGCATGCTTAGGATGACTACTGTAGAGCATATGAAAGGAACCAGGACCAATAAGCACCACACCACACTTATTTCTGATTACTTTTGTAGTAGCTGCAGTGTTTTAGTCATTTCAGCTATCAATGCAAGAAATATCAAGAAACATCATAGCTAACTGAATAATTTCACTCTGATATCAATCCAGATTTGTAATGAATAAATCTGCCCAGTATGGCCCTAGACTCCAACAAGGTTCTGGACCTGTTTTGTGTGCACTTAACTTTAATTTAAAGCTGATTTCCATCCTCCTGGATGGTTTAGGCATTCTTTCTGTGTGGACAGAACAACTGTAATATTACAGTGATCTACAGGTAGCTGTTGGTTTTCATCCCAAGAAACATATCTTAAACCAACATAGAAAACATGATCATGATCAACATGATCAAGACTGATGTCCAGTTAAGTATCAGAAACTTAATAAAAGCATTTAATTAAATATATTTTATTTAAATATCAATAATAACTGTTGTGTATTAAATATCTGAATGTGTGATAAAAAAAATAACAAGAATAATGGAAAATGTCAGATTGAGTCTAATCATAATCGTAAAGCAAATAATTGTGGAAGTTATGGACAAACTTTAGAAAAAAAATACACACGCAGTCTCACAGTATGAGCAGTAGGGCTGCACTCTGTGTTAATGTGCGAAAAAGTAACAGAAGTATGTAAAGTGTGTGACCTCTAATGATACCCACACAGAGCTTGAACCCCCGCTATTCCTAAAGCGACAAAAATGACAGAGGAGATATGATACACTGACTCATATTCTTCTGACCCTCACACTAAATCAGTATCCAATCAGTATTTCTTTGTCTGAGCACTCCTTCCCTGCAGCACAGCTATCATTAAGTGACTCATTTAGGCCATCACAGGTGTAGCCTGCTGGTGGCTTTTAATGGGGAATGTTCTTTCTACTGTAATGCATGCTGAAGTAGCTGGGGCTAATGTGACCCCTATAGTTTGGCACTGCATTAGTGCCAGAAGACCCAGCAGTGAGCCTTTAACCTGGGGACGACAGGGCCATGATTATGTTCACCGCAGGGTAGGCTTGGCCAGAGGACAGTCAGCGATACACACAAAGGGATATGCCTACAGTGACTTACTCAGACACAAGGGTAATTACTAGCTTATTCTCTGTAAGTTAGTTATATCTGTAGTCATTATACATGACCAACTTTTAGTTCAGAGAGCCGGCCCCTCTTGTCTTTATAGGGTAACTTTAAAGAAAAAAGCACTTAGAAATGTATGTACACAAGTATCTTTCTTTTTCCTTTGTGTAACTTGTTGTTGATTTTAATTTTTGAACATGAATAGAAAAGTAAGTAAGCATACATGCATGCTAGGATATGCAAACACATAAAAAAGGGCTAGCTCACATAAAATTGGCACACTTACTCTGCCTGTCCCATTTCCCTTTCACCACTTTAACAGCTCTAAAGTTACCGTGTTTACTGTCTCTGTTCACTTACTCTTTCTCTCACTGTCCCTTTTGGACACAGACGCCAACACACACCCACACACACACACACACAGACACACACACACACACGGAGGTTCCAATCGTATTTCAAGATAATTCTCTCTGCTCTTGCTCTTCTTGTCTCAGTATCCTGAGCCACTAGACACTGAATGGACCACAGGGAAAGCTGATCTCACAGACAGACACACACGGTGCATGCACACATACGTGCACACTCACAAAACTGCGTGTGGTCCCACCATTTCAGTCGTCACCGTGTTTTCTAATGCTTCATCAGGTCCCATGGTCAGAGTCTCGGACTTAAGACTAATCTTTTAAATTCCCTTCACTGTTTCATTCCCTTTTGTCTGATCAGAAGTCACTTGCCCACCTTTATCACTTTCTCTTCTACTCTTTCTTTTGCGAGGCTTTGTCCCTGTGTGATTGTCGAAGGTTTGGTTGTTTTCTTTTCCATCTTACTCTCTGCTCTTTCTATTTTCTTCCTTCTTCTCCTGTTCGCGCTTTGCATAATTTAAATCAGAATTCCCATGTGAGTACCTTGCTCTTGACCTAGCTTAGAAAGCTCCTGATTGCTTTAATAGCAGTCTTTGGACCTGGAAGGTGGGTGTCTTTAAGGAACTCTGGTGAGAATCATGTGTGTGTAGTGCGTACTACCAAAGGGTGGTTGATTGGAACTGACCTCAAGAGTGTCAGGGGAAAAAGAAGCACAAATATGCAAAGTTGGCGTGTGTGCTTGCATAATTGGGCCAGAGAGGAATACAGCAAGGTCAAGTAGAACAAATGGTCAGTGGAGTGAACACTATGAGTCTATTAAAAAAAAAAAAAAAAAGGAAAAAAACTCACAATATACATATGCATGTTTAAGGGGTACTGGTCACTTTGAGGTTAGAAAAAGGATGCTGTGATGGAGAAAGTTGTCAGTGCTGTTCCTACTCAGGGATGAGTAGCGACTTATGGTTTGTATTGCAAAGCTTCCAAATGGAAATGAGTGTATGAAGTATAGCATTGCTGAAATAAAAAAAATTGGCTTCGTGCTTTGTGGGCTTACCTTTGGTAGAGTGCAATTTAAAATTTCAGCCGGAATACACAAAAGTATAAAAGCAAGGCAACATGCTTTGCAGAAGAGGCACAAGTGTGCACAAGGCTAAGTCCTTCAACAGTGGGATTGCCCTAGCATTAGCAAAAGTCAGGAGGCCCAAAGTAAGCCCAGCTAAGGTTGGGGTGAGGCCTGTCAAACCCAAAGATTGAGTTTGAATTAGGCACACCATTCAAAGCTACTGAAAGGAGTTCCTGAGCCTCCTATTCTCTGCCAGCAAATTGGGAGGAAATCTGGCTATTGTGCAGAGTTTTGAAGAGGCTGCCGATGGGGAGAGGGCTGCACACTGTGCTTACCTATAGACAAAGGGTCCTGGGACATCCAGGAGAGGCTTTGAAATCGCTTTTGGGTAGAGACAGAGGCGGCCTGGAGTAGCTCCTGGTGTGGAAAAGGTCAACAGTTCTCTGTCAATGTAGACACCAAAAAGAAGGAGGCTAAACTTGAGATTTTACAGAAATGGAAGCAATTTGAATAATTGGAATTCAACAAAAAAGTAAAAATCTAATTTTGAAAATGTGAAAATATGTCTAATATAGTAGTTATACCGTGTATTTCAGTTAGTTCAGTTCAATTGATGCTCTTTTTATAATCAATTAACAAACATGGGCTTTAAAGTGGTTGATGTCAGCTGAAGTTATTCACACCATTAGGTGCACGTAGTAGATCACAGTGTTGTGTAGTAGAAGAAAGACACACTTCCCACTTCCCAGCAGCTGTGTCACAACATAACTACATTTCTCCCTCTGAATTAACCTGGTTGTTTATCCAGTGAACTAAATGTTATACAGTACATGGAAAGAACCAAACTGGTATAGCAATAATACAGTAACACTTTTTTAAGTGGGTTAACTCTGTATTTATAAATTAAAACAAAGCAAAAGCACAATAACAAAAGATATTGAGTGGATTTTTTTAAGAAAGGTCCCAAAAAGCAGTAAACCCACCTCTAATGTACATCATCAGAGATAACATACTAGCAAAATATTTTATAATATTGTCATAATTTTGTAATACTTGTGAAAAGAAGTGCTAATTGGCATTCTTCAAAACAAAAGTCTGTTTTATTTGTTACTGCATTACAGTTGTATAATATCTAGTTCATAATATGGGGCACCAAGCTACGTGCATACTGTTACATAAATTGGTCGCAATCAAAACACATCTTCAGCAACGAGGTTCATTTACTGTGGAATTCAGTTTTCCGTTGTTTCGCTTACCATGGCAGCAGCTGAGCTTCTTATATGTGTGTGAAAAAACTAACAACAAAGCAACTTGTAATGATGATGATGATAATGATGATGGTCTTCTTTTGGCTGCACTTTGATGGATGAGGATTGATGTGACCTTCGCTGAATTGTGTGTGCCTGCATGTGTTTTTGCGTATGAGAGAAGACAGACAATCCCTTAGGCTAAACAGCCCGGATCACCAGACGCACACATAAACACATACGGTTTAATGGGCAGACTTATGCTGCAGCTACCCTCTTCCTGATCAGCAGTGCAGCCCAGGGCTCTTCCGGAGTCTCTCTCCCCTACAAGAGTCCAGCTCCCCACGTCTGGCCTACTATACCAATGCCACCCCTCTCTTCTCATTTTTGTTCTTCCCGCTTCGCTCTCTGTCTCTCGCTCTCTCATTAATCAATGTCAAGCTGTCCAACAACAAGGCCGGCATTCTTTCGGTTCCTTGCATATGTCATTGTGACCCTCCCTCCCCCCACTCCACCAAGTGAGCCGCCACCATCTTCCTTTCACATGGCCGCAGAACTGAAACCAGGGCCCACTCTGCCAGCTTGAAAAGGTCGTCCAGCAAAAGGAAGGGAGAAAGGTGAGGAGGAGGCAGTTCTCTCACTTCTGTCTATTCTTCCTTCATTTCTCTGCCTTCGCTAACCTGGGGACAGAAAGAAAAGCACCATAGTCTAATATAATTACCTTGAGACGTAGAGTAAAAAAACCCAAAAAACTTTAGATGAAGCAGTCAAGGAGTTGGAGGAACGTGTATGTCTCCACTGCACAAACTGACATCGGGGTGACGTCTTTTATATGTAGTTTTTGGGTGTCCAGTTTTGTTCCACTGAAGGGCTTTTTGACATCTACTGAACATCTAGTTTTGACGTCTGTAGACCCTCCATATAGAGGCTATTTATAGTGCAAATGTGGTTGTTGTGGACGTGTTTTCAACTCATTTTAGACGTCATTTTTATACTGCTTCTAAAGGGTGGAGGACATGTTTTCTATAGGCTACCAGTTAATTTTTCGGTAGCTTTGTTTACACTTTTGGATGCTTCTCCACGTTATCAAATGCGGCTGAGACAATCAAATTAAGTTATTGGAAAATTATCTGGAACAGTACGCCTCCTTCTGAAATGGGACTAGATCATAACAGTTCTGTGTGAAGGAATGCAGAGTGATCAGCAGACATCTCCAAGATGGCATGCTAAAACAAAAGTGAACAGCTACACGGTGGATTTTGAGGAGAAATGTCCCCACCTTCTCACAGGCAGTTTACAAAACGTGCTCATCGACGAAGTCTGTCAGGCAGATAGTCCAGTTCATACATACACACTTGCACAAACTTTCAGTCCAGCTACTGATCACAAGCACATTCAGTTCCTGTTACAATCATGAGCTCTTCACAATAAAACAGGATTCTAAAAATCAACCATATATAATGCAAATGCTCTTTTAAACGTATTAAACGCATTGGATCCATCTTCCCTGCTTCTTTCCATTGAGCACCATTATTTGCACAACTCGTCATTAGCCTACAGAAACAGTCAAGCAGGATTCTTTCTATCAAGATATGCCACATCAGAAAAGATTTTTTTTGCTTGTCTTGAAATTTTAAGGGTCTCTGCAGAAGCAAAAGTGATTAACCTCAATATACGGTCCTTATCAAACAGGAGAAAGGTAAGGAACGCCTTTATATAGATGAAATTAAACCGATGTTATTCACACTTTCATACACACAGAAACCTCAAAATCAACACCTGCAGCTTTTTTGTGTATCCCATGGACTGTTTTATGGTTACTATTACTCATGGGTATCCATTTCATTGTCACAGGATGCAGTTTCTCTTTTTTCCATACTGTATTTTCAGTATTAACCTAAAAAATGAGCAAACCCCTTCAGAGACCCTCCCATCACTAATACCCTTTTTAAACACTTAACTGTCCAGGTTTACATTAAATAATGAGGCCACTTCTCGCATGAGCTCCTCAGCATGCTGTTTGTTTATAAAGAAGCAGATTGCCTCCAAATCAGCAATCATTTAATGGGTGGGGGGGCATGTACTTGGAAATCCTTTCTCTCTCTGTGCCCTCCTTCCCAGAGCATCTGTATGTATTTGTTGTACTAATGAATGGAACAAAAGTTTCCGGGGGCCCAGCGTGAGGAGGGAGCAGTCTGTGAGGCAAAACAGTCGTGGTGAGCCTGAAGTGGACTCTGCTGAGTGGTCAGTTGCTGTGAGGTTGACAGTGAGAGAACAGTAGACAGCGAGAGTGATGGAGACTTGACCCGGCAACCTCTCCCCTCCAACCCCTCTCTTTCTAAATGATAGATGACCGTCCCTTCTTCTGCACGTCAAAAGCTTTCGCCCCCTCCAGACCTCCAAGGTCACATGCTTGTTCTTTACACATGTACAAATACACATATGCTCACAAATGGCACATGGAAATACTGATGAAAACACAATCATTCTTTTCATCTGTGCCTGTGGTCAGAGATTCAAACTTCTCAGCTTCAGACTGACTCAAACCTTTTAGCTTTACCTCCAGAACTTGTCATAAACACATATACAGACATGCGCACTCACTGTCACTCCCACTGAGACCTTTACCTTCAGGCAGCAGATATGGATTTGTTAAGAGTTAGAGTTAAAAGAATGGACAGACAGATCAGTAGAAGGGCAGGGAGAGAGGTAGAGAACAAGGAGTGCAGACCAGACACTGAGCAGTAAATTACTTTGCCAATCAATCTTTCCCCTGGGTTCCCTTGATGAAAGCTGTCCAAACTTTCCCCCAGCACTAAGTAACCCTCCCACAATTTGTCAGTGGAACGCTGGGAAATAGGATGGACAAACAAGTGGCAAGATTAAATGTTGCTGCAAGGGTAGAGCGAAGGAGAGCAAAAGAGAGAAAAATCGGGAGGTCAAGCCGGAGAGAAAATGTGTCGTATGTGTGAAGCGAATGGGATGGCAGTGTTTGGATTAACAAAAAGAGAGGGATGTGTAGTGGGATGGAAAGAGACACTCATACGGTTTAAAATGTGGGAAACTGTTAAGGAAGATTTGCACTGAGGAATGCATACTATTTTCCTCAATTTGGCTTCGGTAGCTTCTGACACAGACATACACACACTCGCATAAAAGCTTAGGCTCACGGGTCTCCATGGGTGGTACGACGGGGTGATACGCTGTGACTCAAAACATGCCGGGGTGATACATTGTGACTCAAAACATGTGACACCTCCCAATTACGGCATAGAGCAGAGCTAAGACTACAGAGATTTGCAGCTGCCTAAGTTACACGTAAAACACATTTTAACTCTCCATTTTTTTTAAAGAAACACTGGCTACAATTATAGAATCTCTCCCCCCACGCACACACACACACACACACGCACACACACACACACACTCAGCCTTTTCTCTTTTACACTTGTTTTCTGGCAACTTTCAGAGCGCCTCTGCCCAGAACAGTGAAGGGAGACTGAGGACTGTTGGGAATGTTAATTTGGTAATTTGTTGTTTTATATAAGCAGAGGACTGATGGTGGCGGTGCAGTGAAGGCAGCGCACACACAGTTGGTGTGTTTGTCTGTCGGGGTGTGTGGTGAATGTGGGGTGAGGGGGGGGTTCGGTGAAAGGAGAGGATAACTCTGGGTGACAAGGTCCGGAGCAGCGATGCAGATGACTCCCGACCAAGTTATTTTTCCTCGAGAGAATCGGGCAAAAATGCCACGACGGTTGGGGAGAAAGAAGCGCCCCATGCCCATAGAAGGTATTAAGATGTCTCTGATGCATAGCTACCCTCCTCCTTCTCTTCCCCATGTCTCTTGCTCTCAGTTACTCTCTCACTTCTAAGTCTGGGATGGTGGCCAAGTGCCACCAAGGACACTAAGGCTAATAAATCATCCTCATTTCAACATCTGTCCAGTTCCAAAGGGCTGCCCACTGCCACCACCCCACCCCTTGTGAAGATGGGTCCTTGGCTTTATTCCTCTTTCAGCATCCTTCCATACTCCCCCACGAACACCCCCTTCCAGACTGACAAAACGTCCATTGTCCCATGCCCAAGTGAAGAAGAGACCCTCTTTTCCCCTCTTTGACAAAAGCCGTCTGAAGCCAAGATGGGGACTGCCAGCCGGGATGCCTGGGACCCGGCAGGGGTGCCCCCTCTCCCCCTTTTACTCTACTCCCGCCTTCTGGTTCATCCATCCCTTGCGCTCGCTCTCTTTTTTTACTTTTAATACTCCCCTCCTGTGGGGGTCACTCACTCAGCTCACCCCCCACCCTTTTCATAGTGGCGAACTCTCAGCCTTGCATAAAGACATCAAGTGACAGCAGTGAGAGAAAACAGCCAGATTTGGCAGAAAGAGATATTCGACATGGCTGTCAGCGGCCATTCTGCATGCCTTTTGTTCCCTTGGGTGTAGTTGAAATAGATAAATAAACAGTCATAGGCTGAAAAGCTGGGATCAGAAGCTTGTCGCATTTATTCATATTGAACGGAGAAGAAAAAGAGGCAAAAACCTGCTGCTGCCAATTAAGAAGAATGAGACAAAACTCAATTCACACTGTTTAGATTTGTTGTCATGACTGAGGCTAAAACTAAGCTATTCAGTGGCTTTCTGCGATTTGCTCTAAAGATGGCAGTAGGTCTTTAGCATTGTGGGTGTCTCTGTGCGGCAGAGATGATCCGTGAAGTTGTCTTTGGGCTCATCAGTTAAGAAGCACTCTCGCCACGGTTACTCACAAGGCTTCATTTACTGTGAATGCACAGTGTTTTTTCCCAGCACCTCCAGTTCACCCCCAGCAACAGGGAGTACCGCCCATAACTGTGGATGGGCCAAGCTCCAGCTATATTCAAAAGACTGTCTGCATATGTAAAGAGCAAAGTCACGCCACATTGCTTTTTCAAAACAGACATAATAAACTGAGTTATATATATGTTATATATGCTATATATATAGCATGCATCATCTGCTTCTTGATGATGCTGATTTAGCTTCTTAGCCCAACTTTCTTTATAGTGGACATCTGAGCAACTGCTGTTCTTCTCGGCTATTACAAGATATTGTTACAGATGAAGTCAAGTCAACCAACACAGTTGTTTGTTGAAGCCACATGAACTCAGCTTGTTGCAGGGACTGAGCCTCGAGTCATCATCGTGTCCTGGTGCTGATAACAAGGGTTAAGGGTACGTGGTAAGCTGTGGACACAAGAGCAATAAATCTTAGACTAAAAACAAAACCTAGCCAGTTGGCTAATCCTGGTCTCTGATGGTTGTTTGCCAAGAGTGTGAGCCGCTGTTAGGTTTACTTTTTGTAGTTGCTGACTGCCTGTCATTCAGCATCATTGGTAAGAAGTTGTAAACATAAATTGGTGAAGGAAAGGCAGAAACAACCAATCCGGATGTACAAAGTAGTATTATAAGATAGTACAAGCCAACGCTTGATATAAATGACATAATACCTAATATGCATAATTCTTTGAACTGCATAACACTGTTATTACATTCTGATGATTGATTTTGAAATGTTTTAATATTGTTGTAAACTGATAAATCTTACGTTGGACCCTTTATGGTATTTAGTTTCACTTTTCAGTGTTTACTGGTGGGCCTCAAATCTTAACTTCATGCAAATGTTTTCATTTTGCTGAAACTGCTCAACCAGAGAAGAACATTTACCAATAAGGTCCTGTGATGAATTACTCAATTAGTGTTGGTGGCATTTTTGTTTCATATTTTATTCTGAATTATGTAGATGGCGGCACTGTAATTAATGTTTCTTTTTTTTTCTTTTTTGTGGTTGGGTCATTATGCATGGAAATGTATTTGCTTCTAATTTAGAGTTTAGAGTATTAGCTCATTATAAGTGGCAAGGGTTTCGGGATGGGAATATGTCTCCGCAAAAGGTTTTTGACAAAAAACTTTTTTTCCCCCAGTGTCCATTTATTGTTTGGGTTCTTAGCATTTCTCATTAACATAATATTATTCTGAGTTAATTCACATCAGATTTCATTATATAAAAAAAGATTACGTACGTTCTGATTTTGTAAAAGATGATCTATAATCAGATGTTCTGCTTCCTTGCAAATCATATCCTGTCACTGCGCTTCTCTAACCCTGCAAAACATTTACATTTCCAATTAGGCACCGAGAAGAATAGCTAATTTACCACAGCATGCAGGCGCCTGATGTCTCAATCTGCCTGGTGTCACCAGTGTGAAAAGGAGTACTCTGTAATCATGCAGACACATTCACTTATAGAGACACACATGAAAGAAAACAGGCTGTACGGAGTATGAGAGTTGCGGACAGACCCAGTCCAGCGAGGGGAGTGTACAAAAAAGTTAAGACATGAAAAAAGAAAAATAAATAATCGACTCACACTTAAAAAATGTGAAGAAGGGTCTTATTGAGGCACTAGAGCAGCAGGACAGGCAGCAGTTCAGTAGTGGCCCCAGATTGACTTGTCTCTGAGTGGACAGCCAGCCAGCTCCTCCACACAACACCCACATTGTCCGCTGTGCCAACGAGCCAGAGCAGGGCTCCACTCCTCAGGGGGCTGACTGAGACGAACACATTATAGATACATGTTAGCCTTGGCCCGACCTTCTGTATACCGTGTGAGGCATTCAGCGGAAGGGAGACAGAGGAAGGAGGGAGGAGATGAGAAATGAAACGCATATGGAAGTTATTGAAAGCTACATAATGGATAAGCCTATCCGACAGCTTAACAGCCTCGAAAAAGAAGGTCTTAAAAAGTCTTATAAAGAGAGGACACACATCACTCTTACCCCGACTGAATTTTAGATGCTGTGAAATGAGATATGCTGTTTCTGCACAGGGATGAAAATAGAGAGAGATAAAGGGAGAGGGAGGCTGTTTTTTGAGACGAGATGCTTGCAAGAATCCATTGGCTTCCTAGACCAGTAGCTCTGTCTTTAGCTGTCTGGCAGAATCATCTTACTTGAGCTTCCATCTCTTTCTTGGTGCATTGTGAGGCATCCTTGTTGATCTGATGGGAAACCTCAGAGCTGCAGTATTATCATGTTGTGTAATAGCCACCGGTAAATTGCAGAGGTTCCTCCCCATGCCCTGATTTTGGGGTCTGTTTCCCAAAAACTAAAAATTGTTACTGGCGCTGTCTCGTTTTTACCCATGCTCCTTTTCCTAGCCTGCTGCTCAGTACACATTGTGTTTTAATACAGTGTGTGTAATAATATAAAATGTTTCTGTTTCAGCTTTTATCTCTCCAATGTCATTAACAAGCAGCTCAGTGACGGACACTCCCCACTCTATTTACGCATCTGCAGACTTATTCACTTAAGGCCCATCAGCTGCCACAGTCTTTATCTTGCCTTGCGATAACACTGTTAACAACAGTAATGCGTGGCGCAAAGGAGCCACTGGAACTGCCACTGTCGGGGTGAATAAGTGAGGTCAAGGGCTTTTAGCACTTGGTGATGTTGCTCCAGAAAGGCTCCAGCTCTGCTCTATGGTCATTATACTCCTGTGAAATGTGCAGCTTAGTTTCGTTTTTAAATCTCTTCTCTAAACCCTTCTCTGTTTCTGTGCTTTCCAGTGTTAGCAGAATTGGGAATAAGAAAAAAAGAAAACTTGATGGAACTCGGCAGGACTGAACGGTGCCTTTTCTCCCCACATGCCTTAGGGAAAACACTGGTGTTATTTTAAAAATCGCACTGTTAAAGATTAATGTGGGCCTTGAGGAGTGTGTCATCGTTCCTTAACGACAGGGCCGAGGCGCCGAATAAAGCCAACACTGTTCTGTCCCTCAGCCCAAGGACAGATAAGTTTCCTCCTGCTCCTGCTTTCCCTCGTCCTTTGTCCAGTGGCTCTCTCCCCCTAAATCATCTCCTGTAACTGCAAGGGCCAAAATGGGCAAAAACATTAATGACTGTTGGCTCCAAAATCTATTTCTTCTTTTGTCTTGGTCTGGGCTTTTTCTGTTATTTAAAATAGATGAACGAGTGGGTGCAGAATAGAATACATCCTGGCTTTGGGGATATAATAACAAAAAAGAAGGTCAAGAAGCTATTTGCAAACATTTTCCAAGCTGATTGCTCTTGTTAGATGACTAATGGAAAGTCCCAGCTCTGAGTTGTGACTATGCAACTCCCCCAATAAAATCATCAGTCATCATCCCATGGACAGGCCAGACAGTCAGACAGCTATAAACTAGGGTTCATAGACCAGAATGGCGCATCCTATCTGTACATATCGTACTAGGATGATCGTGAGGATGATGATGAAAAGCTCTACAAAAAAACAAAACAAAAAACTGTTTCACAGACACCGGTGAATAAAATGATAAGTGTGATAAGACCTGTGAGGTTTGATGGGTCTCATGTCTGAGGTGTGCAACTGGAACTTGCTGAAGGTTTGTGCTGATAACGGAAGTGCTCGATAAGCTGGGCAACATGAATCTTAGTGACAGAGATAGTCTCTGCTTCCCTCTAATAGGGCTGTAAAAACCTTGGCCTTATATGGCTTAGCTAATAAACTCATTTTTGATGAGCACGAAGGTCAGAGGAGTTGGTATTAATATTCACCTGCACAGAGGTGCATTTTCTCTTCAGCAGTCTGACGTAGGAGCTTATAATTGCTGGTATTGATCGAACAGTTTTTGGTTTATATGCAATAAGAGCAATTGAACTTTGGAATGAATGAGGTATCTGTCAGATATTAAAATTTTACTTGGCAGCGTCTTGCACCACAAAGTCCACTCTTGTGCAGAGTTTTTTCCATTTAGTGCTGGGATAAGCAGTAGCATCGTATCATTGCTTTTGCAACATCATTACCCCACATTCTTTTGAAGTCTGATACCACGTGACACTTCAACTCATCTTGGGTTTTGATGGCAAAAACATCAGACAATGGCCTTTGTACAAGGGAGTGGAACCGCTACATTATCTCCAAACAGTTATATCGTATATCTTTGAGATGTCCACAAGGCCAAACCAACATGCCAGGCTGATGAAAGAGAAACCAAAGATGTAACTGTATCACTGTCAAGCAGTGGTGGGCAGCATGTCTCACAACCTTCTTTTACCACCAATTACTGTTTTAACCCAGACAGACAAACTTTAGGACAGCTGAGGGGAAAAAAAAGGACAGCGGTGAATCATCTTACTACAATGTTCTTGGACACTGCTGCTATAATTGAATTCATTAGCTTCATTAATCACAAGAGCTTGACATTTATTGTGGAGGTGATGGGTTAATCCTGTGGACTTAGAGACACTTCCTGAGGTGATAAATGTTGCTATCTCTCAGGAGCAAGGCTAAACAGAGTATGACTCCAAGAAGACAGAGAAGGAAAAAAAAAGCCAGACAGAGCACAAGAGCCCCATAAAGGTGGCCATATAGCAAAAATCTGAGAGAGCAAATCGCTGAGTGCAGAAAAGTAGATGATTCTTTTCCACAACCCATTTAATCAGTCATATCTTGAGGTTACCTTTGTGTTTTAAAGTGCTGCTGCTCTTCAGTCTGTTTTTCTTTTTCGTTATTTAGTAGCCATAATTTTGTAGTCACTGTCTTCGTCATTTGGATCGTCAAGTGTGGTCATTTCTAAAATCCCCTAAAAAAACTACCCATGTAGTGAGTACAGAAAGACTATAGAGGCCTTTAAACCATTATTTAGAACATATGCAACTGCCAAATACTTAATGGCTGGTGAAATAAAAACATATGAAACTAAAAAAAGGATTTTGAGACCATTATTTGCACTTGGCAATCAAGTATGTTAACTTTTCTTTTTCTTTGTATAAGCCCTATGCTACATTTCTGGCCACCATAGTAAAAGAAGTCATTTATAGCCAATATCTCCAGACGGTATCTTTTGGCAGTAGCAACTAGCTTAAGTGCTCTAGTCTTTATATGTTTCCACCGTGTAAATAATCTGATTGGCCACCAAAAGAAATCACAAGGATAAACAACGTTCTAAGTTACAGTCCATTTGTTATACACAAATGCTTTTTGTGCTTTATCGTCACATCGTACTCAAAATAGTACACATGCTAATAGCAGCCATTAAAACTATTAAGCTGCCATTATTATTGCTGGTATTTATATTGTGCACAAGCTTCGGTTAAGGATAATTGCGTTTGAATTTATTCGGTAAAAAAACAAAAAAAGCTTTAAAGGTTTTTAACTTTGTTTTCTGGTTACAGCTGAGAATGCTGACTCAGACTTAAAAAAGCATTTTTTTATTCATTTGATGGATCTGTTTCTGTAAAAGAAAGGCTATTCTTAACCAATGCGCAGCTTTGTCTTAGTCATTTCATTGCGTGTTTGTTGAAAAGTATATTAGCACAATAAAAACAAAGCGCTATACCATTTACTTTAGTCCTACTGATAACCTAAGACCTAAGTCTAAATGTCTTGGTAAACACAGAGGCCAGGACCAGTACAAAATGACTACTCAGAGTAAAGACTGGCTCACAAATGTGTATACCCACACTAGATTGCACCGAAACTGCTGGAGGTGCTTGATAATTGATCTGGATTACTGTTAGTACTGTAATTATGTAGCCTAATGGTTCTAGTATGTGTATGATTTGTCCCTGTTTGGTGCATCAGATCAAACATCATATTTCCAAAGTAAACCGCCGGCCACAAACAAACACTCTCATACTCTTGAACAGGAAATTCATGTTCAAGCCTTGTTTGTTTATCTGCCAGAGAAATCTCATCAGCAAGTTACTTGGCGTAGCTGTGATGATGCCGTAACTCGGGCATCATCATAATCACCGTGTGTAGGACTTGACCTTGGTATAAACCCATGAAACCCTTAAAAAAAGCCCTTACTTGCCTTAAGCATTTTCAAGGGGATGCTTCACTAACATACACAGCACATATGAAAGCCAATATACAGACTTGTAAAATACAGTTTTTCAAGCAAAAACTTCCTCAAAATGTCTTTGCGTCTTCCTCATTTTCTCCTGTCTTGCATTTTGTTGAATATCTGTCCACATGTAGTCCCCTTGTTTGAGCAGGCCTATTCTTTACATACATATACTGGGTTTAAAGTAATTACATGAAAAGCTACCAAACCCATGCTGTTTATGCTGAAATATGCTTATGTTGTAAATATTTAGCCTGACCCTGATAAACTATATGCAATTTACTCGCCAGTTGTCAGTCATCACATGACAATATCTCAGTGGTTGCTGTCCAGAAAAGCCTTGATGTGATGAGAGATCTCCCTGTCTGTGTTTCTGTGCCCTTTTCTACCTACTAAAAGGAATTCCTGGTTTGAATTAGGGATTCATGTTGGCACTCGACGGAGGGACAGACAGTGTGGTCTGATATACGTAAATATACAAATTCAGTTTGTAAGGGGAAATGAAGATCTGAAACATGTGACACTGCTGAGCTGAATAGCAATATCAGATTTACGCCATGCATCGATGTAAACATTGAAATATGCACTCGATGTGTTTGCATTTTGCTCAGCTGAAATGAAAAGTATCTGTGGCGTGACCTTTGATTGAATTTATATGCCCCAAGGTCAAGACTCTAAATCTTACCCCATAACCTTGTGCTTGCTAAGAGGCAATATGTGTCACAGAAAGAATGGGAGATCATAAGAAATAAAGCAATATGATTTTTCTTCCTGCTGCCACGTGTCGATAAACTGCAACCTTTATCAAAATGAATAGGGAAGACGCAATATATCATTATCTGAAAGGCATGCCACAGCAGCTGCCGATGCTGTGTAGGCAATCCTCTTAGGCCAAAAGGTAGGGTTATTTATTGGGTCTCAACCTTGCGGCTGTCACACCATCTGCTAGCAGAAGATCTATTGGCACGCCTTTATTCACTTATGATTATTACTGATCATCTGCCCAAATGACCTATCAATAAAGTGGAAGTCAAGCAGATAATTTATCTGTATGGTTCTGTCGATATAAAGTTCAGAATCAAAGGCCTTAAAAGGATAAGGGGTCTTGGACGTCAGGTGATGAATGGTCGAACAAGGCGCCCATGAAAATATGGCCCTTTTAATAAATTTACAAAATCCAGCTCTCTTTCCTCCTCCCTCCACCTCCCTTTGCATTCCTTTTGCCCTCTTTTTCGTGAAGTGAGCTTCTTTCCCAAGGTCTGTTTGCTAAGTGCAAACCTCAATTTGAAACATCACTTTCCTACAAAGAAATGACTTCAAACTCTGCAATTGTATGAACGCAAATATTTGATCTGCTCAATCGTACTGAGTGTGGCATCTCGACTGCATGTCTAAGCAAGATCTGCGAATCATACAAGACACTGGAATGATGAGACAAGCCTGTCCGGGGTCGGTGTAAACCTCTGCCAGTATATTTTCACTATGCCATTTTCTTCATAAATCACACAAAGACTCTCAGGACACACGGGGTCAACGCTTGTTCTGTAAATATCAGCCGCTTGTATTTGACAAGTGGCCGTGACTTTCCAGAGTCACACAATAGTTCTGAGTGTTTGCCTTCCAAATCTAACCTTTGTGCACTAATCTCTATCTCACCAACAGTTCTCAGTTCCGTCACAGGCCGCACCCTGACCCATCTGGGTGTAGGATTGGGTAACAGAGAGCTTTAACGCCATGCAATAAGTGTCTGATCTCGCTGATCCTTTTTTAGTTTTTCGTTTTTTCGTTTTTACTGATAAAGTGTGTAGTTTTCTCACATTAAGTTGAACAGAAAGTGTAAGTAACACTAGGTAATCAGTGGTTAAGCGCATAATAATCTTCTATAGCGGCTAGAAAACGAAAGAACGGAGAAAGAGAGTGAAACTTTCCTATCAGCAGTGCCCCTGATGTTTGCCTTGGCCAAAGCACCTTAAGTCTTCCACTTATTAAAGGCATCATATTGTATCTGATGGACGCCCAGTTTCCTGGTATTTAGCAGTGTGAATTTCAGCCCTGTTTCCTCTTCTCCTTCCTTGGTCTTCAAACTTACCTACTTAATCTTTGTATGAAACCTCATTGTTGAGGTATGTTTTTAAGAAGTCATAGCCCTGGTCTTGTTTTAGGTCAACTGTCAAAGCCACTATCTTTGGGAAGTCCTGAAATAGCCACATTTTACCCCCTTTTAAAGAGCACGCCAGAGAAAGGACTTGGAACAACAAGCAGGCATTATCTGACTTGATGCTAAAAAGCAGACTCAGTCAGACAAGCATCCTTACTTAAGCAGTCTCTGGCAGGAAAGTGTAAAAGGTTCATTATCAGGGATTCCAAATGATAGCAAGAGACCACAGACAAAAAAACCCCAAAGGAGACTTTTTATCACTTCTTCTTTTGTTTTTTGTTTTCTTTTCTTTTTTGGGGCAGTTGTGACATTTTATTGATTGTAGTGCTGCGAGCAAATTTGCAACTGTGTGGGAGTCAGAAGAGTTAGATCCATTTGTAGAGATTGTGTTTGACATGATGGTTAGTTCTGATTTTAAAGGCTCTAACAACTTTTTTGTTCTTTTCTTTTCTTTTTCTTTTTTTTTTTTAAATTTCTTGCTCAATGACAAAAATATGTTTTCTCAACGGCATATTATTCAACTCAACCCACAGTGAAAGACCGCTTCCTCTCCATCTATACGTCAAAAAGATCAATAACATAACCAGGGCATTGCCACCACAATGAAACTCTGTCAATGTGCCAAGAAGCTCCAAAAGATCCCAATAAATGCGTAGCAAAACTTTCAATTTGTGGCTTTCTTGGTGTGGCACTTGCAGCCAATGGGTTGTCAGTCAGGGCCCTGGTTCAAAAAACCCTGAGGTTTGTTTGCTGCTGGTTCTTTTTGGAAACTTGTGGCTTTGTGACATCCTCGGCCCTCCATTGGGCCGTGTTACTGTATTGCCTCATATTATCCAGGGTTGAGGAGAATTGTTTTTGGCAACAGAATGCTAACATTTTCCTACGATGCAAACCTCCAAGTGAGGCCCTCTTCTTCTGCTCACTCCAATGGATGAGCAAGCTTTGTGAGGTCCTTCTCTACCATGGGAACCATGGGTACTTTTCTGATATCATACCAGTGAATTTTGTGACTATGAGAATAGTGTATGTTTCATTCTTTAAAAGACTGACTGTACATGCAAAGCATACATATGTGCCTTTATGGGCTCTATAAAGAGACCCCGTTTGGGGTTGTTGTGCTGTTTTTTTAATAGAATGATTTTGCTCTGTCATGTGTTTTAGACTGTGACAGAGCTTGTAAAAACAATAAAGCAGTCCACTCATTGAGTGTCTCGCGCCACGTCATGTTTTCTTTTGTCCACTTGGTCGTCATGTTCTGTCAATACGAATGGTGCTAAGGTGGCGTTGAAAAACTCCTGACTCTGTCCAATAACAAAAGTTGTGCTATGAAAAACTAATAATGGAGGGGTTTTCCCTCACAGTCAGGTCGAAAGCACACACCACAGACACATAGTGTCACATGTACAAACACACAGAGTTACGCATATTCCTAATGAGGGTCTGGACAGCTCTCGGTGGAAGGATTCTGCAGGTGGCTGCACTTTCATCAAGCCACGACTGGATTTGTTTATGTTTGAGGTCATATGGGCCAGAGAGAGACATTTGTGTGCCCAGACACACATTTTACACACTCTGTCTAATTACCTTCACTTCAGTGTTTTCTCTTTTCCATAAGACATATTGACATGTCAGCATTCAGCAGGCTAGATACAGAACAAATGGACAATTTTACCTCTCTCTGTGTGTAGTGGAAAATCTATCCCTCAACATAGGCCGGTCTGTATTTCGACCTGTCTCTCCAACCAAGAGTAAAGTCACTTTGAGGCGACGGTGACACGTGCAATAAATCATAGGTCTGCCAGTCAGTGGCCAATCACATTTTCCTTCCCTAATTAATAGCTTATTTATTTGTTTGGCAGAGTCCTGCTGCAAGGGTACAATATTCGTAGCGTGTGTTTGTCTGGTAAGTGTGTGAGGGTATTATGTGAGTCAGTGTGTACACACAACTTGCCAGTGTTGAAAGAGCATCTCCACCTGTCTTTGTGAACTTTAGATCACAGAGTACCCTGTTAACCACTAATCTTTATATTTAACTTCCAAAAAAAATGGGCCGCTTCACAATAGACAATCTACATTATAAATGCATAGAAATAAAATGCAAGGAAGCTTTATAATTAGTCGGCCATATTTCTGACAATGAGCTCAGTGTTTCTGGACTCAGAAGGGAGGTTTGGACGAAGGAGTGCCCACACAGTCCCGACCCCCAACCTAAAGCTGAAAGGCATTAAGGCATCAGTAAAACCACTCATGTCTGCTTGCATGTCTTCTAGAGTTTTAGGTTACTCTTGCACAATTTGATACACACACACACACTTGGCATGTAGCTGAGCAGAGCAGAGGGAAAGTCCAGAAATTGTCCTATAGCTGTTGAACGCCTGGTAGCATTTTAGATGACCCAGCCAAGCTGTTGGTTTTGTAAACTGTTGCAGCTGGTTTGGTGTATTACAAGAAATGGGACAGCACACTCCAAACTGCAGCCTCTCTCTCTTACACACTTTCTCTAGCTTACTGTCACTCTATTCCAATTTTTAAAGTTCACGAGCACTGTTTTTTTACCTCCCAGGCAGACGTAGAAATCGGATATCTTTCTTTCTAATAAATAGTCATGTTGAAATCATGTTAAAAAACCGACGAGGCCTACTTTTGTTCCACAAAATTAAAAAAAATTGTCTGTTTATTTTGTGCCGGTTTGTGACCGCTTGTTCCTTTAAATCATGACGTTGGCATCTGTGGCTGCTTTTTTCATCAAGAATAAACTTTGTCGTGGTTTCTTTTTTTTCATCCATATGCCCCTGTAATTTACTAAACTGAAATAATGAACATAAAATTTGATATACAAGAAATGCTTTATAATAAAATAAAATTTAAAAAACGCACAAAATTGGAGGATCAGCAAAGTTTGTCCATTTTTCACAAACTTATGCTAGCATGCCTGTAACATAAGTTACCAAATCAGCAGGGACACTTATATTTTCATATAGCAGCGCAGTTTCTATGTGCACATTTTCAAAACAAGGGAGCTACAGTTACAAGTGAAAATTCTTCAATTTGATAGCATGTTTACTGTTGCTTTGTTTGGAGTGGATTTCACAGGAACAGGATGCGTCTGTAAAGGTTTAGATGATGTGTACAGTAAGTAGGTTGAAAACACTTTTGTAAGTGTCTGTGGTGTAATTACTACCATTTGGTGAGGCTTAGAAGCACATCCCTAGACAGCTTAATGTAGAAAACCATCGATTAAGGTACATCCGTGTGCATATGGCCCATCTGGTTCACTGTTTGGCAAGGGGGAGGGAGGGAAGAAGAAGAAAGAGTCAACTTTTCTGCACTACTATGTACTAAAGTTAAAATTTTTTCAGTTTTAACTAAAGAATAAACAGTTGGAGAAACTCACAAGCTCTTTTTTTTCCCTGAGGTTCAAGCAAGTGGGCATAACCTAAATCTCATGCACATAATTCATAATAACTTCCTGTGAATTACAGCCTTGTATTGAAAGGTGCATAAAAGACATCGCTGTGAGCCAGAATTTGAAGAATAGCTCCACAGTCTACATGGAGATTCCACAGCAGATAAATATCTCTTTTCCCATCACGGTGGGCCGCATTGGTTAAGGAAATACAAACTTTAATATATCAGCTCTAAAATAAGGGCAGCCAGTCTTGTCACAACGCCCAAACAACATGCATACTGTTAAAGGGCAGATGGGGAGGATAGTGAGCAGGAAAAGGAAGGTTCAGATATGCTTTAAGTCTGCACTTGGGGAAGTTTTATAGGCCTAATTTGACCTAAACTCAGTAAAGTACTATGCTGATCCTCAACTCCACCCCAAACTGCTCTGAAAACAGTCTGCATTTCTTCTTTGATCCTCATTTACCGTCAATGGGCTTCAGAGAGGGAGAGAAAAAGACAGGCAAACTTAGAGAGACTCTGGGTTACCATTCTATGTGAAATGCCCTCTCACTGCAGCAGAGTAGCCCCATCTCTTCATCATTCCCCCACTTCCTTCATTTCCTCTAGCAGACACTGGGAGCATTCTACCACCCATCTGCCCCCAGTAAATATTGCTTGAAGGCTTAATTATACACACACACACTGACACACACACACACACACACACACACACACACACACACACACACACACACACACACACACACACAGATATTCTCAGTGAAATTTCCTGCAATGCTGAAGCGGAGAATTAACGTCAAATGCGGGGTATTCATTCATCAGAATGTGTGCAGTGTTATGTTTGCTTCTGTGTGTGTTTTTGTGACCTCTTAGTCCATTATTATATCCCTCTGGTCACATTTGTAGCCCAGAGGGTGTGTGTGTGTGTGTGTGATGAACTGCGAACACCCCGTGCTTTTGTCATCAAGCACCGACGGTCAAACCTTATTTGAAGTGCTGGAATTGATGTTTTCTTTTAATGCTTTGACAAATGTATTTGGCTCTCAATCAAAATCAAAACTTCTCTGGCACACTGAAAAGATATGTATATTATATATGTTTTTGTGTTCGCTTTGCAGATGATGAATGACCATGAGGATGACTCCCCTGATAGCTGCATCAAAAAGGTAGGATAGTTATAAATCGTTATACTGCTGTGCAACCCGGATCACTCCCTGAGTAACTGTTCTGCTGGTTTTTACCAATTAATCAAAACTATCAGATTTCTTGGGAGGATGAAGTAATAAACTGGCATTTTGTAGCAGTCACAGAAAAGTGGGTTTTCTATTCCATATTTGACTGTGTTTGTGGGATCTAAAAAAAATCACTGGCCTCTGTGTGAGGTCATGTGAGCTTATATTTTATTACAAGAACCTCCACTAGCAATTTTGTTAAAGCTCTGTGATGAGCTCTGTGAAATGTGTTCATCCTGTTGCCCATCAGTAATGTCCGTCTATGTGGTGCACTGCAACTGCATTCATTGGCTAGCGTTTAAGTGACTAAAGCCTTTATTATCACTGAAGACTGTACAACAGTGATCTGCATTCTAAGAAACCCTCTCTTCACTCAGATAAAAAAGACTGACGCGCACACACACAGACACACACACAAACACACTATGACCGATACGTCTCATTGACCAGTCAGTGACCACTTTATGAGGTGATAAATTTATTGAAGAGGCTGGGCAGTTTGATTTTATGACCAGTGTCACTAGGTCAACAAAGAACAGCAAGAGAGTTCATGTCCATCTAATGGTCCATGAAAGAACAATGGCTTCTGGAGAGGGCACGCTCTTTCTGAGAAACACTAAAGCCATTGCAGGCATAGCTAACTCAAGTCAGTGACCGAGTAGTCGGAATCAGTTGTTGAAAAACCAACAGCAGTAAGTTATATTGTTTAGCAATATATATTTACAGTATCCCACCAAAACAAGCAAAACCCACTGAGAGCTGAATTTTTTTGCCGTTAGATTGCTTGAACTTCTGGTATAGTAGCTCTCAGATCTTTGAGATGGCATTGCTGCAACATTTATTATATTTATACTTTTGTGTTATCTTACATGACAAAATGGTCAAATATGAGTAGGCTGCTTTTTTAATATAAAAATCTGACTACCTTTGAATAAGTAATTGTGGAAGAGGACTGAACATCTGCATGGCAAAATTTACTTCAAGTCTTTTTAGTGCAGTTTATAATTATGGCTCTTAGAAAAGAAATATGAAATAAGTGTACTCATTTGCATTTCAGGTCAAGGGTCCTGTTGCTGTGGCATCTATAAACAGGCAGGCATGTAAATCACTGACTGCTTGGTTGATTTGAAATCCTACATTAGTCAATGAGCTTATTTTGAGAGTTGACCGCAAGTGGTTTGGGCTGTTCCGTCTTCCCCACATGTTCGTACAATGTGGAAAAACCTACTTGGTTTTATAAACTACCAACCACCTTCCACATAAGAGTGACCCATGCACTCCACTCTGCACGCACATGATCTCATACGCACACACTCACACGTTGTCCTCATGCTTAGGCGTTTGCATACATGCAGTGATAGGAGCATAGAGTTGTAATGTGTATACACTGAGGCTCACACAGATGACAGAACACAGGCTTACAACATGCCTACCTATGGTTAATAAAAGAAAAAGCCCAACAGACACACGCACAAAAACACACTGGCCACATCTCATTATGCAGTGTGTGAGTTGCGGTGGGCCCTCATCGGGCGGTGGCAGACCACATGCCTGTTATGAATATGAATGAAATTATGCATGAGCCATTCCTTATGACATGACTCATTCATCCGCATGCAGTCACACACAAACAGAGGGCAGGCACACATGCACGCACACACAAACACCGGCTTCTTCTGCCTCTACTGTGTCATTACCATTGCTATGCTTGATTAAGGCAGAATTTTAATTTAGTCGTAACTTGTGAATAAACTAGTTCATTGCAGAGAGATGTGTTTGCATAACTGCGGGTTATTAGTTCTCATTTGTTACACTGCGCCACATTCCAGCGAACAGAGTTGCAGTTATGTATGTATATATATATATATATATATATATATATATATATATATATATATATACATATATATATATATATATATATATACATATACATGTTATATATAGTATATTTTATAGATAGTGATGCATATCTACATACTGCCACTGTGTGCATTATTGCGTTACCGTTAACGATTTCAGATTATTTTGTATGGGCAGGTTACCAGCCTCTGCACAAAATGGGCAGAACATGTATGACTTAAAGAATAAGATGAGAATATGACTCACTTTTGGTTCTTTGGATCGTGTAATTTTATGGTAATTTTGCATAGTAATATATGACTTTCTTTTTTGTAGAAAACTATGCAGCAAATAAAAATTTGATTAACAAAATAAATGAAATTTCAAGAAAAATAAAAGCACAAATAGATGAGAAAAGAAAAAAATCTAAATCAGCACATGCTCTCTCACATTGCAAGAGATTTAATAGTAACCCTACTGTAATCTTATATAGAAATATAAATTATGTTCGTCCTTTCCTTGTACTAACATTCCAGTTAATTTCATATTAATGTGTCAGTCTGAAAGGTGAGTAAAGGCTAGAGGGAGGCACCATTAGAGCCAGGGATAAGGCAGGGGATAAAATAGAAGCAAAGATAATACTGCAGCTTCTTTCTTCCACTTACTAAAAGCTGCCCAGTGCTGACCTTATAGCTGTGTGGGTGTGTATGTGTGTATGTCTGTGAGTGTCAATGTTTGTATGTATGAAGTTTTTTACTGGCTTCCATGCATGCATCTTTACACCACACACACACGGCAAATAAAAAGGTCTGTTATCTGAATCCCTCCTTTGCTTACTCTCTCCATCTTCTTCCATTCATTTTATCCATCTCTTTTTCTCGACACATAGGATGGTGTTGTTGTAGCTATAGATTGCTATCAGGGGCTATTGGTGATAGGATCAGGGATTGTTTGGTTTGGTCTGGTCTGGCTATACAAAACAGGACTATCTCTCTGTTTAGCTGTCTAGGCCCTGCTTATGTATATTCCCTTTCACACACACACATACACTTAAGTGTATGTGTGTGTGTGTGTGTGTGTGTGTGTGTGTGGACATTAATAGGGTATTGGAGGACTTGTGTTTCTTTTTGGATTTCTTGGATTTAAGGGTGGTAGTTAGATACGGAGCAGGGGGAAAGACCACAGTCTGTGCAGTGTGTGCGTGTTCGTCTGTCTGTGGGTCTCTGTGTGTGTTAATCCTCATCTTCAGAAGAGCGCTGCTGTCCACACCGACGTGTGTAAACACTCCAGCAGATCAGATGGCAGATAATGACTTCCAGATAGACACCCTCCATTCAACCAGCAGAGAAAATCAATGAGCACTGATTGCTTTTTTCCCAAGACGATCATCTCCCCCGAAGGGCTACTATCTATCTCTCTCTCTTTCTGTCTCTCTTTCTCTCTCAATTTCTCTGTCTCTCTCGCCAAGCCCCATTCATTCACCTCTCAATACCACTGAGATTGAATCAATTCACACTGCTTTTCACAGGGGATTTTCTGTGAAACGATACAGGGAAATATCTGTTTAAGACGATCTCTTAAATCTGTTACTCTCCTTGTCGCTCTTCCTCTCCTTTTTGTCTGACAATAGGTGGGCATAGTCACCTAATGTATCAATACTGCATTGATGCATTCCTCATAGTGAAACATGTCTTCATTCTGTGCTCGGCAGGGACCCTCATATATACTTTTATTCACACTTAAGCACCAGACTTTATTTAATCTGCAGCGTAAATGCAGTTTGCAAATTGGAATATGACATGGGTTGACATGAACTTTGACCTAGTAGGTTTTTCCCATTCCATGTTGAAAGCCTAGGGAGCCAAATGGGGATCAGCTGCAGCTCTGAGTCTATGGGTGTGTGTGCACACACACTGAGTATCTTTTTTTTCTTCTCCATATCAAGCTGGGGAATTGAGTCTCTAAATACACAAGCTAAATGACCCTAAATGTATGAGGGCTATTATGTGGACAGAGGGAGGCTCATGGGTCACAGAAGTGATCCAGCGCTTCGGGCCATGGTTTACCCTCGTCCAACAGCCTCACACTCCCCCATGCCTCCGCCTGCTTAAATAGGCTCATGATTGATTGATAATTATGATAATTTGTTTGAAATGATTATCTGGATATTATAATCACTGCCACCCCAGTGTGCCACGGGGGCAAGTCATTTTTCATAATGCTGAACGTCACAAATACTCCCTGGTTTCAGGGGGAGGCTCTGTGCATGTGTGCTTCAAACACAAACACACGCATCAGCACAAAGCGTAGTGCAGGTCTAAAGATTGTACAAAACATCTCTGTTACACTCAGAGGATGTGAGGTACGCATACACTAATGGAGAGCTGAAATGAATAACTGCATGTCTTTTTTTTTGGGATAATTCAGTAATTTTAAGTAAATCACATGTCGTCAATTCATAAATATGAATTTGTGTTGCTTTTCTGTGAAATGTTGTATTTTTTTGTGGGCTGAGAGAAAAAATTCTATATAGATAGATAGATAGTCACTCACTTATGCTTGAACTTCGTAATTATCAAAAAATATATAAACCTTTCCAGGATCAGGAAGTTCCCAAACATCTTCTTGTCATTCTCAGGCAGTGTGCAAACACAGCACAGCTCCAATCATCCCGTCTTCCTTGTCATCTAAAGGAAAGAAAAGGGAGGAGTGTGTAAGCATGCGTGTGTGTGTGTTAGGTGTTCGGGGGGCTGCAGGAATAATATTTGTGGTTTTTGCTTCGCCCCGAGATGACTTAATGATGATATGGGTCTCTTTCTTCTGCTGGGCAGGGTTACGTTTTAATGGGGCCTGAGTGACATGTTTTCACTTGGCTCCATGCCCCCCACCCCCTCACCCACCAGCACCACCACCACCACACCACCACTGTCATCCCCTTCCCCCCTTTTAAATATACACCACGAAATGCTGCACTGGGTCTGGTCCAGTGAGAGGAAGAAAGTGTTCTGAAACCAGGAGACAATCAACTCTTAGCTTGTAGATAGTTTGTGTAGAGGTTATGGAAAGATGAGACAGAAAGACAGACAGGCAGATATGCAAAGAAATCATGTATGTGAGCAAATGCTGCAGGAAGATCTTCTAGCTCATAACCTTTGCCTCCTGATATTGTACTGTGTATAAAAATAAAAGGTTGATAAGTACATTATCTGTCTATCAAATGCCCAAAATGCACACTCAGCTCAGTCTCTACAAACTGAGCTGTTTAATGACGGTTTATCAGTTACGTAGCAATAATGCTGCAAGAGCAGTTTAAGAGGCTTTGGGTGAAGCTAAAAACGTCATAGAAACATAAGAATTTAATCCCAGAGATAGAATTTTTTATTTTTATTTTTTATTTTTTATTTTATGTTTTGTTTTTTTTGTTTGTGGTTTTTTTTTGGGGGGGGGGGGGGGGGGTCTACTAAATATGTCTGCAGTCACTGGTGACAGTAGAAGATTCATTTGTCCAGACTTTGTTAGCCAATAGTGTTGATTTGTGGAGGGTCACATGCTCCAGACAAAGTCAGGGTTGTTGGAAAAGAGGTGGGGAGTAGGAGGAGAGGTGAAGACAGAAAGAAATGGTCTTTCTCTTTCTCTGCCTGTCTTGTCTGTGGGAACTGTCCCAACTATGGTTACTGCAGAATGCTGTCATTATGCCTTGTGAGGAGCATTCACTCAGAGGCTGCTGCTGTGTGTTACTGTACTCATGTGTGTGTGTGTGTGTATTTGCTCTCTCGAGTGCCACTTTTAACTCCCATTGGCACTTTTAACTTGTGTGTGTGTGTGTGTGTGTGTGTGCAGCGTGTGTGGGCCTTGACTGACGCATCTCTGTTGTTATCGTCAATCAAAAACCAACGTCACATCGGAGTGAAGCGCTGGGAGAGGAATTCAAGTGGGAACGAACGAAAGAAAGAGTGGAACAGATAGAGAGAGACAGAGCGAGGGGGCGGAGGAGAAGCACGAGGTGATCGGAGGCACTTTCACATCAGCTGGCTCTCTGACCTCTGTCTTTCTCTCTCTCTATCCCTCACTTTATTTTCTTCTGCCTTTCACTCTCCATCCTTCACTCATTCCCTCTCGCAGTCTTTGTCTCGTCGTAATCTCTCTCCCAGTGGCCATTCCCACCACATTCTCTAGGGTCACCCAACAAAAGAAGGAGGGTGATACTCTGACAGTTGCGGGGGCTGTCATATGAGTTTCCTCACACATATTGACCTCACACATTCAATTTTACTATGCTTGCGGGGACACTCGTATTCCCTGACTGCAATCTTCTCAACACAAGTCTAAAAGTATAAAAGACTAAAACCTCCCTCTAGAACGGTTGAACTTATTGTCACCTTACTGTCATTTCATGTAATATTAGTCAGGTTTTTATATAAGCTCCTATGAATAATGAGAAACAATAGTAAACAGGCTGAGAGAACCATCATCAACCTGAAAACGTTTTGCACGTTTTTTTGTTTCCTATTTTTCAAACTTTAAATCAGCACTCAAATCCAGAAGCCCCCTTCCTCAAACAGTAGCCTAAATGGACCATCACACAATTTCATCACAGCTTGGGCTACGTCTGCAGATCTGTAAGTCATCAGTGTGTGGCATTCAACTTTTGTCTGTTTCCCGAATTTGGTGGTTTTCATACATTGTTTCAGAAAGTGGAATTTCCTTTTAATGCTCATGATTCTCTTAATCCTAATGCAGAATTCTTGTCTTGTGTGATTTGCTATAAAACACACACACACACAGACACACACACAGAGTCTTTTCTGTCAAAAGAGCAGTGAGTCCATTAAGGCAGACAGAGTGAATGCAGAGGGTCGGCTGGTCGAGCACGGGTGATAAAAACATGACGATCCACATAGTGTTGCCACAGAAACTTAGAAGCACGGGGGAGGGTGAAAGTAAAGAGTTGTGTGGTCCTGCTTGTCAAAAATAATATAAAATAGTATAAAATATTATAAAAAATACTTTCACCTGTCGAGTGAGGGAGATAAAGATTCATCTGCACTTTGTGCTTTGATCATAGTTGTTTACTTGATTTAGAAAAGAGCACGCCGACTCTTTGCATAACTTTCCTATTTATTGTTATTTTTCCCAACGCTTCATCAATCAGCCCGAAGAGTATGCCAAAGAAAGGGAGACAGAATGAGAGCCGGCGAGCAGTTGATGCAACACAATATCTATAGATAGACTGGCAAGAGATGGAGTTAAAGCAAGAGAGTGTGTGTCAATAAAGATGGAAACGCACAGAAACCAAGAGACAGCCGGAGGCAGGGGGATGGGGGGGCATGACAGGGAGGAATGCCAGAATGCCCAAGAGAGGCAAGAACTGCCAGCCCAGTCACAGACAGGGCCCGTCTGGAGAAGAGAGACAGAGAGTGGGGGGAAAGAGCCTGGCCCTGTCAATACAAGGTCATGTGAAAAAAATACCCCTCTCCCCACCCACCCGTCCGTCCATCCTTCCCAGTGTCCACGCATCACTTTGCCCCCTGAAATATTTTAGGTAGACAAAACATGTTAAAAATTCATCAGAAATTAAAGAAGAGAAAAGGAGGAAAGTAAAAGAGCACGAGGAGGTGGAAGAGGAATAGAAAAGTGAAGGATGTGGTCGTGGCGGGAGACAGCGGGAGTGTGTCTCAGTGTAACAGGTCTTAGGGGAGCTTTTAGCCACAAGGTGGTAAGTGAAGCATGTCATGTGTTGAAGCAGCTCTGGTCAACTATCTCGATACCTCCACAAAGAGCCCCAGATACACATACAGATATTGGCATACTATATGTGTGCTTGTGTGTTTTAGGCCTATCTAAACTAAAGATAGGCCAGAAAATGTTTTTTTTTTTAAATAATAAGTAGTTCTAAAAATGTATCAGTGACTTTCTCTAAAGCCAAGAGGATTTTGCAAATGGGGCCCTGGGTTGCTCTTCAAGATAAAAAAATGCAAGATCTTTAACCCCTCCCAAAAATGCTGGTAACAGCTAATGGGGATCCAAAGAAATCAACACAAAGATTACACAAAGGATCGAAAAACATACTTTTATGTAAAGCAGGTAAAACTTATTTTATGACTCAAAAAGCATCATTGTATTTTTCCTGTCTTGTCCTGCTAAATAAGAATATTATACAACCCCGCAGACTTGGAGCTTATTGTTTTAGCAGTGCATACATTTTCTCTTTGAGGTAACCGTAGTTGTCAAGTACAAGTACACATCCTCACCACTAAATGGCTGAGAAAGAAAGTGGAACAAACACCATTTTAACTGACAGACATCTTCCCCGGATGTTCTTGGAGAGCAAAAAGGAAGTAAAATGGTAATAAATACTGTCTAATGTTAGAAATGCTTGAAGCTTGTCAGGAGTGGTTTTTACTTTTTAGTCTTGGTATTCATAGTGTGTGGTCTTTGACTTCACAGTCAAAATTATGGCATCTCTTTATTGGGTTCAATGCATTAAATTGCTGAGGTAAAAATGGTTTTAACCATAATCATATGCAGGTTATCGTTTGTACTTTGCAACTTTTTACTGCTTCAGCAGATATTGTTGATATTAATAGATCTTTTGGGTTTAAACGTTTTTCAAATTCTAATTACACATTATTATATTGCTGCTAATTGATTTTAAGTCATTTAACGCATTGTTGGCAAAACCCTTTGCCAAAGTGGTTCAGACATCTTGATGTAGAATACACAAAAGAGAAGTGAAATATGTGGCGTTACAGCTCCTCAAAACAACTCATTTTATGGGCTGATTTTTCTCTATAGTTGATGGTATCTGTACCTGTTGCTGCAAATTAGGATAATCCACCCTCAAACACATTCTGAAAAGCAGGGTTTCTGTCCTCTCTATCCCTACTTTATCCTTTATCCTCACTTCCTTCCCTCTCCCCCTCCTTTCATCCTTCCATCCTTCCCTCCAATCTCGGCTGAACAGTATGGTCTTTGACTGAGTCTTAATCTTCATTACAGGGCATTAGTCCACTGGGGAGGCCCTGTCTCGTCTCCCCACAGCGCAGCCTGGCACTGTCCCACAAGGGACGTCCTGCCACGGCACAGCACAGACACCCTGCCAACCCCTCTTGCCTCCCACTGGCTTCACCTTGGTCGCCCCTTCGCTCAAATGAACTGTTAAATAAACGGCAGGCCTTAATCCACATGAAGGAGTGGGGGTGGAGGTGGCGGGGTGGATGGCATGGCTGGTCAGAAAGAAACAATAGAGTTGGCCCTGGACGCCTCCGTTTAAAGCAACCATCAATCATACTCACCATGAGATTTCACTCGCTTTCTTTTTTTTTGATGTAGATTTTATCTTTCATGATTAAATCCCAGGGAATCAAGGCACCGGTAATCTGAGGCATGTGGGCGAGCGCTCATATGCGGTCCATGAGCATGGCCTAGCGTCTGATGAAATATCTGTTAGGTGTTTGTCGGTGTGTAGCCTTAAGCAGGAGCACTAGCTTCCCTTTTATGCGTGTCTTCAAGCTACCTCGTTGCCCTCTGCGTTGTTTTATTCATCAGAGCTCTCTCTCGTGTACATCAATGCACACGCGGTTATACTGCATACATAGCGTTTCACTTCTTTGAGCGTGCTAACAAGGACAGTTGACTTGCTGTGAATTAGATAATTAAAGAGGATGGCTAATTGAGTAAACAACCATCGGGGCCGTCACCCCTAATTAAGTGATTACAAGGAAGAGCACACTCAGCCAGCACAGTGCCAATTAACACACACACAAACACACACGGAGACACGTGTGAGGACATGGAGAATTATCTGTTAGAGAAACAATGATTAGGCTGAGTGGGGGATCCCAGGAGAGGCAGGCACTGAGAGGATATCACACACACACACACACACACAGATGCAGGCAGGCTCACACAGAGCATCCTCCCAAGAGAGGGTATTCTGTGTCCTAGCAGTAATTCATAGTGGATAATCCTTTTATTCTGCTAATAACACTGAAACTAATGGGAGAAGTTCACTGCAGTCACAGAGCGTGGCCTACACGCTGCTGATATGAACCCTACAGACAGTGCCTTGGCATTGAAGGAAAGGACTATCTAATACGACAGTTAGGGAACAATTTACATGAAATTGCACATCCTTTCTTTGTCAGTGGTGATTACTGTTTTAAGTACTTGCAGAAAAAATAAATAGCCAAATGTTAAACTCCAATCAACGCTTTCTTTTTTTTTACAGCGTACAGAGTACATTCACGTCATATTTTGCTGTGTTCTAGTGTCACATATGTCAGTAGTCAGCTCCATTTTATGGGAATACACTATACACTGGGAGTGAACCCCACTCAAATCTCAGCTGTGACATTTCAGATCAAGATGCTCATATGGGGATATTATCATAGAGAGTGTTTCCCTCGGGAGAATTATCCAGAACATTAACCAGGGAGTCAAAATTATTATTTTGCCCCATTTCTCCTTGGGGAATATAGCAGCATGAATATGACATGATTTATTTGAATATAAGCCATATCTAGTCAAATATTTATGTGGCTATTAATGGCTTTGCTCAGAGAAAACTGATTCAATCGGGAGAATGCGAAAGGTCAGGCTGTAATTGAAACTATACCAAATTCAAAATCAGATCTTTGGGTCCAAAAGTCACATTTAATTTCACACAAAAAGAGATTATTGCATGTTTTCATAACTCGTTTTTAATCAGCTGTTTTTTCCTTAATGCGCCAGGTCAGATGTAATATTTTCCTGAGTGTACAGGATTTTCACAGCAGAGCTCAAAAGCAGATCAGCTTGGCTTAAAATCCACTTACAATAAAAAAGAAGAAAGAAGAAAAAAAACATGCATTAATTAAGAATCGCTCCGGGGATGAAGTTCAATTATTTTTGGGGGCAGAAAAGATTTTCCGTCTCGGTCAGGATAACTGTGGTGTGGTGTTATCTGCTAACAACAAGGCCAGCCTCTCTACTCCCCTACCAGCACCATTGTGAGGCTGATTTAAGATCCCCAGCTAATGGGCATACCTGCCTGACAAACATGACTTCTTAGCAGGTGACTCCTGTCAAGTATGTCTGAAATAACAGGTAAATGAATTAGCAATAAAATGGACTTAGGGTTAACAGGCAGGGGTGCCCATTATTACAGCTCCTAATCACTAAAGAGATGCCATTCACTTGCCTTAAGAAGGCAGCATTTTTCACCGCTTGCTGGCCACCGGCCCCCTCAGAGCCACAACACATTTCTAATGGAAGGCTCTCTGCTTGAGTTCCAACCTCCCGAAAGCCCCCAACCATTTCTTTCTTTCACTCTCTTTTCTCTCCTCCACCTACACCCCACTCCCCCCTTTCTCTCCTGTAAGATTATCAGTTTTGATTACTGCCGGCAACAGGCTCTTACCAGCGGTCGGAAGCGGCGTCTTACAGACCTGAAAGGCCCTCAGCAGGTTGCAAGAAGCTTTTGAAATTATGGGGCTTGGCTCAGAGGGAAAGTGCTCTGCGCGCCGCTTTGTGGCCATTTAATCAACTCCTGACTTTTGATAGTCAAATAATGGCTAATTACAGTAGCACCTGCCCACAGGGTTAAAGGGTGGAATAGATTTAATGAGAGAAAGGGAAGAAAGAGATGGAGCGAAAGAGACAAGAAAATGAAAGAGAGTGAGGAGCAAAGAAAGATGGAGAGTGTGTACTATTATCTTCATGTCTTTCTGAATGGGAGCAATGAATCACTAAGCTCTGCATGTTACCGTGTGCCACCACCTCTTCCTCACAATTAGGAGTTGTTTTTCTCATATGGAGCACATGATTGACGAGGGTGGCGTGGCACTACGTGAGAAGAAAGTGAGACCGAGAGAAGCAAGATTGACTTTGATTAATGGTTTGTGTTTGTATATATGGAAAAACACACAAAAAATGTTGAAGGATGCTTATCTGAGCTTGCATTTTTCTTTCCTGCCTATTGTGATAGGCGCTAGGGTTCAGCTCAGCTAACATGAATTATTTCGGGACAGCAAATAGTCTTTCCATAGCACGAACAATAAGTTCACGACTGCAGAAATTGACCGTGAATTCAAATAATTCATTTACAATGAATTGCTTCATAAAATTGCTCCCATGTCACCCGTTCCTCAAATTTTCAGTCCATCTTTGTCTGCTTCTCCACGTCTCCAGGGAGGCAGTTAAAGAGATAATGAGTGAAGAAGAATGGGGCTATTAAAGGGACAATTTGATAGTTCACACACCATATCCGGCGTCCAGAAACAAGATGTGCTTGATCGGGCACACCCAACAACCCCCCCCCCCCCCACCACTGAAGCGCGCGCACGCGAACACACAGCCCAGCTGGGGCGGCAGATCAAAGCATATTAAAAATGACCTATGTGTCAGTGCATTGATCTAAGACCAGGTGGCACCCATATATGCAGGCCGAGTTGCTTGTTTGCTTTTTTGCCCCCTCCTTTTTCTCTCTTTCTCTCTTGCCCTCTCTCTCTTCCGCCTTTCTTGTGACCAGCGACAACTTAGTCCCGGAACTCTATTGTTCAGGCACAAAGGCTATGTAAAGACACGTCAGCGATTACAAAGCTGCAATGGCACAGCTCAATTACTCAAACGTTGCTGTGTACCATGGTGGGATACATGTGTTTGTCGGTTGAGTGTGTGCGTGCTAGAAAAAAACGTCAGTGTACTCACAGTGAGTGCGTCGCCCCTGTGAGATATTAACTGGGTTGTGGCTGTGTCAGCAGCGCCGCACTGTGTTTTTACTCTTTCATGTTCCATTTATTTGACCTCTGACCCTCAAACACACAGCAGCCCCGCTCCAACCCCCTTCGTGCACACCTCTGCACCTTTGTGCACAAACACGTGCACACACACGTGCAAACATTCACCCACCTACACACACACACATATCTTCAAATGAAACAGAGTAATCCATTTCTCTCTTTGACCCTCTCCCTTTTTGAGCTATTACAAACCATATTTGCCCCATCCAATCAGTTTGATTAATCATGCGCCAGACCAAAGGCTTGCAATTAGATGACCAGAGCATTGTGCCCCTCTCCTCACATAAACACACCCGCGCACAGACACGCACACACACACTGGCGCTTGTGGGGAAGTATTTCCCCATAGACGTCCTCAGTGTGACAGCACCATAAACTGGCCATTTATCAAAGTGTCCCCCCAGTGCGCACGCACACACACACACACACACACACACACACACATTCACTCACACACACACACACACACACACACACATTCACTCACACACACACACACACACACACACACACACACACACACACACACACACACACACACACAGATGATTAGAGAAGTAGTCCCAGGCCATTGTCTTAGTGGTGGAAAAAGCTATTTGTTAGTAGCAAATTGTCATTTTTTCATGTAACGAGGCATACAACTTATCATCTTCCAGTTTTCAGTTTTCTCCTGACTGTGAGTTGTCAGTTATTATAACATTATTATTTCTCACGTTGCATATGTGTAACTGTACATCAAACAGAAAGAGATTCACAATGGCTGTCTTTCAGCAAGCTTATTATGCTTTTGAAATGTCATTATTAAATAATATGCATAAAAACAATCCATGAAAGTTTTTTTAGTGCAAAATCTGTTCAAGAGGTAGTCCTTGTATGCCCTGAATCTGAGGAGGCACATAAATGTGTTTGTTTCTGTGCTGGAGAGTCTGTTGCCCTTTAGTAGTATCCACATGGCTAAAGTAATGCAGAGCCCCTGCCATTCTTTATGGCACTGGGTCAATAGTAATAATAAAAGAGATATTCATAGACATGTGGGGGGGCTTTCACTCTCCTATATCAGTTGAAGATTTAAAAGCCCCCGGTTTTTTTTCTTCTTTACTATTTTTTATCTCAGTATTTCAGTCTGTTTACTCAAAGTGAATGTAGTGGTGGCAACAAAGCCAGCTCTGCTTCAGCCTATTGATTTCTACACACATGCATATTTCCTTTTTAACTGCTCATGGCATTTTTATAAATTATGGGGTTTGTTTGTTTGTTTGTTTGTTTTTTGCAGGTGAGTCCTCTATCAGTACCTAAGTACATGGCCCCGTGCACAGTAGGAAATAAAGCACAGTAGATTAATGTCTCTCTTCACAGTTATAGCGTCCGTCCGAAACAGCTATTCTATCCATGCAGGCGGGTCTGCAGCAGCTCACTGAAGCCTTTTTTATTGCTGGCCTGTGTTCCGGAGGGCACTCTGTGTCAGTAATCAGGATATGGGGGTTATCCCGGCTGACCTATGTATTGAGCCTGCTAGTGCAGCCATTTCCAGTGCTAACACAAGGTAAAAGCAGCAATTTTCTCTGCTGCAAAGGGAGCTTCTGGACTCTTGCCTTTAAACAACATGGCAGGCCAGGAATGAGCTGGCTGCCTGACCTGGCATCAAATGTTTAGCAAATGTTTCTAGAAATATTGAAGAAGTACAGTCAACATTACGACCATAGAGAGTTTACGCAACATGCAAGTTATGCAGCAGAGAAATAACACAGATTCTTAGTATGAATGGTTCTTTGGGTGGTTTTTTAGGGTTCAAAAGACACTCTGCAAGTAGAAAACGAGTATTTCTACTTCACTATGGTGTGCTCCTCATTTCTCATAGTTTTGCATCCTTTTTCAAAGCCATGCTTATCACATTTGAAGCATTGTTAGAAATATTGGTATTCAGCAAAGAGTGTTTGCAAAATCTCCATCAGCGTCAAGAAAGCCAAGACGCTCATCGAGGGAGGGAACAACATGGCGGTTGATTGTTTTCTAAAGGAATTAGCTTGGCCTGACCCTCTTGAGCCTTGCCATCTTTTGAATGGCTGACACTTTATTTGTTTTGTCCCTATAACAACAGAATCTCCCAAGCACCAAAGCACCCACTCGCCCTGGTATTGTCACAAGCAACGAGACTCACTTTTCCCTTCCTTGTCTCTGTGACAAGGGAAAAAAAAGCCCCAGGGTTTTTACACAATCACAGGAGGCAATGCAGAGGTATGTGTGTGCTGTGATAAGACAGAGCGATGGGAGACAGATATGAGAAGGGAGTGGTGGTCACGCACACACACAGACACACACACACACACACACACACACACACACACACACACACACACACTGAGCCGCACACACTGGTCCAGCTAGTGTCCAGAAAGGAGACTCAGGGAACATCGTGCTGTAGATGTTAGTGATGAACAAAAGAACGCCGTAATGAGAAAATATACTAATGTTTGAACATGTTTCATCAAATATGTCCCAATGAGACAAATGTTTCATGAACACAGTCTTTTCTTTTCACATTTTGTGTGTATTCTCTGTGCACTGGCATTACTTGCATGTCCAGCTGTGTGCAGGCGCCCCCTATTGCTTAATATCCTTTACTTTCCTCTCTGCAGAAAGGAAAGACATGAAAAGTTCCACATGTGAATGCAAACATAGATATGCATAAACTTCCCTAAACTTGTGTGTGTGCGTGTTTGTGTGTGTGTGTGTGTGTGTGTAGCAACAGTGGTGTTATCACAGATATATTGCAGATCGTATCATCGTATCTTCCACTGTGGATCATTTTTATCAAAAATAATGTCAGACTTTAATAGTGAAACAAAGGTGCTTAGCTTGCATGATCTCATAATAACTCTCCACATCACTTCCCTTTTTCTGCACACACACAAATAATTCTCACCCATCAATCCCCGCATGACCCCGTTTCAAATTCATTAACAAGGCTTCAGAACTTGCAGACACAGCAATCACCCCAAGCAAAATAAATTCCTGCGCCAGAGGATAGAGAGAGCCTGTGTATTTGTGTGTGTGTGTGTGTGTGTGTGTGTGTGTGTGTGTGTGTGTGTGTGTGTGTGTGTGTGTGTGTGTGTGTGTGTGTGTAAATTATAGCAGTGCTGTGTCGTCCACTGCAGAGTGGTGCGAGGAATCTGTTTGGACAACTGCTGGATGTTTTGGTTCCCCCACGGTGTCTTGGAAAACCAGGCAGCCGCTGTATCTTTTACAAATTAGCTCGTGTTGTCTACCAAGCACTTTCCCTTATCCCTGGTCTTAGCCTTGTCTGCCCATTGCAGCACAACCCTGGCTGTGTGTGAGGCTGCCAAGTAGGGTTAACAAGAGGAGAGACAAGGAGAGCCCAGGAAAGATAACTGACATAATCTTGTCTGACAGTTTTCATGTTTTATTAAACAGGTACAAATGCTTTATGAGCACAATAACTGAATGTAAAGTGTTACATGTCACGTCAGAATTTCAAACATGACTGTGTGATGATTAAAGATGACTCTGTGTATTTAATTTCAGCGCTTGAAAGTTATACTTTTTGAGTTCTGTGATATCTGTGAACCTTTGACATTGCCTAAGGTGTTTAACAAAGCACAAGATGCAAAACCTCGGTCATTTATAGCCAACTAATAACACATGGCATCCCTAAATTTCCTTTTTCTACACCGCAGCTACTCCATCTACTCTCTTTTTTCATTAAAACTGCAACATGGGCAGAATTTGTGAGTTTGAATTCTTTTTCTGATTTTTATAGTGACCTTGTCAAAAGCAGAAGAAAAGGGACTCATTCATGGGGCAGGACAGTTAATTACAAAAACAGAACCTGTTAGAAACACGGCACCAGAAATGAGGCTGCAGTGTTGAGGTTCGACTCGGTGTGTAAAGTTCTTTCCATGTGCTGTCAGTTGTAAATGTCCATCTGCGTCTGGTTAGCAGCGCTGCTAAAGGCTACAGTAGGCTGAGGTTAGAGATATTTGATGGAGAAGGTCAAAGCTAGTCATGTGACGAGTGGAGCTGCTACACACAGAGATGTTTTTACTACTGATTTATGATATAAAAGCATTTGGGCTGGGAAAGCGATAGAAGAGAACCCATATGTGAGTCAGACAGTCTATTAGATGGTGTTGCGCAGAGCTAAGGGTGGATCTGTAATGAAAAGTAAATTGCTCATTGCCAAGCTCCATTTTTGGTTAGGGTTATTAGAAAAAGTATGGACTCCGATGTACATGTCCATCTTATTGAGGCTAATTTATTGCCTGTGCTGCACTTTTAATAACCAAAGTACCAAAGCGCTGATTTTTTTTTCTAGGCAAAACAAGCATGTGTAAGCTTTCTATGTAAGAAATGTTCATAAACACTGTAGTACGTCTCCAGGCTTTTTGGCTGTTTGCTGTGTTTTTGTCCCATTTTGTGGTTTTAATTGTTGTTTTTTTTTGTTTTCTCTTATGTTTTTAACATATGGACGAAGTGAGTGGTGAGCTGTTCAGTAGATTTCTTTCATTTTTTACCAGTTTAATTGAGTACTATGAAAACACATAGGCAGTTATAGTGATTGAATTTGTAAATATTTAAAAAGAAACATTCAGACCTTCGTGCCTGTGGGGTAAAAGGTTGCTAAAAAGTTGGTATTTTCTAATATTTTTGCCTCATTTATTAGCATATTTTATGCTATTTATAAATGTGTGGAAGAGGATGGAACATTTGCACTGTTTAAGTAATGTGATTCAGTGCTTGAGGCTTCAAGCTGGAGAGAGACAGATTCATTTATAGAGGCTGTGTCATCTTTCATACATACTGTATAAGCAGCAGCAGTGTAACAGTCCATACATCACTAACATATGTCTCCTTATCAGTATGACATTCATTAAAATGAAAATGTCACATAGTTTGCAGAGGAGCAGGGAGACCCGATGAACTTTGCAGCAGGAGTTTTTCTTCCTCTAAAAGATAATGTCAGCAGCTGCCGTGTACATCAAATGTGTCTTACACTGCTATAGCAAAGATGAAAAAAGCAATTAAAAAATATTCTGTTCATAGACTAGTAAAGAGTGTAATTACACTTAATGTATACTGCTTTTGTTCTGTGGTGGTTGGGTTTGTTGTTAGAATAATCTCCTTGTAACACTCACGTTTCTCTCACTGAAGAAAACTGAAAAATGATAGAACAGTCGTGAAACCTGCAATTTTTTGACAGCTGGTAAATACCAAAGTATCAACAGGAATCTGTTGTAATGTTTATAGTTATAAATGAGCACTTTTAACTAACCCGGGCTTGTCTGTAATTGTAACCAGCAGTTACATGAAAATAACATAAAGCAGAAGGAGAATTATTTCTGGTAGGGTCCTGATGAGTGACTGTCAGCTATCTCCTTTGCCAACACACAGACCATGTGTTAGTGGCTGTTATCATGGGCACTGAGTGAATATTTGGGGTAAATAATACCCTTCAAAACTTACTCCAGTTTTGATATGTTATTATGCTAAGAAGTTGGTAATTTATTTCCCCCCAAAATTAATATGATACTTACATTCCCGACTAATTCCCCAGACTAAGTTCAGAAATTTTCTCCAGCAATGGAAATCCCACCCTCTCTGTATCTCTATGAAAAGCACACAGGAGGCAGAGGTGAGAAATAACAGAATGGCCAGCAACTTTTTTCTGGGGCCTTCCTGGGTCACTGAGCGACCATCTAACATGTCAGTGACCCTGGGTTGTTAACCACTGTACGCGCACATGCTCCAAGACCAATACAAAGTTTGGTCTTTGCAGCATAAACACATGCATATGCATGCACACTTGCACACTCAGAGCTAGACACCCGAGGGGGAATGTTCTCTGATGGCGGTGGTAGTAATTGAATCAAGCCAAAACCAAACTCTGCTCACCCCCCTCTACTCCCTTGTTACATTTCCCCGCCTGCCCTCGCCTCAGCCTTAAAAAGGTAAGCCTTATTGCTGATGGGAAGCAGATGTGGACTGAGCCCCGCATGGTAAAGGTGCAGAGTCAGACCCCCACATCCACCTCTGGCCAGGAATATATCTTCATTGAGGGGAATAAGGGTGTCCACTTACATCTGGTACAGCACATCAAATCACACTCATCTGTGTGCAATGGAGAGCAAAAGGGTTAACAATAATGTTTTCTGTGTGTGTGTGTGTGTGTGTGTGTGTGTGTGTGTGTGTGTGTGTGTGTGTGTGTGTGTGTGTGTACATGTGGGGACCCCTGGGATGTGACTGACACCCATCCCTATCACTAGACCCTGACAGTTCTGCACGTCTGGCTCCAATATCCCTCCCACTGTTTCTGCGGAAACACCATCCCATACTACCATCCATCGCATAGTAATACTTGTTAGCGCGTGCGTGAGTGTGTGTGTGTCTGTGTGTGTGTGTGTGTGTGTGTGTGTGTGTGTGTTCGTGTGTGTGTGTGTGAATGTGTGTGTGTCACTATGTCGGCTTAAGCAGTAAAATTGAATTGTAAACTTCAAGCTGACAGCTGAAATGGAAAGTTGAGACTTGTGACCTGTCTGATATATCTCTCTTCAAATGGAAAGGTAAACATTTATTTCTGTAAAGCTTTGCCCAATATATATATTTTTATATATTAAATATGAGAAAATATGAGTGTTTTTTTATACTCTTGAATCTAAATGATGTCAGGGACAGTGGATAACATGGTCATGTCAGGCACAAGTCTGTGAACATGCTAACCTCACCCACTGTCTGCTCAAACCTTCAGTTTAGAAGAGGAAGCCAATCAAATGGAAGAAGCCTCAAAAGCCTATATGCCTTTAAAAAGGAGAGGCGCTAAAATAGCTTGTTACACAAAGTGGATGAACTGTATCATTTGTAGTATAACTGTGTAAAGTAATAAGCATAATCTTGACCTGTAGGCTATGTCATCTTGAATTGATCATGCAAGCTTACCATAGAAGAGTCCAAGAATGAAAACATTTAAAAACATCTCTCATAATCTGCTGATGTCTTTTTAGAAATCTCACAATGAAGTGCACTCAAGAATGCTGATGAAGTAAACATAATTATGAACAAACTGTTTTCAGGCTCATTTCAGGAATGTTGTCATGGAATTTATCTACAAGAATTGAATTTGTTAATTACCAAATATCCACTTCAAATACAATAACATAAAATAATCTGGAAAATCCCCTCTTTTCAACGCGAGATCCAGCGCTGACTTTTTCACCAACATCAGTTTGTCTTAATTATGCTTTTTTACCAGACACTTTCTATTTTGCCCCTTTCAGGCTTTACGTATGTAATTATGGTTTAAAATGCTATATGTTGGGTCTAAATCTGGCTTGTTTCTTCAAAACCTCTGGATTGCTTTCCAACAGCTTACGTTGCTGTAATTCTCTCCAGCTGTTGCGTAAAACCTATAGAGGATGGCACAGTAGGCATGGAGCACTGTTACTAAAATGTGTTTAACACTTTGTCCTTTGGCTCTGGTTACACTAATAGTGTTTGATGAATAAAAAAGGAAACAATTCTTTTTATATTCACATATATAATCGAAATGTATAATACAGTAGAATATTGTACCTTATCAAAATTAAGTCTCTGTTCAGTCTGCTAACAAATAATATCATTCTTTATTTTCTTTAAATGTGAGTTTCCTCCTTTTGGAGATGAAATTTGGGGCGATTTACCTTCATCTTTCATTTTCTCTCCATCAGTCATCACCTCCCTCCACCTTTCCCTCAGAGGATTTGTCCTGTCACTGTCATAAGTTCTTAGAAAACAAGAAACCAAAAGAGATACTTGGAAGCAAGCTGTTTGCTTCCAACTGTGTTGTAAAGCCCGAGATAACAGAGAAATTCTTGCTCCTGTCACAAAAAAGACTTCACTGTGCACTTTACATGTTAAATTATTTTTACTTTCTTTATTAGAGTTGACAGTTCACATGTGAAGATATTATTCCTATTATTAGTTTTTTTTAAAATTAATTTTTACTGTTTTCTTGTTACTTGATGCTTTTTGGCAGGAGCTGTTATTTGTGTCTAACTCATCAGTAATGACAAACATAATCATTCCCTTAATGAAATTTTGAGGTGACACACTTGAGTACTCCCCCAAAAGAACAGGTGCAATTACCATTTCTCGTGTAAAGGAGGAGGCTGATTAAGGAACATTTATTACATTTAACTTATTGATTCTTGTAGCTGTTTCACCCCTTGAAAAAAACGTTTCTAGCTTTGTCAAAGGAAAATAACAAGATCATTCCCAATCTTACCTAAAGTTTTCCAGCTGTTTTGATTAATTTCCCAGTTTGGGAAACAGTCAAAACACAGGAGCCTTTTAGACCATTGAATAAAAGTGTCTTTAAAAAGTATTTTTAAAAGTTTCACTGGTGTGGAAGGAGGCTTATTCCAGTTTGCATAAGGACAGATTAAATTTAAGACGATCCTGCATACCATGTTGGATTTCACTTAATCAAAAATAGCAAAAGACTTCACAAAACAACAAGGCATCCAGGGCATCCAGTAGCAGGGAGATTGGTGAGACTCTGATTTAAAGATGACAGGAAAGACTGACCAATAAAATGTGGATAAAGCAACAGAGAGGGAGTCAAAATACTAGACAAGCAAGAAAGAGATATGGAGGGAAATTACAGACTAGGCCAAAAGAGAGCTAAGAGCAAGAGCCAAAAACAAGGAAGGAAGGAAACGAGGAGATGCAGAGGCAGCGCAAGAAGAGACGTCCCAAGAGAGAGATGGGTAGGGTGAGTTAGCGAGTGAGTAGCCCACTGACAGACAGACTCAACCGGAGATGAGTGGGGAAATTCCCTCTGTGCACACATTCAATAAAATCACCCAGCTGCACAGTGTGTGTCTCTGTGTATGCACACAGTGTAATCGAGACAGTCAGAGGGTGTATTCAGTTTATACAGTGTTTTCTACCCTGAGGACTCCCTGTCTATATTATGTCATCCAAAAGCACTTATACAGACCTTCTGCTGGAACACACACGCGCACACACACACACACGGTCCGTCTTTTTCACATTCACTGATACACACACAGACACACGCACACACACTGAGGCCCTAATAGGCTTCCCACTCTGTCAGATGGCCGGGAGCTGTTCTGTTCGTTCGGATATATTTTGGCTACGGCTTCCTGCGTGATTTTGTCTTAATATTGTTCCAGGCTGTATCTGGTGACCTTAGCACACATATGGTTTTTATGTCTCTCACACAAACACACATTTGCATCCTTATATATACATCTTTACTTCTATGACTGCAGATATCAGTTTAAATACCTGTATAATGGAGGATTTCAACATAATTTACAAAGCCACTGGAAATTACTTTGTACATGAAACACAGTCAACTCGTCAACAAAACATTTTCATGTCCATGCTAGGAGCTCAGATCATCGATATCTGATCGGTGAATGGATGCTTTGGTGCCTGAACTTAAGTTGTCTTGATACTTGATGACCAGTTCTGGGTGGTGAAACAGTTAAGATATAGATATAGAACATACAGATTTTCTATATCTATATCTTCATATGATATCACATATCATATGTTGACTCTACAAAATACTTTAATTTCATTTCCATGCCATTCAAAGACTTTGGTGCTCATAACTAGAAATGCATGACTAAGCCTCATGCATTTTTTTAATCTACATTCAGCAAACTAAATGGCAATATTCCTTTGTCCTCAGTTACTAAGTTCTTTGCTACTATTTGGATATCACAAGTTCCAGCAACTATAATCTGTCTGTGATTGGTTCAGAGCACAAAAAGAACAAATACATGCTTGGTCATTTTTGTGCCTCTTTGAGGCCAACTTTTAGCTGTTAGTGCTTAATTGCATGTAGGTTTAAAAGGGAACCCTTAAAGTACTCTGAGATAACACATAAGTGGGAATGACAGTAGATGTGGATGAAGACACAGGAGCAGAGGGAGAAAAGATCCATGACTTATCGCGTCAGCCTCCCACAGTGCTGGACTAAATATGACACCTCTTCACCCCGACCCTGTCTTACAAGAAGAGTAAGAGAGAGAGCAAAAAGGAGAAAGAGACAGAATGCTTGGTAGTGACCCACCTCGACCCTGCCAGCTCTTCCTGACCTCCCTTGTAGCCCCATGCCGCTTAATTCTCCCTAATTACATTCCTCACTGACAGAAAGTTGGCCCCTGACCACCCCTGCAAAAGACCCAGGTAGCAAAATTCGCTATAGCGCGGCTGGAGGATTCATCCACTGCAGAGGTGAAGGCAGGGGGGACAACCGGTGATGACAAATTAATTAATGCAAGTGGAGTAGAAAATGCGCAGAGATAAGTAGACATACACACACATGCTTAGGTGTGTGTGGCTACCGTGCATCGGTTTGACTGGCATATCCAGTGGACTCTGTAATGTGTTGATATGGCAGGCATTGATGGATGGTGTTTTGCGTTAGACTCAGCAGTAAGTGGAGAAAGTGGGGGCAAACCTGCTCCACACTCACTTCTTAGAGACTGCAGCATGTGTGAATCTCCCTGTGACAGCCTGTAGTAAACTTCGAAATGTTACCAGATATTGGAAACAGCATAAATAAGTTAAATTTAAACTTTCTGAAAGTGGAAGTATAAACAGCAGTTTCACGTACATAGAGCCCCTTGTACAGAAAGAGGGAAGTCTGAAGGCATCGCATTATGTGGTGCGCATGAAATGCAAGTGCTGCTCTCCGGCTCATTGTTTTTACCAAGCGGTGCAGTCTCAGGCCAATGTTTGGTTCAGCTGCACGGGATAGAGTTACAGGAGTTCGCCAGCATTTGTCTTTACAATGTAATTAAGGGATTTTTAGGCCCTATGGCCTCAGAATGACAAACCCCTCTTGCTCGGGGAGCTAAATGCGTGATAGGAAATCTATCGACAAATAGAAAACTAATACTTGTAGCTGCCCCACAGGTTGATGCTTTTGAAATACCTTTGATTCATAGCTTATTTTTCTATATGTGTTTATCAGGGGAATGCTGGTGTTGCCATCAAGTTGTATACTTCTGCTACGTTTAACTGTAACATTAGTAAGCGATTTCACTCTCCACTCAGTGGGCCACACAAATTTATCTCAGTCTATTAGCCAAAGTTCAAATGTCACCTCTGAAAGAGTGGATTGTCACAGAAAACCTGTGCATCCCCCTGGCAATTACCAAGCCTAAACTCAATACAACAGTGTAGCCCTGCATTTGATATTCCATAAACATAATGGTCTCATGTGACTGTGTGTAGATAAATATCATGGTCTTAGCCTCAGGGAGAGAAAAGGGGGGGACGCTACTTTTTTTTTTATATCACATAATACAGCTCTTGTGTTTCCACAGAATACAAGGGGGCCTTCTCTTGGCCCCCTCTTCTAAATCCCTCAGCTATCTTTCAAACAGTGATAGTTACGGAAATTAGTGGCGCAGAAATCCATAAGCGTCCATCATCGGGGGGCTTATTAGCGTCTTTGTGAGGTTATGAGGGGAGGACAGAAGGCTCGGAGCACCGCAGGGGCTCGGCTGAGAAGCTACCTTGACATAACACGCAGACACACATGCACAAGGACATGTGCACTCAAACTGACACTCAGAACTGTGCAGGAAATAAGCACAAGTAAACATCCTCATGCATAAATAGAGGGCTTAAAAAAACTATCACTTTTTTCTGGTTCTGGTGAGAATGTAGGAATGCACACTTGTGTTAAGGAGACTTGAAAAAGACTTTTTGCCACAAGGAGGAGTAAGTGATTTGGTGTTTTCTGTCAGTGAGACAGAAAATACTCCTATGAATGGGCGTCTGAAGACCCATCACCGGGATACATACACCTAGCTGACTCTCCATTCCTAACTAAGGACAGTATGTGTGCTGTCTAACTATACTAACCTTATTATTTATCAACATGGCTTGATAAATAACATGGCTTCTGATTTGTTTTTTATTATCATGTTTTTGGTAATTATGGGGGAAAAAATTAAATTTGTTTTTTTTATTAGCTGGCCTTTGGTCTTGTTAAAATGATGTAACATTACGAAAAAAACTCAAAAACTGAATTATGGGCATCTGAAATGGGCATTGGGAGACAAGAAACCTTATTTACTTTCCAAAATCTCCAAGTTTTTACTTATCTTTGGGCAAGTTTGCTCTAAAGCACACACACGCACTCAGAGATTCACAAGCCCAGCAGAATTTCCATGCTATAGAACTTCCCAATATACCCCCTCCATCTCATTTCAGTTTATGTTGTGTGCATGTGTATTTGCTGTATATGTGTGTGTGTGTGTGTGTGTGTGTGTGTGTGTGTGTGTGTGTGTGTGTGTGTATGTGCGCATGTGCGGTTGTTTGTTGGGGTGGTGGGGGATAATAAATGGCAGCAGACATGGACATCGATTTTGGTAATAACACGGAGAGCAGAGCAGAGGCAGTGGCAGACGTCAGCCTGAGGTCCATCCATCTATGAAACAGGACATGCCAGTAATAGGAAAACACCACACACCGTTATGGCCAGGGGCAAAGCACACAGGCAACTTATCACAGCACTGAACTTTGATGCTTCGTCGCGCGCAGGGGAGAAAATATATATAATTCCATTATTTCTTCACAGATGATGAGACACAGGCTGTGTGTGTGTATGTGTGTGTGTGTGTGTGTGTGTGTTTGATGTGCGGGGAGCGTTGTACCTTTGTGAACCCAAAAGGAATCTTACACACATCCGTACACACACACACACACACACACACACACACACACACATACATACACATACACAATGGAGTAGTAGACTGTTTCTGCTGACTTGGGAAATGCACTTGTTTATTTATTGAATTATTATAATACCTTTTTCTCCCCCCCACATATGTGATCTCTAGGGGCATGGCCAATTGACTGCTTTGTGAGTGTGAGCATCTGTGAGCTGAAGTACACCTTATATGTCTTTGCAGTCGCACCTTAATGTACATGTCATGTAGCTGGATTGTGCATTTATTTTCAGGGTTATTTAATAAATCAGGAAAAAAGTCTCCCATCTAAAGATGAGAATGCAAAGTTTTGCACATGCCAAGCTTGCTGCTGAACAGCAAGCTGTTGATGTAGGACTCAAGGTAAAGCAGAGCTTTGTTTAACACGGCTTGAAAACGGCTGCTGACCAAACCTCAGCTTCTATCTTCAGAGCAACATTCCTGACACTAAACTTGATAAAACATCTGAAAACTTTGCAGGGGGATGAACTAATCTCTACAGTGACAGTAATGAAGTACATGGAGTCGATTATTTACATGAAAAATCAAGTGATGAAATAAAAAAACATCTACTGTTTAACTGAAAAAAAAATCTGATCTGCTGCTATGTCCATTTACATATTGTTACGCATCTGGAAGAATCACAGAGGGCTTGTGGTTTGAGATAAAAGCCTTGTTAGTGGAGACCATAGTTTGATTTAACCAGTAAAAACAATATTTTATGTTGTGATTGAACCAATGCCAGCTCAAAATATTCAATATCAGACAAAAGTCTGGTCCTGTTTTCCTTGGCTTTTGAGTGTGTTGATCTCCATTTCACGCCAAGAAAGACAAATATCATTACATTTGTTGCCTTTTTCCCCCTAATTGCAAAACAGTTTCTCCAAATGGAAAGAATCATTTATCATTGTTTTTGAATGATGCCTTTAATTGAAGCTTGGATAACACTGAAATATACACAACATGGAGGGATTTATTTTGTGGCAAAAAATATTTCAGTAACCATTCAGTTTGTAAATTGTCATGCTTACACACAAATGCATGCACACTTATGCCGGGTCACGTTGACGAGGACTCTCGCTGATTGATTTTATTCCTTTTTTTTAGGTTTTTAGGTTGTGTGCACAAAACACACCCACCTACACCTCTTTAATGATGAGCGCATCGGTGCTGTGCTGTGACAGCCTATCGCTCGCTCTCATCCAGAAGAATCTATACTGCACTTCATCTCTTTTATTCTTTCACTCACTTGTCTTTCTTCTCTTGTCCTCCCTGTTTTTCCTGCCTTGTTGGTAGCATAGTACTGTTTTAGGTCACTCTTCGTGTATGTCAGAATTTGGACCTGAATTCAAACCTGACCCCTGCCCTTTCTTTCAAATCATGGCTCAAGAGTTGGCAGTTTGTCTTGTAATCGGAAGGTTGCCGGTTCGAGCCCCGGCTCCAACAGTCTTGGTCGTTGTGTCCTTGGGCAAGACACTTCACCGTTGCCTACTGGTGGTGGTCAGAGGGCCCGTTGGCGCCAGTGTCCAGCAGCTTCGTCTCTGTCAGTGCACCCCAGGGCAGCTGTGGCTACAATGTAGCTTGCCATCACCAGTGTGTGAATGACTGATTGTAGTGTAAAGTGCTTTGGGGTCCTTAGGGACTAAGTAAAGCGCTATACAAATACAGGCCATTTACAATTTACCATTTCAAAGATAGACGGAAATATATCATCTTTCTGAAGTGAAATTCTCTTTTAATGAGTTCATCTGCACTTAACTCTCAAGCTAATTTCTTTCTTTGCTCAGTCTTGTACGTGCACAACATGTTGGCACAGTATGTGTCCAATGTTTCTCTTACAGCACAAAAGTGCTACATCACTTCCTCCTTTTTTCGTCCAGCCTTCCGCCCCGTTCTCCCTACCAATAAACCAATTAAAACTGCTGATTCAAGCTAAAATATTCAGCTGAGATGTGTGTAAGAGAAAGAGAGGCAGAGGGGCTTATGGGTAGTTTGGTTAAAGGGATCTGCAAATGGTGTGAAAATTAAGTGCCAGTAATAATTGGAAGCTTGCCTAGAGAATCCAAATATAATCTTACAGCAGGAACTCTTGTAATACACTGAATCTGGAAATGGGCCCAGAACACACACACACATATACACATACACACATGCACAAATGCTCACGGTGGTTTCTCCTCGTCTCCTAAAACAAGGGAAGATGGCATGCCAGATGCTGACAGTGCTTGCAGATGTGCTGGCCCCCTGTTAAGCTTTCAATCCTCTACCCCCATTATCTCCAATGTAGCCAAAAGAAACATGGCTTATATTTTACCTGGCTGGCTCCAGCATTCTTCTGTTGTTTCATTCACTCTGGGTATGTAACTTGGTATCAGTAAAGAGCAGTGACAGTGCTGATCCAGATTTCTCATTGAGTGATTTCAAACAAACAGTCCAACTCCCAGTCCCATAGAACCTCAGTTTTTTCTTGGTAAATGACTTAAACATTTAAGTGATTAATAAAATTGCTGATAGCTATTAGAATTGAGGAAGAGCCGGGTTCTTCATGTCCTGCAGCCATCTCTAGCAGGTGCCAGCAGCAACTTGTCAATAACTGTTAGGAGGAAGCCGGTGGTCGGCCCGTGCATTCCAGCGGCTTGCCTGCCTCAGGTCCCTTGGCTCGCGCTTCATGGCCCGCCACAGAAATGCCAGCTTCTCTCTCTAACTCTTTCTCTTTCAACACAGACACACACACACACACACACACACACACACACACACACACACACACAGCTGCTGGACCTCACACTCCACCAATATTGTATTTTTAGCTGTTGCTGTTTTGAAATCCCCATTTAGTGCCCATTTTTTCTGCCTGGTGGCAAGAGTTAAAGGTTTATTTTAGGAGTGCTTGTATTTCAGGCCCTGGGAACCAGGTACTGCAATCATTCTGTGAGGTTTGCTCTGCTATAGCGGGAGGAAAGAACTTCTTAAGCAAGGCATCTATTTTTTTCTGTAGGTTGAACTGGGTTTTTTTCCCCCCTTCTGGAAGTTTATGGGATTTTTTTTTTCCAACAAAGCAAGTTTGTGGGTTGTGATGTGTTCCTATTTTAATCTGTGTTTCTGCTTGGGATTGACTACAAAGTTTTATGGAAACATGATACAGACGTTTCTTTTTTAAATCACATTATTATCATGCAGTCAATGAATGACATATTTAAACAGAGATGGTGTTATGTCTTTTTTTTTCATACCCACATTTGTGTGTATGTGCACAAATGCATGGCAGGATGCTGCTGCTCTTGCTAGGCCTGCTCTTTGTCACTGTAATTCCCCCAAATGAGGAGGTGGAATGAGTCTCCCTCCTTTACTGCTCACATTTACAGACCCCATATCAGATGCCTTACTCTCTACCCACCAGCCGCAAGCACTTCATTTTTATACTGGCCCACAGACCAAAAAGCCAGCAAGCCTCAATCCAGCTGCCATTTGGGTGCACAGTTCTCCCCCACCCCGCCTTGCTGTGTAGGCTTCCAGAGTGAGCCCCCCCCACCCTTATTCAAGCTGTAAATGTTTTTTTGAATTACTTCATGTTTTTCCAAGCAAAAGGAGGTGTAGCATAACAATAGAGAAAGGTTTACGTTTAGTCTCCCCGCCTGTTTCGCCGCTCTGACACTAGTCTTTTCCCAAGAATGTGGAATTCCTGCTCCTCCTCTACGTGAACCCATTTCCCGTTTTTGCAAGTGCTACACTAAATCTTCTCAAACACCTGCCGTTTATTTTTCTCCTGTGTTGTTTTCTCTGCTCTTCTCTTCGCTCTGCACTTTCCACCTCTGAACTGTGATTATTTTCCCGGCATCTCCCATGACACCTTGTTCCTCTTTGGAGAATCTTGTCGGAGCTTGTATGTTTATCTTAGAGTCGGCAGTTTTCAATAAACTCGGCCCCTGGACTCCGGGATCGTGCACATATATTCACAATCACGTCTTCCTACGTACACACAAGCATTGATAATTAATGTAAGATAAACACGTAGCCTCACACATACACATGTATTAGTCACAAGTACCGTGTAAGAAAATAATCATGACAGAGAATGGAAGTTTTAAGCACTGAAACATCCCTCCGCCTCTCAGTTTGGATGGGAAAATGAACTGAAGCGATCTGGAGGACAAACACCGGTGGCCATTCTGTAGACAGATGAGACTGCAAGCCGATAGCGGCTACCACCTATCCTGTTACCTCACATGTTCTGCGATTTCATGAGGCGGCTTCTGAAGGTTTTAGGAAGAAAAGTTAAATGTCTGGATAAAATAACTGATCACGAATCAAGAGAAGAATCAGATGTAAGAGCAGTTCTTTCAGGGTTTTGCATTCGCATGAACCTATATAGCCAGAACTAACAGGAAGACAGGTCACACAGGTGACTCCAGGGTTAAAGGGGCATCTGGAGGGAGGAGATCAGACTTCACATGCACATGCACACAATACCCGAACAGAGAACAAACCACATCTGTGGACTGTGAACAAGCCATAGCAGGAGGGAAAGAAGGGCAGAGACAGGCAGACAGACAGACAGAGAAAGAAAGCTGAGCTGCTGGACCACACAGATAAAAGAGTGTGCTCTGTTCTTTCTCCTATTCAAGGAACCTGAAGGAGGAAACTCCACCTTTGGGATTAAGGCTTGTATTTCCCCAATTTACTGCCATGGCTGCCTAAGACAATATATTTCTGTTCTGCTCGTTTTGTCTATTGCTTCTCTTCTCTTCTCTTCTCTTCTCTTCTCTTCTCTTCTCTTCTCTTCTCTTGAACCCTAGCATTAAGAAACCACTTATTAATCCACTCACACACTTATATTACTGTTTTCATATAAATAAATACGTATGACACATACTTCTTTCCAGCTCACGATTAGCAGGGTTTACTTTATAACATGCTATAAATAGATATCCGTGTATAAGCAAGCTGGTGTTTTTTCACACAATTTGTATCTTTTTTACACACTGTTTGTATTTTACAGTACAGATAAACTCTATTGTGATCCTATACGGTATAACATAACATGAGGTCATGCTCTGGTCCATTTGGTGGTGGAATTATCAAATTTGCTGTGTACTGCCCCTGAACCACCCTACCTAACCACAAGAGAGACCTCAAGGAAGAGATGAAAGGTCTACCCAAACGTGAACATACACACACACACACACACACTGAGTCTGTCCCAGCAAAAGGGGATGCTCCGCACATTCCACCTAATTGCTTGTTTCAAGCGGAGGCTGATTGCGGAAAATTATACCCTTTGCATTTCCCCTGTGTTCCCCCCCACCCCCTGCCTTTTTTTTCTTTGTGCCTGCACATATGCATACATGTCAAACGACCAAATGTACAGTATGTGACCTAATATGCACTTCTGGCTATGCGTGACTGCTTCCATGTGTGTCCATGATGTGTGTGTGAGTGCTTAAGGTGTATAAATACATCCATCCAGTCTCTCACCTATTTGCATGGCCATTTTATTTGCATGTAATTTTGCACACGTGAATTTTTGGGCTTCCTTTCCTTTTTTTGAAGCTTACCTTTGAGTTCAAGCTATTTCTACTTTTCCACAGATGTCGTGTGCTCACTATAGGCAAACAAAAAAACGCTGTATAGAAGTTAGATGTGAACATGCATGTAAGTGCATGTTTCAAACTGGACAAATTTGGCTTCCTGGAGTTGTAGTTGGATTATAGCAGGAAATGGTGTGTTTGTAGCCAAATGACTGCAATGATTTGGTTAGTTTATTAAAAAACTAGCTAAATATCAGAATATTACTGAGAGCAAGTCATTTAAAGGCATTATATTGAGGAGTAAATGCTATTTTTTTTTATATGAAATACAACAATCAATCCAATGAAATAAAAAAATGACCCTTCTTGGTCCTTTGTCACTCTTCCTCTCCCCAACTCTTTCTCCAAATGTGTGGCTTTCTAACACTGACTGCTGCCAGCATCACTAAGTATATAAGTGCATTGGCCAAGAGCAACGTATAGGTCTAGGAAAAGCCACTTAAAGTGTGTGTGTGTTTATGTGTTTGTGTGAGGCTGTGAACTAGGTGCCTCTGGCCACAAGGTAGGCTTTGCAGGAGAGGTTGTGGTATAGTCCCACTACTGTAACTGCATAAGTGAGGAAATTAAATAAGTGGACTTTGGAGAAAAGGTGAGTGTAGACTTTGTGTGTGTTGAGGTGGCTGCTATATTTAAATTAAACACACACACACATGCAAAGATAGTGGCGAGTAAAGAAAATGTCCTAATGCTACATGATTCTGACAAACAGCAGCACGTAGCAGTAACTATATTAACAGATTCAATGCATTTGTTTTTTTAACAAATGCATTGAATCTGTTAATATAGTTAAGTAAAGTGTTTAAACATGAACATACACACGTATTTTTCACACTCACACACACAAACGTAAGTAAGTAAGTGCCCAGTCTGGTCTGAGGGGCCTCATCTTTTTCTAACAAGGCCTCTCTTACAGTATATTCAGCCTTGCCTGTCTGGTGCATTTAAGGGGCCAAGTAAATCTGTCATTTTTAGCCCCTGAACATTCAATTATTCACACATGCACACGCACGCACACACACACACACACACATGCGCACACGCACACACCATCAGAGCCTCGCAGCTGGAAGGAATTAGGCTGTCTCTCTCTATGCCGGGGATGATAACCTCCAATACTCACCGCCCATGATTGGAGAACTATGAATTTAGCCATTAACAACATATCTGTTAGTCCCTATTGACTAAACCTGGAAGGACAGAGAACCTTTAGGGGTTAGGTGAAAGGTAAAACTTGTCACATGTTGGGGAGTTGAGCTACTGTATCCTTTAACTGGACGTTGGAACGGGTAGTGTGTGTGTTTACACATATAGCTCCATGGGCAGTCCAGCTAAAACAAACATGAGCTCAGTACAGTTTTCTCCACCGCAGACACACAGCTCTTCATTGTGCCTTTCACCGCAGTGCAACTTATATTTTGTTGTCAAATCGGAAATCTTGGACACATGGAGGCCAGCACAAGCTATGTTGACATCTTGGCTGTTTCATATATACTTAAGTCTCAGTGTGAAACTTTTGCTCCCTTTGCTGATGTCAAACTCTTTCATGGTGCAAACAAAACATTTGTGCATCCCCTGGCTACACAATATTGTATCACACATAGCCTGAATTTAAAATGTTTTTATTCAGTGATACACTTGACATCAAAAGAAAATGAGGACAGCAGGGAGAGAATAAGATGGTGAAACATGTAAGGAATGTGAGCGCGGAGATCCAGGGTAATACGCAAACAGATAAAGCGAATAGAACCTCCCTGTGTGGGTTTTCTTCAGCTGCTCCGGTTTCCTCCCACAGTTCAAACACATCCTTGTTAAGTTAACTGGGAATTCTAAATTGCCCATAGATGTGTGTGTAAATTACCATCTTTCAGGGTAAGTCCTGTGATAGACTGTGTACCCCGCCTCTTGTCTGAAGTCAGCTGTGATAGGCTCCAGCGATGGACAGGTTTTGGTTAAAAAGCGTTCAGCTGCCTCTCAACTCTCTCCTTTATTTACCCAAAGAATCAGGACATTTTAGAATAGCAGTGCTAATCTAAAGCCTATTATAGTGACACATTCACCCTCAAAATGTATTTTTAAAAAAAGAATCCGAAAAGCTAGCCAAGTCCTTTCTGTGGTGAAAACAACATGTTTTCAGATGCTTTTTAAATAGTGTTTTGTAAACAACACCCTCTAAGCTGCGCGCGTGCGCAATTGCGCACTGCTGGCACGGTCTCTGCACACAGAAAATCTGTGTTGCGCACAAAAAAAATCTAACCTGAATTAAAATTAAAATTAATACTTTAACAATTCTGTTTTGCAGTGTTAGTCAGTAAGTGACTGGCTGCTCCCGCATGGGATTAGAATGATGCCACCTTATCCCATAGTCCAGCCAATGATGCGATTCACACTGGTATATACGCAGTTAATCAACGTCGTTGACAGGCTATGACAGCGTCCTTATGTGCCGACACCGGTGTTTTAGCTAGCAAAGCGGCGTGGCTGATGTGGAGTGAAGCCACATTAATGACAACGTGTACAACCATTGGAGATGTGAGCAGGACAGACGGAAAAAGTGTGGACTTTATACCAGTTTTTAAATTGTGTTGATAGGCCACGTAAAACCAGAGTTATGATAAAAATATATGCAATGTTTGGTTTTCTTCCTGAATACTATCGTTGTTTATATTTACTGCAGGAAGAAACGGTAAAAACGGCGTTTTATAAGGAAAACGCTCGAAAGCACTCTCCGCCTGTGAGCAAAAACAAAGCCAAAAAAATCCCACCCTTTCCTATTGGTCGAATAGTGTACCATGTCGACCAATCAAAAAATGATATGGCAACATGGCATTTAGTTGTTTAGGAAGGGGGGAAGCTTTAGGAGTGACGGCGGTGTTTTGAGATGTGAGAGATTTGCGACGTTTAGCGCAAATCTTGTGTAGTTAGTGTGTAGTGTAGTCAATAGTTTTGTTGTGTGTGTCAGAACAATGAGGCGACTGCTGAATGTTACAGGTGTTACAGGAGTGATACATCTCCTGTTGTCAGGCCTGCAGGTATCAGGCTGTTGTTCTCCTTTATCTCATAGTGGACAGAAATTTTTTTTGGAGTGGCACAAATAATTTGTGTGGCATCAAATTTGATGCATAACACCTGATTGTTCTGTAAATAGTTTGAAGTGTTTATTTAAAAAAACGCCTTGGCTGCATTTTTAGGTAAACAGCTGCAAAAAACGTTGTTGTTTGCATAACTCAGTTACTTTTTTGAAGAAGTAACTATATAATTAATTGCCCAACATTGGTCATACTGTATTTTGCAGACAGAGAGTTACAGGACTCTCTAGCTCAGTAGGTAGAGTGGTGGCCCCATGATCGGAAGGTCGGGGGTTTGATTCCCCTGAATAGCTACCCTGAGGTACCCCTGAGTAAGGTACCATCCCCACACACTGCTGCCCACTGCTTCACTGAGTGAATGGGTTAAATGCAGAGAGGAATTTCCCTACGGGGATCAATAAAGTATGCATTACAAGTCAGAGCTTTATTTTTTTTTTTTAAAAAAGAAAGTTTTGTTTTCAAAATTGGAGTTCAAGTTATTTTTACTTCCAGTAGTGTTAACATACTACACAGGTCATGAACAAGATTTTTTAAAATTTTCATTGTAAGTGGGCTAAAGCAGTTAATTAAAAGTAGTCTAACATAAATGTAAATATAATTTGATTATTTTAATAAATCATGTAACTTGGATGGATTCGATGCTGGCGTGACCACAGTGCACACGTCTGCTGTTGCTCACAGTGGTCCAAGGGACCGCTCAGGGAGTTTGTGTGTTCGCTCAGACACATGAAAAATTAGAGGGAACATTGATTGTAAATATTATGAACCTGTAAGTCACATGCTGGATTTAATAATGCACTTGATATTAATGATAATGTGTTTTAAACATGTTTCAGTGTGGTAAGCTGCAATTAACCTGCACTTAATTTGAACATTTTTCAAATGAAGTCATGTGTAAGCAGTAACTTTCACACATGTCACAGCTCTTAACTTTTTTCATCTTTCAAATATATGCAGTCAAAAAACTAATGAGCCCATCAAACTGAGGTGGTTATCACAGACACACCCCATCCTTTGATAATCACTATTGGATCATATTTTATTGTCCAAAACAGGAAGTTTACAGACTCTAAACAATCAGTAAAAAAAATGAACAAAAAATAAAACCCCTGCAGGTAGCTGTGTAGAAATTGGACTGTTGTGTCTGTTCAATGAACTCACCGCATTTTTCCTAAATTCACTTTTCAGAAAGAATCTGACATCAGGCCTGAAGTGTTTTGTTCCAAAAAGGGCAAGTGAAATAAAGTTTGTGAGCAACCGTAATGTCTTGATCATCTGTCCTTCCCGTTTCAATGTGATGTCATTCACCCGCTGTAACCTAATAGCATGCCTTTAGCGTAGCTTGCTGGCATTACAGACTAGATGATAATGCCTATAAATACACTCAGCGGCAGCAGCAGCCAGGCGCTGTCTGTCTATCGCTACCCATCTCACCATTTTGGAATGTATGACCTAAAATAGTCATATATGAACACATTCGTACACAGACCACTTTTGTCCAAATTTGACTTTTGAATCGCAAACTAGTGTAGTTTCAACCGTATGAACTTTAAAATGTTATTCTTTTGAAATTATATGCACATAGACAGTATATACGTTTGATTTGACTTCATTGTGAACAATAGCTATAGTGTTTTAGGTCTTATTAAGGTTGCATTTTCTGCTCTTTGATCATTGAACTATTGGACCAGATCCTTACGGTCATTTCTGTTTTTAGCACCCATTCTGTTCTTCTGTCCTATATGTTTCCTTTGCTATCCATTGTTTTCCTGCTCTTCCAAGCAGGTTTAATCCATTGTTCTATTCATTAATCAACATCTGTGCACATGCATGTGTGTGTGTGTGTGTTTTTGTGTGTGTGTGTGTGTGTGTGTGTGTGTGTGTGTGTGTGTGTGTGTGTGTGTGTGTGTGTGTGTGTGTGTGTGTGTGTGTGTGTGTCTGCTGCAGTGAGGGGAAGCAGGTTACCTAAACGAAGCTACTAAGAGAGCGAAAATGAGAACAAGGAAACACAAGGAAATAGGCAAGAATGCAGTGTCTCAAAAACATTGAGGGCATACAATTTTGTGTAGCTGTGAATATATGCTGTGTTTGTGTGTGTGTGTGAATGTGTGTTTGTACGTGTGCATTTGTGGCAGGTGCTTTCCTCTGGGAGCTCTCGTTGCCAGAAAAGAATGAGGATGTGAATAGATGTGAATATAGGATACGTACACTCGGGTGCACCTGCAGAGATTGTGACAAAGACCACACACAACAAAACAAGTATGCACACACACTAACAAACAGCACAGGAAGGAAACACGAGATTCCAGTGCACATTATAACTTCATTTCATTGGTTTGTTTCCAAACAGGGAAAAAAACTGTAAGAAACAGCCTGAATGTTATTAATGTGTCGATAAAGTTCCTGCAGCTCGTCTGTAATCGGGTCACAATTTAGAGTTTCTAAGAAAAAAAAGAAATTATTTATCTATTATATTTTTTTAATCCTTTACGAGACGTGTGTGTCTTGTTAGGACACAACAAATGAAATATCAGTGGGGTCATTAATAATGAATTTATTAATTATATTCATAATTTCAATAGTTTCACATTCACATTGGTTGTTTTATCATTAAGGTTATGTGTTGTCATGTTTTAGTGAAAGCTTGATTTCTGTGGGTTTGGAAGACAGTTATCTTGAGACATTTTGAAGATAAATCAATCAATTATTGAATGAGAAATAATCAATAATCAGTAATCGAGAATAAAAATAACTGTGACTTTCAGCCCTAGGATTTTTTTCTACCTCTGTGTTGAGCAGTAACAGCACTGTCCCTGGAGTACTATGTTCTACTGCTGCTGCACTGTATGTTATCACAAGTGTTTAGACAGTTGGACTGCAAATAGACTGTTTTAATGCTGCTGAACACACACACACACACACACACACACACGTACATGGACGCACACCTTGGTCCCGTTGTCCTCCTCCCGAGGGAGCTGTGGTCTCCATTCTCTCCTACTGGCTGCTGCAATGACTGTGGGGTCGTGGGGTCTCCCAGATAAGACCGCAGGGGTTTTGTAAAAGGAAGCTTGACTTTCAGAGCACAGGAAGGAGGGATGAATAACCCGGAAGAAAGGAGAAGAGTAGGGAGTGAGGTCGAATGAAACTCCAAACCACCTGTGCATCTGATAAGGCAGCACGCATTAAGGTGAGCGTAAGAGAGAAGGTTAGGAGGGAAATGTCAATAAACGCCCAGAGAGAAGAGAAGTGGGAGCTAGAAGGAGAGAAATGAGAGGGACAGAAAAAGAAAAGCTGAATCTATCAAAGAAAGATCATGCACTATAAATATGACAGGCTGGGGGAAACAAAAGAAAATTGGATGAATGAATTATCAATGAAAGAAAGACTAAAGCTGAAGACTTGAATAGATGATCTTTGCCACAACACAATGCTGCTTTGAAATAGAGAAGTTCACAATCATTGGAAAACACCAAAAAGATTTATACCCAGCACGCTTGCCAATAGCCTCCTGATTGAAATGTGTTGTAGTTTCTGCTCATTGACGTATTGAGCGGTTATGACAAATGAAGTGTGGGGGACCTCAGGTAGCTCTGCGTGGAACCATTGATTTTCACTGTCCTCACAAGGCTTGATTGATAGGGCAGTGCTGGACTCATTAGATACATTTTCAACCGGCATCTTAATACATACACACATACACACACTCAGACTGTGGAGTGTTTGTGGATAGAAAAAGATGGGTGGGGAGGGAGCAGAGAAGTAGTCTGAGGGAATGAACTCCAACATTGCTTACACTGTCAACCCATAATTTCATAAAATTAAGTCATGCATGCTGTCATACAAGTACAGACATTTCTCGTACTTGTCTTATTCAAAGATGAGGCAAGAATTTTGGCATAACGGGAAGCTAAATAAATCTAAAAATAAACCATTTGGCTGGAAGATGTTCTCCACAGGTCTGGGATCAGGCCTGACCCCTGTGCCCTGTTTTCATAGGCTCTGTATTTATGGAGGTGCCGTGAACCTAAGGCCAAGGTGGATGGCTTACTTTACAGAGCTTGCCATAAAATATGTGAGAATTGGCAAGAGGACTTGTCTACCTTTGGGATCCAATTGCAGATTGGGTTTGTTTTAACCGGGCCTGGACAAGATGTGCTCCCAAGAGAGACACACAGGGTCACATTAAGCCAGAAAGACATATATGCACAAGTGCTGTGAAGTTGTGTGTGAAGATCACTGTCTTATTTTGCTTAAAAACCTGAAACAAAAACACTTGTCTGCTTGTGTACACTCTGCTTGTATCATTAGTCCTATAATGTGCCATTAGGCAATGTTCTCATTCTCTCTGTTGTGTCTTTACAATAGTCCTCTCCTGCTATAAAACACAAGAAATAGTCCTAAAGTTGATGCTGACATTTACCATTTAAATAATGATAGCGCCAGAGGGCCATCTTGGCCACTGAGTTGGAAAATGTAACCTTTTAAGAGGGATAAGTCAGAATGTGATATTTTCCTTCAGAAATTAAGCTATTTTCTCACAAAGACAATGTAAGCTGAAAGTGATACAATTAGTAGAGAGGGTTGAAAGCGCTGCAAATTTAAGATGTTTGTTTTGTGAATAATTGAACATTTTCATTGAAATATTTCTTTCTTTGTGAGCTGGTACACACACAAACACACACACATACAGGCTACGTGCCCACTTAGCATTGACAATTTCATGCAATTTGTAAGGATTTACATGTGTCGGGCTTCCGTGACCAGTGACAGAACTTGCATTTGTCTTGTATTGTATTTGTATTTGCCTTTATTTGTTATTTAAATCTTTTCTGTAGCCATTTTCACTTGGAGCCTTGAAAGAATTGAAATAATTGAGTCTGCCTGAAGAAGAAATTGTCCTGAAATAAATCCTTACCAATACTTTGGTAAACTAGAGGCCTCCACTTGACGTAAACTGCAGAATTACATTGAGTAAGAACGTCTTTTATCAGAAAGTATTTACAGATTTTGTTCTCATTTAGCTTTTTTCATATTAAATCCTTTTCCTGCAGGGAAAAAAATATGTGTGTTTTGAGGCCTCTGTGAATTTCCTGGAGGGTCTTTCCAAAATGTCTGCCCTGAGAGGTGAAAAATCAGGTGGACATGCACAGGGGAAAAAAATCACAACATATTATATCTGACAGATTGAGACTCACGTGTGTTTGCGTGTCTAATTCTCTAGAAACTGGGAAGTTTAAAAGTTAACAACTCTCATTCTCCTACAGTATCGCACACAAACACACCCGAGGTCACAATCCAAATTCTGTGACTTGTTGGCCTTTCTCCCAAATGAAGCATTCCACGGATCAGCGAGCCCATCAGCCTACTCTCTCCCTCTTTTTGCTCAAATCTCAGCAATTATATTTGACATGTAACATCAATAATCTCATTTATTTCTGCCCCCACCTCACAAACACCCTCCCCTACTCTCGCCTAACCAACCAAACACGTGCACACTCTCATGCAGACAAACACACACACACACACACACACACACACACACACACACACACACACACACACAGAAGGGTCTGCTCATTCTCTTTCTCTTATCTGTGTCTGCAGGAAATGTGAGCCATGCGGCATTCGATAAAAACAATTTTTTGCACCATTGATCCCACAGCACTTGTTTCTCCCTCCTGTTTTTCCTTCCTCGTTGGCCCTCCTGTATGAAAATAGTATTTCTGGAGAATTTTTAGCTAAACAATGAAGTAAATGTTAAGAGTTTTATAAAGAGCCGTGGGAGAGAGACTGTGGCAACTCGCACAGAAATTAAATGAATAACTAGAGAGGAAAAACAGCACGTGTTTTAGTGGAGATGGGTCACTCACATATAGCACATGTAGCACAAATTGCATGCCTATACAAAGTGAATGTGCGTCTGTGTGCAGGTACGAGAGAATGAGAAGTGTGTGAAAATCTGTCTATGCCTGAGTTTTCATTTGGACACTGATGGCATTGTCTGCACTGAGTAAAGAAGCCATGCAGGCTCAGAGGGTGCCACTTTCAGCTCCCTCCACCACAGTGCCACAGATCAATATAGCTAAAGTCACCCACCTTCTGTAATCATTCTGTGTTCTGCTTCACTCCCCCCATTGGCCAGGTTGTTGTTTATCCTATTATAGCCCTAATTGCCATGCTTATGGTAACCTTTCTTCAGCTTGCAACCCCCTGCACTAAACTAATGGGCAATAGCACAGGAAGGCTATTGCAACCAAGCTCATTTGGCTTGGCTTATATGCCCACATGGACACCTCAGTGCACCACAATGCCCATGTCTATCATTCTCTTACTGTTTTTCTCCTTTTTCTTTATGTGGCTTTCCTTCTTTCACAGCTAGCTAGCATTAGCACTCAGTGCACCGTGTGGCACAGAAGCAGGTTGCAGCTAATGAGTTACCTTCGTGCTCTCAGTGCCATGGCTTTTTAATTAGTGTTGCAGTGCTAAGTGTCCTATGCGAGCCCTTTCAAAGCCCCCTTTCTTGTCATCCATCACCCGTTCCTTTTGTTTGTCTTTCATTTGCATATATGCACAGACCCCAAATTAGCTAGTGGCTCGTTAATTGCACATGTGGGAAAGTAAATGGATGGTAGCATTGCGGGGTGGAGGTGCAGTCAACATGTTTACCTCCTAAATACCTCCCAGGACTACTGAGCTCAAGCACACGGGGAGGTCATAGTGAATACACCCCTCAGGCTTAAAAGATCCAATTTGCTGTTTGGAGTAATTAGTACAACTAACAAGCTCAAGCCCACATTCAGACAAATGAAAATCCATTTTGTTCGTTTTATTGTGGTTACAGAATACATGCAAAATTGCAGGTTTATCATGCCCTCAAGTACTGAAATGCTACCAACAGTACAAAGAGTAAAAAAAAAAAAGTACATTTCCAGAGACTGAAATAAATATTTTTACACAATGCATTTTTTAAGGGTGAAAATTTCCTTATCTATTATGCCATACAATTAAAATGCATTCTATTCACTTAACAAAGTCTATAAAATTAAGAGTTTATATGCCTGTATTGACTTCTCTTAGCTGAACTGATCAATAGTCAGTCAATAATAGATAATGATGTCTAAGTGCTGAGAGATGACCTGTTGCACCTTAGGCGTCCTTAGTGTTATTGATCAGCTTCTATTCACTGGCAGTAGATTTTATTGTTGGGTAAAAGTCACAGGGGAAAGCCTCATATCTCCAAATTTTAATGCTATTCAGGAATGAAAACTGTGAAATTTGCAGTTTATTTTACATAAATTAAACAGCAACTACACTAATAATTATAATCATTGGTCAAAATGAGAGAGTCAGCCAGCAGGTTCCTAACAGAGGATATTAAGCAACGATCAGGATGCTGATGAGTTAAAGGATAACAGATATAAATAAAATATTAAAATGTAGACTAGATTCCACCGGTAATGACAGAAAGGGCTAACTAAGAGCTAAACTAATGTTGTCACGTATCTTGGAACAAGATACAAGCCAAACAACAGCAGTTCTGAGTGAACTGTAAGCTGTCTTCTTACTGATTCTGGAGTGCAGTACGTTACAGTAATCAACTGGAGGCGAAGGACATGTGATTGATTTCCTGAGTCTGAAAATGAAAGAAAAGGCCTCGAACTAAGCTGAAGAAAACTGAACTGTATTAATAAAAAATAGATTTTGGATGTGCTGTTTATGAGTGAATAATGGTCCCAAAGTACGCACAAAATGATCAATAGCAGCAATACGTTTAAAACCTGGCTTTAAAAAAATGATTGGAATCTGTTAAAATCTGTCAAAAGAAATCAGATGTAAAATCTAAAAAAATAAAATAAAAATGTATTCAACACTCATGGATCGACTGAAGGTTTCTTATGAAGGAAACCAGAATATTTGGAATTACAGGGGACAAATGACAGAGGATAAATTAAGAAAACCATATTTCCATCCTTTTATCGCAGCATCTGACTGAGTGGAAATAAATTACAGGGGAATTCAATCATCATCAGTGAAATAAAAAAGGTCACCTTATCATCACAAACATGCTACCACACTGAAAGTGGTTTACAAAATCTTGAATATACACGCATTAACCTGCGAGTGATTGACAAAAACAAACTCTGCAAACATCTTTACATGTGTGATAATTCCTAAAATCTTTGCACATGTATATGACATTTCTTACTGATTGGACCTTTTAATCAATATATATTTTGGGATATCTCTGGAATGGGTGAGCAGCTGTTTAACATTACTTTAATGTATCGTTGCATGTGGTCTCCTTAACAACAAAATACATAATGTATATAATTTTTTAAGCAATGCCATAACTGTAAGATCAGATTGTGTCCTTTTTTTGTCTTTTATTTTTTGTTTGAGGTCTTGTGTTCGTGCACTGTCTCAAACAGCTACACTGTGTGAGGTATACTGTTGTGTTTGTTCCCACTGCTGATTGGCCAATTATGCCTGATTGTGTTCCTTTAGGGAAGCATTCTCCAAGAGTTGTTAGTGAATGGCCAAATTATGCCTTAGCTTTTAATGTGACCACGGGGAGCCTCAGACTACTCCAAAAAGTTTTTTTTGGTCTTTGCAATGCCACAAGTAACTTGTAATGACAGCATTATTAGTCAAAGGATAGTTTGAAAGTCATTGTTATTTGCTGGTGTGATTTTAATGGAGACTCGGACGCCGTGGGCCGTTTAAGCTTTAATGAGAAGTTTCCAGGTGGGAGTTAAAGTTGGGCCTGCGCCCTTTCTCTGTCCCTCATGACCCTTCTGTACCGAGCCAAACTCTGTGCATCAAACAGCCACTGCATTCAGTATTTCATGTCACTTATTGCTCTGCAATGAAATGAATAATATATATAAAAAACACTACATTTTAGTATAAATATGCACATCAAATCTCTGCAGCCACTGCATACTGCCTTTTAATTGTTGATGCTAGTTGGCTTTTTGGTGTTCAGCGTGTGTGCGTGCACGCTTTGTTGTAAGTTATGAGCTCTAAAAGAAAAGTATGCGATCTTACATCCTGGAAGCAGTAATTAAGCGATACTCTGTGTCCTCCTCCTGTCCTCCTCCTCCATCTCCACACTCCCTCTGTGTGTGAATATATATGTGTGTGTGTGTGTGTGATTGATGACACTACTAATGGTGTGTCTAAACACTGGCTGCCCTGTTATCTCTTATCTGACAGAGAGGAGAGGGCTCATGTCAGCAGCCGCTCTTCCTCCTCATTTATCTCCTCATTTCTTCCTACTGCTCCTTTTTTTTCTATCTCCAAAACAGCCTGCTTGTTTTGAATTTTTTGTCACGTGTGGTTTGCGATAACTTTTAATTTCTCCAATGGGTAGTCCATGTTCATTGTTGTTTAATCTTTTGATACATCTGTTCTTAGGAAGTAGAAAACTGTTATCTAGTGTTAAAGGCAACATCTTCAAATTGCTTTTGTTTAACAAAATCTTTTTGTGACTGACAATTTTATTTTTATTTGTGTTTCCTGGAAACATCCCCTCAGTTATAAATAACTTCAAAGTCTCCCATTCTGGGCCCCATTTACTCCATGTGCCTCAATCACCCTAATGTGCCTGTTTAGGCATTAGGTTCTCTGAGGGGGGCCCATATCCATCCATCTCTTCCTCCATATATCCCATCATACATTAAAAGGCAGATAACTGACACACTGTTAATATTGTGTCTAACACGAACCAGATGACTGCAGGACCCTTCTGCACCACAGACCGCTGCCCGCAGCTGATTTGACCGTTTCCTTTTCTCTTGGGTTAAGGGATGAGCGTTCTTAATTAAAAGTTAGATATATGGGCCTCTGGGTGGAGATGCTCGAGCAGGATCCATTACCTGCACACTGGGGGCCCCGCCAGAAAAAGAGTTAGGGCGAAGGTTAAGATAGTGAGATGAGATATCAGGCACGGGGGTATCGTGAGTCTGCTGGTGCTGCGTCTTGGGTCAAAATCCAAATTAAGGGTTTGCAAAGAAAAGAAAGAAGTTGTTATAGTGGTTTGAGCATGAGGTGGTGGCTGCGGGCGCTAAAGCTAGCACAGAATTCAATGCAGGCCGAGAGGTGCTAACCGTGATCTCAATAGCTGTATTGTGTTCGCACTTGAACGGGAGCCAAAAAATCCTGTGAAATATCAGAGCAGAAAGAGGGAGAGAGACGTGTGGAAATGAAACAATGGTTTACACAACAGTGAAATGGGTCTTTTCCTCTATTTCTTGCCAGCAGGCCCAACACTCAGAGAGAGAAAGCTTTATTGGCCTTCATGTCCTGGCTAGTCTCAGCCCCTGGTTTCGGGGAAAAAGAGGGGAGCACTGGGCTCTACATGTGTGTAACGTGACGTAGAAGCTAGTGTTGGACTGAGACACACACTCAAGCAGCCACACAGAGAGCGCTGACGAGAACACACACATTAAATCAGTCCTTGGCAGAGATGAGAATAGCCAGATATTCATCTAATCCTCTATGAGGAGAGCAACACGTCTCATAGCATCATTTATGCCTCTATGCCTACAGCTAATCCTAGTGGGCATTCTGTGCCTCACAACTGCCAGACACGGAAGTCGAGAGAGCATAAATGCAGTGGTTTTTTTTTCACTTTTCTTTTCTTTTTTTTTTACAACAAGTAGGAAAAGAGCGGATTTTAAATATATTGGCAGAGGAAAGAGAATAAAGCTGCCTATCACTGGCTTGTTCTAGCAAATGTAAAATCTGTATTTTTTTGGCAAGTTAACCTCAGTTGCTTTTGTTTTTATTTTGTGCCCGAATGCAATTTGAAAAACAACGAAGTATTTTGCAATATAAAAATTCACAGCCTGAAGCCAGTGAGTTTATAAGTCAGAACTGCTTTTTTTAAACTATAATTTGATAGTAATAATAAAGTTGTATCCATTCTTTTCACGTTTTCCTGTCATAGAAGCACATTTTTTTTAATGATAAAACAAGGCTTTGCATTTTTCTTTATATGAAGTAATGTGAAAAAGATTTAGGTACCAAAAGTTGTTGGCTCAAAAATACATTTGTAATATCATATAAAATGCAGTGAACAAAAAACTAAAGTTTGGTTGCTTTAAAACAGCAAAAGTTGACACATTTGGATATAGGTTCCTCCAGTCTACAGAAAAATACATTTTCGTTAAGCTGACACATCTGTCATTTTTTTCTTTTTTTCTTTAATTTGAAAAAGACGTTGGCTAAAAGTCGTTCTAGCAAAATGGAGTATTGTGTTATAGTGATGAGGCTTTTGTTTTTATTGAGTCATTTATTTGTAAATATTTGATTTTCAAGCAAATCTTTTAATCTCGGGTCATCAGACCGAGGAGTAAATCCTGGCCGTACACTAATGGTGAGAGAAGAAATTGGAGTCTGGTTGTTATAGAAAACCCAAAGTTAAGCTCAGATGGTTCCAATAAGGCCCAGGCCTGCAGCCACACAGGGGTTCTGCCACATGCTGTCCTGGCCAGCTGCTCTGAAATGCTTTTTTTTTTTTTTTTTTTTAATTCTTTTCTGTGGAAGGGAGGGGGCACTAATATCTTGCACAATGCATTTTTGCTGATTTGGCCTCTCAAATTCAAGCTTCCTGCAGAAACCCAGGTGGACTATAGGTGATGACAACAGTGAGAAGGAGACACGTAATGATAGCACAATGTGTCGCTGTCTGTCAATCTCTTGTTCTCTTTACCTTGAGCACCGTTTATTTTATCTAAGTGTTCGTGTTTCGTCTTTTCTCAGCTGTCTGCCAAAACATGATGTCACTACAGACAAGGACAATGCAACTTTCTACAATAATGCATTAAAATGGCTTTCTCCCAAAAGTGAAATTTAAAGAAGATGGTTGGAGACATGTGATGTCTTCTGTTTTGTGTCAGTCTGCTTTGCTGAGATTCAAGGAATGAGGTAGCAGATAGGACAAATGCTGATTTGAAACTGAACAGCAACTGAATAAAAAATTGGAGGGAGGAGGGAAAGAAATCTGTCGGTTCTTCTTGGAATTGTCTGGTTTGGATCACTAGGAGCACGATTACGAATGAATAGATTTATCAGTGTGTATCTGTATCTGTGTGGCTTTGGTCTCTGCTTCCATTTCCCCTTCATCATTCTCCACGGTGTTATATAAACAAATAGCGAGGAAGTTTCCTTTAGCTGCCCGTTATCAAAACCTCTTATTACTACCATCTGCTGAAAATCTCATCTTTCCAGAGCTTACCGTGGAAGGACTCCTTTATTTAGGTGTTAATAAATAATTGAGTGTTACAAGTTCTGCAAATGTGTCCTAAACAGCACTTCCCTATTTGTGTGCGCACAGTTCCAGGAATTGTCCCATTTTGTGTTTCGCTTCCGATGTCAGTCAATAGCATGGAGGTCAAGTTGTGCCAGTGTTGAATGCCAGTTTCCTCTCCTCATTATTATTTCTTATTATTCTTGGCATGGATGTATAAGATTTGACTGATTTAGTTGCTTTCTTTTTTTGTTAAGGAAACTTTTAAAAAAATCACCATCGTTAAGAAGAATATGATCAACAGCGCTTATACATATTATTTGCTTAAATATGGAGATCTGGCTTTCACTGTTCTCATTAATATTTGACCAATATTTTTGGTTGTTTTTATTTTAGTTTTTTAAGATAACAAAGCATAAAAAAATGTTTAAAGCTTTACATTATGCTACTTTTTTGGTTGTTGTTTTTGTGGTGGTAATATGTGTTTTTATTTTTTCCTGATTTCTTATACTTCAAAGATGTTAATTAAGTTCACTTAATTAATTAATTTGTGGCTAAATTCACAAATGTCCTTGTTCTGGTGACAGAGGCAAAGTTTTATAAGGATATTATATATTTTCTATATTTTTGAGGTATAAGCATCCAGAGCATAACACTTAAAAGACAAATACAAATGAATGACACTTTAAAACATCTGTTATTCTAATTCTGTATATAAAATGTGAGACAAAGGCAACATTAGACATTGTAGTCAATAAACAACCACTTTGCTCAGTGTGTGTTCTTTCCAGCCACTAAACACATACTTTGCTCTTTCTTCCTTCCTCTTATTAAATATTTGGACAGACTTTGTGTTTTTCTTAAGCCTGTTAACAATTGTTGTAGCTGACTTTTAAACGCTGTAAACATTCTTTATTAAATGTATGATTTCTTTGACAGAGGCCACTATAAGAAAGCATTTCCTCAGTCTGGCTCTAACTGATTCAGTGTGTGCACTCCTGTTTGTCACACACATAAGTCTAGTTGTTATCCTTCAAACACCGCCGACAGAGTGTGTGACCCTGATGCACCGTTCATATATTTCCCCATTTGTGGTGCACCTGTTTCTCTATAATGAGCCAATATATCTGCTCACTAATTGCCCTAAATACATATCATAAAGACCTGCCTATAAAAGGCTGTGCAACAGTAAAACAGGCATAGTGTGATGGGAACTTCTGTGCACCCACATGAGCGCGTATACATATACGCTGGACATATCACGTGACATAAAACACACGTGTACACGGGCAAAAAGTCACATACATATGACTTTTTGCATATATATATATATATATTTATATATATATATATACATATATGCATATATATGTATACATGCATGTGCATTTACACACAAGCACACACACTCACCCAGCCTTTAACAAGGGGCTGTAAATAACACAAAGCCATTTCATTAACAAGGTCCAGCCTGAAAACTCACTGCCCCTGTTCTCTTAAAAACATGCACACTTCCTGTTTTAAGTTACTCTAACATGGCAACCTGCTCATTCAAATAAGCTGCAGGGGTGAGCAGGGGGAGACAGTGGCATGATGCAAAACAAAAAAAATGCACTAAAGTTGCAGACGCATTATCACTGGCTTTACTCTTAAAACCCTATTCTCTTCCAGTTAGATATATTGCCCATCAAACTTTAAAACTAAATTTATTGGTTATGCATTTCATGATAAGTACTTGTTTGCGATTGACAGTCCAATAATGCAAAAATAAACAATGTCATAACTGCTGTAACTTTACAGTATAAAAAAAATGTGCCTCTGTAGTAGAAGCAGAGTAAAGTTTTTTTGGCACAACTTCAGCTGCTTCCAAGGTGCACGGAGGAAAACGCCTAAAGACATCAAAACTCCAGCAACAGTTGCAGAATATAAAACAACTTTATTGCTAGACCAACATGTTTTGGTTTGTGGTCACTATGACCCTGGTGAAGGCCACAAGCAGAAGCACACTGGTTTAAACTTAGTTCTTTATAGTACATATTAGCATGGTACAGTGCAGTACAATTGATACAACTGATTCCTGAACCTCCTGATACTGTACTAATCCATATTTATCTGCTCTGTATATATATATGTATATACATATATATGTATGCATAATATTAGGTAATATTAGGTAATATTTACATATATATTGAGCTATTGTAATGAGCCAAGGAAGAAAACAAAAAAGATTTGACGTCACCGTGACCAGACCAGTGTTGGGGACGCTGGGACATGTTTTCAGTGTCGCACATGCACACTTACCACAAATGATAGCTGTGTGATGGTGATTGTAGAGACGCTGATTTAATAGGAGCGAGTCGGTTCATTAGTGAGCAGGTCCACATTCTGACACTCAAAATGCAAGCAGACACACACGCTCGCACTCTCACTCACACTACAACCCAGATGGCTTTTACAAGGCCCCAGGCCCTCTCTGGCCTGCCCGCCTAGTTTTTAATTATGTCGATGGCCGCCCTGGCCAGATAAAATGGGTCACATTTAACAAGCCTTCACTCACCTTCACACACACACACACACATACTGGCACACACTGCCACACCTCACATGCATGCATTTTACTAGTGATACAGCTAAAGCTCGCACAAAATACAGAAACGCACTTTTTTTCAGTGGCATTCACCTGTCCCTTTGACAGAGACAAACTCTAAAGATGTGATATTCAGCGTGGCCTCTTACCTCAATAAAATGTGTGTACTCCGTGCAGGCCTGAGTGTGTATGTGTGTGTGGATTTACAGCCTGTTTCCTTTTTAGCTGTCATTAGGCTGCCAGACATGGCTACACAGGTGTACGATTACCAGCATCAGTAATAAGCCTTACAGACACTCACACTCACACACACACACACACTCACACACACACACACACACACACACACACACACACACACACACACACACACACACACACCATCACACACCATCACACATTCACTCTATATTTAAAGGTCCAATCTATACTCACAGTAGGGCTCCTCCTGATGAAATACTCTGCCACTGACTCTCTTTGTTTGGACTCACTGATTTCAAAGTTTTATTGCTAAGTTATTGAACATGTGTTTTAATGCATTTATGGTTTTTAAAGAAAACATTTAAATAATGTTCGAATATCACTGCAGTTAGTAGCTATACCAGCTCATTCGTGGCCCGTCTGTTTATTTGTTACATTTTTTTCTGAGCACAAGTGAATTGGTGTTTGTTTGTTCGAGAACAGCGTGTGCATGAAAAGACAGGAAAGATGACGCGCTGTGGTTCTGACAGATTAGGAGAAAAAGGAAAATGTGTGGTGTAGAGATGTGGAAGGCTGAAATCAATTCGTGCTGTTTGGACATAATGTCTGGTTAAATCTCTGGGCTGATTATTTTTTTCTGGTTAAGAGGAATGAGTCATGCTTGACAAATACTGTCAACTTCATTGATCATATTATTTCAAAGGCGTGCTGAAAAGAGCACATTTGTCTGGTTGGTTACAGTGCTTGGTGAAAATATCATTTTGAGCTAACTGACATCTGCACTTATTTTTTTTTTTATTTGTAATTTATCAGTTTATCATTTTTAAGCATTTGATTTTATATAATTACTGTTATTTTTTATTGGATCAAAATGCCGTCAGTACGAGTTTGTGTGAGAAATGATGACAGTGTTCCTGATTGTTTTATTATTTTTATAAAAAAATAAGAAATTTGTAAACATTGTTGTTAAAAAGAATGGATGATGAACATTGATTTATTTTGTTTACACAGTTTATTTGGGTACTAATAAATACTTCAACTCCCACACTAATACATCAACAAATTTAGCGTTCCGATTTTACAGATATTATAAACAATAACTTGAAATGCAATTACAGCTATTTCTTTTTTTTCATCACACCTCTTCATTTCCTCCTTCTGTTCTGTTTTGTTTTTCCACTTCCCTCACACATCATCCTCACCCAGCTTAAGTCCACTGAAGTTTAATAAAACATGAAAAATTTCTTTTATTCCTTCCAGTCTTCTTTCTTCAGCGTAAGACGGTGCTCACTGGCACGACCCCCTCTTGTGTCTCTCCACTTCTTACGTCCGCACACATAAACATGCACATAAATGTGGGCAGACACACTCTTTTAGATCACTGAGTGATGTGGCATGGTAGGTTCTTCTCCATAGGCCCCCATCCATCACACACACACACACACACACACAGTCACACACACCCACATAAGAATGAGCACAAACACACTGGAAGCTGTCATGATCTGTACTCTATCAACCACTTTATTAGCCTGCCAGTTTGTGCACGTGTGTGTGTTTGTGTGCATGTTAAGAGGCCTCCCAACTGGAAACAGACCCAGAAAGGATACACACCCCAACACACACACTTCTTTATTTCTTGTTAGTCTTCCTGCACCTTAATTTGTAACACCTCTAACAACCAGCTCCGCAGCCCACTTCACAGCCACTCAATCTGTCACTGCTCTGTTTCTATGACTGTCCTTTTTCTCAGGGTGAAACAGAGTGTATTCATGTGTGTGTCCATATGTAATTCTTTCTCTTTATACTACTTTTATTATCTACAACCACCATGGCCTTGTTTATATATTTAAAAATACATGTACAGCTGTAGAGAGGGAAATTTTATTTCTACTTTGCGCTTCTGTTTTCATGCCAGGCTGCCCCCTGCCTCCTTTAAGTTGAACTGCACCCAATCCTCCATACCTTTCTTTTTCTTCGTTTATCTCTCTATCCTTCTTTTCTCTATATTTTCACACAAACCCAATCTAGATCGAGCAAAATCGATACTTAAAAAAAAATCTGCTCCTTGTTCTTTCTTTTTCCTCCTTGAAACAATGTTTTTTTCATTTGTTGGCAACCTCCCCAGGACATTAGCAGATGAACCAGGAAAAAGTCTGCCATTCTCTACATGTTTAGAGTGCTTATTTTCCATTTCCCAGAGCCAGAAAAACTTTCGATTCAAAGAAATCTTTCAGCTAACTTTTGTTGAAAAAGATCCTGCTTAACTGCCTGGTTCCTTCTTTATTACCTGAACCAATGTGTTAGGTTTGTTGGTCTGAAAAATGGCAAATCAGTATGGCTCGCTTATCTCCTATCCTCCAAAAACCTCGAAACAAAAACAAACGTTTCTCTATTTTCTGGGGGTGGGAAGCAAAAATAAAGAGCTCAAAACGAGAAAACCTTTTGGTCCTCCTACCACGCATGTATACAAATACATGCAAACAAGGGTGTGTTCACACGTTGAACACCACATCAGTGTGCAACAGAGCACTAAGATCACACTTTGTAAAAATATTCCCTCAGAGACACGCAATAACCCAGGAGTTATGTCTCACATGCTTCTATCTCAAGCTCACATCAAAATCACAATCACCACTGCGCTCCGAGCTGCCATTTCCATTTTCTGTCCTCCGTCAAACAGAAAATAATATATACCTTGTCACCAACGTCTACCCGTACAAGCAACTTTCCGCCACTAATTCAGCCCAGTGCAGCACACACATCCGTCAGATATAACTGGCGGAGGAGAGGGCATGCCGAGACAGCCATTAAAGGTTCCTAGCTGTCAAAGGTTCCCCTTTGTGTTGTGAGGAGAGGTATAAGTGTCGTGCTCTTATCAGAGCTTCCTGTGGAGTTTGCTCTGCATCCTGTCCACTTAGAGCTGCTTCTCTTTCAGTGAAGTCTCATTGTGTCTCTGTGCACATGAATGTGTTGGTGTGTGTCTGTGTGTGCATGCTGTCAAGTGAGTCATTTTGTAATACTGTTCATAGTATAGGTCAAGTTCTGAAATTGCTTTTCTTAAAATGTTTTCAGTGAAAGTAGTACAGTATATCAGTGATGTAGAAGTAAATGAATGTGTGAACAAACATACTAAGTAAGACGGATCTTTGTCTTTTAAAAATACATTATTGTATAAATACAACTTCTACAATCTCAGTGATTAAATATAATTACAAAATCTACGAATACCAAAGCAATAAATAGATGGTTTTACAATAAACTGGTTAATTGTGTATGATCTTTGGTAAAAGATCGAAGGATATTCAAGAGAATCTTTAAGAGGTTGAGATCAAAATAATTTACCAGCTCATTCTCCTTTTGAACAAATGAGAAGTACTGAAAACTGAGTGATAAGATTAAGGCACAGCTACCATACATTCAGCGAAGATGGGTTTGGTAATATAAAGACTATTTCTGATATCATTACAGCTACAGTGTCTGCATTCTAATCACTGAGGGAAGCTTAGGGGAAATCTTTGAGTAGCCCAGTTTTCTTTCGCTCGCTTTGTTTGGTTGAAATTTGTTCACACGTGGAGTTGATGATTTCCAGCCGGGTCCTCCTCCTCCTACTCCTCCATGTTACATGTGGATGGAGGAGGTTGAATGGGTGAAAAAAGGTAAAGGTAAATAAACAAACAATCAGCCGCAAGCTTGTTCTGGCTCTCCTTCTCTGTTGCCCCTCATTTGAAGCCTTATAAATCAGGCCTCCACCCCGAGACAGGGTGTTAGCAGGCCTCCCAGACTACACACATACAGGAACACACACAGGTCTGCTGCTCATTAAATCCATGATCAGATCTCTGTGTGTGTGTGTGTGTGTGTGTGTGTGTGTGTGTGTGTGTGTGTGTGTGTGTGTGAGAGAGAGAGAGAGAGAGTGATGTAGTAGAGTGTGTGTGTGTGTGTGTGGGGGGGGCACGAAATGAGACGGTATGAATACAACTATGCCCAACATATCGATGGATCGCAGCTTTTCTCCATGTGTTCATAAAACACCTAAGATACCTGTTGCAGCTACCTTGTAGTCTCATGACAAGTGCACTTTGATTCCACCGGCAGCAGAAAAGATATTGGGTGGAAGACTAGGTGTGTGTGTGTGCGTGTGTGTGTGGGTGAGCATGTCACTGACTGCTTTCACACATAAAATGAAGGCCTGGACTCTGTCAAGCCAAGTGCTTGGACTTTAAAGGGCACAGTGAGGAGACAGTAGCTGTAGATCTGAGGAGCATGAGGAATAGAGAAGATTTTTTCATTGGCCTGTTCAGTTGACATGATTATAAATATATATATATATATATATATATATATATATATATATATATATATATATATATATATATATATATATATATACATACATACATACATATATATATATATATATATATATATATATGTATATATATATATATATATATATATTGGGATTTTGAATATCTGAGTGTGAGTTATAGGGAATGCATAGAAGCAACTGATTTGCAGTAAACTGTCTCTTTCCACACTCTTACAATCAGGAAACACACAACCAGCAGCTGCAGCTTTCGTTCTAGCCTCGCTGAACGGCGTTTTCAAACACCTTTAGGTTTTAATATGTATTTCCAGCCAAGGCGCTAACAGGCATCATTGTTCTAAAGAAGGCGCAGTTACTGTAGTTACTTCGGTAAACTCACACCTTGGCTTGAAAGTAGCACGGCACTGCTGTTACATCAAGCTGTTGCCTTAGCCGTGCATACGTGCATCCGCCTAAAACAGTTGCCGTATTTGTACAAGCACGCACATGGCGTTTCTTCCACACCTCCATCCAGACCCTTTACATATTTACTCACCAGACTTGGCACCTGCACCCCCGCCCACAAAAATACACCTTCCGCGTGCATTCAACAACAAGAACATAGGCATTCACACTTTACGAGCTGGAGGGAAAAAACATGAGCATGGCTTTAGAAAAGCAGGCAGTTAGAGAAGTTCGCGAACCTTGCACATCTAAAAATGTCAGAGGGTTTGTTGGTTCTTCTCCATCACACCTCGATTTCCTTCAGCAGGCATTTGACTGTGATTAGGAGTGCACCGTGTCATACTAGAAGTCAAGGCTGAACTCAAGCCAGGCTGATTGGTAGTTGTAATTAGAGGAGTTGCTCAGTCTCAGGCCAGGTCTTCCTGCAGGATTCACACAGGCTCAGTATCACATGTAGGACCAGGGAGAAATCAGAGCTTCAAACCCAGCTATGTGGAGAAGAGCCCGGTAGTTTCTGCCAGCTCCAGATTTCCCAGAACCAACCAACTCCACCAAGCAAACACAAATTTCCACCACCAAAGATTCCTGCAATTTCTGGTTCTGTTTCGTATATGCGCAAATTTCTGTCTAATCTAAAAATATGAAGGTTTTATTGCAAAATTGCTGTCTTTCCAAAATTGTCATTATTTTGCATTTTACTTCAGGAATCAGTTTAGATTACGAGCCTTTATTTCTCATTGGCAAAAGCTATAAAGCATGGTTAGTCGCTCCTGGTTTTCCCCCTCACTCTTCACTTCACAATGAGCCCCTCTTCTGTTCTTCTGCTCCTCCTCTTCCTGCTCCACCACTACCTCCATCCTCCTTCATTCTCTGTGAAAGCAGGTAACATGAAACCCACTCTTGGAGTCTCAAGGGTCTGCAGGGGTTACAAAGGGTGATCAATATGTGCCAGGGAAAGTCTTTAGACAAGTGAAAGACACCACAGTTTGTGTACTCCCTCCTCTTTTCCCTCTTTCCTCTTCTTGTTGTCGGGATTGACAAGGTTAGGTGGCCCTAACACCCACTGACATGTTAGCTCTGTGTACCTTAAAGTTAAGTGACATCAAACCCTTGGCCCACACACAAATATTTAATCACTGTAAACACACCAACTGCATAACTACACTAAAAATCACTTGATTAAATCAAGTCAATTGAACAGTCATTGAAAAGAGTCTCATGCTCGTTAAACAAACTGCTTCAGTCTGTTTGTTTTTTATTTTTTAATATCTAACCTGTCGCCTTTCAACAGGTGGTGGATGACATGGGCAACGTGAAGTTTGCACTGGACACGGGACCAGATGCCGCCGGCAACAGCTGGCTCAAATACGTCCGCTCTGCCCCGTCATTTGAGGAGCAGAACCTCGCCGCCTGTCATCTCACAGGAGACCAGGTGAGTGCCATGACAACATTGTCCAAGTTGAATCCGTAGTCCAGATACGAAAGAAATCGCACCACACTGTCAGAAATAGGCAGAGACGAGTGGCGGGTGGCAGTTATTCCTTCCCATCTACTGTGTGTGTGTGCTGGAGAAAAGTGTGTGCTAGTAATGACCAAGGAATGGCTCCATTGTGTGTCTGTGGCTGGGATGGTTGCCAGTGCTGTTAAGAACTGACCCATGTAAAGAGGCTGAGGAATAGTCTGACACTCCTGAGTCCCATAATAACCATTATCCAAGGCGCAGTCTTCTTCTGTGGCAGCAGCAGCTTCTCTTTTTGCTTCTTATCACCCAAACACCCCCACCCACCACCCCCTTCTCGCTCTCTCTTTCTCTCTCAAACCTAAGCGAGCTGTATCGGATCCTTTTGGAAAGATGCCCAGCCATTGCCTATAAAACCCCAACTGCTTAACTAGGCCCTAACCCTAACCCCATGCAATGCATGTACCACAACTTACACTGCTGCAACGTATTAGCATAATTCTCCGTTTCTGTTTATAACACAGAGACAGTTTTTTTTTTTTCTTTCCCCATTTTGTTCTGCTGACTCTTGTCCCAGTTTCTGCAAATTAAATACTGGTGCTGTTACTTAATACGCATTTCACTGTCAATTCAATCTGCTTCCAAAGGAGAACCGAGGATGGGAATCTTAAATGAGATGACACCAGAAGCTAAGCAGCATGACAGTAGCCAGATCCGCCCGTATGATTCGTCTGCGTGTTTCCACATTCTCGTCACTCCGCTCTCATTTGTTTTCTAATCCCTGCCTACGCGGCCCTTCCTGACTCCGTCTCCAGCCGCCTGTTCCTTGCCGACTCTGTCTCCTTTCTCTATCCTGGTGTCTTGATCTGCCACCTGTCACCCTGTCACACCAAGGGGACAGGCTGGTGTGTCCATTTAAGCTTCAGACATTAAGTCTGACCGATAGAGAGAAAGGGGGCTTGGTACCAGGCGTAAGAGACTGAACGCACGGGGGCCTCCGAGATTGACAAGCACCAATTGGCTGGCAACACCAGCCCGCCTAATCCTTTTAAGATTTTCACATCAGTGCCCCCTGCCACTGCCACACAATGTCAAAGAAAGAATCAGGGCACCAGAGAAAATTGTGGAGAATTATCGGACCACGAAAAGGCCACGTGCACGATTGCTTTTTGATGTGTTTTGCAGTTGTTTGTACTTAGCGAACGGCTTTTGCTTTTGTTTGCTTGCCCAGTTGTTTGGTGTAGTGGCTCGCAGGTATGACCCTATCATTTATTTACAAACACAACACAAACACACACACACACACACTCACACACACACTTATGTGCAGCCACTCAGTGCTAAAATGTATAATTTAAGAGACCATTCACTGATTTTTCTTTTTTCTTTCTTTCTTTTTTTATAACTGCATGCACAATACATGAGTTTATGGAAATATGTGCACACTAGGCAAATTCAAATGCAGGCAGTAACCTTTTAAAGAGCAAGAGGAGAAGTTATGGGGTTGTTTGTCATTAATGATGCAAGATGAACAAATGTGTGCATGACTGATCATAATTCAGACATTTGTGGCCGTGCATTAATTTGGCATTGTTTTTATAGATTTGTCTCCATTCTGTCAGGTGATTCCACGAGTTTCATTCAAAGCATTGTGGATTTCTTATTTTTTCTGATAATCCCAATATGGCTCTCTGTGTAAGCATCTACAGACAACTGTATCAGTAACATTCTTCTCAGTTAAAATCCATCCAAAATGTGTGCCTCTGTGTGTGTGCGTGCACCTAAGTGAGATTGTTCTCATTCATTTATAACCCCAAACAGTTGGTCAAAATGGGTTTGCAAGTGTGCCCATTCACTTTTTCGAAGGCCAAGTTGCACCGAGAGGTGGAAACAGCTGAGAGAGCTATGAGTGGCATGTGAGATGGGTGGGTAGCTGATGGGGGGTTTAAGGAAAAGATGAACCTTGTCCACCTTCTTGTCAACTTTTCATCTTTTGTGTTTTGGAGTGAAGCCCTTTCCAGTGCTGTTTGATCTGCCCTTCTACCCCCGGACGGATCCATCAATTCATAGAGACAAGCGTGCATGTGCAAGTGTGTGTGTGTGTGTGTGTGTGTGTGTGTGTGTGTGTGTGTGTGTGTATGTGTGTGTGTGTGTGTGTGTGTGTGTGTGTGCGTGCGTGCGTGCGTGCGCATGTGTATTAGGCCACAGTAGGGGATTGTTGTGGGCCCCTATGGCTGGCATTGATCGATGAGGCATCTGTCTGCTGAACACTGGACAGAGATGGGAAGAGGTCAAGACAAGTCTATGTGATCAGACCTTACTGTAGGACACACACACACACACACACACAGAAAGAGAGACCGAGCAAGAGAAAAGGCAAAAGAAATATTCAAATTAGACATCCAAATATTAATTAAGAATGTAATTAAACCCTCTTAATTATTAACTGACTTGTATTCTTTAAAAGGAAAAAAGTGTAATATTTTCTGATAATGTTGCAATTAATAATCTTGACATAAAACCGGGAAGATGTGTCATTAATATCATAAATTAAACTACACATAAAAGGGCTGCAACATAAATTAAGCATAAAAAAATAGAAAATAAAAAAAAAAGACTTTTAGGGATATTGCGACGCTGTTCATTGTTTTTTACCTCAGTGCCCACATTCGTGTCTGAACGGGTTTTATTTGTTTTGTTTACCCGCTGTAAATACGATTTAATAAATATTTGAAAAATAATTCAGTAGCAATATCCGTAATCGATATCTTTTTTCCGTCAAAATAACTTTACAACGTCACACAAGCCTCATAAAAATAGAAATTCTATTGTTTTTACGTTTTATTAAAATGCGATCTTAAACCATTCAACTCTGTCAAATTTTCTTTTCTTCAACAATTCTCTTTTTTTCTTTTAGATTAAAAAAATCTAAGAGGCAATGAGATTATGCTCAGACCACAAAAGTGAAGCACGAAGCAAAACTTAAACTAAGAAAATAAATAAATAAAAAGGCCTGTTGTGTGTCTGTGTGTCTATTTGCTTGTTTAAGCATGTGTTCGGCCTATGAGTGTGTGTGTCTGTGTGTGTTTGTGTGTTAGAGTGACCGACAGAATGACTGCGAGTCTGTCAGGCTGCTTTATCTATTATTTACACCAATAGTAGATTTATCAAGCGGCCAAAGCGGCGGCTGGGATCGGAGATGCGGGGAGGGGTCTGTGCCGCAGATCCCTCAATCCTTTTGGCTGGAGATAAGACGAGGAGGAGTGGCCGACGGGTAACCGAGAGAGCACTAAGGGGCAACAGGGAATCACTAATGAGAGAGAGAGAGAGTCAGAAAGAGAGAGAGAGAGAAAGAGTGAGAGAGAGAGACTCATCATCATCATCAAAGACGCGCTCACTGACTAGATTAGAGAGTAACCCAGCAGAGGAGCGTCAGGCTTCATCCAACCAAACGGAGCGATCACCGACCGTCTACAGCTCTTCCCGACCGACCCGCGACCCTTTCTCCCCGGCCTTGTGCGCTCTAGCGCCCCGGTCCATCTCGGGCAGACCTACTATGGGTTGTGTCGCCAACTCCACCGGGACTGAAGTGCTACTGCAGCTGGAGGCTCTCCGCAGCGCCGCGCAACTTTCTCAACTGTTCCGTCTCACGGAGAAAAGAAAGGTCAGGTCGAAAAAGCATGGAGAGACAGTAGCCTATTTGTGGTAAATATAATACGCTGTAATAATAATAATAATAATAATAATAATAATAATAATAATAATAATAATAATAATAATGCGTGTAGTTTTCGTTGATTTTAGGCCTTTGCTCTTTGTCTCCTCTCTCTCATCTGACGAGCGCTAAGTCTTAAAAGTTACTTTCCCAGCCTCTCTGTATGTTTGTGTGTGTATGTGTGAAAGAGTGCTTCTGTCCGTCTTGTTGTGGTGACAGTGTACAGCTGGTGCAGAGCGCCCCCATGCGTTCACAGATCACGCCTGAAGTTGTTTGCGCTGTGTCATAATAATTGGGATGCACAGAGCTGCAACACGTAAAGAAGTGCCATGTAAAGATGATTATTTAAAAAAAAATAAACTTTGAATGTTAATTATCATCGTTATAATTTATTTATTTGTATTTTGTGAATCGAGATTTAAGCTCAGCTTGGTTTCCTGTACTGTTGGTTTAGGCCTCGGCACTGACTTACCTTTAAATACTTCAACTTGAATCCGATTTCTGTTGTATTGAAGCAAAACAGGGAAAAAAAATGAAACCCAAGTGTCCAGCAGTAAATTATGTCCGAGCACACTTGTCAAATGACCTCAATAAAGTGATTTGTCGTGTGCAGTTAAAGACCTGACGTTTCCCGGTTTGCTGCAGCTGTAAAACAAAAACGCACGACAGAAGCGGGGCTGTTTATTTTTGCTATGACATTTTTTTTGTAACAAATGCGTTTGTCTGGATTTCTTATATAATTTCTTTCGGGTGTTTATTTATTTTTAACAAGAGTGCAGATCACGTTTCCATCTGTAACAGAAACCAACATTTCCGTTCGTTTTATTTCACAAAGTTCGGGTAAATTTGCAATTAAACAAACAGCTGATTGTGTTGTAAAATAAAAGGAGGGGGAGTTATTATGTTAGTAAAATGAATTGTTTAATATCGTGAACAGATCAGAATCAATTATGTTCCAATAGGAGGACAATGTAGCTTACTTTACATATTCGTAATCCCCCCCCCCCCCCCCCCGTTACCAGCCATATTATTAGAATAATATTGGGTTCCACGCGGGCCCTGAGCTGCGACAGTAAATATATAGGGGGCCAGACTTATTAATCCTTTCCTGACCTAAGTTAAAGTCTCCCTTGCCTTTCTCTCTTTCTCTTCAGATTTATTATAAAGCTGTCCGGGACATTGAAGCAGGGGAGGAGCTCTTAGTGTATATGAAGGACGGTATTTTCCCTGAGGGATCCATGGCACCCAACCTACAAGGTAAGATTAATGCGCGTCATTAGCGCACGTTTTAAACAAACTCCAACCTGCATCCTGTGCCGCTTTCGCGGTCAACACACTCCATAACTGGGGGAAAAGACACCACTTCTCCCTCCAAGATTTTTTTTCCCTACTCAAGAAATGTGAATTATTCGAACCATAAATTTCCAGGATGGAATTAAATCCCGCATTAAAGCATATGGTTGAAGGCCGTTTTGGATCTGTCATTTAAAATAGGCTTGCCAATATAGAAAGGATACCCGTAAGAGTCTGGTCTGAATTGTGCTCTTTTACAATGCTACAATATAATGGGCCTCTTTGCCTGAAATGCTGTATTAGGGCGTCAATTGGCACTTGTCATATTCCATCCTATGCGAGTAGAAATTTTCTGTTGACGGAAAGCTAAGATCAAACAGAAATTACTCGGTAGCCGTGCATATTATTAAGAACAAATTATGGGAGCAAAGGGAGAAAAAACCGTTCATAGGTGGAGCAAGAGGGGGAGATGGATTAATGGCATTTAGTCGGGAAATATTAGTTAAAACGCTGACTCGTTTCAACTACCTCAGGTCTTCATCAGAGTGAAAACCTTCAAACAAACACCTTAGTGCTGGAAATGTAAGGAAATCACCATAAAACGGACTGGCATCAGAACACTATTACTATCCTAAAAATGAAAATAAATAAACAACAGGGTGAAAATTGCAAGTCATGAGTTTAATTAGCGTCTCCCCGGTGTGCAACTTTAAGAAGGCTGTTGGTTTGAGACGGTTTACAGTCTACTTCCTCAGTCAAACTTGGATATATAGGTATGAGGTTTCCGTTACAGCGGTTTTTTAGGCAGTCGGCCTTTCTGATGGATTGTTCATTGACTTCTTTTCCAGTCCCCCCCCCCCCCCCCCCCCCCCAACCTCAGTAGCCTGCCATTGTATTGGTGTTCAGCAAAACAGTCTAATCAGGAGTTTCCATTGAGATGGCATTGTATATTTATGTTCGCTCACTCTGCCTGCCTGGCGTTTCTCCGTGCGTCCAAGCGACTTCTCTGTAGCGATTTCAACCCCTGGGAATCCCGTGTTCCGACTGAAAAGAAAGGGGGAGAGATGCCTCTGTCTAACCTGTTTAAGTTGTTTCGGTGTGTAATTTAATTAGTGCTTAAAAATAATGAAGAGAAAGCTACAAAGCAGATCAGGTATGATCAGAAGCAATTTTTAGATTGAAAAATAACCTGTCAGTTAACTGAATATGCTAGAGCTTGAAGCTTTTTTAGTCTCATTGTTGGATTAGTTAAAGATTATACACAATATAAATAAAATCGTTCCCTTTCTTTCTTTCTTTTAATACATTTCTGTGTATTTTATTATGACCCTTTCTTTAGATCTTGTGCCGTAAGTGCTTCGTTACACCTTCTTTTACGCTGTCCTCTCGAAATTGGCTCACATTTCAAAGTGCGTCACATTTCTAGGTGCTCTCATCCACCCTTCTCCTCTCTGACTGGGTAACCTGATTCACTGTACTCACTGCCTTTCAACCGTGCCCGCCTGTGTCAGACTGAATATGTCCAATATTTTATCTCGTAATCTAACTTGGACAGCTGTTCACTTTTCTTTCAAACTTTACTTAAGCGGAAAAGGGTCCGTAGTTCCGCTGCGTTTTCTTTAAACATCTTGGACTTATTGTGCCGAAGTGCTGTTGTCAGGTAACATTGTTTTGTTGTGTTTCCAGTCTTTCTGGAACCACAGATGAAAAAAAGAAAATCTGATTACTGTTACTTGTCATTGATTAGAAAATTGTGGAGGGAGAACAAGATGTTCGTGAGATGCTGTGCAGTTCACCAGCTCCCCACCACTACCCTGCATGATGCACAGTTTACGCACAGGTCTCCGTGCCAAAGATGAAGGGGAGGGAGGGGGGGATACAGGAGCAAAGAAAGCTATATTATTGAAAAGAAGCAGATTGACATGTTGTAGGAGTGTGTCAAAGATGGAGCACGTTTATACATGATTTGTTGAATTCATCTGCCTGTATGTATGCGCATGAGGGAGGCAGACAGAGAGAAAATTTCACCTGCCAAAATGTCTGTGTCAGGGCCAAAGTATTTGGCTTTTTGTGTTGTGTAAGAGAGAGCTGAAGGCACACAGAAAAGAACGTGTAACATACAGATGGTTTAGTGTTTAAAGATGCTTACAGTATATGTGAATCAGCAACACTGAAATAGAAGGACGAGCAGTGAGACAAAGTCATCTCACCGTTGTGATGATCGCATCCGATTTGTTTTTCCTGTCTCCCTGCATTTGTGCGAGCAAGGGAGTGAGGCAGTGGGGTTGAGCAGGAGTTTGGCAGCGCAGCTCTGTTCTCTGTGTCCAGCTTATCGGAGAAGGAATTTGAAGTGGAGGACTTGAGGAGTCCCCTGAGACCTCACCCATGCTCCCAGATTAGCTGCTAAACTGCACATAATTGTGACTCCCTTCGTCTCCCAGAGAGCTATTAGTCTCCACTTTAACCTCCCCACCCCCCTCCACAAAACCCACACAAGCCAGACTTGCTGAAAAAACACAGGCACACCGAAATGCACATGCAAGTAGCCGTGCATATTATTAAGAACACATTATGGGAGCAATGTGTGCATGTGTGCATCCTAACATTCACGCACACACCTGAGTGTCCTTTAAGGTGTTTCCTTTCATCTTTTATTACTTGTGTTCCTTTCCCTAGAGGGTACTTGAAGGTCCTCACTGTATATGAACCATGTCTTTATTTTATTTTTTTTGTCCAAAATATTTTCCACTCTTAAATGTCGCAGACAAAAAATATTTTGAGTTGTTTGTGCTGCAAAGGCAATCATACCCAACCCTCTCACAGTAAAATGCTCGCTCCCTATGAAATACGTCCACACAGTGGTGTCAAAGTGGCTAGTTAGTTTAGTGTTTGAGCTCTGTGTAATGGTCCATTGACCAGAAGGTCATTTATCCTTCTCCCCAAGGTTAGACACATTGATGTTGCTACACTAATGCCCTTTTAATGTGTCCAAGAAGTTCCAGCTGGATAAACGGCCACATGCAGTAGAAAGCAGGTGAGCCATGCACTGTAAGTCATTTTGGATAAACTCATTTAGTACAGCTTGAATTGATGGATGGGTGTGTGTGGCATGTTGGGACACCTGGGGGGCCGACTCAGACGCTGGCTGCTTGGGTCATGCCAAAGAGGGTATGGCAGGTTGGCGCTGAAATCACCATGGGGTCGGCGCCACCGTGGCCCTGCTTACCTCTGTTCATTTTGGCTCATTTTGGAAACATAAGCACATTTACACACACACACTCGTGCGCGCACACACACACACGTACACTTATTTATGCATGTGCACAAAGACACTCCGCTGGGCTTTCCCCTGATCTGTTGAACTTGGCGTGGGACTCAGGAACTTGCTATTGAAAGAGCTGGTCTGAGTTTTATGCATTTGACCTTGTTGGTGAGAAGTATTGTAAAGGTTATCAACATGGAAGGGGAAGACCAGCCCCTATTGTTTCCTCTGTGTGCTATTACACCAACACTCTAAAGCAAACACTTGTTTTAACAAGTAATTAACAGTTTTAATGACGGTTACATTTCACTGCTAATTGATTTCCATTTTATGGGGTTGCTTTTACCATTTGTTAAACCTGTCTATACAGCTGCGACTGAAACACAAAACAGGACGAGATTCTTCTTTTTGCTGAGTGTTATTATCAGTTGTTATCTTTTTATACATTTTAGACATTTGGTTCTGCATCTCTGCCAACATGCACTCCTCAGGAGTTAGTATACTAAGATGCAAATAAGCTTATTTTACTGCACATTTTGATATTGTGCTGAATCTGATAGCGAAAAAAATGTTGTCTTTTTTACACACATTAAAAGCACAATTAAATGTCAGCGATTAGCGCTGCTTGTAGGTGCTCTTAGCTTGTGATTAAAATGTTGACAAAGTTGACAAAGTTACAAAAGTTACAAAGTTACAAAAACTAATTATTAACTTCAGAAAAGGTTATGATGAGAAATGTCTTTTTTTAAATACACATCTCCTAGTTACGTAAATGTTTGATGTATTATATTCATATAGAAAGCTGCGTTGTGGCTAAACAAGCCCTTGTGTATGCGTGTGTTTGCGTGCAGACGAGCAGATGTACCGCTGTGAAGACTGTGATGAGCTGTTCTCCTCAACACTTGAGCTGCGGCGGCATCAGAAGTATTCGTGCTCCAGTGCTGGCTCCATCTTTGACACACTAAGAGACGACTTCAAACAGGAACGTGAGGACAGCGACGATCCTGTCCATGAGTGTAAAGACTGTGAGAAGATCTTTCCCAATGAGTACAGGTGAAGTTCAGTCCATTCATTGTGCTACAAATGTGATTCATTGACTGATTTACTGATGAGCTTGTGTTTTCTCAATCAAGTCTGGGACAACACATGATAGTTCACACAGAAGAGAGGGAGTACAAGTGCGATCAGTGCCCCAAAGCCTTCAACTGGAAGTCCAACCTCATCCGTCACCAGATGTCACATGACAGTGGCAAGCGCTTTGAGTGTGAAAACTGTGATAAGGTACAGCATACCCGCCACGTAAGTTGTGCACAGGACACACAGGCTTTATCTGTTAGTAGTTCTTTAAGAAGACAAAGAAATGAAAAGTCTGCTTATGTTTTTACAAAATACAAAAAGGGGAATTTTGTGTAATTTTTTTAGCATTGTTAGTTATGGCATACATTGCATTTTTTTATACACTTGTTTTAAATTTCAGGTGTTCACAGATCCCAGTAACCTTCAGCGTCACATCCGCTCTCAACACGTGGGGGCCCGCGCTCACACATGCCCTGAATGTGGCAAGACCTTTGCCACCTCGTCAGGCCTCAAGCAGCATAAGCACATCCACAGTAGTGTCAAACCCTTTAGCTGTAAGTAAGGGCTTCGGAAGTTAATGATCACCTTTTTCATAACAATTTATTTATTTGAGACTTTTTTTTCCTACCTCGTTTAACCTCACTCATTATCCAGTCTCTCTTTTTTTTCTATGTACACCAGCTTGTTTGCAGGCACAAAGGTCGTATTTGCCCTGCAATAAATTTCATTATACAATGTGAATAATAGATTTGATCTGGTTACCTAAGCTCTTTTTTGTCAAACTTAAAACAACATGACAGAGCTTAAATTGGAAATGGAGTGTTTTACAGTAAGGGAAAAAAAACAGCCCTCACATATGTATTTTATTTATTTTATCTGTTACACGTGTTCAGTAATTATTTGGAAGTAAAATATATACAAACTAAATCAAGACCACTTTTTTTCAGATTGTGTAAGTTATCCTGTCCATACGAACCAGCACCTTCCTTTCCTAAAACCTTTTTTTCAACAGCCGTTTACATTTAAATGTTCATGTTACTGTTGCTTTGGTATACAGAGTTAGAGACAGTGTTAAAACTGGTTTAACTAGGCCCTGGTGGGCTGCATCTTTTTGTTCCCCCAGGCGAGGTGTGCCACAAATCCTACACCCAGTTCTCCAACCTCTGTCGCCACAAGCGTATGCATGCTGACTGCCGCACCCAGATCAAGTGTAAAGACTGTGGGCAGTTGTTCAGCACTACCTCCTCCCTCAACAAGCACCGTCGCTTCTGTGAGGGCAAAAACCATTATGGCTCTCCAGCAGGGATGTTCAACCCTGGCATCCCCATGAGCTCCAGCCCAATCATGGCTAAGGCTAAGTCCCACCATCCCCACCTTTCTGGTTTAAACCAGTCAGGTTTAGGCTTCACTGACTACTTTCCTTCCCGACCTCATCCTCATGCTGGCTTGCCCTTCTCCCCAGGACCCCATGGCTTCCCATCCCTCCCACATGGTTTCCCAGGTATTTTTCCCCCATCGCTATATCCACGACCTCCTTTATTACCGGCCAGTCCACTGATAAAGAGCCCGCTGAGCAGCAGTCAGGAGGTGAAGCTCCCTCAGAGTCCTCTAGATGCTCCTCCATTGTCTCTAGTTAGTTCCACAAATGGCAATGGTGTTAACAGTTTGAGTCAGCACGAAGACAAAGAGAAGGAGAATAAACTGGATTTGTCTTCTAGTGGAGAAGCCAAACCAAAATCAAAGATGGCAGATATGTCTGACGGTAGTGACCTTGAAGATGTCAATACCACAAGTGGGACAGATTTGGACACCACCACAGGTACTGCTTCAGGGGACGGCTCTGACCTGGAAAGTGATGGAGAGAGTGAGCGTGAGAGAAGTGGTAAAAGAAGGAAGCCGTCTGGCACTGTATCAAGCCAAGAGGCACACCAGTTAGAAGACACAAACCGTGCATTGATATCAGCCATGTCTAGTTCAGGGAACCTGTCGATTGATCGTCCGTTTCTTGCTTCTGCATCGCAGCACTCCTTCTTCCCCCCACCCGATGAGCAAGCCCTCCCGCCCACAACCACCACAAATTCCAATGCAGCCACCACTGATTCCATAAAAGCCATCGCTTCTATTGCAGAGAAATATTTTGGTCCAGGTTTGATTGGACTTCATCAGGAGAAGAAGATGGGTCCACTGCCCTATCATTCCATGTTTCCCTTCCAGTTCCTGCCCAACTTCCACAACTCCCTCTACCCTTTTAGCGCTGATCGAGGTGCTCTCAATCCTAGCATGTTTTTTAAAGCAGAGCCCAAGTCGCCTCGTGAGCAACTGCACAAAATGGTTTCTAGTTCCCCGGCAGCTCCTGCTCCCACAGCAGAATCACCGTTCGATCTCACCACGAAACCCAAGGAGGCCAAGATAGCTCCTTCAACACCAACAAACACCTCAAACCCCAACAATAGTACTGGGAGCAGTAGTGGACATTTAGCAATATCTAGCAGTGAAGAACAGCCATTGGACCTCAGCATTGGCAGCCGGAGCCGAGGGAGTCATAATGGTGTGCCAGCTGAGCTACATAATCGAAAGAACCACATCTATGGAGGTGGAAAAGGGGTCTCAATCAAGGATGAAACTCCATCTGGTTTTCCACACCCTCATTCACAGTCTTTGCACCAATCAACCATCACCCAGCACCAGCAGCCCCAGGCACAGCCACACCAGCCACCACCACTGCACTATGCCAAGCCCTCAGCATTCTTCATGGACCCCATATACAGGTATTTCAGCCCGGATTAGACCAGACACTTCCACAACCAACATCAAGGCATTTTTGTAGATGCATTGAAGAATATGAGGTTGGGCATTCTAGATGAAGTTTGACCTTGGTACGTAACCCTCTGCCTTGATATTGGTCCAGCAGGGTGGAGAAGAGGAAGCTACTCGACCCGGTAGGAGCTCTGAAGGACAAGTTCCTCCGGCCCTCGCCGCCACTCTTCCATCCCCAGGTACATAGTGCACACATGACCTAGCTTGGTTTGAGACTATTCTTTTTAAGAAACAGTAAATGCTACGTGCACATTAAACTGAAAGTACACCAAGAGACTAACAAGCAGGGGAATTGACCGCCAGGTATTGCATACAAGCTGATTATTCCCAGATAGTATTGACTATTATTTTCAAACTATGTATTATGTGAAAATACCTCACTCCTGCCTCCCACGCTGCTTAAACCTGAATTGATAGGACCCAAGCGCCATCATTCCAAAGTGTTGATGTTATTTTCTCAAGGGTTCTGTATGATTTCTTCCTTTGTTTACGGAATGGCGCCTGTGTACCTCGTCAGCTTTACCTTTTTTCAGAAGACACAGCCTGTTATCGCTGCCCTTTGATAATCAGTCACATTGTTCCACTGTCCCCAGACCTTCCCCACCTCTACATATCTTGATTACAAGCAATGATAGTATTAATAAAAGAGAGAATAATAACCATTTGAATTGTAACAAACTGCCTCTCTTGGCCACGCTAATCTTAGTTGTGGCATTGTTTTATGTAGTGGGAGCCCACAGGCAAGCTAATAACTCAAACCCCTCAGAGTTTTTTTTTCTTTTCTCTGTGCCTGGCTGGCTGGCTAGATAATAACACCGTGTCCGTCAAGGACATCCTGTGTTTGTGTCCAGGAGAATGGGGGGCTCTCATTGGGGAAACGGTTTAATCTGACCTGGAAATCTGTGTCCTCTATCAACCGTGACTTTGCAATACACACATCTGGTGCACATGCAGACAGATACATTTACACATGAACATGCGTTTGCATATCTCACATGTGTGATGTCATATCGTTAGCCAGCATAGATTTTTTTTTTTTGTAAGGTAAATTGCAAGAATTTTTTTTTTTTGTATTGGTACCTTTTTTCAGTTACCCTAAACCCGGGTACAAAATCTTAAAAACATGATGTCATGACAAGGCTCTAAGCATCAAACAGATTTCCTTTCCATCCTTTAAAATCTCATCTCATCATCTCGTAGATTGCGAAGTTTTCGCAGGCTGCCCTGCAAAAACTTTTTTCATATTTGAGCGTCTCAGCTGTGATCCTCTCAGTGATCCAAACACAATGCCACCTCTAATTCAGTCTCATGACGGAATCACCCCGCTCCCCCTTGCACCCATTCTCAGACTGCGAATAAACACATCGAGACGGAGTGTCTGTCCCTGTGTCTCTCCCGTCCCGTATTCACTAAAAAAAGGAAGGATGTAAGCTGTTTTTGGCAAATAAACTCCTACATAACTGGCCTCTTTTGTTCACAAGCTTCTAGGGGGGGAGGGAAGCGGCTATCAGTTGGGGGTATCACAAACTATATTGTATTGCTCCAGTCATGGCTCTTGAATGCCTCATTTAGCCAGTTTGCAGGCTTGCAACAGCAGCTTTGGCAGAAGAAGGTAAGAAGTAGAGAACAAAGCATTAGTAGAAGGTGAGGTTGTACAGAGAGGGGGGCACTGGAGGAATAGTACTTGGGCATTTGTGAATGTGTTATAGGTCAAGGAGGTGACACGCCTTGAGTACAAACAACAAGGCTAACCTCTGATATGTTGCTTCCTCAAAGCTTCCTCCCTGTATCTTTCCCTCACTCCCTGTTCTTTCTTAAATTGTCCCTTTGTTTTCAGTGCTTTCTTTTCTGTTTTTAATACACATAAACTTGCTGCCATCATGATGTAACACACGCTACGTGCGAAAAATTAAAACTGCCCTTATAAACTTTCTAATTGAACCCATAACACGGTAAATAATAACAAACTCTGGTTGAATTATTTTTATCTCGTTTTTAAAACATGAAACAAAGAATTTCTCAACTTTTTTTACTCTTCTTATTCCCTAGATGTCAGCAATGGAGAACATGACAGATAAGCTGGACGGCTTTGGAGCACTAAAACTGGACGCACCGCCCAATTCGCTGCAACACTCGGCCCATCCGCTGTTCAACTTCCGCTCACCACCACCTTCCCTCTCAGACGCCATCCTTCGCAAGGGAAAGGAACGCTACGCGTGCAGGTCTGCACCCCGTTTCATTTAAACTAGTTGGTGGAATATGTGCAAACGTGAAAGTGCACCATGCCGTATGCTCACTCATCCTCATTGTCCTTTTGCTCTAGGTACTGTGGGAAAATCTTCCCTCGCTCAGCAAATCTCACCAGACATTTGCGGACACACACAGGGGAACAACCCTACAGGTATTCCTTTCTATTTTTAATTCAGAGAGTCTTGAAAGTTTCTGAAATACCCATAGTTGACATATTTCCCTTTGTCACGGCTATTTTTCAAACCTGCCTTTACTTTGTTTGGTACGTCGCTTTCTGTGAAACTTCAGAGAAAAAACAAAGTGAATACTTTTAAGCAAATCACAAGAGCCTTGAGTGGTTTCTTGCTCAACTCAGCAGATAAATAATACATCTTTAGAGCCCTTCTCACTCTACTGCTCTTTCAGCTGACATTTAAATACCCCTGTTCTTCTTCGTCAGGTGTAAATACTGTGACCGCTCATTCAGCATCTCATCTAATCTTCAACGCCATGTCCGCAATATCCATAACAAGGAGAAACCCTTCAAGTGTCACCTGTGCAACCGCTGCTTTGGTCAGCAAACCAACCTCGATCGCCATCTCAAGAAGCACGAGCACGAGAACATTCCTGGTCAGTTTGCAACTGCAATGATGGCTGTGCGAACTAGTAACGTAATCATTAAACAGGAAGTTTTGCTTAGTTGATTGTTTAAATCCATTTTCACACATGGGTTACTGAAAAACAGTCAGAAAAATGTAAGAGCATAACCTTTATAAAACCTTTTTGCTATCATGTTTATCTTCCACACAGATTTCTGTAAACATTTTTTTTCTGTTTGTCAAAAAAATGTCACCAGAGCTATGCACGATCTTAGTGTTTAAATGTTAGTAATTGTGTGTTTTGCCTCTAATATTTTCCTAAATTAAATAACTGTGCGATGATCATCACACTAATGATGCTTGTGTGTCTTAGTATGGTATGTGGGCTGTCTGTGTGTGTGTGTCCATGCCATGTGTTTTTATGCATATGGATGTGTGTGTCTACATCTCTTTCCCCAACAGTGAGCCAACAGTCTGGGATGCTTTCCAACTTAGGAACGACCATCTCCTCGCCAAACTCAGAGCCAGAAAATCATGCACTTTTAGATGAGAAGGAGGACTCGTACTTCTCAGAAATCCGCAACTTCATTTCCAACAGTGAGATGAACCAGGCCTCCAGCTCCACGGATAAGAGGTAAGACGAAAACCCGCTCACAAAAATTATATTTGTACCATGATTCTCACAGAGATCTCCAGCGATTACTTTCCATCCATGTGGCTAACTCTTTTCTGCCAAGCTTAGATTCTCTAAATTTAACATTAATCCTAACTACAGCAGAAAGAACTTGTCAGATGTTGTCAGGAATGTTGTAATGCATCTCCCTTATTTAGGACATCTAATCTTAGGTATGAAAATCCAGAAAAACAAACAAAAAGTTTGTTCAGTTAAAGTAAACAGCTGCTCTTCTACATCTCTAGCGCCTTCCTCCTTCCCGCAATCAACAGTACAGACCCAGGAAATTGGTACACAGTGCTCCCTAGTGGCTAGAACACACTTAGTACCATTGCACTTAAATAAATGAAAAAAAAGGTTTTCTTAATTTTTCACCTTTCATTTTTTTAATGTAAAACATAATTGTAATTGTTCAGTATAACAGTTTTCACACATTTTAGTTTCTTTAATGTTTAAAGTTTAATTAATGTGTTTGTGAATGTCATGCTCAGTTCTAAATACCCTGCAGACCAGTAGCACAAGTGATAATCCTGTTAGTTTCTCTGCACTCTAAAAACTTTATAACTTGCTTATAAAGTAAGGAAAACTTTTTTATTTAAAAAAAAAACAAAACAGGTTTCTTTTTTTTTAAATATCCTCATAAAAATGGAAACTTCCTGCTTTAAGTTTTGAAAGGCTTTTATAGTTAACAGAAAAGGGCAAGAATTGTGTTTTGGGAAATGAAAGAAGGGCGATTTTCTGGTTTGCTCTCTTGCATTGATTCTGCCTTCGTCTCATTCTGGATTCCTTTCTGGTAGTCTTACTTTCTGCCTGCCACTTCCTCGTTCTCCCCCCACACCCCCTTTTTTCTTGTCAACATGCATTATGTCCAAAAGACACAGTGGCAGTTTAGCCCCTCTGCCATCTGGGATCAATACTGAGTCTCATCCACAACAACCTCGTCTGACATTTTAATATCTGTAATTCAGACTAAGTGTTGTGCTTTCTGTCCTCCCACCAGACAGCCTGCTGTTTATTCTCCCTCTGAGTGACTGAAGTCAAATGCTGAACACAAACACACATTCATGGATGACTATCTATAATCACTCCTAGCTGCCCCCACATCACAGTTCCCCACCCCCTTCAAAATTCCCTTTTCAGCATCATAGCCAGTCAAAATAAAAGCCCCTGGGAGCCTTTATTTTTGTATAAAACTTTGACCTGTTTCCAAACTGGTGATGCTGTAGTTGCTGAGGCAGCACTGCTGCTCACAGGGTGGGATGGAATGAGAAAAGTTAGGGAGTATAGGTGTGCACGCATATTTTCAGCTCCACCACAGTGTGTAAGGACTGAGGGGTATCTGTCTCACCGCCTTTGGCTTGAGTTTTAGGTTTGGATATAACTAGAGTTGGAGCTGCTCCCTCATCTGAGACCGGGCTGCAATAGCTCTCAGTTTGGACCCTAAGGGGGACTCGGGTTGAGGCATTTATCTAAGAGATCCACTGATGATTGAGCTCTTCCCCTATCCACTCACTGTGTACCCATAGCCCCAGTCTGCTAACACAAACACCCAACTGACGTGTTTAGACTAAATGACAAAACCCAGGGCCCCCTATGTCAGAGCTACGCTTCTCTCTCCATTCGCAGGCATGGACTTTTTCCCCGCCAGCCAGCTCTGCAATTTGATTATGGTGATATTTAATCTAGACTGAAAGAGAAGAACCCCCCCCCCCCCCCCCCCCCCCCCCCCCAAATCTCACAAAGTCCCTCTACCCACATTCACTCACCCAGTCTGCGTGACCCAATCCTGTCCCCGTGCACCCCTTCCCAGAGGTAACCCTGTCTGATTTGATAAATGTCCACTGTGTGGCAAAAAATGAAAGGGGTAAATTTGCCATCCCAAAGGAAATGATATCATGAGCCATGACATCGTGGTCTGGGGGTGATGGAAGTGGGGGAGGTGGTATTGGGGTGCAGGCTGGAAAATGTACAGATGGCAGGTCGTAATGGCAGTGTGCTGATAGCCTGTTTGCAGCCAAGCCATCATCTTCCTTCAGTCGTGCAAACTGTGTTCCACCACTACAAAGCGTTGAGGGGCGTAGAGGAGTTAGTCTGAGGTGGACCATGCCCTGGTCTGTTTGTGAGGAGCGGGTCAATTAATCATCTGTGGGCCATCGGAAAAGTCCAGGCAGACTGTCAGCACCCATGTTGTTTGTGTGGACTCAGGAGTTAGACTTTGCATGCTGTCATTAGATTATTTTTGTTTCTCTTGCTACTCACAATGAGTCAGATCGTTAAAAGGTTAGGAAATGGTAACAGCCGCCCAGCCAGCTCAAGAGTGGACATAGCCTTTATCTCACATTTTGATCATTTGTGGTAAAAAAAAAGTTAAAAAAAAAAAAAAAAAAGATCAGGAATTTACACTAGCAATCATATTAAAAAAAAAAACCCTCAAACTCCCATTTGGTTTGTCTACATGTGTTTTTAACTAAAATCCAGGCCACTATACTGCCCATGATTCAACATTTCTGTGTTCCCATTGTTTCCCTCAGGCCCCTCTTGATTGGCTTGGGAGACTCAAACCTCTTTAACTCAGATGTCGCACTTCTAACATTTCCTCCCTGCTCTGACCTTTGATCCCTCCGCAGATCAGACCAGCCTGAGGAGGAGCACCCTCCCAGCCACAGTTTGTCCAACTCCAAGCTAGGTCTCCAGGGTCTGGAGGAAGAGGAAGAGGAAGTGGAGGGTGACGATGAAGAGGAGGAGGAAGGCAGCCTGACAGAGAAGTCGCACGACGAGGCGCCCGAGTCCCCGTCTCCTGTCACAACAGGAGTGTATGAGGAGGATGAGGAAGAGGAAGAGGCAGAGGCGGCTCCATTAGCGATGAGCTATGAACACACTCGCAGGTATTTGTCTGTTTTAAATTTGCAGAAAAGGTCCGAGTTCATTGACAAGATTTACCCCAATCTATCCCAAACAACCACAGAAATGTACAGCAAATGTTGAGTTTTAACAAAATTTGCAATACTTAACAATGTAACTAATGCATTTCCTAAAGAGCACTGTAAATCGACAAGGGCAAACAGGGATAACACATGTACTAAAAATGTCCCCTACACAGATTCTCAAAAATGTAACCCAAAAAGTCAAGTGCTTTGATTAGGCTAGTTTCTTTAACTACTCTTTAAACTCTTCAACCCTTTTCTTCCACTTTATTTCTGCTGTCCGTTGATCCCTTTTATTAATCATACCTTTACTTTTCTCTTCACTTCACATTCTCCCTCCCCTAATTAACTCTCCATCTGTTCCATCCCTGTTTTTTTTATCTTTCCATCAATTTTTCCTATCCATCCTCCAACCCATCCACACTGCCCTATTTCTTCCATCCACCCATGCTTCGGTGTGCAGGTGTATAGAGGAGGAGGGCTCTCTCTTGGACCTGGAGGCACTGCCCAGCTTTCCCAAGAGCTTGGATGGTTTACGTAAAGCAGCCAGTGACGAGCAGCCTTTCGATGTTAAAGACATTTTTAACACTTCACTAGAATCTGAGGCATTGAAAGAGACATTGTACAGACAGGCTAAAACCCAGGTATGTGACTGGCTTTTGGATGTCCGTTAAAAGAGGGAGGGACGAGTCGCTCAGATAAAATAGGAGGAAGGGCAAAATATGTTCACTGGAAAGAAAGATCAGGGATGAGATGGATGCTTTCACATTTTCAGGAGCTAAACAGCACCTCTCTTCCTGCTTTCCTATATCTTTGAATTTCACTTAACTCACTAACACATCATCTACAACCTTCTCTATTCATTGCTGGTGTATTAAGTTTTAAAACAATTTAATGAAATTTTGTTACAAGGTATAAAGTCATGAAATTCGAGGATAATCACACTTGAGTGAAACACCAGCAACCAGATGTACTGTAATCCTTTCATTTCTGGACGTGTCGTTGGACACAATGAAAGTTTACTGAAGTTTCTGTATTTTCCTAAAAATCATCCGTCTTCTTCTTTCACAGGCTTATGCAATGATGCTGTCTCTCTCTGAGAACAACCCTTTGCACGCGCCCTCCCAGAACTCTCTGGACGCTTGGCTGAGCATGGGAGGTGGACCGTCTGAGACGAGCAGCTTTCACCCACTCAACCACATCTAAGCGAGAGAGAGAGAGAGAGAGAAAGAAAAGGTGGGAGGAAGAGTAGGAGGAGGAACAGAAAGACTGAGTGGACATGAGTAGGGGGCAAGACAAAGGATGATGGAGAAGATTTCATTGTCATATACATTCAAGACAGAAAGAATGAGTTTGTGTGGATGTGTGTGCTTGTTTTGTGTGTGTCTGTGTGTGAGTGTTTGTTAAAGAAAGAAGGGGAAGATTTTCCCCCAGGTGAAGGGTCTTGCAAAGACTGTCAAAGCGAACGCACTGCTAAGCTCCTGTTGATGTGAAGGACATGATGAATGCTTCTCAATAGCATTGAAACTCTGCATTACTCTGATCCTCCCCAAGTGCACAAGGCTTACCGCAGCACCACAGAGACCCTGCGTAAGGCTCTCATAAAGACTCTTAATGACTGATATGTCTCTAAAGTCTGTATACACCGCCTACTACAAACACTGCAGCGACATGCTGCATTGGCACTGCATGTCCACAAGTTGGCACTGTTTCACCAAGAATAGAGTGAGAGTGTTGACCGCCGTCTCCGTGTTTCCTCCACCAACCATGGGTGACTTATTTACTGATTTTGTTTCAGTTGTAACAGCAGAATCAACAATAGCGCCACACTAAATGTTACTTAAGGAATTGGCAGATACAATAGACTGTTGATTTTTTTTTAAAGAATTTTATTCTATGTTCAAATGTGCTTTCAATGAGTTATCTGGGCCACTAGCCATTGTAATTGGTTATTCAAACTTAAACTTGATCATGCTGAAAATGGATTTAAATCATGTTCAGAAAAAAAATGAGGAAAGTCTTTCTCTGCTTGTTTCATTGTCATTTGTTAATTTTATTCACATTAATTTTTCTTTCCTCTTACACAGTATTGTTTCTTCGTAGGCACTGCAGTGCTTAATTGTTAATATAATTAATTTAGAGAAGGACCAAAATTGTATGATATGTCATATGATGTACAAATTAACCTAGATGTTCATAGGAAGAGTGGTATGTGCCAAATAACCCATAGAAAATGTTTTGTTCTCTGACAATCATTTCATTTCCAAGGGGCTTCCATTTGCTGTCATAGTTTCTTTGTTTTTTCTTTCTTACTAAGCGCTTATATATTTGATTTCAGAAGTGTGTGTTTGTATTTATTTTTGGTTGTTTTGTCATGGCAGGGGGAGTGAAAATGAAGAAGTCATTTTATCCCTCTTTTCTTGTTGCTGAAGGAATGGTAAACTATCAGAACATGAGGGAGATTCTGAATCTCTGGTTTTGATGGGTTAGTGTGCCAAAATGAGAAAAAATACAAAAACAAAACAAAAACAAAACAAAAAAACAAAAAACATGAAATTAATAGATTTTATTTATAGTGAAATATAGCTGTAGTTAGTCTTAGATCCTATTTGGCATTGAAACATCCTGCAGTGTTTAGCCTTTTTATTTCCTTGTTTTAGTTGAACCATTTTACCCAGTAGGCTGAATGTGTCTTGTTCAAAATGGTTCAAGTACTAAAGGGGGCAGGCTTGGACAACCTTTGTTATGGATGTCATGAAAAGGGCATTACATTGTTACACTATTGAATCTGAGTAGTTTCTACAACATCGAGCTCCCCCTTTCATCTGTTTGAGATTTAATACATGTCTTATAACCAACAAATACTGTTGTTTTTTGTTTTTTTTAATGAGTTGTCCAATTTTATACGGTCCAAAATTCAAACGCACACAGCCACAACTGCACGAACATGGCATAATCACTGACTATTTGAGAAGAAAGACAACAACTCATTAAACCAAAAGAACTGATAAAAACAAACCACAGAAAGTATTAAAACGGGCATCGTAATTCTGCTGGTCGGTCCATTCAAATTAAATGTCTAGCTGTCTAGCTAGATGGGGAAAACCGAAACACTTGATAACTTCTTAATCTGAAATTATTCTTCTGAGATCATACTGAAAACTCATTCCATATGGTCTACAAGGTAGCTGTGCCGTGGAGGGGCGTGAGTAATTTACTGTAGATAGCTGCAAAAAGGTGGAGTGTGGGCATTGTTGATCACTGTTCCTCTCCGCATACTGGGACTTTTCTAACTAGGCCTGATGCTGTATTTTGAAAATAGCACTTAAATCATATGGGTCCAAGCCAATAATTGATCATGCTTAGGTCCCTGAATGTTAGAACAGATACATTTGGTTTCACTTTCACTAGATGGGCATGTTGTGCTCAACATGGAGAGGTAAGGATAACAGAAGCACTGTAATTTTTCTTCATGACAGTAGGTGGTAGTGTGATGCTAGGACTGCTGCATCATCTCAATTTTCTAAAGACAGATGTCTTCTTTTTATATAATTCTACTGAATGAGATTCAATTCATGGTAAATGCATTGCTTTCCAACTTGTGGTTACAAAATGTAAAGACTTGGGTCATTAAGTTTTAAGGTTGACTGTTTGTAGTAATTCTTGTCATGGACTACTGTAATAAGTACGCGCTGTGTAAAGCAAAGGAACTGAAGGCATATAGGTATTTCATTTTGCCAGCTTCAGAACGTATTCTGGCAAGTGGTCACTGAAATATGTTTCAGCAAAATAGAAGATGGTTGCTGTTTGCCCCCGCTGTTACAGGAGAAAGTAAAAAATATACATAGTTTCTTTTTAACTGTATAGTATTTTAAAGAATGAAAAACATGGTGCATTTGTCTGAAGAAAAAAAAATCATTGAAAAATATGGGTTTAAATGGATGGTGCTTGTTTTGTTAAAATCTGAGTTGTATATCGCCTCTGTTATGTTTATTGAAAGCAAACAAAAAAAGAAGTTATTGTGCATGACGTGTTAGCAGTCATAATGATGTCCATTTGTGAAACGTGTATCAAATCAAAAAAATTAAAAATTTAAAAAAAAAGAAAAGAAGGAAAAAAAAAAGAAATTCGTAGATGCACTTATTGTACATGTGGTTAGGTTAGTATGTTTGACTTCAACTTCTGACTGCCTTACAGATGTTTGGACAGGTGGTCCCGAAAGACTTAGAAAAGACTTGTCAGAGAAGACATAATGAAAAACAATAAAGGATTGTAGAATAATATTGAACAATTCTGAAATTGCAGTTCTTTTGATGCTTGTGATTATTGCAGATGTACTTTAGAGAAATTTCATTGAAAAGATATGACTCTGATGTTAATTCTGTAGAATAGCAATGTATACCAAATGTAATCTTTCCAATGCTATGAAGAATTTATACATGAAATTGATATGCAATAAAACCTGTGTGCTTTTTAAATGAGTGCTCTGTTGTTTATTTGTGGGCTAGAAGTGCCTGAAATAGTCACTGCTCAGCAAACATAGGTGACAATGCTTTGAGCAGTTTCCCTCCACCCAAAGCAGCCACTCTAACCAGTTCAGTCCTGTTTGTGAAGCTAAAAGGGAGTGAGAGGCTGAATCGAGGCCTGGTGTAAGATACTTTCAATAAGGTTTATTTTCTAAAAGAGCATTTTTGCTTCTTACTAACAGAACAGTATTATTTGCCTTGACCTCACTATGTAAGTCCTTTTAAATTACTTATTTTGCTCATTGTGTGAAAAATATTGAATTTAATTATTATATCGTTATAGAAATTGTTTTTTGTCATAAATATAACCTTTTCACCTTTAACCCATGGAAATAAAAAAGTTGAATTAAGTGTTGGATGTCCAGCCGATTGGGCACCTGGAGGAGATTAACTTTAAAAAATTTAAAAATAAAAATTATTGTAATTCTTCCCAAATTGCAGTTTCTACTGATTAAATTGTGTTTAAGAAATGGTAGTTTCTTTTGTAGTTCTCGAGGTCAAATAAAAATTTAGAAACCCTTTTAGATTTAGATGTAGTTAAAAGTGCAAAACTACTGGGTAGAAAGAAAGATTTGATTGACACTGTCGTGCCAGTAAACAAACACGATCTACATGAAAATGTAGTCAGGAGGAAACATTGCCCAAAGGTTCACACTCAATAATTTATCACCTTTTGAGGAAAAATGCAGTGAGCTCATCACCCAGCAAAGTGTGGAGGAAAAATGAAACAAAAAATCATAATGTAAGGACATATTTTGTTAAATATTCTTTTACTGTTGTGGGCTTTACATTGAGGATTATATTAAGTTTTGGGTTGTTGTTTTTTTTTTTACCCAAAATCCTTCTTATACGCTATTGATTTATTCTTTGAAATTTAGTACATAAATCATTCTACATTTAGGTTAGGATGTGTTTTAATTGAGCCATTAACTCAGTTTAAACACAAGTCCAGCGGGATTGGAGGTGAATGGTACATTCAGGAGAAATGTGTTCTGTGATTTGAGGTCCAAGTGCAAAATATGAGATTAAGAGTTGTGAAATGGAAAATAGAGCCGGACTATGGATTTAAAAGCAGTCGGTATCAAAGTCAATTGCATAAAAACTTTAAATAAGCAGGTGCTGTATTGTTAATGTTGTAAGTTAGTTGGAATAGACTCTTTCATTTGGGAGAAAATTAAACTGCAAATAAGTTGGCAAATAAGTTGGCAATAATATGTGTTTGTGATGCATTAGTTACAGCTTGTCCATATTTCCAATCAAATGGTAGGAACGTATGTGTTGGATGAAGTCTGTGCTGAGGTGTAGAAGTGCAGGTGTAAAACAGAAGCCATATTTAATGGCAGCCAAGTGTTGATGTAAGAAATCCAGGTGTAAGCCAAAGGTGTAAACTCTGTGGGACATTGCAAGAGTTTTTCATGAAGTTGAAAAACTAAAGTTAGCTATTTGTTTAATTGACTGTAAACTGACAAGCAAGGGTTTAAAACAGTTACAGTTACAGTAATGCATAACTTTCTTTCTGTCTTTGCTTTCTAAGGGAATAGATCGTGCTATATTAACATGGTTTTATAAATCACAAGGTATTTACGTGTGCGTAAGAAACTAAATTTGTGTTTAAGTTCTGGGTCTGATACTACTCAACTTTTTTTTTAAAAAAGTAAAAGAAGAAGCAAAAGCAAAAAAAAAACATTTAACCCAATCTCTCTTTTTAAAAATGAGATTTGCCAACTCTTAAATAAAAGGCTGAACCAAGTAAGAAAACATGATCATATTTTATATAATTCACATATTCATACTTTTGGCTGCTGTGAAGCATTTTTAATTCAGTTTTCAAACACTCGATCGATGTGCTCAGTCAGCTTCATATGTAGTAAAAATGCAGAGTAACTAATACACTGGTAGAGTGTGCTTGCACTGGTATCTTAGGCTGTTTTTCTTCTCACATGGGGAAAAGCAGATGTCCACTGAAGGTGCTGTGCCGGTTTTCATTGTCAAGAATCCAAGTGTTAATTCACAGTCGCAAAAACACAACATCTCCTACCTCTAATAGCAATGTGACACCATTAGAAGAACTGACTGAATGAGCACTGGTCGAATGTTGGTATGCCATAAAGATGTGCTCTCCATTCTTGACCAAAACAGCCCCTGAAGGATGTGAATGATCTCCATATACGTAGAATTCAAAGTGGTACGCTCCTCTTACTGGTGCAGTGAAGGAACCTGTGGGAGATTTTTTAAAATTTAAATGGAGTAAATATTGTCATCAAATCAAATTAATTCTAAAGAATGTATGTATTTGAGTACCTGTGTGCGAATTATAGGCATTTCCAATATTGGAAACAACATATTTGAAGACCAGAGGCATGTGTGTGTTAAATGGTCCAATATTTTGTGAGCCTGTGCCTAACAGAGAGGCTGAGAAAGCCACACGTTTGACTGAGAGAGAGAGAAACACACGTGTTAAAGTGACTGATGTTCCAGTAACTGTTTCAATAATGAGATTGTTTCCTGTTCAACAAACCTTCTGCTTCTCTCTTCAGGACCTCCACCTGGTTTTCTGTGATGTTTGCCCTACTTTTAATGGTGATCAGCTCTCCTCCCTGTGCTGGAATTAAATGAATAATTACAATTTTTAAAAAAGATACAATTTGACTGTGAAAATTGTCAATAAAATTACTTGTTACTAAGCTTTTGAGCTAACCATTTCTCCGTGCTACAAAAGCACGGAGAAATGGGATTTGCTAGGAGACAATTAACCAAATACTAGTGTGGCTGTATGTGTATATTTTAGCATGCATGTATAAATTATGACCCAATGTGGGTTACAGTTACTTGTGCATCCAATTCTTGTTATTTAAAGTAATTAAAGATGTATGAGACACCATCATTTCACTCTGGAAAAACTTTAAGAAGTTTAAGGAAATGATTAAGAGCCCAAACTTGGTACGACATTCATGTCTGTGATGAGTGTATGCAAACTTGTGAGCACAGACGTATATACCTTGGCTCTCTTGCTTCAGCTTATCCATTTCTGCCCTTAGCAACTCCAATTCTTTCACCTTAGCTGCTTGTGCTGACAAAGAGAGTGATAAAAAGAAGAAGAAGAAATAAAAGAGATGATATATGGTTCAGATCAGTAGTTGGAAGCACTTTTCCCATTAGTATAATAGCTGTAATATACTACTGTTAGGTTTGGGTTGTTTTTGGTTGTTTTTTTGTTTAATGCTGTCTCTGCACACACCACAATGGATTTTAAATTGAAGAATCAAGATGTGAGTGAAATGCAGACCTGCAGCTTTGATTCAACATGTTTAATAAAAGTATTGAAATAACTGCTTCGGTATTACAGCCATTTTTATTGTCCTCTACTTTCAGAGGCTCAAAAGTAATGTGACAAATTAACATAATTTTAAGTACAATCGCTGCATGAAATCAAGAACCCACAGACATCACCAAATGCTGTCTTTCCTTGAGATGTTCTTCTAGGCCTTTGATTCAGTTGCTGCGTGTCACACTCAGTTTGGGTAGAAATCAGATGACTGACCTGGTCATTGAAGGATATCTGACTTATTTCCCTTGAGAAATTCTAATGTTTTCTCCAGCTCTTTTATTTTAATGATGGCCTCTCTTGCACTCATATCTCTCTGGTCCTCATATTGAGAAATCTAGCAAACAAATACAGTTAGAATCAACTACAGCTCCTTTTCCCTCATGTTTGTCAGGAAATAATGAGGTAAAGGGCCTCACCCGGCCATGAAAGTGGTTATCAGTACACTGTCCAATTATTTAAGAGTCATATATATATATGGACATATACACATATAAATAGTCTAATCGTAGAAACCTATTACACTGATAGGAATATATCAATATTATTAGTGCCCATTTTCTGTTGGAGCCAATAGCCAGTTGATTGTTACTGTGATTACTGCTATTTACAAGCTCTGTACCTACTTCAGAAATGCACTGCAAAATTTGTTGTGTGTGCTTGTAAGTGAATTCACTCCTCTAGTATTTGAGACTGTGATAGGACTCTTATTTATACTAAAACTTACATATTTATTGGGGAAACAGTCCCTAACAGGACATATATCCTGTTTCTCAGTACGAAATGGAAGTAACCATACATGCATCACACCTTTATTACAATTATTTATTCTATAGGCTGAGCAAATCATCCCTGGATCACCTGAAAAAGGTCCAGAATGCTGCTGTATTGCTACTAGTTAAACTGCAACTTGAGTGTGCTTCTCACATATATATTATAAGGTAAACATCTATGTTTTAGTGTTCCCGCTATGTTATGTTTAGAGTAACAGTGTTCAATGAGATTCTCTTGTCCTACCCAGTTTTCCTTAATTTTTTGAGTTCATTTTCAGGTAGAGTTAATGTTTCCCTTGAAACATGACTCTTCTGACAATGTCCCAATTTGTTGCATATAGGGAGTCAATTCTAACACAGCAATCAGACACAGAGAAAGCCCAATAAAAATAAACTATTCACCCAAAACTAACCTTCGTGCTGTTCCTTCAGCTTGTCCAACTCCGTCTTTTGTAACTCCAGTTCTCTGACCTTAGCTGCCTGTGCTAAAAAAACAGAAAAAAATTAAAAGTAAGACATAATTCAGTGAATCAAAGCATTGGTTTCTTGTGCCATTACATACTACTGTACCTTCATTCTCTTTCTGTAAGTGTCTAATCTCTGCTTTCAGTTCAGCCAACAAGGCACTCATCTCTCTCAGAACAGAATTGATGTCAGGTTTACATGTTTGTTCAGGGTCAGAGGTTTGTGCTGTTTCCATTCCCCGATTTAAAAGTGGAGTAATTTTGCTGTTAGAGTTTATTTCAAGTCGAACTGTAGAGAGAGTGCAGATTAGCAGCAACAATGGGAAAAACACTGTCATGTTGGATCTCACGGAGTCTGTGCAGTTCAGTGTTTTTTCTATCTTAGCTCCAGCCTTATATAGTGTCTTTAGTGTATGTGACTCTCTGGTCAATCATTACCATGGATGTTTCATCAGAAACATTCCAAGGAAATAGCACTGTTACTTTGGACTTGTTGTATTTACACTACCCTTAAAATGTCGTCACTAAAGAAATTCCATGTTTTTTTAATAGCAACACATTTTTGATTCATCAAATGAAAATAAATTATTTTAAATCAACTATAGATAGGATTGTGAATGGCTGTCTGTCTTTCTGTGTTGGTCCTGTGGTAGACTGGGGCTCTGTCCAGGGTGTACTCCACCTTTTGCCAAATGACAGCAGGGACAGGCTCCAACAAACCCACATTTGAATTCTGTAAGTGGTCAAGAAAATAGATGATGGATTTTACTACAGACAGAACTATTCTGCAGTGGCAAAGATTCAAGGGCTTATAAACGTTTAACTAAAAATCTTTCATCTAGAAACATGGTAATCAATAATTTGGTTGGGTTTAGACTTTGACTCTTGGGTATATGTGTAGTGTTTTCCAGTGGTTTTGTGGTTAAAAACAGTATATCAGTACGGCTTCAAAAAGGCCTCTGTGACTTAGATATAGGAGTGATTAATGAGTCTTGTTGTATTTAGGATATGTAGGATATTTTTGTTGTTGTTTTTCTTTTTTATATAAAGCCAGTGTTCTTCTAAAAGACTGCAATAATCCTGTATTTCTAGGTGTTTACAAGACATTGCATGGCATTGCTAAATAGAGTGGTCCCCTTCATTTCTCAGTACCCCTTCAACCCCTCAATCAATTCAATTTATATATATATATATATATATAAATATATATATATATATATATATATATATATATGTATATATATATATATATTAGGGGTGCAACGATACACAAAATTCACGGTTCGGTTCGGTTCGATACTTTGGTGTCACTGTTTGATATTTTTCAATACAAAAAAATGTTCATGCTTTTTTAATTTGTCATTTATTAAAATTATAAATATATATTTTAACTCAAAAGTACAGTTTTTAAATTTAATGTTGCTGAAACGACAAAGTAATAAAAAAAATAAATATCTGATGGAGAAATCCCTCATCTTTGGAAAAGAGAGTTTATTACAGAGAAATGGCTCTTTCCAAAATAAAAGCTATACTATACGCTTCTTTTGGGCTTTACTCTCAGCAGCATATTAAACATATCAGGTCCCCATAAGGAGAATCATGTGCTAACGGCTGTCTAAATGACTCAGGTAAAGTTTGTAGCATGAGTGCTTGTTGTTTTTGTCTGCTTCCACTTGTCTTTGCACTAGGATGATGTCGGAGTAAATGTGCAGTCATATTCATTGTGTTCCCACTAGTGCTGTCAGCGTTAATCTGAAATGACGTTAACGCCACAACACGGCAAATCTCCGTTAACGAGCTACCGCGGATCGCCCCGTGCGTGGGGCTGGACAGCGTCAACACCTTAACTAACGCAGTAGTTCCCACCCATGTAATTGAGCATTGCGTGGCACATCCGACATACTGTTTTACTTTTGTCCATGATGCGCTTACCTTCAGTGTCATACTTCACATGAAGACCAAAATAGTTCCAAAGGCCATATCTGAATTAGGGTGGGGGAGGTTCAATTTGCCATGTTGCAACGAACTTAGCTTCTGTCTTGCTAGCTTGCGCTGTGCTCAGTGGATCTGCGCTCGACAGTGCAGCCTAGGCGGAGTAGTCGAACGCAGATCCACTGAGCTCTCAACACAGACAGCATCGTCAGAAGAAAAGTTGATAAAATAAATTTTGTATTGTTCGATACACATGCGTACCGAACCGAAAGCACTGTATCGAACGGTTCAATATCAATACGAGTATCGTTGCACCCCTAATATTTACAGATACAAATTTTTTTTCAGCATTCTTTTGCCCAACCAAAATCTTTACTCTGATTAGCCTGTTCAGCGTGTCTTTTTTTTTTCTTTTGCAACTCTGCTTAGAAGTCCAGCATCAGTTACCGCTTTATGGATGACAATTTGACCAGCATTGACCAGCCATTGAAGATGTGAGGTTTATTTTGCTTGTAGCAAAGACAATGTACTACTCCTTTAGCTCAGTTGTGCACAGGGCCTATTGAGTCTATTCTCACTGAATAAATGGAGGTAGAGTTGGAGACTGTAACCAGAAGTTTACAAAAGCCTAAAAATACAACAGCTATGCATTTATTTGATGCATTGTGTGTTATGTCAATGATATCAGTAAATCAGTTTCAAATATCATGCTGGTCTGCGATGCCTGTATTTATTAGCAGCACCTGTAGGGTTGATGGTCACCAATGGATAGCATACTTCTTACATCTTTGTTTACTGTGTTCATTTTGCCCTCTTGATGTGACCACACTCATTTATGCAAAAAAATTAAAATTAAAATTAAAGTTGGGACAGAGAGCAGCACAGATTATGTTGGAGGCCAATGACCACTCAAAACACAAGTACAGAGGACATCAACATCCTGTTCAGAACACTAAGCAAATACTGCTGCTGTGCCACACTGGAACTGATAGATACAGGGCTACCATATGCAGTTTCAATACCAACACTGATACTTTCAACCTATAGAGGCAGCTTATTAAGGGGTGTTTACTATTACTCCATTTGCTCTTTGTAATCTGCACTGGTACAATGCTGGCTCAAAACTACCTAAAGCTTCCACTAGAGAGCAATGTTGCTTTAATTTTAAGACTGTCTCCCAACTTAAGTAAAAGTCCACAAAGGAGATGGTAATATTTCATTAATATATGCTTTATTATGATTATAATTCATACAATTATTATGCAAATGACAACAAGAAATGATTGATTTAAAGATTTAAAGGCAAATCGGGAATTGTCTTCACATAAAAAGTTTCTACAAAGCAAACAAAAAATAAATTCCTCAGTTTTCTTAGAAATTTCTGCACTTAATTAAATCTGGCACAGGATTTGTATTACTCGGTGCTGTGGTGCATTGTGTGTGTGTGTGTGTGTGTGTGTGTGTGTGTGTGTGTGTGTGTGTGTGTATTAAAATTTTCAGTAGTGATTTTATAAATAAAAAATACTAAAACATGTTTTATTAAATAAAAATCCACACAATGTAAGAGAACGTGATAGTATTTACTTAAATGTGCATTTTATTATGATTGTGATTGCAAAACATGCATACAGTATTTATACACAGGAGAAAGAAATAGATTGTGTATTTAATTTGTAACTAAATAGGGAATTCTGCTAATCACAAACAGAGCACTTAACCAATAAGGTTTCTGTTGAACAAAAACAAAAAATAACATCCATTCCCATGATTTTCTTAGAATTTTCCGCACTTAGTTAAATCTGGAACAGGACTTTCATCTCTCATTTCTTTTTTTTATTACCGTCCACTTTGTTGGAAAAGTTAAATATCACTGACAAAGAAACAGGTAGGCAAAGACTGAGGCTGCAAGCCTTCCTGGCAAATGAGAGCATTCAGTTGGCAAGTGATGTGGGTTATCCCTGGATTATAAGCGATCCATTAACTCATTCCTGCTTGCCAAAATGTTGACATCTGTTCATCTCAGGCCAAAATGTAATAACCGATAATTTCCCCAGTGAAAAAACACTAGATTTTTGTTCAGTAAACACAGTAATGATGCTTTATTAAATGGTTCTCAGTGCTGCACTACCACTACTTAAATGGTTTGTAATCTGGACTGATACAGTCCTGGCTAAGAACTAACTAAAGCTTCAACTAGAGAGCAATCCTGCTTAAATTTTAAGCTTATATGAACTGAGATATTACCTGTCTTTCTGTCTGTCTCTCTTTTTATTTCTCTCTCAAGTTAAGTAAAAGTCCACACAATGTAACAGAACATGCCAATATTTAATTTCATATATATTTATTATAATTATGATTGCTGTACAGCTTACTCGATAAACAGAACACAAAGTTTGATTCTTTCATAGATATAAAGGTAAATTGGAAATTGTCTTCATCACATAAAACATTTCTACAAAACAAACCAAAAAAATAAAATAATCATAATATGTACAATTGTCTTTGAAGATTCTACACTTAATTAAATCTGGCATGGGACTAACAGTCAGGTGCTGTGGTGCTTTTTTAATGTAAGTAAAGACATGACAATGAAAAACACCTTTGATTTTTTTTCTTGTTGCAAATGTTATTTTTGTTTAGCATTTTTGTCAGTCAGGTTCATACAAATATCAGTACAGAGAACACCTTCATACTGCTGTGGAGTGTGCACAAGCAAACTAACAACTGTTTTCTGCTCACATGGTAAAAAGCAGATGGCCACTAAAGGTGCTATGGTGATTTTCATTGTCAAAAATCCTTGAGTTAACCCACTGACGCAAAAACACAACATCTCCAACCTCTAATAACAACGTGACACCATTAGCAGAACTTCCATAATGGGAATTCTGGTGTTCATAGGCAATAAAAATATGCTCGCCATTCTTGACCAACACAGCTCCAGTAGCATGAGCTGCATGACCATGTGCACCAATGTAGAACTCAAAGTGGTAAGCTCCTCTCACTGGTGCAATGAAAAATCCTGTGGGATGTTAAAATCAAATAGAGAATTGTCACCTACAATCATCTCAACTTTGTCATAAAGTCAGATTTTTCTTTTCTTTTTTAAATGTATACCTGTATTTGGATTATATGCATTTCCAATATTTGAGACGACACGTCTGAAGACCAGAGGTGTGTGTGTGTTAAACGGTCCAACAGTTCCTGACCCTGCAGCTAGCAGAGAGGCTGAGAAAGCCACTTGTTTCACTGAGACAGAGGACAAAAGCATTAAAATGAGTGATGTTACATTGACTGTTGCAATAATGAGCTTGTTTCTAAATTCACAAACCTTCTCTCTCTCTCATTAGAGCCTCCACCTGGTTTTCGGTGGTATTTGTCTTAGCTTTAATGGAGATCAGTTCTTGTGACTGTGCTGTAATCAGAGTAATTGGTTAAAAGAAAAAACAAGCAAAACCTGAGTTACATTGTAAATATTCATTACTTTGGCTTCAGTTACTGAAAACATATATTTAAATATATCATATTTCATGATGTCCAGAAAAAAAAACAGACCGAGCATTTTCCTCATCGTCTTTAATTTTTAATCATTTTTCTCTGCTGAGTATATATACCTTGATATTGTTCCTTCAGCTTGTCCAGCTCAGTCTTTTGCAACTCCAGTTCTCTCAGCTTAGCTGCTTGTGCTAAATAAATAAATAAATAGATAATTAAAAATAGCATGACATAATATTTGCAGACACAATGCCAGTGGTTTAATTAAATGGATCCTCAGGCCACACATTATACTGTACCTTCATTGTCTTCTCGCAAGTATCTGACTTCAACCTTCAGTGCACCCAACAAGGCACTCATCTCTCTCAGCACAGAATTGACGTCAGTAACACAGTTGTGTTGTTGATCAGAAGCATTTGCTTGTCCTCTCTCCTGGGATCCAGTTTCCGTTAACTGTGGAATAATTTCATTGTCAGACTCTGTTTCAAGCCTGGCTATTGACAGGAAGGTCAGCAGCAACAATGGAAAAAGGATTGTCATCTTAGATCTCATAGTGTCCAGTTTACTGTTGTTTCTGTCTTAGGTCCAGCCTTATATAGCGTCTTGATTGTCAAGAATTTTGGGTCAATCATTGGCAGAATTATTTTATTATGAACACGTGCAGAAGATAACACTTGGTACTTCTGACCTACTATGGCCTTGAGCTACCCCTCATTTCCTTTTAGTTTTCTTTAAATGACTTTCTTTTTATAGTCTTGAGCAATAGTTCTCCAGGTTTTCTGTAAGCAGCCTATGTTCAAAGTTGTTCTTTGGACATAGAAGGAGTCTGTCTCAAAAACACACAATTGGTTCATATTTCTTTAGTTGAATCTATGAAATTGACCAAAGATAACATAGTTTGATGGACAATGAATAGTATTTGTGCACCAACAAGATGACTCCCAAGTTATCAGCTGAAGACTTGGCATATATCAGCATGGTGTGCAAAGTTTCTTTAAAAAAATCTGAGGAAATTCGGCAATTGGAGGACAAAAGAAGAAGTGGCTGGCCCAAAAAACTATTTACAGCAGACTGACAGTTCACATTGCTGTTATAAAGTTGTATCTTTTCCATTGAAGCACACATTGTGATGAAAATCAGTAGATCTAATCTACTGGTTTAACTAAATCAACTTTCAGCCACTCTTAATCTATTTGAAATATATCTTTGACTAACGTTTCTGGCAGAAAATTGCTTATTAAGTACTATGACACTGAGAAACAGCATCAGTACTAACTGAAAGTTTAAGAGGTCAAACTTATTCTAACCATAAAGTGATGTCTCAGTGTGAAATATGGCTGACTGAAGGCTTCAAAGGCGAAATTACAAAACACAAATGTATTTGACAACATCAAATACATTTTGTAAACTCATAAAACTGATAAGACAGCACTTATCAGAAACATATCATTTATGGCATATAAACAGATAACAGATTCATAAGTCCAACAGTAGAGAATTACAAATTGGTGTTTAGTTGAGTCAACTTTTCTAATTGTTCACTTGTAATGAAAAAAAAGTATCGAAATCAAAATAGCTATGCTTTGGTGTATTTGTATATGTATATGACAGCATTAAGCAACCTTCCACAAAAAAATACAAGTTACAGTCATAGACAAAACATGGACTTCCTCAAGTTCAGATGAGTATTAAAGACCATTTTCTGTTCTTCCTCAATAAACTGATAAACCAAGCATGACAACAAAGTCTGGATTATAAAGAGCAAGGAGACAAACAAAAACACCCACTTGGAGGCTACAGCATCCACGTGTGATCTTCGCCCCCCATGTACATCAACAACTCTCTGAAAAACAAGTCAAAGTCAAACTGAGATTTAAAAAATTATTGTTTTACAAATGTGTTGACCTTTCCAGTTAAGTTAGAGAGGATGGACTGTGCCGACTGAGTCTGTGATGACATAAAACAGTTACAACAGAAAACCCAACTTTAAAAGCAAACAACATCAAACAAAACAAGAAATAGTTCAAGATTAATATTCTTTTACATTTTGGTTAAAAACAACAACAACAAAAAACAAACAAACAAAAACTCTAATCAGTACAAATAATCAATACCATCATTACTAGTCTGCAACCTGCCCTAAGACTAATGTACACCCAAGCATCAGGTAAAGCAGGGAGACAAGTTTCTTTGTCTGCAATATAGCTACAAAGCATTATCATTTGACTTCCAAAAAGGCTCTTTTTAAAGCAAATGCTGGTTTATTAGATAATTTTCATTTGTGGGCAAACTGCCTCTTAAACAGTACACTCTTTGCAAAACTGCATTTTCAGCTCACAGTTCCCCAGAGTTTCCACTAGAGGGAACTGTTATAGTTAATTTCAATATTAAATAATTGTGAGCTTTAACTTATCGTCCTGAAAACCGGGGGGGGGGGTCTTTCAGTTTAACTGTTTTTGTCTATTACAGGAGACATGATAAACAGGCTGGGTCTCAGGAGCACACCTCGTTCGTCATTTCTTATTTAGGTGATTCGCTTGTTTTCAATGATTTTTAATGCCTAATATTTGGAAATACTGGTGGTATTTGGCATATAACAACCAAGAAAATTTCCAAAAATGAACATGAAAGAGTAAATATCAAAAAATGTCCAAGATTACAAAATTAATTAATTAATACTTCCTTGATTAAATATTAAGCTTAAAAAAATCTTTAAAAAAAGATCAGGAATTTACACTAGCAATCATATTTTTTTAAAAAAAACCTCAAACTCCCATTTGGTTTGTCTACATGTGTTTTTAACTAAAATCCAGGCCACTATACTGCCCATGATTCAACTTTTCTGTGTTCCCATTGTTTCCCTCAGGCCCCTCTTGATTGGCTTGGGAGACTCAAACCTCTTTAAGTCAGATGTCGCACTTCTAACATTTCCTCCCTGCTCTGACCTTTGATCCCTCCGCAGATCAGACCAGCCTGAGGAGGAGCACCCTCCCAGCCACAGTTTGTCCAAGCTAGGTCTCCAGGGTCTGGAGGAAGAGGAAGAGGAAGTGGAGGGTGACGATGAAGAGGAGGAGGAAGGCAGCCTGACGGAGAAGTCGTACGACGAGGCGCCCGAGTCCCCGTCTCCTCTCACAACAGGAGTGTATGAGGAGGATGAGGAAGAGGAAGAGGCAGAGGCGGCTCCATTAGCGATGAGCTATGAACACACTCGCAGGTATTTGTCTGTTTTAAATTTGCAGAAAAGGTCCGAGTTCATTGACAAGATTTACCCCAATCTATCCCAAACAACCACAGAAATGTACAACAAATGTTGAGTTTTAACAAAATTTGCAATACTTAACAATGTAACTAATGCATTTCCTAAAGAGCACTGTAAATCGACAAGGGCAAACAGGGATAACACATGTACTAAAAATGTCCCCTACACAGATTCTCAAAAATGTAACCCAAAAAGTCAAGTGCTTTGATTAGGCTAGTTTCTTTAACTACTCTTTAAACTCTTCAACCCTTTTCTTCCACTTTATTTCTGCTGTCTGTTGATCCCTTTTATTAATCATACCTTTACTTTTCTCTTCACTTCACATTCTCCCTCCCCTAATTAACTCTCCATCTGTTCCATCCCTGTTTTTTCTATCTTTCCATCAATTTTTCCTATCCATCCTCCAACCCATCCACACTGCCCTATTTCTTCCATCCACCCATGCTTCGGTGTGCAGGTGTATAGAGGAGGAGGGCTCTCTCTTGGACCTGGAGGCACTGCCCAGCTTTCCCAAGAGCTTGGATGGTTTACGTAAAGCAGCCAGTGACGAGCAGCCTTTCGATGTTAAAGACATTTTTAACACTTCACTAGAATCTGAGGCATTGAAAGAGACATTGTACAGACAGGCTAAAACCCAGGTATGTGACTGGCATTTGGATGTCCGTTAAAAGAGGGAGGGACGAGTCGCTCAGATAAAATAGGAGGAAGGGCAAAATATGTTCACTGGAAAGAAAGATCAGGGATGATTTTTCCCCAGGTGAAGGGTCTTGCAAAGACTGTCAAAGCGAACGCACTGCTAAGCTCCTGTTGATGTGAAGGACATGATGAATGCTTCTCAATAGCATTGAAACTCTGCATTACTCTGATCCTCCCCAAGTGCACAAGGCTTACCGCAGCACCACAGAGACCCTGCGTAAGGCTCTCATAAAGACTCTTAATGACTGATATGTCTCTAAAGTCTGTATACACCGCCTACTACAAACACTGCAGCGACATGCTGCATTGGCACTGCATGTCCACAAGTTGGCACTGTTTCACCAAGAATAGAGTGAGAGTGTTGACCGCCGTCTCCGTGTTTCCTCCACCAACCATGGGTGACTTATTTACTGATTTTGTTTCAGTTGTAACAGCAGAATCAACAATAGCGCCACACTAAATGTTACTTAAGGAATTGGCAGATACAATAGACAGTTGATTTTTTTTTAAAGAATTTTATTCTATGTTCAAATGTGCTTTCAATGAGTTATCTGGGCCACTAGCCATTGTAATTGGTTATTCAAACTTAAACTTGATCATGCTGAAAATGGATTTAAATCATGTTCAGAAAAAATAATGAGGAAAGTCTTTCTCTGCTTGTTTCATTGTCATTGTCTTTCCTCTGACACAGTATTGTTTCTTTGTAGGCACTGCAGTGCTTAATTGTTAATATAATTAATTTAGAGAAGGACCAAAATTGTATGATATGTCATATGATGTTCAAAATGGTTCAAGTACTAAAGGGGGCAGGCTTGGACAACCTTTGTTATGGATGTCATGAAAAGGGCATTACATTGTTACACTATTGAATCTGAATAGTTTCTACAACATCGAGCTCCCCCTTTCATCTGTTTGAGATTTAATACATGTCTTATAACCAACAAATACTGTTGTTTTTTGTTTTTTTTTAATGAGTTGTCCAATTTTATACGGTCCAAAATTCAAACGCACACAGCCACAACTGCACGAACATGGCATAATCACTGACTATTTGAGAAGAAAGACAACAACTCATTAAACCAAAAGAACTGATAAAAACAAACCACAGAAAGTATTAAAACGGGCATCGTAATTCTGCTGGTCGGTCCATTCAAATTAAATGTCTAGCTGTCTAGCTGGATGGGGAAAACCGAAACACTTGATAACTTCTTAATCTGAAATTATTCTTCTGAGATCATACTGAAAACTCATTCCATATGGTCTACAAGGTAGCTGTGCCGTGGAGGGGCGTGAGTAATTTACTGTAGATAGCTGCAAAAAGGTGGAGTGTGGGCATTGTTGATCACTGTTCCTCTCCGCATACTGGGACTTTTCTAACTAGGCCTGATGCTGTATTTTGAAAATAGCACTTAAATCATATGGGTCCAAGCCAATAATTGATCATGCTTAGGTCCCTGAATGTTAGAACAGATACATTTGGTTTCACTTTCACTAGATGGGCATGTTGTGCTCAACATGGAGAGGTAAGGATAACAGAAGCACTGTAATTTTTCTTCATGACAGTAGGTGGTAGTGTGATGCTAGGACTGCTGCATCATCTCAATTTTCTAAAGACAGATGTCTTCTTTTTATATAATTCTACTGAATGAGATTCAATTCATGGTAAATGCATTGCTTTCCAACTTGTGGTTACAAAATGTAAAGACTTGGGTCATTAAGTTTTAAGGTTGACTGTTTGTAGTAATTCTTGTCATGGACTACTGTAATAAGTACGCGCTGTGTAAAGCAAAGGAACTGAAGGCATATAGGTATTTCATTTTGCCAGCTTCAGAACGTATTCTGGCAAGTGGTCACTGAAATATGTTTCAGCAAAATAGAAGATGGTTGCTGTTTGCCCCCGCTGTTACAGGAGAAAGTAAAAAATATACATAGTTTCTTTTTAACTGTATAGTATTTTAAAGAATGAAAAACATGGTGCATTTGTCTGAAGAAAAAAAATCATTGAAAAGATATGATTCTGATGACATCTGACCCACCTTAACACATGGACTGAACATACACACACCCACAACCACCTACACACACACACACACACACACAATGGACAACCGTACCCTCAAACACACAATAATAACATGGACTGAACCACCACTCACGACCACTAGCACTTTATATAGCCTCTGCAGAAATTATCCACATATCTCACTTATCTTAACTGCACTACTGTATAGTTCTGTGTAAATAATCATTCTGTACATACGATAATTTTGAATCCTACAACTGTTTCTAACTTGCATAGTTCACATTTCTGTATAACTGTATATCTCAGATTTCTGTATAGTTTTTATTTCATATTTATATCCTGTTCATAGCCTGTACATAGCTTGTACTCACTACAGCCTGTACATACTTATAGTTATAGAATATTCATAACATACTTCATACCGTGTACATTATAACATACCATAATAGACCCATTTCTGTAATATACTTACATATCTATATTATTGCTAATATATATTGTAATATAGCTATATCACGGCTAAAGCACTTCTGGATGGATGCAAACTGCATTTCGTTGCCCTGTACCTGTGCATGTGCAATGACAATAAAGTTGAATTCTATTCTATTCTATTCTATTAATTCTGTAGAATAGCAATGTATACCAAATGTAATCTTTCCAATGCTATGAAGAATTTATACATGAAATTGATATGCAATAAAACCTGTGTGCTTTTTAAATGAGTGCTCTGTTGTTTATCCATCAAGATGTGTTTTAATTGAGCCATTAACTCAGTTTAAACACAAGTCCAGCGGGATTGGAGGTGAATGGTACATTCAGGAGAAATGTGTTCTGTGATTTGAGGTCCAAGTGCAAAATATGAGATTAAGAGTTGTGAAACGGAAAATAGAGCCGGACTATGGATTTAAAAGCAGTCGGTATCAAAGTCAATTGCATAAAAACTTTAAATAAGCAGGTGCTGTATTGTTAATGTTGTAAGTTAGTTGGAATAGACTCTTTCATTTGGGAGAAAGTTAAACTGTAAATAAGTTGGCAATAATATGTGTTTGTGATGCATTAGTTACAGCTTGTCCATATTTCCAATCAAATGGTAGGAACGTATGTGTTGGATGAAGTCTGTGCTGAGGTGTAGAAGTGCAGGTGTAAAACAGAAGCCATATTTAATGGCAGCCAAGTGTTGATGTAAGAAATCCAAGTGTAAGCCAAAGGTGTAAACTCTGTGGGACATTGCAGGAGTTTTTCATGAAGTTGAAAAACTAAAGTTAGCTATTTGTTTAATTGACTGTAAACTGACAAGCAAGGGTTTAAAACAGTTACAGTTACAGTAATGCATAACTTTCTTTCTGTCTTTGCTTTCTAAGGAAATAAATCGTGCTATATTAACATGGTTTTATAAATCACAAGGTATTTACGTGTGCGTAAGAAACTAAATTTGTGTTTAAGTTCTGGGTCTGATACTATTCAACTTTTAAAAAAAAAAAGTAGAAGAAGAAGCAAAAGCAAAAGAAAACATTTAACCCAATCTCTCTTTTTTAAAAATAAAATTTGCCAACTATTAAATAAAAGGCTGAACAAAGAAAGAAAACATGATGATAGTTTACATATTTCACATATTCATACTTGTGGCTGCTCAGTCAGCTTCATATGTAGTAAAAATGCAGAGTAACTAATACACTGGTAGAGTGTGCTTGCACTGGTATCTTAGGCTGTTTTTCTTCTCACATGGGGAAAAGCAGATGTCCACTGAAGGTGCTGTGCCGGTTTTCATTGTCAAAAATCCAAGCGCCTTCCCACAGTCGCAAAAACACAACATCTCCTACCTCTAATAGCAATGTGACACCATTAGAAGAACTGACTGAATGAGGACTGGTCGAATGTTGGTATGCAATAAAGATGTGCTCTCCATTCTTGACCAAAACAGCCCCTGAAGGATGTGAATGATGTCCATATACGTAGAATTCAAAGTGGTACGCTCCTCTTACTGGTGCAGTGAAGGAACCTGTGGGAGATTTTTTAAAATTTAAATGGAGTAAATATTGTCATCAAATCAAATTAATTCTAAAGAATGTATGTATTTGAGTACCTGTGTGTGAATTATAGGCATTTCCAATATTGGAAACAACATATTTGAAGACCAGAGGCATGTGTGTGTTAAATGGTCCAATATTTTGTGAGCCTGTGCCTAACAGAGAGGCTGAGAAAGCCACACGTTTGACTGAGAGAGAGAGAAACACACGTGTTAAAGTGACTGATGTTCCAGTAACTGTTTCAATAATGAGATTGTTTCCTGTTCAACAAACCTTCTGCTTCTCTCTTCAGGACCTCCACCTGGTTTTCTGTGATGTTTGCCCTATTTTTAATGGTGATCAGCTCTCCTCCCTGTGCTGGAATTAAATGAATAATTACAATTTTTAAAAAAAGATACTGTTTGACTGTGAAAATTGTCAATAAAATCACTTGTTGCTAAGCTTTTGAGCTAACTATTTCTCAGTGCTACAAAATGCACCTGGTTGAAGTGGGATTTGCTAGGAGACAATTAACCAAATACTAGTGTGGCTGTATGTGTATATTTTAGCATGCATGTATAAATTATGACCCCGTGTGGGTTACAGTTACTTGTGCATCCAATTCTTGTTATTTAAAGTAATTAAAGATGTATGAGACACCATCATTTCACCCTGGAAAAACTTTAAGAAGTTTAAGGAAATGATTAAGAGCCCAAACTTGGTACGACATTCATGTCTGTGATGAGTGTATGCAAACTTGTGAGCACAGACGTATATACCTTGGCTCTCTTGCTTCAGCTTATCCATTTCTGCCCTTAGCAACTCCAATTCTTTCACCTTAGCTGCTTGTGCTGACAAAGAGAGTGATAAAAAGAAGAAATAAAAGAGATGATATATGGTTCATATAACATAATTTTAAGTACAATCACTTCATGAAGTCAAGAACCCACAGACATCACCAAATGCTGTCTTTCCTTGAGATGTTCTTCTAGGCCTTTGATTCAGTTGCTGCGTGTCACACTCAGTTTGGGTAGAAATCTATTTCTATCTATATCTCTCTGGTCCTCATATTGAGAAATCTAGCAAACAAATACAGTTAGAATCAACTACAGGTCCCTTTTCCTTATGTTTGTTCTGTCGGAGCCAATAGCCAGTTGATTGTTACTGCGATTACTGCTATTTACAAGCTCTGTACCTACTTCAGAAATGCACTGCAAAATTTGTTGTGTGTGCTTGTAAGTGAATTCACTCCTCCAGTATTTGCTGAGAATGTGATAGGACTCTTATTTATACTAAAACTTACATATTTATTGGGGAAACAGTCCCTAACAGGACATATATCCTGTTTCTCAGTACGAAATGGAAGTAACCATACATGCATCACATCTTGATTATTACAATTATTTATTCTATAGGCTGAGCAAATCATCCCTGGATCACCTGAAAAAGGTCCAGAATGCTGCTGTATTGCTACTAGTTAAACTGCAACTTGAGTGTGCTTCTCACATATATATTATAAGGTAAACATCTATGTTTTAGTGTTCCCGCTATGCTATGTTTAGAGTAACTTAGTTCAATGAGATTCTCTTGTCCTACCCAGTTTTCCTTAATTTCTTTTGAATTTGTTTTCAGGTACAGTAAATGTTTCCTTTGAAACATGACTCTTCTGACAATGTCCCAATTTGTTGCTTATAGGGAGTAAAATCTAACACAGCAATCAGACACAGAGAAAGCCCAATAAAAATAAACTATTCACCCAAAACTAACCTTCGTGCTGTTCCTTCAGCTTGTCCAACTCTGTCTTTTGTAACTCCAGTTCTCTGACCTTAGCTGCCTGTGCTAAAAAAACAGAAAAAAATTAAAAGTAAGACATAATTCAGTGAATTAAAGCAGTTATTTCTTGTGTCATTACATATTACTGTACCTTCATTCTCTTTCTGTAAGTGTCTAATCTCTGCTTTCAGTTCAGCCAACAAGGCACTCATCTCTCTCAGAACAGAATTGATGTCAGGTTTACATGTTTGTTCAGGGTCAGAGGTTTGTGCTGTTTCCATTCCCCGATTTAAAAGTGGAGTAATTTTGCTGTCAGAGTTTATTTCAAGTCGAACTGTAGAGAGAGTGCAGATTAGCAGCAACAATGGGAAAAACACTGTCATGTTGGATCTCACGGAGTCTGTGCAGTTCAGTGTTTTTTCTATCTTAGCTCCAGCCTTATATAGTGTCTTTAGTGTATGTGACTGTCTGGTCAATCATTACCATGGATGTTTGATCAGAAACATTCCAAGGAAATAGCAATGTTACTTTGGACTTGTTGTATTTACACTACCCTTAAAATGTTGTAGGTATACAAAAAAAATCCCTGTTTTATTAATAACAACACATTTTTGATTCATCAAATGAAAATAAATTATTTTAAATCAACTATAGATAGGATTGTGAATGGCTGTCTGTCTTTCTGTGTTGGTCCTGTGGTAGACTGGGGCTCTGTCCAGGGTGTACTCCACCTTTTGCCAAATGACAGCAGGGACAGGCTCCAACAAACCCACATTTGAACTCTATAAGTGGGCAAGAAAATAGATGATGGATTTTACTACAGAAAGAACTATTCTGCAGTGCCAGTGCCAAAGACTCACGGGCCTATAAACATTTAACAAAAAAATCTTTCATCTAGAAATGTGATAATAAATAATTTGTTTGGGTTTAGACTCTGAATCTTGGGTGTATGTGTGTAGTGTTTTTTCCAGTGGTTTTGTGGTTAAAAACAGTATATAGGTACGGTTACAAAAAGGCCACTGTGACTTAGATACAGGAGTGATTAATGACTCTTACTGTATTTAGGATATGTAGCATATTTTTTGTTGTTTTTGCTGTTGTTTTTCTTTTTACATATAAAGGCAGTGTTCTTCAAAAAGATTTCAATAATTCTGTACTTCTAAGTGTTGACAAGACATTGCATGGCATTGCCAAATAGAGTGGTCCCCTTCATTTCTCAATACCTCTTCAATCCCTCAATCAATTTAATTTATATACACACACACACACACATACATATATATACACATACATACACACATACATATATATATATACACATATACACACACACACACACACACACACACATATACACACACACACACATACACACACACACATATTTTTTTTTAAATAGATATAAAGACCAGCATTGACCAGCCATTCAGGATGTGAGGTTTATTTTCCTTGTAGCAAAGACAATGTACTATTCCTTTAGCTCAGTTGTGCACAGGGCCTATTGAGTCTATTCTCACTGAATAAACGGAGGTAGAGTTAGAGCCTCCACTTGGTTTCTGTGGTATTTGTCTTAGCTTTAATGGAGATCAGTTCTTGTGACTGTGCTGTAATCAGAGTAATTGGTTAAAAGAAAAAGAAAAAACGAGCAAAACCTGAGTTAGATTGTAAATATTCATTACTTTGGCTTCAGTTTCTGAAAACATATTTAAATATATCATATTTCATGATGTCCAGAAAAAAAAAAAAAAAAAAGAACAAACATTTTCCTCATCGTCTTTAATTTTTCATCATTTTTCACTGCTGAGTATATATACCTTTGTGGTGGACCACTAGAGGGCTCCACTCACACCCAGTGTTGAGGAAGTGTGTTCCTCTGTTTTGTGGCGCGATATGTGCAGTTGATGTTGGAGACGAATAAAGAAGGAGTGAGAACTGAGAGCACTGTGTCGTTGATGCTTACCTCCACATTGGTGACCCCTGACTCGAGCATGCAACGGGCCGCAGATGACGCAGACTCCGCTATGGAGGCATCAGCGGCCGCCGGACCTCCGCCTCCTGTTGCAGCTACGTTCGCTGTGGCGCTGAAACTGCCGGACTTTTGGCTCCATGACCCCCCGTCGTGGTTCGTACACGTGGAGGCTCAGTTCGCCCTTCGCGGCATCTCGGCTGACGACACGAAGTATCACCATGTGGTGGCCTCGCTCGACCCGCTGGCCACCCGTCGCGCGATGGCGCTCCTCCGGGACCCACCCGCCCAAGGGAAATACGCCGCCCTTAAAGAGCTGCTTCTTCGGCGCTATGCCCTCTCCGACGCTGAACGAGCCGAAAAGCTCCTCAACTTGTCAGGCTTGGGTGGCGGTACCGCGCTCGAGCTCATGGAGAACATGCTATCGTTGCTCGGGCCGGATGACGGGGGATTCCTCTTCGCCCACCTCTTCCTCCGCCAGCTACCGGCCGCCGTGAGAGCTGTCCTCGCAAACTCCCCACTTCTGCCGGCGAAGGATTATCGCTCCCTGGCTGAAGAAGCGGATTGCATTCTCCTGGCTAGCCGCACTTTCAACGTTCACGCCCTGGCTACGGACTCGCCGGCGGCGCCTTCCACTGCTCCACCTGCCTCCCCCGGAGCATCCGCCCCCTTGCTGACGGCAGGGATTGCTACACGCCGGCACCGCGGAAAGAACATCTGTTTCTACCATCAGCGTTTTGGCGACAGAGCGCGTCGCTGCCTGCCGCCTTGCGCTTTCACGGCCCAGGGAAACGGACCCGCCAGCGCGCCGTAGCAGCCGCGACCGCTGGCGACACAGAAAGGCTGCTCTTCATAGAGGACTCGCGCTCCGGGAGACGTTTTCTCGTGGACTCCGGCTCCCAGAAGAGCCTCCTTCCCCCTACCGCTGCCGACGGACTAGCAGCGAACTGTGGGCCGCAGCTCATGGCAGCTAATGGCTCTCCCATCACAACGTTTGGGGAAAGGTTGGTGACTGTTTGTTTTCACGGCCGGGATTTCCAGTGGAACTTTGTTGTTGCCGCTAGCTCTGTACCTATTTTAGGTGCTGATTTTCTGTGCGCTCATGGACTGCTTGTCGATGTTGCTAACAGATGTTTAATTGATGCTCTCTCGTTTTCTTCCCTACCGTGTTTTACTCGGGCCGCCGAACCCGTAATTCGGGCTAATGTAGTGACCTCCGGGGATGCTTTTCAGCGTTTGCTTTCAGAGTTTCCATCGCTGTCTGTCCCTGATTTCTCTGGCACGGTAACGAAGCACGGGGTTGAGCATTATATTCCCACGGTCGGGCCCCCGGTGTTCGCGCGCGCGCGTCGCCTCGACCCTGCGAAACTGTCCGTCGCTCGGGAAGAGTTTGCTGCCATGGAGCGCCTTGGCATTGTACAGCGTTCGAACAGTGCATGGGCCTCTCCGCTTCACATGGTGCCCAAATCGGACGGTCGGTGGCGGCCGTGCGGAGATTTCCGCCGTTTAAATAATGCCACGGAGAATGACCGTTACCCCATCCCCCACATTCAGGATTTTTCTGCCAATCTCGCCGGAACGTCGATTTTTTCTAAAATTGACTTGGTGCGGGGGTATCACCAAGTTCCCGTGCGCGCCGAAGACGTTCCTAAGACCGCTGTCATTACCCCGTTCGGCTTGTTCGAGTTTTTGCGCATGCCGTTTGGCCTGAAAGGTGCCGCCCAGACCTTTCAGCGGCTGATGGACTCAGTTTTGCGTGGGCTGCCGTTCGTTTTTGTTTATCTGGACGATATATTGGTGGCCAGCTGCTCGGCGAGCCAGCACGAGTCCCATCTGCGCCAGGTTTTCCAGCGTTTGGCAGCGCACGGCCTGATCATCAACCCTTCCAAGTGCCAGTTTGGGTTGCCTGTTCTGGATTTCCTCGGGCACCGCATTTCCGCTGAAGGTGTGGTTCCGTTGCCCGACAGAGTCCAGGCCGTTTCAGCTTTTCCGCGCCCCACGTCGGTTAAAGCGTTGCAGGAGTTCTTGGGGATGATAAATTTTTACAACCGCTTTCTCCCCAGAGCTGCCCACCTGTTACAGCCACTCTATGCTGCCTTAAAAGGTAAGACAGCCAAAGATCCGGTTGACTGGCTGCCAGAACGCCTCCATGCGTTTTCCGCAGCCAAGTCTGCGCTGGCTGACGCCGCCCTGCTGGCACACCCGCTTCCGTCGGCGGAGATCGCGTTGACCACCGACGCGTCCGACGTGGCAGTGGGTGGGGTGTTGGAACAGCGGGTTTCAGGTCTCTGGCAACCGCTCGCCTTTTTCAGTCGTACGCTACGGGATGCCGAACGCAAGTACAGTGTTTTTGACAGGGAGTTGCTGGCCCTGCACCTCGCGACACGACATTTTCGTTTTTTCCTCGAGGGTCGCAACTTTACTGCATACGTTGACCACAAACCTTTAACGTTTGCGATGTCCAAGGTCTCTGACCCATGGAGCGCACGCCAGCAGCGCCAGTTGGCGGCCATTTCGGAGTTTACCACAGACATTCAGCACGTGGCTGGTAAGTCCAATCACGTCGCTGACTGTCTGTCACGTGTGTTGGTTTCTCCGGTGTATGTCGGTGTCGACTACGCTGCTATGGCCGCCGAGCAACGTGCTGACCCGGACATCCTGGCCCTTCAGTCAACGAAAACGGGCCTCGTGCTGGAGGACACCCCGGTGTGGGACGGCGGTCCGCGCCTTCTTTGCGACGTTTCCACCGGCCGCCCCCGCCCGGTGGTTCCCCTTTCGTGGCGTCGTCGTGTTTTTGACTCGGTGCATGCCCTCTCTCATCCCGGCGTCCGGGCCTCGGTCAAGCTGGTCAGCGCCAGGTTCGTTTGGCCGGGCCTTCGCAAGACTGTGAAAGAATGGGCGGCGGTTTGTATCCCATGCCAACGCTCGAAAATCCACCGGCACACGCAGGCACCCCTCGAACCTTTCCGTATCCCCGGTAGGCGTTTCGATCACGTTCATGTGGACCTAGTTGGTCCCTTGCCGCAGTCACAGGGTTTCACGCACCTTTTGACTGTGGTGGACCGCACGACCAGGTGGCCGGAGGCGGTACCCCTGGCGTCCACGACAGCGGCGACGGTGGCCAGAGCATTTTTGTCGACGTGGGTTTCCCGTTTCGGTCCCCCTGCTGACATTACCTCAGACAGGGGCCCCCAGTTTGTTTCTGAGCTTTGGTCTGCTATGGCTGACGGCCTGGGGGTCAAGGTCCACCGCACCACAGCATACCACCCGCAAGCTAACGGGATGTGCGAACGGTTTCACCGGTCTCTTAAGGCCGCGCTCCGGGCTTCCTTAACAGGTGGCGACTGGGTCGACCGTCTTCCGTGGGTTTTGCTGGGATTGCGTAGCGCGGTTAAAGAAGACCTCGGGGTTTCCCCGGCTGAACTGGTCCTCGGCCAGCCCCTCCGGGTCCCCGGGGAATTCTTGCCTGAGAGCCCTCCCCCATGTTTTGATGCCTCTTTGTTGCCTTTTCGCCCCCCGAGAGACTCATTTCCTGTTCCCGGTCCTGTGCACCACTGCCTGCCTGACACTTTTGTTCCGAGTTCGTTGGACTCTGCTCGTTTCGTTTTCGTCAGGCACGATGCCCATAGGACTCCGCTGCGTCCACCATATGACGGGCCATACAGGGTTCTTAAACCAGGCAGCAAACATTTCATTTTGGACTTTGGCGGTCGGCAGGAGGTTGTCTCTGTTGACAGACTTAAGCCTGCACATGTTATGCAAGAGGATCAGGTGGTCCCGGCCCAGGCCCCTCGCCGCGGCCGCCCACCTGCCACCGGGCTGATGGATTCTGTTTTTTCCCCCAGGAGCGACGCGCAATCAACGGAGTCCGAGTCGCCTGCAGCTTTTTCTGACCGCCAGTGCCAGCCTCGCTTCCGGGCTGGGTTGCCCTCTGTCAGTTCCCCACCCCCCCGGTTCAGCCGTTCCGGCCGTTTGCTTAAGCCCCGGGTCCTGGACTAGTTCTGCTGGGTGTTCGGGGGGGGCATGTGTGGTGGACCACTAGAGGGCTCCACTCACACCCAGTGTTGAGGAAGTGTGTTCCTCTGTTTTGTGGCGCGATATGTGCAGTTGATGTTGGAGACGAATAAAGAAGGAGTGAGAACTGAGAGCACTGTGTCGTTGATGCTTACCTCCACACCTTGATATTGTTCCTTCAGCTTGTCCAGCTCAGTCTTTTGCAACTCCAGTTCTCTCACCTTAGCTGCTTGTGCTAAATAAATAAATAGATAATTAAAAATAGCATGACATAATATTTGCAGACACCATGCCAGTGGTTTAATTAAATGGATTCTGAGGCCACACATTATAATTTACCTTCATTGTCTTCTCGCAAGTATCTCACTTCAACCTTCAGTTCACCCAACAAGGCACTCATCTCTCTCAGCACAGAATTGACGTCAGTAACACAGTTGTGTTGTTGATCAGAGGAATTTGCTTGTCCTCTCTTCTGGGATCCAGTTTCCATTAACTGTGGAATAATTTCATTGTCAGACTATGTTTGAAGCCTGGCTGTTGACAGGAAGGTCAGCAGCAACAATAGTGTCCAGTTTACTGTTGTTTCTGTCTTAGGTCCAGCCTTATATAGCGTCTTGATTGTCAAGAATTTTGGGTCAATCATTGGCAGAATTATTTTATTATGAACACGCGCAGGAGAAAACACTTGATACTTCTGACCTACTATGGCCTTGAGCTACCCCTCATTTCCTTTTAGTTTTCTTCCAGTGAGACAGACTTTGTTATTTTTTAAATAGTCTTGAGCAATAGTTCTCCAGGTTTTCTGAAAGCCTTTCAAAGTTGTTCTTTGGACATTTATAAGGAGTCTGTCTCAAAAACACACAATTGGTTTTGGATTTCTTTAGTTGAATCTATGAAATTGACCAAAGATAACATAGTTTGATGGACAATGAATAGTATTTGTGCACCAACAAGATGACTCCCAAGTTATCAGCTGAAGACTTGGCATATATCAGCATGGTGTGCAATTTCTTTAAAAAAAAAAAAAAAAAAAATTTTAAAAAAATAATGAGGAAACTCTGCAATTGGAGGACAAAAGAAGAAGTGGCTGGCCCAACAAACTATTTACAGCAGACCAACAGTTCACATTGCTGTTAATAAAGTTGTCTTTTCCATTGAAGCACACATTGTGATGAAAATCAGTAGATCTAATCTACTGGTTTAACTAAATCAACTTGCAGCCACTGTTAATCTATTTGAAATATATCTTTGACTAAAGTTTCTGGCAGAAAATTGCTTATTAAGTACTATGACACTGAGAAACAGCATCAGTACTAACTGAAAGTTTAAGAGATCCAAACTTATTCTAATCACAAAGGCATGTCTCAGTCTGAAATATGGCTGACTGAAGGCTCAAAGAGGAAATTACAAAACGCAAATGTATTTGATGTTGTCAAATACATTTGTGTTTAGATGAGTCAACTTTTCTAATTGTTCACTTCTAATGAAAAAACAAAGTATTGAAATCAAACAGCTATGCTTTGGTGTATGTGTATATGTATATGACAGTAGTAAACAACCTTCCACAAAAAAACAAGTTACAGTCATAGACAAAACATGGTCTTCCTCAAGGTGTTAAATGGTTGTAATTTCATAAAACATGGCTTGGAAGACAATTCAGATGAGCATTAAAGACCATTTTCTGTTCTTCCTCAATAAACTGATAAACCAAGCATGAGAACAAAGTCTGGATTATAAAGAGCAAGGACACAAACAAAAACACCCACTTTCATCCACGTGTGATCTTTACCCCCATATACATCAACAACTCTCTGAAAAACAAGTCAAAGTCAAGCTCAGATTTAAAAAGTTATTGTTTTACAAATGTGTTGACCTTTCCAGTTAAGTTGTACTGTACTGATTAAGCCTTTATGAAAAAAAAAAAAAAAAAAAAAAAAAAAAAAAAAAAAAAAAAAACACAACAACACACACACACACACACACACACACACACACACACAACACAACACAAAAAACAGTTCAAGATTAATACTCTTTCACATTTTGGTTAAAAACAACAACAACAATAAACGAAAACTCTAATCACTACAAATCATCATTACTAGTCTGCAACCTGCCCCAAGACTAATGTACACTCAAGCATCAGGTAAAGCAGGGAGACAAGTTTCTTTTAACACTGCAATATAGCTACAAAGCATTATCATTTGACTTCCGAAAAGTCTCTTTTTAAAGCAAAATGCTGGTTTATTAGACAATTTTCATTTGTGGGCAAACTGCTTCTTAAACAGTACTGTTACGTCTCCCCGAGGGCAGGAGGGAATAACACAACAACTCCGGAAACTCGGTACAGGTGTTAAGAAAAAGGTTTAATGGCAGCGCTCTCACAAAATAAATAACCCAAATTCAAACAACAAATGTGGGGGAGAAAGGGACAGTTAGGTTGTGCCAAAAAAACCACCAAAAAGACAAAACCAAAACATAGCTGAGCTATTATCCTAGAAAAAACAAAAACAGAAAGACCCTAAACCTCAACTCAAAACAAGCTCAAAATTACATGGGTGGCACCAACCTACTTACCTAGTGTTTCTAACAAAAAGTCTCTACGGGAGTAAGTGTATGGGGTCCCCAAACTTACCTAGTCCACTTTTACTCCCACCACAACCATCAAACAAAAGAAACACAGCAGAGGCGCTTTACACATGAGCCAAACAATTCAAAAGGGGGAAGAGAGCCGCGCCCAGCCACAGGTGAGTCTCCTTATCAAGGTGTGCACTCCTGGTTTGTCCAATCAGGGTCTCCCTCCTCTAATTAGTTGGACATCCCCAGATTGACATCAGCCTGCAGTCTGCGACCTAAGGGAAAGGCAAACAAAAGGAGAGGGAAAGAAAACATGCAGCCTGCAGACACGTAACAAGTACACTCTTTGTAAACATGCATTTTCAGCTCACAGTTCTCCAGAGTTTCCACTAGAGGGAACTGTTATAGTTAATTTCAATATTAAATAATTGTGAGCATTAGTTTATCGTCCTGAAAGCCGAGGGGGACAAAGTATCTTTAAGTTACTTTTTTTTTGTCCACTACAAAGGACATAATGAACAGACTGGGTCTCAGGAGCACACCTAGTTCGTCATTTCTTATTAAGGTGATTGTTTTCAATTATATGTAATGCCTAATATTTCAAATACTGATGGCATTTGGCAAAAAAATTCCAAAAATGAACATGGAAGAGTAAATATAAAAAAAAAAACGTCCAAGACTACAAAATAAATAAATACTCCATTGATTAAATATCAAGCTAAATGCTTGATTAAATGCTGCTGTAGCACTGCGTTCTCAATAAATGTTTATATAAAGGAGGTTTACTATTCTTGATATAGCTTATAAATGTAAATATTATTACAGCTAAACTCTTAATATTGATAGATCAGTTATGAAACTTCCTTTGATGAAGATATACTACAAATGATTTAGACTGAACAATGTCATGCACACAAACACACACACACACACACACACACACACACACACACACACACACACACCTTCATACATCAAGTTACTTTTTGCACAGTGCTCAGTCTTTTGCACAACCCACTGTCATTGTTGCAGTTTTGTATTGCACTGTCTCGTGTCTTTATCGTTCCGTTCTGTCTGATGTTTCACTGTTTTTTGCAATTTTTGCGCACTTGCACTTTATGTAATCCTGTGTTGATTGCCTGGTATATGTAGCACCATGGTCTTTCACCGTGTACTGTACCACTGCACATGGTTGAAATGACAATAAAGGCACTTGACTTGACCTAAAGAAAAAGTTTTTTCTTGCTATTTCCCGACTTACCTGGTCAGGAGGTTATGAGCCAAATGAATCTTATTACCATATTATTGTAGTATAACTATCGGGTTGCTGTGACTTTTACTGTGTTATAAAACGTAAAAGAACATCATCTTCAGGAATGAAGGCAGGAAGTGGCAGTACACTTATTTAATAAGTACATTATAATAACGTCAATAGAATTATGCGATAAAAACTAGAACATTACTTTAGATCCTTTCCGTATCATAGCAGTGATGATGATTAAAAAAACTGAACCAGTCAATCCAAACACCTGCTTTAAAAAATAAATTATTTACTGGTAATTACATGGGTCAAAAACACCGTGTCCCTTTAACAGGAAGGAAATTAAACGGGGGAAGTGAAGCAATAGGGAACTACTTCCTCGTTACCCCCACAATCACAACATTATTTGTGCGCAATGGGTGAATCTGCGTCGTCGGGAGGAGATTTTTAGATCTAACAGTCGGTGCACATCGTTGGGAAGCTCCGGGAAACGGAGACGTTTCATTATGCTTCAGCTCAACGACGCAATGGAGCCGGAGAGTCCGGGCGCTGCGGTTCTCCACCCTGCAGAAACCGAGGACGGGGTCGAGGTTGCCTTCACGCCGCCGGAGGCCGGCCGAAGCTTTGGACACGCCGCCTCCGTGGCCTGCTGTCCCCCGTTACAAACGCTGACGCCTTTTCATGTGCATAACCCCACCATGCAAGCGAAAGTGAAGGACTACTTCGTGTTCAGAGTAAGTTGCTCCATCCTTTCCAGCTTGCGGTGATAAGCCCGTTTATTTTTATATGATCCACTCGCACTTATCGTACGCTGCTTAGGTACCTTTAAGTAAACACGACCACCCCCAGCCGTAGGCGTCAGTGCAGGGCAGCATGTTGTGACAATCACAGTAACAGATCACAGGGAGGATGAGGCTCAGATGATTTACGGTTGTGTGATGCTGATCTCAGCCAGGTACCATTGAGCAGGCGGTGAGCGACATCAGGACTGTGGCACTGCCGTCCGAGGATGGAGAGGTGCTTAGTGTCTGGCTGCTGGCTGAGTAAGTATCCCGTCATCATGTTTATTATCAGGCAGGAGGCATAAAAATGAACACTTGTGTGAACTATTGTTTTCTACAGAATTGATCACTGGAATAACGAAAGGGAGAGACTTGTGCTGATAACTGATAGGTGAGTCAGAATCATACCTCATCTTTAAGTGACTACTATTTAATGAGACATATCAGGTAGAAGGTAACATTGTCTTGACATTCTGTGCAGGTCCCTGTTGGTGTGCAAGTATGACTTCATTAACCTGCTGTGTCAACAAGTAATCAGGATCTCTCTCAATGCTGTGGACACCATCTCAGTGGGCGAGTTTGAGTTTCCACCCAAATCCCTCAACAAGTATGTCAGAATTTCAGCTTGTGAACACCCAGAGTACATTAGTAAATAAATGTGTAAACATGACAACATTAACCTTTAATATTAGCAAAACAGAAAGATGTCTTTTAATTGTTTAAATAGCAATAAATACATACAAAACAATGTTTCCAAACTGATGCACACGGAAGTAAAATGTAAAAACTTACAAAATGCCTTTTGTAAACCGTTGTGGTCCATCTCTGTGGTTGTGCTGCATGAATGTCGTCAGCTGTCTAATCTTATTAAAACTGTTGTATTGTCAAACAGAAGAGAAGGCTATGGGATTCGTGTCCAATGGGACAAACGTCCCCGGGCTTCATTCTTTAACCGCTGGAACCCCTGGTCCACAGAGATGCCCTACGCCACATTCACAGAGCACCCCATGGCCCATGCTGATGAGAAGGTGGCCTCTCTCTGCCAGGTACAGTCACTTCAACTAAATAAAGCCAAACATGCATTTTTATTATTTCCGGTAATAGGCTACTTGACATTATGAAAACTAAGTGAATAAAGCTTAAAAATGTAAGGTTTTTTCTGTGTTGTGAAACAATGGTGACAGCTGGTGAATGGTTGTTTCAAACAAACAGTCACAGTTCAACTGGAAACAATGGACTGATTGCTTGCCTTAAAGACATAATTCAGCCCTCAAGATAAAGACAGTTATTCATACTTTTCAACTTGGTATATCAATAGATATTTTTGAAGCTGTTTTATATCTTACTGGCAAGACAACAGCTGTGCCTTGGGCAATTTCTCATCCAGGCATTGCTACATGCAGTGAATGAAGCCCATTCTACTGCAAAATCTTGAATGTATTCTTTATTCCAGAGCAACCTCAGATACTTAACTCCAGACAGCGACTCCTATTTTAATAAATATATAAATTGTGCACTTTTGAAGTAGCTGTTAATAGGTTCATATTTTTTCCTTCTACCTCTCAAGTTGGACAACTTCAAAATCCAGCTCGTGCAGGCAGTGAAGAGAGCCCATAAGGAGCACCCGATCCCAGGTCGAGCTAACGGTGTGCTGATCCTGGAAAGACCCCTGCTTATTGAAACATATCTAGGCATAATGTCCTTCATTAACAATGAAGCTAAGTTGGGCTACTCCATGACACGCGGCAAGATTGGCTTCTAAATTCAGTCGTTTCTCCAAACTACAACAGTTCAACTCATGTGTCTGTGTTAAACTACACTGTCTGAGGGAAGCTGCAGTGTAATGTGTAACATGTCTGTGCGTGTATGCAGAATCCAAGAGATGCCCACACACCTTCCTGAGTCGGTGTAATGGTCAGCCAACTGTACGTAAATGATGCACAGCACTGTAACAACTGTCTACTCATTCATTTTTTTGTGCCCCTAGTCCCCCCTTTCTGTCAGAGTTCCACACAAGTCTCACACACACACGACCTTCAGGAGTGTGTGGCCGTGCTATAAGAGTTGGGAGATAAAAGGCACAGCACGTACTTTATATTGAGCTTCTTGAAGTCTCACGTTTCTGGTTTAACCACTAAATGACAGACTGTCAAAATGAATGTGATATTTAGAACAGTGAAACCGTATCATCAGCCAAGATGAGTTCCACGTTTGCTACATGATATGGTTTGTGTTTGCATTATTCGGACCACAGAGCCATGTAGCTTCTTGGAATGGAAAAGCAGCTGATGAACTGAGTAGGATTGCTGTGTCACATAATTATTCAAATAAATTTATGTCGAGATATGGAAGGAAACTAGATAGGAGAGCATAGCATCTGCAAGGCTGTGCACTGGGCTCAGCTTTGGTACTGATTTGCAGAATGCATGGGCTTGTTCAGTAGTAATGATGAATTACATATCAAAATCCTCTCTCTTGTATTTAACCCTTGTCTTATTTTCAGTGCTTATATTTACCTAAATGATGTCTTTGCTTAGAGCAGGGAGCTACCATTTGCAGAGCTGTATTAGCTACAATAACAAAAATGTTCTTTTTATGTCAGAAATAATATGTGCAATGTGAACATGTAAATCTTTATGTTTGTTCTGTGAGTTGCCATTATGGTGCTGCAATTTGCATTTGTTTTAGACATATATTTGCACTCAGCTGTATTAAACTGTGCAGAGGGCGGGTTGGGTTACAAAGTGGCACAGATGCAGATAAAGCTTTGCATAAGTACATTAACTTCCTAGAATGTGTGCGTTGTGGATATTATTGTCCAGCCAAAGGTTACAGAACATACTTCCATGCATCGCCAATACCAACAGAAAACATCCCAAAATGCCTTTTTTTGTGGTCTTATTTGTGCATGTTCCCTGCATGTTCAGTCTGCATGAAAGATGTTTTTTTTAAAGAAATATCCCAAGTGAATCTGTAAATACTGATTGTTTTGTTTAGATACATTTTTTTCCAATGCATTTGACTTAAATGATCTAAGAATATGAATATACCATTAACAGTTCTCAAGTATTTTATTTAGGGATATTAACTCATTTCTACAAACACGTGAAGGTTTTGTTTTTTGTTTTAGATATCTGTAGCACAGTAGCCACTATGGAAAATTAAAAATGCCTCTATGTTTTTGTCAGGGCTGAGGCTTGGGGTGGATATAGAACTGCTTTACGATTACGTTTGTACTGTCGAGGACTGAAACTACTAGGACTGATTGAAGTTACAGTTCATGTGTCTTTAGAGCAAGATGATGCCTTGAAGACAAGAAATACTGTCCTGGTATATTTAGTACTGCCTGTTGCTGTTTGGATTTCTTACTGACATTTCAGTCTGGTCATAGCGGGTAACGCCTTTTACATGCTACAAGTAATGATGCACTATTTGCAGGTTAAAGATAATGCAACTTGTGTCATGAAGAACTGCTTTAAAATTACCAACTAAAGAAAATTGTCTCATGTCTTTGCTCATGTCAACAGTGCGACTACATTTCATCAAGATACCTAACTGTAACTCAGCTACTGATTTCAGTAACATGACATATACCGAAAACAAATCATATTGATTAAAGGCTGAACACACTTTTAGAAAACTCCCAAAAGCAACTATATTTATGACAAAGTTTATTTAGAACAAATACAAAATTTCAAGGTGAAACAGGAAATTCTAGCACTAAGTGAAATCTATAGAAAATTGTAAACTTTCACATTCTCACAGTGTTTGCAACTAGTGCTGAGTACATATTTATCAGTAGGAATCACTTTCCATGTTCCAGTAGCCCACACTTTTAAGAGCAGCTACAGTCCAGCATATGCAAGCTAACATGTTCAGGAGTGTTCTCAGTGGTCATTGACTCAGCTTGTGTGTACAGCTAAATAAGACTGAACTATGACCCAGTTATCCTTCTTTTTGTGTGCTTTACTTGTCTTCTTCATCAGTTTCCATGTAGCACAAACACAGCTGCTCCTTTCCAAGCAGTATCAAGGAGTTGCCACTGCAATGCCAGTTCAGAGAATGAACTTGAAAACCACCTGGCAGGAATAAAAGCGAGATAACTGTGATGTCAATGCCTTTACACATAAACATGCTCATAGTAAGAAATCAGTATCTAAAAAATACACTTCAACTTTGTGTAATGAGATTTTCAATTTCAGGGACATTTAAAGCAATAAATGTAAAGAAACAACAGAGACATTCTACATGTAAATACAGACAGTAAATCGATTCTATTTTCAATTATAAACAACACAATCTTAAACTAAAGGCAATATGTGACTATGTTGCTGTGAAACTAATTGTTCATTTACTAACAACTTGTCAATCAAAAGTTGTTATTAAATGAACCTACTATGGATAAACCTCCTTTTTGAAAGTATGATCAAAATAATGTCCATGTCTGTAACAGATGGTATGCCCTCACAGACTCTGATCTATGCATCACTGAATCAGTAAGGGTAGGCAAATAACCTTTGATGAACAACTATGGAAGGTTATCCAAGACGCCCAAAAAAACCTGAGCACATAGAAAAACTGTCCACATACACTTCAGAAAAACTGGTGCAGTTACAATACTTTAAGGTTTCTTGTTTTCATGTAGTTTAGCAAACAAAATGTTTTTTAAAATGGTTTGGTCCACTAAGAGCAGACTGCATTCATTGGTCCTTGTTTTTTTCTTAAACTTCTAACCGAGATCCACATTGACTGCTCTTAAGCCCAGTGCAATGAAGTGTAGCTTTTTAAGATGAACTAGAATTTCAGCCAGTTCTAATTTTGTTGCTAAAAATTTTGGCAACAACCTTTGACTAAAACTAAAAACTTTGATGGTTAAATTATAATTAAAACTAATAATGTTTAAATCAAAAGACTATGATTTAAACTAAATCAATACTTGCTGATTTCCACTCATTTCAGCCATGCTGTTTTAAACAATTTGAGAATAACAAAGCAAAAGCATGTTTGGTGTCAATCTTAAGTTCTATTTCATGATATCAGTGTTTAATATTCTATTAGTGTAAAAAATAAAATGAATGAATTTAACAGCGACCTTGTGGTTACCATGGAGATTAAACAAAACGACAGGATGGCTACTGGAGTTCTGCTCCTTTCCTATGTCTGAGAACAATGTAATTAAGCTTTGGACTCCCAACTACTTGAAAGTTCAGTTGTTTTAGTACCCAAGGAAATTACCTTCAGTTGGGACCTGAACAGCAACACAGCCTCCTGGAGACCAGAGATAGAGCTTGGTGTTGCCAGTACATAGTGCCAACCGGGGATGGCGTGGGTCCCACTGAAAACATCGTACTGCTGATGTCTGCTCCAGCACAGCCTCCAGGCTCATCTTCTGCATGTTCCACACCCAAACAGCACTCGCCATATTGTCTGCAGTTACAAAAATAGTCATACACATTCAAAACCACTCTCAGCCTAAAGAGCCAATACTAGTATCATAACAAATGTACACAACAAAAGTCAGTCAGTTTTGTACTATATAGGGTCAAAATTATGCACACAAGGTCAAAAATATACATAAAGCAGCACATATTTAGTTAAATGTCCCTTAGCACACTGCACCTTGAACCATCAGCATAATTCTGGTTGAAACTGAAGTAATTCAAATCAACTTCCTCTCAGCTGAAGATGAAAGCGGTTTCTTTTTAAAACCTCTGCAAGTGGAGTTACAACATACAGTTACAGACACAGTTAAAGTTGTTTGAACTGATGATGCAGGAATCTGCAGTTGTTTAGAAATGGCTCCAGGACACATTACAGACTTGTGTAATTCAGATTCTCAGTTCTGAACTATACTTTTGCCTTTGACAAGTTAAGAGGCTTTTTGGGACTTTCACCACCACATATTTAAGAATCTAAGTGGGTGCAGATTATGTTATGCAATCTTTTAGGCCAAGAAAAAGAGCTGTTCACAGAAATGTTTCAAAGGTCAGTTAATAAAACATTCCTGTCAACAATTAGTGCAACAAGAAAGTTCAATAAAAAAGGTAAAAGAAAAAAAATCTCACCATTTTTGGTGGCTAGATAGTGATTGTTTGAGCTGAATGCCAAAACAGAGACCCCAATCTTGGGGTTGGCTCGGTCTGGGTCTGGTTTGACCACAGGAATTTGGACTGGCAGTGAGCATATCTCATCTAGATGAGGCAACAACAAAGAATTTATAATGAGACAAAATTGGTTACTTGACCTTGGTAATTTTAGACAAATATCACTTTAAAAATGAATACTGCTTACGTACATTTACTCTGGGTGTTGAAGAGTGTGCTGCCAGTAGTGATGTTGTGCAGAGACATTTCGTCAGTGCCAACAGCTGGCCTTCTCTCCACTTCTTTATACACAGTCTAGAACCACAAGAAGGAGTAATTAACTGGTAATCAAACAATGTCTTCCAGGCCCATCAAAAACGCTCAATACTCACAGCTTTTGTGCTTTCCACTGTTGCAGGGTGCTCAAACTGTGCGATTTTTTTCCATGTGATATGATTGATGATGCGCACCTGACATAAAGATAAAAGTGTCTTAATTTCACTGATACTAAAAGTTGCACACAACACATTCTGCTCAAAATAAAAATGAACCTGAAACTATACTAAAACTTTTATTTAAGAGAGAACTCTAGAAATTTTACACATCAAAGTCTCCTTACAGGTCTTAATGATCAATGAAAAAAGTTGTGAAGCTTTTTATGACTTTAGGAGGAACTGCATGAAATTTGTGAAAAGGAAGACCTCATCTTAAAAAACAAAAAACAAAACCAAAAACAGGCAATCATCAGGAAAGAAGCAAAAATTTTTAACATCATCCATACTTTTTCATCATAGCTGCCAATTGCAAGGAACTGGCTACTGGGGCTCCAGGACACAGACTTGACACCCAGCGACCATTCATAGGCACTGTAGGTTGACAGCAACCGGCCATCCAAAGAGTAGAGCAACACTTTATACTGTGTAGAGGATACATACACATGAAACAGTATTAATAATAATGCTTTTATTCTGTTGCTAGCACTTAAGTACAGTGGTTAAGACAACCTTTAGTAGACAGATGTTGCAGACAGATGTCAGTGTGCTTCATTTTTAAATTTAGAAAGCAGTATATATATATATATATATATATATATATATATATATATATATATATATATATATATATATATATATATATATGTGTGTGTGTGTGTGTGTGTGGATCCCCTTCAACTTATGCATAACACATCTCCGTAAATCTGTTATGTTGGGTGTGGGAACTACAGGATATCTTGTGTTATGACTTTTTTTATGACTTTTTATACAGTGTAATTACATTTTGCAGTATTCCTGTTTCCAATATTATGAGACTCTTGTGAGGTGATCAATACAAATTTGTCCTATCCTGCGTAAGTGTTTACATAAAGAACACTTGTACCTATTTATAGTACCCCAACCATGCCTCAAAATTTAAACTGCAGATAATGTTCTTTTATAATTTAAAGCTGACTCTTTGATTACTGTCTTCCTAAACTGGAGTTTCTAAACTATTCACTTGCCATTCTTGCCAGGGTACAGTTTACTGGGTGATTCACTGATGACAGGCTCATGTTTAACTGAGATAGGTAATTTGACATTACAGTGATGGATCTTTACTGTATGAGGTAATTAACTAACCTCTAGACAACTGTCCCATACTGCCAGCACACAGCCATTTGGAGACCACTCCAATCCTGCCAGGTCCTGTGTCTCAGTCTCAAAATGCTGTAATAAAAAAGTGACATTAAATGAAGTTAATTAAGACATTCATTAAAAAAAATGTGAACATCTTAAACTTAATTTTTCCTCATATCTAGCACAATATAAAAAGATAAAAGGAAACAAAATACAAAATAAAAGCTATTTTCAGCTGTTCCCAGAAACACTGTGTTGGGTGCCCAAGGTTCATAAGTGCACACAAATACCACTCTGTCTGATCTGGTTGAAACAGAGATAAAAGAGAAATCTCGGTAACTGACTCTTAGTGCTCCTGGCTCCTTTCATCAGGGCACATTCTAGGACCTGTTAAAAATTATGACCCAGTGACTTGACAGCTCTGCCTTGTTGTAGTCTTGTCGTTTAAGTTGTATTAAACTGGATGATCTCAGACATCTACTTAAAAACAAAGCAGCTATTCAAGTAAGAGACATGAATGATAATGACTTTAATTAATACTAGAATCTATTCGCCTTTTATGGGATGAGCATGTGCTGCATTACAAACATGTGCCACCTGCTGCTAGAAAAAGCATAAAAGCAAGTGCCTCTCAGCTATTTGTCCCTTACACCACATACTGTTTTTAGAACTTTCGGACTAAAATTAAAGCACATCAGATATAGAGTAGTTCCCCAGCAGAGCCTGCAGAGAATGATTTCACATCCCATGTTTTGGAGGGAAAAGGGGAAAAATGAAAAAGCAGTAGACCCACACAATGAGATCAAATCAAACTGGTATGAACAAATTACACAAATACCATAGATTCAATTCTACGTGTTTTAAATTTAGGAGCAAATTTCATGTGACAATAAAGATAGTCATAATGTATGGCTAATAAGTCTATATCTTTTTGGGAATCGAAATTAAGGTCCCTTTCACTGTAGTTTACATGTCTTACTCAATTGATGAGTACATTAAAATGGCCTTACAAACAAAATCTTATGCAGCTGTAGCTCTACTTACCCTGAGTAAATGCCAGTCGTCACACACGAATATACTAACAAAGTCTTTGCAGTCACGACGTTCAGCCAAGGCCATATAGGACCCATCTCTGCTGAAATCTATACCTGTGGGTATACAAATGGTTTCTATGGAAGATCAAGAGGGAATTTGAACAAATTCCAAAGAACAAAAAGTGAGGAAAACAACTCTAAAATGCCACTTTATTTTCCAAAAAACTGCTCACTGGTAAAAGGGACAGTATTAAAAATTTGAGCATCAATGACACATAAAATAATCACTTTTCCTTCACAATTTTTTAAAAAGGATATTTAGTCATAGTAACAGAATAACAGAAAGAATTTCCTCTTTCTTTAAAACATGTCTATGTAACAGCTTGGAAAAAAGACAACTGTCCATTCTGATCACATAATACATGGCTTAATCTGTTTTTCATTATCTAATTCTTTGGCACCATAAAGTCTGGTATGCAACCATCACGGCGATATTATTTATATGACAGCTCTGAAGATACACAGGTTGCAAAAGGGCATGGTATTACATGTGGAAAATGGGGAGAGTCAGACACAATCATTTTTCCACTAGTTGTTGACAGGCCTGTTATGAAGAGCATGCCCCATTTACTGAAGAGAGGCACAGCTGTCAGCATAGAGGACCATAGTTTGGACCCATATCCTTGGGTAGTGCCACAAGGTAAAGAACGGCATGTGATTCATGGGGAATGCCAAGGCATTTAGACTGCTGGCCATGTCCTCAGGTACACTCGTAGTAGACATACATTCATATCATATCAGTTTCATACTCACCTTTCTGACATGCTTTGGGATACTTGATGTAAGATACAGCTTTAGTGCACAGTGACCAGACGGTGATTCTCAACTGTAACCAAAACAGAGAAAACAAAGAAAAGGAAACCATATATTATCTTCCAAGTTAAATGATGGAAAAGATCATTCTACCAGACAATAAAAAGAGTGTAAACACATCCATCCCTTTAACTGCAATGACACATTCAAACTATTCAACCACTGGTCTTCAATAAGAAAATTTAATTATAAGTTATTTGGTAAGTGTTACATCCATATGGCAAGTGGTTGTCAATAGACAGCAATATGAGGTCAGTCAACCAAAACACTTTTCCATATGTAAAGATCAGCTATGCAAATCCAGACTGCATTTCCCACCATGCACTTTAACAGCTGTGGAAAGACTGTCTTATGTCTTTGAAATGCAAAATCTCTGTGAGAGTCAATCAATCTATCATTAGACGATGGCCTGGAAAGGCCAAGTGTGTGGAGTGTTGTCAATCAGTGTGCTTCCCCAGGGAATGAATACACATGTTTAAGACCTGTAGCCACTGAAAGGGACCAAAAGAGGTTACCCTGTTTAAATTAAGACTTGAGCACATAAAATTAACAGATACAAAACAACATCTCAACACATAGCAGGAATAGGACCAGTCAATTTAGTAGCCAAGATGTAATGTCAGACATGTTTGCCACAAGTGTGACAAATTGACAGCAAGTTGTACGCATTGCCACAAATGAGAAGCAGCTATCTGACCACAAGTCGGCATAACAAAGAGAACACATGTGTTAATTCTAAGTTTTGACAGCAGTCACTTAAATACCCAGCGGCCTCACTTCAGCCAGACTCATGCCAACAAAAGCAAGTGGCCAAACATGACAGATATGCTGATCTAAGGAGTATGACAAGCGGTATCTTGACCTTCAAATAAGGAGCACCAGAAGACTCTTGGGACACTGTTACAGAATACGTGGTTTGTACTGCCTATGTGTATGTGTTAAGGTGTTCAGAGATTGATTGATGAAGTTAGATTCAGCAGCAAAACTCAACCTTATGCCAATTTTCCCCAGTGTTCACTATAATACAATTGCAACATTACCATTCCAACAACAAATTTTTAAAACTTCCAGATGCTAGAAAAACAAGTTTTGTGATATCTCATCGACGCAAATTTTCTGGGCTGAGCAGATGAATCACTTCTTATGTTTTGTCTCCAGTTTTGTGCAAAGGAATATTATTTTTGAATCCTCAATTAAGACTTAAAAAGAATTTTTTCAGTCTTAATTTTTAAGGCTGGTCAATGTAAATTTTTTAATACTAGAATTTTTTTGTAACTGTAGTATTACATCTGTTTAAATAGTAATGGCAAAAAGTATGCTGAACAAAAATGTGAATTACAATTTGAACACAGAACAGTTAAAAAGGCAAGGGCTTTTTTGTATAATTTAAGGTTATTGAAGAAAAGCATTTTTATCCTTGGAAATAAATGGTTTCATTTGAGTCTGATAATATGAGTAGAAGTAACAGCAATAATAAATTATTCTTCAAATAACACTTTATTTTTGGCAGTAAAAAATAATGTAATTTCCATTTAAGAATGGGCAGAGCTAAAACTACTGAAGTGACGAGGCTTTCATCAGAGTGTACAGACAGATATTTGAAACGGTCCAAGTCTGTCACCTGACTGGACTGAAGTGTTGACCCGCGTGTTTGGTCCAGACATCCAGCTGTGTAGGCTCTGTAATAACACCGCACCGCACGCTTCCTGGACATCCCCTCAGACATGGTGCCATGACAACTAATACCAACAGCGCTCAAACACAAACAGAGTTACACTTCTTAAATACCCTGAATCCACCACATAAGGGGCGCTGGGAGATCAAGACCCAAAGGCAATGTAACTTTAAACCTGGTGGAGGAAGGTTAGCATGAGGAAAATAGGTGAGAAATGCTTTTCCGTGTAGAGTGAGACTCTTATGTGGTAAAACTACCCTTTAGATAAAGTATCCTCACCAAAGGTAAGCAGAAACGTAGGACTACGGTCTGGGGGCAGGAGTGGTGTTAAAGACAAAACTCTCCCACAAAAGCTGCTGTTTATTTATCAGAGAAAATTGTTACGAAAAGCCCTTGGAGACTATACTAGAAGGTGGAGCAAATAATAATCATGACATATTATGACAAGTCAATATGCTTAAAATGATGTCAAATATAATTATTGGGGTTCATTTATACCACTAAATACATGTAATATGTAATAAAAGGTATTCTTAAAAAAAAATAAAATCAAAATTTGGGGACCTTCCCATCAGGAAAACCTGTGGGCAATATGATAACTACAAGAATGTAAATACTACAGTTACTGACAGCAATCTGGAATAAAACGTACCCATCAGCCATTCTTGTTGCATTCTTATTGCGCGCCTAAGCGAGTGTGAGAGAACGGTCGAGTGTATTTGATGCCATATAGGCCTATCTGTCAGCAGAGGATTAGTTTGTAGGCATTCCACGTAGGAAGTCATCTCAAACCAATATAGCCTATTTCTCCTGTTACAGCCTTATGATGCTACCAAGGAACAGGAGCCTTTCACAGCCCACATAGGGTATGGGTGAGCTATTGTCCCCTGCTGCAGTGCTTAGGCTCCCTAAATTTACAGTTCGGTCCGGTAGCATTGTTGGCAACAGTGCCACATTGCTGCCAACAATGCTACACGTTAGCAAGGCTCCAGCTGTACTAGTAAAGAATCTCTAAGGCTAATCTGAACCCAACAATGTAAAAACCATTAGACAAGTCAAGCTCAGCAATGTCCTTGGCTGGACTTTTTCCACCCTCAGTTAGTAAAGCAGGATTAATGTGGATGTGCGAGTGGCATTTTGTGAGGTCCTAAGATAAATGAATGGAATTCAAACAGGACACCAGTTGCGTGAAGTCTCACAATACATAGGCTAAGTTTCAGCAATGTGACTTTTTATTACATCTATGACAAATGTTTTAAAAATCTGGGCAAAAACAAAGTAGTTGGCTTTAAGGTGCTTCATTTCACAACATTTCGAGTAGTGGTTAGTGGTTCTGACTTCTACAGCTTTTGTTAACACTAGATAGAATATATAATCATGTTGGTACAGCCACAATGACAGTTGTGACCTAGAAATTTGAAAGATCTTTTGCTTAAAAAAAACAAAAGAAAAGAAAAAACAACTGAGACAGCCAGACAAACACAGACAGCAGATTTATTGATACATAGACAGACAAACACATACACAGAGGCATGATCCACACCACAGGCAGCTGTCCCTAAACAAGTTAATATAGCAGGCTGTTTATGAGTGGGTTGAAATTTAAGCCTGACACGAACACCCGCCTGGCACAGCCTTAATGAAATCTTGGGCTGGGGTGAAGGTAAGTTCAGTGGGCTCTTTGGCAATGCCACAACAAGTTCCTAATTTTTCTCTGTTAATTAAATTGGTTTTGTAACCTGCACCACAAAAGGCTGCTCAGTAAGCAGCAAGTAAACCTACTTACATCTAGCCAGTTATGAGAGAGATGAGTAACTACAGGTTTTTGACTGCATAACGGGAAAGATTAAATGCTTATACTAATATAAATATATTTTGACAAAAACCTAGAGTTTTTGACAATGATTAAAGCTCAGTGTTACTTCAGCAGAAGGTTTGCACAATAACCATATTGAGCAGCAGCTTCACCTGTCACAGACAGACACAGCAGCTGCAATTGTTCACACAACAGTGGCACTCCATGCTGTCTGACATTGGCCTTTTAAATTGAGTAATGACCATTAAACGTAGCACATAAAGTATCATATCACCTCTCCTTTCCACAGTACATGCAGAATATTTTCCTCAAGTGCCAGTGTATTATAATTGGTCTGACATCTGTTTGTCTTGGAGCTTGTCTGTTTTTTTGGGGCTCATTTCTCAGAGTTGTTTACCAGAACTACTTGGTTTGATTTGGTTTGAACAAAATAGAACATTAATTTATAGATACACCGTTCTCAGACTGAACTTACATTTTCACTTGTCTTGATAGAAAGATAAAATAATCTGCACTGGGTAGGCCTTTCAGCCTTAGCGGTTCTACAACAAACACTAAAACACCAATGGCACAAAGCTGCCATATGACAAAAAAAGGTATGATATTAGGAGCAACTTGGGGTTCCTTGCCCAAGGACGTTTCAACATAAAGAGGGATAGGGACTGACATGGGAAACCTCATCTACTACCTGATCCCAGTGACAATATCAGTACGGCACAACATACTCCAACAAACTCACAAAAAACAGCCTTCAAAATAAAGGAAAATGAGCTCTACAAAACAATTCCATATAACACTGATTTCAGGCTAAAACTACAACAATTCTTTCTATTCTAGCATAATTTTTCTTTTATAGTTTTACCTTTTGACTGTGATTTGAACCAAAACTGCACTTTGCTATACCACAAAAGGTGCAAAGCTTAACAAGTTAATATTAACTATGTAGTACATGTAATTAATGAAAACAATCAATTTTTTTTTGTCCTAATGATGGATACAACTTTTTTCCTCTTTTCTCCTTTAGTTGCTTTTAAGGTTTTTTAGAACCTTTTTGCAGCACTTGGATATTGGACGAAAAGGTGATTAAAATGTAAATAAAAGTAACGACATCAGTTTCATTTTCTAATAGCCACATATAAGTTAATTAAAAAAGCAAATGTGTAGTTAAGAAATGAAAGAAAGAACGCTGACATTTTGTTAGAGAAACTAAAATTAAGTATCAAGAATCAATAATCATCACAGCAAGGCACTGACAGCAAGCAATTTAAATGAGGTTATGTGGAATGTGTTCACAATTCAACGTAGAAACATTAGAAAAATGAGTACAGTTTATATTAACCATTCAAAACTGCCCACACACATGCTCAAATGCAAGATTACTGCACTAAGATTGTCTATTCACTAAGCTGTAGACAAATGCCATAGCTCTTTAGGGAAGGAAAATGCATTCCTTTCAAATTCTGTTCCTTTTTAAACTTTATTTATCAATAAGATTCTGACTGAAACAAAGCAGACATACCACAGACACTTGCACTCCTTGCACTCTACTCCAGACAAGACACAGTTGTGTATTAGACGACAACACCTGTTAAATGATTCCTGGAATCAGGTTCAGTGTTACAGACATGGCCCACCAGTGCCTCCGTCGTATTCCACAAGCCCCAAGGGTAGCTGCTATAACAGCACCCCTTACGACATGTGCTTACTATGGAGAGAATATAAAAGAGGAATTTGGAGGCACAGACAATTTATTTGGTTTGTACTTCGTTTTATATACTTGCGCAATCTCAAAATCTCCTCAGCTGAAATTTGGTGGGTGCATGTACATACTGCATGTTACTTCAAATTTCAAATATTTTTAGTAATGACATAAAACATAAAAGATGCAATCTTAAAGACCTTTGTCTGTACTTTCCCCTTAGAAAAATAAGTTATTTCTGGTATCAAATATGTACTCCTGTTTTACAAGGTCATTATTGTGGAGTGAAGGAATGTCCATCAGTCATGACTACTGATGATTTCCACATAATATGTATTCTTGGATCTGATGTTTAGAGCATACTACTATCAGCTTCAAGTGAACCACAACTAATAGTCAAATAGTCATCAAGAATGGAAATTATTATAAAGTGCCTTGAGGCAACTGTTGATGTGATTTGAACTGCTCATGTGATTTGGCACTATACAAGTAAAATTGAATTGAATTTAAATAAAATGAAATGAGCATTTTGGCTCTTGTCTTATAAAACATATTTCTGCTTGGCTTTTTATTTGGGCAGTAAAAGTAACAGCCATATAAAGTATTAATGTTATTCATTTAACCTGCTCCTGGTTAGTGTATGGCGTTTCTGATCTGGTTGGTTTTATTCCATCAGTGTTGGTAAGCCTACCTACAGTTACTGTATTTTTATGACCAATAAAACATCATTAAATAGACTTGATGCCAAACAAAATACCAGACCTCCATCGGAAGGGCATATACACATTGCACTCGTGTTCCAGAGGTACTTGAATCCCACGTATGACAGGACGCTAACAGGAGGGCGGCTATGAAATCAGGCTGAATACATGTAGCAGGTGGGGGGTGTAGGGGGCAGTCAAGAAAGGCTCTGGTGTCTGGCTATTTTCAGGTCCCCCGTTCCTTGCAGGCCAGCAACAGTTGGAACCAGACAAGCATAAAACACATTTCCATGTGCATCAATGCACACACACACATGCACAAACCAACTTCACACTTACATGGAACTCGGTGGTGTTGAGAATGTGACGTCCATCTGGACTCCAGCGCGAGGAGACTAGTCCTATTGAACCCTCATCAATCTTGCAGTGCCAGTCCGGCTGTTCAAGAGACCACACCTGAGAAAAAAAAGTCAGAAGGAAGACAGAGCGCGACACCAGGACAGCAAACGGCAATTACTCATGACATCCTTTACACACATCCTCTAACTTTCTCAGTTTGATTTCAAACAGTAAGAACGCATCAGACACAATGAAAGACTGGCACTGGATACCCTTTCAAAGGTAAGCAACTTGAGCTACGATGTGCATGAAACTGACATCACTTCAGTAACAATAATTACTGCAATTCTGTCACTTTGAACACTATCTGATCATCCTAAAATAAAGAAGTTAAAGCACAATAAAAATAAACAGCATGGTTCTAGATCATCCAATGAAAGAAATAATGAATATTAAAAGTTATTGTACCTATTTGAATGCTAAATAGTGAGTTTCACTGAAAGCAGTCTCAGACTACTTCATCTAATGTGGAGTCTACTGTGTCCTTAAAGTAACAGCAATAAGAATGTATGTATAAAAAAGTTAATTAGTATACATTTTTAAGACTAAAAGAAGGATGTACATGTGATTGAGACTTTAAACGGGACATGTCTGAAGCCTCCAAAAATTTAAAGTACAATCTCAAAAAACTACAACTGAAGATACGGAGCATTTGTTCTGAAGAAGTATTTCTGTATGTCATTAAATCATTTCTAAATTTAGGGAATGTGGCATTACTGGTCTATTAGTAGTTTGATTAAATAGAGCCTGTGCAACTAAAATCCACATACATCACTTTAGTAATCAGTTTCTATCGATCCAAAAAAAACCCCAACATTATTTAAAAGAATTTGTAATTATTCGTATAATTGTGAACAGTGTTCAACTTGCAGACTGATCACCTTTATTCACACCACATAAATGGTCAGATATCCACATTACTTTTCTCTCAACCTACCTGTACTAGTCCTCTCTTGTACATAGCACACAGAATAAAGAGAGAATCAGAGGACCACTCCATATGGGATATTTGGTCAAGGCAGGTATACAGGTGCATAATCTGCAAGGTGCTCACATCTCGCACCACTAACCTGTACTGCACACATGTAGCCTGAGGAGTAAAGCCAAAGACAACAATCAGCAAGGAAATTACCTATTTCCATCTTATCCATAGAAATAGGTAATTTAATGGAAACATAACAATGGTAATGGTAACATAACAATGGGAATGAAAAAGATTTCTTTCTACCGGAAACAATTAAAATACTACAAAAAAATACATATTGCACTACTCAAACACTTACCAAATACTTTCCATCTGGGGAAACTTTACAAAGCTGATTGGACTGCTTGAAGACCTCAGAGAAATTCATCTTACAGTGACAATTGTTTTGTCACCTATGAAGCACACTTCCAACTGAAATGAAATTGATTAAGATATTTAATCTTTTACGGTAAAGGTCAAAGGTTGGTTAAAGGTAAATCAGAGCTGTAGTAATTTCAGCTAATATTATTTTATTATTATTCACACTTTTGGAAATATGTTCCCAAAAAAACTTTTCTCTATTTTTCTTACACTATATTTTCCATAACTTTATTTATTGTAGTTATAATTTATTATGTTTTTAAGTCATTTCGATGTTGTAACCTGTGCATTGTGAACATACAAGCCCAACAGGGGACACGGGTTAGAAATTAGCAATAAATTCTATGTGCAGCACATCAGTTTCATGCTCCGCACTGGGACCATGTTAAACGTCATTGTCCTTTTCAAATACATAAAATTTAACTAAAACAACTGCAAAAGATTTGCAATTTGTACCACTCATGCCAACTCACGTAGTTTGCAGGTATTAACACGTGATGGCGCTAAAGGTCCAAGAAAATAACTAAGCCTCAAAAAATAGGCATGCAGAAAATACACAAAAAACTGTTTCCTACAGGAAAAGAACTCGACTTATATGGCAACTACTTAGCTGCATAAAACGGACTTAATCCTTTCCCACATCGAGCATCATCACAAACAAAGAAATTTTCGTAGCTACCTTGGTTTAGCTAACTCTTAAGAAACACCTGGAGGAAACGAATTCGTCGAGCGAAGCATGTCTGAACGATGTGTTTTACTGCGATTTTTGTCGTTGGTATAAAATTATTTAATCAGTGGATAAGAACTGACCACTACATGCTTAAGGTAAAGTTAGCTGTTTAACTAGCTGTCACCAATGACTGAGCTCGCTCAAGGCTAGCATATAATGCTACTAGCAACGAAGAACTCTATGGTAGCTTTCGACCAAATATCACCGTTTAATGCAAACACTTACTTCCAGCGTTAATTGAGTTGTTTTTGTCACTTAAAAGATTAACGCAAAAAGTTCAAGAAAGACTTCAGAAAAGTTTATTCTCCACATGACTGCCTTCGGGTGCATACGCTGTTGATTCAATTGCTGCTGGTTTGTTTGGATGAATACATGACGACATACTGGTGTTGTCCAATCAGCGTCTGCTGTTAGTGTTTTCTTGCCTTCTGGGAAATGTAGTTTATAATTGTATTTTCACTCGTTTCCTACTGCTTGTGAGCGTGTGTTTCTGTACCAAATCAATACAAACCTATAAGCATCATATTATCATCACAGGGTTATGGGCTTTTAATCGTTTAGTGTAATTTAGAATATTATACATTTTTTTCATTTCTCTCATTGCCTTAAGTTCTTCCCCATCATGTTTCTTTCGTTCTTAATTGTATCCTACAGTTGTATATATATATACTTGAATGTATAAGCAGAGGCAGTCTAACACATTTATATATATATACTTGAATGTATAGGTAAAGGGCAGTCTAACACATTTTTATTATCCCCCAGCATCATCTCCCGGTTGAGCCAAAGCTTTCCCGCTTATATGCGGCTAAACCGCGCTACCGCCTCCCTGCTCTCCCAGCGCAAAAAACGCTTCACCTCCTTCTCGGTCACCCTCAGCAAAGATCACACTTCTCTGGAGAGCATGCAAATCAGTTTTCCTCTTGAATCCGGTTAATATTGCTTCTCAGAAAAGTCAATCAACTCTAGTCATTGTTATCAACCTGAGTCAATCGATTTTTTCCATTTTTTTTCCTTGTTGCTATTTTTTATGGAGGGTCACTCTCTCGGCACGTTCGATAATAAACAGACAGCTGCTGGACGCAACATATTTCCTGGGTGTTTGACTTGGAATAAGAATAACCTTCAGGTAGGCTCACGTCTATTAATGTTTAATGAGCTATATGTTACAAATGGTGGTCTGGATTTTACTTGTGAGCATTTTTTCCTCCCAAAATGTGACAATTAGGCTGACTTTTAAAAGAAGCTTATTCACAAGACGTATTGAGAAATTTCAAAGGATGGGTAAGAGTGAAATGTAAAAAATAAAGTAAAATTTACAGTCTACATTAAAATCCTTTTGGTTATTTTGTTGATCAAGGTCGTGGTTTGGATAGCCTAATGGTCTGTTTCACATGGCTGATTCTTAGGGCAATAGCCAATACAAATAATAGGCCCGCTACCAATAATGATAATAATAATAATGATTTAAATTTAATACTGGGCCTTTTGAAAACGCATTAGCGTACAGCAAACAGAGCCTATGCAGACTATAAGGCCTTTGTTGCAATTTATTATTTGATTTGAGTAACCCACTTGTACTTTTTTGTCTTTGCATTTCTTTATTAATTTTTTTGGGATACATTTCAAGGTAAAACTTTGAATATGGACAAGGAGTGACACCCAAATGCTACTTCAACCACGACAACGCTATGAATCCTCAATATTTCACGTGGCCCTAAGGAGGACCGAATCTAAGACCATATTTTTAAAAATTGATTTATTCTCAATTGAGACTCTTTTCTCCGAATAAAATGGCCCTTGGGACGGCACCGTGTGTGTATGTGTGTTGTCATGGGTGCTGTAACCCTGGAGTGGAGATACAAAATAGAGACAGGTGAATATCACAGAGGCGCAATGTCATATTCAAAAGGAGGGCGAGAGTCAGGAGATACTATTACTAGCAATGTTTTATTGAAATAAAACGGTAATTTTTCTTATATTGGAAAAGTCGACAATTACGATAAAATGTATATAAAATCATGTTCAAATCAATAATAAGTACATGCCAAATCGTGCCAACGGTACTTTCATTCAATAGGCCTATTTCATTTTGAACCTTTGTTTTTTGGGGTTTTTTTTTTGGTTTTTTTCAGGTTTGAATGATCGACTTTTAGTATCTATCTATCTATCTATCTATCTATCTATCTATCTATCTATCTATCTATCTTGATCAGTTAAATAACGGGCTAAGGGTAAGTTTTTTTTTTCCCCTGTGGTGCGGGCTAAGTGAAAAGGAGGTAGGCTATGCGTCCAGGTGGAATGCCAATTAAGCTTCTCAAAGTGGGGAGCGGAGCTGCTGTCTTTTCTGCTGCTCGTCCCGCATTGGTTCTTTGTCAGATCCCCTGTGCGAACATACTGGTTGATTTGGGATTTTCAAGGCGGCACTGAAGGACGAGCTGGTGGGAGCTGGTTTTTGCGGCGGCATACTCCGCGGGAACAGCGGGAACCTGAAGCTACACAGCTGAGCTGCAGCTCCACAGTTCCAAATTACAAGTGTCCACTTACGTGTGCGGGGGTCTCTTAAAGATGCGCAGTGCGCCTCACTATTGTTTTAATGCCAAATGCGCTGGTTTTTGTGCCATGCATAATCCGCAAGCTTAATGGCCACAAGAACAGTTAAAACAAAAAGTAAGGAAACTAAGGAAAGCAGCCTTTGTTCAGGACACATGACATCACTTTAGATGTTTACTGGGTTGGATATCGTCAATCGATTCCGTACAGACCAAAGTGAAAAGATCTCTGTTACCTGGAGATAAGGCTATAGGGTGCAGTAGACTTACAGATGAAACTTAAACTCCTAAATTCGTAGAATTTGAAATCTGTATCTCCAGCCACACTGGCTAAAACACCGAAGATATGCGTTTATTTATGTACTGCAATTTACATCTCTCCAGCCTTGCACCTTTGCCACAGTTTTTGCCACAATCCTGCAGAGGGGTTACTAAGGAGATGTGACGCCGCCATGGTGGGCAGCAGTGGGTAGGCCCACAAAAAAATGTTTGTAGGACCAAATATGCCCGACAGGATTTTCAGTTGGATGTGTTCGTCAGCAAATCGAGCTGGAGACTCAATGGAAAATCAAGACATCCCCTTATCGCCTTTCCCGGTAGGCCTGTAGTCCGGTTATGCTTCTATTCTAGGTTTTTGCAAACGAGGCTAACTTTGACAGCTCGATACTTATTTAACACTGCAAACATGCCCGGATGTGACGAGTACCTTCCTAAATTTCCACAATCATGCCATCATTTTAACTTAACAAGCGACGATACTATGTTTTCTGAATAAAGTTGCGTTAATCTTGCGAACCGTGAAGACCACTTCGCTCAGGAAACCAGATGCGCATCTACTCAGAGCTATCCTGACTTGCGTTTTTACTTAGGCGACTCCAGTCTGAATACATTTTCGAGTTGTAGTGCAGGCGTTATTTCCAGACAGAGCTGGAGGATGTGATGTTCAGCCTTTGAGGGACAGAAGCCTCCCCTCGGAGTGAGACGGTGATGAGTCAGGCAGGCCCGGGCAAGCCCAGGCCCCACGATACCTTGTGCCACCTCAGTGGGACTACATTAGTGCGATCACACCTGGATGAATGTGCGTTTGTGTTTTGAACTTTTGTCTAATATATTTTTTAACATGGGAAAAAAACGACCATATATTTGGACTTGCACGTTTTAATTTTTTAAGTTAAAAGTCAGTTTTTCGGTAATTGTTTCAGTAACTGCCGCCCTACATTTTTAATTAAGAAAAGAGATCTTTGTGTAACTGTCCGTGCCTGTGTGTGTTCTTTGTAGAGTGGTCTGCCCCTCGCCAGACTACCCATCCTCTAAGATGTCCCAGTCCACTGTTACTGAAGAGGGAGGCACCTTTGAACACCTGTGGAGCTCCCTGTGAGTGTCAACATCACCTTCTGAAAACTAATATACTTCCCATCATGTTTTCCAAATTATATAATGATCTGATTAAAAATGTAAGTGTATCAAGTTAATTATATGATATATCTCTCCATTATCTGAAATATTATTTTCTTACAAATTACAATTCCTAATATGTGATTAATTTTAATGCCACAATTTTATACATAATATGAAGGAAAGTGACGTCTTTTTTCTGTATAACACAGTGAAATTATTAAATATGTTTACTAGAGCTAAAGATAAATACTTGCCTTATCTAACAGCTGATTAAATTTTTTCCCTCTGTGTGGGCCTTATTCAGCAAACGCTAAAAAGTACTGCTGTATTTTAATACGTATTGGTTAAAAAATGACAATATTTCTTACTGCATAATGCGCACAAAAAGTACAAAACTGTCACTATGAGAATTCAGACTTGATTTCTCATGTTATGATATTTTATTATTTTGGATGACAGATTATTTATGCAAGTAGGATGATATCTTTAAATTTCACAAATTTGCTAAGAAAAAAGTATATTACCATAAAATTATTTTTTATTATCAGATATTTCGTTTTTATTGCGCTGAATGAATTAAAGATAAGCAAATAGTCCAAAATCTTTAAACTAAGCAGCAAGAGAAAAAGGGGGAAAACCCACATTTGCCTGCTGTCTTCCTTCTTAAGACACACAGCAGGAAATCTACAGCTGGAAGGCTCAAAAAGAAAAGAATCAGGTTATATAATAATTGATTTCAAGGAATATAAAGGATCATATTTGGTTACAATTTAAGGAAGAAAGGATAAAAAATGATAGTACTTGGTAGAGATAAAGGGTATACTTGTATTCTATGACTTACATGGATAAAAAGTCTTTTTTTTCAAACTCTTCTTTTTATATAATTCTCTCTATTATATGATACAAAAACACACTTATGCTATAATTACTTATTGAAATCCCACATCTCATTAATCATCTTATATGGATTGTGTGTTCACAGAGAGCCAGACAGTACATATTTTGAGCTCCCCCCAGGCAGCCAGCCAGGTGAACAACCAGTGCCGTCTACCAGCAACCCAGGGAACCACCACAGCACTGCAGAGGTCTCCATGGATGTCTATCATATGAGAGACATGAACGAGAATGTTATGGTAGGAAAATGAGTTCATCTCACACATTGTGGTCAGGCTTTGCTTTTATATAGAATCTGTTAAGTTTTTCTTGTCATTATCGAATGTGGTAGTTTATCTTGTGAGAACACACGCACACATCTAGGAATGTTTTTTTTGTCTAATTGTATTTTTCCTCCAGTGCTGAGGAGATTCCCTTCTGTGTTGTTTCCCTCTCCTCTGCAGCTTTTTCCCTCTCTATTTCCCTTCTGAATGGCCTTTAGGGACTGTGAGATGTGTGTGTTTGTGTGTGTGCGTGGAGAATGGTCATTAAATACCAAGCAACAGCCCCTTGCTGCTCCACTGCAGAACCATCTGTAGGCTGGGGTGTGTCGGTGTGTACATTACAAGCATGCACACACGGTGCAGGTGTATTCACCTGCTGGGCTTACCATCCACAGCAAAAAAATGCATTTTTTTTTACATTCCAATTTACAAAAAAACAATTGGGAAACCTAAAAAAGTGACCAAAACATAGTATAATGTACTGCAGATTCTTTAAAACCTATATATATCACAAGATGAAAGACAGACATTTTCGTTGTTTCTTGAAGAATGCAGTCATTTTTAACAAGACTCTGTAAAGTCCTGTGAATCAGTCTCTCACATCACTGTGGAGGAATTGTGGCCCTCTTTTCTTTACAGCCTTGCTTCAGCTCATTAAGGTTTGGAGGCATTTGTTTATGCACCAAAGCATTTACTTGGGTTGAGGTCTGGACTTGGACTGGACCATTACAACAGCCTGATTCTTTTCTTTTTTAGCCTTTCAGTTGTAGATTTCCTGCTGTGCTTGGGATCATTGTTAGATGACCAAATTTCAGCTAAGGCCTTAGCTATCAGACAGATGGCCTCACATTTGACTCTAGAATACTTTGGTATGGTTGATTCAATGACTGCAAAATAATCAGGTTCTGTGCTTGACAGCTGCTATGTTCTTCTTAGATGGGAGAGGCTTTCTCTGGGCAACCATTCCACACCTGCCATACCTGTTCGGTCCTTTTCTAATTCTACTGTTATCTGAGGTCTGCAGAATTTGAGATGTAGCTCTTTTTGGGGAATTTCTTTTAGTCTTTTATATTCTAATGTTGAGATGAATTTACACAAATGTCCACTCTTAGGAAGATTGTGGAATTGTGCTAAATGATTTAGCGCAGAACACAGGCAAAATGTAAGCTTTTATAGAGGTGTCACACTTGCTGGTGATCCATTCATTCTTATTTAAGGATTTCATAGAGTCCTGTGAAATCTTGCTCATTTTCAGTTTGATGTCTGCAGAATTAAAAGGTCAGGACAGGGTCACGTTTCTCACTGTGCAACGTACATTTACTTACTTCAACAATAATTTACTTCTGGGAGACTCTAACAGCGTCAATATTATGGATGACCCTAATTATTCATAAGATGATGAAGATTGCAGGGCTTTTCCATTATTTAATTCTCCCTTTTTTCACAATGTTTTGCTATCATCAAATTTAAAATGAGCTTAAAAATGTACAAATAGATTCAAAATACAGATAAATTAAAATGTCTGTTTCACTTATGGTGTCTTTTGAGTAAAATATTATAAATGAGCTTTAAATTATTAGAATACATTTCACATTGAATTTTGTTTCTGTTTACACAGTCTTCCAGCTTTTTTCTAGGAACAAGGCTGTGTGATTGAAGAAAAAGAAGATTTTGACTTGATTAGAGATTCAACAGCAGTTTTATCAGTTAATTTATTCTTGGTTTTCTTACAGTTTCTTTTACAGTTTTTACAAAATTTATTATAATATACACTTCTCATTTTGCCTAATTGTTCACTCCAGCCACTTGATCTTTCAATATGAAATCAAAAGGAACTCCCATTAACACTCAGGGTCTCCCCCCCCCCCTTTCTGATCTGGAGTATTGGTCAGATCTAATCTTTATTTGGGCAAGCCTGGGCCTGCCAAGCTGGTTAATGAATAGTCATGAGAGAAAGAAAAGAGGTGGAGCAAGGATTTGTTGTTAGATGCAAAACAAGGAGAAGGCCCAGTAAAGTAAGAGAAACAAGTGGAGAACAGAGGCAGGACATCTTTTTTCCCTCCATCATGCCCTGCTCTAGAGCAGGTTCACCTAGCAATGGAGAACTCAGCTATTACAGTCACCCTTGAACTGAGTCTTATGAGAGACATCGTAGAAACACAGCTTATTTTTTTAGAAGCTGTAAGATGCTGTTGGATGTGGTAAGTGAACGAGTGTAATTTGCTGATGTTGGGTCATATTCCATCCTTTTTGCATTTGGAAACTGCACACTTAGAGGAGAATATCTCATATTACTTTGTTTGAAACTTGGTGTTTGTTGTAGAGCAACTGTTTTTCAAGTCAATGGCAGTGCTCATTACTCATCATGCTGTTAAGACGCATGGATGTGTAAGATGTGCTTGAATTGGAGCTGCTCTTGAATTAAAACAATTTGATTAGTTTGGTGGAAAGATGGAGATAGTTTTATCACTACTTTGACAAACTGGATTATTATGGAAATTATATGATAAAGCACAAGCAGACCTCTCAAACACATCCCTATCATACCACTATATTCCAATATTAATCACTGGGTTTTAGAAACTGACCAAAACATTAACGCGATTTACTTTTTGCTTGAAAATTCTCTATAGAGAATTACAGCGTCTACAGATCACTGTGAAAATGAAATTTATATCCTATTCCTGCTCTTTGGAGATATTCCCAATAGAGGGCAACCTTCTTACACCGCACACCACTCTTTACCTCCACTTCTCCTCACCTCTGTTTAACATGGCTGGTGTCGTTTAGACATACTTCACTCTTGATATAATACCAGACCATTCATTTATGCAGCGCAGTTATTCTTTTTGGTCATGCCGTTTCCTTATATCAATTGGAAAATATAAATAGTTGGGATATTGTGTTGTTTAGTGCTGAAAGCTGTTTCATTCAGTAAGTGGCTCTGAAAACAGGTCATTAGGATTGAAACCGTCTCTTTATCCTCAGCCTATTATGTTTCACTCATCTTGACAGGTGAAGGTTGCTGCTGCTGCCTGAACTAAATGTTTTAAGCCTTTAAAACTTTTCTTTGAGTGGCAGCTACCAGGATGACTGCCCATAGGGGACATCAGACGCTGCTGGGCTGGGAAGTGTAAACACTTAGACACATCGTATCGCACAAACACATTTACTCACATAGTTGCAGTGGAGGTTTTAGCTCTGTTTCAACTTGTTATGGATTGAGTTTAGGTATTAAGACCAAGCACAATGCACCTGTGAGTGTGAGTCTCTCTTGCTCTCTCAGTGTGTGTGTGTGTGTGTGTGTGTGTGTGTGTGTGTGTGTGTGTGTGTGTGTGTGTGTGTGTGTGTGTGTGTGTGTCTATGTGGGGGCATAGGCGTGGGTGTGTGTGGCGTTTTCTGTTGTTGACACATACACCTGGGCTTCTCTTGTGCTTCTAAAGCCCCTTTGATAATACCTATTAGATGGAAAATTTCAAAGGTGGTAAGCGCTAAGATACTAGAGGGATGTCAGAGTGATTTGTATGCACCTTTCATGAGAAGACAAATAAAAGCATTAATGCTGATATTTGTCATGTTTTTTAAAAAAAGGATATACACGTTCATCTAAGTTGATGCTATGAATTTGCTTCTTTCTGTTGTAAGATTATACATTTAAGACATTTGATATGCATGCTGGGAATTACATTGCATGTCTATTAAGCATCAATTAATTTTCCCTCTTTATCTGTTTATCCCAGTTGTATCCTGTGTGAGGTGCCATCTCACATAAACTCAAGTTAGTGTCAATGTATGGATCCAAAGTCTCACGCATGCGTGCATCCTCATTTAACCTGCATCGTTTGCATTAAGTCTTGGACATTGACCTGTGCTTTTGCTTTCAGCTGCTGAACCATGGCATAGAAACACACGAGGTTTACGTATCCTTGTGTAACTGTATTAAATTTTGTGTCCTTGTAAGTTTCAGCGCTCAAACTTAAAGTAATCGTGTTTCGTGACGATTGTGTGGTGAAGTGATCCAATATAGTTTCAGTTTATGGTGAATGTGAATAGAACAAGACACAATAATGAAAAAAGGAGAAGTGCAGTGGTGGGCCAGGTAAATGATCACTCAGCTTTCCCGTGTGACACATGATTCTTCAGATAAATGTCCCTGTGAATTCAGATTCATCTCAGATTCATCTTACTTCCAGTCGCAGTTTATAGATTTTTCAACTAGTCCCAGTCTGAGAATTTATAAGTGGTATAACTGCTTTTGTACTAATTAAATATTACTACCCTAATCCATCTTCCCACACAACCTTAGATGAAACAGTTTGTTTAATAATATCCACTGTAATTACATGCTCATGGATGGATTTTGACTTAAGCGAGTTTCATCCTTCTTTATTAAGGCTACCAAAGTTTTGAAAAGTCTGTGCTAATTTAATGTTGTATTGATTGTGGGGGTACGACTGAGTGGCGGGGGTATCTGACCCTTGAACGCTTGTCCTTTCATATGCTGTTCTTCTTGCCTCTCTCTCTGTCTCTCTCTCTCCCTCTCTCTCTCTTTCTCTCTCTCTCTCTGTCAAACCAGACAGTGTTTACTTAGTGCAGGCCTTCACAAGGTGTTTTGGAGCATGTGTGTACATGCACCCCGGCATTGCCGTCTATGTCCGGGCATGCCATAATTAGAATGTCGTACAATTTTTTGGGTTCCCATCCCTCTTTCCCTTTCTGCTTCTCTCCTCTCTTCTCAGTCTATCGTTTCTCTCTCTCCTCACCAGTCCTCACCTTTCTTCCCTGTCCTGGCAGTACATGCGCCTATGTGTGAGTGAGTGAGCGTGGTATGTCCACTGATGCACACCTTGCTTGAACTCTGTGGTTAGGCTCTGGTCCAGCACTCTCTTTGGTTTGCTGTGTTTGGACATTTGACTGACTGAAGATTTGACAAATGAGACCAAAGCAGTAGAGGATGTACTACGTGAAGAAGAAGGTAAAGGCTATTGTTTTTGTTTGGTTTTGGAGGTTTTTTTTGTGTATGTGTGTGCAATAGAAACGGTTCAGCTGGAAGCTGCCATCAGCTTCAGTTGTTTGACACGTGCACAATGCGGGCAACAGGGATGAATCCAGGAATGTGTTTTCACACTAAAGATTATTTTTGGTTTTCAGAATATTCTTTGCTGTCGACTTTTTCTTGTTCTGTCTCAGTCAACTGACTATCTACTGGTTTCATGTTATTCACAGATTGTTTTATTTTGAAGAGCGGGAGGTAGACTGTGGTGGACTGCAGCTTGTGTTTTCTGACCTTTTTTGAAATCACATGTTTTTAATACGTTTTCCTTCTACTGTAGCGTTTGAGTTTAAAAACAAAATGCAGGCCTCACACGAGTCACTAGCACAGTTCAGTACATCAAATCTTTTTTTTTTCGTCAATCATACCGAAGAGAGAAAAACAGAATGGCAGGCAATTAGGCAGATCACTCCTGTGTTTTACAACTTGTCTCTTATAGCCCCAAGGAAGGTACAGTATGGACCTCACTGCAAGTGCCATTCACAGATTTACCTCTACACACCTGTTGATGTCGTTTTTATGTATAAATCATAAAATAGTTACGCATGCCCCCCCACACACTGTGCATCACGCGCACTACCCACATCTCCCTTCCAAGTGTAACCCGACCTTCCTTTAAGCCTCTAAGCCCCTGTCTCTGTGACACCTCTACCTGTGTCCTCCCTCTGCCTTTTCCCCTCCCTACCTCTTCACCTCCCTCATTGCCTTTTCTCTTCATTTCTTCACAGTCCCAGTACAACTTGCTGAGCAGCAGCATGGAGAGTCTGGGGAGCCGTGCGACATCCACCAGCCCCTACAGCTCCGAAAACGCCTCTTCGTCGGCCGTGCCCACCCCCTCACCTTACTCCCAGCCCAACTCCACCTTTGAGGGCTTGTCGCCTGCCCCTGCCATCCCTTCTAACACCGATTACCCTGGGCCACATGCCTTCCAGGTGTCCTTCCAGCAGTCCAGCACAGCCAAGTCAGCCACATGGACCGTGAGTATATACACACACACACACACAAACACACTGTTGTGGCTATGATGTATGCTGGTGTATGTCTGTGCATGCAGGCTTCTCTTACTCTTTCTAGCTCTCTGTCTTACTAAGTAACTCCCTCGAACACACATAAACATGCACACAAAGACACTCGTTCACATGGACACTCACTCAAGTCAGTACATGTGCAGGCGTGCTATGTGTAAGCGAAAGTAGTGCACGACTCAGTGATTCATCTTGTCCTGTACTCACCTTTTATGAGTCTGTTCTGTGGTAGTCTTTTGGAAGACTTTGTTTGGTTTCTTTAAGCAGTTCCAGTAATAAATAAAAATATCATATCATATCATATCATATCATATGAGTTTATGTAATTTAGAGGTTACTTTGATTTATATATTTTGGTGTACTGTCTTTGAGTATATTAGAAATTGCTGCCTCATGTGTTGTTTCACTTTATCAGTGCAATAATCCATTTTAATGATAATGTAATTACACAAATAGTATTTTAAGGTTGCTTGATTATGGCAAAAATCATCGTCATGTTTTGGGTTTTTTTGGTCAATGTCAATAGGTCTTTATTTATAGCCAATGCCTGAGCAGATTGTAACACAACTTCAAAAATGTAGACATTGTGTTATTTTCTTAGCTGACTGTAACTGCGTGTAGACTGATTTCTACTTGATCGAACTGGGATAAAAATTCACATTGGATGTGATGTTTGCCTCTTCTACTCCTCTAGAATGAGCTACATTAACAGCTTTCAGCTGGAATTCAAACTTTTGAGGTAGTATTTAAAAAAAATAATAAAAAATCAGAGGAATATGAGTATCGGAAATTTACACACCAATTATCAATTCTAATGAACGCAATGCACACAACTACTTTGTGATGTGATTGTGGTGAGGGGTAGGTGAAATAGAGGCTGTGTGTGTTGTTATGACCTGATGAGAAGTCTGTTCTCCTCAAAAAGTGTCACCTCCAACTGTCTCACAGTTGACCTCTCAGAAACAAGTGAAAGAAGAGATAAAGTGCACTTCCTTCTGTGTGTGTGTGTGTGTGTGTGTGTTTGTCTCTGTGTGCATTGAGGCCTGTGAATGTGTCTGTGTGATAGATTGAGATCCTCTGCGTATGTGTTTGCTAAAGTTAATCATGCATGGTGAGCTTCTTCATTCAGCCCTCAGTGATGTAAGAAGATCCTCCTCTGGACATTGGAACTGTGGTCTTTGACCTGTTGCTTTTCTTTCTCTGTCTCTTTCTTCCTCCGGTCTTAGCACACACTCATGGCTGTCACCTCTGGCGCCTAAAGTTCCCCCTCTTCTCTCCTCTGCTCTTCTCTCCTGCCCTTGAGTATACCTGTCATTTCCTTTGTCTAACTTATTCTCATCCATTTCATTAAATCTTCTGCCAAAACACATCCACAGAAACCAAAGAAAGCATGCACAAAAATATTAGTTTGACCTGATGACTTACTGCCATGAAATGATCCGAAAACTTGTTGTGACCTGTTTGGTTTAATGTGATACTTACTATTTACCCTGCCTTTTTCTACCTAACGTGCCATTTTAAAGTTCAGAATACATCTTTTGACTTCATTCAGAAAGTACATAACATCCGAAAAAGAACTCTAACAATACCATTTAGCTTTGAATTAAAAAATCAATAAAAGCCTGCCGACAGACCTCTTGTTTTTACAGCAAAACTCTTAATAGTTTTTGAAAACTGTATTTTGCTACAATTTTAACAGAACAGAAGAGAAAGAGTTTTTTTTAACTGCCTAACAATTTAAGTTATAGCGTCTTGCGTGTGTGTGTGTGTGTGTGTGTGTGTGTGTGTGTCTGTGCGCTATAAGAGGAGAAACAAAGGAGTGTTTGACTGGCACACGACTTAAGATACAAATGATGAGGCAGCAGAAAAGGATTGTGAGGAAACCTGTGATTATTCAGATGCCTCTGCTGCCATTAAACAGGAGGGATTAGAACAAAAAGAGAGACTGGGTGATTGCTCATAGCTTTGGTGGAGTTTACTGTAATGCTTTGTTTTATCTTGAATGCCTGATTATAAGACCTGCAAATTATAAGTGTTATTATATAGCTATGGAAAAAAGAAAATGTTTAATCTGTGAAATGACGGAGTATGATAATATATGATTTTCTACTGTATAAAGCATTGATTTCTTTACAGGAAGTGTTACAGATAGTTAAAAAAGAAGTTCACCACATGTAATACTTACAGAATATGCAGCCGTTTGAGGTAAAACATCCTGGAATATAGACATACACTCTTTCCCAATAAAATGACAACATATTTACATTTTACTGAAAAACTCCAGTGAAGTAAATAAAACAATAATCAGAAAGAAAAGGCATTCCAGTCAAGCCTCTCAGGATGACTACATTTCTACTAATGGTAGGGGATTACCCAAAAGATTGCATGAGGATTTATGTGTGTCTGAAATGTGGATGCAAATATGGGTGTGCGTATTTATGCGAAATTCAGTAAAAGGCCCAAGTTTGAACTTGTTTGGAAAAAAGGGATGACTATAAGACTGAGTCACCTTGTCTGAATGTAGAAAACAGTCCCCGGGTTTCATGTGTATTCCTTGTGGCCTCAGGCAATGTGGAATACCAAATGGCGTAGGGGCATATTCAATACGAGCAGCTTCCTAGCTGCCCTTCTTCATGCCCCTCTGCCTTTTCCTCTCAAGGGAAGATATCTACTTATTCCATCGAGCATTTTTCATTAAATCCCTTCGTCTCACATTCCACGTTATCAGTTTAATCAGAATTGCTGCCATTATTTTTCATAGTAGGGATTATCTGATTACTGGGGGTTTCTCCTTAATACTGTAAGGTCTTTGCCTCGAAGTGACTATTGTTGTGACTTGGCACAGAATAAATAAACTTGACTTGACATCATTAGTGACTGACAAAGCATTCGGTTGTGGTATATAGAACTTGTCATTAGATTAGTCCAACTCTGGTACCTTTCAAAGGAAAAGAGACAAGAAGTCAGGTGAACACAGAGGAGGAGACACAATCCTGGTTTTCTCATCTATCAAAGTATTTCCACATAGAGTTAGTCCATCCAAACCCATGTTAAGCTGCTCTGGCAATCAACCCCCCCACCCCCACCCATGTCTAGTCAAGACAGCATCCATTAGTGATAATAGCTCTGAAACTCTGCTGCTCTCCTGCCCCTTGAAGATGATTCCTCTGTTTGGATGCAGGCAAGCATCACCATGGATAGAAATGAGATCTAACACCTTAGTATTGTCATATAATAAGACCCCCTTCCACACAATCAGACTTTAGTTTGTATGTAAGTGTATATGCACACGCACGAGTGTTTGTGTGTCTGTCTGTGTGTGTACAGTATGTGGCAGTAGTAGGAAGGGGTGTGATACACTCAGGATGCAGGCTCGAGCATGCACTACACAGCGGCTTGTCAGAAGCTGCTCTTCCCAGCTATTAGCCTCTCTCCGTTAGGACACACGTCCCAACATGTTCTGCACAATGCATCCCTCCCTTCCTTTCCTGATGCATCATCCAAAGCCACATCACCATTGGTTTTCCTGCCAAGCATCAAATGTGGGAAACCAGAGTTGATGAGAAAGAGAATTCACACATTTGGGACGCATGACATTTCACAGGGGAAATAAATGTGCTCCTAGTTGGAGGACTGATTGTTTTGTGCTGTAAAACAAGTGCTTTTGTAGTATACAGTCTTTAAAGAAATCAGCCTAATTAGCTAATATCTTAACTAATTTCACTATAGAACAGGGGCTCTTGTTGATGTTCGGGACTCTTAATTGATAACACAGCTAAGCGCCATGGAGGAAGCTAATATTTTAAGCATTAGGTCATGCTGTGTCCCATAATACTCTGTGAAACACAATGTTTATGTTAATACTCTAAAGGAGTTAACCGTAAGACTCCATGGACTGTGCATGTAGCTACTTGAAAATCACTAAAGTCTAATGGTTTTATCTTATTTATGTTTTATTTATTTAAATGTTTTTAATAGGCTCTTAAGGTGCTCATATGGTTCCCTCACAGCCTAAGCTTTACTTTTTGGATTAGACAAAAAAGATTACTATATTGTAAGATTGTAATTCATTATGGTTCATTAGATCTTTTAACATGGGTGAATTTTAGGTTTCCTATACTAATTTCATTCCAATACACGATGATTACAGTGTATGAAAAGTCAGCTTATATGGTACTGTATATCAGCTCACGGTGTCTGTGTGTATGAATGTACATAAATAAATCTGATATTTGTTATGCAAATTTACAGCGGGCAAGCTGCTGCCTGTGAGTATGGATGACAGTTTGGCAATTCACACCTCTTCTCAAGGAACCTGTCAGGGCCTGTCTCCGTTGGTCCACCGTGTAGAAGCAAAGATGAATGGATGTGATGGATGGATGAATAGATGGATGGACAGATGGCAATAAAATGTCTGTCCCTACCATTATGGCATAATTTTCTAAACTTGATCACACAGGAGTCTTTTGGTGTGGATTTATGTATGTTTCTGACCAAGACAAACACGTGAGCTTCTAATGCAGATCTAATACACTTTTACTGCAGTAAATCACAAAATGACACACTGACCAAAGGAAATACAACATGTACATTAAAACAATGTTTTGGCAGTGGCTAAAAGCACTGCTCGCAAAACTTGTCCATCAGAAAGTCAGAAAGAATATTATAAGAGTTAATAAATTAACACAAAAGCAGTCAATTAAAAACAGTTTTCACTAAATTTTTGAGTGAAAAGTAAGCTTTTACTTACTTTTCAAGTTTCCTAAAAGTTTCATTTAGGAAACTTTAAATGAAAAAAAAATTAGACCACTCTTTATCCGAACAACTTTAAACACAACACTACACTTCTTTTGATTCCCAGCAGGATACGTGCCAAATTTCTCCTTTTCCTGTCAAGAAAAGCATAAACAGACAGACGTGTATAAAGAGATTGCTTCATTCAGTTTTTAAATTAATAAATTGTATTCTTACTATTTATTCTTTTACCCCTCTGTCCATTCTTAATTTCCTTTTCTCAGTCACCACAAGATTTATTCCAACTCAGTGACAAAGCAACTAATCCAAGTTTGGCATATTTGTTCTCCTTCTCTTCCTCTTTCTCTCTACTCTCTGTGCCTTTTTTGTGTTTTGAAACAAAGCCCAACTTGTCCATCACTCAGCTTCTCCTGTCTGTACAAGGCGATACACATCAGATACTGCAGTTCTTTTAATAGCACTGCACTTCTGACACCAACACAGGGAGCTACATTTACACACAGAAATATGTCTATGTGTGTGTAAAAATGAAATAAAAAAAAGTAATATAGGGGGAAAAAAATAAACAAAAAAGAAGGAAAAAAGAATAGTGTGGTCGTGATAGCCGCTGTCTATCAGTTACAACTGAACCAACTCACAAACACGTTCATGTGGCCTTTCCTTTTTATCTTTTTGCTTTCTATAATCTAGAAAATGCAAAGAGACAACTTCACGTGGACTCTTTGTTTTTTTCTTACGCAACAACACAAATGTTGACCTGCGAGTGCTGTAGTTCTCCCATATGGTACGCATTTGCATTTCAAGCTCACTTTAGCAAGTCTACACAGGAAGAACAGACTTTCTATTTTTTTCCTGGAAGGTCGTAGTTTGATCACGACAGGAGAGATTTTTAAGATTTTGTGATTGTGTTGGGGCATGTTTAGGCCATTTCATTCCTTGTGATGTCTTTGGGTGCATGTGTAATGGCATTTCCACATGCACATTCATGCGAAAGCGCATGTATGTGCATGTGGAAATACTTGTAAACTGAGGAATTAGTGAAGACTCTGGTTGTGCACAGATCAGCATATTTTTATTTCACTTTAACTAGATGACTGGTACGCTTCCTGTAAGAAACTTTTTTTTTAAACTATTGTCCAGAGAGAAGGTGTACAGTTACGCTTTTTCTCTATCACTTGCAGTATCTCACATTACTACCCACAAACTCAGTCTGCTGGGTAATTATCATGTATTCATGCTAAATAACACAACATTTACCTTTACAACACAAATGAAAATTTACTGCTGACTGGCTGATGTGTTTCTCTCTTCCATTCATACTCCTCTGCTCTTTATTTGACAACATTTGCTCTCATTCATGGTTTTATGTGGTAATTATAGTGTGCTGCTTTTACACCAAACTTTTTTTTTACATCATATTATCACCCAGCTCTTTATCTGTCCACCTTGTCTTCTGTCTCTTAGAGATTTATTTTTTGTCTGCTGATAGGTGACTTAATTGTAGGTTATTTAATTTTGAGACAACAGTCCCACCTCCTGAAAGATTATTTTTGTAATTATGTCACTGGTAGTGTAATGTGTTCTCTTATTACATTTATATATAACTATTCTTGAGAGCATGAGACGAAAGTCACTGGAGCAAGACTGCAACGCCTCATTGGCCGTGACCTTTTGATTGATTTGTTTTTGCTTCTTGCAAGCACATTAAATTCCCATTTATAAGTTCAGACCACTGATTTGAAACCTGACCGCGTGTGTTCTTTCTCTACCCAGTACTCTCCCTTGCTGAAGAAGCTCTACTGTCAGATTGCCAAAACCTGTCCAATCCAGATCAAGCTATCCTCCTCTCCTCCGCATGGCAGCATCATCAGAGCCATGCCCGTCTATAAGAAGGCGGAGCACGTGACTGAAGTGGTCAAACGATGCCCCAACCACGAACTAGGACGAGACTTCAATGATGGTACAATCTGCTAATCTCTTCTTTTCAACATAAGTAATTATGCTGACATATTTTATACTTTTTTATATGTCTCATTAGTGTTTGGCTAATTCTTGCTTGCATGGGGGACTGCAGAATGAGCATGTAAAATGCAAGTAACAGAGAGCAGCAGAACATTAAATGCAGTTCACTTAACAACCACAAGCATCATTAAGAACAACAGTTTTCCGGACGTTATAATACACAATAAAGTGTACCGTCTGGTGTCCGCCAAGTTTGGGGGGTTTCCACTTAAATAAACCAACTCTCTCTCATGTTTGTCTCCTCAGGTCAAGCAGCTCCGGCCAGTCACCTGATCAGAGTGGAGGGAAATAACCTCTGCCAGTATGTGGATGATCCTGTTACTGGCAGGCAGAGTGTCATCGTCCCCTATGAGGCTCCACAGGTTGGTGGTAGTGTACATGAGCTGCAGCGGGTTATAACAGCAGAGATATACATATGCATTGTATCAGGTATTTAAAGATACACAGAAAAAGTCTCTGATAAAATTTAGTTGTTTGTAAAATGGACATTTTGCAGATATCTCTTTTATTTTTAGACATTAAGCCAAGAGAAAAGACGAGACATATGATGAACAAGTCAAAGAAACAGTCAGCTACAGTTAAGAATTTAATACGAGGCTCATCTATAAATAAAGATGCCAGACATGTCCACGCAAGCACAAGACTCATCATGTCTGTCATGAAAAAGTTAATATAAAGTACATTTGTCTCTCATCACATCAACGTGCGCTACAACACCTCCCTCTGGTGGTGAATTGGTGTTTTTGAAACAAAATTACTTGAGCGATGAAAAGAAATGAGCTTTTATAAATACCGAGACCTAAAATGGTGTACAGTTACAGTTACACTTCTCACCATTATGTTATGCTGATATAAGTACTTATGGCGGGAAAAGGTGCACTAATGAATACAAAGTAAAAAAATAAAACCTTGTTGCTCTGTGTTACAGGTAGGGACTGAGTTTACCACCATCCTATATAATTTTATGTGCAACAGCAGCTGTGTGGGCGGCATGAACAGGAGACCTATCCTCATTATCATCACTTTGGAAACCAGGGAGTAAGGCAACAATTCATATTTCATACACAAACAGAGATATTTGGTTTGACATTTCATCACTTTTTTAAAACATACTGCAATTAGTACATTTTCTTCTTCTATATAATCTCTGCAGCGGTCAAGTGTTGGGCAGAAGGTCATTTGAAGGTCGGATATGTGCATGTCCGGGCAGAGACCGCAAAGCTGATGAGGACCACTTCAGGGAACAGCAGGCCCTGAATGAGAGTGTGGCCAAAAATGGAAGTGCTAACAAGCGCAGTGAGTTGAAATAAGACTTTGAAAATGATGGGGGAAAAGTTTGTTTTAAATTATAACAGTTAAAGATACAATCATTTTAGCTTTTAAAGTTTTATTCATTTGTGTTTCCCTAATTTAGTTTTCAAATATATAAACAGTCTAGCCCCAGAGGAGCATGGTGAATGTCCAAGATCTAAATTTGGACAATAAGTAGTCTCCATAAAGATCAACACACTAACAGCTGAAATCCCAGATATTAAATATTTTACACCCAATTGAAATGATACTATACTTTGCCATATAATTTCATAACTATTCTTATTTGTAGAATCATATTCTAACTAGTGTACATTCTTATGTGTATTATTGTAGTTTCAGGTCTAAAGTGTGCTATAGTTTCATGTAATGGAAGACTGTAAAATTTTATATGTGTATTGTGGTTCTAAAAAACCCAACTAGGAACAAGGACTTGAAATTAGCAATATTCATACCCCTCTATTTGAATGAAATTAGCAATAATTATGTGCAGCACATCAGCTTCATGTGAAACTGCATCATTGTTGTTATACATCATGCTTGGTTGTTTGCTGTCTAAAACAGTAGTATAAATCTGCTTAATTATGCTTCTGTTTCTCTTATCTGCAGATTTTAAACAGAGTCCAACAAACATTCCCAGTCCAAACATTAACATGAGGAAGAGGCGGCATGGAGAAGAGGAGGTTTACTATATTCCTGTAAGAGCTTTCACACACGCATAATACGAAAATTTAGATTCATCTATTAGCTTTCTAACTGTCAGACTCACGGTTTGTGAGTTTTTTGCTATTTTATTAAATTGTTGGAACAAAAGCACTATTTTTACTGGATGGATTGATTCAGCAGTCACTGATGGCTTAGCATAATGGTTGTGTAATGTTTGTGTGTAGGTTCGTGGTCGTGAGAACTTTGAGTTGCTGATGAAGATTAAAGACAGCTTGGAGCTGGTGGAGCTCGTGCCACAGCAACTGGTGGACTCCTACAGACAACAAGCACAGCAGCAGCTGCTGCAGAGACCGTGAGTCACTTCAATGCACATACACTCAAGATAGTATTTATTATAGTATTTTATTATTATGGCTCTACATATAAAAGTTGTGTTTTTTATTTTATTAGGAACGTGCATCGGATTTGCCCGTTTTGCTGTTGTTCCTGCATGACCATAATATTGTCATTCCAGGTTTAATGTTGCAACTGAGCAACACTCAATAAAAGTAATGTATTACACACTACTTGTTACTTTTTCTTTAAAGTAATGCAGTGCATTACTTAATTACGTCATTCAGCCAAATTTAGGCTACTGATTGTGGTTTGGTTGTGACATTGTTATGATGATGTAGGAACAACATCAACACAGTGCAAAATTCCAAATGCACATTGAGTCTTCTGTATTTCATCAAACTGTAAAGTGTCTGTCATGCTCAGTAACACTGAGACAAACTCTTTCTCTAATCTCTGCAACATTCGTCTTTTTCCGTTAGGAGCCACGTGGCATCACCCTCCTCCTATTCTCCACTGTCCAACATGAACAAGCTGCATTCCCACGGAGGCCTCAGCAAGCCACCCTCAGTCAACCAGCTCGCAGGACAGCAGCCCCAGCAACACCACACTGCCCCCTCTTCCATGGCTCATATGGGTGATTATCTATGTGTGTGATTTCGTTTCGAGACATTACTTCCAAAACTGTTACAGTACTTTATCCAGGGTTGCTGCTGTTAGTTTTATTGATCACCCGTCCCTTTCCTACAGGTCCAAACATGCTCAACAGCAACCACATGCAGGCAAATGGAGAAATGAACGGTGGCCACAACAGTCAGAATATAGTGTCTGCTTCTCACTGCAGCCCGCCCCCTCCGTATAACCCTGACCCCAGCCTTGTCAGGTACCTCACCCTCCAATGACACTCCTCCTTTACTCACCTGTAAAAAAAAAAAAAAAAAAAAAAGGCCACTTGACAATCAGATGCACTTGTCTGGTTAACTGTAAACTAGTGGCATAAGAATACTTTACTTTACTTGGCCATGTTCACATAGTATTTTGTCAAACAGTGTTTTGGAAACGTTCTATTTTGCCACAAAATGTGACAAGATTGAGCTGTTTTTTTGTTTTGTTTTGTTTTTTTTAAACATAATGTTGTGGCTGTTTTGTAAAGGCTTGCAATAACAATACAGATCTGTAAACACCCTTTGAGAGTGCCATAATGAAGGCCCACTGGAAACTTGGTAGCATGGAAAAAATGTGTATACATGGCACAGTTAAAGTGGAAAAGAACGATAAGTAGAAAGGTCAAGTCAGTAATATTTAAAATAAAAGTGAAAAGAACATTTTTTGTTTTGGGGGTTGGTTTTTTTTTTCAGTTTTGGCCCCTTTAATATTAAAATGTTCCTGTTCCATGCAGAAAAAAAATGAAAAACAGAACACAGCAAAAAAAAAAAAAAAAAAAAAAAAAAAGAAAGAAGAAAAACACCAATGCTTTCAGCTGGCTGGATTTATTATTTCAGGTTTCTGCTAGATGCATATAAGTGTTTAAATCACATGTTTATCAGCTCTCATTAAATAATACAGCATAACCTCTCAAGACTTGTAAAACCTCTGCTATGGATTTGTTACCTGCACTTGAAAAGCAGAAACTGTGTGTCTTACCTAGTTCTAAATTCCTTCACACTGACACTGTGTAAACAGACATTCTTTGCAATGCAATGCAATGCAGCAGATTTTTTTCTTCAAAAGAAATGTTTAATTTCTATTTAATTTTAAACTATATTTTTTCTTTTTTTTAATTAATTTTACTTTTGTAAGCTATTTTGTCCATTTTGCAGTCATATGACTTGCTCTTGCAATTTTAGCATTTTTGATACAGCAGGATTTGTCTTTTTGTTTTTGCAGACTATTATGTTAATTAAACCGTTAAATTGTACAGCTAGCTTCTTTTTCCAGTTACTTTGTATGTTACCAAAACGTTAACATTCATGTATTTATAATAAAGCTTCTTCATCAAAGCAATAATGGCCTTATGAATCATTAATATTGTATAAATGTATGTTTATGGTTTTAATTTCACTACAGTTCTTCAGATGTATAGTTTCTGTATCCTTTAGTTTAGATCTGTGCCCTAAATCTTATTTTACTTAGAATAAGCTATAGGGACTTGTCCCCCTCTAGAGATTACTACAGTAAATCCAGAAAATACTTGTTTTTCTATTTCAGTTTTTCTCAGGAGTAATGTTTTTGTATAAGTCCCAGTTTTAGGTTGTATCTCTGGTCTAAGCAGGCCTTCTTTTCTCCCCATACAGCTTTCTCACCAGTCTGGGCTGTCAGAACTTCATTGAGTACTTCACTTCCCAAGGCCTCCAGTCTATCTACCATCTCCAAACTCTCTCCATGGAGGTAACCAGTTTGTTCCTGCACATACAATCTACAAGCAGTAGAAATAATGGACATAACAAGAAATGTTACATGTAATTGAGGTTTATTAAAACAAATAAAAGAAAGAGAAGAAAAGGTAAAAACAGCAACAAAAAAAGAAACTGCAATAAGAGACACAAAACAGAAAAGTAAAGCAACAAAGTACAAACAAATCCCAGATAATTACTGACCACTAGTGATGATGCAAAGAATTACCTTATTAAGCAGGCTTAATACTTCCTGACTTCCTTTTGCATTTTCAAGCAAACACGTAAAGACACACTCTTATTGCTTTGTGTTTGCTTTTTTGCTACACTCTTGAACTCCTCCAATGTCTGTGTGCCCTCACTAGGATTTGGGTGCGCTAAAGATACCAGAACAGTCCCGCCTCATCATCTGGCGAGGTCTGCAGGACATGAAACAAGGCGCTCCCCTGCAGCTGCCTGCTTCTTCTCATCATCATGACTATCATGGGCAGCAGCTGCTTCGCTCTAGCAGCAACATGACTGCCTCTGCGATGGCGGCCATTGGGGCTGCAGGTGGGGAACTACAACGCCAGCGGGTCATGGAAGCTGTGCACTTTCGCGTCCGCCACACCATCACTATCCCCAACAGGTCCAGCGTTGTTGGGACATCAGGCATGACGGCTGCTGATGAGTGGGCTGACTTTGGTTTTGACATGCCTGACTGCAAGGTGTCACGGAGCAAGCACTCCATCAAGGAGGAATTCATGGAAAGTGACATTCACTGAGACTGAATAAAATCTTGGATCTTCTTTCCCAGAAGTTATTGTCAGCATCAGCTTACTGCAGTGTAACTACGTGACTAGGGTTGTTAAATATGTGTTTAGCTGCTCTTGTCATATTTTGATGATCAACTTTGATCAATTTTGATTCTGAGATATTTTCAGTGTGCCCATGCACTTTCATGTGCAGCCAGAAGTTTGTGCTTGAACTGTTGTTCCATCTAATATTTGAAGATAACATAACAAAGTTTACGTCTTCAGTCTTCAAAGCAAAACGCATTGTAACAATATAATTGTCAAAGCAATGCTGAACACACATGATCTGGACTTTGCTTTTTGGAACGCTGATAAGTGCAGAGGCATTTTATTTTGGGTGCACTGTGCAATAAGTAACACATTTTTCTTTTACAGAATATGTGACATTATTCACAGTAACATAAATGTCAAAAGAGGTAAATCACCACTGCATTTTGTGTTTAGATGCCAAAACAAGGTTCTCATCTGACTTATTTATTTTTTTTCTTTAAGTTGTCCTTCACTTGTACAAATGTATATACTTTATCATGTAAATGTTTTGGAGTAGATGTTGTTGGAAATAATAGAGTCAACATGATGTATCTGCTGTTTGAACCAAATGACTAGAACTGGGTAAATCGAATCCATAACTATGGGAACACAATTGTGTATTTTCAGTGGGTATGATAACGTGATGACTGTAATGTGGTTCGGTGTGGTGGTATCGTTTATGTGTAAAAAAGAAAAAAAATATGTGCTTTGGTGTTAATAGTTCTACGCTGACACTTATTGTTAAAAATTAGGTATTGCCTAATACTTTTATTACGTTCTAGAAAATATGCCGCTCATTATTTTATAGTAACACACTGCAAAACAGATAGGAGACAATCAAACAAACAAAAAAAGCATACTCAGTATTATATCTTAATACCAGGGATTTGATTAGATTTGTGAATGGATATTATGCTATCCCTGTACATCAAGAAAACTAGATAATGAGCAGCATTTTTGTCCTTGTATTTGTATTTTGAAAACCTTGCAGGGCAAGGTACTCATAAATTCATTATAGCTGACTCTGTAGCTAATCTTCATGGCACTTGTTTGTAGGTATTTAATAACATTCCACTTTAATTTCTGGATTGCCATCATGATGCTGAATGGTTCTCTTATTGTGTTATATTTGCTTGACCTTTATTTGTACCAGGGCGAAGGTTTTTGTCTCCCTTTCTAAGGCCCATTCTTGGAAAGACAATTTTTCGTCGTTTTTCATCTCATTATTACAAATGGTCAGAGAGAGAGCACTTTAATGCGATTAAATCATTTAGGTGTTTCAGTATTATCACCACAGTGTAAATAAAAGCATTTCTCCGTTTCTTGTTCTGTTTTTTTTTTTTTCAAAAGAAAAAAATTGTTTACTGGTGTGTTTTTATTCATGAGCGTTCATTCGTTTCTGCTGTTGTTAAAATCACGAATTAAATTGGTTAAAACGTCTGCCTCTACGGTCTCTTTTTTCAAAGTGACAAGGTTTTCAACCCAGTGGTCGGAAATCGTACTGAATGTTTAAGGAAACAGGCCAACCAGAGGAAACATTCTGATGCTGCGTTGACTTTTTATTATTTGAACCGAGAAATCGGTTCGTTTGTGATCGTTGAGGTCTGAAGAGTCATAGCGAATCGAGGTGTTCGGATTTCTGCTACTCAGCCTGTGGTATATTCGAATCCTCGCGGAAGTACTGACGTGTACACAGCAGTTTACACGAGAAGTGGCTAGTTTAGCTAGCTAGGTAGAGCCGGGTAGTGTCACAGCGGCCGTATCAGGTAAGAAAGAACTGCCATTGACAATTTTCGCTGTAACTGCTAATACAGCTGAGAGACACAAAGAGGTATTGAATCGAAGAATCAACATTGATTGTGATCGCATCATTCACTGAATATGGAGGTGTTTAGTATAGAATGGTTATATTTTATTTCACAGCTAGCTAGCTAGCTGTGAAACTGTTGGCAACGTAGCACCGGAAGTGAGTTGTCAATTTTGTGAAGTCCTTGCTGGGTGTTGTAGTTTAAATGTGTCCGCAAACCCATTCTTGCGACCTAGGAGTAGTCAATAATAAACTACAAATTCTTTTTACATACTTTTACACGTGCCCAATTGGAGTTGTGGGAAATGTAGTCTAATACTTGCATTCTAACGGCTGAAGGGGGTCAAATGAAGCTGAACAAAACTACATCACCCATACAAACGTTAACTGGGGCCAAAGGTAGTGTACGTATCGACGGCTAGGACCGTTTTCGGGGCTAATTTCTAAGCTAACGCGAAGAATTTAAAATAATATAAGATAAAACAATACCTCTAGTACAACTTATTCAATTTGTAGTGCACATCGTAGTTATTTTCCATTTTGCAAATGAGCCTATTTTGGTATATATTGCTTCCTAGATGTCATCCTGCCTTCCTTAAGCTGTTAGCTAGTTATGCAGCTAATGCTAACCAGGCACAACCACAGCTCCTCACGGTCCTGTTCTTTTCCCCATTAAAATAAAAATAGCAAATCATTAAATGTCCTAACGCGTAATGCGTAGTTATCTAAGCAATCAACCTAGGCTACAGTGGATATAAATGTTGTTTTGGTGAGCAACCGACAAGCGCACCGAGAATATTTATGATCAGCTCATCAGTTAAAATTCTATTAAAGGACCTAGGGTTAGATTTAATTTACAGAAATACATATTTAAATTGTTTATTTAAAGAAAATTACAAAGATTTTGTCACCTTGACTATTTGCGCCTTGATAGTTATCTGATCACTCTGATTGACCCGTCTTCTGGACATATGCACCTCGCAGATACAGGTCTTTCCGGACAGCCTATGTCTATTGTATTTACTTGTATCACAGTTTACAGAATATATATTACACAAACTGAAACGAAACGTGTGTTCCAAAATGTGCAGTTCTTGGTAAAAATCGTTCACAAATTTTCGTTTTACTGGGTATTTATTTCCAAAGCCTTTAAGACAAAATGGGCACAGAAGAGTTTGTCATTTGTCAATTTATCACCTCCATTTTGTATCTTCAACTGGGATCGTTGGTAGACATGGTCATGCTGAATAAGAGTATTGTCCAGTACTCTTATTAAAGTAGATGAAGTTCATACACCACTAATCAAAATCTTTTTGTCGTCCCAATAAGAATGTCAGAAGGGGACAGTGCTGGGGAGTCAATCCATGGGAAATCTTCTGTTGTTGCTGCCTTTTTCACACGAGTTGGACAGGTAATGTGTGAGATCAAGCATATCATATTCCTTTAAATAGGTTTAAATTTAGGGATGCACCGATTGTGAAAATTCTGTCTTTTTAAAATGCCTTTTTGATCTGTCTGTCTGTCTATCTATCTATCTAGATATATCTTTTTTGAACCAAGTCATTAAACAAAGACATACCATTTTAAACATTAGCATTGACTGAGCCAAATGTCAGTAGAGAAATTTTTATGAACATCAGAAATTTTTCTGATGTTCACAACAGATAAATATGAACTTCATGTTTTTCAGCACCTCTACAATGTTTTTTCTGGTTTCTTTTTGTCATAGGTGTATCAGTCATGGCTAGACAAGTCAACACCATTCTATGCAATGCGATGGGCAGGAACTCTACTACTTACTCTTGTCTACATGATCAGAGTGTATCTACTACAGGTAATTGTGTATTTCTGTGTGTTTTTCAGATGTTTTTTTTAATTAGTCAGCCAAGTTAGAAAATGTTAATGAGGAATTCTAAATACTTAAATTTTGTCCTATAATAAATACTATCTTTATCAAGTTTAAAATGCCAACTCTTTATAAAGAGGGTTTGAAATCCTCATTCACTTCTAGTAGGTTTTAACCAATTGTATCATACTTTCAGATCAAGGTTATTTCATTTTGCTATTATTCATTAAAAGTAAAATAATGCATTTTACAGTACATCTCTCTGTCTTTATTATTGTCTTGTTTTGACTGGGATATTGCTCTATTCGTTAGGTGTTTATATAATAAAGTTCTTATGTGTCTTGTCTGACTCTAGCAAAGACGTCCTTTAATAAGGTTATTTTCTGATGCTCCTTTTCAGGGTTGGTATATAGTAACATATGCTTTGGGAATCTACCATCTCAACCTGTTCATTGCTTTTCTGTCGCCAAAAGTGGATCCCTCACTGCTTGAAGAAGGTTAGTCAACTCAGTCTCATTAAAGTAGTGTTTGTGATGTGAACATGGAAGTAGGCTACCTCATGAGGTATTACGAAACTGTTCATTTAGACCTTAGTACTTGCATCTAATCAAAAGTCTAAGCCAGTAATTGCCCAATCAGTTTTTTTCTGAGAATTTTCTAATATAACTTTTAATTTATTATGAAAGATTTTAAAATAGTTACTGGAACAATAGACTATTACTGTACACTTGCATATTTAAAAGTACGTATCTCAAAACTGAAGTGGATGAGTCCATATAGATACAGAAAAGGGCACCGCATCTCAGTAGACAACAAAGTCTCACAAACAATTTCTTCCCCTGTGCCATCTATTACTACTACTCTTAGGCACTTTGCAAAATGTTCTCTCGTCCGTGCCTTTCTATTGTGTGCCTTCCTTCTTTTTTGTATATATTCCTGTCGTCTGTTATTTATTCTTGCTCTCCTACTATTTATATTTTATACCATGCACAGTTGGCGTGGAGCACCCAAATGTGGTTTTATAGTAGCACTCTGTTTATGAGCAAGTGACCTCCTTGAATGGAATGTGTACAGTAGTGACTGTTCCCAAAAAATATATGAATTAGCCATTTTTACTGTATGTAACGGAAATTGTCCTATTTCTAAAGTGTACATTGTTGTTGTTGTTGATGTTCTTGTTGCTGTTATGGGATAACTCAACTGGTAACCTATATTTCCTACAGATGAGGGCCCCTCCCTTCCTACCAAGCAGAACGAGGAGTTCCGCCCTTTCATCAGGAGGTTGCCTGAATTCAAATTCTGGTGAGAGTTCAACATGGTCACCCAGGGAAATTGCAAATTATTTTCTTTAGAACAACCTGTGTGCTGAGCAGTTTAGGGTGAAACTAAAGACACCGAGTTTAATTCATTTTTGTATATTTTGATTTTACCTTATGTCTCAAATTAATTTCTACTTCATTGACATAAAGGTTGTGTCTGTAACCCTGACTTCCAAAAATAGTTTAAATACAAACACTTTCTTCAGATTTTTAAAACCACAACTTAATTTATTTTCAAAGCAGCAATAAATTTTACTCACGACCCGCTGGTAGCTTAACTTAGCATCGATTTCTGCCATTCTGTGCTGTACCAATTTTAAATTGTGTGTTAGGCCTTGAATCTCATTTGCATTTGCAAATACTGTGTTCTCTTATACACTAAGGAAGAAAGAGAGGAAAAAACACATTTGCTTGATATCTTTTTCTTTATATCAGATATGTACCTGATGCATGAAAATATCATTTTTGTTCCCTTTGCATGTTTATCTGCTCGATTAAAAAAAAATTGACTTTCAATGTAACATGGTTACCCGGGTTAAGTGGATATTGGGATATAACAATTAGAGGATTAAATCATTTGTTGTTTGGAGGGTTGCTGACTAAACTAAAGATTTTAAGTCTTATATTTTATTACGTCTTGCTAAGAACATCTTTCTGGTTTCTACTCAAATTTGTGTCAGACTACACTCTGTTGCATTTTCCACTACCTTCTCTTTGTTAATCTCCAACCGTACCTAGTGATTTAGTACTGTGTAAAAGATTTAGGCAGAAAACAAACAAATACATCAGTACAAATTATCTTAGATACTGTGGAATACAATTAAAGTACATGTAGCTGGTCAGTTCTCGAGAGAGTATTCAGTCTGTGTTGGACCTTTATTAGAAAGGTCTCACTCTGTGTTTTACTCTTAAAAGAATCTCAAGCCTGCGGTCTAGTTTCAAACGAAACTTTTTAAAATGCAAAAGCCTAACCAGATAAAAGTTTTAGCGCTCTGTCTACTCTATATGCAGACATTCTCTTTCTCTTTATAACTTACATAATCTTGTTTTTCTGTACACGGCTGTACATGGACTCCTTGTTCTTGTTGCTTAAGATAACACTTTGACTCTGACTGTATGTTTAGGGTTGTTGTCATGCTGCTAAATTTAGGACACATTTAAGTGCACAGTACAATCCCCATTTGCTAAGTTACCTAAGTGTTTAGGATGATGATTAATTCTGATTCTTTATTTTAATCAAAACTTTAACAGTGACATTGTTTTTACTGAGTTTGCTACTTTTCTTTTCAGGCATTCAGCGACAAAAGGCATCGTCATCGCCATGATTTGCACATTTTTTGAAGCCTTCAATGTGCCAGTATTCTGGCCTATACTTGTAATGTACTTCATCATGCTCTTTTGCATCACCATGAAGAGGCAGATTAAGGTAAGTACAAACAGACATCTCTTTGCTTAGTACATATTGATCATAGCTGCATTAGATTAACAGTAATAGGGTGCTTTGGGTCTGGAGGAATGTTTTCATCATCCATAGTCCCTATTTGAAACCTTGAGCTAAGTATTCCGACCAGTGACATCACGATGTATTTTGAAGCATATTGTGACAATAAGTATGTCTAACTGAGAAGCCAAAGTCACTGGAACTTATTAATTAGAAGGTAATGATGCCTAAAGCACAACTCATTTTTGTCTGTTTAGCACTTATCTTAGAGTGTAATTGTATTTAATTAAAAAAGAACAAACAAATCACCTAGTAATAAAGATACTATATCAAGATATGATATCATATCTATATGATATCATACTACATCATACATACATCACATCGTATGATATCATACTATGTCATAAATCAATTAAGTCATTTTGTTAGAGCCTACATAGCTGGATTTTGTTTTTTTAATCTCAGAGGAGTGGCCATTGTAAACAATCATTTCACAGACCCCAAGGTTACTTGCATTTATTTTATATACAGCAAGCAAGGACAGGACTATTACAGTTCTTTGAACTCAGTTAACAATATTGAACAATAGTCCTACACCAACTGCTTCCCTGCTGTTGTATAACTAAATCTTACTGTTAGAGTTGTCATTGTTCCTGAAGATATGTTGTTCAAGAGTGAGCTCCCCAGTGTCCCTATGACAGTTTGGTCTGAAAGTGCCTACAGTGCAATAAAAGCATTGCAGTCCACAAATTGTTTTTGGGTTAGACAGAGCCACAGGTTTAACCTTGTATTTTATTGAAGGACCTTTTATTGTATGAAAAGGGTGTCATTGTTGTTATCTGCAGTGCAGTTTATATTGTGGTTCTGAATGTGTTGTAAAATATGCTAAGTCACTAAAAGTGTATGCACAAGCCTTGAAGTAAGTGTTGCTAACTCTCCTTTTTACTTCCTTGTCTTTTCTAGCATATGATCAAGTACAGGTACCTACCCTTCACACATGGGAAGAGGACATACAAAGGCAAGGAAGACACAGGGAAAGCTTTTGCTAGTTAAAAAAACTCCCACTCTCCCTTCCTCTTTGTTGCATTTAAAATTTATTGGCCACAGCCATTGGGGAATGATGAGGGTTAGAGATGTATTTTCTTTTTGTCAGCTGAACAGTAACATGAAAACATGAAAAATACAAGTTTTGATCCACGGTGTTCTCAGTGTTGGACGAGGATATGAGCAGCATGGATCAAATTAGTCTAAAAATCTAAAATACTCCCTTTGTCTATTAAGGGTTTTTTTCTGTTTGTTTGTTTTTTGGGGGCTTTTTTTGTTTTGTTTTTCAAGGATTGATCTGCAGTTACTCAGTAATAGTTAGGACTAAGTGCTACCTTTTGCCTTTCTAACCCTAAAGAGTAACAGTAAAGTCATCAAAACTGAAGAAATTTGCAGTAAAATGAGTGATTTTTTTTTTTGTTGTTGTTTTGTTATGCTTTGTTTCCACTGGTTTATTCCAGTACACCCCCTCTCTAAAATTCACTAACTTTTAATTCATGTAATTTCTCATTTACGAAAATATGAGTAAAGTTGTTAACGTGATATCAGATGGAAATGCAAGAGTCTTCAAATTAAAAATTTTCATCTTTGTGATGAGAATATCCTGCTGCTCTGACTTAAATATCTCTGGCACTTGTCCTTTGTTCTAAATAAAGATACCTGGAGAAATTGGCTGCTTTTTACGTGAATATGCATTCATGAAGGGCAGTCTCCCCCCCTATAATTCATTTTATAGATAAACAACTTCCTTTTAATCTATAAAATGAATTCCAGCCAGCCAGCACAATGTTTAAAAACTTTGATTGTACATTTGATTTGTTAGCTACCCTGTATAATTGTGTAATTCAAGGAGAGTGTCACTAATTCCAGATAATTTAGTTGCCTGTAGTCTGCGGTCATTCTTAAATCACTTATTTCTACTTTTCCGCCTTCGTAGAGTTTAACTACTGGGAAACTGGGATGGAAATCATTTTGGGTGTAATTACCCCAGGGAGATAAATTAGGTGACTGAGCAATTAACATGAAATGGCAAGTCAATGAATTTGCTTTACCTCAGATTTTTAGACCATTAAGTGGGTATTTATTCAAAACATAATATGTCCTAAAGTTCATAACCAGTATTCCAGATAAATTCATAATGTGGCTTATTTGAGAGCAGTCAATCAAGCAAGTTTATTTCAATGACCCCATCTCTTTGAAATATTTAGCAATCTTTGTTTCAAAGACTGAGGCTCATTTGGAATTTGTAGACTGGCTGTTGTTGTCTTTCACATTCTGTGTAAAATCTTTTAAGAGTTGTGGTAAATGTAGTCATTCCAAGCAAACTGTTGTTCTCTTTCTTTTTCAGCGGAAACATAAGAAAACAGAGATTGAGAGCTTTTATTAAAAGAAATGGATGAAGTGGGTGGCGATCACATACCTTTCTATGAACCAGTTGATATTTTTCCTTTTTTTTTTTTTTTTTCAAAATGCTGCAAATCTGTGATTATTAAATTTTGATCAGCACTGTAGTAAGGGATCAAAACGTTTCCTGTAAAAAGTTTGTGTTTCAAAAGGTTGTCTGGGTTTGTGTGTATATAAATATATATATTTTAAAATATAATTTTTTTTTTAAGATTTTTTTTTCCATCCACCACCATTCTGTTTGAGTGTGAAAAACTATTTCAGTTGAAGTTTATGGAAGTAAAACTGCTAAATTGGGTTCCAGATCTGATAAATTAAATGTTTTTCATGGATTGCATGTTATTTTCTTGTGCTACAGTTACAAACAGAAACTTGATTTTAATAACTTAAGTGTAATTTTTTCACTCCAAATGCTATTAAAGAGGCTGTGTCCCTTTGAACAGTGCATTTGAATCTTGGCTTCATATTTTATAAGTATTCATGGAAAAGGGTAGCCTTGCAACTTAAGACAGTTGGATAGGTCCAGTGCATTTCTGTTTATCCTAATCAAAATTTATTTTTGTACAGCTCGTTCTTTGTAATTGTTTTCTTTTTTAAGTTAATGGCACATATGACTAGAATCTGAATATATTTGGTCACCTCTATAAAATAAGGAAATTCATTGTTATCTTTTGAGTTGTGTCTAGCATTATCAGATTAATGAGACAAAGTTGCCATTTAGCTGCTGATCTTTGCATACTGATTTGTGAATCCTTCAATGATAGATATTCCTCAGAGGCTCCAGCATTACCAGCGTCTCATAACATCAGACACAGAGTGTTAAGGTTCACCGTAGACTGGTAAATAGTTTTTGTTCTGAGAATGAAAAGCATTGTTGTCTATCAGTGTGTATTGGGTTGTTTTCTACATGCTTTGGCTCAATACACTGTTTCAACATCTGAGTTTTGGGTGGAAGGAGATTATTTGATAGGTGGACTTTTTGATATTCATCAGCTGAATGACTCTCTTCTTCATCAAAGACCAGAAGCCATTGACTGCTCCAGGTAAGTTAAAGTCTGTTGGGTACTTTCTTGTGATAAAACTAATAAAAACAGAAAAAGTTTACTTGACGATGGTTAAACTGGTAATAGAACTCTTAAACCAGTGAAATGAATTACTGTGTTATTAATATTTATTTTTTTTAAAGTCAGCACTGCTGACATGGTCATTTAGCTAGAAATCCTATTTTAAGTGATCATAATTATTCAGGGATGTCCAAAATTGCAAATATTTACTACAAGCATTATTGAAACGGAATGTATTACTGTCCTTCATCTCCCCACAGTGCACCTTTTATTCTGTCCAGTTATCGAAGGTTTCAAATGATGAGATTCTCTGTAGAAGAAATCAACAATTCTACCAAGCTACTGCCAAATGTGTCACTTGGCTATGAAATATTTGACCACTGCACAGATTTTGTGAGTTTCCCAGGACCTTTCAACCTAATCTCTGTTAATGGCTTTATGCGCCCTCTGGAAGAACCACACAACTTATCCAAAGTGATAGCAGTGGTCGGGACTTATACAAGCCCTCAGGCACAAACTGTAGCCCCACTGTTCATGATGAATCTCATTCCAATGGTAAACCTATGAACTCTTATGTACTTTGACATTTTTTAAACCAGATCAATATTTGTTATTAAAAAATATTCTTTACAAATCAAGAAATGATGTTTTCCATGTTTAAAATAATACAAGTTTCAGGAATATAAATGATTGGTTATTGTTAATGAGCACAGTAACATTTTCTCTGTTGCTCTTAACAGGTCAGTTATGGAGCTTCCAGTTCAATCTTTTCAAGAAAACAGACCTTTCCCTCTTTCTTAAGAACAGTGCATCCCAATGAAGAGGTCATAAAAGGCATTGTTAGTATTGTCAAGCGATTCAACTGGAAATGGGTTGCTTTTCTTTATGCTAATAATGATTATGGAACAGATGGCCTGGACTTGTTTTTAAAAGCAATTAATGAGACTGACATCTGCCTTGCATATACCAAAGGCCTTGATCAAGATACAGATTACAGTCTAATGTTTAGACAGATTGATGCAAAAAACATTAATATCATTATTGTTTTTGCACCTGAATGGACTGTTGAAGAACTCATGGAGTCAGTAAAAAGAGAAAATATTACAAACAAGGTGTGGATAGCAACTGATGCATGGTCCCTAAACAAAAAAATAATAGACCAGATACAAGGAAGCAAAAATATTGGCACTGTACTTGGGGTTGCTCAGCCTAAAATGTCAATACCTGGTTTTAGTGAGTTCATTCATTCTTTCAAGGCCAAGAATCACTGTGAAAATGCAGAGCAACAGAAGTTTTGTAATCAGATTTGCAACTGCAGTAGCCTGACTGCTGAGGAAATCATTGATGCAGATCCATCGTTCTCTTTTCCTGTTTATTCTGCTGTGTATTCCATTGCCCATGCCTTACACAATGTCTTACAATGTGGAGCTGACGGATGTAAAGAAAATATTACAGTCTACCCTTACATGGTAAGCATTCTAATTTATTCTAATTATCTAAGAGTGAATAATTGTTCTTATCCGTATTTAAAACCAGTGATAGTGTATATGAAGTATGTGATAAGCTAATTGGAATCTCAGAGTTAGTTAAACCTGTAGTTAAATAAATAAAAGAAGACTAAAAATGTGATTTGGGTTACTAGACTTCATCCATCTACTGAAGCATTTGAGCTACCAGTGACAAAAGGTTAATACAGGTATAATTAACTAGATTCTCCCAGAAGATTTCCAAAGCATTATCAAAAAACGCTGATTTAAACCAATCTAACTTTACTTGTTAGTCCAGTGTCTATATACACAGGTGAGGCACTCATCCCTCTAAGTGGGGCCCTACCAATATATCTGCCAATGCACCATAGAAAATATTTGAGCTAAAGAGACACCTAAATCTGTGCTCATTAGACCATAAACATGAAAGTTAATCTACAACAGAATTATTAGGTTAAGCAAATTGTGTTTGTCCAAACCTCAGTCATTGGTAACTCAGTGTTACTGTTGTGTTCCAACATCAGGTTCTTACAGAGTTGAGGAAGACAAATTTTACCCTTTTAAACCAAACCATTCAGTTTGATGAGAATGGCGACCCCATGTTTGGATCCCACTCAGTCGTTTTTTGGGGCCCCAGTGGTGATGTGCAGGAAGTGGGCTATTATACTTGTCATCCATCATTCCGTTTCTTCATCAACGACACCAAAGTTCAGTGGCATACAAGTGCACAAGTACGCAGTAGTAATAAGAAGTTTTTTTAACACAAAGATTAATAATAAAATTAAGTTTTAGCAATTTAGTTTTTTAGACTTCTACCTAGATACATATGTTTATAAGCACACAGCAGCTACCAGTTGTAGGTGTTCATAAGGTGATTTGCATGGCTGTCGAGATATAACAGGCAAATACTTTTACATGTTACAGAACAATTTTAGAAATTCAAAACCTGTGTGAATATATTTACTGACTGGTACTTTCCCTGTAATTTACCGTTACAGTAAATGGTAGGGAAGTGCAGTATCTTCTTTCTGACCTTAAATTTAAAATTTTTACAAACAATTTTCTTGTGCAGGTACCAACTTCAGTGTGTTCTGAAGAATGTAAAATGGGCTACAAGAAAACACAACTCGGAATCTACAAGTGTTGCTTCAGTTGCACAATTTGTCCACGTGGGACTTATATCAACAGCACAGGTAAATTGTTTTTGAATGACAGTAGAAAAAGAGTGAAAGTAGTGCTGTCACTTGTAATGGAAGTTAAAGTTATGCTTTTTAAAGACTATTATTGTTTTCATATAGACTAAGCCATAGTCTTCCATTTTTGTTCCAGCCACTGCTCATATCAAAGCAGCCAATTATTAGTCATGATAGATTTACACTAAGGTAGCTTAGCTGCAAACCGTAAAGTACGGGGCAGGTTTAACATGAAGGAAAATCTTTAGAGAGCATAGTGGTCAAATGTTTGTAGTTTAAAACAGACATAAACACCTTTGAAGCTTTAATTTTTAAATTCTTGTTATTTTTAAAGCAATTTTGCATGGTTTACAGTCTTTGCTTGAATGTTGGTACAGCTCAGTTCATAAACAATATGATGTTATCTCTTCCTCTAAGCCCGCTTTCTGATTGGCTGTACCACATATAATTTCCATAAACAAAATTTGGTGCTGCTGGACACCTTTTCTACCGCTTGCCGCCACGGAGGTCATGAGAACTGTAACATAACAATGGATGGGACAAACATAAGAAGGAACAAACATTTGTTAAACAATACATTAAATATTTGCTTATTTAGGGGCACAATAGTAGATCTAGTTTTTCAATCATAAGCTGTGCTTACAAGTTGATCAGTCTGAATTTTACAAAATCTTGTGCTTCTGACTACTGACGACTAATGACTAACTAAACGACTAATAATTGTGTGTGTCTAAATGCAAACACAAAACATACATGTATGAACTCTCAGACAATGGAGAAAGGTATCATGGGTCTACTTATGACCCATGATACCTTGACCATATGCTTCTTTTCTGCCCATCTCTCTTGTGAAACAGACAATCCCTCCAAGTGCATCACCTGTAAAGACACAGAATGGTCTGAAGAAGGAAGTACATCATGCAGTCTGCGGGTGGTGGAGTATACACCATTTACAGACATTTGGGCTACAGGGATCATGGTCGGTGCCTTTATCTTGGTGTTCATCTCACTGGCCTTGTCTGTTCTCTTTGCCCTGAACTACAACACACCTGTTGTCAAATCTGCTGGAGGATCAATTTGCTTCCTAATTTTAGGTTGTCTCAGTCTGTCTAGTCTTAGTGTATTTTTTTATTTTGGCAAACCAACAGATGCTTTTTGTATCTTAAGATATTTACCTTTTTTTTTATTCTTCACCATTTGCTTAGCATGTTTTGTTGTACGTGCATTTCTAATTGTTTGCATTTTCAAAACAGCTACCAAGTTTCCAGTGCTGTACAGCTGGTGGATGAAATATCACGGGCAGTGGATGTTCATTGCTGTGGTGTTTGTGACACAGGCAGTCTTCCTTCTTATTAACTTTACATATGCCCCCCCAAGACCTAACATTGACATGTCTTGGAACTCAAAAAAAATTATACTTTACTGTGAGACTGATTTTAAAGCAGCATCTGCTTCTCTGATTTTACCTTTATCATTGTGTGCTCTTTGCTTTGTTTTCTCCTACATGGGAAAAGACCTCCCAAAAAATTATAATGAAGCCAAAGCAATAACCTTTTGTCTCCTCCTGCTGATGCTCACCTGGATCATCTTTGCCACTGGGAGAATCCTTTATCATGGGAAGCACATTCAGCCTCTGCAGAGCCTGGCAGTGCTCTCCAGTCTCTACTCCTTTTTGTTGTGGTATTTCTTTCCCAAATGTTACATTGTAATTTTTCAATCTCACAAAAACACACAGCAGTACTTCCAAGGTCTCATTCAGAGTTATACCAAATCAATTAACCAGGAGATGCCTCGAGTAAATATTCGTTGATATAGACAGAGGATTTCAGTCTCTGTATTCTGGTAATAATAGGTCCTCTTTAAAAGAGGATAGGGTGGTGATTGTTTCAAAGAATAACTTCACATCACATACACAATGATCTAAATGTTGGTCTTTAAAATATATATTTAAAAGTTTTGTGTAACAAATATTATTTTGTTTATATTAAATATCATTAAAAACATGATAAGAATTAAGTTAATCGATCTTTAATAGATAAGTGGTAAAGAAATACCTGAACATATAATAGGAATAGGAACTGACTTATTTTGATGTTGGAGGATAATGAGATTACATTAAAAATATTTTATAAATTTATCATGTACAGGTTTCCTATGTCTACATGTTTAGTTCATCAGTGGACACTACTGTTCTTTATTTTTGTTCTTGTTTTTCCTTTTTTAATGCATTTGTTACACTTCAATATTTCAGTAATTTTACTGTAGAAACATGAACAGGCAGAAACGGAGGCTGCAAGCCTGACTGCTCATCACTGCCTTTTGTTATCTGTTAAAGATCAGGCTCTGGCTCCTGGGCTGGGGCTGCCACGCAATCAGCTTTAACATCTTTCTGGAATCTTGGCTAGCTTTGTGGTAGAATACTGTTTAAATCTTGCAAAGAGCTGAAGTTGAGTTATCAGTTTCATGCAGTTGTTTCTTTCTTGGATGAAGTTTGCAACTTATCATTGTACTCTTGTCCTTTTGTGAAATAAAAATAAAAGTATTGTCCTCATCACTGTTCTACAATTTTCCTCCTCCTGCACATGAACTGAAAACAACTGACTGTAGCTTAAGTGCACAGGTTGAAAAAATGTTATTTGATTTTTTTTCTTTCTGTCAGCTTGGAGTGCCGATATTTAGGATCCTTTGTAATTCTAGTGTCCGCATAACTCCTGACTGTAACTGTAACGTAATTACTGATTTAATACAGTAATACAACACATTACATTTCTATATTATTGAAAAATGTGATTAAGGTAACACATTACATTCATCACTGCAGAGAAGGAGAAGGAGGACTGAACCGGGACAACAACAAAAAAAGTCTCCGCCCTGCAGGTGGTCTACCCTTCAGGCTCAGGTCCTATATCAGAGGATTGGGAGCTTGAGGGTCCTACACAGTATCTTCCTAGGACTACGCTCTTCGGCACAGAGTTCTCGGATGTTGTTGCCTGGATCTGCTGGAGCCACCCACCCAGTTTGTTCCTGATGTTGCTATCACTTTGTATAGCTACATCTTTCACTACAGCCATCTTCCTATATTAATTGATCATAACTGTTGAGGGATGCCCAAAATTTCAATTATTTACTGTGTTTAAAAAGTATTAAAACTGAATTTATCACTCTTCTTCATCTCTCTGCAGAAGAAATCAACAATTCTACCAAACTACTGCCAAATGTGTCTCTTGGCTATGAAATATTTGACCATTGCACAGATGCTGTCAATTTCCCAGGGGCTTTTAACCTATTTTTTTAATAATTGGTTTAATCCGGCCTCTGGAAGACCCACACAAGAATTTGTCCAAAGTGATAGCAGTGGTTGGGACTTATACAATATAGATTTATGTTACTGTGACTGATTATGTTGACATTTCTCTTTTACTTCTTTAACAGGTCAGTTATGAAGCTACCAGTTCAATTTTTTCAAGAAAACAGATGTTTCCATCTTTCTTGAGAGCAGTGCATCCCAATAAAGATATAGTTGACCTGATTTTTAGCATTTTGAGGGAATTCAACTGGAAATGGGTTGCCTTCCTTTATGCTGATGATGATTATGAGAGAGATGGTCTAGAATTATTTATAAAGAAAATTAAAGACACTGATATCTGCCCGGCTTATAACAAAGGCCTTGATCACAAGTCACATTACAAAGTTATATTGAAACAGATCAATTCACAAAACATAAATGTCATTATTGTTTTTGCACCAGAATGGACAGATGAAGAACTCCCCAAAAGCTGATTCTCTTCATCTGGATGTAGCATTTTCAGTGGGAGAAACATTTCATCACTCATCCAAGAGACTTCTTCAGTCTCAACTGACTGCAGGTTTCCCCAATCTTATAAACAGTACATTTGCATAATGACTGAAACCAGCACCACTGAAGGAACAATGGGCTGGGAGGTCAGTGAGACTGAAGAAGTCACTTGGATGAGTGATGAAATGTTTCTCCCACTGAAAACGCTGAAAAAGCAGAATCAGCTTTTGGGGATTTGCTTACTTGGATGATTGAGCATGCATCAAGAAGTCAAAGAACTCATGAAGTCAGTGAAACAAATAAATATTACAAACAAGGTGTGGATGCATGGTCCTTAAACAAAAAGATAAGAGAGCAGACACAAGGAATTACTGGTATGGGAACTGTACTTGGTGTTGCTGAGCCAAACATGGCAATACCTGGTTTCAGTGACTTCATTCATTCTTTCAAAGCCCAGATTCACTGTTCTATCTTTTCGGTAGTCTTAGGGATAGATGAAAGTGGTGTACAAGTGTGTGTCATTGGGTGAATAAGAGTGGCAGTACAAATCACTAAGTGCTCATCTGTGTAGAAAAGCACAGATATCAATCCACTTATTTGTTTGACTTTTGTATTAAATTTTGTCTTACCCCTTGTTACCCCTTGTAAATTGTTTTTACTCATTTGGTCTTTGTACCTTTCACTTACCAGTATTTTCCTATACTGATATATCATAATATATGTTTTAGGAATCTACCATCTCTGCTCATTGTTTTCTGTCATCAAAAGTGGATCCCTGGGTGCTTGAAAAAGGTTAGCTGACATGGTTTCATTGAAGTAGATTTTGTGACGAGGGTACATACACAGAATGTATTTCAAAATAGGTGGTGCCTCTTGGGGTGTTTCCCAATTTGTTGATTTGACTTCTTGACATAACTTTTTATTCATTATGAAAAATTTCTCTAAAAAATCAAATGTATTCAACACTTCTATATTTGAGTTTGAGTTGGAATTCATGAAAAAAAGGTTGGTTGACAGTGTGTATTTTAACAATGAGATAGATAAAAAAATAAATGCACTACATTAACATTAAAGGAAGTGGAACTTTTGATGAGCAAGTGATTGCCTAGAAGTGAAGAGTTCACAGCAGTAACTAGCAGAGTTAGCTGTTTATCTAAATGTAAGCCACTGGAATAGGCCTTTTTCTTAAATCAAGATTGCTGTTGTTATTATGGAATCTGCAAATCTTGAACTTACCCAGCAGCCTATATCTAGTGTAAATTAGAGCTCATCCATTCCTACCAAACGAAACAAGTTCCACTCTTTCATCAGGAAGTTGACTGAATTTAAATTCTGGTGTGAATTAAACATGGTTGCCAAGAGAAATTGCAAATTATTTTTGTTAGAACCGCTGAGTGATTATGTAATGCAAAGCTAATTTTGTAAAGGATCTAGCATTTTGGGGGAAAGCAAAGATAGTGAGTTCAATGCATTTTTATATATTTGTTTGTATATCGTTGTCTGAATGTCATCCATACCTTATTCCTGTCCCACAAGGTTATGTCTTTAATTTTGACTTCTAAAAATATATTAAATACAATAACTAATTTTTCCAAGCTTGACTGATAAACTTCCATTGCAGCAGTTAATTTTCTTTAAAGAGTTGTCTTAAAATGATTTTGAAGCTAGTTTAACCTCAAGTGTTGCAGTTCTGAGTAATGCTGTTTTTATGTGTTTCAAGCCCTGCTAACATTTGTTTATGCAAAGGTAGCATCCTCCTATATACTAAAGTAGAAAGAGAAAACAGTTTTCCTGACAGCATGCAAGAGAATGAATTTGCTTGATATCTTTTCATTTATCAGACACATGACTGACATTTGAAAATGTAATGTTTGCTTCCCCTAGTGTCATCAGATTAATAAGACAAAAGGGCCATTCACCTGCTGCATTTGCTGAGACCATTTTTGCATACTGATTTGTTAATTCTGGAACCACAGGCATTCAGCATACGTCCTCCATGAAAATGATCACAGAGGCTCAACCATTTCCAGTCTATCCTAACTTCAGGTATAGTCAAATTCTGTTATAGTTCACAGTAGACTGGCAAATAGTTCTTTAAGAATGAAACACATTCTTGCTTATCTGTGTATGCTTGAGTGCTTTCTACATGCCTTTGATCAATGCACTGTCCCAGAATCTGAGTTTCAACGAGAAGGAGATTATTTAATAGGCGGACTTTTTAATATTCATCATGTCAATAGCTCTGTTCATCAATACAGACCAGAAGCCATTGACTGCTCCAGGTAAGTTAAACTGGATACCTTTTGTGATAAAAAATAAATAAATAAAACACACATATAAAATGGCTATTATTTAATACTCTAAGGTTTAACTTTAGTCCAATAGCTGGATTTGGAATATTTCCCTTAATTCTGTGAAAATGCTGGATTATCAACATTGCTCATGTATTTAAACTGTTAATACATCTTCAGAATTGCAAATATTTACTGTGTATAAACAGCAGTAAAATTGAATTTATTACTGTCCTTCATCTTCCCACAGTACACCATTAATTCTGTCCAGTTATCGGAGGTTTCAGTTGATGAGATTTTCTGTAGAAGAAATCAACAATTCTACCAAACTACTGCCAAATGTGTCACTTGGCTATGAAATATTTGACCACTGCACAGATACTATGAGTTTCCCAGGACCTTTCAACCTAATCTCTGTTAATGGTTTAATCCAACCTCTGGAAGAACCACACAGGAATTTGTCCAAAGTGATAGCAGTGGTCGGGACTTACACAAGCCCTCAGACACAAGCTGTAGCCCCACTGTTCATGATGGATCTCATTCCAATGGTAAACCTATGAACTCTTATTTACTTTCACATTTTGCAATACAAATGCATAGTAAGAAAAATATTTCATATCTATTTCTTTAATTAAAAAAAAAGGTTCCAGGTCAAAATAGTAAAATGAATTGTTATAGTTAGTTAGTTAGTTTTAAAAATCATGGTAGCTGTCAGCAATATAGATTAATGTGTTATTGTGACAAGCTATGGTGACATTTTTTCTGTCACTCTTTTAACAGGTCAGTTATGGAGCTGCCAGTTCAATCTTTTCAAGAAAACAGAATTATCCCTCTTTCATGAGAACAGTGCATCCCAATAAAGATGTAATTGAAGTCATTTTTAGCATTTTGACAGAATTCAACTGGAAATGGGTTGCTTTACTTTATGTTGATGATGATTATGGCCTAGATGGTCTACAATTATTTCTAAAGAAAATCAAGGACACTGACATCTGCCTGGCTTATAACAAAGCCCTTGATCAATACTCAGATTACAAAGCAATATTCAAACAGATCAATGCACAAAATGTAAATGTCATTATTGTGCTTGCATCTGAATGGACAGTTGAAGAACTCATGAAGTCAGTGAAACAAATAAATGTTAGAAACAAGGTGTGGATAGCAACTGATACATGGTCCCTAAACAAAAAGATAAGAGACCAGATGCAAGGAATCAAAAATATTGGAACTGTACTTGGTGTTGCTGAGCCAAACATGACAATACCTGGTTTCAGTGAGTTTATTTATTCTTTCAAAGCTCAGACTCACTGTGAAAATGCAAAACAACAGAAGCTTTGTAATCAGATTTGCAACTGCAGCAGCCTGACTGCTGAGGAAATCATTGATGCAGATCCATCGTTCTCTTTTCCTGTTTATTCTGCCGTGTATTCCATTGCTCATGCCTTACACAATGTCTTACAATGTGGAGCTGACGGATGTAAAGAAAATATTACAGTCTACCCCCATATGGTAAGTACTACACAAAATGTGATAATTCAGTAAGTGTATTGCCACCTCTGTAAAAGCTATTAGAAAGGTAAATGGACTGGTTTATCAGTGATGGGAATAACGGTGTTACAAGTAACGGCGTTACTAACGGCGTTGCTTTTTTCAGTAACGAGTAATCTAACTAATTACTATTCCCATCGTTACAACGCCGTTACAGTTACTAACAAGGAAACGTGGTCCGTTACTATTTTTCAACAAACAGACGGTTGAAGCTGTGTTCAGCTTACCGCATCTTATATCAGTTGCACGGAAGTAGCTGACTACGTAAGTAATCTGGACGCTACAGCTTTAAGCAGCTGCGCCCTCCCATGGGCGGCAATCACTTTCTGCCCGGTGATCACTTTTTGGCACAACACCTGGAGCTCGGGGGGCAAAACAATCGCATGAGTGCTGCTGTTTGACTGAGGAAGAATAAAGTAGTCGTGGTAAGCCAATCACATGACCACTTAAAGACAAAGCAACAAGGTGATATATACCAGTTTTAAATTGTGTTGATGGGCCACGTAAAACCAGGGTCATGATAAACAATATATACGCGGCGTTTTTTCCTCAATAGTTTCGCCACGTTAGCGCTAGCAAGCACTCTCTGCTTATGAGCAAAAAAAACAAACAAAAAAAAACAGGGGAAGTTTTAGGAGTGACGGAGAGAGAGAGAGAGCGAGTTTTGAGATGTGAGAGATTTGTGACGTTTAGCATGTTTGGAGTGTGTAGTTAATGTGTTGTCTTGTGTAGTTAGTGTGTAGTGTTGTGGATAATTTTGTGTTGTGTGTCAGAACAATGAGGCGACTGCTGTCTCCAGGTAGAAACAGGAGGGAAAACCTGCTGCTCTCAGACCTGCAGGTATCAGGCTGTGATGTTCTCCTTTATAGTGGATAGAAATTATTTTTTTGGAGTGGCACAAATAATTTGTGTGGCATCGTATTGAAGAACAGCTGATTGTTCTGTAAAAATGGTTATTTAAAAAATCAAGGTAAAAGGTAAATGGATGCAAATAACTTTGTTTGCAAAACTTGTGCATAGGATTTTAAAATTGACAATTTATATTTGCATTTAAAGTTATGAAATATGATTCATTAAAGATGTTTGTGGTTGTTACAGTAAAAATATAACTTTTTTTTTACTCTGATTTTATGGTTTTTTGTCTGATTTTAGATCAATTGTGTTAATACAGTATGTCAACATGAAAACATAACTGTAAATTCAGACACATGAGGTTGTGCTGAAAAGAATGATACCAAACAAGGCAAAGGAAATAGTTTTTAAAGGTAAAATGTGGAGGGAAAATCAAAAGTAGTAAAAAATGGCCAATTATACCCTGGACCCCAGAGGGTTAAACTTTTTTTTTTTTTTTTAAAGTAACGCAATAGTTACTTTTCAAGTAATTAATTACTTTTAGAATATTGTAACTCAGTTACTAACTCGGTTACTTTTTTGAAGAAGTAACTAGTAACTATAATTGAATTACTTTTTCAAAGTAACTTGCCCAACACTGGTTCTTATATAGCACTTTTCCACCGTACTTGAGAAACCACACATTTCATTCATGCAAGCACTTTTTTTTCTACATCTACATGCATTTTATCTAACATTCACACTAAGATGGACACAACAGGAACAAGTTGGGTTTCATTGTCTTACCAAAAGATACTTTAGCATGTAGAGTGGATCAACCAGGGATCATACTAACAGCCTTACAATTAGTAGATGACCTGCTCTACATTTTGTAACATATCAAGTATAAAAACATAATAATATAATCTTTGTGTTTCTCTCTCAGGTTCTGACAGAGCTAAGGAAGTTAAATTTTCCTCTTTTAAACCAAACTGTTCAGTCTGATGAGAATGGTGACCCCATGTTTGGATCATATGCAATAGTTTTTTGGGACCTTGATGGCAATGTACATGAGGTTGGCTATTATAATTTTCACAGATCATTTAATTTCTCCATCAACAGTGACAAAATTAAGTGGCACACAACTGGACAAGTAAGTTTACAAAGTACATCAAAAATACCTGTTTCTTTTTCTAACTTTGCTCGGTTTTTCACTATTGGGAATTGCCTTGGTGTGGCCAGCTTCAGAAGCTCCATTGACACCTTGTCAAGTTATGTTCAGGGCTCTGTCCCCTCAATCTAACCCCTCCTAACTCATTCTTGCTTTCTTCCCGGGAGGTACTACATTCAGCTCCTTTAGCGGGACCAGGCTAGCTTGGTTACCTGCTTAACAGTTCTCTGGTGTCCCATAGAGAAGTACATCACCAAACACATTTTTCCAGTCCCAGTCTGGATTGTTCGGAGTAAGTCCTTTGAAAGAAGTGTGCTTATAGTTACACACTGTGGAACCGCGATTGCGTCGAGATGAGTTGTTCCATTGATTTTTAAGTTTTAGTTAGCGAGTAAGCCAACTTTTGTGTAACTCGGGCTAATGCATTACTGCGAGTCTTTTTGTCAGTGTCCTGCTAGAATTTGCAATTAGTTAGTAGGCTACAGAGGGTATTACTGTCACACTAACATTAACTTGTTAGTTGATCCTAGGGTTCAGCTAGCATTAGTCTGGTAGCTTAATTGGTTAACATTAGATTGTTAGCTGAATTGCCTTTTGTGTCATAGTAAGCTGACTCCCATGGCGACTAGCTCAGATATAACCCCCACTGCTAGGACTAGCTACGAATGGGCTAACATGTTATTACGAGCCTGGTGTAGCTTAGTCTCACCCCTTTCCGTTAACCATGCCTATGGCTCCTAACCCCTTGGTCAGAACCAAAGCCCAAAGACGCTGCATCCCACCCATGCCTGCATCACGCTGTGCCACCAATTCGGGCACGGACAATCATCTGATGGCCATCGTTTTTATGGGCACTAAACATGCTCAGGCTTCTCAGCCACTACTGCTACGAGTGATATCCATTGTATGCAAGCCACTGGGAGCTGGATGGACATCATGGAGAAAGAGTCCACGCTCATACCCCTATTGTTCAAGGGCCTCCTCGATCAAACATGGGTGAGCTGTGTGTCAAGGATACGGAGGGTAATGCCAGCTCTGACCTCCTCAACCTAGAGGACATAGAGGAGGAGGACAACTACCCCACCTTATCTGCCCAGCAGTCTAGGCCACCAAGTGCCAAAGGGCCAAAGATTCACCACCAATAGACAGCAACATGTATGAGGTCTGCATACAGGTTGCTGCCAAGCTAGGTATCCCATGGCCAGCAGCCCAGGATGCTGAAGGGGCAGAACATGATCTGTATGAATGTAAGAGGCTCCCACCAACCTTAACACCAGGTAAGCAACTTCTGCTAGCAGTCCCTGCTCATGTGAAAGAAATGAGCCACTACTGGTCAAGACCTTTGAGAAGCAAGTCACCGACCAAGGGCTACTCTAAGCTGGACATGCAAAGGATGAGTGAGCTGGGGCTCACTGAACCCTCAGTGGTGGAGCCTTCAGTAGCTTATCACCTTCACCCTAACCACAGGGCAATCTCAGCTTCTTCTACACTGTAAAATCTAATTAGTTCCCAGAACTCAAAAAAATTGAGGAAACTCATTGCCTCAAAAAAATTGAGTAAAGCTTAGCTAAAAATGACTAAGTTAGGACAACTTATTTATTTTGAGTACTCTGTACAAGCTCATTTGTTCCCAGAACTCAAAAAAATTGGATCAAGTTTACGTAAGATGACCAAGTTAGGGTAACTTACTCATTTTGAGTACACTGTACAGCCGTGTTAGTTCCCAGAACTCAAAAAAATTGAGGAAACTCGTTGCCTCAAAAAAACTAAGTAAAGCTTACTTAAGATGACTGTTAAGACAACTTATACATTGCAAGTCTGCAGTATTAAGTAGAGATGGACCGATCCGATATTAAGTATCGGTATCGGTCCGATACTGACCTAAATTACTGGATCGGATATCGGCGAGAAATTAAAAAATGTAATCCGATCCATTAAATATCAAAAAAGCATCTCACAAAACTTGCGACACGACGTAACTCGGCTTGTAACCGTAGCACTTCGAAGCAGTGTGCTCACGTGATAGAGCGGCTGTGTTTATTTGTAGCCTCGCTAGCAATCCAGCATTTCATCTCCGAGGAAGTTATCCCAGAGAGAAGTAAAGCAAGTGTGTAAGTTCATCTCTGAATGTTTGTAAAGCGTACCTACGTTAAGCTTAACAACCGATATATGGAGCCTCTTCTCTCTCTCTCCCTCTCTTGCTGCTACTTCAATCGTGAAACTGCTTAATGATCAGCTGATCGGCTTTTCTGTCGCGAGTCCGTCTCTCTTCTTTGTTTTTGGCCCACTTTGCACCAGAAAGAGGAAACCAGCGGCTGAACAACAGCAGCACGTTTAACCTTGATAAGCTGTTGTTAGAATTTATTTAATATTACTTTCTACACCAGGATCCTTTTCTACGTAGCTGACGGCTGGTAACTGTGCAGGGGCGGATCTAGCAAAGTTTAGCCAGGGGGGCCGATAGGGCATTAACAGGGAAAAGGGGGCACAAAGACATACTTATCTTTCTTATTCTCATTTAAAATGTCTAGCTTTTAATAAATAATTATCTGAATCTTACACCCAAAGTTTTAATCTGATGTAAAATGTATAGAAGTCCATTACTGTATATAGTAACTGTTAAGTCTAATATACCCTAGTAAGCTATAGTACTTTTTCCTTTGGGAAAGTACCATCTGTGCAGTCTGCAATTCTGTAGAAGAAAGATGTTGAATATATTTAATTATTCTTGAAAAATAATTTATTTCTGTGCATTTTTTTCACACTGCATCAAATTAAAGTTTATTACGTCGATTAAGCATCATGAGGTGGAGGGTGGGGGGTGGTTCCCTTTTTTTTTTTTTTGCTGGGAGTTTGCAACCCTATTAGTTAGGTTGCTTAATATTTCTGCTAAGTACTCTTTAAAATACCAGAATAGGGAGGATGGAGTAGGTTTAAGTTTATTAGATTGATCAGTATTGCTGAACTATGAAATATTTTGGGTGCAGTGTATTTTTTACATACAGGTATAACAGAATAGCTTTAGTGTTGTTGTTTATTTAAACTTGAGTATGAACTTATACAAAATGCAGCAAGATATTAAAAAAAAACAGTTTTATTGATTAAAAAACACACTATATCGGATTAATATCGGTATCGGCAGATATCCAAATTTATGATATCGGTATCGGTATCGGACATAAAAAAGTGGTATCGTGCCATCTCTAGTATTAAGAATAACTTGATATTTCTGACTGTACAATACTAATTGTTTACCTACTGACAAACATTTCAAGTTCAACTAAATGAAAAAACAATTTGTGGTAACCTGATTATGACTAAAAATAATTAACAACACTTTTTGTAATGATGATAAAATGAGCCCAACTTTTATTTTCAAACACAACAAAGTATAACAGCCAACATACTGGACACAGTTCTGCTGAACAACAAACAATTATATTGCCATCACTGTTATAATCTTACAATGAAACAAAGTCTCAGATGTAATTATTCTGAAAATAAGTTTAGGTCTACCACAAGTTTGTTTTGTACTTACATTACTTATATAATCAAAATAAAATATTTGTTGTTCTGTCACAAGTGCAGTCTCTAATTTAAACAACACATTTGTTTTTCATTCCAACACATGAGCTGGAATGTTGTATTATTTTAAGGATGGCTTGTTCCCAGTCCAGGTATTACTGCCTGAATGACTGTCATGGATCGAGGTGATCCAAATGTAGGTGCAGAAGAAAGTCTTTAACTTCCCTTAAGTACAGTGGCAGTGGATGTGGGTTGGAGATGCAATGAGCTTGAACCTGCAGGCGACCATCTTCACTGACCACACCATCTGTGACGGAGGACTCATCTCTCCTGTTGTCCTGCAAGCAAACAATCATATTTTTTGGAACATGAACTTGATTGCTTTCTTAAAACATTTTTTTATGCATTTGGTATAAAACAGACTCCAATTTAGACAATCTCAGGCTCCCTCCCCACCGGAGAGGTGACATTCAATGTCCCAATTGTCAGTCTGGATAGCCCTGACCACCACACAACACACAATAATGTCATGAAAACATCATTTTAAAAAGGGCTGTGCAAACATGGCCAATAACTTTCATTCTAATGATGTGCAAAATGATTTGGGCACAAAACAAATTTTGCTGTTAGAAAACTTGCAGACTTCACTATATACAGTGTAGACCCTCTAAACTAAGTTTGGGGGATGTGATCTTTCAAGAAATGCAGACCAAACTGTTGTTGTTTGTTTACTTACACAGCATGTCTTGTAGAATTAACTGGAGTCACAGCAACAGCATAGTGCAGTCATATCTCAAGTCTAATAACAGAAGACAGGAAAAGATCAGTAAAGAAGCAACTTCCCCAAACCAAAGCACAAATAAAACAATAAGTAAAACAGGCCGATCTAAAGTATGATTAAAGTTCAGCCTGATTAATATAAATGTCACTGACAGTTGCTAATATATTGGAAAACCAAAATACTTACCACTGAGTTGATGTCTTTCTGTCCAACAGCAGTGTGCTGGTCCCGAGCCTCAAAGACAGTAAGAAGCAAGCAGAGGGAGAAAAAACAGAACATTTTTCAGAAACTGATTTGATCCTTAATGGCTGTGCAATCATTGTAACATAGAGTTTGCTTAAAGGCTAGATTTGACATTAGTAGATGCCACAGATGTTCAAAAGCTGCCACAAAGCATGAACAACAAATGGACGTCTCCGAAAACGTCGCAGCATTTTTGCAAATATGTGATGTCTTGATAAATCGAGCAGATATTTGAACTTTACACAGCTACAATCTCGCCTGAAAATATCTTAAAAGTTTATTTTGTGACCCGGAAAAAGTAATACGTTTTTTAGCCGCGCTCCTCCGCCATCAAGTACGCACAGGCTCCGACAACCGTGGCCGACAAATGCGATCCTCCTTTTCCCCAGACTACCCTTTCTGGGTTACAAAATAACCTTTTAAGATATTTTCAGGCGAGAATGTAGCTGTGTAATGTTCAAATATCTACTTAATTTATCAAAATATCACATATTTGCAGAAGTGCTTCCACGTTTTCGGAGAGCTCTGTTATCCACCAGCGCGATAGCTGACCGGGAGGTCAAGGCTTGATAGAGTCAGCTAGCACAGCTAACTCCTGGCGTATTGTTTTCAACCCCCCTGCAGTCTTTTACTACTCAGGTTAAACATGATATATATAGTTAGTTAGTTAGTTAGTCATGGCTATGGATTGAAAATATCCCCCATACCCCACCCCTAACAGCTGCACCTCCCGAAGAATTTTGTCTGGGCTCTTATCTCACTTTTTTATTTCAAACAATCAACAGAAAATTTCACAGACATAGTTTTATGTAAGGTTTTTAAAGCTGTGATTGTTAATTTTTAAGTAACATGAGCCCAGCGGCAGCAGCAACGCTAGGCTAACACTAACTAGCTAGCAAGATTAGAAACCTGGTGCTAAACTAAGAGAAGCCACAAAATCAGTTTGAATAAGAGTAAACATTTACTCACCAAGTCAGTAAAGATCCACAGCAATGACAACAGTAATATCTCCAGGTTTGCTCAATATATTCCATAACAAATGCTGGCGCCATGAACATGCGGACTGATCCGGGAGGGAGGAGGACGGTAGTCACGTGGCATTTTCAAAACACATCTTTCATCCTTCCGCACTGAGAAGCAAAACTTCCAGCTTACTTAGTTTTTCTAAGTTAAGACAACTCAAATAAATTGAGTTTATCAGCGTTTTTGCATAAAAAGTACTGGTAACTTATTTAAATCGAGTTCTGATAACAAATTGATAAAAATTGAGTTCAGCCTATTTAATATTTTTAATTAAACACAATATTACATTTTACAGTGTAGGATATCTCTGCCTAGTAAGACAGATCGCCTCACTGCCTCTATTTATCAAAGGATGTACAAGTATGCAGCACAGTCAGTATGCTCTCTTAGTCACACTGCTATCAGGCAGAAATTCTAGAAGACATGGACCATCAGCTGGACTCAGGCTCTTCAAATTGCCCTTTGAGATGAAATTTGGGTGGTGAATGATCTCGTCCTTCACCCTCTAGGGGAGCAGTGCAAGGTTGTGGGCATGTAAATAACCTTGCAGTCTCAAGTGACAGAGCCTTATGACTAAACCTGTCAAGTTTGGGTGATGCTCAGAAGGCTGAAGTCATGGACATAGCCTGTGATCCAACCAAGGGTCTCTTTGGCCCAGCCTTGGAGAAAATAAGAGAGACAAGGACTCATAGAAAGCAAGAGGGAGACGCTTTCGATCTCTGCCTACCCCAGCAACTCCAGGTTGGTGGTAAATCATCTCACTGACCTCAGCTTTAAAATCAACCTGGAAAAGAGCTGCTTGGAACCCGCATAGTGTATGGAGTATCTGGGGCCTGACTGCTCTATCTCAGGAAATCTGCTTAGAATGACGTCTGCAGTTGGTCACACCAAAGCAAGATTCTATAGTGAAACACCTGACTCTGTTATCAAAGAACCAGGGATTACATTGAGTAACCCAATGTTTTTGTTTCCACACTTCTCAATGGAAGTGTGTAGCTAGTTGTGAATATTAATCAGGTTATTTGAGGCGCTGTCTTGCTATAATATGCAAATTCAAGTAGATTTTACAAAACATGGTCAAATTGTAAACATTGAATTCATTCATTACAGTGCTTCCCTATTTGTTTACCTCTGTCCTTCACAGTATTCTCTCTGCTGTCCTTACATTTGATTTTATGCAGGTGCCTACTTCAGTGTGTTCTAAAGAATGTGATGTAGGGTACAAGAAAACACAAGATGGAATCCACAAATGTTGCTTCAATTGCACAATCTGTCCAAATGGGACCTATATCAACATCACAGGTAAATAATTTTTATGTGAGGGGAAGAAAGAGTAAAAGCCCCAGTCAGTCTTAACTTAATATATTCAGGCAGTAAGGCATTTTAAAGGCTAAAATGGTATAATATTTACATTGACTTGATACTAAAGGCTCCTGATTAAATACTTGGAAGTGCTGATTAAAGTGGTCAGTATTATGCTCATACACAACCCTTATCTTTACCTTTACATTTATCTTTATTTTTTGTTGGACTATACTCGAATAGCTTTGCATGATTCAGTGTTCAAATGTAAAACCTCTCACTTCATTCACTATCTGACGCCACTCTTCTATTAAACCAGCTTTGTTATTGGAGCCATTTGCCTGGTTTCCACAAAAAGAATTCAAAGTATCTTCTGCTTGCCATCGAGGAGGTTATGAAAACAAACAATAAAGTGCCAAAAAAGCACAATTTATTTTTCTTGTTAGAAATGTCAATTTCACTGTTCCATCATACAAGTTCACTGTTGACTCTGATAGAATCTAAATCTGAATGTAAAAGTGGGCACACTTATGCTGCCCTCTTGGCCAGGTCTCTCTTGCAAAAGAGACTTGCACCTGAATGAGACTTTTACTTGGATAAATAAACTATAACAAAAACAAATATCAGCAGCAACAAATATCTAGGAACTCTTATGCTCAGTGCCTCTTTATTATGGGAAGTAGTAGTGAATTAAATTTTTTTCAAATCCAGGATCTGAAAATAATTAGTTTGATTAGAAAATGTCTGTCTATGTTCCTGTAAATATGTGTACATGAGAGAAATAGACTAAATTCCCAAATGAAGAGGAGAACTATAGTGATCTGGAATTATAAAAGGTAACATGAGAAGTAATGTTAATGTTATTCTGGTGATTACTGTATACAATGAAATCAGCCTACTTCATAGCAAATATTTTTTAACATCAGTCTAATAACCTTTTGTCCTTTTGTTACATAAAACAGAAGATGCTTATAACTGCAGCAAATGTAAAGACACAGAATGGTCAGAAGAAGGAAGTACATCATGTAATCAGTGGATGAAGGAGTATACACCATTTACAGACATTTGGGCTATAGTGATCATGGTCGGTGCCTTTATCTTGGTGTTCATCTCACTGGCCTTGTCTGTTCTCTTTGCCCTGAACTACAACACACCTGTTGTCAAATCTGCTGGAGGATCAATGTGCTTCCTAATTTTAGGTTGTCTCAGTCTGTCTAGTCTTAGTGTATTTTTTTATTTTGGTGAACCAACAGTTGCTTTCTGTATCTTAAGATATTTACCATTTCTCTTATTCTTCACTGTTTGTTTAGCTTGTTTTGTTGTGCGTTCTTTTCAAATTGTTTGTATTTTCAAAATAGCAGCCCAGATACCCAAACTCCACAGCTGGTGGATGAAATATCACGGACAGTGGCTGTTCATCACTGTGGCATTTGTGACACAGGCAATCTTCCTTCTTATTAACTATACGTATGCAACCCCAGGTTCTAACAAGGAAATGTTTAGGAAAGTCCCAAAAATCATACTTGATTGTGATATTGATTTTAAAGCAGCATCTATTTCTCTGGTTTTACCTTTATCATTGTGTGCTCTTTGCTTTGTTTTTTCCTACATGGGAAAAGACCTCCCAAAAAATTACAACGAAGCCAAAGCAATAACCTTTTGCCTCCTCCTGCTGATCCTCACCTGGATCATCTTTGCCACGGGAAACATCCTTTATCAGGGCAAGTACATCCAGCCGCTGCAGAGTCTGGCAGTACTCTCCAGTCTCTACTCCTTTCTGGTGTGGTATTTCTTTCCTAAATGTTATATTATAATTTTTCAACCTCGAAAAAACACTCAGCGTTACTTTCAAAATCTTATTCAGAGTTATACCAAAACCATTAGCCAATAGGTAGACAACAGGCTGTAGTGATGTGCTTCATATTTTAGGCTTAATGTATATCTTTTGTAAAGTGATAATACATTTTGTTTTTTTGTTACGTTTTGGGGGTTTATTTTTTCTTAAATCTTTTGACTTAACCTTGTGATGTTTTTATTGTTTTATTGAGGAATAGATTTTCAGGTAATGTACTTACCCAGTTTAACAGAAATATTTTTAGATATATACGTGTGACCTCAAAGTTATAGAAGAGTTATATGTTTAGAAGCAGTTGCTTTCTATTTTGTACTCAAGTTACTAAATAAGAATATTTTTGACATTAAACTTATACTTCCGTTAATTTTACTGCAGACTATGTTTTTAAATATACAATGACTTTGAAATCTATGAGACTATATATTAACCAACAGTCTAGTGAGATTCTGTGATATGTTTAATTTTATTGTTTTAAAGCATTTACTAATTTTACCATTTGAATGTTGTACGGTTTGATAACAGTACATTTCATTCAGTGAAACAAATTGTGTGGTGTGTTTTGTTTTTTTCTGCTCAGCTGTTTGGTTAATCTTGTCTTATAACAGAAATCTGCCCACATGAGTGCAGTTTAGGTTCTTTATACAATATATGTTTCTAGTAAATACTTGATACAGATAACATTTTCATTTCTCTTCTAACTGAACTGAAAGATAACCCATAAGGACATAAAAATACTCAAACAAAAGACACAAAAGGAACAAACATAATTTCATATTTAAATACAATGCGATATCGTGAGAAATATGGTGACACTTCAGGTTATGTCTGGTCACTTTTCATTGTCATTTACAGTGTTGTGTATCTAAATGGTATTTCCAATGTCCTGTTTGGCCAAAGTTTAGGTCATGCAAACTTATCTGTAGCAGGATGTATCGTTTAAACATAACCCAGAGACACATCCCTGAATTAATAATATAAACTGTGTACATGTATTTGCTTGTATCCCTATGTTGCTTTCCAGCTAAATCTTTGCTATCATACATATGTGTTCCCTATAGGAAAACTTAAATGGCAAAAGAATCAACACATTAGACCGTTGAAAAGTTCATAAGCATGTGTTCCAGGTTAACAGCTCTGCAGGAATCACAGAGTAACTCACAAACTCATACTATCTCAATATGTTGACTAACAAAAAAAAAAAGAAAGAAAAAAGAAACGGCTGAGATGTTAGATAAATTACATATATATGATACACTATGATAATAGTAATGATAATAGATATGATGTGTAATTATCATCCTCTAACAGAAAGGATATTTTTGCTACATTCTTGACTTTTGGCCAAATAAAATTTGTAACATATTTACATGTAAACTAATAAGTATTGTTAAAGAGAATGCTATAATTAAATTCGTTTATATGTTTAATCTAGCCTGTTTGCTGACAGGCTTGATTAAACATAACAAGCTTTTTCAGTGATTCTTGGGTTAACTTTTATCTTTGAGGCATTATGGCAGCAGGTTTCTACTTAAGCTACTTTTTAAAAAATCTTTATACAGCCACGCATCACTAAGCTCACTAAGCTGGAGATAAATAGTTTTAACTTGCACATACAAGCAGTGCATTGCTTCTTGTAAGTAGAGTGTAATCTAATAAGATGTCACATCAGTGGAAAATGGTAACTATGAAGCATTTTCTTGCTTCTCTGTATCTGCTGGGAACATTTTTACATACTTTGACTAAATGCAACATGTCAGCCACAGACTTCGATCTGGATGGAGATTACGTGATTAGCAACCTTTCTAATATTCATTATGAAAGTGGCGGTCTATATTAAAAAACAAAACAAAACAAAAACCCTCTTAAACCTTGTGTTCTCCCTAGTAGTAGTAAATGCATAAAAATTAGTGCATAAAAAAGTATTTTATGAAAACACTGGATAAAAAATGCTTCCCTAAAAAAGACTAAAGTTACAGTTCAGTATTCAATATTACATACAATAAACTACATACAAAGTGTCTTTGAATGGCATAGATGCAGAAATGTCTGCATATACCACAGAGCCATGGCTCAGTGTCTGATTATCTAAATGAGTCTCACAGACCTGAATGTATACTTGAAGCCATTTATAATTCTTTAACTTGTTTGATCTGCTCACCACAAACAAGCACAAGCATAAATTTTCGACCTTTAACTGTATTTTCATAAGTTTTACAGCTTTTCAAACCGATTAAAAACCTCCCTTATGGCCATTCATACTACATAAAATAATTAAGCAATAAAGTATTAAATGATGAAAAAAAACACAAACAACAACAACAACAACAAAACAGAAACAAAACAAAACTGGACAGTCTGGGAAATGAGCTAATGAGCTGAAGTCCAAAGAGTCATGCTGCCAGATTTCTTCGTTTGTCACAGCAGCTTTTTCTTTATCACGTAGAAAAAATGTTAAGGATGTAACTTCTTTACACTGACAGAAAAGGGAGTTTCACTGGTCCGGCTCACTTAAGATCAAAGTGGGCTGTATGTGGCCGACCGTGTAAAATTAGTTTGACACCTTGGGCTAAAGGGAAAAGTATCAGGCATTAAAACTGCTTAATCGTGGTGGTTGTTAACATTTTCTTGCTCTTCTGTGTTGACTAGCAATATTTCTTCATGATCATGAACTTTTATGATGACATGTCAATCAGTGGCGGATCTAGAGAAATTTTCTTAGGGTGGCATGAGGGTGGCAAAGAAATCAAATGGGGTGGCAAAATCAAAGCCTTTTTTTCCCCCCAAACACATATGCAGGTGGTTACATATGGTTAAAATTATTCAAATGCAGTAAGTATACACGTTTTTCATATAAATATAGTCTATAACTTAATTATTGTCTGTAGCCCACATAATTACACACTTTAGTTACATAAAACATGTGAGTTTTGATCTTATGTACTGTATAGCCTGTATAATAAATAAATATGTAGCCCAATAAGTATAAATTCCAGAAAACTACACAACATGGGGCGGTTCATTTACAAACACAAGTCTAACTTAAGTTTCACACTGTTTTTTGTTAGAAAACAATCACATTGTTACATTCTTAAATTACACAAAATGTCAGAAATCTGCATTGTCATGAACAAAAATTTAAACCTAATTTTTCATGATTTGTTGGATTAACCCTCTGAGGTCTGAAATACAACAGGCCATTTTTGATTCCTTTTGAGTTTACGTTTGTATTTCACCCTCAGATTGTTTCATTTTATTTTTTCCCCTTGCCTTGTTTGGTATCATTCTTTTCAGCTCAACTGAATTTAGTTGTTTTTTTTCACTGACATACTGCATTAGTATTACTGATCTGAAATCACACAAAGAACTTGTAAAATCTTAGTAGTATTTTTTACTGTAAAAACCCACAGACATGTTGAGTAAATATAAATTGTACATTTTGTAAACATATACAACTATTTGTCTAAAAATGCAGCCAATACACCTGCCGTTTTTTCATTTTGTACAACCATTTAAAAATATTACTAAAACTAAAATGAGAGAACAATCAGGTTTCGCAATAAGATGCCCCACAAATGATGTGTGCCAGTAAAAAAAAAAAAAGTTTGTACGCCAAAAGACAGAGGAGAACAGCACAGGGATAAACCTGCAGGCCTGACAGCAGGAGGTGTATCATTCCGCTGGTTTTCTACTTAGTGACAGTGTTTACATTGCAAATGTGCCTTAGTGACATTCATTAGTTACCTCACTGACACACAAAATAACGACTACACAACAGAACAACTACACAAGACAGCACAACACACTAACTATACACTCCACATAGGGTTGCCAACTCCCTGAAAAATAAATAAGGGACACCTCGTGGCCAGGGCCGGGCAACCCAGTTGTCTTCACCCTTCCCAGTGTGGTGAATTTTGTAGCTCTTTTATTGTGTGTGAAATTATTTTTTTAACCATTTGACTTGAATTTGATTTAAGTAGATGCATATTCTTTGTGATATGAACACATGGGAAACAAATGATCATTTAGCCATTTATCTTTAGCTCAAAATGACAACATTAACACAATAAAACAGGTCTCTTTCTTAAACAGAAGCCTGTCATGCTTAACTTTTGAGAATATAAGTAAATCTTTCTTTAAAAGAACTCTGTCCTGCTTAACTTAAAATTATATAAATTAATAGAAAACAATAGAAAGAAAAATATTCTTGTAACAGTGAGGCATTATTTCAGCTTTTCTAATGCTAATCAGCTGCTCCCGTTTGTAAACCCGCTTGTTCCCATGATTACGCATCATAACTCATCATCATTATTCATCTATGTATTACTTTTATGTATTAGTCATCTATTTGTTGTAATCATCTATCCTTGCAGTTGTTTATTACACAAAATAAATTATATTATCACACTTCTGGCCACATAGCGCTGATATTCACTGCACATGCCCATATTGACCTTAACCAGAGGGTTAAAAACAAACAAACCAGTGTTTACATACCATATCTGCTTCTGTCGTGGCCTGGTGGACAAAATATTGGTTAAGGGTTCCCCGAGCTTTCACGCCCCTCATGTTCTTCATGTGCCCACCATTGGAAGCATGCCTATAGAAAAAGTGCGCCGGCACACAGTGCAGTGCGCTTTATAGGTGTTATCGTGCACTTTTCCAGCCAGGTGTTTTCCTTTTCCCATTCCTCCCTGTACTTTTGCAGCCTTTTTTTCCTTTCTCGGAGGGGAACAAACATTGCTGGTCTAATGCTGGGCTTACACTGTGCGATTTTTGGCCCATTTTGAGACGATTTTTGAGTCGTGCGACCGATTTGGTGATCGGCCCGATTCTGGTCTTCATCGTGCGTCGTGCATCGTGTAGTATACGTGGGGTAACGAGAAGCAATAAGCACCTCACGACCAGCTCCCAATCATCAATCGCTGGTGAGGGTGTCACCGCAGCCGCTCACACTGCTCACGCGCAAACACGTAAACGTCGGTGAAAAAGACGGAGCAGCACAGCTGTGCAGCGTGTGATCTGGATACAAGTGATGGAGGCACAACTTGTAGAACTTTGGAAAGCTCATCCGAGCCTTTTCGATGTGGCCTCACAAAATTATCACGACCACAACAACCGTTAAAAATAGTTGGATTTACAATGCTGCTCAATCACAGCTGCCTGATCAATGTTTTTCATTAGCAATTTAGCAAAGTTGATGGTGGTGCTGTGCGTGTCTGTGTGAGTGAAAGACAGAGAGGGAGAGCGAGCGACAGATTTTCTGTTATAACCTGTGTCGGCGTTTGTTTCCCTGTTGGCCATGCTTCTTGTTGTGGTCATCTGTTGTCTTCCAGTATTTTCTCCGCAAGCGACCTTTCCTCGACCAATGAGATAAGCGGTAATCAGGGGCGATTCTAGGATCAGAGCTTTGGGGGTGCTGAGCACCCAGAGAGCTGCCCATCCAGACAAGGTAAACTTTACTCGTCACGATGAGACTTCTTCCCTGTCTCTGTCAGTCCCTGCATCCTTAAATGTCTCCAGTTGTCCCGAGTTCTCTCTGACTGTCTCCTTGGTGCATTTAAACCCCTGTTCCTCCCTGTCCTCATCGTCTGTTGTCTTCATCTCCATTATCAGTCATCATAATTTTACCATCTCTGTGCAAGTCTGCAAATTTCTTTATTAACCCTTTAAGACCTACCATAGAACCAAGTCCGCCAGAGCTTATATTATATTTTTACATGTTGTAATGCCATTTTTGGGAGCATTTCAAGTTGATATACATCAATACAACCATTATAGCCCAAATTTTAATAATATGTATGCATTAAGTGCATAGTAAGTACATAAATGGCAAAAAAGTGCAATAAACTACAAAAAATTTGAAAATCGTTTGTGTTTTTTAACATATATTTCTAGTTAGAGAAATTTAAGACAAAAAAGTTGCACAAACTAGTTTCCCACCACAGGAAATTTATTTTAAGTGTCTTCATAGTTTTATTTTTGAGATACACCAATTTACATATACTGCAGGAAAAACGAAAATAAATATTATAATGCAAATTTGCAAAAAAGCAGCATATGCATCAAAATAAAGTATTTCCAGCAGTGCAATATGAGTCCTAAGCATCCCAGAAACGACACAGAAAGTCATAAAGTCAAACATAACTTTTAAAAACACCAGTATAGGCTCATGAGGGCCTGGTGGTAAAAAAACCTACATTTCCGCAAAATGACGTCATTTCCGGTTTCGGGCAGGTCATGGCGGACATGCGAGAGTTCACGCTGATGGACGTAGGAAGTGTTACGAACAGCTGATCGGATCGGCGAAGCGTGTTTCTGGAATATTATGTTTTTGTTGCTACAAGCGCTTTTTATGCAGTTTTTGCAAAGCTATATGTGGAAGGAAACTGTGACCTAGGACAAGCTGATGGCATGAGATGTAAGTACAACTCCTCCGGTTTCATATGCAAAAAAAAATATCGCGCTAGCTTACGTGGTTGAAGTGCTACAGGGATTTAAAAATAGTTACGCAAAACGGAGCGTGTCCGCTCCGACCGGCTTTAAAGGGTTAAATCATAAGATTCTTAAATTCATCAAGTCTCTCTGTGCCTGGGTCATCGTCACAAAACATGACATCACTGTTTTGTACATTTTAACACAATTTAATCCCACATTTGTGAAAGAAAAGCAAAACACTTTTTTGAAAAGTCTGTAACAAAACCATCAAATCTGATAAAGGTTATTTAAATGCTGCAAAAGACTACTACTGCCAAAGAAGAATGGATTGGAATTTTTTTTAAAAAAAATACATATCCTAACCTTAATTACTGCGGGAGAATAATGAATGATGCTCACAGTGAGTAAAAAGTAAACTGAGTGCATTTTTTGGACAGAGATTCACTTTTAAAGTGTATGTATAATATAATACAGACACATAAAAATACACTCCAAAAATAGAAGAGTCCTTGAATTTACAAAATATTATTAAAACATTTTAAAAATTGAGACACCTTGGCCTATGGTACAATGTATACAATGTACGAAAAGATCTTTACTGCAGATTCTACTATGGCTCTGCAGATTTTTTCTTTTCTTTTAACCTATGTCGCCTCACCTTGAGGTTGGCAAATCTGTATCACATTTTGGTGGTCAGCTCTCTCAAGCATCTCTTTCTCAACTGACATCACAGCCAGGTGCTGGAGTCTGCTTTGACCCATGGTCCTTCTCAGCCAGGTATGGAGCTGACTTAAGACACTAAAAGACCTTTCACAGCTACAGCTGCTAACTGGGTTTGTTAGGGCAACCTGAATAACAGTTTTCAGTGTGGGGAAGATCTGATTATCCAGAAGATTGTACAATGTTAACATATCTGGAATGGCACCAGCCTCACTCTTGAGCTTCAAAAAGTTTTTGGCAACCGTGACTTCCTCTGACTGAAGTTCAATAAGGTAATGCAGTGCCAGGGCTGACAACCCAGTTTGTTTTGCAGATTCTGTATAGCAGCTTTAATATAGGGAGAACACAACTTCCAGATTATATGAGTAAAATTAGTTGCTTTTTTTTTTTCCTTTGCCAGTTTAACAGTTTCTGTTTTGCCTGTTAGTATTCCCTGTCTGTTTTCTTACCTGGTTCTTCCTGACCTTGTACTTTCTTCTCATGTTCTCCTCTTTCCTCTCTCCCTCTTTGGACTGACAATCATACACAAATAGATTATATTCAATTAGATTACAAAAATACTATTAAGATCACTAATAAAAAAGTCCTCTCTCAGTGTACTTTCAACCAAAAGGCAAATAACTAAACCACATGTACATCTAATAAAAGATATAAATATTGAAACACACAACACTTTTACCTGAATGTGGCTCCTTTTTTTGAAAAAACTTCCTCATATCCATTATGAACCTGGCTGTCTCTCTGTACACACACACACACACAACAGGAGCTATAAGGTTAATGGGCATCCAGTCAGTTAGCTAGTTAGTACCTTGGGTTCAATATCGGCACATGCACATATGAGAAAATAACCAGTTTCTCTCATTACGTTTCAAACAGGACAGTGGTAACAGCAGCAGGCTACGGACAATGTTAAGTTTTAGATTTTAAATAGGCTGTATACATTTCAATGGGAGCAACAGGACGGTCAAATATCGCTGATTTTACTACAGAGCAGGACGGATTGTAGGGTAGCAAACATAGTCGGGAAACACGTTTTCAACCCAGCAGGTTACCTGGATGTAATGTTTTTCAGCTAAAAAGAAACATGACCTGACTCCTACCTAACTATATAAAGAGTAACTGAAGGTTAAATGCAGCTAATATGTCCTGTTTTAAGCCAGGCGCTTCCACCTCCGCTCCGCTGCGTTTCAGCCACCATCTCTCTGGCAGCAACGGAGCTAGCTAGAGCCAGAGCAGGGAAGAGCCGAGCTGGAACAAACCATTTTGGGAGTAGGGGAGGGGGGGTTATCTATACTTTTGTTGTTAAAATGTTCCATCTCAATTACGTACTGTATGCTTTTTATATTTTTAGTAGTGTGTCACACAAACAGCAAATATTGCCAAAAAAAGTAAGAAATCTTTGGGGGTGCTTTGATTCGTTTCAGCACCCCCAAAAATGGGCTAAAATCGCCCCTGGCGGTAATCTGAATTGTCATACTTGAATTGTCATAAGTGTGCTGTCAGCTTATTGGTCACAAAGCAGGAGAGGGGCTGGGAATTATGTTTTCAAACAAAGCGTTAATTCCATTAACATTTATAGACTACTTTTGATTCTCACTGTAGCACGGGACAAAGTGCGTCCCTTTTCAGCTCAATACCGGACGTGTACTTTTGTTTCTAAATACGGGACGATTCCGTTTTTTAAGGGACGGTTGGCAACCCTAACTCCACACTAAACGTCACAAATCTCCCACATCTAAAAACTCTCTCTCTCTCACTCGCTCGCTCTCGCTACCGTCACTCCCAAAACTTTTCCCTCTTCCTAAACAACCAAATCCTACATATTGACTTTTTTTTTAAATTGGGCGACATGGTACATTTTTCCACCGAGAGGAAAGAGGTGGCTTTTTTTCCTTTCTTTACCGTTTTCGCGCTGTCCTTAGAAAACGCTTAAAACACACACACAAAAATGTGACAACAGTATTTAGAAAAAGGCGTGGCTTATATATATTATCATAACTGTTGATTTACTGGCCTGTAATTAAAATTTAAAAACTTTGAAGTCTGAACTTTCAATGTGGGCTGAAATAGACACTCAGCGTGGCTGCAGCTTGTTGCTATGTCAGCTTACATCAGTCATGTGATTTGGAGGTGCAGCGTGTCTGTGGACCACAGAGGGTTAATAACACTCACCTTCCTTCCATTTCCAGAGTGTAACAACCGACCACCTGTGTAAAATCCGAAATTCCCATGGTGTTGTTCAAAATGTGCTCTGCCACAATCATAAGCATCGCTTGCTACTGAAAACAAGAAAAAAGCCGGTCCTGCTATGGGCTGAACCATTTGTTAACGGTGGAGGGGGGGAACACTCTGCAATATATTCAATTTTAGCATTTATATTCACTGTTGACTGTAACTACGCTCAAACTGTTAATGATATCTTATTTTAATAAACAACACTGTCATATGCAAGACTGGGGTGGCACTTGGGGTGGCAATGGATCATTTTAGGGTGGCACTTGCCACCCCATGCCACCCTTCTAGATCCGTCCCTGATGTCAATGGCCATCTACTGCTCCATCTAAGTTTAATAAACTATAACAAATCACAGTTGATATTTCCACCTGGATGAAGAATTGTAAAATAATATTACTTCAATAGTTAAATAAATATCTTCTATACTAACCCCCAAAATATTTATTGTTAGCTAAAAATTACAAGTGATAGGAATAAAACACTATGAAAAGACGTCAGAACACATAAGACTGCTCAAAATGCCAAAAGTAAAAATAATTCTTTTGCAGAAAAATGTCCCTCATTAGTCTTTAATAATATGTATGTGTTTACAGTTGACTTCATTTTAAATACTCTGCATATTCCATTTAATTGCCATTATTATATTCTATAAATTATATGTTTTTAGTGGCTGTCCTGTGAGAAAAACTATTATTCATGAGCTCAGGAACACAGAACAAAGTCTATTAAAAATAGCTGAATTAAAAGGGTTGAGGAGTGTGTGACATGGTTATGTGTCAATATCTATGTGGGGGGGCGAAATAAGAATCAAAAATAAAGGTGGAGTGTTGTCAAAGCAGCTGATTAAACGTATTATATTCAGTCATCTCATAGATACTAATATCAAAGTGCTGCTGAGCATGCATCAGGTCAGCTTGCCTGTTGTATCAGACATGGACATCATCAGAGCTGCAATCCACTATGCATCACGATCAACATACCATGCTAATTTATGAATAACCAACTCGCAAAATAAAACAAAATAAAAACAAACCAACAACACGAAAACAGCAGACATTATGATACAGACTTATAATTTACACCGATGTTTTTTCCAAATTCTTTACGCGAAAAGTGAGCGCGAGAGCCTTCGGTGTGCCTGCTCGCTGCTGAAGTCAAAGTAAACTTTATTGTCATCTCCGCTACAGTCCAGTATATAGAGAGACGAGACGACGAAGCTCCAGTTACAGCAGTGCAAGTAAACAAACAATAAATATAAGAAGAGTAAGAAAATAAATATACACTTTAGGACTAGGGGTAAAGGGATCAATAACAATTTAAAATGTATATTTTATATTTTGTTGATTTAAAGCAGGGGTCTCAAACTCAAATGAGCCGCGGGCCACTTCTGGCACCGTCATCTCATTGGAGGGCCACTTTAGTGTCCAAGTAGTACAAAAAAACAAAAACACCCACTAACATTTCCTAAAATGTAGTGTTTTGTTTGTTTTATTTAATTCCAAATATTGTGTAACAAGACAAAATTGCAAACATGAACGCAATTTTTTTCTCACTCTCAACTATCTGAAGCCTTTCAGTTTCAGTTTCATTTGTCATATGCAAGTTAGCACAGGGTCAACATTGCAATGAAATGTATTTGACGAGCAGAAGACGGTCACTCAGCAGTATAGTACAGTATAGTACAGTATAGTACAGTAGTTTCATTGAACTAACAAATAAACAGCTCTTTCTGGCCAGACAAGTGGCAGCACTTTTGCTACAATTTTGTTTGTATTTAACAAAATAAAAATGCAGGCATAAGCCTACACATTAGTTTTCGACTGCAAGTGAAAATTGTTTTCTTTCCAAATAAATTTCTCACTGAACTAACATAGCCCTCAACACGTTTGCACTCTCTTGTTACCTCAGCCAGGTCCGCGGCTCCGAACCGTGGTAAGGAGACCTCCGGCTAATACTTTGGGTTCCATGTCGGGCTCGTAGCCGGGAACTAGCTTTACTCTCTGGGTCAACCTTGTTAGCGAGAGACAGAAAGAGGCTTTTGAAAGGCTGCTCCAGCAGAACTTTGTTTCGGAGGACAACACGAACACAGTGTACAGTCGAGTCTAAATAGCTTACTTAAAACTGGGCTCGTCAGGCACTCTTTTTGGCTGCAGTGGTTATTATTATATTTACATGCTTCCAGCTCCCGTTTCTGCTCGGTGGCACCTCGTACTTATCTCCTTTTTCTCCCTCCCTCACGCTCACACACACACAGCGGGAGGGGCGGTCCCACACGTTCTCCCTGCTGCAAGGACTACACCGCCCATGAGGCTACAGTCTTAAAGGGACATGCCTGTAACACTCTGCCGTCATATTAAATCATTTTTCGTATAACAGTTTTTAAAAAATATTTCTTCACATCAATATGCGGGCCGCAAGTAGAGGTGACGTGGGCCGCAAATGGCCCCCGGGCCGCGAGTTTGAGACCCCTGATTTAAAGTCTCACACACAACCTGTTTTTAAAGTTTTAAAAAAAGAGAAAAGAAGAGGAGTGTAGTGACTTCCACAGTCGCTAGAGGCTGGGGATGGAGCCTGCCTATTTGCCTGACGCGCTGTCAACTGTACGCAATAATGCGAGAGGTGGAATTGCTTGCTTGTTTATTAAAGTGCTTGAAAAGTTTACAGAGCAATGTGATCGGCTCGCGATTCAAACTCTTAAAACATCACAGGCTCTAATGCAACAAGGGGAAACTCGTTGTGCTGCGGTCAACAAAAACTACGGCTACCCAGCCCTCCTCTCTGTCAAAATCAAACCAGTGAAAGACAGACTGACAACGCCCTCTTAATGTCACCGCTAGCACCCACGTGACTCCCGTTACACATCACCATAGCAACCAAACAAATGAAAACCCAGTGATCATTAAAATTCAATACATTTAATTATGGCTCCTACAAGGAGAAACGAGCAAAAGATACAGGTAAGCAGATGTGTCATTGGATAATGGCAGGTCATGTATCCTAAAACATTAAGAATCAGAATACTTTCTTAATCCCTAAGGAAATTATGTGGGTTACAGTTCCTCCAAGAAGAAATGGTAAAAATAGTAACAGTAAGAGACTAAACTCCAAACAATATATACAATAATATAATATTAACTAGTCATTGTCAATTGTTGATTTGTCCTGTTCTCATTGTATGACGAATTATGATGTCTGTTTGGTAGCCGTTTGCATACTATGCATACTCTCTCTCTCTTCATATGTGTGTGTGCGTGTGTGCGTGTGTGTGTGTGTGTGTGTTGGGGGGGGGGGGGGGGGGGGGGGGGGGGGGCACCAGAGGGCCTGTTCGCCCGGGGCGCCAAACAGGCTAGGACCGCCACTGCATGTTGGCCAAGGTGGTTAGCAAGACGAAAGTCATCTGCTACGGAATAAATCACAAAGACTAGCTGTACTTCAATATAAAGCACACATTGCAACAGATCTTTGAGAAGCGAGAGCAGAATCTGCAGCAGCTTGTCTCACGCGCAGGGGTCCTATCAGTGTATCTACAATACGCATGTGCAAATCACCAGAAAAGCTGCTGGCCTCTTAGCTCCAGTCATTGCTAACGGGAGATGGGCACAACCACGTTATAAAGAGAGCTACAGTTTCCTGTAAGCATGAAATGGCTTTCAGTGACAATAGCTGACTGTTGCAAGAATTTTTGTTCATTTTATGCTCATACATAACTGATATATGTAGTCAGCCATGCAACATTTTGACAAAAGTTTAAATAAGATTTTTTGGGTTGTGGTGTTGCATATGCATATCACATTAAAGAATAGATGTTTGTTTAATTAGTTACCTGAACGATTCAAATGAAGTGAAAGTTTTATGTATCTTTGCTAGATTTTGTTTTTTGGTGAGTTAGTTTTCAACATTCTGTATTAATTATAATATTTTCATGTACAGCTGTGTAAAAATCATTGATTTAATTAAAGACAACAACAAACAACAACAAATCATATGTTTTTTGTCATGTTTTAGGATTCCTGTAATATTAATCTCACCGTTAGATGGCACCACTGCACAATGTCTGTCATTCCTGAGTTCATTACGTTGCTGAAAATGTTCAAACTGTCACTTCTGTCATTACATTACATGTAAATATACAGTATCTTTGGCTTAATTTTAAAAATAGGCCTAGTCCATTCAAAACATAGTAAACATCTCTAAGACAAGTTACTCTAGTGTGAATCAAACTTTACAATTATTTATTTGCTTATTTTCCAACATTGTTCAGGTTGGTGGTAAGGCTATTATAGGCTATTATTGGATCAGAGATCAAATGTTTTGCTTCGTATTCCTTCTTTTAGTTAGTTGTGTACTAATGCTATGGGGATATTTTCCTGCCTCACACTTACTCTATAGTCAGATGTAGAGATACATGCAGCTGCTGAAGGCCAGGTGTAACGTGACCAATGGATGGAGTTTCACTGATGATGATTCCCTTGTATTTTTCCACAGAGAGAGTGTGCTGGTGGGTAGTGGAGCGCCAGGGAGGAGGTCAATTGAACAGTCATATGCTAAATACTACCTGGATATTCTTAGGGGACTGTTGTTAGTTCTGGTAGGTGATGATGGCTAGAAGATGACTGTTTAGTGCTGAAGCAGTGATAGGTTATTTGAGTGGTTTAATGGAATGCAGACTTGTTCAGTAAGTGTAGAGTCTAAAAGGCTTTGTTCAGCTGCAACTAAGGCTTGCAGAGGTGATAGAGTCATAATTGTAACAGAGTGTGGCAGGAAGAGTAAGGCTGTAAAGTGCAGTTTGTAATAAGCCACCCACCAGTATCTCCAGCTTTACTGGATGTCTGGCCTCTTGGCAAGAAGCAATGAAATGACCTGGTTTACCACAGTAAATGCAAACTCTATGCACCTCTGCCACTCCTCCCATGATAGTTGGGCTCACCCAGTTTGCATCAGCTCTGGGTTGTTAACACCTAATGGGCGAGTCGGTTGACAATTATGATAACTTCTATGACAACAAATGTACACAGGGTGCAAGTCAGTTGTTATATATTGAACTTTAGCTACTAAACTAAATGATGTTGACAACAAACCTATGTTTCTCTTTAATTTAGTGAAGACTATTGTTTTAAACATACTCACTAGATTATACTGCATGTAACTAAACACAAAACCAGGACATTTAGTCTTTCAGTTCTTTCTCTTGAAAAATTTAAATTGCGTTAATTTTACATTTAAGCATACAGCGTTTTACATGAGAAAATGTCATTCAGTAAAATTTCAGTGTGGTGTCTGTTCAGCTGTGTCGAATATAAAGCGCCTTGAGGCGACTGTTGTTGTGATTTGGCTCTGTATAAATAAAATTGAATTGAAGTCCAAAATGTCCATCAGTTGTGTGTAATAATGAGAAAAGTAGTGAACAAATAAAATCTATCACTAATTAGAAAACAATCCTGCCACTTAGTACAAATTAATATCAGCTGTTACAGTCCAACCGGGTGGCCTATAAGAAGGTATCTCATTACCAGGGTGTCACACAAGAAACTTACAGTATCACGGTTGTGGATTTTGGATAAAACCCTCCATGTATGCTTTCTATCATATCTACTCATGCCTTTTTCTTCATTTGGGGTAACACAAAAGTGCCTTATGGGGTGTTACGTAACTAGATGATTTGACTTTTTGATACAAATTTTTATTTATTATGACCACTTTCTCACTAGTCACTTGAACATTCATGAAAAAAGGTTGATTAACAGTGTATATTTTAACAGTGTGATGAATGGATACCAAAAAATGCATGACATCAACACCAAGGGAAGTTGAACTTTGTTGATGAGCAAGTGATCGCATAGAAGTGAAGAGCTCACAGCAGCAACAGGTGTGTTGTGAGTTAGCCATTTATCTTACTGTAAGCAACTGGAATAAGCCTTTTTCCTAAATGCAAGTTGTTGTTGTTGTTGATGTTGTTGTGTAATGTGAAAACTACTAACTCACCCAGTAGCCTATATCTCCTGCAGATAAGAATGAGGAGTTCTGCCCTTTCATCAGGAAGTTTTCTGAATTCAAATTCTGGTGAGACCATTGTGGTCACCTAGAGAAATTGCAAATTATGTTCTTTATAACAACCTGTGTGCTGAACAATTATGTCATACAAAGCTAAATTATTAAAGTATGTAGCATTTTAAGGAAAAGTAAACAAAAAAAGCTTAATTTCTGTCTATTTGTTTGCAGCGCATCATCTCATGATCATCTTTACTTCATTCATGTCATATGGAGGTCAGGTATGCAATAATATCTTCTAAAAATACATTAAATATAATAACTTCATACATTTTTCCAAGCTTGACATGACAAACCTCTATAGCAACAGTTTTTAAAGCAATTTTCCAAAAGTTTTTGTATGCTGGTTTAACCCAAGTACTGCAGTTCTGAGTTATTTTATTCTTAAATTGTGTTCTAGGCTTTGGTAGCATTTGTTTATGTAAATACTGTATCTTCTTGTATACTATATTAGAAAGAAAGGAAATGGTTTTCCATGAGACAAGAGCATGCATTTGTTTATATATCAGACATAAGCCTTATGTATAAAATATGGCGTTTGATCCCCTTTCCATGTGTTTCCTCTACACTCAGTTATTCTCAGTTTGATAAATAAAATTACCAAGCTGGTTTTAAAATTCTGAATTTTCTACTGGAGGACTGAAATATTTGTTTGTTGTTTGATTGTTTCATGAGTTGTTGAAAAAAATCAAAGATAAAAATAATAATAATAATCCAGTGGGGCAATTAAGCCAATGTTAGCCAAGAACCTCTTGGTTCCTAAATTTGTGTGTCATTATACTTCCCTGCGTTGTTCTGCATTGATTTTATGCAGATAATAACAAAATAAATTGGTTGTAAGGCAGTACCAGTTCTTGTGCGAACAGAGCATTCTGTAGGTATTAAAGCTATTGTGCTGGAGTACTTTGAATCATATCTGTCTAATAGACTCCAATTTGTTCATGTAAATGGAGAGTCCTCTTCACACACTAAGTTTAATTATGAATTGCCACAGAGTTCCATGCTAGAACCATACATGCTTTCCTTAGGCATTAGAAGTCATAGTATATATTTTCACTGCTATGTAGATGATATCCAACTTTATCTTTCCATGAAGCCAGATAACACACACCAATTTTTAAACTGTGGGAATGATCTGGATGACCTTCAATTTCCTGCTCCTAAATTCAAACAAAAAAAAAAAATTATTGTACTCTGCCTTAAAAATCTTAGAAATATGGTATGTAACCATGCTTACTCTGGATGGCATCAACTTGGCCTCCAGTAACACTGTGAGGGAGCTTGGAGTCATTTTTTTTTACCAGGATATGTCTTTCAATGCACATATTAAACAAATATGTAGGACTGCTTTCTTGCACATTTGCACAGCATCTCTAAAATTAGAAACAGTTCATGTCTCATTTAATGCATTTAATGCTGGCTGGACTCCTTCAATTCATTATTATTAGGAAATCCTTAAACTCCCTGAAAAGCCTTTAGTTGATCCAAAATGCTGCAGCGAGAATACAGCAAAGTACTAGAAAGAGAGGGCAGATTTAACACTCGTTTTAACACCCTGCTCCACACGCCTAACTTCTCCCTCCCTGGGAGCCGTTTTGTCCCAGCAGGCAAGGGGGGTTGACTGCACCATTGTGTACATCAGCAGGAAACTGTTGGAGCGGGAAGCCAGGTACAGCACAGTAGAAAAGGAGTGCCTGGACGTCCTGTGGGCGGTCAACTGCCTTAGTTATTACCTCCATGGCCACCCTTTCACCCTCTGTTTGGATCACGCCCCGCTGCAATGGCTCAACTGCATGAAGGATGCCAACGCCCAGATCACACGGTTGTATCTGGCTCACCAGCCTTTTAAGTTCAAAGTGGTCCGTAGGCCGGAGTGCAGATGGTCGTGGCTGATTTCCTCTCCTGCTCGCGGGGGAGGGGAGTAGACTAGGTTGGTAGGCTCCCCGGCCTAAGTCAGGTGTGGTGAGGTAAGGGTGTGGTGTCAGGGAAGGCTGTTTTTCACAGCCGGCAAGCATCATCTCATCATGCCTTCCCTGATTCAGTCGCGGCTGGGCCAGAGAGGAGGAGAGCTGCTGGAGTAGAATGCCGGTGCAGATCTGGAGCGGGAGCACTGTGTGCTGAAAAATGATGCACTGAGTGTTTCTTCTTCACTCCACTTTTTTATCCACTCACTGGTGTTTATACACCACTCTGCATTTAATCAGTGCTTATTATTAATCTCTGGCTTTGTTCCACAGAATGTTCTTGTCCTGTCTTCCTTCCCTCACCCCTAACTGGTCACAGCAGATGGCCACCCCTCTTTGAGCCAGGTTATGCTGGAGTTTTTCCTTCCCACTCTTGCCAAAGCGCTTGGTCATATAGAGCTCATCTGATTGTAAGGGTTTACTCTGTTATATTAATTAAATTGAACTGAATTCAACTGAACTGTTGATTTTTTAAAAATATTTGGCAGTCTTGTTGTTATAAATCTTTAGGCTGTTGTTACGTCCCCCCCACCATGGTGGTGGCAAAGGCAGGAAGGAGACAGCAACACCGGACAACCACAATTAATGAAGGAGAAGGACAACAGGACAGTTAAAATTCAGGCAGGATTTATTAGTTGCTTGCCTTGATAGTCAACTTAACAACAGAAAAAGGTGGGGGAGGAGGACTGGGCGGTTGAGCCAAATCAAAGAAAGTAATAAAACAAAAAGAGGTCGATAGCTTCCAGGGCCTAACTAAAACAAAAATGCAAAACAAAAGGCTTACCTAGCTGCTCGACAAAAAGTCAGTGAAAACATACAAAAGTGGCATCAACCGCATAACCTAGTGTGTCTAACAGATTAAAACCTGCAACCAGTGTATAGGGTACCCCAGCTTACCTGTCCAGCCTCCCACCACACATAATACAAAGAAGCCTGTTTGCAAATGTTTGTCATAGCAGAAGCCAGCAGCCACCAGCTGGCCAGGGAGCTGCTCATTTATAGTGATCCTCGGTGTGTGATTGGCTAACTGGGCCCAGACCAGCCAATAGACACATGCCAATCAACTTCGAACTGGCCAATAGGACGAGGCTTTACACCTGAAAGATAAATAGAACACAACAGCAAAGCCACATCTCTTGGCACGTAACACTGTGTTTGACCAATTCATGGCAATTCTGAGGTACTTCCAAAGTAGTGAATTTAAGATCCTGCATCTTTCCAAATTTCAAGGAGTTATTTATCAAATGTGATACTGTGTTTTGGGGCACGTCCATAGACTATAATATAAAACTCAGTTAGCTTAGAAAGATAAACTGGGTGAATGAACAATTAGCAAAAAATAATAATAAAGCAATCATTTTGCTTTACATCATATGTTTAAATAATTTTGCAGATATTTATTCAAAACGTGCTACTGTATGTGCCAAAGTGCATAAGCAGTATTTCAGATCATTTTATGATGTGTTTCAAAGACTGAGGTTCATTTGGAATTTGTAGACCAACTTTTGATGTACTTCATATTCTGTGTATAAACTTTGAAAAGAATTGTGCTAATTGTTTTTAATTGTTTTTATCTTTCTTTTGCAGAGGAACAAGAAAACAGAGATTGAGAGCCATTAATAAATGGATGAAACAAAATGATGCAAATCTGTGATTACTAATGGATGAATGGATGTTTAGTTGAAATGTAATAAAACTCCTAAAAAATTGGGTTCTAAATCTGTTAAATTTAATGTCTGTTTGTATTTTCATGACTTGCAGTTATATACAAAAACTTGATCTTGAACTTAACTAAACATATTGGATGCATTTGATCAGCTGGATAAAAGAACAAACATTTAGTTTGATGTTCAGCCCCATCTGATTAATAAAACAGTTGGGCCACTCAACTGTTGTATTAGTTGAGATCATTTTTGCATACTGATTTGTGAATTCTGTAACCTTAGTTATTCATCATTCATCCTCTATGAAAATGACCACAAAGGCTCAACCATTGCCAGTGTCGCATAACTTCAGGTGCAGTCAAATTTTGTTACAGTTCACAGTAGACTGTAAAAAATAGTTATTTAAGAATGATGCACATTGTTGCTTATCTTTGTGTGCTTGGGTCTTTTCTAAATACTTTTGATCAGTGCACTGTCCCAGAATCTGAGTTTCAACTAGAAGGAGATTATTTGTTAGGTGGTCTTTTTGATATTCATCAAGTCAATAGCTCTTTTTATCACCACAGACCAGAAGCCATTGACTGCTCCAGGTAAGTTAAACTTTGCCGGATACCTTCTCGTGATAAAACAAAATTGATCATGAAAAATATGTGAAAAGGCTATTATTGAGTACTCTTGCCTTAATCTTGAGTTTAAATGATTAGATATTATAACATTTGGCTTAAGCCACTGAAATTAATTGCCGGTTTATACACATTGTTCATAGATTTAAAACTTACTGACCTCAGTCACAGTATTTACTGTGTACAAGCAGTATTGAAACTGAATGTATTACTGTCCTTCATCTGCCCACAGTGCAGCTTTTATTCTGTCCAGTTATCGAAGGTTTCAGCTGATGAGATTCTCTGTAGAAGAAATCAACAATTCTACCAAAATACTGCCAAATGTGTCTCTTGGCTATGAAATATTCGACCACTGCACAGATACTGTGAATTTCCCAGGACCTTTCAACCTAATCTCTGTTAATGGTTTAATCCGACCTCTGGATGCACACAGTAATGTGTCCAAAGTGATAGCAGTGGTCGGGACTTATACAAGCCCTCAGGCACATGCTATAGCCTCACTGTTTTTGATGGATCTCATTCCAATGGTAAATCTAAAAACTTCTGTACTTTAACATTTTTCAATACAGATACATGATTAAAAAAATATTTCATATCTATTTCTTTGCTCAAAAAAGGTTGCAGTTAAAAATACTAAAATTAATTGTTGAAGTTATTAAAAAAGTTATAATAGCTCTCAGCAACAAGTTGTTGTGACTAACTATGGTGACATTTTTTTTCTATTATTCTATTAACAGGTCAGTTATGGAGCTTCCAGTTCAATCTTTTCAAGAAGACAAATTTATCCCTCTTTTATGAGAACAGTGCATGCCAATAAAGATGTAATTGAAGTAATTTTTAGCATTTTGAGGGAATTCAACTGGAAATGGGTTGCTTTCCTTTATGCTGATGATGATTATGGCATAGATGGTCTACAATTATTTCTAAAGAAAATCAAGGACACTGACATCTGCCTGGCTTATAACAAAGCCCTTGATCATTACTCAGATTACAAAGCAATATTCAAACAGATCAATGCACAAAATGTAAATGTCATTATTGTGTTTGCACCTGAATGGACAGTTGAAGAACTCATGAAGTCAGTGAAACAAATAAATGTTAGAAACAAGGTGTGGATAGCAACTGATACATGGTCCCTAAACAAAAAGATAAGAGACCAGATACAAGGAATCAAAAATATTGGAACTGTACTTGGTGTTGCTGAGCCAAGCATGACAATACCTGGTTTCAGTGAGTTTATTTATTCTTTCAAAGCTCAGACTCACTGTGAAAATGCAAAACAACAGAAGTTTTGTAATCAGATTTGCAACTGCAGTAGACTGACTGCTGAGGAAATCATTGATGCAGATCCATCGTTCTCTTTTCCTGTTTATTCTGCCGTGTATTCCATTGCTCATGCCTTACACAATGTCTTACAATGTGGAGCTGACGGATGTAAAGACAACATTACAGTCTACCCCCATATGGTAAGTACATGATCATGTATTAAATGTATTCACACCTTTATGAAAATCATTTGAAAGGGTTGTATAGGTTTCAACCTTAAAACATTGTTTCGCCATTCATACGGTGCATGATTTTAAAGAAGAATGCGAGGGCCTAAACTGACATCAACTAGAGCTAACTGGATTCAGAAGTTAGAAAAGGAGGGGAAACAAGACTAAAAAGAGTCTGCATTACTTTAAATTTACATCCATGCAAGTAAACCTTTGAGTTATAAGTAAAAGCTTTATACTATTGGTGTTAATAATATCCTCACAAGAAAAGGATATCAAAAATAGTCTAAAAGTTTGAGTGAAGTTGCATAATACTAGACATGGTTACAAGTTATTCTAAATGGTGTAAGTAAATATATAACGTAAACAAGGCCTGTGATGCTTTGAAAGTCAATAATAAAAGTTTAACAACAATTCTGTAACAGGTTGCTAATGTAGTGTAGTGAAGATGCGAGTTTTTCCTCTAATTATGTTTGTCCAAGATTCAAGAGGAGGAAAATACATAAATCCAGATGTGATTTGGAAGGCGAGTTTTTTAATAAAGTCCATTGAAGTAGAAAATGTTTAACATTTTAGCGACGTTTTTCAGTTGGAGAAAACATGACTGTGTGGCCTGAGTAATCAGTAGGGGAAAAAATTAATTAATTAATAATGGTCTATTCTTCCTACTGAATCCTGCTGTAAAGGTTAGACTGTCAAAATAGCTTTGATAAATTAAAGCCAGGGGTTTACTTAACACCAGGGATAGTCAGTGGTTTTGATAAACCCAAAAAACATATTTTTCTAGAATGCTGAACATGTGTAACACATAGAATAACACATTCTAATAATCCAATCTTTTTGTGTCTGTATCAGGTTCTTACAGAGCTGAGGAAGTCAAATTTTACACTTTTAAACCAAACTGTTCAGTTTGATGAGAATGGTGAACCCATGTTTGGACCCTATGCAATAGTTTTTTGGGACCACGATGGAAGTGTACATGAGGTTGGCTATTATAATTTTCATGGATCATTTCATTTTTCCATCAACAGCACCATAATTAAGTGGCACACAGCAGGACAAGTAAGTGAGTTTTTAAAAAATTGAATGTTTAGTAAATCCTTGATTGAAAATCATTTTTTCCACTGCTCAATTCTTGTGTATATGTTTGCCTCTGTTGTTCATAGTATTGTGTTTGCTGTCCTTAAATTTGACTTTGTTCAAAAATTGTGTGCAGGTGCCTACTTCAGTGTGTTCTAAAGAATGTGATGCAGGGTACAAGAAAACAGATTATGGAATCCACAAATGTTGCTTCAATTGCACAATCTGTCCAAATGGGACTTATAACAACATCACAGGTGAAGTATCTGCTTTTATTTTAAATTTATGCAAATGCATCACTGCACAAATCAGAGTAGCAATTATTAGTCCTTAACTCATATGACTGCAAATTTGTGAAGTATTTAATCAAGTAAAGGCGCAGGAATGCATAAAATATGCTTGATTAAAATCTTGGGACTGCTATGTTCAATAAGAGATGGAACAGTTGGGAAGTAACAGTAATTTTAGTATTTGAAATACAAGCTCCATTAAAAATAATCCATCTATGTTCCTGTCCATATGTCTATATGGGGGAAATGCACTAAACAGATGACTGAAAGGGAAAACCTAAGTAATGTCAGTATTATTATTCTGTCACTAAACTACTCGAGAGTCTCTCTGCACTGTCACTTATAACTGCTAAAAACAGCTCGCCATTAAAAAAGAAGCAGCTGAACTACATTGTCTATATGCAAAATATCTTCTGATAAATTCTAGCCACAAGCAAATTATCCTGATTATGAAGACAGACTGATTTCAATATGATTTCACTATAACTATATAACATTACTTACTTCCTACTGCTTTTTAGACTGAACTTTGTCCAGCATCAGCCTGCTTGGTTTAGTAGTCAGATGGTGATTAATGTCTACAATGGAGCAAACCTAATCCAATAGCATTTTTAAGTCAAACTAATGACCATTTGTCCTTTCGTTATGTAACACAGAGGATCCCTACAGCTGCATCAATTGTAACAACACACAATGGTCTGAAGAAGGAAGTACATCGTGCAATCTGCGAGTGGTGGAGTATACACCATTTACAGACATTTGGGCTATAGTGATCATGGTCGGTGCCTTTATCTTGGTGTTCATCTCACTGGCCTTGTCTGTTCTCTTTGCCCTGAACTACAACACACCTGTTGTCAAATCTGCTGGAGGATCAATGTGCTTCCTAATTTTAGGTTGTCTCGGTCTGTCTAGTCTTAGTGTATTTTTTTATTTTGGTGAACCAACAGTTGCTTTCTGTATCTTAAGATATTTACCATTTCTCTTATTCTTCACTGTTTGTTTAGCTTGTTTCGTTGTGCGCTCTTTTCAAATTGTTTGCATTTTCAAAATAGCAGCCCAGATACCCAAACTCCACAGCTGGTGGATGAAATATCACGGACAGTGGCTGTTCATCACTGTGTCATTTGTGACACAGGCAATCTTCCTTCTTATTAACTATATATATGCTCCCCCGAGTTCAAAAATGGACATCTATTGGAACCCCCAAAAAATCATACTTGATTGTGATATTGATTTTAAAGCAGCATTGATTTCTCTGGCTTTACCTTTATCATTGTGTGCTCTTTGCTTTGTTTTCTCCTACATGGGAAAAGACCTACCAAAAAATTACAATGAAGCCAAAGCAATAACTTTCTGCCTCCTCCTGCTGATCCTCACCTGGATCATCTTTGCCACGGGAAGCATCCTTTATCAGGGCAAGTACATCCAGCCGCTGCAGAGTCTGGCAGTACTCTCAAGTCTCTACTCTTTTTTGTTGTGGTATTTCTTTCCCAAATGTTATATTATAATTTTTCAACCTCGAAAAAACACTCAGCGTTACTTTCAAAATCTTATTCAGAGTTATACCAAAACCATTAGCCAGTAGCTGCCTCTAATACATTTGAGCTGATGTAGGCAAGAGACTGATATGATTTAGATTTATACAGTGGTGTGATTACCTCTTCTTTTGCATGTTTGTCACACTTAAATGTTTTAGATCATCAAACAAATTTAAATGTTAGATAAAGATAACACAACCACGCACAAAATGCAGTTTCTAAATGACGGCATTTATTATTAAGGGGGAAAAAAATCCAAAACTTTAGGGCCCTGTGTGAAAATGTGTTTGCCCCCTAAACCTAATAACTGGTTTGCCCATCCTTAGCAGCAACAACTGCAATCAAGCGTTTGGGATAACTGCCAATGAGTCTTTTGCATGTTGGCCCAGTGACCTTTGCAGAATTCTGTAATTCAGCCACACTGGAAGGTTTTCGAGTATGAACTGCCTTTTTAAGGTCATGCCACAGCATCTAACAGATTCAGGTCAGGACTTTGACTGGGCCATCCCAGATTCTCCATTTTCTTTTTCTTCAGCCATTCAGAGGTGAAGTTGCTGATGTGTTTTGGATGATTGTCTTGCTGCAAAACCCAAGTGCGCTTCAGCTTGAGGTCACGAACAGATGGCTGGACATTCTCCTTCAGGATTTTTTGGTAGACAGCAGAATTTATTGTTCCATTTACCACAGCAAGTCTTCCAGGTCCCACGATATTTTACTGCTGATTTGATGTTGGTTTGATGTTTGAAATGCTGTGTTAGTTTTATGCCAGATGTAATGGGGCACACATCTTCTAAAAGGTTTTTGTCTCGTCAGTCCACAGAGTATTTTCCAAAAAGTTTTGGGGATCATCAAGATGTTTTCTGCCAAATGTGAGTCAAGTGTTGTGTTCTTTTTGTCTACAGCATGTCAGCGGTGGGTTTCTCCCATGGTTGCAGTTGTTGCCCGGTCTCTTTCTTATTGTTGAGTCGAGAACTCTGTCCTAAATTGAGACACGAGGTTCTTTTATGTTGTTCTGGACTCTTTTGTGACCTCCTGGAGTCAAAGTTGTTGTTGTTGCGCTCTTGGAATAATTTTCCTGGGAAGCTTCCTCACTGTTCCATGTTTTCTCCATTTGTGTATAATGGCTCTCCCCATGTTTCACTGGAGTCCCAAAGCATTAGAAATGGTTTTGTAATGCTTTCCAGACTGATAGATGTCAGTGATTTTGTTTCTCAGGTGTTTCTTTAAATCGTATATTATAGATGTGTTGCTCTGTGAGTAATTTTAGCCTGCCTCACTTTGTCAGACTAGTTCTATTTAAGTGATTTATTGATTCAACATGTCTGCCAGTAATCAGACCTGAGCCAAAATTATTACCAGTTCACTGGTAATAAATTGCATTTTAGGTCAAATAGTTAATAACATACAGTGGTTAAATCTGTGTTAACCTTTTAACTTTAATCTATACAATTTTTTATGTCATTGTTTTACAGATACACGTATGTATAGGTGATGTATTAACAATAAAATGAAACTAAGTTTCAGTCTCTTAACTTTTTTATGGTATTTTGAACAAATCTTAAAAAACAAATTAACAGAGGAAGTGTTACTGCTGTAACATTCAGAAAACTCACTAAAATACAAAAATGCAAACACTAATGCAAGGGAACAAACTAGCAACATGGAAAGTGCAAAACCTGGAAGCTAAGAAACTCTGGAGAAGACTAGGGAAAAACAGACAACACAGAACTCACAAGGAAGACATCGCTTTAGTGGGCGATGAGACAGTGAACAGATGGAGATGCAGACAGTATATACACATAGAGGACAACAAGGGAACAGGCCATGGGTGAGAACACATTAATGTTCTCACCTGTGGCCTGACATTAATTAACACTGACATTAATCCAGACGAATGAGACAAGGGAAGAAAAACTGAATGTTACACACAAGGAAGGAGACTATCAAAATCAAACACAAAATGACACACACTGAGACTCAGACTAAGAGATGTGGGCTTGACACTGTGACTGGGGAGAAACAGACAGACACCGGTACATGACTGAGAAGACTGAAAGACTAACAAAACACAAAATAGATGAGACTGACATAAAACAAATAGACCGGATGCGACGGGGACAAACATAAGCAACAACAAGTATAGAACTAAAAATATCAATAATGAGAAACTAGGGAAACTGAGCTTAAGCAACAGAACATAAGTCATTCTCAACCTGCAAAAAAGAGAATGTAGTGCCAAACATATTTGCTTTCCCAAGAGGAGCACTGTAGAGTCTCTGTAGGCTCATCTTGTTAATATTTTGTTTCATTTATTTATTTTTATTTTATTATTCACATTATTATTTGTGTGGCTATTATGCCGGAGCAGATGGGGTGAAGGGCAGAAGAAGAAGTGTAAAGTATCATTACTTCTTTAGTTAAATAAATATCTACAATATTAGCAAAAATATATTTATCATTAGCTGAAAATGACAAGTGGTGGAGGAATATTTCAAACCATCCCTTCAGGAAAAGAAGCAATAAAACACTATGAAAATACCTCAGTACGCACAAAACTGTATTATTAGAAAATTGTGCATAAAGTATCAAAAATGAAAATGATTATTCTGTAAAAAAATTTCCTCCATCAGACTCCATCTCTTTATCTTATTCAGGACATGGAAGCCATCCCCAAAGTATCTTAATATGCTGTACATACCTTTATGAGATCTATTCCTCAGTGAATTTTAAAATGATGAATATGGTTGTTTCTATTTGGCTAAAGGATAAACCCTATACTTTTAAAAGAATCTGGCATTAAAAGTGCTTAAACTTAGTGTGTATATGTCACAGGAATCTGAGTACAGCTGCTGTGTAGACGCGTTTGGATACTGATTTGTGAAAAATCTCCCAACCATTTGTTTTGTTTTTGTTTTTTTCATTTGCATGGAAATGATTAGGCGTAATAGTCCGTTTCTCACAACAAACTAAAAATCCAGGCAAATCCATTTAGAGTTTCCAACAAAGGCAGTAATTATATATAATTGAGATTTTCTTACTGTTCTGTGTTAACTAGGAACATTTCTTCATGCTCTGACTTAAGGTACACCCTAAGCCTCAGATTTTAGGTAGGTGGACTACCTATATACCTATATATAAGCTATAATAAATATGAGTTGATATTTTTCTAAAGTTGTAACTACTGTAGAGTAACTAGCAAAACAGGGACAACATTTCAAGGGATCCCTTGAAATGTTTCACTATAAATGCATAAAAAGATACACACAAACAGATTTCTAATAAATTACAATAACAGTAACTCTCCCTCTCTTCCTCTGTGAAAAGCTTGGGCATCATTCTTGACAGTACATTATCCTTTAACTCTCACATCAATAATATCACTCGCTCAGCATATTTCCAACTCCGTAACATCAATCGCCTCCGCCCCTTCCTCACTCCACATGCCACTGCTATTCTCGTCCATAGTCTCGTTACCTCTCGGATTGACTACTGTAACTCACTGTTATCTGGCCTGCCACAAAAATTCATCAACAAGCTTCAACGTGTCCAGAACTCTGCTGCCTGTATTATTACTAGGACTCCCTCTACTCACCACATCATCCCTATCCTGAAGCAGCTTCACTGGCTCCCGGTTCAACTCCGTATTAATTTTTAAAATACTCTTTTACACATTTAAGGCTATTCATTCTCTCTCCCCACCATATCTCTCTGACTTGGTACAGATCTCCATCCCATCCCAGTGCCTCAGATCCTCCTCTTCTCTTCTTCTTTCTGTTCCTTCATTTTGTCTTATTACCATGGGGTGCAGGGCTTTAAGTTGCTCTGCCCCTCGACTTTGGAACTCCTTACCCCCTGACCTCAGAAACATCAGTTCTTTCCCCCTTTTTAAGTCCACCCTCAAAACCCACCTGTTCAAGATAGCCTACTCTGTATAACTACTCCATGCTCTTAAACTTTTATTATTGTGTTCATTTCCTGTTTTTATGCTTGTCTTATTTGTTCTGTAAAGTGTCCTTGAGTGTTTTGAAAGGCGCTTTTAAATAAAATGTATTATTATTATTATTATTATTATTATTAGTAGTAGTAGTAGTAGTAGTAGTAGTATTAGTAGTGGTAACTATCACTTCCTGTTGTTCTTTCTATAGTAGAGTTTGCTCTTCTAAATTATCAGAGGACTCTCTTAATAGATTTTCTGTGGAAAAAATCAAAAATGCTATCTACCTACTGCGAAATATATGTCACTTATATTTGACCATTGTTTATATACACATGATTCACCAGTTATTGTTAAATTTATCTCATTTGACATATAGTCAATGGCTTTACTTAACCTAGGTGTTAACCACACTAGCACACAAGTTCAATGAAACCAAAGCCATAGAAACTGTAATTTTTTACAAGCACTCAGGCATTGACAGTGGAAAATGCTTCATGGTGGATGTCAATCGATTCACAAATTTTACAGTAAGATTTCTTGTTACTGATGTAAATGTTTTAACTGAAATCACTTTGATGCCAAATTTGCTAAAAATCATTGAGTTCTACTCTATTACCAGTTGAGCAGAGCCTTTCAGTCAGTGATGCCAAGGCTGTGGATCAGGCAACCACTGCCACTACATTTAGTTGACTCTAAGGACTCTTTGACAAAGCAGTTAAAAACACTGTTGTTTAAATGGGCTTCTGTTGAAAAGTTAATTAATTATTATTATTTACTTATTGTAAAACAACCTGTTTATTTTATTGTTTTACTGTATTTTTTATGGCACTTAATGTTTTTATTTATTTGACTCTTTATTTTATTTTGTCTATCTATAATTCCATCCATCCTTTCTCTTCCACTTATCCAATTCGGGGGGTGGGGGGGGGGTTGTCCAGAATTCATGTTTTGCAGTTTTATAACAAAGAAACAGTGTTTCCCACAAACAGATTTTAAGATGTAGGTAAATGAACAGCTGCTAGCCCCAGACCTTTATGGTTCCTATTTTTCTTTACCAGCTGTGACTGTCCTAAATCACTCAACTGCAGTTGGACAGACTCTTTTGAACCGTCTTATTAGATTACTTAAGAAAGCTTGTTTTCCTCTGATCACAGTCCACATACACCGCACACCAAAAAAAGAATCTAAATCTGTGGGAAGCACTGAGAACTGTGTTTGACTCAATAATGCAATCAAAGTGCTTCACCTTCTGTTTCCCATCTCTAGACATAAAATGCTGCTTCATCTGTTAGTCCAGGTTTTGGAAAATATCAGTTTTCACATGCTAACTAATCCTCCTCTATCAAAATCAGTTTTGTTTACATGAAGCAGCTGTAGGATCATCTTCTTGGACAGGGACAGTAGCACAACTTCTTGAACATCCTCTATCTCCTGCAGGTTTAGGATGTCATCAGTGGCAGCCTGGGAAACGTGACTCTCACCTCACTAAACATTAGACATGCAGATCGTGTCTATATCGGGTCCACCAGTCCATGGCCAATTCTGGACATCGTCCATACAGCACTCAACATTTGAACTTTGGACTTGGTAATTTTTTTGAACGTCATGTGGATGTCCTCACAAGTGCAGGAAATTTAAATGATTAATTAAAGTAATATTTTTTTATTTACAAATATTACCATTTTGGTTATCAACATGATGAATATGACTACAGATTATTTATAAACAAACACGATTTATGTTATGCCTATTTATTTATTTATTTATTCAGTACATTTGGGTTTTTTTTTTTTTGTTATTTTACAATTTACTCTATTGATTGCTTTATTAATTAACTTATTGTGTGAAATATAAAAATGTTGAAATCCATGTTAAAATGTAAAATAATAAATAATAAAATTCCTTTCAAGAGGAGTACAACATTCAAAGAGCATTTGCATTATACAGTGGGGCAAAACAGTATTTAGTCAGCCACCAACTGTGCAAGATGCGAGAGGCCTGCAATTTTCATCATAGGTAAACCTCAACTATGAGAGATAAAATGAGAAAGAAAAAAAAACAAGAAAATCATGTCTGATTTTTAAAGAATATATTTGCAAATTATGGTGTATTACATGATTAATATTGTTTTATTAAAACTCTTTTGATGAGGCAACCACATTTTGGATTACTCTAAGAAGCCTGATGCTTGATTGAATTGAATTTTAAGTTTTTATTTACAGAGTGAACGATTTGTGCTTTAGGTCAGGTGGTTCTCAGGTTCTTCATTTACTCACTGAAAGCTCTCGCTTTGCATGCTCGGGATACCCGCCGCCCAGCCGGCTTGTGAGCAGACTTTAATCCAGTGGCAGCGCTGTCTGCGGTTCTCCACATTAGCCATGGTGTTAATTTAGACTCCAGTTTGACCCTGTTACCTTCTTATCTCCAGGCAACGTCGTGCTTGAGTTGCAGCTGCTCCATGCTCTGACCAAAGCCGCTTGTCACCTGTACCTGGGCCCGCTCCCGCTGCACCGAGCCGCCATGCTCAGCAGGGCCGCTCTCCCCCCGGCTACATCCATCAGAGCGAACCCCTGGCCAGGAAAGGCACGCTACACTTCCTCGAGGGCGTGTGTGTGGTGTGCAGACAGTGCCCAACATGAGGGGAGCAGCACTCAGTTCCAAAGTGCTGGAATACATCTCTATGTTTGTCAAGACCCCATGAGCGCTTTACGCATCAAGGTCGACATGCCACCCATGTACAGATAATCTTTTTCCTGTGGCTGATTGGCACATAAGGGGCCTTCTTCTAACTGCTGAGGGGTTAGAAGTACAGCACAGCGTTGATTGGTTTGCAGGGAGGGCAGGAGATTCAACTCTGACTTCTGGTTTTCATTCACTGTTGAGGGGAACTGGTGGGGAAAGACAACTATGGTGCATTTTGTTACATTTGTTTCACCTTTATGGAAATGTTAAGAAAAAAAATGTCTCAAACAAAACCTGAGATCTTTGCTTGCTATGGCGTTTAGAGCCTTATTGCAACATTCTTTTACATACAACCAAGTGTTTTATGCCAAATCTTACTGGCAACCAAGTTTAATTAAAGTGCTCTCTTATTAATTTTCTCAGTTAGTCATACATCTATGGAAGTAAACAATACATCTATGGCAATATATTACAAAAAACAAACAAACAAACAAAAACAACAACACAGGATCAGCAATGGAAAGTACAGTTATCTTACAGTTATCTTAACCTAAATGTTATTAAATTTCCCCTTGTGGGACTAATAAAGGTATATCAAATCAAATCAAATTATTCACCTACTGATTCTGGTTAAAGTGAAACAAAATCAGTAATAGGCCACCTTTATATTACCAGCATTTATCCTGCAGGGCATTTAGCTTCATCTCAGCCCTCTCGGGTCTATAAAGGACAGAGAGGTAGCCACCATTCAGTAGATTAAGTCTGGTCGGCATCCAGTATCAAGTATTTTGCCTGTGAGCACAGACTGCATTTGTACTGATTTGACTGTGTAAAGATAAAGAGACCACAGGGATGACAATGAGGTAGAAGTAGCGAATAGACAGGTAAGTTCATTGAGGAGGGGGCTGTGAGCTGATACTGAGGATGAATTTATTCCACTTGACACTGAAGTCTTGCGTCAGGTGTAGTGTGGAGGCTCTCAAGAGGGACTTTCCCAGCTACAGTGAGAGAACAGGAAAAAAGGATCCCTTAGTCTACCGTACTAAACAGAATAGCAAACTCAACCAGAGTAAAGACATTTTATAATCAGTATATTTAAAGACAGCAAGGTAAAATAAATAATAACTCTCAAGACGCACAAAAAAAACCTTTATCGTTACTGGAATATCACAAATAAACTTACAGAGTATGTCACCAGTTCTGCTGACAGCTGCTTTGTTCACTTTGTATTCCTTCTGCTGGGACCTGAGATGAGAGGAGTGCATCTGTAACTTTGGCATCAGCATTATGGACAGCTCCTCAACCAGCAAAGAAAATGAGCTTAAAACTAAGCAGGGATGTAGGTTTAATCTCATTACTCACACCCTCAACTTCGTCACCGCCTCCAGTCTCCGCAGTGCAGAAAGAACATTTTTCTGTGTGTCAGAAGACAGGACTTCAAAGGTGTGAAGGTCACCTGCAAAAAAAAACAAACAAACACCCCACAAACTGTAAGTTATCTGCAAGTTACCAGTAGGGATGGGAATTTATAAAAATTTTGCGATTCCATTATCGATCCTCACTGGCTCCACTTTGAGAGTCGTGACCATCTCTAAGCAGCATATCAATGACATTACATTCATGCAAATTAATTACAAATTTCCCATCTTAGTTGTGATCAGTGTTGGGATCATTACTCAAAAAAAGCAAAGTAAAAAAGTACATTACTTAATTACACCCAGGAGAAAGACATTTGTTATTCTACTCGTTATAAAAGTGATCTTTCTCTAAGTATTTAGCTATGAACACAACGCTGACACTACAAATCAAAGATAAAAAACCAGCACAAAGAGATTTTAAAGTGATCGTCACAGTGACTCTACTGTCAGGCTACTGAGCCTGACTGCTCATCAGTTTGTTACCTGTTGAAGTTAAGCAGCGGCTTCACCGCAAATGAAGGCTCACTTTATCATGGTGCTGGGCTGGGGTCAGCATTTACTCAGCTTTAACGCAACTCTTGGTTCTTGGCTAGCTTAGCATTAGCATGCTGTCTGTGCAGGTGCTTGCAAAGAGCCTAAGTTGTATTAACAGTATAATGCAGATGTTTCTGTTCTGTATCAGTCTCCACTTTACCATCAAGCTCTCATCCTTTTTTGCAATAAAAATAAAAGTAATGTCCATATCCACGCTGAAGACTGTGCCACTATTTTTCCAATTTGACACACAAATTAAAATCAGCTGATTGTAGCAAGAGTGCAAGAATCGAAAAAAGGGACTGATAAGCAGGCTGACTAACGATTCCAAGGATTTGGGCTAATGGGAACCAGTTCTCTACAAGAACCGGTTCTTGATCCCTAGTTACCAGGTGGGAGAGGTCTCTAGTGGTCAGAGGTCATTTCACACACTCAGTTGTACCTGAGACGATGAGTTTTGTAGCCAGGTTTCGCACATCAGGTAGGAACTGTTCCTCAGTAAACACGTGATCTTCCTTTTCACACAAGTACCTGAACATCAGCTGGACAATTAAAAAAAAACATTCCAGTAAATTAAAGAAGAAACAAATAAGCTAATACTTTAATAAAATTTAGTCAAAAGTAAATTAACAATGTTAACAACTGCTAACAAAAAAATGATTGGTAATGTTTTCTAAATGATTAATAGTTTAGTTGTAAACCATCCTGACCATGGTAACTATAAAGTTGTCATTAATTATTTTACTATGCATCTGTAAATCTATAAACATTACACACAAGACTAAAATAAAGTTGTAACTGACGTTTGGAATACCAATTTTAAAGCACATAAGTAGGACTCATCTTTAGTATCTCTTCAGACTCTGTGATATGAAATGCACCCCCTCTCTAAAGATGATCTTAATATATTTGTGCTGTATGCAGACAAACCATGAAGTAGACAAAACTGTATTTGTCTTACTAAAGACAAAAAGTTTTCAAATTCTATAAATCAAGTTTTTAATACAGTTTTGGTTTATGGTCATAAAATGGCTTAGGGAAAATATTTAAATTTTATAAGTTTAAAAGATGAGAGTACAGCATGTTCTTTCATGTTGTTAGAAACTATGCCATGATTGTTAGTCATAAATATTGTCTGATAAATTTTTTTTAAAGTGATTCATGTTTAATGACCTTTCTTAGATTACACTAAAAGGTCCATAATTTGTTGGACATTGACACTTTTTGTGGTTTTCTCCTCAAGTGAGGGAACCATCATTAGGCTGAAAAACCCACATAAACCCATCAGAGAGATAGCAAAAAAACTTCAGGAGTGGTCAAATCACTAGTGAACAGAAGGGTTGCACCAGCTATAAAATCCACAACCAAAACATCTGAAACATCACAGAAGACAACTTAAACTAGATGGTGACGAATCTAACCAAGTCAAGAACACTCTCAGGAAGGTAGTTTTTATCATGGTCAGTGTTGAATCCAGAAAGCCTTCAAGAATGTAAACCCTCTGTAAATACAGAGGATTTAGGTGTAGACCACTGATTACACATGAAAGAGGAAGGCCAGATTAGACTTTGGCAGAAAACATCTAAGAGACGGCACAAGCAATCTAAGAGTTTTACCAACAAAGAAATGGTCGGTAAAAATCAGTCATCTGACCTCAACTCAGTAGAGCATGCTCCTTAGTTAATGAAGACAAAACTGAAAGCCTCATAAACAAGCAGCAGCTGAAGGAGGCTGTAGTAAAGGCCTGGCAGAGCAACTCAAGGGAGAAAGTACAACATTTGGTGTTCATGGTTTCTAGACTTTAGACAGTCATGGACGAAAATACTGTACATTCAAAGTATAAAAAAATCAGTTCATATATTAAAAAATAAAATCAGTAAATCCATCTGGTTTCACTTATACTTATCAGGGTCACGGGGGGCTGGAGCCTATCCCAGGTACTATAGGGCGAGAGGCAGGGTACACCCTGGACAGGTCGCCAGTCTGTTACAGGGCTAACACATAGAGGCAGACAAACATTCGCACCTATGTGCAATTTAGAATTACCAATTAACCTAACCCCACTAACTGCATGTCTTTGGGAGGAAGCCAGAGGACTCGGAGAGAACCCACACAAACATGGGTAGAAACTCCACACAGAAAGGGCCTGGTCAGGTGGTGGAAGCGAACTCAGGACCTTCTTGCTGTGAGGCAACAGTGCTAATCACCACACCACCATGCTGCCCCTATATTTAAACGGTGCAGGAATTATGGCTAGAGTGGAGCTGACACCGCTCCGACCGTGGAGCTACTTCGTTCCTGGCTCAGATTTTGCGAAATGGAACAACAGAGTTGTCAGCAACCTGCTTTATTATCAAACTAATTAAATGGCTTTGGTCACCGCTGTTTTCCTCTTCATTGGGATCCTGAACCCTCCAGGGAGGTTCGTAGCCATAGCTGTGGTGTCGGCCGTGTCCATGGTTTCTGTGTGGGTCGGGGAGAACGGAGCTGCAATCAACTTTAAGAAGCAGAAACCTTCAGCGTTCATCATTTTGATCATGACTGCCAGCTGCATATTGATGTCCATGCTGGGGAGCATCATGGTATTCATGTGGGCCACTTTACCCCTGATTTTACCCCTGATTTACCCGATGCTTCATTTCGCCTCTGCAATATGAAGAATAAACTGGAGAGCAAGACAGACAGATTTGGACCAAAGTAGTCGTTTATGCTGGATGCTCTGGGTCAGCAGGAGAAAGCCATTCAAAAGATCCACAACTTTCTGGATTAAAAGTGAAAGAGTAACTGAATTTGAGAAGAAGCAAATGCACGTGTGCTCTTTTTTTCCCAAAGATTATGACTTTTTTTTCCTTTTGCTTAGATTTCATTAATTTCTGTTTCATGCACAGCTTGTGATTTGGAAAGCAAAATTGTTATCTGAAGGGCTTTATCTTCACCTCAGGGCTTTTGTCACTCTACCTAGAACTTGTCATTTCTATTCTTTGAAATCTCTAATGATGAAAAAGGATTATGTGATTGCTGCTTAAAGTAGAATTAAACTCCTCTATACAACAAGTTCATTCTTTAAACAAATTAGAAATGTGGGGTTGAAAACAGTTGCAATTAGTGTACGTGGCAGCATGTCAAGCTAATAAAACTATCTGACAAAAGTGGTATGTGTAATCAAATAAAGTTCCAAATTAAAATTGTAGGAGGATAATTCTGGATTCAGTTCTGCTCAGAAAAACCGGTGTGCATAATATGTTGTTCACAACAGTCACTCCTCACTAAATACACTTAATCACAGAGAGAGATACTCAAGTTAAAATGACCTGATATGAGTCTAAGAAGGGTTGCAGCAGCTTCTGCAGAAAGGATAAAACTTCCAGCCCCGTTTCCAACACGGTCACTTCCTGCTGACTGATGTGGACTGCTCCACATTTCTGCAGGAGTGAACATGCCTCCTCAAAGTCCTAAATGATGGAGAGACAGATATATGCAATATGAGTAACAATAAATATATACCCACAATAATAATCTGACTCATGGTTAAGCATACAAGTGTGTATGAATATGACAGTAGCAAAAAACGTAAGGACCATAAGCACAAAATTTCTTAGGTCAGCTTTTCCCAAGAATGGGATGAATGAGAGGCTACAGTGACCTTGGCCTTTGACTCAATTCATGCACAAAATAATGCTGATCCTAACAAACATGGCTGTTACCTGCGCTGCCCTGCCAGGGATAAAGATAAATTCATTGGAGAAGACGTCCCGCAGGAAGCAGAAAAAGCTGAAGAGCTCATCTGTGAACAGAAAAATGGGTCACAGCTAAACAAGATATGTCCATTCATGAGACTGAGAATCTATAACTCCACCTAACTCTTACCCTTCTGTGTTTTTTTTGTGATGTGGATGGCTGTAGCAAGTATTCCTGGACGCACAAAGACATGCAACGCCTGATTCCTGTAGGAAACCAGCATCAGCACCACTACCGCCATCCTCATCACACCTTCCTCTGGGCTGAGTGGATCTTGCCTCGCAGGGTCTTCATCCTGAACCAGGTAGATACGGTCCTCTTTATGATGGACAATGGAGTGATGAAGAGCCACGGTGGATGACATCACTTCTGAGTCTGGGATGTGTGCTGCAAAATGCAACCTTCACATAAGTTTGAGGGTCATATGACCTTCACAAAGTCATGTGCGCGAGTGTGTGTGTGTGTGTTCCAAGTGTGCACACGTGCCTGCATGTGTCAATGTTTACACACAGGACACCTGTGAAGTGAGACAGTTCAGTGGCGTTCTCTTAGGATAAGTTACTTAAAGTGCATTAATCCACTGAACATCTCCTAAGTGATTTTGGACACTTGTGCCAACTTGCATTCACCGAATCTTTATGATCCACACAGGACCAGGTCAAAAAGAGCCGTTGGTGCCCTGAGGTGAGACGCTGTCAGATGCACCAGCAGGGAAACTACTAACTTTTTTGCATTAACTGTCTGGTTGTCTAGCAATGCAGTATCCTAAGGCCACCTACTGGTTACTGAAGCGAAAGCAAGCTTCATTAAAGGCCCATTATAAGCAAAGCCTATATTGATCTTAACCCTAAGCTTGATGCTGTTGCTTTTCTACACAGTGTAATTAAAATAAATTGATATCTTTGAAATCTATCTGGCCCACCCACCAGGCCAGTTCAGACGGGCCCCGAAATCCAGCACCAGCTTCCTGAGCCAGAGGGTTTTTTCTGTGAGCTGATGCCACTGCAGACCCTCTTCCGTTAAAGTTGTGAATGGAGTCTGGAGCAACAGGCAGGCCATCAGAGACCAAGGGCTGATCAAAGAGCCCTCCTCCTGGGTTCGCACAATCAAATGGGCCAGCCAGTTCACACAGTCCTGGGTCTCTGCAGTTGGCCTCTGGGGAAGATTTCTGAATAGAAAACGAGACAGATTCTTAAGTTATATACAACCTGTGTCTTGAAGTTTTGAAGGTTTACAATGACACAAATATTAATTTAAGTTATAATATTATTAAACTTGTTAATGTTTTTGTTAATTTGGTGCATTTTACCAAGTCATTTTAGTTTAGTTTTTTTATTACTCACTGTAAGTAAAACCTTTACATTTTAAAATTGTAATTTTATAAAGGTTTTTATATTCTTCAGTTGAATTACCTGTATACAACTAATGGAGACTACATTCAAAGAATATATAGATGATAAATTACAGTAATTTAAGTTATTTTTACTGTATTTTTACTGAGTTGTATATAGCACTTCTATTCTATTTTTATCTTATTGCATATTTTATTCTATTTTATTCTACTGTATATAGTATTTTATTTTATTCTATTCTGTACAGTTGTATACTGTATTTATTCTTATTTTATTTTATTCAAATTTTTGCTTCATAACTTTTGCACTGTCCACTTCCTGCTGTGACAAAACAAATTTCCCACGTGTGGGACTAATAAAGGTTATCTTATCTTATCTTATCTTATTTGGTACTTAGACTTTATAGACTTTTTGTATGTAGACTTTGGTTGTTAGATACTCAATATTCATACCTGTACCTACAGCCATGTGTGATATTGGCAAAAAAAGAGAAAAAAAGGGAAATCTGTACCTTGGAATGAGGTTGTACTCGCTCCAATTTATCTTTCCTTCACACAGCTGTCGGGCAGACAGGGGGCGGCCAAAGTTCACATGCATGCAGCCATAATCTTCCTGCAGGACTCCGCTAGCTTTAAAGAGTCCCTGCAGGGAAAGAGCGAGGGCAAGAAGCATGTAGTTTCATATCTTTCAGAACCAAAGATTACATGGGAATTTTTATCAAGTCATAAATGAGGCTGAAACTTACGGTGATGCTTTCTTGTGGTCTTGGGACACCCAACAACTCAAGTGCAAGTAATGACTCCTCCAGCACTCTGTCATAGCTGATACTGATGGGCACCAGGGTAATGTCAAACACCTCACCTTTAAAGTATGGCTCCAGCACCATGTCCATCATACCTACAGAAAAAAAAGGTGAACAATAAATATTAAAATCATACATAAAATGACCAGTAAACTTGTTTGACTTTTAACTCTTAAAATATCCTTAACCTAGAACAACCCTTCAGTTTAAGAGGACTAAAATGATAGAAAAACATGCCTATACAGGACAATATGTGCAATATATGCATCTGCCACGACTGGTTGGGGTAAGAGAAGGAAGACAAGATAAAAGACATGCTGTGGAAGAGAGCCAGGGATAATAACAAGTGTGATTCAAGAGAGGTCTATTAACATATGTTGAGTGAGAAAGGTGACTGGAGAAGAAATACTCAATGCATCATGGGAATTCCCCAGCAGCCTATGCCTGTTGCAGCATAACTAAGGGAGGATTCAGGGTCACCTGATCCAGCCCTAACTATACGCTTTAGAAAAAAGGAAAGTTTTAAGCCTAATCTTAAAAGTAGAGACAGTGTCTGCCTCCCGAATCCAAACTGGAAGCTGGTTCCATAGAAGAGGGGCCTGAAAACTGAAGGCTCTGCCTCTCATTCTACTTTTAAATACTCTAGGAACGACAAGTCATAAATGCACAAACTAGTTTTTCAGCGTCACTCTGAGACAGGACATTTCTCATTTTAGAGATACTGCGCAAATGAAAGAAAGCAGTCCTACATATTTGTTTAATATGTGCATTGAAGAACATATCCTGGTCAAAAATGACTCCAAGGTTCCTCACAGTGTTACTGGAGGCCAAGGTAATGCCATCCAGAGTAAGAATCTGGTTAGATACCATATTTCTAAGATTTTCAGGCCCAAGTACAACAACCTCAGTTTTATCTGAATTTAGAAGCAGAAAATTAGAGGCCATCCAGGGTAATAAGTCTTTAAGGCATTTCTGCAGTTTAACTAATTGGTGTGTGGTATCTGGCTTCATGGATAGATAAAGTTCGATGTCATCTATATAGCAGTGAAAATGTATGCTATGCCGGCCACTGCAAATTGTCTGACTGTTAATAAGAAGAGTTCAGGTGAATTGTTGCCAATGTGTGGCGCTAAAACAGTCACATAATAGTACTGTACACTGGCTAGCTTAGTTAGCAAGATACTATGCTACCATAATATGCTATTACCTTTGCATGCAGCTCAAACACAGCACACTACAATTACATAACCTACCTGACCAGTACATATTCTGTCCTTATCGAGGTACACAATATTTATATTAATGTACTTGTTATATTAGTTTGCAGCATTAAAACACTGCCACATTATGAGGGACGAGCCTGAGTGTACTGTGTTTAAGTCACCAGCAATGAGTCAACCTGCCTGGCCAGTACATATTTAGTTCTTACCCAATTAATAAATGGCAGCACTAAAAGATAAGCAAGTCTTGTCCATCATTTACTAAACAAGGCAGAGTCAAGTGATATTTTTGAACCAGTCAGTTACAGTAAAGCATAATTTGGCCTAGTTACACAATGAAATTAAAGCAGGACAGAAAAAGTCCAAAATAATCAGATGCTCGCACTTTGATGTCCTGGGACACACTTAAAAAAAACAAGGTAGTAAATTTGGACACTTACCAAGCTTTGGCACCAGAGACTTCAGTGTGCGACTCCTGAAACCTTCTACATAAAACTCCAAAGGAGCATATCCTGTCTACAGAAAACACATTATGCTGTTGGAACCTTTCCTTTGATTGAAGTTGATTACCAAAGATGCATTAGGGAATATGCTGAAAAGTCATCGTCTTACCCTGACAATTGTTTGTACGTATTCTAAAAGCACCGCCCAGTACAGCTTGTCAGAACCAATTGCTCGTCGGATATAAAAAGCTCCAGAGCGACGCAGAAGCCCTCCAATAATCGTCACATCTGCAAGACCTTTAAAATGGAGCAGAAGAGACAAAAATTTAAAAAATATATTTTTTTGTTGTTACACTATAATTAACTGGATATAATGTAGTATGATTAAAAAAAACATTTTGTTGTCTTAATATAAATAGATACTTGCGAATTCCTGCAGCAATGACAGGTACTGGGATGTCGTAGGTGAACAGGATGTAGGAGATAATCAAGAAGTCCACATAACTCCTGTGATTGGGTATCAAGATCACAGGACTCTCCTGGATGGCCTGCTGCAGCTGCAGTGACAGAAAAATTCAAATTTTCCAGAAATCAGTGAAATTACACACTGCACTAGTAGGTTCTATTCGTAGTATTAGTAAGATGGAACAAAAAAAATCCTAAGTGCTAAAAAGTAAAATATATTTAATAAAATACTGTGTAGTTGAAGTATGTTAAATGGCAAACCTCCGAAACCTACCTATAGCAAATATATGAAAATATATGAAAATACTGGTGGTGGCCAGTTTCACCCCTCAGCCTCCTTGTAGATGCACCAGTTGTATCAATTTCAAAATTCTACGTCGTCATTCTCAAGTTATCAGATTCACAAGATGTACAGAAAATTAAACCTCTGACCTCCAGCCTTGAGGTCAAGGTCAATGAGATTCAAACTCATCTGAGATTTTTAGTAGATACCCCTACAGTATTAATTTGAAACTCCTACGTTGCTTCGTTTTCAAGTTATCCAACTCACAAACTTAGGTGTCCACATTACCTGCCTGCTTGCCTGCCCGTAGGGTGACTACAATACTCTATCAGCCTTTTACAGCTGAGGGGTAAAAATGGTTTACTATATTCTACTATATATGTCGAAACAAACTGTTAAACAGTTGATTAAAGTGTGTTGACTCTGATGAGTCCTGACCATGTTGAGTCCTTCCATGTTGACATAGATGCTCCTGTAGAGTCTCTTGAACACCTTGTTTAGAGTGTAGCCCAATAGCCTGATAAACCCCAGCTGCAGATTGTGAGACATTTCCTTCAAAATCCCAGAAGCATCTTCTTTCACCTTCTCCACGGATGACCCCGTCTCCATGGCAATCTAAGAGGGAATATGAGCCAAAAAGACTCTCTCCATATTGACAACACTATAGTGTAAAGCTTCATTGCCTTAAATAAAAAAAAAGACTCACCTCTTTGATAATATAGCACAGATACTGGGACTCCAGTACAGCTTTGTTGAGGTCAGGGGTGGAAAGGGTTGGGGCTCCTTTGTACGGTTGAGGGTTAAAGGTTCTCAGGGCATAACCAAGATCAGTGGTACGCCTCCTCTCTTCCAATATATCCGTGAACTCTTCATCATCCTTCAGGCTTGCAGTGCCTGAATCTTTATACTGGCGGAAGGAGTAAGGTTTATGTTAAAAGTCTTAAAGTTAAGATGTTGGACACCTGTAACAGGATAGAAAACAACAGACCAGAGGTGTGGGCAGCAGCACAGGACACCGCTGTTTTGGATTCATTAGCATCACGTTTTATAGCGCAGACTTTCAGCTTTACTTCAAGGGATTCAACAAAAGTATTTCATTAACTATTCAGGAATTACACCCATTTATATAGACAGTATTTTGTTTTCAGAGCTTCAAATTAATTTGACAATTGACAAGAAATTTCAGGAAAATGTAAAGTGGAAAGATCCTAATAAACCTATCAGAGATATAGCAAAAATTTTAGGGGTGGCCAAACCAACAGTCACCTACATTCCTAAAAAGCAATGCACTGGCTATTGCAGCAACACCTGCTGAAGGCTGAAAGACAATAGAAGACAGCTCAAGTGCATTATCGCAGCATTATTTCTAAACTCAACTAAGTCAAGCATACCACATCATCTGTCAAACATATCGGAGGCCTTGGTATGGCATCGGCGTGTATGGCTGCCAGTGGTACCAGTTTATCAGTATTTATTAATGATGTGACTACTGATTAGAAGTACCAACATGAATTGTGAAGTGTACAGGGCTGCTCTTTCTGTTCAGATGCAGTCAAATACTGCAAAATTCATTGAACACCACTTCACAGCGCATGCGGACAATAATCCAATCCATACTGCAAAACCAACCCAAGAGTTTCTTAGGTCATGAAATAAGATTTTCTTTAGTGGCCAAGTCAATAATCTGGTCTCACCCAATAGATCATAGTTTGTTTGTTTTTTAATGAGGACCAAGCTGAATGGAAAATATCCCAAAACAAGCAGCAACAGAAAGTTGCTTCAGTGGCTGCACTACCTTATATTTCAAATGATTTTAGTTTGTTCCATTACTTCATCGCTTTTTACCCTGTTAAACCTCTTGAATTTAAACAATCTGGAGGTCTGTACTTTAGTCACTGTGAGGCCGTCTGATTTATAACCCACTGTGATGGCGTACATAGGGAAAACTACAAAAAAGGGTCATTGTAATTATGGATCCAACTGTAATTTTGTGCTGGATAACTGTTATAATAGTACTATTATAACAGTTATCCAGCACAAAATGGTGAGGATATCAAATAAAATTTCTTTGCTACAAAAGCGGAAGCAATAAAAGCAAAAATGAAAGAACAAACAAAGAAAAAAGACGAATGATTGCTATTCACAAGCGGGTTATTTTGAACAATTATTTTGTAATTGTACATCGCTAAAGTTATCCAGTTAATCTGCTATTATGCTGTACTGTGCTCGCCTCACATTATAAGCAGGGTTTTTTTGTTGTTGTCTTTTTGTTTTTAATTTTTGACACCCGAAATACTTTCGAAACCACTTTTAGCCTAAAGCAAAAGTGATGGGATTCGGAATCACATACAGTGGATATTTATAGTTTCTGTTTCTCTTTACAATAAGGGAAAATTACGTTTTTGGTTTTGTTTTTATTTTGAAAAGTGGGTTAAGAGAAAATACATATTCTATAAAGAATACAAAGATTATCGAGGAAACCCCGTAAAAAGTCGTTATCTCCTCACTGCTCTATTCTGCAGGCTGCTGTGACCTGCCAACACTGGCTGGTGACAAACTATTAAGCAACACAGGCTTACATACACTTTTTTTGACCAGCTTACGGCTGCCAGTCTCCATAGGACACCCCTGCCCAAAAACCATCCCTGCTTGAAGACAGACAACACCGAACATCGCTACCAAGTTTCCTTCAGCGGTCTCCTTCTGGCTTTTACATTTCATGGTGACTCTGAAAGGTTTAAAGAAAAGCGTCGAAAGGCCCGAAAGAAGACGATAAAAACAGACACTTTTAAAACTTGCTTCTTACCGTACTCGTCATTCTTTAGGGGCACTAACACGACCACGGGAGGTGATTGGCCTCATTGACTTTCGGTTTTTATACTTGGACGCTATCTTCGCTCGACATTTGTGATGTATGCAGCACTTCGGGGCCCAGGCCCAGTGATGTGGTTGGTTTTTGGAAACCCCTCCTTCATATTGTAATACTCAGCCCTCTGCTCTCAAGTAACCCCTCCGCTATTGCGTATGATAGATGTTTCAAGTGAATTGGAGTTTGCCTATTGTAGAAAAAATGTCTGAATATTTTGGGTTGGCATATAACCAGGAATTAAACGTTAACTGAAAGGCACGTGCAGAGCGGGGCTTGAGCCCCTGCCTCTTTCCCAATGGGTGCCCCAAGTACCCTTTTTTGAGACATTTTTTTAAAAATGTGTGTGTGCGTGTGGAGTCCCGCCTGTGCCCCTCGACAATAACATTTAACTATTAATCAAAATTTTGAAAATAAAAGGATCTGGCTTGCATCAGTCACATGACTACCATTAAACAATGCTCGCCCTTGACGGCGGAGCGCGCTGGTTCCAAGCCGGGAACGAGCTCTCAAAGTGCACACGCATTTTTTGCCGCCTGAGCGATGTGGAGCTGTAGGAGAAACACAAATTAATTGAGAGACGCAGGCTGATGCAAAGAAAACCAATAGCACACAGGAGTATTAAGTTATTATGTACACGTTGGTAAGTTGTCTTGTGGCAACTTGAATTGAAACAAATGAGTGTGCTGTGTGTGCAACAGCAAGATTAAACATTACCTGTCCTTTTATTAACTGCAAAAGCATGCACTGATTTTACAGCAGCAAAATTATTGTATCTGTACAGCAGGGGTCAGCAACCTTTCTGATGAAGAGTGATAACTAAAATTTCCTCAGAAGTCAATGCAATCAACCATTGCATTAGCAATAAATTTAATAACACTCTAAATCAACAGTTACACACTATATAGAACAACTTTATAGAACTATATTTGTTCGCAGATGTTGGCAAAGTGCAAATCAGCTATTTTGGGGGAAAAAAACACTTTTTATCCATAACAAGAACACCAACAGCATAGGAACTATACAACAGAAAACGCAAATGCTATTTATGTTCTCCTCAAAACAATGATAAGGAAAAATAAACGAGGCCAATATGGCATGTTTTTAATACAGGGATACACATGTTAATGTGATCTCTGGTCTCGTCTCTGAGTGTCCAGCAGGTGAAAATGCAAGCTCCGTGAACACGCACAGCTATGGATTCCAGATGCATTCGCAGTTCTGCAAACTTTGACCCCCACAGAGTCGAGCTTTTCAGTTCAGTCATCTGCATTTCGATGTCCTCTGTGTCCAGCCAGTTAAAGAGAGACAAATCCAGCAGCTCATTAAAGCTTTCTGGTTTGATCAGAAAAGGAAACACTGGTCCATACACCTGAAAGTCCCGAAAACGCACCTCGAGTCTTCAGATGTATCCATGTATGCCTGAGGCATTTGAAGTGTCAGAATGTGTAAATTTCAACATCGCTTGCAAAAACTGCCAGCTAGCAACGTCCCTCTGACCAGTAGGCCAAGTGAGTTTTAGCCATTTACAAGCTGAATCCGGTTTCACAATGAGCAGCATTTTATGAATGTGTTTCTTCCACCATACTCTCCCTTTTTGAACCCTATTGAGGAGTTTTTTTCGGCATGGAGATGGAAAGTATACGACCGAAACCCTTACACACAGGAAAATCTGCTTCAAGCAATGAATGGACATGTGGTGAGATAGGAGTGGAATCTTGCCAGGGCTAGATTCGGCATGATAAAGGATTCTTTCCTCGTTGCCTTGCAAGGGAGATCATAGCATGCGATGTGGATGAAGTCCTGTGGCCTGACCCAGCACAGAGCCGTGATGCTAAGGCAGAATAAATTATCGGAATATGCTGTAAAATATATATTATATAGAAAATATCTAATAATTTTTGTAATGTATAAAAAGTAGTTATTTTGTCTCTTGTAGTTCCTTTTTTTGGTTAAAATGTGAGTACAAGAATAAATATTATTTTCCCTCTATCCCACAGTGTTTTGTATTTATTTCTGTAGTGTGCAATCGTTACTAAATTGTGTTTGCACATTTGCTGGTTTTGTGTGGTTTTTGACAGTAGTGCTTGATTTTGAGTAAAGTTAAAATAGCTTTGGGTCAAATGTTTGGTTTTGCAAGACAAGTCGAAGGTTTTGTGAGCGTAGCTTGAATTTTACAGTTTCTGTTTAGTGTTTTGAGACAAAGAGATGAGATTTTAGGACATGTGTTTTAGCAATTCAGAAAAACTGTAATACACATGTACCAGTTGTTGCATTGCAGAGGTATTCAAGTATAAAAACAATAATAGACAGAATTGCAATGTCTTAGTTCTATAACATTTTTCTATCATTACTTTATTATGGATTAGGTGCAATAGTTGTTAAGTGTGGATAATCAAATAATAGATTAATGCAATAGCAAATTGTGCCTTGTTCTCAGATGGACAGTAAGTGGAGAGAGACAGATGGAAGGAGGAAGAGAGGCAAAGAGTGGGTCACAGGCAGAGCCTAGTTTATTTTCCAGTTTTTTAAATCTTTTGCCTTATGATTCCAATCTTTGTATTTTATTATTATCGCATAACACTTGTTTAATCAGCTACCATCTCTCCTTTGGACCTTTTAATGTCTACAGTCTCAGATCAACACAGCCCTGCCCTCCAGCACTATCAGCAGCAGGAGGAGCAGCAAACCCTCAACAGCAACATTGTACCCATCAGGTAAAACATAGGCTACATTTGCTTTGCATTGTCCCCAACTAATGACAGTGATATAGTATGATGCAATTCCATATTAGATTCTTGATGAATGTGGGTTGTTGTTATTCAGTCTGGTTCTATGTGTCCCTTTTTAACTTTGAGCACCTGCCCCTGTAAACATCTCTGCACAGCCCTGGAAGTGTGTATGTATGAATTGACTATCTGCTCGACAGTCTTTGTCTATACACACATTTTGCAAACTGCCTGTAAGTGTTAGGATACCTGGGTCTGGTGACCCAGTGATTATGGGTTTGATTATCTACATTTTTTGATTTAGTGTTTCTATTATTTACTTTTTGTATTTCGAGCTCCCCTAGTTATATTTAGTATTTCTGATGTGTAGTTCTCAGTTTTGTTATGGTGCCTTCACTGTGTTCTTGTGTTTCGTTGTCTCAGTTATGTTTTCATGTCTGTTCTTTCCCGGTCTTGTCTGTGTCGCATCTGTCTGGGTCTGTGTTAGTGTGTGCGTGCGTGTGTGTATTCCTGTTAGTTCCTGTTTTACTTTGGTAGTCTTCTGTCTGTGTGCACCATGTTCTGTTTTGTCTCTCTTACTTTGAAGGTACCTCGTCTCATGTGTTATGTTCAGCTTTGCATCCTCTGTCTCAATGTGTGTAATTAGCCCCAGTTGTGTTCCCCATGTGTTTCCTCTTCACTTGTCATTCCTTGTGTATTTAACAGAGAGTTTTATTAAAACTAATAAAACAAATTTTAAAAAGAGATTTTCCATTTAATTCAATTTTATATGATGGATTATGAAGAAAAAATAGAATTGGGCTGAAAGGTCTATTGCTTTATTATTATGTATTCAGGTTGTGTATCATGTTTTTAAAAAGTAACGAAGTAACTAATTACTTTTTTGAAGAAGTAATCAGTAATTAGTAACTAATGACTTTTTTCAAGTAACTTGACCAACACTGGTATTTAAGAACTTCCAGTGTCGCATTCTCCCTCATCCCACACTGTGTTCCGCCTGCCTGCCAGTCTGCCTCTCTGTTTAGTTTAATTTTTATTTCTTGTTTAGTTAGTGTCGGTTTTCCAGGTGTTCAGCAATAAAGCTGTTTTTTGAGTTTAGCTTTTGCCTCCTGGAGTTTGCATTTTGTGTCCTCTAGTCCTGCCTGCTGCACACAGCCCATGACTGTAAGAAGGTACATTGCTCGAAATCCACTGTGTAGCTGTTCACTTTTGTTTTAGCACCAAGAGCCTGTGCCATCTTCATCAGCTGATCACTCTGCTTTCCTTCACACATAACTGTTATGATCTAGTCCTATTTCACAAGGTGGTATACTGTTCCAGATGATTTTCCAATAACTTCATTTGATTGTTTCAGCCGCAGATGACAACTGGAGACGCATCCAAAGGTGTAAACAAAGAAAATTGGACGTTCATACTTTATCCCAGACAGTTTGCACAACATTTGAAATACACAGCTGGCTGAAGCAAAGTTAAAACTGTATTTACCTTATTTTAACAAGGCAGTGTGCCAAGGTGAGACAGGCCCTTATATCACCCAATATGCCAGTAGCTAATTTGATATAAACCAACTGTACTTGCCACAATCTCACATTTCTGAATAAAAACTCAGACAAAGCAGTTACCTTCATTATTATTTTCAATTAAATGGTAACTCCATAAAGGAAGCATATTTGACATGACAGTCTACAGTACAGTGTACAGTACAAAAGTACCGCCCCAGTTCTGTGTGAAAGCAGCCAGTAAATTTTAAAATGAAAATTTAAAAAAGCCTCCTTTGCTGACCATACCTGCTGTGGGTTCACAGGGGATCACTGTTTAATGGTGCCCTGTCCATAGGCAGGCGGATCCTGAGGGCCAGTGGGGTGTGCTGCCCGGAGTCTGTTGCTATCTGGGAAAAAGAGTGATCACTACTGATCAAGTTTTACCTTAATGTAGTATGTCAATTATATTTTATTACTAATTCACCTTGTCATGGTGTGTGCATTTTACTTCCTGTTTTATTTTGATAGTGTCCTATCTCGTGTGTGATGTTTAGTTTTGTTCCCTGGCGTTTCCTGTCTTCCTAATTACCTAGTGTGTATATATTGTCCGAGTCTCCCTTTGTTCGTGTCATCCCTCATAGTTGTGTCCTCCCACGCAATATGTTTTCTGTATGTATTGTAACGATGGTTAAATGTTGTGTTGCAGTCAGGTTGGTTGTCTCTGCACGCTGTGTTTCTTTAAGTTACATGTTTGGTTGTGCAGGAAGGGGCGGGGGGTCCTTGTTGTTGTGTGACTGTACGGGGCTGGAGGTGAGGTTGTACGAGAGCACTCTCCCCGGAGTTAACGGCCCGTTGCCTGTGCTGAATAAACGGACAAACTGAAATCAGAACGTCTGGTTTTTGAGAACATTACACTATGTATCCAAGATTAGATTTTCCTGGTTTGCTATTTATTTTATTTTGAACTTTTTTTTCAGTTCAATAAATCCATCTTTAATCTACCCCTCATGTTTCTGAATCCTGCATTTCAGTCCTACTCCTGCCTGCCACACAACCACCTTCACATTACTAATATGAAAACAACAGCTAACTGATGAGATGGATGACAGGTAGTATGTTTTCCTCTCTTGCCTCTGCCAGATATGAAGAGGAGAGGTGAGCCATCTCACCACCTTGTGGCAGAACTTAGGATCGCATTACACTTAAGACCCTTCTTTAATGAAATAAAACATGAAAATTTGTACAATTTAGAAGATTTAGGAGTGTGCTTATCGGAATTTTTAAACAATTGAATACTTTTGGTAATATAGTTTATTACAAACAGTTGTACTGTAATTACTAAATCCAAACAACTATGTGCATGTAAGGCTGTCGGTGTACCATTAAAATTTAAAGATGTGAAAATTCTAATGTGAATAATTTCTTACATCTCTCTACATTAAATGCCAACTAGTGATTAAGAAAAATTACACAAAATCTGTGTGATTTCTCTCTTGACATCGTGTTAACATTAAACACATCACATAGTTTTGTAACACTGTAAAATTACATGGCTTTGGTTTACATAATTGAAATGATGCAGCTCAAAAACAATTTTACACATAACACTGGATCTGGATTTTGTTTAACAACAACACAGTTTGCTTGAGTGGCTTTAATGATAATACTGATGAGATGAGAATTGTCATGGTTCCTGTGCCTCACCAGCTGATCCTGTGTTTAGGCAACATGTGTTTTTGTTTTTTGCTCTCTCTCTCCCTCTCCTACCGGGGCGGTGCTCATTACAGGCTCCCGCCCCTGGCCCACGCACCTGCACTCAGAAAAATAAAGGTGCCAACTGGAACCAAAAGTGGTTCTTTAGACTGATGCCACAGAAGAACCTTTTTTGGTGCCACAAAGAACCATCAAGAAATGGTTCTTTGGGGCACCTTTAATGGGTTTTCAATGAACCTTTTTAAAATGTAACATTTTTAAAAAGGTCCTTCAAATGGTTCTTTAAAAAACATTTTAAAGAACCTTTTTTGAGTGGTTCTTTAAAGAACCATTTTAAATCTTTCAAAATAAAATGTATCATAAATTGAATTTGAGTAGGGTAAAATAAATACGAGCACAGCACAGACATATATTAATGGTTTATTGCCATTTCGTAGTATACCAAAAGACAAAAAGCATTTTAATCCTCAGCACAACATCACTACTAATACATGTCACATATTAGTCATTTAAACAGTAATAATTAAATATATTTGCTATACTATAAATAAATATATATAAATACTATATCTATAGACAACACAACAATTAATACATGTATTGTTTAATTAATAAAACATCAGAAAGTGATAAAAAAAACACATTAGAAATAGCAATAGCTTCATAACAGACCAATAAATCCAGACATTTTCATCAGCAGATGTTTGCATGTTCAGTAAAAATATTTTTACTTTTTGATTAAAATTATCTATGAACTTCAGCTTTGTGTAAGGTAAGTTTCATGTTGGACTCATGGTCCTTTGTTAGTCCAGTTTAGGACAATGTCTCTGACATATGTATCATATGAAATATATGTCATATCAAAACAACCCCACACCTCTAGTTGTTTCAGTTTTTCACAGGTGTTTCCTGTCAGCTGGTCAACCTCACTCAGGCGGACATCCATATCAGCCAACCAAATGACAAGCTCCTCCCTTTGTGCTTCAAATCCCTCCCACTCTGAGACAAGGAGCTGAGAGAGAGAGAGAAAAGAGTCAATTATAAAGAAGAGAGAAAAGTGAAACCCTCCTCAGAAGGTCTGACTCGCATACCTGCAGTCGACCTGTGATGGACTCCAGTTTGGCGTTCACGGGCATCCCAGTGGTGGCTGCACTCCCTCGCCAATGCCAGCAGCTGAGTCTGCAGGGTGCCCTGTAAGAGCCGAGTTAATGTTCGACTCCTCCTGGTCAGGCTCTCCAGCTGGATGAGCTGAGGTCTCCCCTCTCACCGCCACCTCTGAACACACAAAAACAAATTGCATGTGAAGCAGGAGGTGCAGATTGTTTTTGCTATTCTTTTCTAAATCCAGGCTTGATCACGTGGAGGTATTTGGAAAACTTTTTTGGCCAGCAGATGACTGTTGTCTTGCAGAAAGTCAAATCAAATGTATGCGATACACAATCAATTCACAAGAACACATTATAAAAAACAAGTCCAGTTCTTGCCTGATTTCAAGTGAATTCTGCATCAAAACAGGGTGACAGAATTAAAACGAGTGTTTGCAGCAAATGTGAGCTCAAAGCCTCACTTTGTACAAGCCTGCTATTAAAGTTCTCCTCTATGCAGACGACTTTCCTGTTTTCAAGGCACAACTTGGATCTGCTGCACAAATCTTATGGATACACGCTAAATGAAACAGTAGTGTGCACGACTCCAGATTCTGATCCCTCATCCTAATATGGTCCCAAATGGCTCACAAAAACCCACATAGCAATAGCAATAAAGCAAATGTTGAGGCTTCAAAATACAAAGTCCATAAACCAATGGCTGACATGGGTTTTATCATAAGGGTGATAAATACAGATTGGAGTCTGTCTTAGAGATTTGATGTTCATTTACCTGCAGGTGCACTATACGTGCCTGCTCCGTGGTTTTCCACAATGTTTTGCACATCACTATTTAGTACAGGAAGCAGGTGAACTAAAACAAGTCATCTTTCTTTGTGAGAGGACCACATTAATGAAAGCAAACCTCAATGACATCATAGAGATCACTAAAGATGCTCCTGCTGCTTTTCTTCCTCCTCATCCTAAGCTTCCTTCTCCTTGTCCTCGACTTCCATCCAATTGTAATTCAATCTAATTGTGTTTCTCCCCCTCCTCTTCCTCATTTTGTTGGAGCTGTGAAAAGAATTAGTGTGAATCTGAATTAATTTGTGCAAACAAGAAAAATCTACAGCTTTTTGGTCAGAAGTAGTCTTCTGATTTAAGCCGGGTAGAGAAGATTTATGTGTTGATACTGCCTGCTTCAGCTCTACGACTTGCTGCTGAGTGATATTTACACCCTGGCTGGATTACAAACTTAAACCACGTGCTGAACTTTGGCCCAGCGTTGATACCTCTTGTTAGTATAATGACCTCTTCTTGGCTTAATGTATGATGGTGGATAAATGAAATATGCAAAGAAAATTTAACTATATTACAAAAGGACATCTATCTTGGAAACATCAAATGACCGGAGCATAACTTGTCAACTAGTCCGAAAATAAGTTATACAGGAACAGTCAAAGACACACCTTCTCATGTGTCACATTTCATTCAAAACACTTATGCATTGCTCTTCCAGAATTCAAAGTACAGGTTCATGTGAGTATTTAATGTACATATCAGCTCTACTGAATTTCTGAGTTTCTAGAGCAGACACAGAGCTCATGTCAAAACAGGCTTCAGGCGCCATTTTAGTGACTTATTAACAATATTATACATTTTAATATCGTTCTAGCTGACAATAGGTTATGTACGCAGCACGCAATTGAACCACATATTTTAGAAGCCAAAGGTTCAAATTAGTTAGGAGCACCTTCACTTAATTATAACAGCGGTTTTGTTAGGAAAACAGTTCTGTATACCGATACTAAATTGCGTTAATGCCAACGGCTAACGTATCTAGTTCCAACCCGTTCTCACTCCCAAATCGTAACATTTTACGCTAGGTGACAAATCGTCAACATATTACGTTTTCGGGCACCCAAGGCGTTCCTACGTCACGACATCGGAAAACTGCGGACACATGAGAACCGTTTGGACTCAATCTACACATCTTCGCTTTTTCCCTTAAAATCGCTTTAGAAAACACTATTTCACCTCATTAAAGTGCTGGTTAAGGTTAGGAATAAGGTTATGGTTAGGTTTAGCGATAAGGTTAGGTTTAGGCTTAGGTATACGGTTATGGTTAGGTTTAGGCATAAGGTTATGGTTAGGTTTAGGGATAAGGTTAGGTTTAGGCTTAGGTATACGGTTATGGTTAGGTTTAGGCATAAGGTTATGGTTAGGTTTAGGGATAAGGTTAGGTTTAGGCGTAGGGATACGGTTATGGTTAAGGTTAGGAATAAGGTTATGGTTAGGCATAAGGTTATGGTTAAGGTTAGGCATAAGGTTATGGTTAGGCTTAGTGATAAGGTTAAGTTTAGGGCTGCAGTACAGGGCTGGAAACCGCCGCGTACCATAACAACGTGGAAGGTCACCTTTCGCGTTCCTCAGGAACGCCGCAGGACGTGACAAAACGTCGGGATGTTACGCCTCGGGAGTGAGAACGGGCTCCTAGTTCATATGTTTTTCCATGCTTGACATAAAAAACTTAAATAGCAACAGTTCATTTTCTTTAAAGAGTATTCCAAAAGTTCTTTTATAATACTGGTTTAATATAATTAGTGCAGTTCCATAGAGGGACGGATCTAGAAGGGTGGCATGGGGTGGCAAGTGCCACCCTAAAATGATCTCTTGCCACCCCAAGTGCCACCCTAGTTTTGCATATGACAGTGTTGTTTATTAAAATAAGATAGCATTAACACTTTCAGCGTAGTTACAGTTAACAGTGAATATAAATGCTAAAACTGAATATATTGCATTGTGTTACCCCCCTCCACCATTAACAAATGGTTCAGCCCATAGCGCAGACCGGCATTTTTCTTGTTTTCAGTAGCAAGCGATGCTTATGATTGTGCCAGAGCACATTATGAACAACACCATGGGAATTTCAGATTTCACATAGGTGGTTTGTTGTTGCACTCTGGAAATGGAATGAAGGTGAGTGTTATTAACCCTCTGGCGTCCACGGACACGCTGCACCTCCAAATCACATGACTGATTTAAGTCGACATAGCAACAAGCTGCCACGCTGAGTCTTTCAACCGATGTTGAAACATCTGACTTCAGGGTTAATTACAGGCCAGTAAATCCAGAGTTATTAAATAATTATATAATAATATAATAATAATATAATAATAATAATAATAATAATAATAATAATTATTATTATTATTATTATTATTATTATTATATTATTATTATGTACCATGTCGACCAATTAAAAAAAAAAAGTCAACACGTGGGATGTGGTTATTTGACGGTAAGAGAGAGCGAGTTTTTCGATGTGGGAGATTTGTGACGTTTAGCGTGGTGTTGTGTTGTCTTGTGTAGTTAGTCTGTTGTGTAGTCGTTGTTTTGTTTTGTGTGTCAGTGAGGGCACTACTGAATGTCACAAAGGCACATTGCGCTGTAAACACTCTCACTAAGTAGAAAACCAGAGGAGTGATACACCTCCTGCTGTCAGGCCTGCAGGTTTATCCCCGTGGTGTTCTCCTCTGTCTTGGACAATTTATTATTTTTTTTTACTGGCACACATAATTTGTGGGGCATCTTATTGCGACACCTGATTGTTCTCTAATTTTAGTTATAGTAATACTTTTCAATGGTTGTACAAAAAGTTTTTTTTTTAAAAACGGCAGGTGTATTGGCTGCATTTTTGGATTAATAGTTGTATATGTTTACAAAATGTGTGTACAAGTTTTCAAAATCTACAATTTATATTTGCATTTCAAGTTTAAAAGAACCCCCAAAAACTACTACTAGGATTTTAAGTTTTTTGTGTGATTTCAGATCAGTAATATTAATACAGTATGTCAATGAAAAAACAGCTAAATTCAGACATGTGAGGTTGAGCTGAAAAGAATGATACCAAGGCAAGGGGAAAAAAATAAAATGAAACAATTTGAAGGTAAAATACAAATGTTAAATCAAAGGGAGTCAAAAATGGCCAGTTATATTTTGGACCTCAGAGGGTTAATCCAACAAATCATGAAAAATTAGGTTTAAATTTTTGTTCATGACAGTGCAGATTTCTGACATTTTTTTGTAACTTAAGCATGTAACAATCTGATTTTTTTCTCACAAAAAACAGTGTGAAACTTAAATTAGACTTGTGTTTGTAAGTCTAATTTATTTTGTTTGTAGCTTTCTGGATTTTATACTTATTGGGCTACGTATTTATTTATTATACAGGCTATACAGCACATAATATCAAAACTCACATGTTTTATGTAACTAAAGTGTTTAATTACGTGGGCTACAGAAAATAATTAAGTTATAGACTATATTTATATTAAAAACGTGTATATTACTGCATTTGAATCATGTTAACCATATGTAACCACCTGCATGTGTGTTTGAAAAAAAAAAAGGCTTTGATTTTACCACTCCATTTGATTTCTTTGCCACCGTAAGAAAATTTCTCTAGATCCACCCCAGGTTCTATATTATGCTATTTTTAAGTTGTGTTGGTAGCATTTGTTTATGCAAATACTGCAGCCACTTGTATACTAAAGTAGAAAATGAGGAAATGGTTTTTCATCGGATAAGAGCATGCATTTGCTTATATATCGGGGATAAGCCTGACAGTCAAATTCTTTTATAATTCACAGTAAATTGGCAAAGAAGTCTTTAAGAATGAAGCACGTTCTTGCTTATCTGTGTGCACTGGGGTCTTTTCTATATGGCTTTGATCAATGCACTGTGCCAGATTCTGAGTTTCAGCGAGAAGGAGATTATTTGATAGGTGGACTTTTTAATATTCATCAGGCCAATAGCTCTTTTTATCACTATAGACCAGAAGTCATTGACTGTTCCAGGTAAGTTAAACTTTGCTGGATACCTTCTCATGATAAAACATATAAAACACATATATAAACACACACACACACACACATATATATATATATATATATATATATATATATGAAATGGCAATTTTTAAATGTTCTTCCTTTGGACTTGAGTTTTAATATTGTGATATTTCCTAGTGACTAAAATTATTTGCAGGATTACCAACATCGTTAATAGATCTGAAGTCTACTGGGTCTACTTAGCTTGAATCCTATTTCAATTTATCGTGTCATTTAAACTTGCAAGTATTTATTGTGTGCAAGCTGTAGTGAAACTGAATTTTTCACTCTCCTTCATCTCCCGACAGTACACCTTTTATTCTGTCCAGTTATCGAAGGTTCCAGTTGATGAGATTCTCTGTAGAAGAAATCAGTAATTCTACCAAACTACTTCCAAATGTGTCTCTTGGCTATGAAATATCCGACCACTGCACAGATACTATGAGTTTTCCAGGACCTTTCAACCTAATCTCTGTTAATGGTTTAATCAAACCTCTGGAAGAACCACACAGGAACTTGTCGAAAGTGATAGCAGTGGTCGGGACTTACACAAGCCCTCAGGCACAAGCTGTTGCCCCACTGTTCATGATCGATCTCATTCCTATGGTAAACCTATAAACGTTTCTGTAGTTGAGATACATAGTTTAAAAAAATAGATCAAAAATTCTTCTTTGACCAAAAATATTGCAGTTAAAATTACTAAAATAAATTGTTGAAGTTTTTAAAAAATTACAGTAGCTATCAGCAATATAGATTTATGTTATTGCAACTAACTATGGTGGCATTTTTTTCTGTCACTCTTTTAACAGGTCAGTTATGGAGCTGCCAGTTCGATCTTTTCAAGAAAACAGAATTATCCCTCTTTCATGAGAACAGTGCATCCCAATAAAGATGTAATTGAAGTGATTTTCAGCATTTTGAGGGAATTCAACTGGAAATGGGTTGCTTTCCTTTATGTTGATGATAATTATGGCATAGATGGTCTACAATTATTTCTAAAGAAAATTAAGGACACTGACGTCTGCCTGGCTTATAACAAAGCCCTTGATCAATACTCAGATTACAAAGAAATATTCAAACAGATCAATGCGCAAAATGTAAATGTCATTATTGTGCTTGCACTTGAATGGACAGTTGAAGAACTCATGAAGTCAGTAAAACAAATAAATGTTACAAACAAGGTGTGGATAGCAGGGGATGCATGGTCGTTAAGCCAAAAGATAAGAGACCAGATACAAGGAATCAAAAATATTGGAACTGTACTTGGTGTTGCTGAGCCAAACATGACAATACCTGGTTTCAGTGAGTTTATTTATTCTTTCAAAGCTCAGACTCACTGTGAAAATGCAAAACAACAGAAGTTTTGTAATCAGATTTGCAACTGCAGTAGCCTGACTGCTGAGGAAATCATTGATGCAGATCCATCGTTCTCTTTTCCTGTTTATTCTGCCGTGTATTCCATTGCTCATGCCTTACACAATGTCTTACAATGTGGAGCTGACGGATGTAAAGACAACATTACAGTCTACCCCTACATGGTAAGTATGTAAATTTGGTATTTACACCTCTGTAAGTATTATTTTTAATGATTGCAAGGTTGTTGTTTTTTGTTTTGTTTTTTTACATTAAAATATCACTAAGACATTATTTAAAAAAAGAATGTGTAGCCCCAACACCAAATGAAGTTAACTTCTGGATTCAGAAGTTAGTAGAAGTTTTAGTTTAATCAAGGAAACGATACTGAAAGTGAGTCTGCATTACTTTGAGTCATAATTAAAAAGTTTAAACTAAAGTTGTAAGGAATATCCTGACAGAATGAAGAGGATATCAAAGGACTCATCATGAAGTTGCATACATTTAGACATAGTTGTAATTTATTCTAAATGGCGTAAGTAATTATATACTTAGTAGTAATTATATAATGATACATGGCAACTAGAACAACTAAGGCAGAACTTGGCTAATGACCTCAAGCAGATTAACAACACTGCACTCCCAGGGAAACTGAAGCTCTGGTGCTTCCAATTTGGGTTATTACCCAGACTACTGTGACAATGTACGAGGTGTCACTCAATCATCTCAATCGACTAGAGAAGCTAGTGAGTTCCTACGTTAAGAAGTGGCTCGGACTTCCCAAATGCCTCAGCAGCGTTGTACTCTCTAGCGACGGGATACTATCATTGCCTATCCCTAGCCTGGTAGAGTTTAAATGTGCAAAAGTGAGCCTTGAGATGTCACTTACGGACTCCTGGGACCCCATAGTGAGAGGCACTGCTCCCACCCTACCAACAGGGAGGAAGTGGACCCCAGCCACATCTGTGCTACAGGTCAAATCTGCTCTTCAGCATCGTGACGTGGTGGGTCACATCCAACAGGGCAGAGGAGGATTTGGTCTTGGAGCAGTAACACCTCAGTGGCAACAGGCATCTGTAACCGAACGTTGAAAATGGTGGTGGAGGAGGTGTGTCGACAGGAGGAAACAGCCAGACATGCCAGAGCCGTAGCGCTGGCCAAGCAGTGTCGCTGGATGAATTGGGAGAGTGTGGAAAAGAGGAAACTTGCATGGAATGAAATCTGGGAAATGGAGTCTAAATGTTTCATCATCCGAGCGACATACAATGTGCTACCTTCCCCAATAAATCTGCAGCTGTGGTTTAGAAAGGACCCAGCCTGCCCCCTGTGTACAGTCCCAGCCACACTCAAGCACATCTTGGTTGTTCTCAGTTGCAGTGAATAGATAGGAGAAAATAAGGACTAGCCTTACTCAGGGCAGATACACATGGAGAAACAACCAGGTCCTCAGGTGTCTAGCCGAGAAAGTTGAGTGCAAAAGAAAATTCATCAACGCTCAACCTTTCACGAACCAAGTTTTCATTAACATTTGTCCGGGAACAAGCCCCTCAAAACCGGACCTGGGCCCGCTGAAGGTTGCCAGGGTTTGGCAGATGCAAGTGGACTTGGATCAGAGGCTAATTTTTCCCACAGAGATCGTAACAACTACTCTGCGACCAGACCTCGTCCTTTAGTCTATCTCCCAAAAACTTGCGTATGTCATTGAGCTCACGGTACCATGGGAGGAAGCAATTGAGGAAGCATTTGAGTGTAAGAAGCTGCGATGTGCCAACTTGGCAACTGAGGCAGAGGACAGAGGCTGGAAGATCAAGGTGCGCCCGGTGGAAGTGGGGTGCAGGGGCTTTGTTGCAAGTACAACAGCAAAACTGCTTAGAGAGATTGGGATCAGAGGACAGGCGCAACAGCAGGCTATAAGAGAATTAGCTAACACTGCTGAGAGGACCAGTCACTGGCTATGGCTAAAAAGGGCTGACATCACTTGGGCAGCTAAGGCAGTCAGCTAACCACGAAAGAATATTCCGCTCTTCTCCCCTCTGCTCTTCTTCCCTATTCTGGGAGGCGGTGGGGAGGTAGAGAGTACAGCCAGATCCGGCGGGGAGGTGTGGGTAGCCAGATCTGGTGCCCCCCTTCCAGCTCTCCTCTCTGCTCTCTCTTGTCTTGTCCCTTTGACTTACTTCTCTCTATCACCTTTTCTATCCCTTTGAAGAAGTAAGGCTCCATAAATGCTAAAGAGGTAAGTATTATTTCTCAGTTGCAGTGAATAGATAGGAGAAAATAAACTGTAGAAAACTAAACAGAAGAAAGAAGAGAAATCACAACTTAACACAAACCAATGACACACTCCGGGGCCTGATCAACCTTGGCAGGGCCTCCTTGGATGAGGGTGTCTAGTGATAATGGCCGAAACACCCGATGAATCCAAGGTCGACTACTGACGATGTGTCCCAAATTTAATATGATAATCTAGATCAGATCTCCAATCCCTAAACCTAAACAAGGAGAAAAAATGGCAGATTATCTTGGGTAAAAGACCCAAAGTTGAGGCACACAACGATGTGTGCTGCTGGTAAAGTTCCTGGGCTGCCTTTCCTCATAACAGCCATCCCTCAAGATTCTCTCCATTTAAAGCAATGCATTATCAGGGACTGTAACATCTAGTCCTTTTACTGAATAAGAAAGCCCTGTGATACTTTGAAAGTCAATAATAAAAGTTCAACAACAATTTTGTAACAGATGGCCAATGTAGTGTAGTAACAATGCAAGTGATATAATTCTGCCTTTAATGTTAAAAATCTGAAAGCTGAGATTTCAACAAGATGATAGCGAGAGATGGACTAAGTCTGGAGAAGAGAAAAATACATAATCAAAATGTAATGAGACAAGTTTTTTAAAGATCCACTTGAGGTAGAAATTGTTTAACTTTAGCAACATTTCTTAATTAGAGAAAAATTTTCATTTAAAGGGCCAAAAATTAAATAAATTAATATCGGTTCCACTGAATCCTATTTTAAAGGTTAGACTATTAAAGTAACTTTAAGAATCTAATCTAATCTCTGTGTTCTCTATCAGGTTCTGACAGAGCTGAGGAAGTCAAATTTTACACTTTTAAACCAAACTATTCAGTTTGATGAGAATGGTGACCCCATGTTTGGATCTTATGCAATAGTTTTTTGGGGCCAAGATGGACGTGTACATGAAGTTGGCTATTATAATTTTCATGGATCATTTGATTTTTCCATCAACAGAAGCAAAATTAGGTGGCACACAACAGGGCAAGTGAGTGTTTTTTCCTTTTAATCAAAAGTTTACCAGGTACTTTTTTAAAAATTAAAAATACCTGTTTTTGTTTCCCTACTTCTCAATGCCTGTGTATGTGTGCATATCTAGTAGTCAATGTTAATCAGGTTATTTGAGGGGATGTCCTGCTATAATTTGCAAATGTAATGACATTTCACAAAACATGCTAAAATTCTAAACACTGAATGCATTTATTACTGTGGTTCTCTATTAGTTTACCTCTGCCGTTCACGGTATTCTCTCTGCTGTCCTTACATTTAATTTTATGCAGGTGCCTACCTCAGTGTGTTCTAAAGAATGTGATGTAGGGTACAAGAAAACACAAGATGGAATCCACAAATGTTGCTTCACTTGCACAATCTGTCCAAGTAGGACCTATATCAACACCACAGGTAAATTATTTTCATGTGATGGAAAAAAGGATAAAAACAGCATTGTCACTAAAAATGTTCAGGCAGTAAGATATTTTAATGGCTAAAATGGTCTAATATTTATATTGATTGGATGCTATAGACTTTAATAGATTTTTTTATAGATTTAAATTTTGTTTAAGTCCACCACTGCACAAATCAGAGCAGCAAGTCTTAGTCTTGCAACAATTACTCTAAGTTATAGGACTGCAAATTTGTGAAGTAAATTACATGTTAATTGAGGAAAACATACAAAATCCCTGATTAAATACCTGAAGGTGCTGATTAAATTGGTTAGTATTAAGCTCATACCCAACCCTTATCTTAATTCTTGGAGTATTCTATCCTTCGTACACTTGTATTTTTCTATATGAAGAATCAGTATGTTCCGTTTGCCAGTGAGTAGATCATGAAAACAAACTGTATACTGTATAATAAGCACAATTCTTTGTCTTAAAACACTAATTTTACTGTTGAATCATACATGTTCAAGAACAAATTTGATAATATCTGAATATAAATGAAAGGTGAACAGTAGAATTATCACCAGCAACAAAGATTCAGTTATGCTGTGATCAATACTTTCTTATTATGGGATGTAACAGTTGGGAAGTAAGAGTGAATTTAGTACTTGCAGTACTCTATTTAAAAATAATCTATCTGTGTTCCTGTTCATATGTCTATATGAGGGAAATGCCCTAAAACGATGACTGAAAGGGAAAACCTAAGTAATGTCAGTATTGTTATTTTGTCACTAAACTACTCGAGAGTCTCTCTGCACTGTCACTTATAACTGCTAAAAACAGCTCGCCATTAAAAAAGAAGCAGCTGAACTACATTGTCTATATGCAAAATATCTTCAAATAAATTCTAGCCACAAGTAAATTAGTCTGATTATGAAGACAGACTGATTTCAATATGATTTCACTATAACTATATAACATTACTTACTTCCTACTGCTTTTTAGACTGAACTTTGTCCAGCATCAGCCTGCTTGGTTTAGTAGTCAGATGGTGATTAATGTCTACAATGGAGCAAACGTAATCCAATAGCATTTTTAAGTCAAATTAATGATTGTTTGTCTTTTCATTATGTAACACAGAGGATCCCTACAGCTGCATCAATTGTAACAACACACAATGGTCTGAAGAAGGAAGTACATCGTGCAATCTGCGAGTGGTGGAGTATACACCATTTACAGACATTTGGGCTATAGTGATCATGGTCGGTGCCTTTATCTTGGTGTTCATCTCACTGGCCTTGTCTGTTCTCTTTGCCCTGAACTACAACACACCTGTTGTCAAATCTGCTGGAGGATCAATGTGCTTCCTAATTTTAGGTTGTCTCAGTCTGTCTAGTCTTAGTGTATTTTTTTATTTTGGTGAACCAACAGTTGCTTTCTGTATCTTAAGATATTTACCATTTCTCTTATTCTTCACTGTTTGTTTAGCTTGTTTCGTTGTGCGCTCTTTTCAAATTGTTTGCATTTTCAAAATAGCAGCCCAGATACCCAAACTCCACAGCTGGTGGATGAAATATCACGGACAGTGGCTGTTCATCACTGTGGCATTTGTGACACAGGCAATCTTCCTTCTTATTAACTATATATATGCTCCCCCGAGTTCAAAAATGGACATCTATTGGAACCCCCAAAAAATCATACTTGGTTGTGATATTGATTTTAAAGCAGCATTGATTTCTCTGGTTTTACCTTTATCATTTTGTTTTCTTTGCTTTGTTTTCTCCTACATGGGAAAAGACCTACCAAAAAATTACAACGAAGCCAAAGCAATAACTTTCTGCCTCCTCCTGCTGATCCTCACCTGGATCATCTTTGCCACGGGAAGCATCCTTTATCAGGGCAAGTACATCCAGCCGCTGCAGAGTCTGGCAGTACTCTCCAGTCTCTACTCCTTTTTTTTGTGGTATTTCTTTCCCAAATGTTATATTATAATTTTTCAACCTCAAAAAAACACTCAGCGGTACTTTCAAAATCTTATTCAGAGTTATACCAAAACCATGAGCCAGTAACTGCCTCGAAGACATTTGAGCTGATGTAGACAAGAGACTTCTTATTCAAACTTCAGACTCTGTCTCTATCTATCTATCTATCTATCTATCTATCTATCTATCTATCTATCTATCTATCTATCTATCTGTCTATCTGTCTATCTGTCTGTCTGTCAGGCAGTCAGTCAGTCAGTCAGTCAGTCAGTCAGTCAGTCACGGTCCTGGGTCGGTGACCCAGTGTTTTGTGCCGGAGCCGTGGCCGGCCGCCTGACCTGCCCCATTGCTGCCGCTGGCTCTGTGGGCGGCCTCTGAATCTGTTTTTCCCACGCCACTGCTGCTGCCTTTCACGCTGCTGGCCTCCGGACCAGCTCAGTTGCGGCCGTCTTCACGGTCGGCCTCCTGAACTGCCTTGTCACCACCATTGCATTCTGTGTGGCCGGCCCCCTGATCTGCTTCATCTCTGTTGCTGGCCTCTGGGTCGGCCCCCTGAACTTTGTCGCCTGATGCTCTGGTGCTGTGGCCCTCCAGGGCTTTGTGTGGTACTGTTTTGGGGGTTCCAGGGTTTCTAGTGGACTTTTTGTTTAAGCCTGCAATAAACAGTGGACTTTGAGTTTAAATTTTGCCTCCACGAGCCTGCATTTTGGGCAGATAGATAGATAGATAGACAGACACATCGATAGACATAGATATAGATAGATATGTAGATATATAAATATATATAACCTTGTAAATTGTGTGTGATTGTTTTACTGAGAAATGTATTTATATCTAATGTACTCATACAGATTAACAGAAATACTGGAAATCTTTTCCGACATATAGCTCTTATTGTTTCATGGAACAATAAAATGAAACAGAATTTCTTGTATGTAATAATGTATGTTTTTATGGTTGGTGTTGTGAAATAAATCTCTATAAAACAACTTTCAAACAAAGGTTCAATAACATTGGACACATCATTTTGATTTCACGGTGATTTCACGCATGTATAAATGTTTAGAAGCAATTGTATTGTATTTTGTACTCAAGCTACTAAACAACAATAATTCTGTCATGAAACTTGTACTTCTGTTTATTTTACTGTAGATCATGTTTTTAAATATACAAACACTTTGAAATCTTACAAGATCATGTATTAATTAAAAGGCTAATGAAATCCAGTGATATGTTTAATTTTATTGTCTTAAACATTTTAACATCAAAATGTACTGCAGTTTAATAACAGTAAATTTCATTCAATGATACTCAATTGTGTAGCACGCTTCATTTTCTGCTCAGCTGTTTGGTTAATGTTGTCATACAAATCTGACCACATGAGCGCACGACTCCACTATAAAATTATTTTCTTTATGCATATTTTAAAGACATACTTGATACAGATAACATTTAAAATTTTCATTGACTTGAAGTGAATTACAGTTGACCCACAGGGGCCTAAAAATAACAGAACACAAAACACAAGAAGAACATACAGGATATCAGGAGAAATATTTTTAAAAAATGATCAGTTTTAGGATGAATACTATGTTGAAACTTCAGCTTATGTCTGGTCACTTGTCATTGTCACTTACAGTGTTGTGTGTGCAAATGATCTCTCCAATGTCCTGTTTGGTCAAAGGTTAGGTCATGCAAAACAGGATGTTTATGCAACAGGATGTATCATTTAGGCATAACCCAAAGATACATCCTCGAATTATTAATACAGTTTGCATGTGTGCATATGCTTGTAACCCCATGTTATTTTCCAGCCAAATCAGTACTTGTATACCGTCATACATGGGTGTTCCCTGTAGCAAAACCTACATTAAAGAAAACTCATCACTTTAGACTGTTGAAAGGTTGTAATAATGTGTCTATTCACTTAATTAGTTCTCTGATTTACTTTGTCTTACTAACTGTCACTTTTCCTTTGCTGCTCTGTTTTGGAGATCTGCAAGTGAATTTACAATGCCTTCATGGTTTAGCTGAAAAAAGTGTAATAATAAATAACTGTATATAACATAAAATAATAATTGTATCATAAGAGAAAGCAATACTATATATAATGCTTTATCAGTCCCTAACAAAAAGTATATTTTGCCACTTTCTTGCAAACCCTTAATCAAAAAACCTTTACAACTATGAACATATTTACATGTAGTATGAGCCATTAGGGATTGTTAAAGACAGTGGTATTATTACATTCTTTTGAAAATTTACTCTAACCAGTGTGCTGCCAATATTCATCAAGATTCTCCAATGATTCTTGGCTTAAGTTTTATCATGCAGTTTTCAGGCATTATGACAATGGGTTTCTGCATTGGATACATTTTTTAAATAAATCATTTTTGGTAACATATAATCAAGTGCAAGTTAAAAGAATACCTCACTTATCCACAGCTGGGGGCATTTCAGTTACTATCCAGTCATCAAAGGCACTTAGCAACTTGGATGTGTTTTGCATACTAATTTGCGAATTGTCTTCCAACCATTAACAAGTACGTATGTACGATATCAACAGCCATGCATCACTAAGCTCATGGAAATAAATAGTGGTAACTTGCTCATACAAGTAGTGCATTGCTTCTTATAAGCACAGTGTAATCTCATTAGATGCCACATCAGACTGGCAAATGGTAACTATGAGGCATTTTCTTACTTCTCTGTATCTGCTGGGAACTTTTTTACATACTTTGACTAAATGCACAATGTCAGCCACAGACTTCCATCTGGATGGAGATTATTTGATTGGTGGACTTTTTAAATATTCATTATGCCTGTGGTTTCATTTATCAAACGAAACCACAGGCCATTGACTGTTCCAGGTAAGCTTTCTAACCAAATCTTGATATGTGGAACTCTAAAAGTACCAAATGAGACGCCTTACATTATATAGCTTCACCTAAACTAAGTCACGGAGTGTAACTTAGTAGCACATTTACATGTACTTCTAACAAAGATAACTACATTAAGTCAGTTGTGAACAATTTTTATGTTTCATTTAAAAACGTTTACTCTCTTTCTCTGTCAGCAGTCAACCATTCAGTCTCTCAGACTATCGGAGGTTTCAGATGATGAGATTTGCTGTGGAGCAAATTAATAACTCTACCTACATACTGCCAAATGTGTCCCTTGGGTATGAAATATTTGACCACTGCTCAGATACAAAGAACTTCCCAGGAATTTTAAATCTTATCTCAGTAAATGGCCTGATTCAACCTTGGTTTGAACCACTCGAGAATTTTTCCAGAGTGATGGCAGTGGTTGGCCCTTTTACAAGCACAGATGCCCTGACTATAGCCCCGCTCTTCATGACAGATCTCATTCCTATGGTAAGTTAGAATTATAAACTAAAATGAAGTTAACCTAAAGTCATGAATATATGACGAGAAATAGTAAAAATGTCTCCATTACTCTTTCGACAGGTCAGTTATGGAGTTGGCAGCTCTCGCCTATCAAATAAAATTAAAATTAATTATTTCCTTCCTTCCTCCGGACAGTGCATTCCAATGACGGAATGATTGAAGTCATTGTTAAGATCATAGTGCACTTCAATTGGCGCTGGGTTGCTTTCCTTAACAGTGACGATGATTATGGTCGTGATGGCCTAGATCTTTTTATAAAGAAGATCGACGGTACTGACATCTGCCTAGCTTATACGAAAGCTCTCAATGACAATACAAACTACTCCTAAACATTCAAACAGATAGAAGCACAAAAAATACATGTTGTCATTGTTTGTGCTCCACAAGCGACTTCAGAAGCTCTTGTTGAGACAGCAGTACAAGTGAATTTCAGAAATAAAGTGTGGATAGCATGTGACACCTGGTCCATTAACAAAAGGCTTTCCAAGATGAAAGGAATCAGAAACATTGGAACTGTACTAGGTGTGTCTCAGCCAGTAGAGACAGTACCCAGCTTCAATAATTTTATTTACTCTACCAAAAGACAGACGTTTTTTAAAAATGAAGCACAAAATGGGTTTTGTAATCAGGCTTGCAACTGCAGCTACGTGACACCAGAGGATATCATTTCAGCAGATGCGTCTTATTCATATACTGTTTATTCAGCTGTGTATGCCATTGCTCACGGTTTACAAATGCCTTGCAATGTGGAGATGGTAAATGCAGTGATAATATTACCATGTTCCCATATATGGTAAGTGTGCAAACAGTACTCAAGAAGTTATAAGTTTAATCTTACTGACAACTGTAACCTCTATGTATGTCTAAACATTTTAAAATACTGATCCTTCCTATCTTTTTTGTGATCACACACTCCATAGAGCAAGGTATATAAGGTGGGTAAACTAGAATAAGATGCCACCCTCTCTATCTCAAAGTTTATTGAGCTTAAAAGTCAGTATCAGAAGTAACATCAGAAATAGTTCTCCAGGCTTCTTGAAGGACATTGTAGCTGTATTTTGTTCTATTCTCTTTCAAGATCATCGCCATACTGCACCAATCATGTTAAAGTCTGGACTCCTTTGGCCAGATTATTATCCCAGCAGGGTACCTGATCAAGGGGAGGGCATAGGCATAGTATCAAACTTTACGTCTCTCTCAAAATGCATCCATCCAGCCATTACCTCCTACTTCTTGTGTCCTCAAAATCCTTAAAATGTACACTTCCTGTAAAAGGTTTCACCATACTGCAGTTTCTCCTGTCTCTGGAATATTTTAACAACCTATGTAACAAGTGTGAATATCCTGTTACAGTTACCTCTTTATGCCTACAACAGGTTTTAGAAGAGCTGAAGAAGTCAAACTTTACACTTTTAAAGCAGAATATTCAACTTGATGAGAATGGAGATTTCAAGTCTGGATCATACTCAATAGTTTTCTGGAATCAGACTGGAGATGCACAGGAGATTGGCTTTTACAGCTTTTATCCATCTGTTCATACAATCAAGTAAATAAACAGATGGTGGTTGTTAGTATCTAGTGAGCGGGCCCAAATTTTAAAAACTGTGGCTGCAGTCCTTTTTCTGTTGTCTGTATATTTTACAAAATAATATCCTTGAACAGGTACCTACTTCATTATGTTCAGCAGAATGTCCTATTGGATATGTACAAAAGCAAAGTGGAATCCACAAATGCTGTTTCAACTGTGAAATATGTCCAAATGGAACCTATATCAACGTCACAGGTAAATTATGATACATGAAATACATGAAAGTAAAGGTTGTGCTCATGTTGGTTCATTTGTTACTAGAGAGTGATGATTATGTACAACAGAGTACAATGGAGTCATGGAGTACTCAACAACATTTTCTTTTTCAAATATTAATTTAATGATGGTGTGTCCTTTTGTTGTCTAAACAGAGGATCCCTACAACTGCATCAACTGCAAAGACACACAATGGTCTGAAAAAGGAAGTATATCATGTGATCTGCGTGTAGTGGAGTACATGCCATTTACAGACAGCTGGGCTATACTGATCATGGTTGGTGCCTGGGCCTTAGTGGGCATGACATTATCCATGTCTGTTCTCTTTGTTGTTAACTATAACACGCCTGTTGTCAAATCTGCTGGAGGACCAATGGGCTTCCTAATTTTAGGTTGTCTCAGTCTGTCTAGTCTTAGTGTATTTTTTTACTTTGGCAAGCCAACAGTTGCTTTCTGTATCTTAAGATATTTACCATTTCTCTTACTCTACACTATTTGTTTAGCATGTTTTGTTGTGCGCTCTTTTCAAATTGTTTGTATTTTCAAAATAGCAGCCCAGATACCCAAACTCCACAGTTGGTGGATAAAATATCATGGGCAGCAGCTAGTCATCACTGTGGCATTGATCACTGAGGCTTTCTTGCTTCTTTATTAGCTATTCATATGCCACACCCAAACCCTACCAAGACAAAGTTTGGTACCCAGACAAAATCATACTTGATTGCGAAATTAATCCTAAAGCAATATCTTGTTCTGTGATTTTACCCTTATTGTTGCGCTCTCTTTGCTTTGCTTTCTCCTACATGGGAAAAGACCTACCAAAAAATTACAATTAGGCAAAAGGATTAACTTTTCGTCTCCTCCTGCTGATCTTCACCTGAATCGTTTTTGTCACACAATATATGCTTTACCGTAGGAAATTCATTCTAATGTTTAATGCTCTGGCTGTACTGTCCAGTGTCTACTGCTTTCTGTTGTGGTACTTCCTCCCAAAATGTTACATCATAATTTTTCAACCACACCGAAACACACCTAAGTACTTCCAAGGTCTCATTCAAAATTATACCAAAACAATTAGTCAATAGCTGCCTCTAATAATTTTGTGTCTCCACAGGCAGAAAAACTAATGTACTCAGGGCCTTCTGCTAAAATGTTGCTTTTAAGTAATTTTCTTATTTAGATCAGGAGTTCTCTTTTGGTAAATATGCTTATGGATTTTTGTGACAAGAGTTAGATGAAAATGAATGAGAAGATGTTGTTGTCTCAAAAGTTATCAGTCTTACTTACACTTATGTTGCTCTGTGTTTACAATGTAATTATATAAATATGTATTTTCCTTTGGACCAAGATAATCTGTTTTTTTACCTTGTTCCTAGGCTTTACGATCAATTGGTTCTGACACTTACTAATAGAACCTTGTTCTCAACAAAGCCGTAGGAGAGTGGTATCAATTCTCTTATCTTATTCACAAGAAAGCAATTAAGTGTACTGTATAAAATGTAAACTTTTCTTGAATGGATGGGTTTTCTTTGTTTGTGTTTCTGTAGTAGTAGCAGTAGTAGTGCTTTTCACTCATGTTGCGCTTAATTAATAAGCAAAACCCAATAAAGTTTAACCATTACTAGACAAGTCGTGAATTCTCCAGACTTAACTTATTTATCAACACATCAAGTTTGGAAGCCAATTCTGTCCAACTGCAAAATGTTGTTCTGTAATTTTCCCTTTGTTATTGTGCTCTCTTTGTTTTCCCAACAGGCAACTTGTTTAAGCAAGGTACAGACAAATCAGTGATCATGTAGATAAGACATGAGATGTTTATTTAAATTTTTCAGTGATGTTCTATACCCCCTAGAGCAGGGGTGTCGAACTCCAGGCCTCGAGGGCCGGTGTCCTGCAGGTTTTAGATAACATCCTGGGTCAACACACCTGAATCAAATGATTAGTTCATTACCAGACTTCTGGAGAACTGCAAGGCACGTTGAGGAGGTAATTTAGCCATTTAAATCAGCTGTGTTGGATCAAGGACACATCTAAAACCTGCAGGACACCGGCCCTTAAGGCCTGGAGTTCGACACCTGTGCCCTAGAGTATAGTATAGTAATACGACATCTCACTACAAACATCCTTGTATACTATCATTCATTGTTCTGAATTTAGTCTGAGTACCTGTAGCTACATCTTTATTACAATGTGGATTTCTAAAGTGCCTCTTTTCATGATAAATTGTGGGGTTTCCCTCATTAATCGCCCGTTCTAGACCTTACCTAAACCTCTTCTAATATTTGGATTGGATTTGGTAAATGCATTAAAAAGGATGACTCTAAATTACTCGTGTTAATAATTTACAAAATGCTGGTTTATTACCAAATACTGCATAAAATAATATCTTATTACTGATAACAGCTTTGGTGCTAATTTAAAATTAATAACCAAAATGAATGTGCTTTACAAAACATTTTATTATGATTATAATCACATTAGCAAACTTACCTATCATTTATACAAAAGCACTGCTCTGCTCATTGTTTAGACACCTTTTAAGGGTACTCAAGCATCCCTAAATTTCAATTCTATTATTTAGAAGTAATAATAATGTAATTTTATGTTATCTCACCTCTAATATCACATTCTGGCAAACTGTTTATTGACAATGTTGCATGTCAGAAGGAAACAGGTTTAAATGTCCAGTGTTCTTGATGTCATGATGTCACAGTGCACTGATAGAAGCACTGGATGCTTTAGCAACAAGGCTTTACATTAAAGGTCATTTTTTGACATTATTTATTAGAAAAAAAAGCATAATGTATTCAAAGATATACATAATGTGTAATTACGTCTTCCAACAAACTGATGCATTCTCATAAACATAAAATTTATCTTTTTAAAATACATAGGAGTGGGTTTGCTGTATGTTCCGATGTTCCTCCACCATATTTGAATACAGTGGCTGTGAAGGATATCTTCCTTCCAACTAATGGCATTTTACACATGTGTGTATAATTTGCCAAAGGTGGAGAGTAAAAAAAGTCATAGGCATTTGTGTACCATGGAGGGATTTTTATATTCATGGGCACACCTTCAGACTCAGCATATATAGCATCATATATGATGCTATATATGCTGACCCTGTCTTTAATGATAAAACATAGGTATACCTATGTTTTATCATTAAAGACAGGGTCTCCTTCACCAAAGAAATGTTTTGGTGAAGGAAACTGTGCCAAAGAGACTACACCATTAATAAAATCTTAATAAAATATCATTGTCACCTCAAGCCTCAAAACCTCACCACTCGTGCAAAATAGTGCATAAACACTATTCCCAATACTGTTAAAATTATATTTTGCAACAATATTTGGGAGGTTCACATGTGTATGAGCTGGCTAGACAACAACAACAGCTTTTTGTTGTAAGCTGTTCTAAGCTGTAAGTACAGCAGCTAACGTTGGGCTTGAGCATCTGAAAAATCCCACTTAAACTCTGATAAGCAGATCCTGAACAACTCACTTAAGTAAGTCATCTGTCAGAAGTGAGCTTCTCTGTTTCACTAACCTGTACAGGTGTTAACTAAGTTTTAAAGACTCTTCCAGGGTAAATGAAGGTGGGCACTTCTCACCCAGTATAGAGAGCTAAGGTAAACAGTGGACTGACAGCCTTCCACAGACAGGGAAAGACTCTGCCAGATTTGGATCTGGTCCAGACAGTAGAAGAAATATGTAGGCAGGCTTCAGCTATTATGAGGTACAGTCTAAATGTAATATTTTGATCTTTCTTGGCTGAATTAAACATATTTGTCCTATAGTTGCCATCATATCTAGGATGCACTTGAACAGGTAAGGGTAAGAAAACAGAACTCAGTTGACTGCAATCTGCAATCTACTGGCATCTAGCTGTGAAAGTTTTACACAGTGTGATGTTAAAAAATAAGATTTGTGCTGTGTGGGACAAAAGAAAAAGACTGGCTATCTCATGGCGCAAATCAGAGTTTGACTTCTTTCACTTTTTCTGAAACATTAGCAAGCAAAAGTGAAAATTATTGTGATAATACAGGATTATTGCCGTGGCTCAAAAAAGTTTCTCTTTCTGTTTATTTGTTTTCTAAATAATGTCAAACCATTTGCTGATGTAGACATGATTGCCATAGATTATTAGCTTATTTAAGCTTTCTGAGCCAATAATTAACTGACATATCACTAGCTGTCAGCCAAGGAGCTGATGTCCTTTATTATTTCAGTTTAGTTTAGTCTTATTTTTTTATTTTTATATTTAGTTTAGTTTGACAGAAGAGAAAGTTAGGAGACACATTAGTATAATGAAAAACATCCTATGTATCTTTTCTATAATTCTAATAATAATAATAATAATAATACAAAACCTAACGTAACTGCAATAGATGCACTTTTAATTATAAAGTAAACAAAATGTTTTGGGATTAAAGTACAAACAAACAGATGACTGTTATTATGCCTAATGACTTTAACTATTAGCATATAACTGATTCTATATGAAAGCATTTCAAACTACTGACTATTGCTAGTTAAAGCATATATTTTGTTGCATTTGGTCTTAATGCAGAGTTATAGTTGAAACACAATGTTTTGTTTATCAGCCCACAGTCTCACCAGATGAGACCTATCTCTTAATATGAACCAGTTCTGCCCTTCAAACAGGGAGTTACCTGAATTCAAATTTGGGTTAGGGTTTTTGTCATTCATCACTTTCATCTGCTGAGTGATTGCAGATTTTGAATGGCCTGTGTGGCTACATGTTAAATTATACAGGGATCATTTGTAAGAGGATGTGGTCACTTACTATTTGCTAATGATCGTGGGGTGAGTTGTTGTTTTTGTGTCTTTTGTTGCTCTAATCTAGTACGATCTTAGTTGAAGTACACATTTCTTCCAAAGGACAAATGCATTTTGGCACATTTTCTGCAGTGGAAAGAGCAGCTTGTAATTAGCATTAGTGTGCTTCAGTCATTTTAATAAATATCTACAAATACGAATAAATAGTTTGACAGTGGACATAATGGTTTTGTGATAGTGTAACATGTTTTAGAAACATAAAACGTTTGGGCCTTGATTTAAAAGCCAAAGAGCTTTTAAATCGAGGCCCTCCAGTATTTCAGAATTCTAGCTTTGGTTGCCCCCAAAGAAGACAAAGATATTTTAAAGACCTCATATCTGTCACTGAGTGAAATAAAATCTAAAGTAAATGTGTTATAATGTCTAAATGAAGGAAATGATTAATTGAGTTATTCCAGATAAGTATTACACTAATTTGCTTGTGATGGTTGTTCAACTTTGTGCACAAACAGCAGCTTGGATGCTTTTGCATACTGATTTGTGAAAGTTCATTCAACCATTTATAGGTATGCATCACCACATGCATGGAAATGATGACGGGAGGGGACAGTCATCACTGTATCATAACTCACTAAAGGCAGAGGCACATTTTGGTAGAGTGCACAACAGAACACTAAGAAAGAGCTTCAGCAATGAAACATTTTTTAGCATCTTTCTGTCTGCTAGGAACATTTCTACATGTCTGCACTCAACATACTGTCCCAGCGTCAGAGTTTCAGCTGGAAGGGGATTATTTGATAGGTGGACTTTTTGACATTCATGATGACACTGGCTCTGTGTATCATGAAAGACCAGAAGCCACCGACTGCGCCACGTAAGTTTTATGATAAATCTAGTTGGATGCCTTTACAAAGTCAAACTACGTAGTATAGAATTTAATCTGATCTGTGTCCTTGTTCAATTGAATTTATGTAATAATAACAAAACTACAGAAATACGAAGCTTTTAAGCAATATTTCAGATTTTTATGGTTAATCCTGTTCTCTTGTCTTCTTGTCCTCAGTAAACCATTCACACTCTCAAATTATCGGAGATTTCAGATGATAAGATTTTCTGTAGAGCAAGTTAATAACTCTACCAATTTACTGCCAAATGTATCTCTTGGCTATGACATATTTGACCACTGCTCAGATACGCAGAATTTTCCAGGTGTTTTAAAATTCATCTCAGCTAATGGTTCAATACAACCTTGGAGTGACAAACAAAGTGTTCTGTCTAAAGTAATAGCTGTGGTCGGTCCTTTCACAAGCACTCAATCCCTGACCGTAGCCCCGCTATTCATGGTAAATCTTGTTCCTATGGTAAGTTATTAACAAATAATATGACAAAAACAGTTTTATAGAAAGATAATGATTTCTTTTTGTCATTATTTATTGTACCTGAAAATGATCAAATTCTCTATTATTTTCTATTTAACAGGTTAATTATGCAACTTCTAGTTCTGTGTTCTCAAATAAGGCAAAATATCCATCGTTCCTGCGTACATTGCCTTCCAATTCAAACATGATAGATGTGATTGTAAGAATTTTGCAAAAATTCAACTGGCGCTGGGTCGCTTTCCTTAACAGTGATGATGATTATGGTAATGATGGTCTGGATTTGTTCGCTCAGAGGATAAAGGATACTGAGATCTGCCTACCATATTCCAAAGGCCTGAGTGACAGCACCAATTACTCTCAAACGTTCAAACAGATAGAGGCACAACAGATAAATGTCATTATTGTTTTTGCTCCAGAAAACAGTGTTGAACCTCTCATTGAGTCAGCAGTGCTACTGAATGTGACAAATAAGGTGTGGATAGCAGGGGATGCATGGGCCTTGAACAAAAAACTCCCCAAAATGAAAGGAATCAAAAACATTGGAACCGTACTTGGAGTAGCTGAGCCAGTAGTGACAATACCTGGTTACAGTGATTTTTTGCATTCTTCCAAAGCCCAACTTCATTGTAAATATGCAGAGCAAGACACATTTTGCAATCAGAAATGTAACTGTAGTTGCATGAATCCTGAGGATATCCTTGCTGCAGACCCATCATACTCTTTTGCAATTTACTCTGCCATATATGCCATTGCTCATGCCTTACACAATACCTTACGATGTGGAGCTGACAAATGTGATAGCAATATCACAGTGTACCCCTACATTGTAAGTATACAAGCCTTTTTTAATCATCCTGAGAACTGTATAATAATGTTATGTAAAGGTGGTAATAATGTGTAAAGTACAAGTTATTACTACTTAACTACCAATAATATCCAAATAAAAGCCAAGTAATTATCTTGTATCAACAGTGGTTATAGTTGAGTAATATTACAGCAAAATTTATATGAATAGGTAATAGCAAGCCAGAAATTAGAAGTAATATTGTGGAACCAAATATATATATATATATATATATATATATATATATATATATATATATATATATATATATATATATATATATATAAATATATATATATATATATATATATATATAAATATATATATATATATATATTAAAACTATGTTGTCATATTTTGGAAACAACATGATAACCTGCAAGCAATAAAACTGTAATATATTTGCATTAGGATTTTTAGATGCTGACTTGTGGTTTTACTGCCATAATAAGATATTATTATCATATTATAAAGCTGGAATGTTGTGGCTTATTACCTGTAAATATCTTTGGTAGTTTTTTATATAATAATCAGTAATCAGGGCTGCAAAGTGCACAACTGCAGAATGATGGCTTATCTTCATAAAAGATTCACTGATGCAAATGCAAGAAGCTGGGACTCTGTAAATATGCTTTGATCACACCATAAGACCTATGTAGAGAAACAAAAAAGAGCAGTAGATTACCATACTTTAAAATCCTGACCATTGCAGGCAATTGAGCTCAATTGCCTTTTATTAATGAAAAAAAATTCCTCTGAAAATGAATTTGAGTGTACATTTATAATAATTTTAAATTGTTCGAAAATATATTCAACTTAAAATGAAATATTACAAGTAATAATTGTACAGTTGCCCTGACAGCAAAATTAACAAGACATAATAACATGTGAAATGTGGCTTCGAATCACTGGATTTAAGAATGTTTTAACTTATATATGCTTCATTTTCCAGCTAAACACACTTTAACAACCAGGGGGTTTTTTTTGCACTCCTGAATCCAGGTTATAATGTAGAAACTACTGCACATGTTTCCAGGTAATCATGACACTTCCTGGAGGTTTTTTTTTTTCTAATATGTCAATAATATGCCAGTAGTTAGAAACTGGCAGTCTTGCATTTTGCATCCCTGATTTCTGGTTAATACCACATGCTTCCAGGTAATAGGCCACAACATTAAAACACAGTCTTTGCATTTTCATCTTGAAACAAAGAAAAATACTGAGGACCAATGTAGGATTAGTTTTAACATTATAATAGGATAAATATGTCCCAGAGTCTTGAAGCACTAACCAATATTACCTTATTATATTTTATGAGTTTACTACAACAAGTCTTTCTTTCTTTTTTAAATGCACAGGTTATCATATTACTACCACCATATTAATACATTGTATCATATTATATGCTATAATATACTATACTTCTACCAACTGGTTTCTTGGATAATGATTTGCTAATTAACTGATAATAACTTGATATTTCTATATTATTACTTTCTTGTTACCAAATTACCCAAATATTACCACGTCATTACTGACAGAAAGTACTCTCTATGCTTCTAAGCAGTTAGAACAGGAAATTGCCTTCTACTGTGTTGAATTCCATCTTTTAACAATAGCTTGCAAGTCGTTTGAAACTGAGATGACGTATTGCTGTAATTCTGAAACCAAACTCTTTTTCAATAGTTGTAGAGCTTGTCATTTCATATTGTGAAAAGGTTTAGGTCTACTATCTATATCATCAATATATGATTTTTTTCTTTTCTTTTAAATACAAAGAATTAATGGTTGTGTAATTTTTTTCTGCACACATCAGGTTCTAGCAGAGCTGAGGAAGTCAAATTTTACACTTGTAAATAATAGTATTCAGTTTGATGACAACGGAAATCTAAAGCAAGGATCCTATTCAATAGTTTTCTGGAATAATAGTGGTGATGCACAGGAGATTGGATTTTATCAGTTTAATTCACAATTGCATTTCTTCGTGGATGGTAACAAAATTGAATGGCACACCAATGGAGAAGTAAGTTTTTATTGTTCTTGTTATTATTAATACAACATTTAGTTAAATATAATATATGAAAAATGTTTGTTTGTTTGTTTGTTTGTTTGTCTAAAGATGATTTAACAGCACCAGCCCTACAGTCAAAACACACTATCAAAAATCCTTTGTTTTTATTTTTTTTCAGGTTTTTTTGTCATTTGTTGTTGTATATAAAGCATCTTTTTTGTGTTGTTTTTTCTCCCCAATCTGTTGCTACCCTTCAGAAATGCTTTTTTTTTTTTTTTTTTTTAACTTATTTTATGTGCTAAATAAATGTCTTGTACAGGTACCTACTTCCTTATGTTCCCCAGAATGTCCTGCAGGATATATAAAAAAGCAAAATGGAATCTATGAATGCTGCTTCGACTGTGAAATCTGTGCAAATGGAACTTACGTCAACATTACGGGTAATGGTTCGCAACGTGACTAAATATACAGGCTCATCATGGCAAAAGTACATACTTTCTTTAAGTACAAGTTTAGATATATGTGTTAAAAACACTTTGATAAAAAAAACAAACAAAGTACTGATTTAACTTCTTTTGGTCACATAAAAGTGAAAAGGCACAAGTATTAATAAAAAGTATTAATATAATATATTTTTTTCATTTAGTACATGGGAATACAAACTTTTTCACACCTAAGAAGAAAGAGCACAGTCAGGAGTTAAAGTGTGACTCAGGCAGGTTGGGAAACACTAAAATCTGTTGTAGGGTCTCATCAATATAGTACATTTAATCAACAGAAGTTGACTCAAAAAGCTTTAAAGACAAGCACATTTACATTTCAGGTCTCTAAAAAACTACTTTCTTATGTTAACTCATTGTTGTGGAAAGTAAGTAAATCATGACAAGTTGTTCTTCCCCCCTAAATACACTGTAAGTATCAGTATCAGTATTGGAATTAGCAATACCGGTCCGGTACTTACGTGGTATTGGATTGATACCTGAATTTGTACTATCATATAGCACTAACTGCGACCACAACTTACACAACTTACCAAAAAACAAATAAATAATGCATCATTCTGTCCTACTTTAACCCCTGAGTATAATGATATAAATCATACAAAACAGTATACATAAATTATATATTATATGTTTTTGCCTCTTTCTTCTGTTATTTCAATAAGCAATAAGCCCAATCTTATTGGAAACTCCAAAAGATTGTTTTTATGTTTTTATGCTCAAATCAGTTGGATGTTTGAAGGCACTCAGTGTTGGGGGGGCGGGGGGGATTACCTTAAATGCATAAAATCTGAAGTAACAAGCCTGTTCTGAAAATCTAATGAATAGCACAGACAATTGTGTTAAAATGTAGGGAGTAAAAAGCTGTTAGAAAGATGAATACTAAAGTAAAGTACAGATATCTAATTTCTACAGAAGTGCAGTAACAATGTTTTTAGTACTTTGTTTCTTCCCATAAAGATAACTATACTTTTATTTCACGTGGTTTTAAAGATTCACCTTGATCCTTAAAAACTAAATGGACCACTGTCTCCTCAATAGTATTGATGCAGTTTTTTCAGTTATTACAGTTATTTTGGGTGTAATGAAGCTATGAATAATGCAAACAAATTTGATCAAAAACTGAACATTTTCAAATATAAATCTATTAATATGGTTTATTGTGTCTTGTAAAACAGAGAGTCCATACACCTGCCTCAAGTGTAAGGACATCGAATGGTCTGAAGAGGGGAGTACATCATGTAATCTGCGGGCTGTGGAGTACATATCAGACACAGATATTGTGGCTATACTGGTCTTCGTAGCGGCTTGTGTATTTGTGGGCATGACATTAGCCATGTCTGTTCTCTTTTCAGTCAACTACAACACACCTGTTGTCAGATCTGCTGGTGGACCAATGTGCTTCTTAATTTTAGGCTGTCTAAGTCTGAGTAGTCTTAGTGTATTCTTTCATTTTGGTAAGCCGACAGTCCCTCTTTGTACTTTGAGATACTTACCATTTCTCTTATTCTACACTATTTGTCTAGCATGTTTTGTTGTGCGCTCTTTTCAGATTGTTTGCATTTTTAAAATAGCAGCCAAGATCCCCAAGCTCCACAGTTGGTGGGTAAAATATAACGGACAGTGGCTGGTCATTGCTGTTGCATTTGTCATTCAAGCAATCTTCCTCCTTATTGGATATTCTTGTAAACCTCCAAGCCCCTATAATGAAACATCATGGTACCCTGACAAAATCATACTCAGCTGTGACATCAGTCTCAAAGCATCTACAGCTTCTGTGGTTTTACTGTCATCAATATGCACTCTTTGCTTTATTTTCTCCTACATGGGCAAAAATCTTCCTAAAAACTACAATGAGGCTAAAGCAATAACCTTCTGCCTCCTCCTGCTGATCCTCACTTGGATCATCTTCGCCACAGAGTGCATGCTTTACCGTGGGAAGTACATACAGCTTCTTAGTGCCCTGGCTGTACTTTCCAGCCTGTACTCTTTTCTGTTTTGGTATTTCCTCCCAAAATGTTACATCATTCTTTTTCAACCCCACAAAAACACACAGCAGTACTTCCAAGGTCTCATTCAAAATTATACCAAAACAATTAGCCAGTAGCTCACTTCAGGAAATGTATCAATCACTTCGGATAGAGAAGTCATAGATGGATCTTTTTTAGTTCAATGCTCTAATGTCAAATCCTCTTTGAAATATGTGTAGATCATGCTTGAGTTACTTAAAGCAAACCTTTTTATTTTTAGAAATGGGCTTTATATTCTAAAGAGCATTCACATAACTCATATCTGTAGTCAGCTATGTAGGATTCTGACACAAGATTATATTAACTACTTGGGGGTTATGGTTTCTATTTATGTATATCATGTTAAAGAATGGATGTATAGTTTTCAAAATCTTTTAAAGTTATATGCATTTCCATCACTTTGAAGCATGAAGTAAATATACACATGAATGAATTCTGTACTAATTCTGATATTTTCATGAACAGCTGTGTAAAAATCAGTGATTAAAAAAACATGAAATAAGATGTTTTCCTATTTTCTTTTTTGGTTGCTGTAACACTAATGTGACCACTTGGTGGCATCACTTCACAGTGTGTCTACAAGCAGGCCATTGGTTCAACCATACTGTACTTCAACGTTGCCAGTGCAAAGCCAAACTCTGGTGAAAAATATGCAGTTTTGTATTGCACTATGAAAAGAATTGTACATGTTACAGTGAAGAACTGTCAAAAACTGGATAGTGAATACAGGCTTCTGGGCAAATTGAGCTTGTTAATTTATACACTTACCACCGCTTTACATCGACTATGAATAACTTCCAGTCTGTGACTGACCGTCATTTTGTAAACATACTTTTATTTCAATTTAATTTTAAAAATAGGCCCAATGCATTCAAAAACCTATCAGAGATCTCTGAGACTGGCTGTCCAGGTGTGAATTAAACCACTAACTCTGCAATAGTCCGTTCGATTATTCAGCAGCATGGTTCAGATGGGTGGTAAGTTTAAAAGCAAGAGCTAAATGAATACCAGCAGTTTGATTTTTCCATAGGTGTTCGGGTATTCAGTAAACGTGAGTAAAACTGATAGCTGGCAGGCATAGCCTTCATAGTGAAGTTATATTGACAAGCTAAATTAAAGAAAAATAAACCTTACTGTCTTCGCTTAACCTTACTGACATCGATGAACATGGTTCATTTTTTAGGGGAGATATATATTTCATTTGGATGCATTTTATGCCTACAGAACATAGGCATTTATTGGTGATCTTAAAGATGATCACATGCAGGGATCTTCACTCGTTTTTCTTTGTAGGCTATTATTGGATCAGAGATCAAACGTTTCCCTTCATATTCCTTAATTTAGTTACGTGTACTTTTGCTGTTTGGCCTCTTTACCAACCTCGTTTTGTTACTCTCTTCTTTGATGTCCCGTCAAACTTATAGCCAGACACAAACTATTGAGACAGCGCTGACAGCACTGATGGTCAAACACTTCTCTCTCCATTTGAAAGTAAAAGTTTCACGCCGTGACGCTTAGTAGGATTGGGATGCCCCGCGAAGTGAAACGGAAAGAGCCTTCCCGCAGGGGGTATGCAGCAATTCGAGAGGGTAAATTGCCATTTTGTTGTGGCCATTCAGCTTCCTGGCAGGGAAAAGGGGAGGATGGACCGTGAAAGTAGGAACGAATTGGTGAATGGTGCCACTTAGCATGGCATATGGCGCGTTTGGAGGGCTATACGCTGACACCAGCAAATTGACAATTTCATACTAATTTCAGAGTTACATTCGCCACACACGATGTTATGCAGAATTTCAGTGTGATTACCAACTTCAGCAATTTAACTGGGGTGAAATGAGTCTATGCTCCCAATGTGACATGACTATCTGCAACTTACAACAGACTCCAACAGCTTTTTTCTATTTAACAATTTAAACTTGGATTAGCCTCGTATTAAATAAATTTCTTTCCTTAAAAAAAGTTGGTTCAGCTAAGGGGGCACACATTTCTGTCTGACAAAATATAGAGCGAGGAAAATCAGGGTAACGCCCCACGCCTTTTCACTTGTACCTTTCAATTTTCCACTTTGCCCAGATAAAGGGAAAACCATGGGAAAAAAGTTGGTCTGCAACTGGTCCCCCCCAAACGCGAAAAACAAAACACATTTTTAATGGAGGCAATTTGCATTTGGTGTCCATATGTGATTTTTCCTTGAACGTTATATACCTTTTTTTAATCGAAAGACACAGATCACTCGAAGGTCAGAGTCCATACCACGAGTTTAGATTAACATATAGCTTCCATTAGTTCAGTGTTAAGGGTTTATAATTCCTTATTGTGTTTAGGAACAGTTAAACTGGAATATTATTGAAATTTTTAAATCTAAGTTTAAAAGTGCTAACGGCTAATTAAATGACTGCACTTGAGCAATTTTTCAGTCTGCACCTCCTTAACACAAAGCCTTTAACTGTCTCATCGCTGGGTTGCTTTTTTTGTTTGTTTGTTTTGTTTTTGTTTGTGTTTCGTTTCGTTTTTTGTTCTGGTCTTTTGTTAAATATTAACACGTAGTTTAGTGTATCCAACCAAAGTAAGAGTCTTTAATAAGCCTTTAAATATCCCGAAGAAATCTGTGTCTTCTGTTATTTGACCAGAGCCTACAACTTTCATAATAGCTCGTGGCTTTTCAGAAAGTCCCTTAAGCATCTGAAATACTTTTGCACCTGTCCGTGCAGCTCTATTCACAGTGGTCTTCCTACTCACAATAAGCAGTCACACCAGCAAGCCTCTATCATTATAGGGACCTGTCAACATTAAAGTAAGACACTGTGAGTTGAACTTAGACTAGATTAAACGTCTGCAAAGAAAAAAAAAGTATTGCACTATTACAGTTAAAGAGGGCGTCATGTGTTGATCCATCTGGCCACACTGACAAAGGAAGGTTTGATGTTTTTTAAACCTGAAAAACAAAAAGGGGGGTTTTCCAAGTTGCTCATATGACTGTTGTTTTACGCACGGCTAAAGACACCGCGCTAAAGGCTGCTTGGTTATTTTCATTTAAATTTCGCTCTAGTTGTTCAGAGTAAATGGCAGATGTTTTGCAATTCAAGGCACATCAATACCCATGCGCTTTAGTGTTTAACAAAGGCGCCCTCCTTTTGTCAGGCTCTTGTGTCTTTCACAACAGAGCCCAACAAAGGTTTCATCCTCCAGCGAGTTATAAAGTTACTTTCCAGTCAGTTCATTTCGGCCCTTGAGAAAACCTTAAGCGATGTTAATGTGCACCTCTGTCCTTTTCATGCGGTAACCCCGGCACACACAGGCAAACACAGGCCATTATGTTGCCAAACCAAAGTAAGAAGTCTTTAAATAACCCGAGGAGCAGTCTATAGAAATTCATGATGCCGTTTTCATTTGATGTGTGATCAGAGCTTTGCCAACAGGTCCGTCGCGTGGCTTTTCAGAAAATCCTGTCAATATTTCCAATATTACTTTTGCAGTGCACCTGTTCGTGTACCTGCTCTCTTTACTGTGGCCTTGCTGCTCAACAATTAGCCTTTTGGACGCACCATTGCTGCCTCGGGTCCATCTGAATGGGAGGCGGTACATCGATTTGCTCCGCTCACGGTGAGCCAACTTTTGGGCCCAAGTTTGCATATTTTAACAGGTCTGCGAGGCCATGAGGAGTGGCTATAACCTGCAATGTGTTTCCATAACACGGGCTAAAGTGGATATAATTATAATACTAAAGATTTAATTTCTGCTGTTTTTACTTTTTTCTTGGCCTGTTATATATATAACGTGTTGTATATATATCTAAATATACTTCACTGGCATCACGCAAATAAGCATTGCTTTATAGCTTATATATAACATAAATGCTGCTCTAAAACTATAGTTTTTAATTACTTTTTAAAATAAACTATTTTACTCTGACGTTTCCTAACATGAAGGTGACCTCTGTATTTCTACCCATGTAGCCTACTGTTAGGCACAAGCCTATTGGCTTGCAAATGCATCACTTTCCCTTTAGGAAGAAAACAGTTATTGCAGTAATTATATAATTACCTCACTAATTGTTGTTAACAAGTTCCCCAATAGTCCAATTATTACCGCATCTTTGTCAGGTCCCCTCCGGCAGGAATCCATGACAAAGGTCCAATCGCGTTAATGAATGACCTAAGGCTGAAAAGTAAAAGTGGAGCGAAGGACCTGTCCTTTTTAAAAACATACACTTAACTTGTCATTTAATGGCACTTGTATTATGATGCCCGTTGAGGACACAAGTTTCTCGCTGCGCTATTCTCATGGGTAGATGATGCCGTAAGAACTTATGACAGAGGAGAGGTGGTTTTGGAGGAAAACAGTTTCAAAGCCTGGTTGCATTCCGCCACTTCAGAAACAAGACCACCGACCCCCCTGTTTTCATTTTGGAAATCTAGTTTTGTTTCTGTTGTTTCTTTTTTTTTATTCCTTTGTCCTAACGAAAAATCCAACACTAATTGAAATTACACCGAGTAATCAGCGGGGAAATCGCTCCTCTGTGACACAGAATAACAAGACAGGCGAGTGTTTTGATGCCATGACTCCACGCTGAAATCAGCCCTCCACGGTCCTGTGTAAAAACCAAGCGTGAAAAAGCAGATAATGTGACGGATATCGGACAAAAGGCATCAGAAGGCCCACTTACACCCAGAGCATTTCGGCCAAGTTTCATACCGATTAAACGCTGAAGCATAACACCAGAACTGTGTCCCGCAATTTTTCGGTTTTTACTCAATTAGTTACTCCTGACACAACTCTGCCAATTCAATTCATTCGACTGAGGGACTTCACGGCTGTGGTTTAATTCTGCGAAGGCAATAAATTTAACATCAGCCTTGGATTTCAGAAGCCCGTTAAATTAAATTAAATGTCCGATTGGTAAAAGGGTTACAGCAGGGACATTGTAGAAGTTGACTGATTACCATTTCATAGCAGGACGAAGAGGAAACTAGTGTTGGTTCATTTTAAAACTGAAAGAAGTCTTTTGATGCACACTGTAGTTACAAATCAGAGCAAAAGAAAAGATCAGTGGCACACCGCTAAAATTTGGCCTCTTTTCATTCTCGGCCTCTTCAGACTGAATACAAATATGCCCCTCCTTTAGCAGGGCCTCACTCATTTCAACACAGGCATTGTACACAGGATCAAGCAGGAGAACAGGGGCAGTGTGAGACAGGTTTTCTCTACTGTGTCGCGTGTCTCTCAAATAAACTTCTCTACTGAATGAACTGCATACACTGAGCCCGTTTACCTTAAAACGACAGCGATAAAATCCAGTGCGCCATAAGCTCTTGTTTACTTAATCCCACTTCGATCTCACAACCCTTTAACTTTCATCTCATGCGTGTTTTATAATATCAGTTAAAAATGAACACCGTTTTGTTAATCAGTTTTTTACTGAGTTTGCATCACTGCATTTTTTGTTTTGCTTTGCTTTGTTTGTTTGTTTGTTTGTTTTCAATGGGTGCTTCAAAAAAATTCCTACGGGGTGCAGAGTTCCTGTGGGCCACACCACGTGCCCTGGTTTAAAGTATCACCCACTGTCAGGGAATGAGTCAACTAGCAGTTTTTGTATTTTGTCGTGCTGTCAGAACAACAACATGTTGGCATGTTGTGTTTATAGTTTTATATAAAAGAAATAACACAAAATGTTATTTTAAATGACTGAAAGCAAAATTATCACAGTGTGGACTATACTACTACTACTACTAGTAGTAGTAGTAGTATAGTACTACTACTACTACTACTACTAGTACTACTTACTACTACTAGTAGTAGTAGTAATAATAATAATAATAATAATAATAATAATAATAGTAAATATGAGAATTTTGCTTGTGAATAAAACTTTTTTTGTTAATTAAAGACTATAAAAAGTCTCTCGGCCTTATTAAAGACAACTTTTTTCTTTTTTTTTACACAACATGCCAATTACATATACAAAAACTAAGGAATAAAGGAAGGAATTTATGATGTTTTCATACTAAAAAAGCTTAGTGAACATTTTGCTGATATTATTTTATTATTGGGTTATTCTGAGATCCCGGCCGATAGTTCTGTTACACATCTTGGTAAGATGATTCATTCCTATTTTCCTATTTTCAGATGGTCTGAGTTTGAGCACAAAATGCCCAGTGGACTGCGGTGATCCTATGGTCAATACATTGTTTCAGCTGCTATGACTTTCCCAAGGCTCAGTTCCTTTCAGCGGGAAGTGTGGAAAATCGGGAAGCGAGGGAGCAAGGACAAGGGGCGGCCCGCGATTCTCCTCGGTGCCTCACTGAGGCTGGTATAAAGACAAAAAGTGCTGACGCACAATAGCGAAAGAATGCTAAAAGTGTAAAAGTGTCCTCAAGGCACTTGGAACCTCGTCTGCTTTTTTTGTTCCAGCATCTATAGGTCGTTTATCGTGTATAGTCTATATATAAATATATATTAAAATACCTGCACTGTTTGCCTTTAAAAAGTAGTCTGGCTGATCTAATAAGATGTTGCAGGTGCAAAAGGTTTTACTATCAGCGGTCACCGGAAAATCGGAGTGTTGTGGAGACACGACGTGAATTTCCACGGTGCTGCCTTCAACCTGGTGGCGTGAAACTCACGCACAAAGACTGAATACAGGAGTCAATAGTGTCCATGCTGCACACCAAGCAAAACCATTATCATTATGTTTACTATTTTTACGCTTCTTTGCCACACAAGTTGATTATTAGACACCGGGTAGACACTGCACAACATATGAAGCAGTAGATTGCATAGACTCTATAACTAGATCTAGAGCTATAAGTCTGTATTCCCGTTAAATTCCAGTCTGGTTATTCCTCTGTGCCCTGCACGAACCTGAGGACCTGAGAGAATGAAAATATGAACCAGATAATTTAAAAAATACTTCCAGGCTGTGTGAGTTTGGATCAAGGCGAGATACATTTATACTCAGTTATTAACCGTGGAGCAGCATAAAAAATAGATTTTCAAATAATTAGAGTCTGATTCTATAGTTAGTGTGGGCTGCCAAGCCAACTATGGCTGCCAGTGTTGCCCATTTGAGCGCGAGAGACAGAGGCGGGCCTGTTTGCATTGACATGTTAAGTGGGTGTCTCTATATAAATCCACTCAGGATAAACCCCCTCGTCCGTGGGCCAGAGAGAGAAAGAGGTTAACTTCAAGGAAATCAAAACGGACTAAGAGAATGGTGGCGACGACAGACTGCATCGAGAAAGTCAAACCCACTGCTGGAAACAAGGTGTGTAAAAGAACTTGTTAAAGGGAACTTAATAAACGGCAAATACCTCACAATTACTACGAATTAGCGAAGCATGGGTTGTTGACTTTACGTGTGCTTTACAGGTGTCCAAACCACTCATGGAAAAAAAGCGAAGAGCGCGCATAAACCAGTGTCTGGACCAGTTAAAATGTCTCCTGGAGAGCTACTACAGCAGCAGTGTAAGTATGAGAACCACAACTTTAGAGCTGGAACAGTTTGGGTTGCTACTTTTGATGAGCTTTTACGAAAAAAGTTTAAGTAATGTGTAATCTCTTTTCTCAGATTCGAAAGCGCAAACTGGAAAAGGCTGACATCTTGGAGCTCACCGTGAAACATCTCAAGAACCTCCAGAAAATTCAAATTTGTGAGTTATGACTTCATTCTTGAATACATATTCATGTATTTTTGACAGCACAACTTTATGCAGAATTTGAATGTCTCTGACCTTGAGATGCCTTTTTTATGATTTAAGGCGCAGCGTCTGCTTTCGACGTTTCCGACTACCAAAGTGGCTTCCGCAGATGTCTAACCAATGTCAACCAGTACTTGCTGATGGCAGATAATCTAAACGCGAGCGACCGCTGGATGTTATCGCAGCTTTCCAATAAACTCTCTCGCTCTCGGAGAAGAGCGGAAATCTTCAGCACCATGGACAGCGGTCTGGAGCAAACTGACACTCAGAGTGGGGCGCAGAAACTTTCTCCATCCGCATCCGGAACCGAGGAGAGAAAAACGACCAGAACGAAAACTTTGAAAGTCCACGGTGCAAGCACGTCTCCTTTTCCTCCAGCAGAAGAAGCATTCCGCTCCACTGAAGCCAAACAGGCTGTTCTTTTTACGGCTCCTACACAAAATAGTACTAAAAAAGGCTCCAGCGACATAAATGAAGGCGCGAACGTTCAGCAAAGCCTGTGGCGACCTTGGTAGCTGAAAATCTGTAAATATCCTGTAAATAAAGCTTGATTTCACTGTTTATGTTTATGATTGCACTATAGTTTCCCTCGACATGTTGTTACCTATTTTTAATACCGTATTATTTCCATAATAAACGTGGCAAAGGAAACGTCCCTCTGTGTTGTTTAGTAACATGGCATTAACCTTTCAGTCTGAATGTCAAATACAACATGTTGTGTTCAAAGTGGCACATATATTGCTGTAAGCACGGATTAGTGTAAAAAAACAAAAAAAAAAAAAACAAAGAGAGAGAAACAAAACGATCCAAAACGACACAGATTACTGTAAAAAATGTAAACCTCAAAACGTTTAATGTGATTGTGGGAAGCCCGAGAACCTATGTGTGCTTAAAACTTTAAAAATGAAGCACTTCATGATTTCTATTTCTTTGTGGCATTTCTCTAAACTTAATTTGACTTGTGTCATGGGAAATTATGACGTCATTTTGTGGAGTTTAGAGGAAAACGGACTCGGTGGGGTTTGACTGTCATTTCTTCCATTCTTCTCTGGTTTCACGCGTAAGTACCGAAACAGTAGCGGGCAAATCAGGTACTTGTCGGACAGCAAAGCAATTTTCTGCTATATGCAACTAATTACATGCTCAGTGGTGCCCTCTAGATTTGGATACGCTTATTTGATTCTGATCTGAGCTTTATCATGTTATATTTCAATCTGATTTTATCCAATTATCTTTTTTCACCTTTTGGATTTTCTATTATTTATTTTTTGAGCTCCTTCGTTACTGGGATTTCCCACTTTTAGGTTAAAGTGTCTCCTTTTATTTGAAAATATTAATAATAATAATACCATTATTATAGATTCATATAACTCCTCCCTGGGCTTTATATAGTGAAGTTCCAGACCATATTTGTAAAATTTACTGTAATCTTCATTAATCTGACGTCTTTTTTATTCTACATGCGCGTAATCCACAGTAGAATGGAAAGTAGCAACTTTTTTGGAAAAATACATCTGAGATTTTTCATTTTGTTATGCAGTGGTGAAAAAGTGTTTGTAGTCTAGGTCACGTAGTTTTGAGGATAACTGCATAACCACATCAACTTGTTGCACTATAGGCTGTGCTGGCTTTAAGGCTGCTGTAGACCTCTTTTTAAGTGCACTTTTCTTCTGCTGCTTCAGCGGAGGTGCCATAAAGTGTCTCCCCTTTCTTTTCTAGCAGCGCTGGAGAGGATAGCACCTTAAAGCGAGTAGAATTGCTGCAACGCCCACAGCTATTTCAGACGACCCATGCTGAAAACACTGCTGTCTCACAGAAGAAGTTTCCATGTGATAAGGGCAGCCTGTTTTTGTTTTTGTTTTTTTGGCCAGAGAAACCTCAGTTATTATCCTGTCTCTGTCCAAACTGTTTGTTATTCCATCTTTTTTTGTTTTTGTTTGTTTGTTTTGTTTTGACTGGTCTGCTAATAAAACCCTGTGCGGAAATCTCTCCCCGCAAAGTCAAAGCTGCGCTTTCCATGAGACCCGTACAAGGGTCTCAGACCACGGCACAAGAAAAGTTTGTTTAATACAATAAAGAAAATGCCACGTGACCTTCACACTGAATGACCTTAAAACTATTTCTAAGAATTTCTATGAACTCTTCTTGCACTGGCCTAGTTTGGTCCACTATAATAGCTAACTATATTAGAGCCGAAAACCTAAGGAAAAGAGAATACTTTATTAGCATTAAACTGCGCCCAGTGAAGCGCACTTAAGAGAGCAGACGTGGATGAAGTGCGCTGCAGACGTCTCTGTTCCTTGCCAATAAAAGCAGACCTGGCTCGCCCGGGTTCAGCACAGCCATGCAGTGCTTTAATTTATTTTGATGATCAGCGCAATTAAAACTGTAGTCTACTGAATGCCGCCACAGTCAGATGCACACACACACTAGAGATTGTCATTGGTTTCAAGCTGTTTCTAAACCGCGTGAATTACCTTTTGGCACGTAGAAGGTGACGTGAACATGCTCATTGTTGTTAAAAAAAACAAAAAACAAAAAACAAAAAAACCTCTGGCTACAGACAACGCCAACTTCTCCACAAATTTTCCCTTACTTTAAAATAATGCTCACTGTCGATCAACAGCTGAAAGAGAACAACGTAACCAAACACTGATCATAAAATTAAACTTGATCATCACATTAACAGTCAATTAAACCTCAGGGATATTTCCGATGAAAATCAAAGTGACAACAGGTGTACTTCAGTGGCAACAAGATAACCCACAAAGAGGGAATGGTTTTGCAGGTATTGGCGAAAAATCATCTCTTTATCCCTCTGAGCTAAGCTCAGTTATTATTCCTGTATACCCAAAAGTAATCATCTGTTAAAAAGTCAATGCTTTGTTTGTACAGGTTATATAAAACCAAGAATAATCTGTTTTGCAAATATCCCTAGGAGCGTGCTTTATTACACCAGCTCTGTGTTCTACATCATAACCAATCCAGTGCTTTTTGCTTTGCTAAAATAGTTTTATTTATTGTAATTTCTACTGCCCCCTTGGTTAGGCTGCTTGAAAAAGACAGATTGCAGCTTTAACCGTATGACAGAAATTTTCTTCCTCATTCAGAATGACTTCATATTTTTCATTAGATATATTTTTGACTAATTATAGGTCAATTAGTCATTTGCAACAAATACAGACAAACATTTTTTATCAAACGCCACCAGTCACTTTTTGGCACAGCGGGTATGGCATTGAATTCCTTTATTAAAACATATGAGAAGCCAAATCATTAAAACAATAGTAAATGAGTAAAGTAACAAGAGATTTTATGCTAAAGTTGTTCCAATTTTAATTAATCTGCGCTCCATAACTAATGAGGGCATTCTAAGGCAAATGACCAAATCTATATCCTGCTAGAATCCCAAATGCTTTGCAAATTAATATACTAAAGGTGAGTTCAGATAATGTGTGGCTGTACTAAACTAAGTAGAACTAACCATTGTTAGTCAAACCTTAGTCTTTAACCGAGGACTTAATGAGGTTCACTTTCATCTGGCCTTGGTGACACATAAAATGATGTCATCTCTTTGCCTGTCAGGGAAATTCTGCTCTGTTCCATGAAAAGCACATATTGTACAAGCAACAAATAAAGTGCACCTGAAACATCATCTTGTGAATTTAATCAGTCATATGTTTTTAACAAAGTCATCATCTGAACAAGAAAATCATAACATAACATACATAACATCATTCATATTTGAGTCATAGATCTTTGAATATGTTACAAAATTAGATTATGATATAATAAACACAACAAAATCCCAAAAAACAAAAAAGTCTATGACACAGCAAAGTTTGACAGGGGAACATGGTGATATGCTTCCAAAGACAGATACATTTCAGCTAACTTCTCCTTTTCCATTTTAATACCTGCAAGTAAAGGCAGGTCCACCAATATATGAAAATTAGAAAGTTTACACGACTGCAGATGACTGAAAACTTTATCACTTGAATAGTATGGGGAAAAATCACAACTAATAAGGCTTCAAGGGGGATATGTTGTTTTCACTTTGTCCTCATGCTGTAATATCTTTGAAAACTTGCACCTAACTTGTGCAAGTCAGCTACATTCACATTAGAAGTTATTGTTAACTGAATTTGGTTCCGCTATTATTATTTTGTTATTTTAAGTCAAAGAATTTTCAGTCATTTTTGAAAAAAAGTTATCACTGTGGTATAAATTAGATGTGACTCTTTAATTTAACATCACCTACACCAATCAGTTCACTTTACTGTCTATTCTGAGTGAGGGTGCTACGTGACAATGCCTCAGAAAAGCGCTTACTGTTTAAGTGTCATTGAACTTTTGCACCTTACAGTGTTAGATAATCACAGTCTCTACCCAAATATAGAAATACATTTAAGCTTTAATCCTTCAACAGCATTACTCACTGATACTTTGGCTATGTTTATATTTAATTTGCTTTATCTTTGATTTTGGTTTGACTTTGATTAATCTGGTGTTTTAAAAAAAAAAAAGTAACATCACACTAAAAAATGCTCACAAAACAGGTCAGATCCATTATTTATCTTTTGTGTGTTATGAGTTGACAAGTGAAATATAAGGTTGGGTTTTTGCTGTGTGTGGAAAATTACTAGAAGTGTTGTTCAATCAAAAGCTTTTTTATTTAAAACGCTCCTCATTTGTGCTAACATTTTTGAAGGTTTAAGATGCGACAACTCCATTTAAATTATGCTACATCTCAATCACATCCTGAAGGCTGTGATTATTGAACCTTTGGACTAGTTAGCAACTTTTAAGGGTTCTGTCTTAGCTGGCTACTTTAAAAAAAATCCTTTCTGATATTTCTAAGAGGTTGACATACTGCGCTGTCATGAAGATGAAGTACCATTTGCATATTAGTCTGATGATCTATGTGTATTCAGTGTAATGAGCAACTCATGTGCCTCATGATAGCCAAAGATTAAAAAAAAAACAAAAACAAAAAAAACATTGGGATATTAAGACTTGAGGGGAAATGTTCTAACCATAGGTCTAATTAAACAGAAAACACTAAAACCATTAATCAAGATATCCTCTATATATACACGACATGTCAATCTTCTTTAAAAAAAAAAATGACTTCACATTTTCATTAAGGATTTAGGGGTGTTCAGGCTATATCTCAATATCTCACAGAGTAACTGTAAAAGTATAGGCATTTCAGAAACTGGAGTTACCCTGGCAGTTTACTTCAACATAGGGTGCTTGAAAAATAGTTTTTTTATTGTGTTGTGAATGATGATAAAAATGAAAAAAAAAAAAAATGGTGGACATTATTATAAAAAACGCACATATTTAAAATGTCAAGCTCAAGGTACATTGGCAGTACTCAGGGAATTCTGTATCCATCCACCAAAACACACACAGTCATTACAGGGCAAATTGAAAAAAAAATGTACGTTTTTGAGTGACAAAAATAAAGAAACACCACCATGAAAAAAAAAACAACCTCTTCCAATTCTTTGAAGATCAAAAAACACCAAAATCTGAGTTAGAGGATGTTCACATGGTTTAAAAACTATTTCTCTGCATCAGTGATGGGAAAAAATGTCCTCAGTGGATACTCTGTGATGTAAAAGTTGAAAACTTTTTTACTAGCCTACATAATAAATCAACAGGCCCATTCAAACATTATGTCCAAAGCTCCTAAGGCCATTTAGCATAACAGATATTTATTGGTGGTATATAGTTAAACAGAAGTGTGGCATGAGTAAAAAGGCCGGAATATTCCAGTATGTCACTTTTCCGTTACCACCAATATTCCAGTGGTTTTCGTTATGATTCAGTAATGATGTTGATATAAATAAGGAAAAACTTGTCTTTTACATGGTAGAACCTACAGAATCAGACCGAAAGGTGATATATCCCGAGGATGATGCCGAGGGTGTGCTTGCAAAACTGTTTGTGCTTCCTTTACTCTCAGCCTTGCTCAGATGCTTCTGTTGTACCCATTCAGCTCCAGCACCAGTCCCAGCACCACCTCCTGTCCTGGGCCTAAAGCCAGAGTGCCCTGGAGACTGTCGGCTGCACCCAGGCAAGCCCATTTCCCCCTGCTGTTTCCCATCTCGCTGGCGCTCTCGACAGCCTTTCCCAGAACCACAAGCCCCAGGACTCTTCTTTGCCGCAGGTCTGTCTGGTTTGGGTGAACCCTCGGGTGAGTTGACCCTACTACTGCTTCTTTTGTGTTCTGACAACCGCCTGAGCACTTGAGGCTCACGCTCAAAGTCTGTGAGTGGAAAGTGGGGAAGGACTGTGTGCTGTTCATACACATTAGGGATAAGTGAGATGGTGGACGCACGTCTCGGGCTCTTTCTGGGGCTCGGCAGCGGCGTCTCGTCTATAAAGTTTATCACTTCGTCGCGGCTGAAACACCGCAGTTCATCCTCGTAATGCTCCCCGCCACAAACCACACGGGGCAGATGCCTGAGAGAGTGCATGCTATCCTCAGAGCGTCGCCGCTTGCGGTGAGGGTGATGGTGTCGGTGGTTCTCCTCGTGGTAGGAGACCAGGCTGCTCCTGCGCCTCTCGCGGCGCGGCAAGGTGGAGCTGTAATGGGCACTCACTATCATGTCCTCGGTGGAGCCCCATCTGTGCAGGTATGAGGGGATCCGCTCGCTGGTCCACATGTCGGTTTCGTCGTGGGAGTATCTTCTTGTAGGGGGCACCTGGATGCAAAACACAGATCAAATCTTTTAGCTATTTCAAAACTTTTACATGAATTTAAAATTTTAATAAATGCTGCACATTATATGAGATACATGGTGAGCACTAGTATAGCTTGACTACATTATCAAAGACCCAGAATAGTACATGTAGGATTATTCGACATCATCTGGTGGTTAATGTCATTATAATAGTTCAGTGCAGTTTTAGAAGCGCTGATTTGCACTGAAGGCATTTAGCTCCCAGAAAACAAAAGCCAACGTTTTTGTTTGTTTTTCTAGATCTGATTCTGTTGTTTTGCTTGTGTAAAATCCTACATGTAGCATATATCAGTTGTTTATTGAAGACCCTACGCATAAAAGTTTAACCTTAATTTTAATCAATCCCATAAGCCATGCATGACACCCATCAACAAGATCATAACTCTTATAACTTATAGCTCTCATCTCCATTATTTGGAGAAGAAAACTGAAAACGTTGACAGTTTCCTACATGTTATACTCACATTCCATTCAGTTCTGACAACTATGCAAGAGAGAGAGGGTTCGTCAAGGTGACGTCAAGAGCCTCAAGACTGAAATCAGCCTGCCCCCCTGTGGTGGCTTTTAGTAAATGCAGAGAAATTTAAAACAGCAGACGATACAGTAGCATTCAGGCAGAAGTGCTGTACAGCAGAGGGCAGCATAGGCATTAGAATGACTTAAGATGCGGGACAAAAAGAGACAGAGAGAGAGACAGAGGGAGAAAGTGAAAGAGAGACAAGCCAATAAAGCTGGAGGAGCTTTATTTTGCAATCGAACCGCTTGAGAGGCATCACAGCAACTAGATGGGGGTGCTATTTGATAATGACTTGAAGAGGTTGGTGGATTCATGACTTATTTAGGCCTTAAGCCTTTCAGGGCAAACGGCAAACAATGTGACGGAATCACACTTCAGCCAGTCGTCCTATCATTGAAATGTAGTTCTTACAGTCACAAAGATACAGCAAGGAATAAAACAGCTATAAAGTGCTTTGCTAATCTGAATCTATTATCAGGTGAAAACAAACATATGACACAAAAACTATGGATGGAGTAATGTTTGGTTTAATGATGTGATGGCTACTGTATACATCTCTGTTTCAAGCTTTTTTGTAAAGTCAAATAGAATAGACATTGAACTCCACATGAGTGTTGGTCTTTGAAGGGTCCATTATAGTGCTGGACAGCTGTCCAGTTGTTGTACCAACTTCAATGATTGTTTTCAGTGCATGTAAATGTAGCAGTTTGGGCTACAGGCTGTGGAGCCCCCATCAAAGTAATACAAAGATGACACAGTGTTTTGAATCTTAGAAAAGTTTAATAAAGTGTAGGTTGCACCGGCTGATTTTAAAGTTAGGTTTTCTAACCACAGTCTTCCAGGCCAAGTCTAGCGAGTCACAATCTTCTATTTTAATTAATAATTTTAAATATTATTGATTTAATATCTCAAATTGACCCAGACTTTTTGGTGTTGTCGATTTGCCCTAGAAGGCTGCATGTTAGATCAAGCTTTGTTAATGTAGCTGAAAATGATCATTTCATTGTTCTGCGTCTGACTGGGATGGATGCTGGATCCAATGGTGACCATGCATTTGGGCAGAACATGAGATAATGCTTATTGTGTTTTTCTGAAGCCTTGAAGGATTCCTGAAATGTAGAAGGTAAGTCCGTTACTAAACACTTACCCTCTTACAAAGTAAAAATGTAGTCAATTGCTTGCAGGACACATTGCTTGTTTTAAAAAAAAAAGCGCATATAATGAACTGATGGGACTTCTGATGGTCATATTTACCAAACAATAGTCAGCCCGAGTTTGTTTTTGATTTCATGTGAGAAAAGGACAGAAATCTGGGAGATATAGCGTCACAAAATCTAATAATTTCAGAAAATTCAGTCAAGATGCTGTACAGGCCCACAAGGCCATTTCACCATGCACATTAACAATAAAAGGATTTCAACTGATCAAGTAAAAGAAATGAAGAAAATCAATAAAAAATATACCTGCAAATACTGCATTTTATCTTCCTGTTGTTCCCTCAATGGATACCCTTGCAGAACCCCCCTTTCTAAGGTTGAGAACTCATACTTGGCATTACGGTCTATCGTCACGATTTCAGGCGCCGAGCTATAGTCATATGGTCTGTCATATATTAAGTCGGCATGAATTCCTCCGTCTTGGCTGTTTTCTGCAAAGTGCAGAAAAGTACGAGCGTCAGCATTAGAGAGCAACGGACTCAATACACAAGACAGACAGACAGACAGACGAATAGATAAGAGAGACAAGTTCAACTGTTCTCCGATTTGTCGACTTTCCTACGTGTCTGCTCTGAAATATGAGTTTCAGATTCAAGAGAAAAGGCTTTCATTTCAGTGTTTGGTTCAAAATTTTGAAGTAATGCCAAACAGTTGAACAGGACAATATCACGTGTTCTTAGTGTAGAAATACCCATCTCCCAAGAATATTTTCCCAATTTCTACATTTGTGTTCATTAGATATATCAATTGGGGATGGGTGTAAAATGCTTGAGGAAAATGCTTGCCAAAAGGATGAAAGATGAAAGTAGCTATGTGCACAAGCAGCTTAGCATGCATGTCAGTAGCTTCGGAATATCAGGAAACAATCCTTATACATACAACTGTGACGAGTTATACATGGCAAGCCCTCTGGAAAAAAAAGCACAGAACTGGTAGTGTTAATTATCAAACAGAATAAGGAACTATCTAATGTTGTTTTATGGCTCCTGCTGGACAATGAGCAGTTCTGAGGGAGGGTGTCATAAGAGAGGATCAAAAGGTTTGGAGGGTTAAAAACAGGAGAGAAGGGATTCAGGTTGGGTTGAGTTTAAACAGTGCCAATAGTCCCAAAAAAAAAAAAAAAAAAAAAAAAAAAAAAAAAGACAGGTGGTTCAGTTTGCAATAGCTGTAAATATCATGGACCTAGTTCATGAGCGCATGATTATCATGTGACCTAATTTTGGGACCAGATTTTGCTGAAAGTGTCTGTGATTTCTTGGTGAACAGGTTAGCTTTCACCCCCCCTTTGAAAATCTCCCTATAAAATGTCTAGTAAGTGATGTTTAATAAATATTTCTGCCTTTAAATCGCTACAATCTGACTCAAAGTGAAAATCCAAATAAAAAAATTCAAATAAAAAATAAAACTAAATGAAAAAAGAAAGAAAAAACAAAATAAATACAAATAAGTAAACAGATGATTTTATGTTTTAAATTTTTATGTATTTTTGAGTTGTACTGGAAAAATCTTGGCTGTATCCTTTTGTGACTTGAGGAAAATATGACCATCATAATGACATGAAAGTGGTTTTCAGCTTTACGGCAATTGCTCCGGTTTGACTCTGGACTCTAAGAAATAAATGGGAAACCATTTATTTTAACATCCTCTCACCAGGGCATTCTGGAGGAAGACTGCCCAGTTTAAATCCAGAGCGGAAAAAAGACAAAAGTGCTGCAAGGTAAATATGTACTTTGCCCAGCCTTATTTCTTTCTCTTTTTTTTAAAGAACACAGCAAACATTTTAGAAAAGTACACAGCATGTACAAAACACAGAAGATATACTGAATATTTAGAATTAAATTACACAGACACTTGTCCCTCCAGTTTCACCTCCTGACAACAAAGGTCACTTGATAGGTCACATGATAACAACTGACCACTGATTTCAGACCTCCGACTACAATAAAAAACAAAAACTAAGAATATCCACCCCAAGCCAATTCTATTTAAATCTAAGAAACATGTACCAACAGCCCAAACCACGATGACTAAACAGATGTTAACTAATCTGCAAATTGTTTTCTAGAAGGAGATGTTAAAATTGTCCATCTAAATAGTTAAAAGCAACAATAATAGTAGCCTAAAGCTAGTAGAGAGTAGACAATTTATTAAATTATTATCACAGATCTCTCCTTTTAAATGCCTTACACGTAGGCCTGATGATTTTAGGATGTAGTTACAGGTATTATCTGCATCAGTTAATAACATCATTTTATTAAAAGATTTCCTTTGGATTACAACATTTGTGAGTTGTAACTTTACAAAAGGGATGCATAGACATTAAAGTCTGTTAAAAGGCAGAGATTACACCACACTGTATCTCAGGGAGCAGAAGATGACATCACTACCAAGCATTACACCATAAAGAAAAGAGTTTTTGACTCTGTTCCCTTGCTGCAAAATTGCTTCTCTCTCTGTCCAGAGACAGCCCAGAAGTCAACACAAATGAACCTCTACTCTGAGAGTGATGTTTTACCTTTCACTGTCAAAGGAGATTTTGTAAACAGATCAAGTGTAGTTTAAAGTTAATATGTTTATCAATTTAAAACATCATAATCACATCCCATTTTTATCTTTAAAGCCCACCCTTTCAGTTTGGGCATGCCTTCACAGAGCATTTAAAATCTACTCTTAATGCTCAAACTAATCCACATGTATGTCCTAAGAAATACCAATCAATGTTCACATCATGAGGTGAAGAGGAAGGGAAAAGGAGGCAGGAGAGGAGGGAGATGCTTAACAGTAGCTTACCCTCATCCACATCGTCGTTGGACATGATGGCGACACATTTCTCCCACACCATGCGGATGTCGGCCCGATAGCGGTCGCATGCCCAGAGGAACATTGGCAGCAGGATGGACTGGGCAATGGAGCACCACAGCACACACAAAACCATCCAGTTGTAGGAGCGGTCAAACTTCAGACTAGCAAAGCTCACCACCTGCCCAGGGTCAATAAAAAAAAAAAAAAAGAATTTTAAAATCTGTTATAATGAAGAGTGACGATTTGGACTTAGAAAGTTTCCCCAGTTTTGTTTAAATCCACTCAGCGATGCACAAGATATGGACTGGATGGATAAATCAGTCGACAGTAAACCAGTTAATATTTACTCAGACTGTAGCAAGGTAAACATACTGAGTTAAGCATCAAATGTTTATGGCAGCACTGCTTTCCAGGCTTAAGAGTTTACTGATAATAGATCTTATGAACACAACAGAAAGAACATCAGGTATCTTTTACAGGATCACCACACAGTACTTCCTGGTTTAAATAAGCAAAGTGAGCGGGAACAGATACATCTCTTAGACATTTACATTGGTGGCAGTTCGTTCTTAATCTCAGCGTAAACCAGTAAATGTACCTGTTTACAAACTTTAAACAGTCACCTCAGCAGTTCAGAGACCCAACTGCAACATCTCCCCCCTTGTGAACATATACTCCTGCTAGTGTATTTATGGTATCAGATAATCTAAGTTAAAATAATTTGAAACAGATGCAAACAGTCCAAAAGTAAAAGGAAGAAAAAACCCTCCTGTGAGAAGCATTTCAGTCCAGATTTTCCAGTGCCAGATGAAAAAACCTGCAGCCAAGTGCCTACTAAACATTATCTTCCAGATCCACTCCTATATGTTAGAAAATCGTATTATGTACCCTCTATCATCAGTTCTCTAAGCAACCTATGTATGGCTATCATAGCCAGTATTTACAAGGCAAATACTACGGCCTTTGTCTGCCACTACCATTACTTCAATAAGTGATTAAAGCAATAAATAATAATAATAAAAAAAAAATCAGGTACATTTGACAATATTTCAAAGTATTTCTTTTATAGTGACAAATTTTCAAAGTGGCTAACTACAATATACAAAGGAAGCTTGAAGAAACTAGAAGAATCAACTGATTTATCGCAACACTTTTGCAGTTGCAATGGTCCAGTGTATGTTTACATCATGAATAACCTCCAGCATCAACAATTATCACAGGACTCTATGAAGTCCTGGGAAAAATGAAGTACTCCCTTAATGTTTCCATAGGAATGTGCAGCCATGTGCAGCTAATAAAACCTAGTTAACTGATCAACAGCAAGTGTGACCACCCCTATAAAAGCAAAAGTTTCCAGTTTGCTGGACCGGAGCATTCAGGTGTGTCTTAGCACAATGCAACAATCTTCCTAGGATTGGATGTCCCAGCAAATTTCAGAGAATGCCATGTTCAGAAAAACTACAAGACCCAGAGCTACATCTCAGAGTCCACAGGCTTCAGTTAGCATGTTAAATGTTAAAGTTTAAGTCATCATCTCAGTCATCGGACCACAACAGTGATTACAGTAAAGCTTCTTTCAGCTGCTGCCCCTTGTCATAAGGGGTTGCCACAGCAGGAAGTTCCGCATGTTTGAATTGGCAGAGTTTTATGCTAGGCGCCCTTTCTGACACAACCAGAAAGGTGATTTATATCTCCGGCTGGAACTGAACCCACGACCTTTCACTTGTCAACTGAATGTGAAAACCACAGTGGTTATTGCAAACTTAAAATTATCTCAGGTTTAACCTCCTTCGATCATGCCTTGTGCTCAAATACCAACCATTTATCCCTGTTGCTAAGAGACTTGATAAAGTTGTAAAGCCTTAACCTGATATTGCCTTTGTTTGCCTACTGAGACAATAAAACACACTGAAGTTAAACAGTTTTTTCTCCACTTTACCACCCCATGAGTGATGCTCTAATAAACATTTCCCATGGTGTGACTTTAAACTGTAGTATGAATCTTTTTCAAGGGGTACTGATGTAGTTTTTATGAATATTTGAGGATTTTAGATTTAAAGCTGAGAATATAGAACTTCATCTTCCTTAAGTTAAAGAATAGCTTCTTACAGATTTTACACAGAACTTTTTACACTTTGATATAAAAACCCTGGAAGTTATGAAGCACGTGTTTTCACATACTGTATATCTGCCCCTGGAAAATTCATGTATTTAGTCTGTTCACATAAATAAATTTTTATATTTAACAGTAGTGATTCTATTCTGCTCTGATAATTTGTTCCTCTGTATCATTCTTTGTAAGACCATACAGTTCACAATAAATATACGTGCTCATTTGTATCTGTTAGAGGTTTCTATGCATTTAAATAGCTCATTACACCCGGCCATAAAGATGGCTAACAGACCTACTGTTGTTTGGTTTACTGCATCTGAAATGTGATCTTTCCTCAGCACCCCACCTTTTGTTTTGCACACATGTAAAGTAGTAACACAATATATTGCTATAAGTGTGTACAGTTGTTTTATTATTATTATTATTATTATTATTATTATTATTATTATTAATAATAATAATAATAATAATAATAATAATACTTTCTAGCTAATAAAGCAAAAGGAGTTTTACATACCCTGCGACATCTTAATTCAGAAGTGTAATATAGTGAAACCTTATGGGTAAAACCATGACATACACCAAACACTACAGAGCCATTACATAAAAATAGTGGCAAAGAAAATTTAATTACACTTTATAATTCACAAATTCATAAACAATTTCCGAGGATCTTTTTCTGAATACATAACATATTTATTAGACCCCCACCCAACCTAAGGTTTATGCCCACACACATAGGAAGCAGAATTATTGTTTTAAACTCAAATTTAAGAGCACATTAAAAGCTAAGAACTGCATTTAATTTGAAAATAGCAAAAATATATTGAAGAGACTTGTCATAAAATAGCCAAAAAATAAAGATTACTATTGAAAGCATCTTTTCCAGTGATGATATTCTGTAATTTTTAAAGTGTTCTTTAGGCTTTATGAAAGTCTTTCAGAAATTGGCTGCTTTTTCGCTCATTTTTTTCATTCTAGTCCTTGTACCTGATCATTTTAAGATTTTTGTTTGTTTGTTTGCTTGTTAAACCACTTAACACTTACCTATGACACATAAAAAAGGCACCTAACTCAAGGTTGTATCTACACAACCATGGTGTACAGGATCTCTTCCAAAAAAAAGCAAATAAATAAATTTAAAAAATGGCAAGTACGCCTAAAATGATTTACAATGCATGAACAGTATCCTGAGTCCTTAAGTCCTTAAGAAATAAGAAAATCCAGCAGATTGACATGTATCTAACCCTTCAGCTCATCCATCTACGGTTCACTGAAACCTCATCAGAAACAGACTCAATCGAAAGTTTATTGTCAAGATGCCATTTTAAAAGAAGGGAAAACAGGGAGAAAAGGTGAAAAGATGGAATCAGAGGCAATGGGCCTTACAAACTAATGATGTGTGATGATTTCAAATTTGAAAGTTTTTGGTTCAAACCATCATCAACATGTACAGAGGAGGTCAGGAGAGAGTTACAATGCCATCTACAGCCATCTGTAAAATGTGTAAAATGTGTGCCTTTCATCAGGAAAGGCACACATGCACACACACTGAACCAGTGGGCTCCAATATATGTATGGTTTAAAACCATTTAGAATATTTAATATCAACTTCTACTGTAACCCAGGTGGCCAAACGTGAACAAAAAATACTTGTTCCAAAATAAAAAAAACTGTCCAAGTTCATTTGCCCTACTGAAAACACTCTATTAAGTTGGCTCTCTTTACAGAAGACAAGCTGGTTGTTTGGCTGCATCACAAACAATAAGCCTTGAGCTTTCTGCAGGCTCTTAAGTTTATATAGAAAACCAGCAAGCTAACTTGTTAAAAAAAAAAAAAATACATGAGAACCTGAGGGTGGAATTTGCAAACCAAATGGCGACTTGGAGAAAAACAACTCACGCTTTCACTCCCTGATGTGAAGGCATGCCACCTTGGCAGAAGGAAGTCGCTCTGTTTTTGAAGTCTGTTTCCCCAAAAGACAACAGCATGATAATGATTTCAGTGCTTACCTGTTTTTCAGCCTTAGTTTGCCAACATGTTTTTCTTGTGACCGTTATCATCGTTTTTATTGTTAATTGTTTTGTTTTTTTATCTCTCCATTGGTGGGCTTACACTATAGAATATGTAAAAGAGATCAAACACAAATCTGTCCACATTTAACCTGACCTCCTTACAGCCTCGGAATGAATGAAATATTTTTATGTTTAACTTCAGATTACAGGTTACCTCATTGTCACATGTATGTCACATAACTTTATTAATGAAATCTTCACCTTCAAGTGGAAAAGAACAGTTAAAAAAAGTATGCCATTAGCGTGGCATCACTGTCTTAGTGTGTGTAGCTGTTTTCTTAGAGGCGGTTTTCTTAGAGGCTACACCATTTCAAAAACAAGCATGGAAACCTTTCGCAAAGAAACGGTGCAAAAAACATTAACAGGGAGAGTCAAAGGCTAGAACTTTCTCATACTTCAAACTATCACAATTTATAATTATGACAGAAGCAGTTTAATCTTAGTATATGTGTGTATAAACCTGTATTCAATATGAATCAACAGTGAGTTAATGAATAGAGGTGCACTGCAAAATGTCCTCTCTAATTGGCTATAATTGTCTTTGATTGTGATTTGATTTAATTGTGATTGTACAGTGCATCAACAGAATTAAATGTACATTATTATTATATTATCAAGTACATTTTCCTGTTATAATGCTTTTATAATCAAGCAAGAAGAAGAGTGAACTCACCAGTATGGGGAAGCCAGTCAGGAAGTCATAGATGAAGACAATACCACTGATCAGGTAGGTGATTTGCAGCGATGTCTTAAGAGGTTCTGATCCATCGATGGATGACCTGCGTTTTCCCTGAGCATCCTCCACCACTATGGTGGGAACATTAAACTTGTTCTTGTCAGCGTTGTGACCTGCCTGAATCGAGAAGGTCTGAAAGAGAGCGATGCCGATGCAGATCACACCCATGGTCACACTGCCACCGATTAGGAGCAGAAAGCAGACTCCGAAGCCCAGGCCGATCTCTGTCACAATGAACCGGCAGTCAGAGGTGTAGAAGCGGTCAATCGTGTCATGCCAACCCACTGCTGGAAGTGTGGACAGGATGAAGGAGACCATCCAGATACCCATCACTGTGTGTACTGCCTGCTTCTTTGTGTTACTTAGCCTGGAAAGAGAGCAACAGATTTTTGCAGGAAATCAAGTGAAATACCCATTGGCTTTGATTTCTGTGTCGTTCATTAGAGTGTAAAACCTGTGGATCCTAACTTGTCTGATCTTTAAAATCACTATGCTCAGATCCCTAAAACCAAAAATATATACAAGTACACACTATAAATGAGTTTCTAACAAAGAGAAGTAACAAAAAATGGATTTGCATTTTATCTTTTTTTTAGAAAAAGGAAATCGTCTTTAATCACAGTCATTTGATCTTTATTAGATTCTGAACAAAATAACCTCACTCTAATGCATTTCAAAGGCAGTCTTTACCTGGATAAACATTATAGTTATCAGCATGCTATAGCCCTGCATTTACAGTTCCAAAGAGCAAAAGCATGACACATTGATTGCTACCAAGATATTACCCATCCTGTCTTTACAAACCTGCACTGACAAAATATATCTAAATAGAAGTCTATCCTACCAATCTTTGCTGGTTTTCTGTTTATGAAAGCATACTGAACTATTTTTCTAACTTACATTATGTCTTTTCTTTACTGGGATTATAGAATAGGACACTCAATCCTTCTCACTTAAAACAAATTTTAAAATACAGTTGTGCGGATTTCTGCACAGAGTTGTATTTATTCATTCATTCATTCATGCATTTTAACTGTCTGTGTAGCTCTGTAATTACATATCTACGTTACTTGGTGCAGATACCACTATGCTACTGTGTTCACCCTCTTCACATACTTCAAACTAAAGCTGAGTGTTGATGCACTGAAGAGTTGATGAAAATTGTAACTAAAATGACTGTGCAGCTATAAAAGAAGAAAAACACAGCCCATTCCATATTACATTTTGTTTCACAGAAAAATGTGTAGGCTGGTTTTAATATTGACTTGTGTCTTTGCTCGGTTTGTTAACAAGTACAGTGCGGTCTGCTCTGACTGTACTAAAGTAACTTATGAAGGCTGATAAACAGAAACGAGCTTGAAATTTGCAGTATTATTAGTACATGGAGGATTTCAGTCTCCTTCTCAGAATCATTACACATCAGAGACACACAGTATACAATATCGCCAAACAGTGCACCTACAGTAATTGCAATCCGTCCTCAACAATTCAAACAAAATGATTCAAACAGAACACTGATAACGAGGTCTGTGTTTGACGTTTTTTCATGTTGAGGAAATCTGACCAGTATTACAGGTAAAACAGACCCCAACCATGGAAAAATACTGTAAAATGGCAGATATGAAGCTGGGATACATAAGCTGATAAAAACATCAACCCACATAGGCACAGCTTAGATGAACTGAAGATGAATGTGGAAGGAAATCGATTATTTGTTGATGGTAAAAGATTGCCTTTGATATCCCTCGGTCTATTTATCATGTAGGTCTATTTCAACACAAAGAGATTTCTGTTTCCTCTCACCTCCAAGTAATTGTTACAGTCGAGCAATTTGCTGAATGTGTTTGTGACCTCTGGCAATGTGGCACTTTTCAAGGTTTGCAGAAACAACACACATACATCTAAAAATATATCAAGCAGTGACTGGCGTTCTCATTTCCCAAACATGACGAAAGAGTACGCTAACCTGCCAAAACATTTGGATAGATTACTGTATTCAAGTATTACTGAGCTGTTCCAGGCATAAGCAAATATATACATGCACACACAAATATAGGTGTGTGTGTGTGTGTGTGTGTGTGTCATACATAAAAAAAATCCTTTTCAGTTCCTAGAACATGTAAGTATAGACTATTTTATGCCTCTATTGTGTAACAAAGTACAGTTAATATGGTTCTACTGGTTCATTTGTGTGGTAAAGATTCTTTAATTCATTAAGTGTCAGCTCTTTTAGCATAGGAAGCCAAATATACCTCCCAATGAGAACCAAAATGCATATCACCAATTCCCTTCTCCACTTCCATAAAAATGCTTTGGAGGCACACTGGCTAGAATGGATGGCTTTACATAAAAAGCTTGGCAAAATAAAATGGAAAACATTTGAAAGTAGTAAAGTATAAGCCTACATGCACTGACGCAATAAAAGTACTACAATAGCCTGCAGTAGCAGTCGCAGTAGCAGTAGTACTGCAGTAGCCTCCATCTTTGCACTATGGCTTCATTCAAAGACAAGTAGGTCTTGTTGTCACAATGAGTAATAATGCTAGCCTTTCCTGATTGTGCCTGGGGTACATGGGGACGGTTACATCACCAAGCTGCATAAATCTATTACCAGACTGAGAGCATTGTGAGCGGAAAAAAACCCTCCTAAGAGATAGTGAACGCAGGGTGATGAGCACAGCTGCCTAAGTACAAGGTTGGAATTCATAATTCAGGCCTTCAGTGTATGTTAATGTCAGAGTAAAGGCAGCCATGCTAGCTCAGCAGGGCAAATGTGGAGCGAATTAAATGAAAGATGAACAGCAATTATACGGTGCATCACCTGAGCTATCACTCCACTATATTGTTGTTAAAGGTGACTTGAACACAAGAAGACAAGCTGCTGAGTGGAAAGTGTTCCCAGACAGGAGACCAGAGAGACTACAGTCAGATGAGTGAGGGAACAGACGAGGGAGATAAAAGCATCTGTGTAAAGCTTGATATCACTGTGTGGGCATCGGCCAATACTGGCAGCTGCAGAAGCAATATAGATAGCAAGATTGGGCTTAGATTTAAAAGGAAGTTTGCATATCTTATTTGAATGTCTGCTTATCTGCAAAATTGGCCAAGTTGAAACCATGTTTAGTATCTGCAGGCTTGATGCCACAGGACGTAATCGCTCGTTGATTTTCAGCAGGAGAGAAAGAGTGATGCAGCAGAAGACTGATGTTCACCACATGCACCACATTTTAGTTGGTATGTGTTCTGCAGATGCGACAGCTGATTTTATAGGTTCTCTGGCTGTTTTCCTACAGTATTTGCTCTCAAAATGCATTCGACTGCAAATGATTATGCTGCACCTGATGGGCAGAGCTTAGAGCTCTGAATGTAACAGCTAAATTGCAGTCAATATGGTCTGCTGTGCAACTCATTATCATGATAAATTACAATCTTATCTTAGAACAAACCAAGAGGTGCTTCTTAATAATCATTAGCATGTGTCAGTTCAGAGCAGCACTGGTACATATCAGAAGAGATACAGCATCCAAATCTCATATTAAAGGAAAGGGAACCTTTCCTTAGAACATCTGATTATGTGTGAACAGCAGATTTCTTGGAAGTCTTACAGGACCAAAATGGTGTTGTTAGTGTGAGGTGAACCTGATCTTTATTATTCAGTGTTACTTAGTATTATCACATGTTGTGAGGAGCCAAATGAAGGTGAAAGCTAGAGCTGGCAGATGCTCAGTCTAGAAGGTTTCACATGGTGTTACCCCAAATAGCTGCAACCAGCAGATGTGTTGGCAGGGGACAGTCTTTGCATGATGAAGAGCATCACACTCAAAATCAAAGGTAAATAAGGTGATGGGCCACAAAAATTGAAATCTGTCTATATCCTATGTGAGAAGTTGTCAAAGGAAGAGGCCCAAAAAAACTGAAGCTTAACTGTAGAATTTTTCAAGGATTGAGTGCAAGCCTTGCAGGAGATTAACATCTAAAGTGTCTTTAAACACATTTATGTTTTCTGTGCTAAAGATCACACTGCATTTATTTATGTTATTTTACTTTTAAAAACACACATAATACTGTATCCGCTATACTGACATTTCTGTGATTGAATATTCAAGCAAACCTAAAGATTTGGTTCCCTCTAAACTACAAAACAAAGTATTATTTCTCACTTTGGTCTATTTTTATCTGGAGATAAAACTAGACAACAGCTTATAAAGCAGCCATTTCTTCAATAGAAAGTACTTCCAGTAATTCTCCAAAAGTTGATTTTGTTCATCTGGACGTAGTGTTTTGTGGGAGAAACATTTCGTCACTCATCCAAGTGACTTCTTCAGTCTCAGCTGACTGCAGGTTTCCCCAATCTTATAAACAGTACATTTGCATAATTACTGAAACCAGTAATTCACCATTCACAGAGAGTTGGGGAATGGCTGCAATCACAGCATTGTAAGATGGCGAAAGATGTACCCTTAGGCCCCCTCCTAGATTCAGAGATGGTCTTTCCTTTTTCACGTAAATGGCCTCCTTGACTCCGCGCTCAAACCAGTGTTCCTCCCTGTCCAGGATGTGTACATCCTCATCATTGAAAGAGTGTCCACTGGCCTGTAGGTGTAAATAGACTGCAGAGTCCTGGCCTGACGAGGTAGCTCTTCTGTGTTGTGCCATCCGCTTCGCCAGAGGTTGTTTGGTTTCCCCGATGTATAAATCCTGGCAATCCTCCTGGCACTTAACAGCGTACACTATGTTACTCTGTTTGTGGACCGATCCTTGGGGTGGACCAATTTTTGGTGCAGCTTGTTTTGGGGTTTAAAAGCCACAGGGACGCGGTGTTTAGAAAAAATGCGTCTCAACTGCTCCGATACTCGGATACTTCCAGTAATGACTGTTCAGAGCGAGGAATGAAATGTACTGGGTTGAAAACACATCAGAAGCAGATGTGTATAAACCATAGCAAATAAATATTTAAATATATAAAGTGTAATACCTTGCTTGAAACTGAAATTTGGATGAAATGGCCATTTAAAATTTAGGCAACCTGAATAAAGATTATAACTAGGGTCAGTCATAAACAACAAACAACAAAATCAGTTGTCTTACCTGTAGTTTACAGGCCAGCGAACCATCCACATGCGGTGATAGGAGAGTGAGGTGACCGAGAAGCAGGTGACCAGTGTGAGAGTATAGAAGGTAGACACAAACACTTTGCACAGACCCTCATTCCACTCGTAGTTGGAGTGCTGACGCCGCAGTGTTATGACACAGTACATGGTAATGGGGATGGCCATGTTGAGGATATGTGTGCCCGCCAAGGTGCAGATGAGAAACTCCAGCGGCTTCCACTTCTTCTGCTTGGCACTGACACTAAGGATACTCCAAGTGTTGGCAAGGATGGACACGCCCGAGCAGACCAGCCAAGCCAGCGTGTTGGCGTTGATGACATCATCCTTCATGGTGGTTAAATCATCCACCATGTTGTAATGAGGCAGGGTGGAGCCTGGGGGGCCGCAAGGAACTGTTGGCAAGAGCAGGTACACACAAGGAGAAGGAGGAGGTGGTGATGGGCAGGAGGGGATGCAGGGCATCAAGCGGAGCAGGCATCCTATCTGGGTGGGTGTGCACTCTCCATGGGTCGGGCACAGTGGGGAAAGGACATGACTGTGGTGCAACGCAGTGTGATGTTAGAGGAGGAGGATGGCAGAGCTGGGCCAGTTCCCTTACAGTCCTAAAGCTGAAGAAATGGGGTGAGAAACGACAGAAGCAAAGTGGTCAGAGGGAGTAACAATTTTAAGAAATTACATTGGTCGATCTAGTTCTAAATAATCCTTGACCAGACATAATCCCTTATCAGTGAATTAATGGGGTTAATTTAATCACAACAGATTCACTCTATGTGTTAAGCCTGAAAATTTTCCATTTAATGAGGTTAAGAGAGAACAGTAATTAGTAACCAGATCTTATTTTAAGAAGTCCAGTTGACACAGATTAGCATGAAGCTGCAGTTATGCAATCCACACATCTCTACTGGTGACAGTTATTCAGGGATATTATGGAAACACTACGTGACATCTGTAAAAACAAGGATCAAGTTATATAACAACGATGAGCAATGAGTAAATAAAGTACTAACAAAAAAATCAAACATTAAAATATTGAGATAATATCAATACCACAGAAGTGCACACTTAGTCAAGTAATTGAGTGGGTCCCTTTCTTGTATAATTAACAAAGTAGACTAATCAGTAACTTTGACAATCAGCTATTTGTTAAGTCGTTAATTAAGAAAAACAGCTGCTGCTTGCAGCTCATTAATTGTGAAAATTTACTGTCCTTTTTTTACATACATTTTTTTTCTGAATGAGTAATTCATCCGAGGTTCTATTAAAGTTGAGATGGGAATTTATCTTTCTTTGACCAATTTATGAACTTACATATAATTAAGACAACAGAGGCATCATCCTAGTTACATCCTGAGAGGGTTTTGTTTTTCTTGGAGATGCTGATTCAACTGATTCAACTGTAAATCGCTAAGGCAACACTTTATAATTGTATGTGTATTGTATTGTGGGGGATTTTCCTGCGACAATTCAGACAGTAGACCACTTTCAAAAGGACAAAAAGCATAATGTAATTATATGCTATCTTTTGTATGCAGCTTTTGAAAGAACACGAGAAATAGTTTGCAACAGTTTGTTCCTTTTTTAAAGGTCATTTCCAGCATAATACACAGAGAGAATCATCAGCAGATGAGAGCTCTTTGTTCCCACACTCTCTGGTGAAAAATGCTTGGCACAGCTGGAGTGTGTTGTCACATCTATGCCCTGTCTTTTGGCTTGTCCAAACACTGATATGCTGTAGGCAAGACCCTCGGAGGGGACACTTGAAATGACAAGTATAGCATCATCATAACCCTGTTCTCTTTGGTGTGGCATGAAACAATGTAACCAAAATAATAGTATAACATCAACACCTAAAATACTGGACAGGGTACCTAAAATGCATTGATGCCTCGTGCATGGAAAGAAGAGAATTTCCTTGTTGATTACATCACCCCTCCTCTCCCGCTCCTCCATTGTGTGTCAACCCAAGCCCTTTTGTTAAATGTTTATACAGTGCATCTGCTGAACAGGAAATCAGATTTTATTGGTATATTCACTCATCTCTTCAAGTTCACCAGCTGCAGAGGAACAGAACAGAAAAGCACAGCCAAAATGAAGACCGAATCCAGAATCAGCATACTCACTGACATACTGGGTACCTGCTATCAACAGTGGCTCCATCCATTATTATTTTCCATTGCAGTGATGCTTTTCCTGCTTTCACAGGTAAAAACATCTCAGTGATAATGTCAGAACAAAGAAGCGCAGTGTGGAGCTTCTATAGAGTCTTCAGTAGTGCTAAATCTTTCACATTATGGAAACTCATTATTGATAAATGGAATGAAATAGTTTTAGCTTAGACAGTCTGGGAACCAGTAAGAGTACTGACTCCACTTTTGGGGGCACTGGCCAATTTTCAAGCTATATCCTATCCAGGATATTTGGTTGGTTTATAGACAATTCAAGACTTTGTGGTCTCTTTTAATGAATGTCTGAAATGCCATACTGCATTTCAGCAAATGAAGTCCCTCTTTTTCTTTACTGCCTACCTGCATCCAAACAAATATGAATGGTCAATAAAAGACTGGAAAATGATTACCAGATATGCAGATATCTCTTTATTGAGATTGAGGTTAAGGCGACATTGTCATATTTTTTGTCAATCATGAATTCAGCCTTTAGTACTTATATTTCTATACATGATTGTGCTACACAAGAAGAAGAACTCAAGGGGACATGACAACTGATGGAGCTGCATATTTGGCAAGGATTTTTAAGCCGGACATGCTTCCTGATGCAACCCTCCACACTCTCCCGAGTGTGGATAAACTACCTAGAAGCACACTAGCTTACAAACACCCGAGGTTGGGAATAACTAATGTGCTATACCAAATATATTTAAAAGGACATTTGTGACTGCATTAGATAATTTTGTAAATGTAAAATGTATAAGACATTTTACTGGTTGCTGACAACTAGCTAGGTAACATTAGCATGTATGGAATTTGTTAAACAAAATCACAATCTCTATCCAACCTTAACCAACGTGTTTAGTTTTCTAAACTATGCACATTACAGTCTCACATTTGCATTAACTCCAAAATAGCTCAGAAATGCAATGCTTATTAAAGTGATTCAGGCAGCAAACACGCCATCTAAGTCTGTAACTGGATAAAAATGTTGCATAAAATGTCATTTCTACTGTATAGGTTTGATAAATCACCACAAGCCAGTTGTGTTTTTAACGCATTCTGAAATAACTTGCATTGCATGAGTCATATTCGAGCTCTTGAAACGATCACATCATATAGATGACTCAGCTCCCCTTTTTGTGAGTCGGAAGTCAAAATGTATCCTTCAGTTTTTATGGTTTGACTCATTACTGATAAGAAGCACAATTAACAGACTTGATTTAAAAAGTCACAGCTGATGAACAGCTGACCGTTTAACATGATGAGTTTAAAAGACTTCATTATACCCTGCTTTTATTTGTCGAATAATCAATCTATGATTATATCATCTTGTGTTTGTCATAATCGGTTTAGTAAAAAGAGAGAGAACAATTGTACAAAGAAAAAAAAAAAACCCAATTTCAGTCACAGTTAAAGAACTGACTTTTCTGAGTCATACAAACAACTAAAAGTGTGTTCCATAATAAAGATAACTTGTGTTTCACCTCAGGCAAAAAAAAGAAAATTTATTTTAAAAAAAAAACAAAAAAACTATTTCTTTTTCTGTTTATCTAGTTGCATTTGTAATTTTCAAGTGTAAGATGAGAGCAGTGACCATGAACCTGGAGCCCTTCTGCTTGGATGACTCACAAGACTCAAGAGGAACAGCAGCTTTCCATTTAATACAAGAAATTGTGTTAAGCTCTAACATGTTTATACCAGGATCTTTACAGCCAAGTCCAATTTTTTTTTTTTTACCTCTGGGAGCAGCTGAAGGTCATACGGATATTATAAAAAAAACGCATAGATTATATTTTTTATGTAAAACTTGAATTCCCCTTTTGTACCATGACAATGTAAAAACCCAACTTCAAAAGTGTCATTCTAACTTAAGTGAGCAAATGTTTTAGAAGAAACTGAAGTACCCCAAAATATAAAATTTAATAACAGGTATTAAAGGCAGCTGAAAATGTTAAGTACAGAAAAATTCAGATAGCAGTTTTCCCATGTAGCAAGGTAAGCCCACTGCCACAGTAAGCCAACTATACAGTATGACATGACACCTCAAATTCAGAGGTTTCACTTTAACTGCTGTATTGTGGAGTGTGCATCCTCAGGTCTGCTAGGGTTGTTCCACATGACATAAATTTCACCAGATATTGAATGCAAAGCTCCAAATCCCATGTGCACCCATCAGGTTAATTGGTCTATATAGGACTGTGGCGGGAATTTACAGATTACTAGTAAATGTTTGTTAAACTACTATCAGTTCTCTTTCTGTTTATTTGTGCTTGGTGGAATTCTTTGTCATTCTTACTGAATCTTAATTAAATTTCAATTAAGCCTGCAAATCTGCTAAAGCAGCAAATAACAAGGTTAGAAAATGAGAAAAAAAGTTCATTAAATTGCCCCTTGGCACCATGTTCATAAAATAAAAGGTAGTGTCAGTTAATTACATCTACAATGTGGGTAAAATGCAGTGCAATTTAAAGTACTTGAAACAATTCTCTTGACATCCTATTTAAAGGTGCTCAAAGTGCCCTACCCTGAACCTTTACTTAATACACTGATATGAAATACAAATTAAAAAAAGAAACCAACATAATCATTAGTAAACATAATATGACTAAAGAAAATGCTATTAGTATTATTACTGCTGGTTCTACTGTTACCACGTACTGTAGTTTTACTGTAGTTCAATCTGCTATTTACAAAAGCTTGAAACCTCTCTGTGGTGGGCTTGTGTAGCACCATGTATAAGTTTGTGTATGCATGTTGTGGTTGTTAAAGAAGTATTAGAGGTATAGCAGGAACAGCAGTGGTAGCAGTAGTAGTATTTGTAGCACTGGTTTTATCCAAATGCTTGACTGACAAGCTTCCTAACCACAGTGAAACGATCAGCTCGATCAACCACAGTCCCTCAGGCCTCAAAGCCAAATTAGTCTCAGTATACACAAGAGAAATCAGCACTGGAAATGACATACACATGACGCAAAGACTTTCTCTAATACCAAGATACTTAATGATGAGTTGTTAAAATGAGTGTCTAGTTCACCATAGCACTAAAACAATAAAGATCAGAAAACATAAAAATATATCCTGCATTTTAATAATTAATTTAATTATTTTACTATCTTTTTTTTTTTCCATTATGCAATGCAAGGTTTGATAGGGTAATCATAATTACAGTATGACAGTAACTGTAAATGTGCCCTGGTCATGTTCTTTAATCCCTCTCTGCAGTGCCTTCTACACCTGTAGCCCATATTATGAATTTGTATCCAGATGAATATAAACAGCAGAGGAAAACACATGGGTGAGCTCTCCAAAAAAAATAAAAAAATTAAAAAATAACACGACCACAGGTGGTAAATATTTTCCATCTTGTTTAACTGAGTTTGAGCACCAGTGATCACTGATGTTAGCACAGGGTCTGCCTTTCTCATCCCACTGGAGTCTTGTGTTCTCTCACAGTGGAAAAAATCTCTCTAGGGGTAGAAATCGCAGAGTAACCCACAATATGATATAACACTATCATGATACAATATGTTGCTCAAACCAACAACAGTTTGAGGATATCACAATTTAAGGAAACAGCATACTGTATATACACGACAGAGTTCTGAAGGTGTGCTGTTCTTTATTAAATCTTGTGTCGTCTGTAATTGTAAATACTACTTGCTTATTCAACAAGGATGAAAAACAGCAAAGAGCCACTGGCTGTCACATCATCATGTACAACCAATACCCTTTAACAGTTTTCAGGCAAATGTGAAGAATCACTTCACTGTCCCACAAAGAATCACCACCTCAGTGTGTTACACTGACACCCTCAATGTGATGTTCTTACCTAATTTCCCATCAATCTGCTATTAATGGTGGTATTAAAAACAAGTTAGCTTCAATCCTCATTGATGGGTATGGTACCTTTGAGTATCTTCCAAGTGATGTTGTTTCCAATATTGTGTTAACTGACCAACCAACCGATCCGAAATCTCATTCATTATAACCTGCATGTTTGAGCCAAGATTTTACACCGGATGTCCTACCTGACACAATCCTCCCCATTTACCCGGGCTTGGGACCATCACTTGGAGTACACTGGCTTCCCTCCTGCCTCACCCAAGCAAACTGGTGAGATAACCTTTAGTGCTACAATATATCTAAGCAATAAAGTAACAAAAAACAGTTAAATATGAAAACTGCTTAAATATGTTAGTATTTAGAGTTATTAGTTAGAAGATATGACTATCTAGCTTAGAAATGTTGAGTAATACACAAGATAATTAAATCTGCATCCTTATTGAGAAAATGGAGAAATATTAGCCAGACTGAATGAATGCTAATAGTGTACACATATTATGCACTATAGTGCTTCCTACCACGATATTATGTGTATACTTGAATATATATTACACATTTATTATCACAGTTTCTCTGTCAAAGACATTCGTAGAAGTACTTTGTGGTGGCCTTGTGAAACTGCTGTATGAAGAACAGTGCTTTTCTTCTGCTGGATGACTAACTTATCACTTTACACATGAGTCATATTCTGGACTACTAAAAAAAAAAAAGGACCAAACACTTTTTTTTATTCTTCATCTGAAACTATAATCAGCTGAGATACAGAGAGAAGAGGAGACAAGGTTGCCCAGACACATTTTGGCAGACATTAAGACAGATTTATCTGTTAAAACAAAGGCCAGAATAGATGACAGTGTGTCTAAATGAGATCAGACGAGTAATTACATCGAAAACTGTTCCAAGGAACATGATGATTTTCAAGGATGCATCTAACCATGCTCATCAGCACAATGTCAGTGTGTGTGCGGTGCAAACTGAGAGCTGGCATGCATGTGTGATGCTGACCCATATCTCTTAGCTTCACATAAACCAGGGAGTGGACCACTTTTAAAAGCTCCCTGCTGACAGGTGTGATGCATGGGGTCCTACTGCCAGACCAGCCATTCATCCCTGGAGCTGTCAGAGAGGAAAACATTTTGCTCTGTTAGACAGTACTGCTCTACCCAGTGCACTGCCACCCTCACGATTTAATATTACATCAGTGATGCTTACAGATTACAGCTCCTTTACTTTGAAATTAAAGTCAGCAGGAATGCTTTTCCTGCAGTAGGCTATGCAGCATCATACACAACAAACTGCGATGTATTGTGTATTCAGAAAACTTTCTATTAGAACCACCATGAACTTTTTGGGGGGCAATTTGAGTTACAGTAGCTTCTCTGTTGGATTGGACCACATGGGCCAGCCTTTGCTCCCCATATGCATCAATGAGCCTTGGCCTTTCATGATCATGTCACTGGTTCACCACTGTTCCTTCCTTGGACCACTGCAGACTGGAAAAACCACAAATGAACAGCAGTTTTGGAGATGCTCTGTCCCAGTCATCACAATCTGACCCTTGTCAAACTCACTGAAAACTTGTCCAACACATCAACTTTGAGGATAACATACTGTATCACTTGATTGTATGTTTAGGTGCCATGACGAAGAGATAAGAGATATTTCACTTTACATGTCAGTCGTCATAATGTTATGCTTCATAAAGACACATTAATTTCCATTAATGCATTTATGCATTATAAATGAATAAACCTACCTAAATTATAGTAGATAACTATCTACACTACTCTCATATCATTCCAAAATATGATTTATTTATACTGTAGGTGTCACTATTTAGTATTGAATGCATTTATTATTAAATATGATTGCAATTCAACCTGGAGAAATATAGTTTAAGAATATATTCAACAACTGATAAGACACAATAAAACAAAGCTTTTAGGCAGGTTGTCTTGGTTTATGTCAAATGCAATCTCCACAAGGTAACAAATTGGAAACGTGACTCCAAGACCTCATAACCAAGGGAGAGGGTAAGAGTATCACTAGGCTATTAAATATAAGATGAAACATAGCAAAATTGGGTAGCACTGGTAAAGGAAGATCCATATCCCAGTAACAGAATGTACATGGCCATTCTAATCACCAAGCTGAATTCACTATAACACATGGATAAGCTCTTCTATTTTGGCACAACTGGAAACTGATGTTTTACAAATGGCTCAGACAATGCAAAGCACACATTCATGAAGTCATGAATGGCTGTGGACGACATCCAAAAAGAAAATGACTGCTCACAAATATACATGATTAAACTTTGCCAAAAAAAAAAAAAAAAAGAACATGTGAATGAGTATTCAAACCACATTTTTGGTCAAATGAAACCGAAATCATTGTGCTTATATGCAAATCAGCATGTTTGCCATGGACCTGAGCAAGACTGCCAGAATGACTGCAGGGTAACAACCATAAAACATGGAAGTGGAAATGTGCTGGACTTCATGAATGCAAAAATATTTGAGGAAATAACTTTTTATATTTGTGTAGCTGAATACTAAAAAAATGACTCCCAATCTAAGGATGAGGTACAACACAAATGCTATAGCAAGGGGGAGCCAGGAAGTCAGGTCATGGTGGATCATAGCGAAGCTGGAAACCTGGAACCTCCAGAGCTGGTTACCAAAATTAAGTGAAGTACCCTCTGAAGGTCTACTAGAAGTCATCTGCTCCATGGAGAAGAAGGCAAGACGCCAACATCAAGGTAGCATGGAGGGAAGTTAGCCAACTATTGGGGCTGGAGAAAGATGCAGATGCTAAGAAGTACAGCAAGGTGTCCATGCCTGAGGCCTCGGAAACTTCTAAACAAAGACTCACAGCCTTGGCCAGCCACTTGAAGAGCCAGACAGATAGAAGGCAGAATAAACCAGCTGTACTCTACTGAATCATCCAAAGTGTGCTCTTGGTAGCAGGGAAACAACATAAGAACTGTACCACCAAGGCTGTAGATGAGAAGTACTGGAAGGGAGAAGGACGCAACCCATAACGGCAAAGCTCAGTGACTAGTGGATCTAAGAGCAGACCACAACAACCTCCCTGAACAGGGACCAGTAACCATCACAGTGGCAGACATCCAAGAACAGGTCTGCAGCATAAAGAATTGGACCGTACCTGGCCCTGAAGTTGACTGTACTCCATGAGCATCTGGCAGTAAAAATGAACCAGCTGCTAATCAACAAGAGACACCTGGAAAGGCCAACTGAATGCCGAACAGTCCTACTCCCAAAGGATCTCCAGAACGGACTGGTCCCAACTACCAGCCAATAACCTGCCTCAGTACCACATAGAAGCCCTTGTCAGGCCTCATAGTGGCTAAGATGAACAAGGACATGGCTAAATACATGAGTGGGACACAGAAAGGAATCAACAGGAATACCAGAGGTGCAAAACATCAGCTACTGGTGGACAGAATTGTTGCTCGAAATTGCAAGACCAGCCTCACCAACCTAAGCATGACCTGGATTGATAAAAGAAAGCCTGTGACTCAATACTCCACACATGGATCGTGGAATATCTAGAGCTACACAGGATTAACAGGACTCTA